>NC_136065.1:2024411561-2025613228 GCF_964261635.1 Lissotriton helveticus | reverse complement strand
CTTGCTTTTAACAACTCCCTCTACATGGGAGCACCTGAATACGTGCTGCACAAACTTCAGCGCACGCAGAACTGTGCCGCTCGCACGCTACTCCAGATCCCTCGCAGGGAATCAGCTAAGTCAGGGATCAGGGCACTCCACTGGCTCCCTGTCAGGGAAAGAATAAAATTCAAAACCCTGTGCATATCGCATCAAGCCTTCCATAGAGCTAGTCCTGAGATTAACCACACACTTCTCACCCCCCTATTGTCCCGGTAAATCACTCCGATCTACGAATGCATTCCTTGCTGCAGTTCCTAGAGTTAAAAGGTCCAGAGCAGGAGGCAGGTCCTTCACGCTCAACGCTGCTAAATTATGGAACTCCCTTCCCTTCTCCCTAAGGTCCAACCCCATTCTCTCGTCCTTCCGTAAAGAGTTAAAAACATTCCTCTTCAGAAACTAGTACCCCCCCGCTCTCTCCCCCTGTCCCTCAGAGTTCTATTCCTCTACTTAGCGCTTGGACGCCCTCGGGCAGCAGTCGCGCTTTACAAAACCCCTTTCATTCATTCAAGATGTCACTTCTTGTGATGTCACGCGCCGCGATGTCAAGCGCCGTGATGCCACGTGCATTCTGATTAACTAGGTTAGTCCCCACACTTCTTTTTAGGTCTCGCCGAGCGATGCAGCAGGAAGCGCGCTGTCGCAATGCGAGATCTATTGTTAAGAGGGACAGGACATGTGCACGAGTACAGCAAGGCCTGGACTGGAGATGTGCACGTGTATGGTGCGAGCTGGAGTTGTACTAACGCCGCAAGCCATACGCGTGCACATAGACTGTCTGTGCCGAAGCTTAACATATGAGATTTGCACACGTACGGCTCGCAGCGTTATCACAACTCCTGCTCGCACCATACACATGCACATCTCCTGTCCAGGCGCAGCACGCTTACGTCAGCTGCATGCCTTATCAGCCAGTGGCCACGTACAGCCTGCCTTTTTAACCACCAACAGGCTCCTGTTCGACCCCACTCACCGGCTCTTGTGGGGACTGTGCTGCTCCCCGGCTGGTCTCCTTGATGGCAGGGGTGACTCGCCTCTTCACTCTGTGACTCTTTGTGGTGCAGCAACATGCGGGGCTCCGTCTTGCTCACAGGAGCCCCGCCTCAAAATCCTGCTCCGGCTGCACCATGCGGCATTCACGAAGGCTGGTGGACTCCCACCGGACTTCTCTCTACAGCTTGCTAGTGTGCGGTGGGCTCCCGCCTCGCTTCTCCTACACGGATGCTGCAACACAGGGGGCGCCCTCAGCCCCGGAAACTTCAGGCCGCGCGCTCCATGCCTCACCCAAGTCCCAGGCAAGGTTGCCTGTCTTCCGGGCCGCGCTGAGAGCAGCCTGGAGAAGGCTTCCAGAACAGCTTGGGTTGTGGCGGCGAAACGCAGACTGGGCTCCCGCCTCATCAATAGAACACTTGGCGGACAATACGGGGTAGGCTCCCTCTCAACTTAAAATATAAAGCGGGGCGGGCACCAAAACCTTCAATTTCGGACACCAATTGCCAATTCAGGACCCACCCTGCCTCAGCATGTGAACCCAGTCTTTTAATCTTGCTAATGTTGTCTCACTCCTGCCTACAAACTCTCACTGAGCAACGCTCTCCAGCTTTCCTAGACCATTGTGATGCATAAGTGCCCATAGTCACCAATGTCTTTCTGGAAAATGAATTTATCTGCATTCAATTTTTGGTTTGTTAGCAAAGGAGACTGGGAAGGGGGCGGGGGGGCAGTGGTACGACTCTCTCTCCCAGACTAGCCCTCCACAGCAAAGTCAATCCTGTTCTAAGAGTGTAACTGCTAACACAAAATCCTCCTAAAGCCATGGTGTGTGTGACACCGTCTGAATAAACATTTTCAGGTCAAGCCTGGGCAGCGCATGTGCTGCTCTACGAGCCATGCTGTATTGGAGTATGGAATAGAAGCCCCGCCCACTCTCCACCTATATTGGTCATTGTCCTTTGTAAATGCTGGCTTCTGTTTCATTAATAGGCTTGTTTGTCCCTCCTGTCTTCATTCGTAACATCCCACGAGCATTGCCCCTTTTACTTTGGTGGGTACACAGCGAGTCTTTTTTAGTCTGTAAGCACTATTTTATTTAAGTAGTTTCTCCTACTGCAGGCACAACATGTTTTCCCGCAACATTCAGTGAGTCATGCGCGCATTCACTTTCTAAGCGGCCCAGGACAATGGCAACCGCTTCTTTCAATAGGTCTCCCATTTATAAGAGTTTGAGCTATTGACATTGTACAGGTCAATGGCTTTTATTTATGATTTGATTATCAAAACATATAAATAAAATACATTGTCAATAGCTTAAACTCCCGCAAATGCGAGACCTATTGCATTGCAAATGCTTGTTCTAGGACTTGTGCCCTGATGATGGGGGAGGGTTGTAGCACCCCGAGGGACTCCTGGTCGGGGTGATCACCCTGCATTTGTTATTGAATTGTATAGTAATGGGCACTGCTGTGTAATTTAAAGTGCTTCCTTTTCCCAAGGTACCAGAATAGGGGGGAGTCTGGTACCCTTATGTTTGATATGTGTTTGCTTCGGAATTCACAAACAGGTGCCGACACCCGGTCAAGTCCCTCACAGTTTTCGGGGTGTACACCTCCTTCCACAGCACAGAGTCTCTAGCAGGGAGTGTGCAGGGCTCAGGAGGAAAAAACGATATTTTGATTCTTGTGAGGATGCAGGTTCTCTCTTCCTCGCCCCTCAAACACGCACTAGCTTTATTTTCGATATATATTTACATACATTTGCAGGATGGAAACGAATAGTAAAACATGTGAATACAAAAAAATAGACTTTTGTGTCAGTTCCTAAAAATGTTCAATTGTATGCCTCACTCCCGGTCTCTCCTGCAGTCACTGAAACAGACACGTTTAACAGGAGGCTCACTTTACACACGAGTTAAAGAAGGTTTGTGACTCAGATTCACTGAGGTCAGTGGCGAACACCTCTGTACCAGACCAGTGGCATCCACACCCTGTTCTCTTGATAAGCCTTCGAAATGGGAAGCAGCAAGATCCAAACATGTAGCATACATAGCAAAACCAAAGGGGGCTAAAAAAATGATGATGGATTAAACCCAGATCAGTTGACTGGGGGTGAGTGCTTGCAATGTTTAACACTCTGTCCATCATCCCTTTTGGTTTTGCTTTGTTTGCCCTAAGTTGGCAGGCTATGCCCAGACGTGGGTCCCTTGCTCAATTTGACACTGGATTCAAGCTAGCCTGGCTGATTAGCCAGAAACTGATCCCAGGATGCTTGTTTCTGGTCCAGGGAAGACATGGCTTGGCTGTTCGGGCTGGACTGTTCCCATGAGGATATTTGGATATGGTCATGTCTGAACAGGGGTGACGGAGTGAGCTAAAGAATGATGATGGATGTAACCCAGATCAGTGGACTGGAGGTGAGTGCTTGCAATGTTCAACACTCCGTCCATCATCCCCTTTGGTTTTGCTTTGAGGGGTGAAGACCTCATAATAGCACGGGTCTTCGATACACTACTTCTATGAAGGGCATTTGGCCCATGGACCACAGGTACACCAGGCTATCTCTTGTGGCCTCAACATCAGGTACAAGAGGAGTATACATTAAATAAATGTAGATTGTCCTATACCATGGTCCTCTCAAAATGATGCCTGCCACCAGTAATGCTTCAGAGTACCTCCACCTTTGCTTGGAAGCAATTCTCTTACCTACAGGTGAAAGCTTTTCCATCGTGTTTGCCAATAAGCAATGCCTAATTTGTGCCGGTGGTTAGGTGGTGGGCATTTGTACTCCTTTTTGGGGACAGGAATTAATTTTTTATCATCTGGCTTTGACTGAGAGTGAAAGGCAGAACAGGTGGAGAGAAAGATAAATACAGGAAAATAGTGCCAAAGGATGGAAGCAGGGATAACAAGCATTTAAAATGCAATAGGTCTCACTTTTCATTAATTTAAAGGCATTTGCTTTTCTATACAATACTAATAGCAATTTAGCAAATGGCTTTATCTTAATCAAAGGCGAGACCTATTGCATTTTCTTATAACAAACGACAACCGGAGGCCAGGGATTTAAATGGGATGAAAAGGGGGGCGTGGCCAAGATGGCGGGCTGAGAGGACGCTCTCTCTGTGAGCTCCCGTGGTCCCGAAGCCCCTGCACCGCTCTGTGGCGCTGATCTCCCCCGGATCCAGCGGTAACGGCGCCTGGTGCGGTCGGGCACACAGTGGCACTGCTTGAAGCCCCTTGTGGCCCCGCAAACCCTGCGACGCAGCCCCGGTAAGGCCCCGGAGCGAGCGCCGGCTGAGGCGCCGTCGGAGACCCGGAGGGCGAGCGGCCGCCGCCCGCCGGAAGTCAGGGACCGGCATATCGGCGAAGCAGCGGAGACCTGCGGCACGGAGGCAGACCCAACCCGCGCCACTGGCGAGGCCCGAAGTCGGAAGCATCAAGCGTAGCGAGCGGAGCTCCGGCCGGAGTGAGCCGGGGGAGGAGCCGACAGAAAGCCACCACGCCGGTCCGGGGATCGGGCAGGCCTGAAGACCGGTGTCTGCGCACCGATCCCCGACCTCCCTGTCAGAAACCCCGCTTGGAGGGTGAGGACGAGTTTGTGCCGAGGGGTGCCTGTGGATGCCTTGACTGCTGGAGACGCGACTAACGACCCCACCTAGGCCTGATTTCTCCGCCAGGCCTGTGCCGCAGTGTCATCACACGGGCCCGCAGGCCCGACCGGAAGTGGGTCTCTGCTTGCTAGCCTTCCCTTTGCGGAGCCGAAGCCCGGCAGTTGCAGCGGGGGTTCCCCCGGTGCACCCCTCCAGGCCCCCCTGAACTCCGCGCAGCAAGGCACGGTGCCCGAGGTGGCAGGCGGACGCCGAGAAGGGGACTGTCTCGACATACCTCTCGCTATTGCACTGTGGAGAGTGACCCTGACTCCAAGGGAGGTGACGCTTTCTGTGTGTCGGCCTGGAGGAGAGGTTAGTGCCCTGAACACTCTGCCATCAACGACACAAGACCTCTACTCCTGCTCCACGATGCAGCTGAGGCGCCCTGCTGCAGAGAACGATCCACTATTGCTCCCGGCGTCGGCGCTCTTGCTGCTCTGAAGGCGCGCTGGGTGGGGAGAGACAGAGAAACGATACCCGTGGGAGCGCCGCAGTGCCCGGACCTTGCAAGGCACCTCGACTCCTGGCACCGCCACACCACGCAGATCTTGGTCAGGGCCATCCCGCCGGCTGCGCATCCCCGCCGCCACGATGTCAGGCAACAGAGGGGGTAAGAAAGGAGACCGCACCTTGCTGGAAATGCTAGGCAGGGGCACCCCGAGACAAGATAGGGGCCAGCCTGCCCCGAGCCCTTCGAACACCTCTCGAGGCGCGGGGGGGGGGGGGGGGGGACCTCCGGTAACCAGATCTTTCCTGGAGTCACCGTTTAGCTCCCTCAGAGAGGACTTCCAAACGCTGAAACAGGAGGTGCGGAGAGGTCCGCGAGGTGAGGAGGGAGGTCGACTCCCTTGGAGAAAGAGTGTCCACTGTGGAGGAAGCCGGCCACTCCCGAGATGAGGAGATCGCGCATTTGCAGCAGGAGGTCCTGCGGCTCAGAGATCAACAGATCGATCTCCAGGCCCACGCAGAGGATCTAGAGAACAGGTCCAGACGCAACAACATTCGGGTCCGGGGCGTACCGTCTCAAGAAGAAGGTGAAGACACAGCCGCCTACCTGCGGGACCTGTTTCGCCAAATATTGGGCGAACCCGGAGGCTTCCCTGTGAGAATTGATAGAGCGCACAGAGTGGGTCTACCAAGGAGGGCCTCGGCGCCACCCCCAGATATCCTGGCCTTCCTGCCGGATTTCTCTTTGAAGGAGCGGATTCTCCGTGAGGCACGGCGACAGCAGCCCCTGCGGTTCCGGGGTCACCAAGTGGCCCTGTTTCAGGACTTATCGACGATCACACTGCAGAAACGCAAGTCATTTAAAATAGCCACGGATTTCCTGCGAGAACATGACACACAGTACTCCTGGGGCCACCCTTTCCGGCTCATTTTTCGTTGGAACGGGACTCTCCACCAGCTTCGGTCTCTCCAAGATACTTGCGGAGTATTGGGAATTACCGCGACAGGTGATGAAGCTCCCACACCTCGCCGCCGACGCAGCACCAGAGACGGCTGGCAGACACTTCGGAGGAGGCGATCCCCGCCTCCAACCTAGCGACCCGATTCGCCCACTGCCCGTGCGGAAAGAGAGTGCGATACAGGAGGTGATCAGGGACACGTCGTCTGGTGATATGGCCTTGACGGCCTGAGCATACTCCGGGGGGGGGGGGAGATCGTTTCGGCCTCATCATCATAGCAGGTGCGGGGGTTCCGGGGCAGGGGGGCGGTGGGAGGGCATGGGTTGTGGCTGGACGTCCACTTAACTAACTTTCCACGGACTTGTCCATTGCGGACCAGACTGGGACAATGGTGTTCTTTGAATGGTTGGGTGTGAGGGAGGAGGGAGAGGGGGAGGGTTTTGGGTTCGGGGGGGCGCAAGGAAGAGAGGGGGGAGGAGTGGAGTTGGGAAGTTGGAGGGTAGTTCCTAGGAAGGGGGAGGGGGGGGGGGGGGTCGGGGACTGCACTGTACTGTTGTTGCATTTGTTTTGATCTCACACCACTTTTACATGGACCCGGGAACCGTGCTGTACTGTTGTAGCATTTGCCTTCACTTCACACTATCGTTTCATACTGTTGACACTGGCGACGGCCCCTGGGACCGCGGCAGACCCATAAGCACTACCCTTACAATATTCATTGATGGCCCTTGAGATAGTTACTCTTAATGTGAAAGGGCTGAACAACCCGGTCAAGCGGAGGGCAGTGCTATCCCTACTTGAACACACTCAGGCTGACATTTGTCTCTTGCAAGAGACCCACCTCCTAGCCAAAGACTGCCACAGGCCGCGATCACCGAAATTCCCAGGACAGTTCTTTTCCTCTGGGGCTACCAAAACAGCGGGGGTTGCAATCTTAATGTCTAGGAAGTTTAAGGGGGAGGTCTTGCACAAAGTGACCGAACAAAAAGGGAGGCTTCTGGTTTACAGGGTCAGGGTGGGAGGTCTGGTGTTTACTATTGGCTCGATATACAGTCCCAACGACCATCAGGAACGGTTTCTACAATCGGCCCTGGAGGACGTAGCGACCACCCCTGATAGGCACATAATCATTGGAGGGGACCTGAATATGGTCTTTGACTCATCCCTAGATAGATCGGCGCAGCGACGCCCACAAACAGGGGAGATCTCGCAACTGAGTAAATCACGCCTGGGAAATCTCGATTTGCATGATCTGTGGCGACGCTTTCACCCTACAGCCCGAGCCTACTCCTACTATTCACACGCACACAGGTCCTACGCCAGATTAGATCATCTTCTTGTGACGGGCCGCTTTGCGACCTAGCAACGGCCTCCGAAATGGGGGTTCTTACACTGTCGGACCACGCCCCGGTAACGGGTACTTTCCAGCTACCACCGGTGTCTCCCACACGAGGGGTCTGGCGCCTCAGGGACACCCTACTGCATAGGCAATCTGTAGTAAAACATATACGAAACTCGATTGGCGAATACCGGCGGCACAATGATAATGAAGATACCACCCGAGCGACCCAGTGGGCCGCCTTGAAGGCGGTACTCCGCGGTGAGTTTATCGCCGTTTCCTCAGCGGAGAATAGGGAACGGCAACAAAAGAGAGACGAACTTAGGGGCAAAGTGAGGAAATTGGAACAGGTGCATCAGAGAACGGGAGCCCCTAGAATCTGGAGGCAACTCAAAGCTGCCCGTAAACTCCTATCTGCATTAGACATGGATAGAGCGGAATACGCGGCGTTGCGCCTGAAACACGCGTACTACACCGGCGGTGACAGGTGCGGCCGGCTTCTGGCGAATAAGCTCCGTGTGAAACACCATAACCATCGGGTGAAGGAGCTCTTGGTTGCAAATGGGACGACAGCCACAGAGGATTACCAGATAGCGGACGGTTTCCGTCGCTAATATGCCGATTTATACACAGGCGAGCCTTCCTCGGCGCAAGCCGAGGCCGACTACTTGGCTTCAGTCGATCTTCCCGCCCTTGCCCCGGAACAAGCGGAACACTTGCAGCGGAACATTCGGATCGAGGAGGTGATCGCGGCCATTTCCCGACTCAAACATGGGAAAGCCCCGGGACCCGATGGTTACACCCCACTTTTCTATAAGACGTTTTGCCCAGAACTGGCGCCGCTGCTGACACGACTCTTCAACTCCTTTTCTGAACCGGGGGCTATCCCTCCGGACCTGCTCCAGGCGACGGTGTCGGTTATCCCCAAACCGGGGAAAGACCGGACTGAGTGCGGCTCCTACAGGCCGATCTCACTTTTGAATGTGAACCTCAAGCTGTACACGGGGATTCGAGCGGCCCGTCTAGCACCTCATCTGCCGGGGCTGGTAGATCCGGACCAAGCGGGGTTCGTCCCCGGTAGACAAACAGTTGACAACACCAAAAGAGTGGTCCATATCCTGGAAAAGGCCTCCCGTATTCCTGGGGAACGAATGCTTCTTTCGGTTGACGCGGAGAAGGCGTTCAACCGAGTACATTGGCCATACCTGGAGAAAGTGCTCTGTAAATTGGGTATAGGTGAGAAATTTCGCACTTTGATATTCAATTGTTATAGATTCCCATCCGCAGTGATACGGGTGAATGGTTGCAGCTCCCAGAAATTTGCGATAGAGCGTGGCACCAGGCAGGGGTGCCCTTTGTCGCCGCTACTCTTCGCTCTTTATATGGAGCCATTTGCTCAGAGGATTCGTCAGAATCCTGACGCATCAGGCGTTAGGATGGGGAGGTATATTCACACCGTTAGCTTATACGCGGATGACGTGATCTTGACACTTGAAGACCCACGAAAGGCGCTCCCTGCTTGCATCGCTGAGTTGGATGCCTTCGCCGCAGTGGCGGGTTTTAAAATGAATATGGGGAAATCGGCGGCCCTCGACATCTTGCTGACCGCTGCCACGAGAACTGAGTTACAGAGCCTCTTCCCCATGCGCTGGTCTAAGGACCTAGTGCCCTATTTAGGCTTACTACTGGTGCCTTCTTTACCTGCCATGGTGACAGCCAACTACACAGCCTTAGGCAGCAAAATAAAGGAGGAATTGGCCCGTTGGAACAAAGGTACATTGTCGTTGCTGGGCAGAGTGGCGGCGGTGAAGATGACTCTCTTGCCGCAGGTGCTATACCTCTTTAGGGCCCTACCGCTTCAGCCCCCGAAAGGATGGATCGGGCAGGCTCAGGCGGACATCGCGCGCTTTGTCTGGCAGGGCCGCAAGCCCAGACTCAAGAGGGCCTTGTCCACGCTCGCACCCGAGTCCGGTGGACTTGGCATACCGGATCTACACAAGCACTTTCAAGCGGCGCAATTGCGGTATTTAGTGGAGTGGAGCAAATGGGAATGTGATAAGCACTGGCTGTTCCAAGACGTGGCGGGTAGGACCCTGCAGGAAGTACCTTCCTTACGCAGAGCTCACCGCCCTCCCAACCTCTATCACGCGAGTCCTGCTACGGGTTTGGGACGCCGTGAATACTAAGCATAAACTCACCACCTTCCCGTCACCGTTTACGCCACTGGTTGGAAACCCAGAATTCGATCCTGGGATGGAACCGGGAGCCTTTGCGCACTGGCGGGCGGCTAGATGCAGTGCGCTGTTTCACATGTATGGCCCGGATGGTGCCATATCGTTTCAGGATCTCAGGCGAGAATACCACCTGCCGGAAACCGAACGAAAGCCATATCTACAGGTGCGTCATTGGGCGCTTCAGCCGCAGGTGCGTGATCTCGCTGACCGAAAGCTCACATCCTATGAGACGTGGCTGGTGACACGCTCCTCGGACTCCAAACTCATTTCAGATCTATACAAGCTCTTGCAACCCCCCCCTTTCCACATTTAGAACCCCGGGCGGGAACGCTGGGAGCGGGAGTTGGGAAGGGCACTGAGCCACACGGAATGGGACCACATTTCCTACCGGGCGCGCCATTCTGCGTATCACACCGGACTCACCGAAACATTCACCAAGATATCCACCTATTGGTACTACACACCTGAGAGATTACATGAAATGAACCGAGACATTGTAAACACCTGTTGGCGAGAATGTGGACAAGTCGGCACACTTACACACATCTTGTGGGATTGCCCTTTATTGAGTCCCTACTGGAAGGAGGTTCTAGATGAGATAGATCAGTGCTTCGACATTGAACTACCTCGCCTCCCAGCCTATGTCCTGCTCGAATTGCCCAATGGCCTGATGTATCCTCTGAGGTCCAGGAAGGGTAGGCAGATAGCGATCGCCTTGGGCTCAGCGATTCAGAACATACTCATCTACTGGCGCACCACCACGCTCCCTACCACTGTTGGCTGGTTACATAGGTTGTGGCACGTTCTGGGAATGGAGAAGCTGTCCCTCATGGTGGCGGGTGAGGTAGATAAATTTGAGGAGCTGTGGCAGCCTTTCCATACCTTACTACAGTCAGAATTTAGAGAAATTACCTGTCCCCGATATCTTCGGCTACTATGACTGACGTCCCTAGCTAACCCATCCACCTAGAATGCCCGGGAGGATAGTCTGACATGAGGAATGGACACATTGCGGAAGTGTTAGGGATGTGGGACACTCGCACAGCACGGGGGGAGGGGGGACGGGGATTTGGGGGGCGGGATGGGAGGAGGGGAGTTGGGGAAGGGGTTGTTGGTTCCAAACATTGTCGTCACCGCATACACAACTGGCACCATGCCCAGAAGGAAGTTATATTTGAAGTATATTGCACGCTGATGGCGCTCCTGTGGTGGGCACTTTGCACTACTTCTTTTGAGACGACAGTATTCATTTGTTTGTATTGTTTTCCATAATGCAATAAAATACTTTAAACCTAAATGGGATGAAAAAACTGGGGGGAGAAAGGGGTCTCAGGGGCGCGGCCACAGTAATTAAGGGCAGGACTTAAAACTTGTAAGCAAAATACCTGCGCTTAGCATAGTGTGCTGCCCAACTGGTATTTTGCTGCTTTTGTCATTGCGTCCAGATATATAATACAAGTAACATTACACCTTCAGTAAGCCAAAACTATTGGCTTTGTCAATGGTTGTTAGTAGCATAAGCAACAACTAGGACTGTGTTGAATAAAATATGACAATCCTTCATGATGAGACTGTGAAAGAACTTTAACGAGTCTCTTCGAAGTTACATCAAAGGTCGTAAAGGGTGGTCCTGCTGCAGAGTTACAATTTTTTCCACCTGGAGGTTATTGGCAGACGTGGAGAGCCCGATAGGGTCCCGTTTCAACACCTGCTTTTTAGAAATGTTGGTGCTCAGCACCGGCGAGACCGGGCCCACTTAAAGCCCGGCCTGAGGCATACACACCCGGTACTCCTGAGCAACCGATAGAATGAGGAGAAAGAAAGGGGCCCCAGCCTGCCACACATCTGTGGCAAACACACCTGCGTAGCCTCTGGATGGGGAGCGTTCGGAGATGTTCCTACCTGCAGCCAGTGGTCGAAGTGTGGGGAAAAAAGTAGGTGAACTGTTGGCGGAGAATCGGAGAGCGGGAATAACCTAAGGTTTGGATCAGTGAGCGGAGCCAGAGGTGTGGCCAGAATGCGAAACCATCCCAATTTTTAGTATTTGTTTGGCATTTCAATGCCCAGTTTAATCAACCAATGAATACACACGATTATTTAAGGTTATAATGAGTCAATTACATTAAAATACATTCAGAAAGTGGGATGTGCTTTTAATCACAGAATGTCCTAAATATGACAAAATGTGGAAGCACAAGCCATTTTTCTCCAAGACAAGGAGTTTCTGTTATCAGCACTTCTCCCTTTTTCCACAACAGCAGTTCAAACATGAATGGCAAATATCCTACTTTGGAAATGTTTTCTATATAATTATTTGCCTCATAATGCAAGATCTGCTGCATGATCTAACCATTTAAACTAATAAAATGTTTGTAGCTCAAACGTATCAAAAGTTAATAAAAAATTTGACTTGTGTTGCTGCGGAGTGGATGGCCTATTGCAAAAGTTGACTGATCCCCTTTCTCACTGCTACATTTACATGTAACATTGGTACTAATAAGGCAAAATCTTTCCAGAGACGGTTAGTGTTGGTACACATGTCAAAATAATACAAATCTGAAAATATACTACATTATGCTGCAGAATTTTTTTAAATGCATATTTTACTCAACACTGCGGCATAATTTTGCCCTTCTTTGCTGCATACTTCTTTCAGTGACCCCACAGCAGGCAGCACATGTTAAAAGTGCTTGTGAATGAAGCAGAGAGATTGTAATGTTTGCAAACTTAGTTTGGTGTGAGTGCAACTCCTGCATTGCCAATCCCTGGTGAGTTGCAGCTACTACTGCTGAAACAAGGTCAATGGAGTTACCTATGGGTGAGGCAGACTGGCCTCAAGGGCAGGGCCTGCGTTAGCACTGGTGGCACCCTGTGCATGAATGTTTGTTGGTGCCCCCCAATGACCACCTCTGCCACGGATTCCTTCACTACCACCCTTTAACAGTGCCCCTCAAGTCTCCATAACTACACTCTCTCTCAGTTGCATTTGATTTACAGCGCCACTCATACCATTGTAGGGTGTCAGAGCACTTTACATCACACACATTAGACAAAGACAATCAATATGTGTGTAAATCACAGTTTAGAGAATGTTACACAATTCAAAGGACTACAAGGTATAGGATTCACATGACTACCATGCTAGTATACTGTATAGTTTAATAGTGATTGGTCTGGGAAAACACAAACTCAATTTAAAACGTAATACCATGGTTGGGGGCTCTCTTTAATGAACAGAATAGATTTCTATCCAAAAGAACACTCTTTGCAACATTAGGATAATCAAAGACTGAGGGGCGGGGGGAATAACATTAATTTATACCTTGCAGTTTGTATGCAGCTCTTAGATGACAGTTAATAGTTCACTGTTCTAGGTTAGGATTTTAACTTATAAACAACAAGTAACATAAGGAGCTCTCTGACACAAGCAGTAACCCATTGACCTATTTATATTATGTGCACTTTGTGATCTGCATGGTACATGTTCTTTGCAGCAGGCACTTTAAACCTCTGAGCTACCTTTCCATGAGTCAAAACTTCCACTAGACAAAACTTCGATCTCTCTCTAGAAAGAACATTAATCACCAGAGTCATCATGACATTTTTAGTGTTGCCGAAAATTGCTGGAGGCCACAAAGGAGGCAGCAAGCGCTTTTAAACCATAATATACTTGCAGAAATGATGCCTCCACCCAAAGTCAGCACCCGGTGCATTGTTCTAGGGTGTGCTGCTTCATAGGCCTGCCCGTAAGACTGGAGGTGATCTTCAGTACGTATTATGGTGGATAGGCCTTCAAGTTTAACTTAAACTTGTCATGCTAGGGTCCACCTGCTGGTGCTAAGACACCAGGACTTCTAAGGTCTTGCAAAGCCTTCTTAAGTCTAGCATGGGATTGTGCTCCCTCAGGAGAGTGGTCTGGTTGACTGGTTATTAAGGTTGAACCCGGTTTCCCAGTTCCAAATTCAGCAGCTTTGCCCATAGTGCCACATCCTCTACCCCACTGAACACCATACTGCCCCACTGAGAGAAACTCGCACTGCCTTCAGCTACAACCCAATTGTTGCCGGGTATAAACACCTGGATGCGGCTCAATTTAAATTAGGCACTAGACAAGAGCAATATGCTATCTAAAAAAATAAAAAAAAGTGAAAAGTGACAGCGTCCTAGAAAAAGCAAACACTCATAGGGAATGCTCAATTTAGCAAACCATGTGAAATGTAAGCAGGAACAATATGGTTACCTTAACGCTTTTACACTCACTATTCATAAGTCAGTGAGCGCTTTGCCTGAAAAGTTAAGGACATGACTACAGGGGCCAGTCCATTGCTTATATCCTTACAAAACGTAAACAGTATGGTAAAAAAGACCACATCCCTGAATGCAGAGACGCAGTACACATTTTGTTCCAATCCATGCATTGCAGTACCTCCAGGATTGGTACACTAGTTCAAAGCCCAGGGAAAACAAACAAAGACAAGAAAACAAAATATAGCGCTTCACTAGCAAACTATGTAAAAGTGGCACTAATGTGTTTGGATGTGAATAAACTTAATCTGGCCAGTTTGCTACCACTCTGTCTTACTTTTTTTTATTTTTCATAGTTTTAACCTTTTATTCCCGATGCTTAGTTTGGAATTAAAATGTCAAAAGAATATGACACTTCCAGCAAAAGTGGTTTTCTTTTTTGGATCCATTTCACAGGGGAACAAATAAAAGAAAGGCGAGAAAAGCGAGAGCCCCTTCTTGAAGTCACGGTTTTCAGTAAGAGAGTACCTGCTAGACAGAAAGAGAGGGAAGAAGGATAGGGGGGGGGGGGGCAGCTGAAGCGGCAGAGCACAAGTGGACACGGTCTTGGTCTTCTCTGAGCAAGAAAGAAAAGACAGAGTCCTGTTACTCCTCTGCTGCTCCTCCCGTCACGAACGCCAGGAAACCTGAGCTTTATCTATAGAAGACGGCGATTTCTTGCGTCCTGGGACACATTTTCAAAATAAATAAGTAGGGGAATGGAAGCTTTAGAATTTAAGAAGTAGGGGCACGCTGATCCCGCCCACTTCGACCACTGCCTGCAGCAAACTCACCTTGTACTCCTGGGCAGCCTCCAGAATGGGGAGCACCGAGTGTGTCTTGTGGTCTTTGGACTCTCGACAGATCACACAGATGGGCTCCTGGTCATCTTCACAGAACAGTTTCAGCTTCTCCTCGTGTTCTCGGCACAGGTTCTCCCCCTGGATGGACGCACTTGGCCGTGTGAAGCTGTTTCAACAGCTCCACCATGTTTCCCAAGTGTCTGATGGGTCTTAAGGTTTTGATCGGAGATGTTTTTCTGCACTCAGGGCAGGGGAAGTCTGTCTGCAGGCCCTCCCAGCACCGAGTGATACAGGACAGACAGAAGACATGTCCACACTCCACGGACACGGGGTCAGTGAAATATCCCAGACATATGGAGCAGGTGGCCTCCTCCTTCAGGCTCCGGAGCTGGTTTTCTGCAGCCATGATCCTACCGAGGATGAAGAAGTTAAGTTTCGTTTCTCACAGGGTGTAAAGTGGGCGGTTCCGTTCCGTCTTCCACAGCAGCTTTGCCTTCTAACTGGCTGTTGACTCCGCGGGTGGAGCCCGGCTGGGAGTGTCTGCGGCTGAGGCGGGAATGTTACTTTCTGAGCTTGGGGGAGTCTGTAATGTGAATTTGCTCTGATCTGTGTGCGCTGTCTTCAGTTGTGTCTGCTGTCCCGGCTCCATCTGAGCGCGGCTAGCCCCAGCCCCACCTCCTTACGTGCTGTTAATTGTGAGTGTTTTAGATAGAAAGGTATATTTATTTAGCAGCTGTTTACAGTGAGTTGTTGGCCTAAATCGAGATGTGCCGAGCATCGCACCAATATACTGTTTTTCTGGAAAATATGACGCTATGATTTCAAAAGGTATTTCAGAAACAAACCACTCTCACTTCTTTAGGTAGACAGAGAATAGTCAGAACTGTGAAGAGGGGTTACATGGTTAAGGGGCGTCTGGCATGCAGACTTGAGGGTTCTGTCATGGGGTGCAGGAGAATGCTGGATACAGAATATTACCTTGATTTTCTACAAATATGCGCACTGTTTTAAAAATAAATCCCATGCCTTCTGTTTATATACTCATGAATAATTTCTTGCTGAAATATATTTCACCTACCTTTCAATTCATCCCTTAATCCAATCATCAACCCTCAGGAGCCTGTAAGAGGAGTTGGACTGATGCTGGTAACTCGATTCATTGGAATCTTTGCCTGGTCTGGCTTCTCCAGTAGGGCTGAGGTACCATTGAACTAGTCATGTGCTTGATTACAGCTCTGGGACACCTGGCTTCCCAGTAGGGCTGAGGTACCATTGAACTATTCATGTGCTTGATTACAGCTCTGGGACACCTGGCTTCCCCCGTAGGCCTGAGGTACCATTGAACTAGTCATGTGCTTGTTTACAGCTCTGTTTTTCCCAGCCCTTTTGGCTCCACTACACTCTATATAAACAAAAGGAGGTCTCCTTAAAAATCCATCAGGGGACAAGGAGAAACAGTATGAAAAATAAACAAACGTCCCTAGGGCCCAGGGTTGGGAAGAGGACTGGCAGCTGATAACAGGACCCACTAGTCCCAACAAAATTTCAAACTTTTCAAGTTATACAATATAAGTAGAAAAATTTCTGACAATGAAGTTTTATATTAAAAACATTTCCATTTAATATATTTCATCAACAAACACATTCAATGCATATAAGTGCCATTACAATAAAACTTTAAAAACTGTGATGTTTCACAGCAACAATTTTTTAAAAATTATATACAAAAGATCACTTGAAAGAAACAAAAAGTCGACGCAGCGTTTCGGTATGTTGCAATACCACCTTCTTCAGGACAGTTCTCTAGTCAAAGGAAACATACAATTATTGATCTTATTAACAGATTGTTTTACAACTTATTTCACAAGTTTTATTAACATGTACAAGGACCCCTATCAGTTTACTACATTGCATGCATTATATACTGTATCAAAAGGTCTCATTAACAATAGATTTTTAGGCACTCTACAGGGTATGCTAGTGGATCTTATCTGTTTCAGCTATGGCCAGTAGTTAGGAGTATTATTTCACCCGACTTACAGTCAGGGAAACTTTCTTCTGGTTGGATTGATTTTGGAAATTAATCAATCCAACCAGAAGAAAGTTTCCCTGACTGTAAGTCGGGTGAAATAATACTCCTAACTACTGGCCATAGCTGAAACAGATAAGATCCACTAGCATACCCTGTAGAGTGCCTAAAAATCTATTGTTAATGAGACCTTTTGATACAGTATATAATGCATGCAATGTAGTAAACTGATAGGGGTCCTTGTACATGTTAATAAAACTTGTGAAATAAGTTGTAAAACAATCTGTTAATAAGATCAATAATTGTATGTTTCCTTTGACTAGAGAACTGTCCTGAAGAAGGTGTGATAGAGCGCGCGAGGTCACCCGGCCAATGATTTTCGCCGTTTCCGGCTTCAGGGCCCATATACTTTCAAATCACCATATACATCGACCAGGTGACTTCACGAGCTCTACCAATTTGTGTGTGTGTTCCCTACTATTATTTCTCAGTGCACCCGACTTACCATCCACCGATGCGGGTACCTAATGACCACAATGAATCAGGGAGCTAGCTGTAAAAGGAAAGGCAGCAAAATACAAACCCAACCAATAACATTCAAAATACTGTTTGAAATGACCACGGACAACGGGAAGTTTTAAAATGTTTATCTAAAGTTCATTTGCTTCATGCATAAGGTACATCAAAATAAGGCAATCAATAACCAAGATAATATAAATGATGTAACTGTAGAGAAATAACGACAGAGTAATCATTGAAATACTGATATAAAATGTAACAAGAAGATACTATGCTAATCAGAATTATTTAAGCATGGGCAGACTATGTAGGTATAACTACAGGAGGGCCTATAAAGAGTAACACGCTTCACTTAAGGTGAACGGGCCTTTAAACAATCTAGGCAATGAGGTTCTAGACCATATCAGAAAATGACAAACTGCAATGCAAAATATAATTTCTAACAAGTGAGAAGACATAGGAACAAACTTATGGAAAAATGCAAATGACTTTCAATAGTTGCGGAAAGACATGGAAAAATAACATATGCAATGGTAAACTTTATTGAAGCAAAAGTTAGAAATTCAGAAGGTGCAAGATTTAAGAGGTTCAGAGCAATATTTACCTAGAAAGGTGTGGAAACCAAACCCTGGCCACGGGTCAGTTAAAGACAGGAAACCCTCAAGGAAGGATACCCCTCAAAGGACAGCAGGTGCAGAATGAACACCCAAGACAGGACAGGATACCCTCGGAATAGGAATCAGGACAGGACCTCAGGACAGGACAGCAAACCCTCAGGACAGGACCGCTCAGGACAGGACCGGAACCCACAGTTCGGAAGCAACGCCTGCGCTCCACCCGCTCTGCAGCTATCGATCAAGACCCCAATTGGGTCAGCGAACTCCCAGCAAAGTGCTTCGCCAACACTTTAAGGTTCAGTAGAACCTCAGTCTATGGTCAAATTCGGACAGAGTGCTCTGCAGCGCTCTGTATCTTCAATCACCTATTGAGTACGATGGGTCAGTGACAGGTCAGCTAAACCAGACAAGTCGGACGGTTCCCTAGGTGAACCCAGGGTAGATATACAGTTTGGGAACAGTGTACCACCCCCCAATGTTGCAAAGTGTCAGAATCCCTCAATTTCGATTGGTCCTAAGGTAGGATTTGGGTAACACACCAATCACAATTCAACATTTCAAGCCTGTATTTGCATGTTTGGGCACCGCCTAGGAAGATTGGGGTTCCCATGAGAAGCTACACGGCAAGCAGTAGTACAATATTACATTGTAACATATAAGGAGCCACATTCGCTGTTCTCGCAGGGCAGAGGTGACTTTCTCAGGAGCATCTCGCCCATCGCTGCCAACTGGCAATGTTCCATCAGTCAAGGTCTACTGTGCTGCCGAAAGTTGCGCAGGCGCAGAAGGGACCTCCAATATGGCTCTCCTCTCACTCAGACCCCCATTCCCCGCGGTACATGAAAAGTAAGCGAAAACAAATTAATACATAATAATGTCATCATGGAAACACATCACAGGGTTTGTACTTTCTATTTATCATTATAAAATATACTTATGCAGTTTAAATGTTAGCTACATTGATACAGGCACAAGAGCAGTGGCACGAGCAGTACCACATGATGGGCACAGCTATGGATTACGCATGCGCATAAATTTCCCTCCACTTCTGCAGACGCGTCAGGACACGTGAGTGTGGCTGACGCATGCGCAGTAACTAAAATATAAGCGGCGGCCATATTAAAGTACACTGATTAAATGTATTAGAAATACACATAGGCAAGCTTCGTAAACTTTGCCTAAACAAAATAAACGTTAGTAAAACATACGTTTGTTACCTTATTACACATAAACGAGGTTCTTGACTTCGGCAAGCCGCAAAATATGCGAAGCTTTGCTTCATCAATCCCCTCTTTGATGATATTTACTATCATCACAAAAATGGAACCAGATGCCAACTTTCTTTCACACTTTATATAGTTCTATCTCTTCCAGCAATCGTTCTAACTTTTCTCTCTCAGTTCTAGTAGGGTGAGAAGTCTTCACCTTTTTGTATATCTGATCATTCACTTCCTCCAATTCAATCTCATCCACACTCCGTTTCAACCCTCTTGCATTTACCTCGTGCTTCTTGGTGCGCTTGCGGCATTTACAACAGATAAAAATGAGAAATATGATAAGACCTATAATACCAATTGGCATCAGTATCTTGAACAATAAGCTTTTACCTACGCTAGCAAGCCAATGACCTACATTTGAGAGACCATCTACCAGTCTCTTCCATGCACTATCAACCTCGAGTGGTTTGAGTTCCTTTGTCAAATTAGTAATGTTTTTCACATATCTTTTGATCTGTACACTTTTATCCGGAATATAAGTGCAACAATGTTGCGCCTTCAACATCCGGCAGACTCCGCCCTCTTTCGCTAATAAGGTGTCAAGAGCAAGTCGATTCTGCAAAACCATTGATCTGATCGCAACCATTTCGGTATTGACCAGCAAAAATCCATGAGCTGTTTCAGTAGACAGCACATCCACTATAGTAGACAATTTGCAAATTCTGTGAGTGTTCAGAACCACTCCCACTCCAGGTATCAGTGCACTGAAAATACTACCCATAATTTCACCTATACTTTCTCTTTTACTACGCACTAAGCCATTAGTATCTTCATTGCTTCCAGCTTTTCCATTCACATGGTATATTTTCGGGAAGACAATGCCAAAATAGCAGCTTCCATACCAGTGATCCGGCAATTTGAAATAAGCCTTGTCCCCACAAATATAATAAATTCCAGGAAACACAGGCTCTGACCCATTTTTGAAACCCCAACCTCCAATTACCTTGTAATTATGTTCGCATTCACTGGAACCAATGAAAACATTATTATAATAGCTAGTCTTCTCGCGGTGAAGACATAGCTTGCCTTTCTTTTCAAAATCCAGCAACAGAGCAGGTCCCGCCCCACCATTTGAGGTGCCTTCCATGTTCTCAGCCCACTTTGGCTTTTTCTGACTTTCGTCATTAGCCTTCTTTTGTATTTTAATTCTTCTTTTCTCTGCCATGTTCAGGAACATCTTTTCCTGCTCACGCAAAGAACAAGTCAAGGTATCTCTGTGTGCATCAGCTATGTCAATGTTACCTATAGTCAAGAAGTAGTCTCCCATATATCTTATGGTGTCGCTTTTGATATGTACAGGATTCAAGTTCCCACGTATAGGAAGTTCAGAAAAGATCACGTCATTATTAGAGTAATAGTACTGTAACGGTCCTCTTTTGTAAAATAAACTAGCTAAAATGCTACAGGAGATTCCATATGTCAATGGCAAGTGATGGTATGTCACGCCTTCAGCCACAGAAGTAGGTAGCTTCATGCAGACATAACAATCTTCAATTTCCATAGTCTCTACATAGTGTATTAACAAGTTTGCAAAAACATTTAAGTGTGTCCTGTTCTTAATTCCATGATAATGTAGTCCTCCCTCATCTGATGCTTCTAAGTCTTGTTTTGTTTGTCTCAGTGCTCTCTCGTGTCTAGCTACACTCTGTGTTGTCAATTCCTCACTGTCTGTATTTACAATTTCAGTAGGGACAATGTTAGTATCTTTACTTACAGTGAAGGGTATAAAGATTGTTAGTCCTATCCAAATTACTATCAGTACTACTATACTACATATACACACCTTGCAGCACGTTTTGCAACGACTGCAACTAGGTCTACCATTCACAGTTGAATCAGACATTTCGGCTCAGAAGAAGTTTCTCGACCCCTCTTTGTGTCTTTCCACTACTAGCTTACTTTGTGCAAATTCACGGTGGTTCGTCTTCTTCTTCAGCAGAGTACTCAGGGACGGGCTCTCCGTCGCTTACGTCAGTTATATCAAGATCTTCAAGTTCTTCCAAAACGAGTGTCCATTCAGGAGACTTGTACTTTTTGTTTTGTCTCTTTATTCGCTCACTCCTTCTTTTGGAAGAGTTTTCTTCTTGCTCTGCTATCCGTGCACTTCTCCTTGCTTCTGCACGTTTTTCTTCCACCGTCTTTATCCTTAGCCTTAGTCTCTTTACGAACCTAGGCTCAAGGTTGTTTCTTTTCTTTAGTCTCTTAGTTGGTACTTGGACTTCGCTTTCTTCTCTTATCCTCTTATTCTCTTTAGCTTGTGGCAATTCTGCTTCACTTTCTTCTTCTTCTTCTACCCTTATCTCGCTAGTTCCAGGGCTAGCATCAAATTCTTCTGCCTGGCTACTAATCTGGCTTAGTTCAGGAATATGTTGTTTTTGGCTTTCGATTGTCTCTGTTTCTGTTTCTGTTTCTGTTTCCTGAACCCGTTCTTCTAACCCTATCTGATCCTGTTCAAGCACTTCGATCTCTTGATTTTCTTCTGCTCGAACTATCACTCTATGTCTAAGCTGTCCCTTATCCACATCAGGAGTTAGCGGTGGTGTATCGAACACCTGTTCTGTCCCTGTCTGACCTTCTCCTTCCTCAGTTTTGATGTGAATCTCAAGCGGCTGAGGTTCTTCGCCTGTGCCTTGCTTTTCCTGACTAGTCCACTCCCTACCTTCACAAAGTCGCTCTCTTGTTCTGATAGGATCTTCGGTCAGATCAATCATCGGTATCCATTCTTCTGGCCATATACTTGGCAGCTCGTCATCACCTACTCCTGGCTCAGCTTCCTGGACCTCTTCAGCAGGCTGGATTCTCGGCAGTTCGTAGTCAACTACTCCTGGGCCAACGTCTGCTGTTCCTGCAGCCTGACTGGTGCTGGGCTGCTCGTTGTCAGCTGCTTCTGGTCTGGCTCCTGCAGAGTCCTCTGCTGGATGCCCTTCTTCTTCAAGTTCTTTGTCTGGTAATACCTTCTGGGTGTGGCCAGCGTGGATCCACTGGGGAATACCTGCGACCTTCACTGCAGTGGTTGTTACCAGGATTACTTGGCGTTTCTTTCCCCACCTTGGTGCCAGACAGCTTGATCGGGTGTGCTTCTTTATTTTGACCCAGTCTCCTGGAACCAAGCTGTGGAGAGGAGTCGTTGGATTGAGGATGCTGTCGTCTCCAATCTGGCGAGAGATAGAACGCACTTGGTCACCCAATCTTCTGCAGTATTCAAGCACCAAATCATCAGTAATACTCAACAGTTTGCTTCCTGGCACCCATGCTTGTCTCATCACTCTTCCCATAATGATTTCATGGGGACTTAGGCCTGTCTTGCGGTCAGGAACACTTCTCAGTCCCATCAGGACCAGGGGCAGGGCCTTCACCCAGGTCATGCCAGTTGCATCAGTCAGCTTTGCTAGTCTGTTTTTGATAGTTCCATTTACTTGTTCCACTATTCCAGAAGCCTCTGGATGATATGCACAGTGAAGTTTCTGCCTTATTGTGAGAAGTTGGCCTGGTAGGGGATGTTTCCAATTCTGGAACCACCTACTACCTGACCAAACAATCCCTTATGGTGTCTGGTTGTAAGTCAACCTTATTAGACAAGCTATCCTAGGGGTAGCATGGACTAAGCAGCCTAAAGGCTTAACTTAAGAGGTCGTGTTAAGCGAGCTGTTTTACCACATACAATCCTGTAATACCAAATGAAAGGACACCACACCAGTATATATTATAAAAATATATGTGTTTATTACTAAAAACAATCCCCAGTATTCTTTATGAATAAAGGGGCACAAGCGTTAAATCAAAAGCACTGTTTAAACATACAAGTTGCACAATTATGGATGAGGGCGGGTGGCCACTCAAACCATATACTAAACAAGTGGTATAAGAGAGACCACTCGAACAGTGGTTAGGCCTAGGGCCTAGGGAATCGCTGGGAGCAGTCAGGACAAGCAATGCTGAAGTCGGGAATGGCCCTCGGGATTCGGGAGATGTGCGGGAAGCGCACGCATGCACCAATGTTAACCAATGGTGCGTAAAAGTCATAGAGTTAAAGTTTAAGGACACTTCCGCTGAACCTAGAGGAACAAAACTTAACACACAGACCCTAGAGGTGTGCACCAGTGTGGGAACACCGGCGGAGCAAAGTTACCTCACCCACAGGAAGTGGGTGCACAGGGTCGAAGTGGCGTCGGGTTTTGACACGCAGGCTCTTGGTGCTTGAAGCTGAAAGGGCTGCAGGCGGGTTAAAGATGAAGTGTCCGGTGGAGTCCAAGGGTGGACTCAAGTTGTAGAGTACCTGAAAGCAGAGGGGACAGAGTCTGGGTCACTCAGCAGTGACCAGGGTGGAACCAGGACGGAACCAGGCAATGTCGGGCGCAATCAGGTGGTCGTCGAGGAGATTCTCTCCACTGTCACGTGGGCTCTGGGGCATCTGCGACGTCCAGGAGCAGGTCACGATCTGTCCCACGCAGGCTCTCACCGTCGGTGCAGTCGGCTTCAAGTTTGGAGCAAACAAGCCTTGGCAAGAGCAATCCACGCAGGATCGGAAGATTGCTTCTCACTCGGACCAGGAAGGTCAGAGTCGGGGCTCCTTTTCAGGGGAGCTGGTGTGGATCTGGAGCAACCAGATTCACGAGTCTTCTTTGTAGTTTCGTCGGCACAGGGACCACTAGCCAGCTGGCAAGTGACCGGGCCAACGCGTTGAGCCAAATAGAGCCAAAGGGCCCCACGCAGCACTCGTCGAGTGTGGAGGGCTGAACTTCGGCTCAGGAGCAGCTCAGGGTGGGGGCTTCTCAAACCCCGGTGCACAGCTTCGAGGGTCACTCGTGGGCTGCACGGTCAGCGTCTCGTGGTCAATTCAAGATGGCGTGCCCCACGCTTCCGGTCGCCTCCACGGGTCTCAGCTCTGCAGGGACTGTGGATCGGGCTCTTGGAAGGCAGGCAAGCTTGATCTCGTCGATCTCAGTCGCTCGAGTTCCGGCGGGAACTGCAACTAAGTAGACGTCGAGGGCTGGATGGTGCCTGCTGCTGCAGGGTGGTCACTCCTTGACCACAAGGGAGATTCTTCGGGCTTCCACGTTGAGATGGAGGTCCAAGGGTCCAGAGTTTCGTTTCTAATGTTTCTTCCAGGAAATCTGATGTGCATTGGCACTGCTCCCACTCTTATTCCAATCTGGGGGGCGTGATTACCTGCTAGGTCCCTCCCTATGGGTGGGACCCAGGAAGGGGGTGGATACACCCCTTTCCTTTGATCCAGGCCGCCCTGGCACGAGGGCTGGAGTGCCCCAGAACCGGTTTGGCCGGATTATGCAAGGGGCAGCCTTGTGCGCCCCAGGCAGTGTCTGGTTTCTTTCAAACCTCCCTGCTACAATCCACTATCTCCTGTCTGGAGGGTGGTGACACCCTCCTGTGACAGGAAACCCTTTGTCCAGGCCCCATCTGCTGAGTTTCGGTCAACTGCAGGGGTCCAGACATTTGTCTGTGGCAGAGGCATCCATTTTGTGGATCTTAAGGTCTTTGGAGAAATCAACCGCATTAAAGCAAAGTAACATGTCTTACCCCTCTAGAGGGGTGGAATGCTATCCCCGTCGCCAGAACTGGCGAGGGGATAGTATTCCAAATCGTATGACACCTTACACGACATGTTTTGATAAAGCCAAACCAAAGTTGCTATATAACCGCGAGGATTATAAGGCACTTAAGAGTATATGGTATGGCATTATCCTGAAACAGCTTAGGGAGTTGTTCCCGACAGCTGCAGACAGGCTCAGCTCATGCTAGAGCTCCATCTCACATGAAACCACGCACTCTGCCTCCAGGATTGATGAGGCCTTCCATAGGAGTGGCTCACAGGTTAATATGTGTCCAGATATAGGTTTAGATATAGGTATACTATATCTAAGCAAGGGGTGATTACACCACCTTACCCCAGCTGAGTGATCAGCCAGTTGTGTCAATTTAAGAACCAGCCAGGGGTGGCAAAAGATATGCTGCAGCCCCTGGTAGGCCTTGGTGGCCCCTATGCCCTGGGCACCTATAGTGCATTATACAGGGGCTGACAAGGAGTCCATTTCCAATTGTGGTATGTACCTAGGGTACATGGAATCCATTTTACAGAGAGAGCAGATGGCCTGGGGCCCTGATTAGCAGGGAACCAGGTCAACTAAGTCAAAAAAAAACAGCTAAACACAGGCAAAAAATCCGGGGTAACCATAGTCAGGTAGCCACCTTCCTACACTTATTCCAAAGGCCTTACAGAGTTCAGCCAGTATTTCATTCTGAAAATGTCCACCCTTATCTGATTCAATAATGAATGGCACCCCGAATCTAGGTATCAGTTCTTTTAGTAAACACTTCGCTACTGTCAGTGCGTCACTTTGGGGAGTAGGGTAAGCTTCTACCCATTTTGAAAATACGCAAACAATGACAAGGACATATCGCTTCCCTTCACAACGGGGCATGGTGATGAAATCAATCTGTATCCTTACAAAGGGACCCCCTGATCTCCCAATTTTGCTCAGTTCAACCATTGTCCTCTTGCCTGGGTTCATCTGTTGACATGACAGGCACCTCTGGCAGAGGGACTCTGCTACTTTACTGAACTTCTTACTGTACCAAGTCTGTTGAAATACCAGAATCATGGCATCCCTACCAATGTGTGATCCTTCGTGTATTAATCTTGCCATTGTGCCAAGCAAGTGTCGGGGTAACACAGGCATACCAGTTGGGCCCAAAATGACACCATCCACACGTCTCGGTCTACACCCATCCTCCTTCCATTTCTCTCTTTCTTGCCAAGGAGCCGACTCCTGCCACTCTCTCACTTCATCCCAAGTAGGCACTTCCTCAAACACTTGAAGTTGGCAGCTGGCTCCGATTCCCCCTCGTTTAGGATTAACGATATAGTGATCTCTGGCGCACCATTGGGCCACTCGATCAGCATAATCGTTTCCCAGTGATACTTTGTCCATGCTCTTCTTATGAGCAACGCATTTTACCACTGCCAGTTCCTTGGGTAATTGGATGGCCTCTAAAAGGTCATGAACAACTTTTCCATTTCGAATGGGAGTACCTGAGGAAGTCAGAAATTCCCTCTGTAGCCACAATTGGCCAAAGTCATGCACAACTCCATAACAGTACTGACTGTCAGTATACACTGTTATGCGTAGGTTCTTCCCAATTTTGCAAGCTTTTATCATAGCAATCAATTCGGCTACCTGTGCAGACTTGATGTTATATAGGTAACCTGCTTCTTCAATTTTTGTTAAAGACACTACTGCATAAGCAGCACTCAGGCCTCCTAGTTCATGTCTTAGACAGGAACCATCTACAAACAGTTCTTTATCATGCTCAGGCAATGGCGTTTCCTTTATGTCTGGGCGTGGTTTGGTACTGAACTCTGTCAGATCAATGCAGTCATGTTCATCATCATCCCCACCTTCTATTTCCAAGGGGTCGGGGAGTAAGGTGGCAGGGTTCAGAATACCGCACCTAACAATGCTTACATTTGCTGCACCTACAAGAATCCTCTCGTATTTAGTCAGCCGACTAGGGGTGAGATACTGCGTTTTAGTTCTAGTCAGTAAAATTACCACTCCATGTGAAACATACACAGTCACAGGATGTCCCATGACTATGGACTCACTCTGTTCCAAACTTGCACAGGTAGCAGCTACTGCTTTCAGACAGCCTGGTAACCCAGCAGCTACTGGGTCCAAGGTGGCAGAGAAATAGGCCACAGGCCTTCTGGTCGTGCCATGTTCTTGAGTCAGGACTGACAATGCGCAATTATCGCGAGTGTCACAGAATAGGGCAAACTCTTTGGAATAATCTGGCATTCCCAACGCAGGGGCTGTACACAGACAGTTTTTCAGTCTTGTGAAAGCCATTAGGCTTTCATCGTCCCATTCTACAATGTCTGGCATTCCTCTCGTGGTCATTTTTATCAAAGGCCTGGCTAAGACTGCAAATCCCAGAATCCATTGCCTGCAGTACCCTAGTACGCCCAGGAACATTCTGATTTCTTTTTGAGTACGGGGCAACTGCATCTTTTGAATTATTCTCACTCTTTCTGATGTGACTTTTCTGACACCCTTTTCTATCTGGTGTCCTAGATATTTCACTGATTTAGCACAGAACTGTAGTTTGTCAGGGGCCACTTTATGCCCTTTCTCACACAGATGATTTAGGAGGGCAATGGTGTCAACTACACAGTCCCTATGACTTTTAGACGCCAGTAGAAGGTCGTCTATGTACTGCACTAAGACAGAGTTCCCAGGTAAGATCAAAGTCTCTAGACATTTTTTCAAGATCTGATTAAAGATAGAGGGGCTCTCTGTATACCCCTGAGGGACCCGGTTCCAGCAATACACGTGACCTTCGAAGGCAAACGAGAAAAGAAATTTGCTGTCGGGGTGCAGGGGTATCGAAAAGAATGCATGACACAAATCAATCACAGTGAACCACTCAGCATCCCAAGGAATCTGGTACAATATCACTGCTGGGTTCGGGACAATAGGGCAGCAAGTAACTACAATTTTGTTTACCTTTCTCAGGTCTTGCACTACCCTATACTTGCCACTAGGCTTCTTGATGCCCATAATCGGTGAGTTGCATGGGCTGCTCATCACTTCCTGTATGATGTTTCCTTCTAATAATTTTTGTATTTCCAGAGTGACACCGGCTTTCACTTCAGCATTCATTCGGTAGGGCTTAGTGTTAGGATATACTGCATTGTCCTTGATGGCTATCTGTATGGGGTCCACATCTTTCATTAATCCCACATCTTTTCCAGTGAAATCCCACACCTCTGGCTTTACCGCTTCCTGGAGTTCTTGGGGCAAATCCTGCAGGGTCAATCTTTTAATTTCTGAGTCAGGTCTAAGTAACAATAGTTTATAAATGCCATCTTCATCCGGGGTCTGAATTTCAACACCTTTTGGTGTGCAAAAGATGGTACAGTTCATTTTGCACAGCAAATCACGACCCAGTAGATTCACTGGACTGGTGTCACAGACGACAAACCTATGCATTTGTTTAAAATTTCCAATTGAAATCTCCATTGGTTCGGTAACAGGAGTACTAATCAATTGATTAGATACACCCACTACTTGGATATTTTCTCCCGAGAGGGGTAGGTTTGGAACGTCCACTGTTCTTACAGTAGAACGGGTAGCGCCAGTGTCCAATAGAAAGGTGACATCATTTCCGTCGACCTTTCCTTCAATGTATGGTCCAGACTGGTCTACCGGCAAGGAAGCGCCAAGTACGCACTCCTCGTCCTCCCCTCTCAGGCCCCGTCAGTACTGATCATTACAAAGGAAGGTATCATTTAGCAGATACTGCGAAGTTGCTGTATTTCTGTTCTCACCGCTTTCCCAAACTTCTATCTCCTCACCCTCTCCCTGTTTTCCCCTGTATACTTGCTTTGGCGCACGAGGCACCTGAACTGTTTTTACCTGTGGTTGCGTTTTTCTTGGTCTTTCTTTCTGCGTCTGTGGAGTTAAATCAGGTGTTTTGGGGTTATCATCTGTCAATTGGGGACACTCGTTTCGCCAGTGTCCAATTTCGCCGCACTGATGGCAGGGAAATTTCTTCATAGCCTCTTCCCTGCTAAATTTGGGCCGGGGCTTTCCTCCACCCCCTCCCCCAGGACTTTTGTTCTCAGCATTTTTAACCATGTTACTCAATTGTTTTTCCTGCTGTTCTGCGAGCTTTACTTGAGCCCACATCACTTTTTCCTTAAGGGCCTTTTTCTTTTCTGCCATCTCGTCCTCGCAGTACTTAGCGTACCGCAGGACCTCATCCATTTTTTTTGTATGCCAACAGATTTTATTATCTTTTATCCACTGACAAATTTCAGGTCTTAAACCATTTACAAACCTGTAAATAAAGTGCGTCATGTCCTTCAAATCGATGTTATCAATACCACTGTATGTTTTGAATACCTGCAATAACCTCTCATAGAAGGAGTGCACTGTCTCGTCCCTTTCCTGTGTTGTTCTATCTATTTTTGTCCAATCAGTTTCCTTTGCGGGCACCTTTTCTTTCAAATGCTGAATTACCTGCTCATATTTTCGCATGACATCCTTTGATGGCTCCCCTGTTTCCTTATTTCTTGGGTACTCCTCACTGGGCCAGTCTATGGCTATTTTACACTGGGTCCATAAATCTACCGGAACCACAATGTCGAAAAACCCATCCAAGTCTTTCCACAGACACTTCTGTACCTTCACGAACCTTTCCACCTGCCTATACCAGTCTACTGGTTTTTCTCGTAATTTTGGAAAATCGTTCGTAAAGGACACAATATCCTGTCTGGACCAAGGAACATGCACATATTTCCCTCCAGGTACTTCTCGCATGGGGCATAACTGCTCAGGTTTCTCTACCTCCCTTAAAGCAAATTCAGGAGTCACTTGTCGGGAGCGAGCCTCTTCCCTCTTTTTCGCCCACCTGCTTCTCCATCTTTCCACATCTCCCCATTTTTGCAGTACCCCCAATAATTCTTTAATCTGCAACTTTTTTCCCGCCACCTTCAGGTGCTCTATATCTTTGTCTGAGAAGTCTGCTCTGTACGGTTTCTGTAAGGGCTTGGATTTTGAGATATCTACCCCCATACTAGCTGCGGTGTCTGTCAGTTTTTCGTGGAGCACTCTGGTGTTCCTTGTAAAACTTTTACACATAAACGACAATTCTTCTTCAGAGTAGGTGTTTAATCGATCCAACCCCACATTTCCTGCCATTAATTCTTCTATTTCTACCCTCAGCTTGTAGAGGTCTAAAGGTTTCGTTTGCGGAGTCTGTTTCTCTAATTCACGACTCCAACTCTCAATTTCATCCGGAGTTACCAGAGAGACATTCCTAGTACCTGTTGCTGACTCTAATTTAATTTCTTTTGCATTAAAAGGGTTATGCCTCTGCTGCATTCCCTTTCCGGTCTGTTTATTTGGCAAGTCCAAGAACGCAACCTCAGACTCGCACTTACTGGACTGATCATCTATGATTATCGGTTCCTGTCTCGGGGGTGCCATGACTGGGGTCATAACTGGAGTAATCGGATTTCCCTGACCATTTCCGTATAACGGGACCACTGGTCCAATAGTTACTGGAATAGTCAATGCCTCAGGACTGGTATTTAACTGGGAGATTTTCTGAATTATTTCTGTCCTTTGTCTAGCTAGAGCCTCTTGCTCCTTTTCCACTAGTATCCTTCTTAAAGTCGTATCATGTAATATCTGTGGGGTCAATGGAGGAGTAAAACTCGGGGCAGTGGGATGCGTTTCACTTGGTCCCCCACCATAATTTGGTTTCGGGAATAAAGTTCCAGTGTTAAAGGACCTGCGTTCTTCCTCATATGGAGGTTGAACAAAAGGCAGTCCTGAATTCGATGGTTTCTCTTCGTTTTCATACAGGGGTCTGGGAAAGAAAACTTTCGTACGTGAATATTTTTCTTCCTGGCTTGCGGGCACTTTGGGATATATATCCCTTGTTTCCGCCGGTTCGGGTTTCTCAAAATAGGGCAATACTTGACCACCCCCTCCCAGTCCTAGGGATCTGTCTTCTTCCTTGAGGAAGTGGCGTCGGGGAGCATCTCCTACACTGGAAGGTCGGGTTCCCTCGTTATAAGGTGGCGGACTTCTGGTACAGATGTCATCTATCAGTTCATCATCTGACTCCCCAGGGGCCCCCCAATGCTTACACTTTTCGGTACTTTTCTCCCCCGCTGCAGGGTTATGACATGCCGGCATCATGGGAAACAGACCCTCAACAATCATGCTCTGCCTCCACTGTTTCATCCTTTTATCCCTGGACTCCTGTTTCAGCCTGGGGTACCACTTGGTCAAACCCTTGTCCATTCGGGGTCTTTCTCTTTCAAAAGCCTCAATCTCCCATTCCTCTAATGCCTCATACTGCGTTAGTCTCGGTCTGGGATGCAGTTCATTCATCCGAGTCCTTAAATTAAATAGGATCCTACCATTGAAAGTCCCATCTAACGGAAAAGCCAATACTCCGTCATCTTTTGTGTACTTCACCCAATTCTCCAACCACACACAGGTATTGTACCCTCGGTCAAACATCATGAATGAGGCGGGAGTATTGGGTGGTGGGACAAGAACACCTTCTCTAGATTTAATCGGTTTGTCCGTTTTAAAATAATTTTTCACCTTACTTACAAGGGACAATTTTCTCTTTGTTCCGTACATAATATCGTATCTATTAGTCTTCCACTGATCCCTTTCAAACCCTAGGTGCCTTGGATCAGGTCGAGTTCCTGTAGTCTGCGAGTGCCACATACGACTTCTACGCTAAACTTTGTTTACAAACTACCTCCAATCAGAACGCGCTTCAGAAATCTGTGCAACCAATGGGTGCGCGACTCTAAATAATCTCCGCCAATGGGTGCGCGGCCCCTTCGTGAGACAGTTCCCACGCTCTGGCGCTCACCCCTCCTTTACAATCTCAGCTCCGCTACCCGCCCGCTGCTTCTACCAATCCCAGCGCGGCACAGAGTGACGTCAGAGGCGCTTCGCGACTGACTCCCTCCCTTCACAAGGTAACGGAAACTTTCTTTCTTTTAAAGTGCTCAGTGCTTGGTTATTTTACAACAAATACACATTCGCCACAGTGCTCAAGTGTCTAGACAGAGAAAGAATTATTTTACTGCAAGTAAACTACTTCCATTTACTTTTCACACACTGCGAGTAGATCTCTTCCGCCTACCCTTCACTTTAGCATCGGTGAACCTGTTATTCCCCTAAACTCATCCACTTCTTTCCGGGATATATTCCGAGTTTAAGGTTTCCCAGCGGACCCCTCTGCTTTCACCCAAGCTCCGAGGAACCTGCTACTCTTCCGATGTGACCCTTACCAGGTTACGCCACTATGGGAATTTTGCCAATGAACCCCGTTACTGACATTTATTCACACATGTATTCAGAAAACCCTAGTTAGTGCTTCCCGGTTATCTTAACCTGCACCTAACTTTCCTCGAGCCTGTGACCTCAGGACAATGGATTCTATTCACCACTTGCCCTTTCAATTCCCCGGGGAGTTCGGACAACAAAAAACTAAACGGTTGACAAATGCATGGATTAATACATATAACAATATAGGAACAAGAATAATAACAATACAGCAATTCATGAATTGTTTTTACAAGATATTATTCGTGCGTATTCACAAGAGATTGATCAGGTCTCTTTAGAACAGCCGCTCTTCTAGCAGCATCAATATACTAGCAGCTTCCGACTCAACTAGTCCAACTAATCCTGCCTAACCTTTAGCTAGTCCCTAACCATCCTCTGCTTACCAGTAAAACTGATAGAGCGCGCGAGGCCACCCGGCCAATGATTTTCGCCGTTTCCGGCTTCAGGGCCCATATACTTTCAAATCACCATATACATCGACCAGGTGACTTCACGAGCTCTACCAATTTGTGTGTGTGTTCCCTACTATTATTTCTCAGTGCACCCGACTTACCATCCACCGATGCGGGTACCTAATGACCACAATGAATCAGGGAGCTAGCTGTAAAAGGAAAGGCAGCAAAATACAAACCCAACCAATAACATTCAAAATACTGTTTGAAATGACCACGGACAACGGGAAGTTTTAAAATGTTTATCTAAAATTCATTTGCTTCATGCATAAGGTACATCAAAATAAGGCAATCAATAACCAAGATAATATAAATGATGTAACTGTAGAGAAATAACGACAGAGTAATCATTGAAATACTGATATAAAATGTAACAAGAAGATACTATGCTAATCAGAATTATTTAAGCATGGGCAGACTATGTAGGTATAACTACAGGAGGGCCTATAAAGAGTAACACGCTTCACTTAAGGTGAACGGGCCTTTAAACAATCTAGGCAATGAGGTTCTAGACCATATCAGAAAATGACAAACTGCAATGCAAAATATAATTTCTAACAAGTGAGAAGACATAGGAACAAACTTATGGAAAAATGCAAATGACTTTCAATAGTTGCGGAAAGACATGGAAAAATAACATATGCAATGGTAAACTTTATTGAAGCAAAAGTTAGAAATTCAGAAGGTGCAAGATTTAAGAGGTTCAGAGCAATATTTACCTAGAAAGGTGTGGAAACCAAACCCTGGCCACGGGTCAGTTAAAGACAGGAAACCCTCAAGGAAGGATACCCCTCAAAGGACAGCAGGTGCAGAATGGACACCCAAGACAGGACAGGATACCCTCGGAATAGGAATCAGGACAGGACCTCAGGACAGGACAGCAAACCCTCAGGACAGGACCGCTCAGGACAGGACCGGAACCCACAGTTCGGAAGCAACGCCTGCGCTCCACCCGCTCTGCAGCTATCGATCAAGACCCCAATTGGGTCAGCGAACTCCCAGCAAAGTGCTTCGCCAACACTTTAAGGTTCAGTAGAACCTCAGTCTATGGTCAAATTCGGACAGAGTGCTCTGCAGCGCTCTGTATCTTCAATCACCTATTGAGTACGATGGGTCAGTGACAGGTCAGCTAAACCAGACAAGTCGGACGGTTCCCTAGGTGAACCCAGGGTAGATATACAGTTTGGGAACAGTGTACCACCCCCCAATGTTGCAAAGTGTCAGAATCCCTCAATTTCGATTGGTCCTAAGGTAGGATTTGGGTAACACACCAATCACAATTCAACATTTCAAGCCTGTATTTGCATGTTTGGGCACCGCCTAGGAAGATTGGGGTTCCCATGAGAAGCTACACGGCAAGCAGTAGTACAATATTACATTGTAACATATAAGGAGCCACATTCGCTGTTCTCGCAGGGCAGAGGTGACTTTCTCAGGAGCATCTCGCCCATCGCTGCCAACTGGCAATGTTCCATCAGTCAAGGTCTACTGTGCTGCCGAAAGTTGCGCAGGCGCAGAAGGGACCTCCAATATGGCTCTCCTCTCACTCAGACCCCCATTCCCCGCGGTACATGAAAAGTAAGCGAAAACAAATTAATACATAATAATGTCATCATGGAAACACATCACAGGGTTTGTACTTTCTATTTATCATTATAAAATATACTTATGCAGTTTAAATGTTAGCTACATTGATACAGGCACAAGAGCAGTGGCACGAGCAGTACCACATGATGGGCACAGCTATGGATTACGCATGCGCATAAATTTCCCTCCACTTCTGCAGACGCGTCAGGACACGTGAGTGTGGCTGACGCATGCGCAGTAACTAAAATATAAGCGGCGGCCATATTAAAGTACACTGATTAAATGTATTAGAAATACACATAGGCAAGCTTCGTAAACTTTGCCTAAACAAAATAAACGTTAGTAAAACATACGTTTGTTACCTTATTACACATAAACGAGGTTCTTGACTTCGGCAAGCCGCAAAATATGCGAAGCTTTGCTTCATCAGGTGGTATTGCAACATACCGAAACGCTGCGTCGACTTTTTGTTTCTTTCAAGTGATCTTTTGTATATAATTTTTAAAAAATTGTTGCTGTGAAACATCACAGTTTTTAAAGTTTTATTGTAATGGCACTTATATGCATTGAATGTGTTTGTTGATGAAATATATTAAATGGAAATGTTTTTAATATAAAACTTCATTGTCAGAAATTTTTCTACTTATATTGTATAACTTGAAAAGTTTGAAATTTTGTTGGGACTAGTGGGTCCTGTTATCAGCTGCCAGTCCTCTTCCCAACCCTGGGCCCTAGGGACTTTTGTTTATTTTCCACTACACTCTAGACAGGGCCGGACTGGGAACAGAAAGCAGCCCTGGCAAATGTTGTCAGACCAGTCCTAGTACCATGCGTAGCGAGCGAGCGAGCGCAGTCAGCCTGCCTGACCACTGCTTGGGGGGGGGGGGGAGGGAGGAGGGTTGTTGGGGTTCAGACCGAAACTGTGCATTTTACAACACTTCTCATTACATATTTAATTGTATTAACTTTCATAGCACAGTAAATAGTGAATGATGACCTTAAAGAGCAGCAGGTTACCCAGTCTTATGTACCCTAGACCTTCATACAGAGAACACCAAAAACAGACACAAGAGTAGTGAATCAGGGAACACTAAGTATAAGTCAGACAGTGTGTAGCGAACAAGGGCAGTGAGCGAGCCTGACCACAACTGGGGATGGTGGGGGGGGGGAGGAGGGGGGAGGGAATTGAGGTGCTTCTCCCCTCAAGAAAATTGGAGACAGGAAGGTCAAAACAATGCATTTTTCAACCAATGTTTCATTACATATTTATTGCATTAACTTTTAAAGCATAGTAAATGATGACCTTACGGTTCACCAGGATACCCAGTTAAAACTCACAGACATTCCTACAGAGAACACCAAAAATGAAATGTCGAGCATGAGACATGAATTTAAATATAACAAATGTATTCTTAATATAAAATAGTGTAAACAAGATATTTAAAACTCACTTAACCTCAAACAACAGTGCAGAGGAACAAAATGTACAAGACAATGTGCAAAAATAAAAAGATTTTTATATCCTGAGTTTTCTAAACGGTGCTAAAATAAAGCATCTTATTTTAAGTGCAACAGTGCACAACATTAGGATTGTGGGTGTTTTTACATATTAAACAGTTAACAAGGCCTGCAGCAATTTACTTAATATGAAATACTGTAAAAACATAATTTAAACATACTCAAATAAGTGTTATATGTATTCTCACTTTGCACTACTTTGCATTAACTTGTGTCAAGAGGATGCTTCATGAGTGGGGTGTGGGAGTCCTCAAGCAAACACCCATGGGTTTTTATTCAAAGTCCTACCTTCTAATAAAGGTAGACCTAGATTTGAGCCAAAAACTGATGCCTCCTTGAGGTTTTATAAGAATGCATGTGTGCTCTACTGTACAGTGCAAATATGATGCAGTAAACATGTTAAAGTTAGCCTAAGCAAGGAAATGTGTAGTGGATCGATATCCTTCCAGTGCAAAACCTATGCAAGACATAATGCTCACCTTGGACTATGGTACAAAGGTGTGTGCGTTGTGCAAAGCTAGCTCAAAGAGAGCTGACTCAAGGAGATCAACTGCATTGCGTCTTTTGATAGTTGTAAATCAACCTCAAAATGTTCACAGTAACATGCAAAAGTCAAATGTTTTTCATGTCCTGAGTCTTGCAGTCTTGCAGGTGGAGAAGTGTGGCTCACTGGTTAGAGGAGGCAGACCTGGAAGCAGAGGTCAGCCCGGGACCAGGGTTCAATTCCCGGCTCGGCAGGGTCTTGAGTCCTAAAATGTCCATGGACTCGACAATTCTCGCTCCGGTGCCTACTCGATTCACGGGTTCACACTCTGCGACTCTGGGCAATAGCTTGCTTAATCTCCACAACGGCCCCTCGCGGTGGGATGCCTGGCTTTCACCTTGTGGATACCCTGCCGGGGTTATCTCACAGGGGAATACCAGGACGGGTTCCCTAAGCAAGCGCTTAGAGACCGCTTGGTGATTTGCGCTATATAAATTCCTGTACATTTACATTTACATTTACATTTACATTTATTTGCAGGCAGTCTTCAAATAAAATATTTTATTATAAGTGATCAGCCTCAAAAATGTGAAATCGTAATAGATGGAATAATTATTAGATCAGGCCTTATGTTTTCGCACCGCTTGCAGGGTTACAAAATGCATAAATAAAAGGCATTGTCATTTACAATGCCAATAGCTCAAAATCTCACGAATGTGAGACCTATTGCATTGCAAATGCTTGTTTTTTTCTGCTAGGCACGGGGAGATTAAGTGATTTGCACAGAATCACAGGATGTTCAGCATCGTTGCCAAAACTTGAACTCAATTCCCCAGCTTCGAGGTCGACCGCCCTAGCTGTTAGGCCAACTCCTCTCCCCTAATCGGTGCACCTTTATCCCTTCCACTTTGGTTGTGTGCCAAAAAGGCCCCTTTGTCCCTGGCGATGTCGGCATTGGAAACAGTTGAGGTTGACTCAGCTCACCCAACATGGACTTAATGTTCCCCAACCATGGTATCCGTAAACAATTGTCCATGCAGAGACAGTCCCTTAAAATCTTCTTATTGAGCTGTAGGTTGCTTTTTAACCAGACTGAGAACCACCAAAGTATAGGATGTATTCTTATAAGATTCTCTATAAAACCAACACATTGCTCCTCATGCACACTCTCTGAAGGAACACTCTGCGTTATCCCTATATCTCCGCCCCTAATGATACAGTTGGTACACACTTTGCGTATAAAGGTATAAACTTGATATGACTATAGCCTAAACTTCTGGAGAAAGCATCAATGCTGTGTAATACCCTGATAAATGATTTAACGTACACTCTGATCAAGGCGCTCCAACTCAATTTATGATCTATCAAAATGCCAAGATAGCAGAATTTGTCCACTTCGTCAATATGATGATCCTTAATTATGTATCACCTAGTTTTTGCTTTTTCGGGCAGAGGATCATCATGAATGATTTAGCATAATTAATTTATAGACCTATGTCATCCATAAAATCCTAAAAAGAAACTTAGAAAAGCTGTATACTGTTTGGGGGGCATGCAATTAAAACAGAATCACTCAGAGAAGCACTCCGTATAGCAAGGCTGGTACCAGTTTGGTTCCCTCCTTAGGTACAGCTATTCCAGGACCTCTCAACAATAACTCTCTAGTTGGTTATTATATAGAATAAAAAGCATCAACGGCAATATGCAGCCCTGTCAACCCCTCCCACCTAGTGTAAAGTGTGTTGTGCATTCTCCCATTGGACCAAATCTAAAGGAGGCTTCAAGCCCCACTGCAAATTATGCAAAAAAGCTATGAGGCCTCGTCCACCCCCATGTCCCTCAGCACTGCCCGCAGTTTTGATCAAATTACTGTATCAAATGAGGTGCTGAGGTCTATGAAGGCCAGATGAATGCCCTCACCCCTGGCAACAGTATATTTACTAAGTGGTTCTAGTGTGTCTAGTGGTGCATCTACTCTTGGCCAGTGTTACTGACGCCATGAGTTTAGAAAGCTTAATTTATCAGAGATTAATCCCAATACTAAGCAACATTTCATGAAAGGTCATTTCCACAAATGTGGGCCACTTTTTTCTTCGGTGCCCGTTCCAAATTTTGTTCCCAATCCAGCACTGCTGCAGCGCCCCCACATTCCTCCTTGAGTTCTGGCATGAAGACAGGCCACAAAGTGGGGGGGAGGAGACCCCAGAGAAGGTGAAGAGCAGAGACCGGTCATCCACATTGTACACGGAGAGCCTGCCCGCCTCATTGTATTGCATTGTATATATTATTTATATAGCGCAAAACTGCCACCCTACGGGTATCCTGGCGCTTAGACTTCAGACTAGTCGGCATGAAGAGCAGCCTGAGCTGGAAGGCAAGATCTACTATTCCACCCTTGGAAATAGCCAGGTTTTCAGACTCTTTCTGAAATATGACAACGAGTCGGCCTGTTCCAGAGACGTGTGGCTGCCACACCGAAGGCTCTGCCCCCCCATCCTGGTTTTCTTGAATCTTGCCGTTCTTATTAGGCTCGCATTGGAGGAGCGGAGCTGTCTTTTCGGGTTATGCCAAGTGAATCTTTCCTGTAGTGGGATGGGACCCACGCCATGCGCTGCCCTATACACAATACAGAGGGATTTAAAACACACTCTTTCTTTAACAGGCAACCAATGTAAGTCTCTCAGGGCACCAGTCGTGGAGGCCCTGCGGTGCCTGTTCAGTGCCAGCTTTGCTGCCAGAGACTAGACTCTCTGCAGTCTCTGCAGAATGTACTGCGGTGCACCCAGGTACAGGGCATTGCAGTAGTCCAGTCTACTAAGAATTACGCTCCTTACCACAAGTGAGCGGGTATCTTTAGGCAGAAGTGGGAGGATCTGGCGTAGCATCCGTAACAGAGAGAAGCAAACCTTAGCAGTTTTGTTTGCTTGGGACTCCATTTGAAGACCACCATCCACTAATACCCCCAAATTGCGCACCGTTTTGGCAGGAGCTAGAGGATCTTCCTCTGGGATGAGTTTAAACTCCAGCCTAGGTTACTGCTGCAGGCTAGTAGGCGGGCAGAAGACAACCTCTATTTTTCCGCTCTTAAATTGCAGAGAGTTTTGCCTAAGCCAGCCCACTGTCTGGAGAATACACTCTTGAACTTTGTCTATGGATACCGCCTGTTGTCCCTCAAGGGAGAATACCAATTGGGTGTCGTCCACGTAGTTAATCAGGACGATTCCAAAGGACTTAATTAATAAGAGTAGAGGGCGCAAGTAAATATTGAATAGGATGGGACTAATTGCAGACCCTTGTGGAACTCCATGAAGTACAGCAGTCCGACTGGGCTCATATGGTGGCATAGTAACTGTTGCCTCCCTGAGAGTTAAGATTGTACCCATTGCAGAGCACGACCTTTTATTCCCAGATGAGTTAGTCTATCCAGCAGTACTTTATGGCTCACCGTATCAAATGCGGCCGACATGTCTAGTTACACTAGAATAGAAAAATCCCCTTTGTCGGCACGCATCCGTAGATTATCCATTACGGTGACCAGCGCGGTCTCAATACTGTGGCCCGGGCGAAAGCCAAATTGATCACAATCTAGCAGCTTGTTATCCTCTAGATAACCCGACTGTGTTTTACTGACCAGTTTCTCAAGGATCTTAAGGCAGCAGGGAGATAGGTCGAAAGTTTGTCGGGATCAGGGGATCTAAGGAAGGCTTCTCAAGCAAAGGGGTGACTACTGCCTGTTTCCAGGCCTCTGGAACCACTCCTTCTTCCAGAGATTGGTTGCAAATTGATCGCAGCCAGGGAAGAGTTTCTTTTCCAGAGGCTTTCCAGATTCTATGTGGGAGCGGATCCTGGGGAGATCCCGAGGTAGTACTTTGGGCAAGTCCGCCAAAAAGAACCTCAGTGAGGGCTTAAAAGTTTAACAAGGAAGGCATTGCTATAAGCCCTTCTCCTGGTCTCCCCCGTAGGTCAATCTGGTTGTCAGTATTATTGGGACGGAGTTCACCCACTATTCTGGTGATCTTTTCTTCAGAGTTACGGCAATTGCATCACAGAGCTTCTGTGAATCAGTCACCTTGCTGCCGGTGCAGGCTGGATGGGATAGCTCCCTAACAATATTAAGTAGGGCTTTGGTACTATTTGAGGCTGTCAGGATGGAGATGGCATACAAATCTGCTTTGGCCCTAGCTATGGACTCTTTATATCTGGTCTGTATTAATTTCAGCTCCTTTCTATCCATCTCTAAGTATTCCCTTCTCCATTTTCTCACAGCATGCTTACTACTCAGTCTTAGTGATTTCAGTTCCTCTCTGAACCATGGAGCTGAGGCTTTTTTTCTGTTTTTAAGTCTCTTTATAGGATTTATGTTGTTCAGGGATCTGGCAATAGAGTTACAGAATACTTGATCATTTTCATCGACAGAATTCGTGGGGACAAATGAATTGTGATTCGGGATTGTCAGGTGTATCTTATTTTTGTCTAGCTTGGCCCATTCTCTTCGATGTCGGTAGGTCGTCTGACAGTTATTATTAACCCCCTGCTGCGGTATCGATATATGGAAATGGACTAGAAAGTGGTCTGACCAGCATAGAGGTAGTATATCCACGATCTTAGTGTCCGACTGACCAGCAAATAGGATGTCCAAAACATGTCCTCCTTGGTGCGTCGGATTCTGGACCAATTGAAGTAGATTAAAGTTTTTGCACGTTTGCTTTAGGTCTCTTAAATGGTTGTCAAGAATCCCATTCTCCCACAGATTGAAGACACCAAGTATAATGATTCGAGAATGGGTAAGGGCCAGGTCAGAGATAGCATCAAGTAGTGTTTGATACTTGGTATCCGATCCTGGGGGCCTGTAACAGACCATCCCTGTAATTAATCTCCCTCTGGCCTCCTGTAGAGAGAAACCCTTTATCTCTATTCCTGTAATCATCTTTATCTCTAGGGGGGCAAAGTCCCACTTCTCCTTATATAGCACCCCAACCCCTCCTCCCCTCCCCATCGCCCTAGGTTTATGGAAAATGTTATAGCCTTTTGGGCATGCCAGATCTAATTCCACCAAAGAGTCCATTTGTGTCCATGTCTCTGTTAGGAACATCTAGGTCCATATCCTCTGCCATATTGGCAATCTCCAGGTGATGTTTTATCAAAGACCTGCAGTTTACCAGCCCACAGTTGAGGAGACTGTTATTACCTCCCATGGCCATAGTTTGTTGAGACATCCCCACCTCACTCCTCTTACCAATATTAAATAGACTCTCCTTAGAATATCCAATCTTGCCTCAATCTGGACCCTCTCGGGCAGGGTGGCTGGCGCTGGGCGAGACCGGTGCGCGGTCAGGCGCAGACGGGCTTGCCTCTGGCGCGCTGTTGGCGCGCGCGCTTGCATCCTTTGCTTTATGTAGGCGTACAGAAGCAATTTCCTAAAGACACTAGCACGCGACCCAAGATGGCGTCTCGGGAGTGTGCAAGAAGCCCCAGGTCCCTCACACAAGATGGCGACCGGGAGCGTGGGGACCAAGGATTCTCGCTAAAGCAGCGAGATGTGTAGTAAATGTTTTAAGTGCGGGTAAGCGGCCCTATCACACGTAGGACTAAAAGTGGAGGAGTGTGGCTCACTGATTAGAGCGGCAGACCCTGATGCAGAGGTCTGGCCCAGGACCAGGGTTCAATTCCTGTCGCGGCAGGGTCTTGAGTTCAAATGTCCGCGGACCCGATAATTCTCGGCACAGTGCCTACTCTAATCATGCGGTACCACGCTGCAACTCTGGGCAATAGCTTGCTTAGTCTCCACACCGGCCCTAATCACTAAGGATGCCTGGCTTCACCAGGGGGGTGCCCAGGAGTTGGGCGCCTCACAGGAACAGATCGACGGGTTCCTCAGCGGTTTATTCAGCGCAGGGACACACTGGTAAGTGTAACCATGCGCTTTATAAGCTTCAGAATTACAATTACAATTAATTTATTAAAAGACCTTAGAAAATATTTTTGCAGTAAGCACCATAATCACAAAAAATAAAATTTTAATAGCAGTTTGACGAAGAGTGTAATTATCGTGAAGGGACCTTTCCCTCAGAGCGTGGTAGTCTGCTTGTAACTGTGCTCAGTCTGGATGGCTGCGCGCCTGCATCCCTTGCTTTATGTAGGCGTGCAGAAGCAATTTCCTAAAGACACTAGCACGCGACCCAAGATGGTGGCTCGGGATTGTGCAGGAAGCCCCAGGTCCCTCACACAAGATGGCGACCGGGAGCATGGGGACCATGGATTCTCGCTAAAGCAACGAGATGTGCAGTAAAAGTTTTAAGTGCGGGTAAGCGGCCCTAACACAGGTAGGACTAATTTATTAAAAGACCTTAGAACATATTTTTGCAGTAAGCACCATAATCACAAAAAATAAGCAGTTTGACAAAGATTGTAATTATCGTGAAGAGACCTTCCCCTCAGAGCGCGCTAGTCTGCATATAACTGTCCTCAGTCTGGGTCCTCATAGTCCAGGAAGAAGTCCACAGCCCTGAGGGATCACCGGGAGGGAGGGGGTGGGGGTCAGGAGGGTGGAGGGGAGGTGACAGCTTCATATTTACCATATCTGAGCCACAGTGTCCATAATCCACCCTAAGGTGTTAGTGTGATCCTCCCCTTCCTGCTCACAGCCTCGTCACACACCCCCAGGGTCCAGGCCGTCTTTGTCCCCCACCTCCACCTCCCAGTAATGTCTCCCCGAGCTCAGCCTCTCTCTCCCCAGGACATCGATGTATTTAGTGAATCTCTGGGGCGTGTCCGGCAGATCCTGCTCTCTGCCTCCTCTCTCACGCTCCTTCCGTCTTCGGACTGGATGAGACTCTGATGAGCAGTGTCCGGATCCAGGGTCGTAGAAACAGAGACCAGAGGATGTTATAAGGTGATGCAACAACATGCTGGGAGTTAATTCTCACACACAGGATGTTAGGACATGATGTTCTGATTTTAAATATACACACTGTGCTGTATGTTTACTTTTGTGTATTGTCCATGGCTGGAGCTCATATCGCACCTGCGGGTATATAAGGAGCTGACAGGAAAGTTAGGTCAGTTCCTGTGAACTCTCACTTACGGGACGCGCTGCCCCAACCCTGGGTTACCTTTCTCACATTAAACTTGGATTTACAACTCCCTCTTGCTGGAAGGATTCTTTGTTACAGAGGACAACCCCCAACCATATCACTAACAACTACACAAGTGCTAACAAGTGGCCATCTACAGCAGCAACCACCGTATTGCAGCCAATCACAGGGCCCCCAGACATGTCTCACAATCTACCCTATCAGAAGCTCCCCTGAAGTAAAGATAATCTCTATCATGGGAGATTGTCTATTTGTAGTGCTGCATAGGCAGTTTCTAATGTTATAAATAAACAATACAAGGTGTTATCAGGCAGTTTATTGCCCCTCACATGATTTGGGGGGGGACATCCTGCCCTGTAGTGTGTCTGAAGAGGAGAGCACTGAACTGAGTTTACGTCTGTCAATAAAAGATTACCATGTCACCCAAAAAACTGGCACACTGATGATACACCCTCTGTTCCTGGGCACATTTTCCATTAATAAAAGAGCTTGTTTTCTGCACTCAGCATGTTGAATCTTGTACATAAATGCCAGCACACACCTCTCTGGCCTCATTCACCCCATGGCAGCAGAGCGAGCAGATCATGACTTTCTCCTTCTCAGTTATTTCACCTTTTCATGACAGAGCATCCACAAGCTTCTTATTTTCAGTCATTTAGAAATAAATCAGTTATGTCCCCTCATTATCAGTGACTGATCTGACATCACTCCATTAGGGGTGGGTAGGTCTGATCAGCGTCTGACGGCTGCAGCTCTTCTGTAGTGTCCTACTCTCAGCTCAAGTGGCCAGCAAATGTAGGTGCTGGTGAATCATTACTTCAGCAGTATTAAGTATTCAAAGAATTGATTCTGCTTCCACCCGCTCTGGTGTGAATTCTTTTTCACAGGCTTGCACCAACTGCCAGGGACACCACCAGGATGTCACGAGAAAAGGCGAAAGTATGGCGGTCATGCCGGCCCCTGACGACCCTGGAGGCGGGCCTGTCACACACAGCAGTGACGCGACAGGCGCGCCTCAATCATTATTGGTCGTGGGTCCGGGGCGTGACCCGAACTGATGAGAATCACTTCCGGGTCACGCGAGTGGAAACGCCAGGGCGGCTAGTACCAGTCTGGCTAAAGATTGCCATAAAAGGCGGGGGAGCAGAGGAATCGTCCCCTTTGCCATTTGCGCTCCCCAGCTTGGGAAACCGGCCTCGCTAGGAGGCTGCTATTTTATTTTTTCTTTGTTTTCCAGGTTTCCCCGTTGGTGAATATCGGAAACGGTGATGGCTGAGGCTACGCATCGTGGCATCCCTTTGGGTTACTGCAGGCTGTGGAGAGTGTGGGCAGCGTGACGGTTTCTGGAGAAGCATCACGGGTCATCGAGGGAGGAAACGCTTCGTTTTCCCCTTTTTTGTAGCATGCTGCCGAGAGCGGGGACGGCGCAACGCGGTAACTGCTGGATGCGCAAGGAGCGCAGACCGGACCAGACCAGACCCGCGTATTCGGACGGTAATTTACTGTGTCGGAAGCGCGGAATCTAAACATATCATCATCAATAATCTTAATAGCAATTACTTTTCTGCGTATCGATATTTGAGCCTACCGCAAGGTCAATAACTGGTGTCTGATCCTTATCAAGTTAAGCCTGCCCTCCCGCCGGAGTGCGCATGCGCAGAGGGCCCGTTCACCCTGAGGGTACTTCCCCCCCCGGTTACCCCCGTACGCTCAGTATACTATCTCCATAAGGGGCCCTTGCAGTTCTGCACCCTTTACTGGTGCCATTGAGCACGTTCGGGGTGGCCAACCAGCCTAGGAAAAGCATGGCTCCCCACTCTCTCGGACCGATCCAGCCAACCAGGCTGTAACTGCCCCTGGAGTTCTAGGAGGGACCACTTGTCCCTCCCCCTTGGGTGACCCCATTCAAGAATGGCGCAGCCCTCTAAGGACCTTACATTTACTGCTCGTGATAGAGCGCGCGAGGTCACCCAGCCAATGATTTTTCGCCGTTTCCGGCTTCAGGGCCCATATACTTTCAATTCACTCTATTCATTGGCCAGGCGACTTCACGGGCTGACTATCAATTGTGTGTGTTCCCTACTGTTCTTACTCAGTGTACCTGACTTACCATCCACCGACACAGGTACCTATGACTTCAATGGATCAGGGGCCTAGCTGTAAAAGGAAAGGCAGCAAATGCAATTTCAAATGACATTCAATATTGTTTAAATGACCACGGACAACTGAAAAGTTTTAAAATGTTTATCTAAAGTTCGTTTTCTGAGATCATGAGATTTACAAGAATAAGGCAATCAATAATCAAGATAATGAAAAGTACATAACTATAAAGAAATAAGGTCAAGGTAATCATTAAATTGCAATAATGAGATGCAAAGGAAATATGCTATGTATTCAAGGCAGGAATTCTTTAGAAAATCTAAGTAAGGTCGTTCTAGACCATATCAGAAAATGACAAAATGCAATGCAAAATATGATTTCTAAAAGATAGGGTAACATGAGAACATATCAAGAAAATTATGCAAATGACTTTACGTTTCAATAGTTGCGGCAAAAGCATGGAAAAATCAACATATGCAAGATGTCTTTTATTTTAGCAAAAGGTAGAAATATAGAAAGGTGCAAGTTTTAAGGAACTTAGAGCAGTATTTACCTAGACTGGTGTGGAAACCAAACCCTGGCCACGGGTCAGTTAAGGACAGGAAACCCTCAAGGAAGGATACCCCTCAAAGGACAGCAGGTGCAGAATGGACACCCAGGACAGGACAGGATACCCTCAGATTAGGAATCAGGACAGGACCTCAGGACAGGACAGCAAACCCTCAGGACAGGACCGCACCCGCAGTTTGGAAGCAACGCCTGCGCTCCACCCGCTCTGCAGCTATCGATCAAGACCCCGATTGGGTCAGCGAACTCCCAGCAAAGTGCTTTGCCAGCACTTTAAGGTTCAGTAAAACCTTCAGAGTCTATGGTCAAATTTCGGACAGAGAGCTCCGCAGCACCTCTGTATCAAGTCACCTATTGAGTATGATGGGTCAGTGACAGGTCAGCTAAACCAGACAAGTCGGACAATTCCCTAGGTGAACCCAGGGTAGTTATACTGTTTGGGGACGGTGTACCACCCCCCCAATGTTGCAAAGTGTCAGAATCCCTCAATTTGGATTGGTCCTAAGATAGGCTTTGGGTAACACACCAATCACAACATGCTATTTAGATGCTTCATTATCATATTTGGGTACCGCCTAGTGAGATTGGGGTTCTCACGAGAAACTGTACAGAAAGACAATGGTAAGTTAACAATGTAACATATGAGGAGCAACATTCGCCGTTCTCGCAGGGCAGAGGTGACTTTCTCAGGAGCATCTCGCCCATCACTGCCAACTGGCTATGTTCCATCAGTCAAGGTCCACTGTGCTGCTGAAAGTGGCGCAGGCGCAGAAGGGACCTCCAATATGGCTCTCCTCTCACTCAGACCCCCATTTCCCGCGGTACATGAAAAGTAAGCGAGAACAAATTAATACATAATAATGTCATCATGAAAACACATCACAGGGTTTGTACTTTCTACTTATCATCATAAAATATTCTTATGCAACTTAAATGTTAGCTATATTGATACGGTGACAAGAGCAGTGGCACGAGCAGTACCACATGATGAGCACAGCTATGAATTACGCATGCGCATGTATTTCCCTCCAACTCTGCAGACGCGTCAGGACACGTGAGTGTGGCTGACGCATGCGCAGTAACTAAATACAAGCGGCGGCCATGTTAATAGACTCGAGTAAATTATTTTAGTAAAACACATAAGCAAGCGTCCTAATCCTTATTTAAACTAAATATAAACGTTAGTAAGACATACATTTATTACCTTGTTACACATAGACGAGGTTCTTGACTTCGGCAAGATCGCAAAATGTGCGAAGCTTTGCTTCATCAATCCCCTCTTTGATGATATTTACTATCATCACAAATTAAATGGAACCAGATGCCAACTTTCTTTCACACTTTGTACATCTCTATCTCTTCCAGCAATTTCTCCAGTTTGTCCCTTTCAGTTTTGGTAGGGTGAGAATTCTTCACCTTTTTATAGATCTGATTATTCATCTCTTCTAATTCGAGCTCATCCACACTCCTTTTCACTCCTCTTGTATTTACCTCTCTCGCATTCACTTCATACTTCTTTGTGTGTTTGCGACATTTGCAACAGACAAATATGAAAAATAGGATGAGACCTATAATTCCAATTGGCATCAGTACTTTAAGCGATAAGCCTTTACCTATATCAGCAAACCAATGACCTACATTTGAGAGACCATCTACCAGTCTCTTCCAGGCACTATCAACCTCGAGTGGTCTGAGTTCCTTTGCCAAATTAGTAATGTTTTTCACATATCTTTTGAGCTGTACACTTTTATCCGGAATATAAGTGCAACAATGTTGCGCTCTCAACATCCGGCAGACTCCGCCCTCTTTTGCCAATAAGGTATCAAGAGCAAGTCGATTCTGCAAAACCATTGATCTGATCGCAACCATTTCGGTGTTGACCAGCAGAAATCCATGAGCTGTCTCAGTTGACAACACATCCACTATAGTGGACAATTTGCAAATTCTGTGAGTGTTCAGAACCACTCCCACTCCAGGTATCAGTGCACTGAAAATACTACCCATAATTTCACCTATGCTTTCTCTTTTACTACGCACTAAGCCATTAGTATTTTCACTGCTTCCAGCATTTTCGTTCACATGGTATATTTTCGGGAAGACAATGCCAAAATAGCAACTTCCATACCAGTGATCCGGCAATTTGAAATAAGCCTTGTCCCCACAAATATAATAAATTCCAGGAAACACAGGCTCTGACCCATTTTTGAAACCCCAACCTCCAATTACCTTGTAATTATGTTCGCATTCACTGGAACCAATGAAAATGTTATTATAATAGCTAGTCTTCTCGCGGTGAAGACATAGCTTGCCTTTCTTTTCAAAATCCAGCAACAGAGCAGGACCCGCCCCACCAGTTGAGGTGCCTTCCATGTTTTCTGCCCACCTTGGCTTTTTCTGACTTTCGTCATTAGCCTTCTTTTGTATTTTAATTCTCCTTTTCTCTGCCATGTTTAGGAACATCTTTTCCTGCTCATGCAAAGAACAAGTCAAATTATCTCTGTGTGCGTCTGCTATGTCAATGTTACCTATAGTCAGGAAATAATCTCCCATGTATCGTATTGCGTCACTTTTGGTATGTACAGGATTCAAGTTCCCACGTATAGGAAGTTCAGAAAAGATCACGTCATTATTAGAGTAATAGTACTGTAACGGTCCTCTTTTGTAAAATAAGCTAGCTAAAATGCTACAGGAAATTCCGTATGTCAGCGGCAAGTGATGGTATGTCACGCCTTCAGCTACAGAAGTAGGTAGCTTCATGCAGACATAGCAATCTTCAATTTCCATAGTCTCTACATAGTGTATTAACAAGTTTGCGAAAACATTTAAGCGTGTCCTGTTTTTAATTCTATGATAGTGTAGTTCCTCATCTGATGCTTCTAAGTTCTGTTTTGTTTGTCTCAGTGCTCTTTCATGTCTAGCTACACTTTGTGTTGTCAGCTCTTCACTGTCAGTATTTACAATTTCAGTAGGAACAATATTAGTATCTTTGCTTACAGCAAAGGGAATGAAAATTGTTAGTCCTATCCACAGTAATATCAGGACAACTATACTACAGACACATACCTTGCAGCAAGTTTTGCAACCACTGCGACTGGGTCTACCATTCACGTTTGAATCAGACATTTTGGCTTTAGAAGAAGTTTATCAACCCCTCTTTGTCTCCACACAAGTATCTTACTTTGTGCAAATTCACGGTGGCTCTTCTTCCTCTTCGTCAGAGTACTCAGGGACGGGCTCTCCGTCGCTTACGTCAGTGATATCGAGATCTTCAAGCTCTTCTAACACAAGTGTCCATTCAGGTGACTTGTACTTTTTGTTTTGTCTTTTTAGCCGATCACTCCTTCTTTTGGAAGAGTCTTCTGGTTGTTCTGCTATGCGAGCACTTCTCCTTTCTTCTGCACGTTTTTCTTCTACTGTTTTTATTCTCAATCTTAATTTCTTTATGTATTTAGGCTCAAGATGCTTTCTTTTCTTAAGTCTTTTGGTTGGTGCTTGGACTTCGTTTCCTTCTCTTGCCCTCTTATTTTCATTAGCTTGTGGCAATTCTGCTTCAGTTTCTTCTTCTCCTATCTGACTAATCCCAGGGCTAGTATCTGTTTCTTCTGCCTGGGTACTAATCTGGCCTTGTTCAGGAGAATTTTGTTTCTGCCTTTCAAATGTCTCTGACTCTGTTTCCTGAACACGTTCTTCTAATTCTATCTGATCCTGTTCAAGCACTTCGATCTCTGGACTCTCTTCTGCTCGAACTATTACACTATGTCTAGTCTGTCCCTTCCCGATATCAGGTGTCAGTGGAGGAGTATCAATCACTTGTTCTGTATTCCTCTCTTGTTCAGGATCCTTCACTTGTTCAGTATCGGGCACTTGTTCAGTCTTATTCACTTGTTCTGTATTAATCACGTGCTCTGTCCCTGTCTGACCTTCTCCTTCCTCAGTTTTGATGTGAATCTCAAGATTCTGAGGCTCTTCGCCTATGCCTTGCTTTTCCTGACTAGTCCACTCTCTACCTTCCCAAAGTCTTTCATTTGTTCGGATGGGGTCTTCGGTGAGATCAATCAAGGGAATCCACTCCTCTGGCCATATGCTCGGCAGCTCGTCTTCAGCTACTTCTGGCTCAGCTTCTTGGACTCCTTCAGCAGGCTGGACTCTTGGTAGTTCGTTGTCAACTATTCTTGGGCCAACGTCTGCTGATTCTGCAGCTTGACTGGTACTGGGCTGTACGCTGTCAGCTACTTCTGGTCTGGCTCCTGCAGAGTCCTCTGCTGGACGCCCATCTACTCCAGGCACTTCGTCTGGTGGTACCTTCTGGGTGTGGCTGGCGTGCACCCAACGCGGAACCCCTGCACACTTGACTGCTGTGGTAGTCACCAGAATCACTTGACGTTTTTCTCCCCACCTTGGTTCCAGGCAGCTCTTCCGAGTATGCTTCTTTATCTTCACCCAGTCCCCCGGGACCAGTTTGTGGAGAGGAGTCGTTGGATTGAGGATGGCGTCTTCTCCGATCTGGCGAGAGATAGAACGCACTTGGTCACCCAATCTCTTGCAGTATTCAAGCACCAAATCATCAGTAATACTCAACAGTTTGCTTCCAGGCACCCATGCTTGTCTCATCACTCTTCCCATAATGATTTCATGGGGACTTAGGCCTGTTTTGCGATCAGGAATACTTCTGAGTCCCATCAGGACCAATGGTAAGGCCTTCACCCAGGTCAGTTTAGTTGCATCACACAGTTTTGCTAGTCTGTTCTTAATAGTTCCATTTATTTGTTCCACTACTCCAGAAGCCTCTGGACGGTAGGCACAGTGAAGCTTTTGGGAAATTCCAAAGGCCTTACAGAGTTCGTCGATCACTTCATTCTGAAAATGTGAGCCTTGATCTGATTCAATAGTGACTGGAACCCCGAACCTAGGTATCAGTTCTTTTAATAAACACTTAGCTACTGTTTTTGCGTCATTTTTGGGAGTAGGGAAAGCTTCCACCCATTTTGAAAATAAACAGACCATGACAAGGACATATCGTTTCCCTTCACAACGGGGCATGGTGATGAAATCAACCTGTATCCTTACAAAGGGACCCCCAGACCTCCCAATTTTCCCCAGTTCCACCACAGTCCTCTTCCCTGGGTTCATCTTTTGACATGACAGGCACCTCTGGCAGAGGGATTCTGCTACTTTCCTGAACTTTTTACTGTACCAAGTCTGTTGGAACACTAGAATCATGGCGTCCCTACCCATGTGTGATCCTTCATGTATCAACCTCGCCATTGTGCTAAGTAAGTGTCTAGGCAACACAGGCATACCAGTTGGACCTAAGATGACACCATCCACACGTCTTGGTCTACACCCATCATCCTTCCACTTCTCTCTTTCTTGCCACGGTGCCGCCTGCTGCCACTCTCTCACTTCATCCCATGTAGGCACTTCTTCAAACACCTGAAGTTGGCAGCTGGTTCCTGGCCCCCCTCGTTTCGGATTTACGATATACCGATCTCTTGCGCACCATTGGGCCACTCGATCAGCATAATCGTTTCCCAGTGATATCTTGTCCATGCTCTTTTTATGAGCAGCACATTTTACCACTGCCAGTTCCTTTGGTAACTGGATTGCCTCTAAAAGGTCTTGAACAACTTTTCCATTTCGAATAGGGGTACCTGATGAAGTCAGGAACTCCCTCTGTAGCCACAACTGGCCGAAGTCATGCACAACGCCATAACAGTACTGACTGTCAGTATATACTGTTATGCGTATGTTTTTCCCAATTTGGCAAGCTTTTATCATAGCAATCAATTCGGCTACTTGTGCAGACTTGATGTGATATAGATAACCTGCTTCTTCGATTTTCTCTAGAGACACTACTGCATAGGCAGCACTCAGGCCTCCTTGTTCATGCCTTAGACATGAACCATCTACAAATAATTCTTTGTCATGCTCAGGCAAGGGCGTTTCTTTTATGTCTGGGCGTGGCTTGGTGTTGAACTCTGTTAAGTCTATGCAATCATGTTCATCATCCACCCCTCCTTCCATATCCTTTGGGTCTGGTAATAAGGTGGCAGGGTTCAGAATACTGCACCTAACAATGTTTACATTTGCAGCACCCACAAGAATCCTCTCATATTTAGTCAGCCGACTAGGGGTGAGATACTGAGTTTTTGTTCTGGTCAATAAAATTACCACTCCATGTGGGACATACACAGTTACCGGATGTCCCATGACAATGGACTCACTCTGCTCTAAACTTGCGCAGGTAGCAGCTACTGCTTTCAGACAACCTGGTAATCCAGCAGCCACTGGATCCAGGGTGGCAGAGAAATATGCCAAAGGCCTTCTCGTTGTGCCATGTTCTTGAGTTAGGATTGACAATGCGCAATTATCGCGAGTGTCACAGAATAGGGCAAACTCTTTAGAATAGTCTGGCATTCCTAATGCAGGGGCTGTACACAGACAATCTCGTAGTTTTGTGAAGGCTGTTAGGCTTTCATCATCCCATTCTACAATTTCAGGTGTCCCTCTTTTTGTCATTTTTATCAAGGGCCTTGCTAGGACTGCAAATCCCAGAATCCACTGCCTGCAGTATCCTATTACGCCCAGGAACATTCTTATTTCTTTCTGAGTACGGGGCAACTGCATCTTTTGAATTATTCTCACTCTCTCCGATGTAACTTTTCTGACCCCCTTCTCTATCTGGTGCCCCAGATATTTCACCGATTTTGCACAAAACTGTAACTTGTCAGGGGACACTTTATGTCCCTTTTCACACAAGTGATTCAGTAAGGCAATGGTGTCAATCACACAATCCTTATGACTTTTAGACGCCACCAAGAGGTCGTCTATATATTGCACTAAGACAGAGTTCCCAGGTAAGACCAAAGTTTCCAAACATTTTTTCAAGATCTGATTAAAGATAGAGGGGCTCTCTGTATACCCTTGAGGGACCCGGTTCCAGCAATACACGTGACCTTCGAAGGCAAATGAGAAAAGAAATTTGCTATCTGGATGCAAAGGAATGGAAAAGAATGCATGACACAGGTCTATCACAGTGAACCACTCAGCATCCCAGGGAATCTGATACAGAATCACTGCTGGATTCGGAACGATAGGGCAACAGGGGACTACTATCTTGTTAACTTTTCGTAAATCCTGTACTATTCTGTATTTGCCACTAGGCTTTTTAATGCCCATAATCGGAGAGTTACATGGGCTACTCATCACCTCCTGTATGATGTTCCCTTCTAACAATTTCTTTATTTCCACAGTAACACCAGCTTTCACTTCTGCATTCATCCTGTAGGGTTTAGTATTGGGGTATACCGCATTATCCTTTATTGCTATCTGTATGGGATCCACATTTTTCATTAACCCTACATCTTTCCCAGTAAAGTCCCACACCTCCTGTTTCACTGCTTCTTGGAGTTCTTTGGGTAAATCCTGCATGGCCATTCGTTTAATTTCTGAGTCAGGTCTGACTAACATTAATTTATAAATGCCGTCTTCATCTGGGGTCTGAATTTCCACCCCCTTTGGTGTGCAAAAGATGGTACAGTTCATTTTGCACAGCAAATCACGTCCCAGTAAGTTCACTGGACTGGTGTCACAAACGACAAATCTATGCATTTCCCTAAAATTTCCAATTGAGATCTCCATAGGCTTGGTAACAGGAGTACTAATCAATTGATTAGATACACCCACTACTTGGATTGCTTCTCCCGAGAGGGGTAGGTTTGGAACGTCCACTGTTCTCACAGTAGAACGGGTAGCGCCAGTGTCCAACAGAAAGGTGACATCGTTTCCGTCAACCTTTCCTTCAATGTATGGTCCGGACTGGTCTACCGGCAAGGAGGCGCCAAGTACGCACTCCTCGTCCTCCCCTCTCAGGCCCCGTCAGTACTGATCATCACAAAGGAAGGTATCATTTAGGAGATACTGCGAAGTTGCTGCATTTCTGTTCTCATTGCTTTCCCAGACTTCTATTTCATCTCCCTCGGCCTGTTTTCCCCTGTATACTTGCTTTGGTGCTCGGGGCACCTGAACTGTTTTTACCTGTGGTTGAGTCTTTCTTGGTCTCTCTTTCTGCGTCTGTGGAGTTAAATCAGGAGTTTTGGGGTTATCTTCGGGCAAGTAAGGACACTCGTTACGCCAGTGTCCAATTTCGCCGCACTGATGGCAGGGAAATTTCTTCATAGCGTCCTCCCTGCTCATTTTGGGCCGGGGCTTGCCTCCTCCCCCTCCCCCAGGGCCTTCGTTCTTTGCACTTTTGACCATGTTACTCAACTGCTTTTCCTGCTGTTCTGCGAGCTTCACCTGAGCCCACATCACTTTTTCCTTGAGAGCCTTTTTCTTTTCTGCCATCTCGTCCTCGCAGTACTTTGCGTACCGCAGGACCTCGTCTACTTTTTTTGAGTGCCAACATATCTTATTATCTTTTATCCACTGACAAATTTCAGGTCTTAAACCGTTTACAAACCTGTAAATGAAGTGCGTCATGTCCTTCATCTCGATGTTATCTATACCACTGTACGTTTTAAACACTTGCAGCAGCCTTTCATAATAGGAGTGCACTGTCTCTTCTCTTTCCTGTGTTGTTCTATCTATCCTGGTCCAATCAGTTTCCTTAGCTGGCACTTTTAGTTTCAGATGCTGAATTACTTGTTCATACTTTCTCATCACTTCCTTCGAAGGCTCCCCAGTTTCTTTGTCTCTTGGGTATTCCTCACTGGGCCATGCTATGGCTATTTTACACTCGGTCCATAAATCTACCGGGACCACGATATCGAAAAACCCATCCAGGTCTTTCCACAGGCATTTTTGCACCTTTACGAACCTTTCCACTTGCCGGTACCATTCAACCGGTTTCTCGCGCAGTTTCGGGAAATCGTTAGTAAAGGACACAATATCCTGTCTGGACCACGGAACGTGCACATACCTCCCACCTGGTACTTCGCGCATGGGGCATAAAGTTTCGGGCTTGTCTATTTCTCTCAGAGGGAACTCAGGGGTAGCTTGTCTGGAGCGGGCCTCCTCTTTCTTATGTGCCCACCTCGTTTTCCATTTTTCTACGTCTCCCCATTTTTGCAAAACTGCAAGCAACTCTTTAATTTGCAATTTCTTCCCTGACACATTCAAATTCTCCAAATCCTTATCTGAGAACTCAGCTCGGTATGGTTTCTGCAAGGGCTTTGATCTCGATATATCTATCCCCATACTAGCTGCAGTGTCGGTCAGTTTTTCGTGGAGCACCCTAGTATTCCTGGTAAGACTCTTACACATAAACAGCAACTCTTCTTCGGAATAGGTGTTTAATCTGTCTAACCCCACATTTCCTGCCATTAATTCTTCTATTTCTACTCTCAGTTTGTAGAGGTCTAAAAGTTTCGTTTGCGGAGCCTGTTTTTCTAAATCACGACTCCAATTCTCAATCTCTTCTGGCGTTACCAAGGAAACACTCCTAGTCCCTGTTGCTGATTCTAATTTAATTTCTTTCGCATCAAAAGGATTATGCCTCTTCTGCACTCCCTTTCCGGTCTGTTTGTTTGGTAGATCCAAGAACACCACTTCGGACCCACACTCACTGGACTGATCGTCTATCAGTAGGGGCTCTTGCCTCGGCGGGGCCATTATCGGGTTCATAACCGGATGGTTCAGACCTCCTTGACTATTCCCATACAACGGGACTACTGGTCCGATCGTTACCGGAATAGTCAAAGCTTCAGGACTGGTATTTAACTGGGAGATCTTCTGAATTATTTCTGTTCTCTGTCTAGCTAGGGCCTCTTGCTCCCTTTCCTCTAGTACTCTTCCTAATGTCTGCTCAGGTATTATCTGTGGGGTCAGTCGAGGGGTAAGACTCGGGGCGGTAGGATGCGTTTCACTTGGACCCCCACCATAATTTGGTTTCGGAAACAAAGTTCCTGTTCCAAATGACCTACGCTCTTCCCCATATGGAGGCTGCAAAAAGGGTACCCCTGAACCTACTGACTTTTCTTCGTTCTCATATAGAGGTCTGGGGTAAAATGTTCTTTCACGGGAATATTTTTCCTCTGAGCTCTCGGGCATTCTAGGATATATATTTCGTAGCTCCGGGGGCTCGGGCTTCTCAAAATGGGGCAATACCTGGCCCCCTCCCCCCCTACATAGGGATCTGTCCTCCTCTTTAATGGATGGACGCTGGGAGGTTTCTCCTGTACTGGAAGGTCGGGCTCCCTCATCATAAGGGGGTGGACTTCTCGTAAAGATGTCATCTAACAATTCATCGTCTGACTCTCCAAGGGCTCCCCAATGCTTACATTTCTCTGTCCTTTTATCTCCCCCTGATGGGGTACATGCTGGCATCATAGGAAACAGACCCTCAACAATCATGCTCTGCCTCCACTGTTTCATCCTCTTATCCCTTGACTCTTGTTTCAACCTAGGATACCACTTGGTCAGACCTTTGTCCATTCGCGGTTTCTCCCTTTCAAAAGCCTCAATCTCCCATTCCTCTAATGCCTCATACTGCGTTAGTCTCGGTCTGGGATGTAGTTCATTCATGCGGGTTCTCAAATTAAATAAAATTCTGCCATTAAAAGTACCGTCTGACGGAAAAGCCAATACTCCGTCATCTTTTGTGTACTTTACCCAATTCTCCAACCACACACAGGTGCTGTACCCCCGGTCAAACATCATGAATGAGGCAGGAGTATTCGGTGGTGGGATAGTAACACCTTCTCTAGACTTAATCGGGTTGTCCGTTTTGAAGAAATTCTTTACCCTGCTTACAAGGGACATCTTTCTCTTTGCTCCATACATGATATCGTATCTATTAGCTTTCCACTGATCCCTTTCAAACCCTTGGTGTCTTGGATCGGGTCTAGTCTCTGGGCAATACGAGTGCCACATACGATTTCTACGCTTAATTCTGTTTACAAAGTCACCTCCAATCAGAGAGTGTCTTGCAATTCCCGTGCGACCAATGGGTGCACGCGTTCAAATAATCTCGGCCAATGGGTGCGCGGCCCCTTCGTGAGACTGTTCTCACGCTCCGGCGCTTCACCCCTCCTTTACAATTCCAGCCCCGCTACCCGCCCGCTGTTCCTACCAATCCCAGCGCGGCACGGAGTGACGTCAGAGACGCTTCGCGGCTGACTCCCTCCCTTCACAAGGTAACGGAAACTTTCTTTCCTTTTAAAGTGCTCAGTGCTTGGTTATTTTAACAACGAATACACATTCGCCACAGTGCTCAAGTGTCTAGACAGGATAGCTTTGTTTTACTGCAAGTAAACTACTTCCATTTACTTTTCACGCGCTGCGGGCAGATCTCTTCCGCCTACCCTTCACTCTAGCATCGGTGAACCTGTTATTCCCCTAAACTCATCCACTTCTTTCCGGGATATGTTCCGAGTCTAAGGTTTCACAGCGGACCCCTCTGCTTTCACGCTAGCTCCGAGGAACCTGCTACTCTTCCGATGTGACCCTTACTAGGTTACGCCACTATGGGAATTTTGCCAATGAACCTCGTTACTGACATTTATTCACACATGTATTCAGAAAAACCCTAGTTAGTGCTTCCCGGTTATCCTAACCTGCACCTAACTTTCCTTAAGCCTGTGACCTCAGGACAATGGATTCTATTCACCACTTGCCCTTTCAATTCCCCGGGGAGTTCGGACAACATGAAACAATACGGTTGACAAACGCATGGATTAATACATGTAACAATATAAGAACAAGAATAATGGCAATACAATAATTCATGAATTTCCAAAACAGCGTATTCACAAGAGAGTGATCGGTTCCCTTGCAACAGCCGCTCTTATAGTAGCATCAATGTACTAGCAGCTTCCGACTTAACTAGTCTAACTAGTCCTACCTAACCTTTAGCTAGTCCCTAACCATCCTCAGCTTACCAGAAAACTGATAGAGCGCGCGAGGTCACCCAGCCAATGATTTTTCGCCGTTTCCGGCTTCAGGGCCCATATACTTTCAATTCACTCTATTCATTGGCCAGGCGACTTCACGGGCTGACTATCAATTGTGTGTGTTCCCTACTGTTCTTACTCAGTGTACCTGACTTACCATCCACCGACACAAGTACCTATGACTTCAATGGATCAGGGGCCTAGCTGTAAAAGGAAAGGCAGCAAATGCAATTTCAAATGACATTCAATATTGTTTAAATGACCACGGACAACTGACAAGTTTTAAAATGTTTATCTAAAGTTCGTTTTCTGAGATCATGAGATTTACAAGAATAAGGCAATCAATAATCAAGATAATGAAAAGTACATAACTATAAAGAAATAAGGTCAAGGTAATCATTAAATTGCAATAATGAGATGCAAAGGAAATATGCTATGTATTCAAGGCAGGAATTCTTTAGAAAATCTAAGTAAGGTCGTTCTAGACCATATCAGAAAATGACAAAATGCAATGCAAAATATGATTTCTAAAAGATAGGGTAACATGAGAACATATCAAGAAAATTATGCAAATGACTTTACGTTTCAATAGTTGCGGCAAAAGCATGGAAAAATCAACATATGCAAGATGTCTTTTATTTTAGCAAAAGGTAGAAATATAGAAAGGTGCAAGTTTTAAGGAACTTAGAGCAGTATTTACCTAGACTGGTGTGGAAACCAAACCCTGGCCACGGGTCAGTTAAGGACAGGAAACCCTCAAGGAAGGATACCCCTCAAAGGACAGCAGGTGCAGAATGGACACCCAGGACAGGACAGGATACCCTCAGATTAGGAATCAGGACAGGACCTCAGGACAGGACAGCAAACCCTCAGGACAGGACCGCACCCGCAGTTTGGAAGCAACAACTGCGCTCCACCCGCTCTGCAGCTATCGATCAAGACCCCGATTGGGTCAGCGAACTCCCAGCAAAGTGCTTTGCCAGCACTTTAAGGTTCAGTAAAACCTTCAGAGTCTATGGTCAAATTTCGGACAGAGAGCTCCGCAGCACCTCTGTATCAAGTCACCTATTGAGTATGATGGGTCAGTGACAGGTCAGCTAAACCAGACAAGTCGGACAATTCCCTAGGTGAACCCAGGGTAGTTATACTGTTTGGGGACGGTGTACCACCCCCCCAATGTTGCAAAGTGTCAGAATCCCTCAATTTGGATTGGTCCTAAGATAGGCTTTGGGTAACACACCAATCACAACATGCTATTTAGATGCTTCATTATCATATTTGGGTACCGCCTAGTGAGATTGGGGTTCTCACGAGAAACTGTACAGAAAGACAATGGTAAGTTAACAATGTAACATATGAGGAGCAACATTCGCCGTTCTCGCAGGGCAGAGGTGACTTTCTCAGGAGCATCTCGCCCATCACTGCCAACTGGCTATGTTCCATCAGTCAAGGTCCACTGTGCTGCTGAAAGTGGCGCAGGCGCAGAAGGGACCTCCAATATGGCTCTCCTCTCACTCAGACCCCCATTTCCCGCGGTACATGAAAAGTAAGCGAGAACAAATTAATACATAATAATGTCATCATGAAAACACATCACAGGGTTTGTACTTTCTACTTATCATCATAAAATATTCTTATGCAACTTAAATGTTAGCTATATTGATACGGTGACAAGAGCAGTGGCACGAGCAGTACCACATGATGAGCACAGCTATGAATTACGCATGCGCATGAATTTCCCTCCAACTCTGCAGACGCGTCAGGACACGTGAGTGTGGCTGACGCATGCGCAGTAACTAAATACAAGCGGCGGCCATGTTAATAGACTCGAGTAAATTATTTTAGTAAAACACATAAGCAAGCGTCCTAATCCTTATTTAAACTAAATATAAACGTTAGTAAGACATACATTTATTACCTTGTTACACATAGACGAGGTTCTTGACTTCGGCAAGATCGCAAAATGTGCGAAGCTTTGCTTCATCACTCGCCAATCATGACCTTACCGCCTGACCAAGGAATAGTACTAAAATACGTCAAATAGTATTACCTTTAGAGGAAAAAAACACGTTACCTAAACAGAACCAAAACCAAATGGAAACAAATCATATAGCAGTATTAAGTATTCAAAGAGTTGATTCTGCTTCCACCCGTTCAGGTGGGGATTCTTTTTCACAGGCTCGCACCAACTGCCAGGCATACCACCAGGATGTCACTCGTGAGTGAGGGGGTGGGGGCGGGTCCATCAGTTGTCAGATACAGCACAATCCTGGTGAATCAAGCAGCGCAGTCACAAATGTTGTGTATCTTTGTTCCATCTGTAAGGAGCTCTTTGAATTCTGCTGCATGTGGTGCTGTTTGTCTCACCAGAGACCAATTAATACAAGTGCAGAATTCAGATGAAAACCCCCGGCCTGGGTGGAATCAGAAAACACGAGAGGGGCACAGAGGTGGCAGCTGCGGCAGTCAGGAGGCACGTATTACACACACCCCTACTCTCACAGTGGCGCCGGACAAGCAGTGAGTCTGATAGTGGTTAACACCCCCTCCTCTCCCAGAGTGTCAAGCAGTGTGTCTGATGGTGTCAGTGCACAGCCCCTCTCTCCCACCAATGAGACTGGACATTCAGTGTGTCCAATACTGGTCATACACTGCCCACCCCCTCTCTAGTGGGACTGGACACACACCTGTTTCCTCGGAGTTGAACACCACAGATAAGGAGGTGGGGGGACCCTTAGTGCTTGTTGAGGCACATGCATTCATGTGCTTGGTATGTAGGTCTCAAACCTTCCATGTCTGGGCCAGTCCTGAATGAGATGCAGTAATAATCATGTTGCAAAATGATCTGTTTATTTCTCCAGCTTCAGGGGCTCTGAACTCCTATAAAAGACACCAAAGGGCCAGGGGCATAGGAGATACTACGGGCCATATTATCAAGAACGGCGTTAAAACTATTGCTGCTCCTGCCGCTAAAGCGGCAATAATGGGCTTGATAATATGCCCTTGTGAATTCCCATAGAAGCCCATGTTCACAACCAGAACATGGGCTTCTATGGGACTTCACAAGGGCATATTATCAAGCCCATTATCGCCGCTTTAGCAGCAGTTTTCTGCCGCTAAAGCGGCGATAATATTAATGCTGTTCTTGATAATATGCCCCTACATTTCTGGGGGGACAGGGACAAACTTGCGGACTTTTCAGTGACCCTATACACAGGGCTTTAAGTGGGGGGAAAAACTGGGGGTGCTCTAAAAGGGGCGGGGCACACCTAAAAGGGGTGTGTCCTATCTATCTAGGGGCGTGGTCTAACTAAAGATAACTAGTGTAGCAGTACCCCCTGTTCTGGCAAGCCGTCAGCTCTAGAACTCCTCAAAGTGTCATCAGATTTGGAATTCCCTGCTCAGGCCCGTTCTCTCCCCTCCTTATTCCTCATAGTCCCTAGGTTCAAAAAGGTGAGATGGGCTGGTAGAGCCTTTTCAATTGCTGTGCCCAAACTGTGGAATTCCATCCTGGAGAAAATTTCAGGGCAACCATCACACACACTTTTCCGAAAGGCTTTAAAGATCTGGCTGTTTCCTTCGGTATCTGTTTGAGTGTGTCCTCCCCTGCTTGCATATTGCCTTACTGATAGCGCCTTGATGCCCTTGGGCTAAGTTAGCGCTTTATACATTTTATATTCATTCATTCATTCCAGCAAGGCTATGTATGGATAACGCATACACCCTCCCCATTACCCCAAGACTGTGTCGTCATCCCGGGAAATGCCCTGGCAGACACCTCCCATATAGGCTGGATTCACGTGAGGCTGAGTGTACTAGAAGCACAGCTCCCAGAAGGCAATGCGGGTTCACAGAGGTCAGTTTTAACAAAGTCACCACCCCGTCAAAACATGCCACAGAGTCCTCCTACAATGTGGCTCATTTGGCATGACGTCATGGCTGTAGGGACCAGTGTCCCGCACAGGAGCAAGCCGGCCCAGCATGGGACGGTGAAGAACAGTGCGGGCCTCCATCTGGGTGGGAGAGAGGAGCAGAAGCCACTGTCCCCAGCGAGGCCGTTCAGGCCCCCTTCGGGCCGCGTAGGACAGCCGAATGATACCGAAAGACACCAAAAGGGCAACATGGCATCTAAAAGACCAGCTCACAACTGGCCCTTAGTCCCTGGCCCATCCCTCCCTGCCTGAGTGCCTGTCTTATAATCCGACCTTGGCTGACAGTCATTCCAGACTCAATAAACAGCTGGAAGCCGATCAGTGCCGATCAGTTCTAATCGTGCTCAGTTTCCCGTTAGTTCACCTGCAGTGTGCACAGTACACTGAGGGATGGGGTCTATGTCAGCCTCTATATTAGCTGTCACCACCCCTGCTTACACATTGATGCAGTAGCCAGATAGATTCCAGGGCCTCCAGAACAAGCGAGAAGCACCCCAAGAAGCCGGCCCCTCCTTACTAGACAGACTGTACACATCCGGAGAGGATCGGGCGGGTGCATGGAAGAAACAGATATGTATTCATTCACTTATTAAATAGGAAAGCGCATCAGATGGTAAAAGTTGTAAACCCTTTTATTCTGCTTTATAATGTAAGTGCAGGACACAATCAGCATCTGTGAGAAGTTGGCCTGATGTGCAGTGTTCACTATTCTAGTGATCACTATATATCAGTCCAAACAACCCTTATTGATGATTGGTTGTAAGTCAACCTTATAGACCAGCTATCCTAGTAGCATGGATACGAGCAGTCTAAGGCTAAGACTCTAGAGGGCGTGTTAAGCCAGCTGTTTTACCATCACATTACCCCTTGAACACCCAGTGAAAGGACACCACACAAGTGTTATGAAAATAAACAATGTATTTATTAGGATCACAACAACCCTGTACTCTTTATGAGGACAGGGTGCTAAGCACACAACAAAACTCTTATGAAAATACTTAAGTTAGCACGTTATACACAAATGCCCGAGGGGCACGAAAAACCATATACTCTAAAAGTGGAATGCGAATTACTAGCAGGTAAGTAACGATTCTCAGAGGCTTTGGGATCGCTAGGACTAGACTACTGAACCTTTAGATTACTAGCAGGAGGCCTAGGGAACTCGGGTGCAGAGTGTGCACTCTCACGCGGGATGCGGGACAAAGTCTATGGAAGCTAGAATTCACAAAGTTAGTGTTCACGGGCGAACCCGACCTGGTAGGGAGAAAACGACAGTGGATCCTGACCCTTGAATAGTGAGGCTATGCTGGGACACCGAAGTGCCGAAGTTACCTAGCCCAGGGGCTGCAGCTGCATAGGTCTGAAAAGACGTCGGGAATCCTCGTGCCGGACCAGGAGCCTGGAAGGAAGAAGTTGCTGGCAGGCGACCAGTGAAGGAAAGTTTGATGGATCCAAGCCTGGATCAAGGAAGAAGGAAACCTGAAAGCAGAGGGGACCAAGTTCTTGAATCACTAGCCAGTGATTGAGTGGGCACCAGGATGGCACCGGGCGAAGTCACCGCAGTCAGGTGAGTGGGCGCTGCTGGGCTCTGCAGTCTCTCGGACCAGGAGGCGTTGTCGGCGACCAGGATGGAGGTGCGAGCTGTCCCACGAAGGTTCTTGCTGTCGACGTCGCTGGACCCAGGATTGGGCAACAAGTCTTGGCAAATGCAAGGCCCACGCGGTGGACCTAAAATGGCGTCTTAGCCGGACCAGGAGGGTCCAGGGTACTTCTCCGATGGAGGGAAGCAAGGGCCAGTCTGGAGCAACCAGACCAGCAGCAGTGTTGTCGTCGGGCGTCGTTCGGAAGGCCACAAGCCAGCGGGCTAGTAGCCAAACAACGCGGTGAGCAGCAAAAAGCAGAAGGGCCCCACGCCGATCGTGGAGATGCTGGGGGGCTGCTCTTCGGTGCTGGAGCTGCTCAGGGTGGGGGCTTCTCGGACCCCAAAGCACTCACCAGGAAATTACTCGGTGGGCTTGTTGTGCAGAAGTCGTGCAGTCTTGGCGATGGCCGGTCCCTCGAGGTCTCGTCGCACCCACGGTTCTCAGCTGTGCTGTAGAGGTGGGTAGAGGTCAGAGGTGCCAGGGAAGCCGGGTCTCGTCGAGCTGGGCAGTCGGATTCCGGAGGAAGGACGTGCAGCAGACCGCAGTGTTCTTAGATGGTGCCTGCGGATGCAGGGTGACTACTCCTTAGTCACAAGGGAGAATCTTGAGGAAGAAATCGTGAAGTCCTTTCGTGGAAAGTGGTATCTTGATTCCAAAGATGATCTGATTTGGAAGGGGGCCAGTCCCTACCTTTATCTGGGAAAAGGGGGCTGGCACGCGACTAAGTCCTGCCCTAGGGGTGGGACCAGGAGGGGGGTGGTTACACCCACTTCCTTGGCGGGCTTTTCCCCAGCACAGGGTCTGGAGTGTCCCTGGAACTGGTTTAAGCCAGCCTATGCACAGTGAGCACCGGGGTGCCACGTGCAGTCACCTTCTTCTAAAGCCCTGCCTACCTACAATACACAAAACCCTGTCTGGGACGGTGCTGGCACCGCCCCTGGCAGGAAACCCTTTGTCCTTATCTCCTGCTCTGGGAGGACTCCCAGCAGCAGGAGGGCAGACTTGTGTCTCGGTGGCAGCATCCATTTTGTGGAGCTGAGGCTCTGTTTGACTTTAACCGGGTTTAGGGGTTACATGCATGTCGTGTCCCTCTAGAAGGGTGGAATGCTAACCCCGTCGCCAGAATTGGCGAGGGGTTAGTATTCCAATTCGTATGACACCTTACTCGACATGTTTTGATAAAGCGATACCAGAGTTGGCATTTAACCGCGAGGATTATAATGCACTTAAGAGTATATGGTATGCGATATCATGGAAACGGCTAAGGGATAGATCCCGAAAGCCGCAGACAGGCTCAGCTCATGCCAGAGCACCATCTCACACGATTCCAAGCACTCTGCCTTCAGGATTGTTAAGGCCTGCCATAGGAGTGACTGATAGGAGATCTGTGTGTCCATTTTAGGGTTAGATATAGGTATACTATATCTAAAGCAAAGGGTGATTACACCACCTTGCCCCAGCTGTCAAGCAGCCAGTTGTGTCAGATTTGGATGGCCAGCCAGGGGTGGCATAATACATGCTGCAGCCCCTGGTAGGCCCTGGGTACACCTATGCCCTGGGTACCTAAGGTACACTGTACAGGGACTGATAAGGTGACTCAGTATCCAATTGGATATGTACCTAGGGTACATGGAATCCATTTTAACAGAGAGAGCAGTGGGCCTGAGGTCCTGAATAGCAGGGCCTCAGGTCAACTAAGTCAGAAAACCAGCAAAACACCAGGCAAAAAGTTGGGGGCAACCATAGTCAGGGATCTACCTTCCTACATAACCCCCCCCCCCCCCAAACGAAAGGAGATAAGGCTAGCCTTGCCAGGTAAGCCTATATTGCCTGAGTGGCCATATAAGGAAGTACCAGCACTGGCATGGTTACCCCCTATCTCATGGTCCACTAAGCAATCCCTCACCCTAAGGGTGTCTGAGGGTCTCCACCATAGGGAATCTGTACCTGTGGTGTGTTTTGGCAAAGTAAAAGGCTGGTGCTGAAATGGAGTACTGAAGTGAGGCTCCACTAATTTTGGGCTCAGCTTCCTCCAATCATTTTCCACCATAGAGGCCTTTCTTTCCAAGACTGAGTTGTTTTGGGCTCTCAGGGTCAATCTCTGGCTACCTACAGCTGGAGGTTGAGTCCCTCTGTTTGGCTTACTGGAGGGACAGGTCAGGTCTGGGGCCCTCAGGTCCCAAGTTTGGCTGTGCCCAACAGTGTCCATCTGTGGGAGGTCCCTAACTAATTTTAAGGGGGATCCCTCAGGAGTATGTTTTATTTTCACTTGGCTAGGACTACTAGCTTCAGTGCCCTTAATCTGCTGATTGGGGAATTCTTTTGGACAGGGGGCCCTTTGGGGTCCAACACTGGCCTCCCTGACCTCTACAGCCCTGGGCTGACTGAGGCAGGGTAGAGAGGGGCAGGTTACCTGCTCCAGACTGGGTCCCACCTTGGAAGGGTCCACTGACATCAGGGGCTCTGCCAGGCTAGGCCTGACTACCTCTGGGGCAGTTCCTTCACAAGGGGTCAGATCAGTTCCCTGAGGAGGCTGATCCTTTCCTAAAGTCTGGTGGGAGGGAGATTTCTCTTCCTCCTCAATGCTCTCTGTCTGAGTGGAGTGATCCATAGTTTCAGGCTTCACAACACTATCATCTGTCTGAGTTTGAGCTGTGGCCATCACAACTCTCCCAACCTTTTCAGGAGGGGGCTCAGTTTGGGTGTGGGCTGTTACCATGACAGCCTTGACAACCTGTTCTGGGAAGGAAGTTGTCTGAGATTGGGTTGTGACTGGCACAACCCTCCTGACCTGTTCAGGGAGGACATCTTGGACTGGGGCTGTGGCTATCACTGCCCCACTAACCTTACCATGGGTGTTTACCATTTTAGAATGGGTTTCTTGCTCAACTTCAGCCCAGGCTGAGAGCTCTAAATCATTCCCCAGTAGGCAATCTACAGGCAAGTTTGGTGACACTGCCACTCTCTTGTGGCCAGTGACACCTCCCCAGCTGAGATTGACCATTGCCATGGGATGATCTCTCTGTACTCCATCAATATTGGTCACCTGGTATGTGGCACCAGGTAAAAGTTGCCTTGAGGGGACTAGACTCTCAGTCACCATAGTGATGCTAGCCCCTGTATCTCTATAGGCCTCAACTTTTATACCATTGATGAGGGGCTCCTGTCTGTACTTGCCCAAAGTGTTGGGACAAGTTGTGAAGTTGGCAAACCCCATGCCAGTCTCACAGACAAGAGTATCTAAGTTTGGGGACCTGGTTAGGCCAGAGTCCCCAGGAACTCCCAAAGTAAATGCACCCAAATTCTTGGGGGCACTCCCACCACCTGGGGGATTACTACTAGTAGTAACAGGAGGTTTGGGAATGTTACTTGGGGGTATGTTCTCCTTATTGTTATTCTTTGGACAACTGCTGTCAGTTTTTAAATGACCCACCTGTTTACAGGGATAACAATAAGGTTTCTTCTGGTTATTGGAAGGATTCTGGGACCCACCCCCCTCAGAGGATTTTTGGGGCCCTGATGTGGTTTGATCTGTAGATTTATTCCCACCCTTCTCTTGAGGCTTGGTTGATTCCTTTTTCTGGTCACCACCTTGGTTCTTGGGCCTAATCCTGGTTCTGACCCATTTGTCTGCCCTCTTACCCAATTCTTGTGGAGAGGTCAGATCAGAGTCTACCAGGTGCTGGTGTAATAACTGGTTCTGACAATTATTTAAGACTTGCTCTCTCATAATAAGATTATACAATCCTGTGAAGTCAGTAACCTTGCTACCCAGTAGCCAGCCTTCCAAAGCCTTAGTGGCACAATCAACAAAGTCAGACCAGTCTTGAGACTGAGTTTTCTGGGTGTCTCTGAACAGCAACCTGTACTGCTCAGTGGTTAAGCCAAACCCATCAACCAGTGCATTTTTCAGGACCTGGTAATTGTTAGCATCCTCCACTCTTGTAGTGAGGAGCTTATCTCTACCTTTACCATCAAAGGAGAGCCACAGTATAGCTGCCCACTGACTCTGGGGAATGCACTGCACAGTGCAGGCCCTCTCCAAAGCAGCCATCCATTTCTGGATGTCATCCCCTTGTCTAAAGGGGGGCACTATTTTTGTCAGGTGTTTAGTATCTAAACCCTTCTCTCTATCTCTTGGGAGATTGCTGCCACCAGTGGGAGCTAACCCACTCATTTGCTGCTCTCTAGCAAATGCAAGCTTTTCTTTGGCCAGGGCAAGTTCTTCCCTTTCAATCCTCAGTCTAGCTTGTCTCATCCTTGCTTCATGCTCTCTTCTCTGAGGGGAAGTCAATCTCCTCTGGGGAGAGTTCCTTCTCCCCTGAGAAGAGGCATTAGAGTGCAGAGATCTAATGGAGTCCCTAGAAAGAGATCTATCTCTCCTAACTCCAAGGTTAGGCCCACTTCGGGTTAGTACTGGGGGTCCCCCAGATCCTAGCCCAAGTAAGTCTAAGTTGGCCCTGGTTAGCCTTCTGACTACCTCAAGACCTTTGTCTACCTCATCCCCAGAGAGTTCCTCCTGATCCTCCTCCTCCTCAACTGCAGTAGCAATGTTGGGGAGATCTGGATCCTCAGAGGTTCCCTCTAAGGCTGGCATGTTCTCATGTAACTGAGAAAGCTTTCTGGCATCATATGTCTCTAAGAGACCTATCAGAAAGGGAATGGTGGGGTTAGACCCCTGCTTCAGTTTCCTGGAGACACAGATCTGTCTCATCTCCTGGAAACTGAGAGCTGCATATCTTGAAGTGACCTGTGGAGGGTCAACACTGACCAGGGGAGTCTCAGTAGATTCTCCCTGGGTAGACATGCTTTTCTAGTGAGGTGTAAGTGGTGCACTTACCTACACTATATGTTTGCCTACTGATCCCTTGCTAGAGTTGTAGTTTAGGGTGTGCTAGGCCCTAGGAGCTACAACAGCTGGTTCAGTAGAACTCAGAGTGTTCTAAGCTAAGTTATATGTACCTTTAGTACTTATGTGATCTTTCACAAGATATTCTTAGGGCATGTGTGGTAAAACAACAGCAAGCTCAAATCCCAACCGCTGCTCACCAATGGGAGAAGTTGGCCTGATGTGCAGTGTTCACTATTCTAGTGATCACTATATATCAGTCCAAACAACCCTTATTGATGATTGGTTGTAAGTCAACCTTATAGACCAGCTATCCTAGTAGCATGGATACGAGCAGTCTAAGGCTAAGACTCTAGAGGGCGTGTTAAGCCAGCTGTTTTACCATCACATTACCCCTTGAACACCCAGTGAAAGGACACCACACAAGTGTTATGAAAATAAACAATGTATTTATTAGGATCACAACAACCCTGTACTCTTTATGAGGACAGGGTGCTAAGCACACAACAAAACTCTTATGAAAATACTTAAGTTAGCACGTTATACACAAATGCCCGAGGGGCACGAAAAACCATATACTCTAAAAGTGGAATGCGAATTACTAGCAGTTAAGTAACGATTCTCAGAGGCTTTGGGATCGCTAGGATTAGACTACTGAACCTTTAGATTACTAGCAGGAGGCCTAGGGAACTCGGGTGCAGAGTGTGCACTCTCACGCGGGATGCGGGACAAAGTCTATGGAAGCTAGAATTCACAAAGTTAGTGTTCACGGGCGAACCCGACCTGGTAGGGAGAAAACGACAGTGGATCCTGACCCTTGAATAGTGAGGCTATGCTGGGACACCGAAGTGCCGAAGTTACCTAGCCCAGGGGCTGCAGCTGCATAGGTCTGAAAAGACGTCGGGAATCCTCGTGCCGGACCAGGAGCCTGGAAGGAAGAAGTTGCTGGCAGGCGACCAGTGAAGGAAAGTTCGATGGATCCAAGCCTGGATCAAGGAAGAAGGAAACCTGAAAGCAGAGGGGACCAAGTTCTTGAATCACTAGCCAGTGATTGAGTGGGCACCAGGATGGCAGCGGGCGAAGTCACCGCAGTCAGGTGAGTGGGCGCTGCTGGGCTCTGCAGTCTCTCGGACCAGGAGGCGTTGTCGGCGACCAGGATGGAGGTGCGAGCTGTCCCACGAAGGTTCTTGCTGTCGACGTCGCTGGACCCAGGATTGGGCAACAAGTCTTGGCAAATGCAAGGCCCACGCGGTGGACCTAAAATGGCGTCTTAGCCGGACCAGGAGGGTCCAGGGTACTTCTCCGATGGAGGGAAGCAAGGGCCAGTCTGGAGCAACCAGACCAGCAGCAGTGTTGTCGTTCGGAAGGCCACAAGCCAGCGGGCTAGTAGCCAAACAACGCGGTGAGCAGCAAAATGCAGAAGGGCCCCACGCCGATCGTGGAGATGCTGGGGGGCTGCTCTTCGGTGCTGGAGCTGCTCAGGGTGGGGGCTTCTCGGACCCCAAAGCACTCACCAGGAAATTACTCGGTGGGCTTGTTGTGCAGAAGTCGTTCAGTCTTGGCGATGGCCGGTCCCTCGAGGTCTCGTCGCACCCACGGTTCTCAGCTGTGCTGTAGAGGTGGGTAGAGGTCAGAGGTGCCAGGGAAGCCGGGTCTCGTCGAGCTGGGCAGTCGGATTCCGGAGGAAGGACGTGCAGCAGACCGCAGTGTTCTTAGATGGTGCCTGCGGATGCAGGGTGACTACTCCTTAGTCACAAGGGAGAATCTTGAGGAAGAAATCGTGAAGTCCTTTCGTGGAAAGTGGTATCTTGATTCCAAAGATGATCTGATTTGGAAGGGGGCCAGTCCCTACCTTTATCTGGGAAAAGGGGGCTGGCACGCGACTAAGTCCTGCCCTAGGGGTGGGACCAGGAGGGGGGTGGTTACACCCACTTCCTTGGTGGGCTTTTCCCCAGCACAGGGTCTGGAGTGTCCCTGGAACTGGTTTAAGCCAGCCTATGCACAGTGAGCACTGGGGTGCCACGTGCAGTCACCTTCTTCTAAAGCCCTGCCTACCTACAATACACAAAACCCTGTCTGGGACGGTGCTGGCACCGCCCCTGGCAGGAAACCCTTTGTCCTTATCTCCTGCTCTGGGAGGACTCCCAGCAGCAGGAGGGCAGACTTGTGTCTCGGTGGCAGCATCCATTTTGTGGAGCTGAGGCTCTGTTTGACTTTAACCGGGTTTAGGGGTTACATGCATGTCGTGTCCCTCTAGAAGGGTGGAATGCTAACCCCGTAGCCAGAATTGGCGAGGGGTTAGTATTCCAATTCGTATGACACCAACTCGACATGTTTTGATAAAGCGATACCAGAGTTGGCATTTAACCGCGAGGATTATAATGCACCTAAGAGTATATGGTATGCGATATCATGGAAACGGCTAAGGGATAGATCCCGAAAGCCGCAGACAGGCTCAGCTCATGCCAGAGCACCATCTCACACGATTCCAAGCACTCTGCCTTCAGGATTGTTAAGGCCTGCCATAGGAGTGACTGATAGGAGATCTGTGTGTCCATTTTAGGGTTAGATATAGGTATACTATATCTAAAGCAAAGGGTGATTACACCACCTTGCCCCAGCTGTCAAGCAGCCAGTTGTGTCAGATTTGGATGGCCAGCCAGGGGTGGCATAATACATGCTGCAGCCCCTGGTAGGCCCTGGGTACACCTATGCCCTGGGTACCTAAGGTACACTGTACAGGGACTGATAAGGTGACTCAGTATCCAATTGGATATGTACCTAGGGTACATGGAATCCATTTTAACAGAGAGAGCAGTGGGCCTGAGGTCCGGAATAGCAGGGCCTCAGGTCAACTAAGTCAGAAAACCAGCAAAACACCAGGCAAAAAGTTGGGGGCAACCATAGTCAGGGATCTACCTTCCTACATAACCCCCCCCCCCCCCCCAAACGAAAGGAGATAAGGCTAGCCTTGCCAGGTAAGCCTATATTGCCTGAGTGGCCATATAAGGAAGTACCAGCACTGGCATGGTTACCCCCTATCTCATGGTCCACTAAGCAATCCCTCACCCTAAGGGTGTCTGAGGGTCTCCACCATAGGGAATCTCTACCTGTGGTGTGTTTTGGCAAAGTAAAAGGCTGGTGCTGAAATGGAGTACTGAAGTGAGGCTCCACTAATTTTGGGCTCAGCTTCCTCCAATCATTTTCCACCATAGAGGCCTTTCTACCCAAGACTGAGTTGTTTTGGGCTCTCAGGGTCAATCTCTGGCTACCTACAGCTGGAGGTTGAGTCCCTCTGTTTGGCTTACTGGAGGGACAGGTCAGGTCTGGGGCCCTCAGGTCCCAAGTTTGGCTGTGCCCAACAGTGTCCATCTGTGGGAGGTCCCTAACTAATTTTAAGGGGGATCCCTCAGGAGTATGTTTTATTTTCACTTGGCTAGGACTACTAGCTTCAGTGCCCTTAATCTGCTGATTGGGGAATTCTTTTGGACAGGGGGCCCTTTGGGGTCCAACACTGGCCTCCCTGACCTCTACAGCCCTGTGCTGACTGAGGCAGGGTAGAGAGGGGCAGGTTACCTGCTCCAGACTGGGTCCCACCTTGGAAGGGTCCACTGACATCAGGGGCTCTGCCAGGCTAGGCCTGACTACCTCTGGGGCAGTTCCTTCACAAGGGGTCAGATCAGTTCCCTGAGGAGGCTGATCCTTTCCTAAAGTCTGGTGGGAGGGAGATTTCTCTTCCTCCTCAATGCTCTCTGTCTGAGTGGAGTGATCCATAGTTTCAGGCTTCACAACACTATCATCTGTCTGAGTTTGAGCTGTGGCCATCACAACTCTCCCAACCTTTTCAGGAGGGGGCTCAGTTTGGGTGTGGGCTGTTACCATGACAGCCTTGACAACCTGTTCTGGGAAGGAAGTTGTCTGAGATTGGGTTGTGACTGGCACAACCCTCCTGACCTGTTCAGGGAGGACATCTTGGACTGGGGCTGTGGCTATCACTGCCCCACTAACCTTACCATGGGTGTTTACCATTTTAGAATGGGTTTCTTGCTCAACTTCAGCCCAGGCTGAGAGCTCTAAATCATTCCCCAGTAGGCAATCTACAGGCAAGTTTGGTGACACTGCCACTCTCTTGTGGCCAGTGACACCTCCCCAGCTGAGATTGACCATTGCCATGGGATGATCTCTCTGTACTCCATCAATATTGGTCACCTGGTATGTGGCACCAGGTAAAAGTTGCCTTGAGGGGACTAGACTCTCAGTCACCATAGTGATGCTAGCCCCTGTATCTCTATAGGCCTCAACTTTTATACCATTGATGAGGGGCTCCTGTCTGTACTTGCCCAAAGTGTTGGGACAAGTTGTGAAGTTGGCAAACCCCATGCCAGTCTCACAGACAAGAGTATCTAAGTTTGGGGACCTGGTTAGGCCAGAGTCCCCAGGAACTCCCAAAGTAAATGCACCCAAATTCTTGGGGGCACTCCCACCACCTGGGGGATTACTACTAGTAGTAACAGGAGGTTTGGGAATGTTACTTGGGGGTATGTTCTCCTTATTGTTATTCTTTGGGCAACTGCTGTCAGTTTTTAAATGACCCACCTGTTTACAGGGATAACAATAAGGTTTCTTCTGGTTATTGGAAGGATTCTGGGACCCACCCCCCTCAGAGGATTTTTGGGGCCCTGATGTGGTTTGATCTGTAGATTTATTCCCACCCTTCTCTTGAGGCTTGGTTGATTCCTTTTTCTGGTCACCACCTTGGTTCTTGGGCCTAATCCTGGTTCTGACCCATTTGTCTGCCCTCTTACCCAATTCTTGTGGAGAGGTCAGATCAGAGTCTACCAGGTGCTGGTGTAATAACTGGTTCTGACAATTATTTAAGACTTGCTCTCTCATAATAAGATTATACAATCCTGTGAAGTCAGTAACCTTGCTACCCAGTAGCCAGCCTTCCAAAGCCTTAGTGGCACAATCAACAAAGTCAGACCAGTCCTGAGACTGAGTTTTCTGGGTGTCTCTGAACAGCAACCTGTACTGCTCAGTGGTTAAGCCAAACCCATCAACCAGTGCATTTTTCAGGACCTGGTAATTGTTAGCATCCTCCACTCTTGTAGTGAGGAGCTTATCTCTACCTTTACCATCAAAGGAGAGCCACAGTATAGCTGCCCACTGACTCTGGGGAATGCACTGCACAGTGCAGGCCCTCTCCAAAGCAGCCATCCATTTCTGGATGTCATCCCCTTGTCTAAAGGGGGGCACTATTTTTGTCAGGTGTTTAGTATCTAAACCCTTCTCTCTATCTCTTGGGAGATTGCTGCCACCAGTGGGAGCTAACCCACTCATTTGCTGCTCTCTAGCAAATGCAAGCTTTTCTTTGGCCAGGGCAAGTTCTTCCCTTTCAATCCTCAGTCTAGCTTGTCTCATCCTTGCTTCATGCTCTCTTCTCTGAGGGGAAGTCAATCTCCTCTGGGGAGAGTTCCTTCTCCCCTGAGAAGAGGCATTAGAGTGCAGAGATCTAATGGAGTCCCTAGAAAGAGATCTATCTCTCCTAACTCCAAGGTTAGGCCCACTTCGGGTTAGTACTGGGGGTCCCCCAGATCCTAGCCCAAGTAAGTCTAAGTTGGCCCTGGTTAGCCTTCTGACTACCTCAAGACCTTTGTCTACCTCATCCCCAGAGAGTTCCTCCTGATCCTCCTCCTCCTCAACTGCAGTAGCAATGTTGGGGAGATCTGGATCCTCAGAGGTTCCCTCTAAGGCTGGCATGTTCTCATGTAACTGAGAAAGCTTTCTGGCATCATATGTCTCTAAGAGACTTATCAGAAAGGGAATGGTGGGGTTAGACCCCTGCTTCAGTTTCCTGGAGACACAGATCTGTCTCATCTCCTGGAAACTGAGAGCTGCATATCTTGAAGTGACCTGTGGAGGGTCAACACTGACCAGGGGAGTCTCAGTAGATTCTCCCTGGGTAGACATGCTTTTCTAGTGAGGTGTAAGTGGTGCACTTACCTACACTATATGTTTGCCTACTGATCCCTTGCTAGAGTTGTAGTTTAGGGTGTGCTAGGCCCTAGGAGCTACAACAGCTGGTTCAGTAGAACTCAGAGTATTCTAAGCTAAGTTATATGTACCTTTAGTACTTATGTGATCTTTCACAAGATATTCTTAGGGCATGTGTGGTAAAACAACAGCAAGCTCAAATCCCAACCGCTGCTCACCAATGGGAGAAGTTGGCCTGATGTGCAGTGTTCACTATTCTAGTGATCACTATATATCAGTCCAAACAACCCTTATTGATAATTGGTTGGAAGTCAACCTTATAGACCAGCTATCCTAGTAGCATGGATACGATCAGTCTAAGGCTAAGACTCTAGAGGGCGTGTTAAGCCAGCTGTTTTACCATCACATTACCCCTTGAACACCCAGTGAAAGGACACCACACAAGTGTTATGAAAATAAACAATGTATTTATTAGGATCACAACAACCCTGTACTCTTTATGAGGACAGGGTGCTAAGCACACAACAAAACTCTTATGAAAATACTTAAGTTAGCACGTTATACACAAATGCCCGAGGGGCACGAAAAACCATATACTCTAAAAGTGGAATGCGAATTACTAGCAGGTAAGTAACGATTCTCAGAGGCTTTGGGATCGCTAGGATTAGACTACTGAACCTTTAGATTACTAGCAGGAGGCCTAGGGAACTCGGGTGCAGAGTGTGCACTCTCACGCGGGATGCTGGACAAAGTCTATGGAAGCTAGAATTCACAAAGTTAGTGTTCACGGGCGAACCCGACCTGGTAGGGAGAAAACGACAGTGGATCCTGACCCTTGAATAGTGAGGCTATGCTGGGACACCGAAGTGCCGAAGTTACCTAGCCCAGGGGCTGCAGCTGCATAGGTCTGAAAAGACGTCGGGAATCCTCGTGCCGGACCAGGAGCCTGGAAGGAAGAAGTTGCTGGCAGGCGACCAGTGAAGGAAAGTTCGATGGATCCAAGCCTGGATCAAGGAAGAAGGAAACCTGAAAGCAGAGGGGACCAAGTTCTTGAATCACTAGCCAGTGATTGAGTGGGCACCAGGATGGCACCGGGCGAAGTCACCGCAGTCAGGTGAGTGGGCGCTGCTGGGCTCTGCAGTCTCTCGGACCAGGAGGCGTTGTCGGCGACCAGGATGGAGGTGCGAGCTGTCCCACGAAGGTTCTTGCTGTCGACGTCGCTGGACCCAGGATTGGGCAACAAGTCTTGGCAAATGCAAGGCCCACGCGGTGGACCTAAAATGGCGTCTTAGCCGGACCAGGAGGGTCCAGGGTACTTCTCCGATGGAGGAAAGCAAGGGCCAGTCTGGAGCAACCAGACCAGCAGCAGTGTTGTCGTCGGGCGTCGTTCGGAAGGCCACAAGCCAGCGGGCTAGTAGCCAAACAACGCGGTGAGCAGCAAAAAGCAGAAGGGCCCCACGCCGATCGTGGAGATGCTGGGGGGCTGCTCTTCGGTGCTGGAGCTGCTCAGGGTGGGGGCTTCTCGGACCCCAAAGCACTCACCAGGAAATTACTCGGTGGGCTTGTTGTGCAGAAGTCGTGCAGTCTTGGCGATGGCCGGTCCCTCGAGGTCTCGTCGCACCCACGGTTCTCAGCTGTGCTGTAGAGGTGGGTAGAGGTCAGAGGTGCCAGGGAAGCCGGGTCTCGTCGAGCTGGGCAGTCGGATTCCGGAGGAAGGACGTGCAGCAGACCGCAGTGTTCTTAGATGGTGCCTGCGGATGCAGGGTGACTACTCCTTAGTCACAAGGGAGAATCTTGAGGAAGAAATCGTGAAGTCCTTTCGTGGAAAGTGGTATCTTGATTCCAAAGATGATCTGATTTGGAAGGGGGCCAGTCCCTACCTTTATCTGGGAAAAGGGGGCTGGCACGCGACTAAGTCCTGCCCTAGAGGTGGGACCAGGAGGGGGGTGGTTACACCCACTTCCTTGGTGGGCTTTTCCCCAGCACAGGGTCTGGAGTGTCCCTGGAACTGGTTTAAGCCAGCCTATGCACAGTGAGCACCGGGGTGCCACGTGCAGTCACCTTCTTCTAAAGCCCTGCCTACCTTTAATACCCAAAACCCTGTCTGGGACGGTGCTGGCACCGCCCCTGGCAGGAAACCCTTTGACCTTATCTCCTGCTCTGGGAGGACTCCCAGCAGCAGGAGGGCAGACTTGTGTCTCGGTGGCAGCATCCATTTTGTGGAGCTGAGGCTCTGTTTGACTTTAACCGGGTTTAGGGGTTACATGCATGTCGTGTCCCTCTAGAAGGGTGGAATGCTAACCCCGTAGCCAGAATTGGCGAGGGGTTAGTATTCCAATTCGTATGACACCTTACTCGACATGTTTTGATAAAGCGATACCAGAGTTGGCATTTAACCGCGAGGATTATAATGCACCTAAGAGTATATGGTATGCGATATCATGGAAACGGCTAAGGGATAGATCCCGAAAGCCGCAGACAGGCTCAGCTCATGCCAGAGCACCATCTCACACGATTCCAAGCACTCTGCCTTCAGGATTGTTAAGGCCTGCCATAGGAGTGACTGATAGGAGATCTGTGTGTCCATTTTAGGGTTAGATATAGGTATACTATATCTAAAGCAAAGGGTGATTACACCACCTTGCCCCAGCTGTCAAGCAGCCAGTTGTGTCAGATTTGGATGGCCAGCCAGGGGTGGCATAATACATGCTGCAGCCCCTGGTAGGCCCTGGGTACACCTATGCCCTGGGTACCTAAGGTACACTGTACAGGGACTGATAAGGTGACTCAGTATCCAATTGGATATGTACCTAGGGTACATGGAATCCATTTTAACGGAGAGAGCAGTGGGCCTGAGGTCCTGAATAGCAGGGCCTCAGGTCAACTAAGTCAGAAAACCAGCAAAACACCAGGCAAAAAGTTGGGGGCAACCATAGTCAGGGATCTACCTTCCTACATAACCCCCCCCCCCAAACGAAAGGAGATAAGGCTAGCCTTGCCAGGTAAGCCTATATTGCCTGAGTGGCCATATAAGGAAGTACCAGCACTGGCATGGTTACCCCCTATCTCATGGTCCACTAAGCAATCCCTCACCCTAAGGGTGTCTGAGGGTCTCCACCATAGGGAATCTCTACCTGTGGTGTGTTTTGGCAAAGTAAAAGGCTGGTGCTGAAATGGAGTACTGAAGTGAGGCTCCACTAATTTTGGGCTCAGCTTCCTCCAATCATTTTCCACCATAGAGGCCTTTCTTTCCAAGACTGAGTTGTTTTGGGCTCTCAGGGTCAATCTCTGGCTACCTACAGCTGGAGGTTGAGTCCCTCTGTTTGGCTTACTGGAGGGACAGGTCAGGTCTGGGGCCCTCAGGTCCCAAGTTTGGCTGTGCCCAACAGTGTCCATCTGTGGGAGGTCCCTAACTAATTTTAAGGGGGATCCCTCAGGAGTATGTTTTATTTTCACTTGGCTAGGACTACTAGCTTCAGTGCCCTTAATCTGCTGATTGGGGAATTCTTTTGGACAGGGGGCCCTTTGGGGTCCAACACTGGCCTCCCTGACCTCTACAGCCCTGTGCTGACTGAGGCAGGGTAGAGAGGGGCAGGTTACCTGCTCCAGACTGGGTCCCACCTTGGAAGGGTCCACTGACATCAGGGGCTCTGCCAGGCTAGGCCTGACTACCTCTGGGGCAGTTCCTTCACAAGGGGTCAGATCAGTTCCCTGAGGAGGCTGATCCTTTCCTAAAGTCTGGTGGGAGGGAGATTTCTCTTCCTCCTCAATGCTCTCTGTCTGAGTGGAGTGATCCATAGTTTCAGGCTTCACAACACTATCATCTGTCTGAGTTTGAGCTGTGGCCATCACAACTCTCCCAACCTTTTCAGGAGGGGGCTCAGTTTGGGTGTGGGCTGTTACCATGACAGCCTTGACAACCTGTTCTGGGAAGGAAGTTGTCTGAGATTGGGTTGTGACTGGCACAACCCTCCTGACCTGTTCAGGGAGGACATCTTGGACTGGGGCTGTGGCTATCACTGCCCCACTAACCTTACCATGGGTGTTTACCATTTTAGAATGGGTTTCTTGCTCAACTTCAGCCCAGGCTGAGAGCTCTAAATCATTCCCCAGTAGGCAATCTACAGGCAAGTTTGGTGACACTGCCACTCTCTTGTGGCCAGTGACACCTCCCCAGCTGAGATTGACCATTGCCATGGGATGATCTCTCTGTACTCCATCAATATTGGTCACCTGGTATGTGGCACCAGGTAAAAGTTGCCTTGAGGGGACTAGACTCTCAGTCACCATAGTGATGCTAGCCCCTGTATCTCTATAGGCCTCAACTTTTATACCATTGATGAGGGGCTCCTGTCTGTACTTGCCCAAAGTGTTGGGACAAGTTGTGAAGTTGGCAAACCCCATGCCAGTCTCACAGACAAGAGTATCTAAGTTTGGGGACCTGGTTAGGCCAGAGTCCCCAGGAACTCCCAAAGTAAATGCACCCAAATTCTTGGGGGCACTCCCACCACCTGGGGGATTACTACTAGTAGTAACAGGAGGTTTGGGAATGTTACTTGGGGGTATGTTCTCCTTATTGTTATTCTTTGGGCAACTGCTGTCAGTTTTTAAATGACCCACCTGTTTACAGGGATAACAATAAGGTTTCTTCTGGTTATTGGAAGGATTCTGGGACCCACCCCCCTCAGAGGATTTTTGGGGCCCTGATGTGGTTTGATCTGTAGATTTATTCCCACCCTTCTCTTGAGGCTTGGTTAAATCCTTTTTCTGGTCACCACCTTGGTTCTTGGGCCTAATCCTGGTTCTGACCCATTTGTCTGCCCTCTTACCCAATTCTTGTGGAGAGGTCAGATCAGAGTCTACCAGGTGCTGGTGTAATAACTGGTTCTGACAATTATTTAAGACTTGCTCTCTCATAATAAGATTATACAATCCTGTGAAGTCAGTAACCTTGCTACCCAGTAGCCAGCCTTCCAAAGCCTTAGTGGCACAATCAACAAAGTCAGACCAGTCCTGAGACTGAGTTTTCTGGGTGTCTCTGAACAGCAACCTGTACTGCTCAGTGGTTAAGCCAAACCCATCAACCAGTGCATTTTTCAGGACCTGGTAATTGTTAGCATCCTCCACTCTTGTAGTGAGGAGCTTATCTCTACCTTTACCATCAAAGGAGAGCCACAGTATAGCTGCCCACTGACTCTGGGGAATGCACTGCACAGTGCAGGCCCTCTCCAAAGCAGCCATCCATTTCTGGATGTCATCCCCTTGTCTAAAGGGGGGCACTATTTTTGTCAGGTGTTTAGTATCTAAACCCTTCTCTCTATCTCTTGGGAGATTGCTGCCACCAGTGGGAGCTAACCCACTCATTTGCTGCTCTCTAGCAAATGCAAGCTTTTCTTTGGCCAGGGCAAGTTCTTCCCTTTCAATCCTCAGTCTAGCTTGTCTCATCCTTGCTTCATGCTCTCTTCTCTGAGGGGAAGTCAATCTCCTCTGGGGAGAGTTCCTTCTCCCCTGAGAAGAGGCATTAGAGTGCAGAGATCTAATGGAGTCCCTAGAAAGAGATCTATCTCTCCTAACTCCAAGGTTAGGCCCACTTCGGGTTAGTACTGGGGGTCCCCCAGATCCTAGCCCAAGTAAGTCTAAGTTGGCCCTGGTTAGCCTTCTGACTACCTCAAGACCTTTGTCTACCTCATCCCCAGAGAGTTCCTCCTGATCCTCCTCCTCCTCAACTGCAGTAGCAATGTTGGGGAGATCTGGATCCTCAGAGGTTCCCTCTAAGGCTGGCATGTTCTCATGTAACTGAGAAAGCTTTCTGGCATCATATGTCTCTAAGAGACCTATCAGAAAGGGAATGGTGGGGTTAGACCCCTGCTTCAGTTTCCTGGAGACACAGATCTGTCTCATCTCCTGGAAACTGAGAGCTGCATATCTTGAAGTGACCTGTGGAGGGTCAACACTGACCAGGGGAGTCTCAGTAGATTCTCCCTGGGTAGACATGCTTTTCTGGTGAGGTGTAAGTGGTGCACTTACCTACACTATATGTTTGCCTACTGATCCCTTGCTAGAGTTGTAGTTTAGGGTGTGCTAGGCCCTAGGAGCTACAACAGCTGGTTCAGTAGAACTCAGAGTATTCTAAGCTAAGTTATATGTACCTTTAGTACTTATGTGATCTTTCACAAGATATTCTTAGGGCATGTGTGGTAAAACAACAGCAAGCTCAAATCCCAACCGCTGCTCACCAATGGGAGAAGTTGGCCTGATGTGCAGTGTTCACTATTCTAGTGATCACTATATATCAGTCCAAACAACCCTTATTGATGATTGGTTGTAAGTCAACCTTATAGACCAGCTATCCTAGTAGCATGGATACGAGCAGTCTAAGGCTAAGACTCTAGAGGGCGTGTTAAGCCAGCTGTTTTACCATCACATTACCCCTTGAACACCCAGTGAAAGGACACCACACAAGTGTTATGAAAATAAACAATGTATTTATTAGGATCACAACAACCCTGTACTCTTTATGAGGACAGGGTGCTAAGCACACAACAAAACTCTTATGAAAATACTTAAGTTAGCACGTTATACACAAATGCCCGAGGGGCACGAAAAACCATATACTCTAAAAGTGGAATGCGAATTACTAGCAGGTAAGTAACGATTCTCAGAGGCTTTGGGATCGCTAGGACTAGACTACTGAACCTTTAGATTACTAGCAGGAGGCCTAGGGAACTCGGGTGCAGAGGTTGCACTCTCACGCGGGATGCGGGACAAAGTCTATGGAAGCTAGAATTCACAAAGTTAGTGTTCACGGGCGAACCCGACCTGGTAGGGAGAAAACGACAGTGGATCCTGACCCTTGAATAGTGAGGCTATGCTGGGACACCGAAGTGCCGAAGTTACCTAGCCCAGGGGCTGCAGCTGCATAGGTCTGAAAAGACGTCGGGAATCCTCGTGCCGGACCAGGAGCCTGGAAGGAAGAAGTTGCTGGCAGGCGACCAGTGAAGGAAAGTTCGATGGATCCAAGCCTGGATCAAGGAAGAAGGAAACCTGAAAGCAGAGGGGACCAAGTTCTTGAATCACTAGCCAGTGATTGAGTGGGCACCAGGATGGCACCGGGCGAAGTCACCGCAGTCAGGTGAGTGGGCGCTGCTGGGCTCTGCAGTCTCTCGGACCAGGAGGCGTTGTCGGCGACCAGGATGGAGGTGCGAGCTGTCCCACAAAGGTTCTTGCTGTCGACGTCGCTGGACCCAGGATTGGGCAACAAGTCTTGGCAAATGCAAGGCCCGCGCGGTGGACCTAAAATGGCGTCTTAGCCGGACCAGGAGGGTCCAGGGTACTTCTCCGATGGAGGGAAGCAAGGGCCAGTCTGGAGCAACCAGACCAGCAGCAGTGTTGTCGTTGGGCGTCGTTCGGAAGGCCACAAGCCAGCGGGCTAGTAGCCAAACAACGCGGTGAGCAGCAAAAAGCAGAAGGGCCCCACGCCGATCGTGGAGATGCTGGGGGGCTGCTCTTCGGTGCTGGAGCTGCTCAGGGTGGGGGCTTCTCGGACCCCAAAGCACTCACCAGGAAATTACTCGGTGGGCTTGTTGTGCAGAAGTCGTGCAGTCTTGGCGATGGCCGGTCCCTCGAGGTCTCGTCGCACCCACGGTTCTCAGCTGTGCTGTAGAGGTGGGTAGAGGTCAGAGGTGCCAGGGAAGCCGGGTCTCGTCGAGCTGGGCAGTCGGATTCCGGAGGAAGGACGTGCAGCAGACCGCAGTGTTCTTAGATGGTGCCTGCGGATGCAGGGTGACTACTCCTTAGTCACAAGGGAGAATCTTGAGGAAGAAATCGTGAAGTCCTTTCGTGGAAAGTGGTATCTTGATTCCAAAGATGATCTGATTTGGAAGGGGGCCAGTCCCTACCTTTATCTGGGAAAAGGGGGCTGGCACGCGACTAAGTCCTGCCCTAGGGGTGGGACCAGGAGGGGGGTGGTTACACCCACTTCCTTGGCGGGCTTTTCCCCAGCACAGGGTCTGGAGTGTCCCTGGAACTGGTTTAAGCCAGCCTATGCACAGTGAGCACCGGGGTGCCACGTGCAGTCACCTTCTTCTAAAGCCCTGCCTACCTACAATACACAAAACCCTGTCAGGGACGGTGCTGGCACCGCCCCTGGCAGGAAACCCTTTGTCCTTATCTCCTGCTCTGGGAGGACTCCCAGTAGCAGGAGGGCAGACTTGTGTCTCGGGGGCAGCATCCATTTTGTGGAGCTGAGGCTCTGTTTGACTTTAACCGGGTTTAGGGGTTACATGCATGTCGTGTCCCTCTAGAAGGGTGGAATGCTAACCCCGTCGCCAGAATTGGCGAGGGGTTAGTATTCCAATTCGTATGACACCTTACGTGACATGTTTTGATAAAGCGATACCAGAGTTGGCATTTAACCGCGAGGATTATAATGCACTTAAGAGTATATGGTATGCGATATCATGGAAACGGCTAAGGGATAGATCCCGAAAGCCGCAGACAGGCTCAGCTCATGCCAGAGCACCATCTCACACGATTCCAAGCACTCTGCCTTCAGGATTGTTAAGGCCTGCCATAGGAGTGACTGATAGGAGATCTGTGTGTCCATTTTAGGGTTAGATATAGGTATACTATATCTAAAGCAAAGGGTGATTACACCACCTTGCCCCAGCTGTCAAGCAGCCAGTTGTGTCAGATTTGGATGGCCAGCCAGGGGTGGCATAATACATGCTGCAGCCCCTGGTAGGCCCTGGGTACACCTATGCCCTGGGTACCTAAGGTACACTGTACAGGGACTGATAAGGTGACTCAGTATCCAATTGGATATGTACCTAGGGTACATGGAATCCATTTTAACAGAGAGAGCAGTGGGCCTGAGGTCCTGAATAGCAGGGCCTCAGGTCAACTAAGTCAGCAAACCAGCAAAACACCAGGCAAAAAGTTGGGGGCAACCATAGTCAGGGATCTACCTTCCTACAGCATCTCAGGGGTTATGGCCGAGAATAATGTTCAGTGAATTTCATGCTCTTATTGGTTGTTTAAAGCCATGAATTATGAGTAGAGCAGCTGAAGGAAAAACTCCCTCCCACCCCCCGTCCCCCATGCCACCGAATGTGAGTTATTGACATGCATGGGGGCAGGCGCGCAACGGCTTCAGCCCCTCGTCTTGTGTGTCAGCCCGCTGAGACAGCCTCCCGGGCACACACACACACAGCCACACCTGAGTACTTCACAGGTCTTTAAAAAGACCATTTACTTCTTACTTAACGAGGTTGTGTTGTTTTTCACCCCTTCTTAGAGCCCCTGAAGCTTCACTCTGCATATTGGTGGAGTCAGCCCCCACCCCAGAAATTTTTAGTAGCCCCCCCAAATTTGGCTCTAGTTAAGTCTCTGCATGGGGGTCCTTGTGGCGGTAAAGAATACATTCCACTTGTCATCTTCACACGACATCCGAGCATGCACACAATGATGTGCATGCTCTGACTGCTGTCCAAGAAAAAAAAAGAAAACGGACGACCTCTGCGAGGCCCGAAAATAGAGCCCGATATAGACCCGTCTCGAGGCCCCCTGAAAATAACTGCCGGTGCTCAGACCCGGCCCACTTAAAGCCCTGCCTATACAATTCTCCCATTGTGTGAGAACCGTACGCCCCGTTAGACGCATACAACCACATGGTTTTGAAGTAAAATATTGAAAAAGGCAGGCATGTAGTCACAATTTGCAAGTATGCTTTATTGTTATGTAGATTCCCAAAGTAATTAGACCAAATGTGAAAAAACCATGTTCATAAATCTTGCATCTTCAAGCACCAAGCAAACAAAAGGGGGGAAAAAAGAAAGAACGCTCTGAGGTCCAAATGTACAACCATTAGATTTTGCAATTTGCGAGTCACAAACTCAAATGTACAACAGTGTCTCAGACACTGTTTGTGATTCCCAATGGGGTCGCAAATTGCCTGCCTCATGAATATTAATGAGGCTGCCGCAATTTGTGACCCCATTGGGAATGGCTGGCACTCCCAGGGATGGGACTGCTTTGTCAATGAAGCAGTTTTTATAAAATACAGCCGTTTTCCTTAACGGAAAACAGGATGCATTAAAAAAATAAAAATTAAACATTTCAGTTTCATTTTTTAAGTGTTAAGAACTGCCATGAATCTCTGCGAATTCCATTTTAAGTAAAATTTTGGTCCTAAACTTATGTTCACTGCCAAATTTACCTTTGTAAATCTGACCCATTGTCTCTTGCAAATAGAGGGGACTTTGATTATCTACCACTTAAGGTAACCAGAGAACACTTGCATTACCTGGGGATGTGGGCGACAGGAGCCTTGGGAAGAGCTTGTGATCTAAATATTGCCCCCTTGTAAGGCAAAGGAGGTCCGAATAGGAGCTCTGGTCTGCAGTCAATCAATCAATCAGGGGGTTGGAGCGCACGACTCACCCGTGAGGGTCTCAAGGCGCTGTGGGGGTTGGGCGGAGCAGCTCCGGTCAGTCAAAGAGCCAGGTCTAGAGGGTCTTCCTGAAGATGGGCAGCATGGGGGCACACGTGGTGTCGATCGGGAGCTCGGTCCAGCACTGCGACTAAAAATCATGTAATGCATCACACTTTTCAGAAAGAGAAGGGAAGTGATTAGGCACTGGCAGGGGTGTAGCTTAGGGGGGGGGCATTTGGGGTGTTACACCCCTTGCCCCCCAAATAAATGCATTTTTGTCTTGATAGTTGAGTCTGGTGGCACAGAATTGGATCTGCTGCGTCTGTGTTGATTTTTCCCACTTGTTTATTGGGAAATGTGAGATTCCTACCCCCTAAGTCTCGCTGACTATGCTACGACCCTGGCCTTAAGAGCACCTCCCCCAAAATGAGTGCTCCAGGGGGCATTTAATCACGAAGCTTGGAGCGTGCACTCACCTGCTGGCACGTTGACCTGGGCTGCTGCTTCTGGGGGGCAAACGTTGTGAGTCTCCCCGCCGCTGCTTTCCTCCATCTTGCGGCCGGAGACTTCAGCTCCCAGGTAGCTTTGCGGCCACTTCCGGTTCCCGGCAACATCGCGCCCGGAGGCGCTACTAAAGTGGGGAGGTTCCCTCGGTGAAGCGGGGGCATTTCATCACGAAGCTTGGAGCGTGCACTCACCTGCTGGCACGTTGACCTGGGCTGCTGCTTCTGGGGGGCTAACGCTGGGAGTCTCCCCGCCGCTGCTTTCCTCAATCTTGCGGCCGGAGACTGCAGCTCCCAGGTAGCTTTGCGGCCACTTCCGGTTCCCGGCAACATCGCGCCCGGAGGCGCTACTAAAGCGGAGAGGTTCCCTCGGTGAAGCGGGGGCATTTCATCACAAAGCTTGGAGCGTGCACTCACCTACTGGCACGTTGACCTGGGCTGCTGCTTCTGGGGGGCTAATGCTGTGAGTCTCCCCCGCCGCTGCTTTCCTCCATCTTGCGGCCGGAGACTACAGCTCCCAGGTAGCTTTGCGGCCACTTCCGGTTCCCGGCAACATCGCGCCCGGAGGCGCTACTAAAGCGGAGAGGTTCCCTCGGTGAAGCGGGGGCATTTCATCACGAAGCTTGGAGCGAGCACTCACCTGCTGGCATGTTGACCTGGGCTGCTGCTTCTGGGGGGGCTAACGCTGCAAGTCTCCCCGCCGCTGCTTTCCTCCATCTTGCAGCCGGAGACTACATCTCCCAGGTAGCTCTGCGGCCACTTCCGGTTCCCGGCAACATCGCGCCCAGAGGCGCTACTAAAGCGGAGAGGTTCCCTCCGCACAGCGGCACGCGCGCGGGCGATGCCGGGAGAAGCCCGGGAGAAGCCGGGGACAAGGGCGTGACAGTCTGTGGCAGTTTGGGGCAGGACGAGGCTGGGCTGGGCCCCGGACCCTGGCTTTTTGCGGTACTGACCTTCCCTAATACTGTGAGACTATTCGTGTTATGTATTAATGTACCCTGCATTATCATATTTATATCCCCAGTTATTGCAGTTCCTATTTGTGTGAGTTGCTTTATAACAATGTCCAAACTCAGATCCGCTAAAACCTCCCGAGTGCCCACTACTATGGATAACTACCTGGTCAAAGTAGTAAATAAAATTAACAAAGACCGGCCCCTCTCATGAAGCCGGGTAAGTCCTCCGGCCTCACCCACAAGCCTGTCTGCCCCCACAGTGGCTCCTGCTTTAGATCATAGCTGTATGGAAGGGTGTCAAACCATAATTAATAATGAAATATCTGGTTCCCCAATGCGAAGTCAGGTAGTGTTGGATGACTCTCTGGATAGTTCACAACAACCTTCCCCGGCACCCTCACCGGTCCCTTCCCCAGTATCTTCTCCGGTACGCAGAGTAGTAAGAGCATGTAGGAAGCTACCGACTAAGCGGGGGATAACAGGAAAACTAAAACAGTTGGTTCACCACCCAAAAGTGCCGAGGGAGTTATTGAGACCCGGAATAAGGTCGAGTTGCCAAACCTGACCCCGGATCAATTTGACATGTTGGCCAGGATCATCGAAACTAAACTGGAATTTATGATTAAACCCCTAGTGGCCAAATTAGACCAGGTCTCTAAAGAAGTATCTAGACTGAGTGGCCTCTTGAATTCACATATTGCCCTGGCCAAAACAAATAAGGTTATAAAAGCGCGCGCTAATGTTAACAAAGACGCTGCTGTATCTTCCAATGGGGGTATCAGTGCAATTCAAACACCACCAGCTACTCAACCCCCCCTGTGAGTGTAAGCAACCAACTGACCACAGTAGTGGAGAACAAGGTGGGGTGGAATGAAGTAAGGAGAAATCGCCCTGTTAATCTCCCCCCAGATTGTGCTCCTTACGTGGTTGTACTAACCAATGTACCTAGGGCAAATTCCCACCTTACTGAGTCTCGGCAAGTGTTGGACCCGGCCGCGTGGCGTGGTGCGCGTCGGTCCCTCCACCCCCTGCGAGCGTAGGACTGCACCCTGAGCCCCTGCGCAGCATCCCCGTAAGAGTAGCCTGCACCCCGAAGCCTGGTCGTCTCACCCCCGATAAGCCCGAACCCCCGTAATCCACGACCGGGCCCGCGTGTCCCCATCCCGCTCCCGGCTCCGAGCGCCTAACCCTGAATGCCCCACAAGGCCCGACAGCCATTTTCCCTTCCCGAGATCCCTGTCTCCCTGGGCCCAGCGTGACCCCGGCCCCAGCAAAACCCAGACTCCGAAGGCGCGCCAATCCCGGCTGGGGGGGTAAAGGGCTCCCCGAGGGTGATAAGCCCGGCAGTTTCGATGGCCCCTTTGGCCTCCCCTGAGAGTCTGGTATCTGTCACACCCTGGCCCTCCCCTGTGGGCCAGTTTCGATCGCACCTTTTGGCCTCCCTGAGGGCTGGCTCCAGGCCTGCTGGGTGTCTGGGAATTCCCAGACCCATTTCTCAAAGGATCAAAGACCCCACCGCCGGACCTCGCCAACGACCAGCCCCCAGGGCTTGAGACCTCCGCCTGCGAGGGTCCGGACATCAAAGGGACGCTGAACTATATCTGGGCCCGCCCGACAACTAGCGGGCAGTTGTATCTTGGACCTGAAGCCTGCTGATCTGATCGCGGCTGACCCTGAGAAAGAACTCATCTTGAATCGCTGAGCCCTGCTGCCGCTGTCGCGGCTCCCTCTTCACAACAAGGAACTGAACCACCAGAGCCCTGCTGACGCTGTCGCGGCTCAAGCTGAACTATCACCATCGGAGCCCTGCTGACGCGGCTCAAGCTGAACTATAACCATCGGAGCCCTGCTGACGCTGTCGCCGCTCCTCAGGAACTCTCCAGATCGAGCCCTGCTGACCTCGTCGCCGCTCGAGGAGTACTCTGGTCCAGCTGGACCATCGAGATCACCATCACGACCGAACCGACTCGACGTGAGTGAAGCCGCCAGTACGCCCATCCTCTTCCGTACCCCCCGGCTCGAGGATTGAGAGCTGTGCGCAGGGTACGCCCCGTACTGGCCCCAAGGCTAAAGACTGCCCGCTTCCCTTTCCCCGAATCCTCTAAGACTTTTGTGATCCCGCGAACATTTGTACATAAGAGTGCTACTTTCATTTCTGCTGCTTATAAAGAACTTGTTACTGAAATCCAACGTTGTGGTGTCCGTTCGTAAGTGGGGTGTGAGCTCAGTGTGTACGATCCTAGACCCGAAGTCCTCCCCGGCGAGGACCTCACGATAAGACTCGGCAAGATCTGTGGGAGAGGTGGGTCCTGGGGTGGTCGGGTGAGCACAACCTTGCCCTCTGAGATTGCCCCTTATAACATTGGTGGCAGCGTCACGATAAGAACCTACGTCTAGGGATCGTACAGTACTGACACACTACCCGAACGAAGAGCAACCATGAGCATCACGAACGACGAGACCACCTTCCAGATGGAACTTCTGGGAGATTATACACACCGGCAGCTGAAGCAGTTTTGCATAAATCGCCAAATCCCGACAACGGGACTAAACACCAAAGAAGACTTTCAACAAGCCCTAACAGCCTGGGTGGAGGCCGGAGCCCAACCTCCAGCACCGACAGAAGTCGATGGAGAGGGAGCCCCCTGACCGAAACCCACGCTCCAGAGCGAATAAGGACAGAGTCCCCGACGCGGACTCTCAGTACAGAGAGATGTCTGTCTCGAGAAGAGATGACCGACCGAGAACGCAACCGAAACCACGAGCTGGAACTAGCCCGTCTGAAAATGGAAGGAGAACTCAAACTGGCCGAGAAAAAGCTAGCAATCGAGCAGCTGCGGCTGCAGGGAGAACTGGAGGAGAAGAAACTCCAGAGAGAACACGAAGGGAAGAGACTCCAGCTGGAGCACGAGCGCAGCATGAAGGAGATCGAACTAAAGGCCCGGACCGAAGACAACAGAACAGCGGCGACCCGAGAGTCCGTTCCCCCGGTGGAACCCAAGGTCCACATTCCCAAAGATGTGGTCAAAGAATATTATAAGAACGATGATATCCAGCAATGGTTCAAGGCCTACGAGGTCGCCATGACCTCCCACCGAGTTCCACAGAAAGATTGGGGAGCCGGGCTGTGGGTACGATTCCTGAGCGAAGGGAGAGACACCCTACTCGACCTACCGTCTGCCGAGCAGACCTCCTACAGCCACATGAAAGAAGCCCTCCTCACAAGGTACGGTCTCTCCCCTGAAATGTACCGCCAACGCTTCAGAGAATGCAAGAAGATCCCCGGCACCACATGGGTAGAATATGTCAACTTCTACAGCCGGGCCCTGGAGGGGTGGATCAAGGGCAGCAAGGTGTCCACCTTCGAGGGGCTCATCGACCTGATTGCCTACGAACATTTGTCTCTGAACTGCTTTGTGGAACTCCGGCAGCACCTCCTGGACAGCAAGTTGGCTGACCCCCGGAAGCTGGCCGTAGAGGCTGACCGCTGGGTGAGCACCAGAGTACCCCAGGGGCCCGGAGGAGACTCTAGCCGAAACGAACAAGGACCATCCCGCCCGAGGGGAGGAGGGAGTCAGAATAGACAGAGGGGACCCCAGGTAGGGTCCCCGCGCAGTCCCCCCAGAAACCAGTCCGGCACCTCACCTCCCACAGCGCGCGCAGGGTTCCCCCCAGCGAAGCCAGGGCCCCGAGTCAGCCAAGCCTGCTACCATTGCCAGCAACCCGGGCACTATGCCAATGACCCCCGCTGCCCTTTATTCCAGAAGCCTGCCGCTACAGGGCCCTCAGTGCGCCACATCACCTCAGGGAGGTGACCCTGCAGCCATGATGTTAGTCTCCCTGGGTAATAGGGAGATGGTCCCAGGAGCCCCCCTACCCGACAATACCGAGAAGTACCGACAGCAGGTGACTGTCAATGGCCACCACATAGGGGCCCTCCGGGACACCGGGGCCAGTATCACCGCAGTCAAGCGCCACCTGGTCACCGAAGCCCAGATTGTTCCCCACATCTCCTGCAGGGTGATCGCAGCCGATAACTCCGTCCGCACCTGCCGGATAGCTCAAGTCCCATTCGAATGGAGGGGCGTCTCCGGAGAGTTACGAGTAGCGGTCCGCTCAGACATGCCCGTGGACTGCCTGCTCGGCAACGACCTAGAGAGCTCCCCATGGCAGCGGGTTGAGAAAAGAACCCACTTGGAGATGGTGGGCCTGCCCGAATGGGCCTGTGTGAACACCCGGTCGATGACCGCCGGGGGGGCAACTCCCGAAGCAGCACCGGCTAACCCCGAGGTCCCTGAATCCTCTGAGACCCCTGAGCTGTTCCCCGGGGAGAGCTTCCCCCCCGACGCCGGTCCCCTCGGTCCTGGCGTCGAACCGACCCCACGCTTGGACGACCTTCCTGAGCTAGCCCAATGGCGCCAGGAAGGAGGACCGTCCCGAGAAGAATTCTGCCTAGAACAGACCTCCTGTCCATCCTTGGTTGGGCCGCGGCAGCAGGCCGCCGCCCAGGCCGCCGGTGACCAGTCCGGCTCCCACTTTGTCTATTGGGAGAACGGCCTCTTGTACAGCGAGCAAAAGTCTGCCGAGCTAGGGTCAGCCCGAGTGCTGGTGGTACCCCTACGCTTCCGCAGCTTTCTCCTGAACCTGGCCCACGATGTGCCCCTGGCGGGACACTTGGGACAAGACAAAACGTATCACCGCCTAGTCACACACTTCTACTGGCCGGGCATGCGCTCCGATGTGGAGGCCCACTGCAAGTCCTGCCCCACGTGTCAGTCCAGCGGAAAGAGCGGGGGGAAGCGCAAGGCCCCCCTCCAACCCTTCCCCGTGGTCAGTACCCCCTTTGAACAGGTGGGAATCGACATCGTGGGCCCCCTCGACCCCCGGACCTCCTTGGGCCACCGCTTTATCCTTGTCCTGGTGGACCATGCCACCCGCTTTCCCGAAGCCATTCCCCTCCGAACGGTGACAGCCCCCGTAGTGGGGCGGGCCCTCATGGGGATCTTCTCTAGGGTAGGATTCCCCCGAGAAGTCGTCAGCGACCGAGGGACCAACTTCATCTCGAAATACATGAAGTCCCTCTGGCAACAATGTGGGGTGGCGTACAAATTCACCACCCCATATCACCCCCAGGGTAACGGCCTGGTGGAGCGATTCAACCGGACCCTCAAGGGAATGATCATGGGTCTCGAAGAGTCCCTGAGGCGTAAGTGGGACGTCCTCCTTCCCTGTCTCCTCTTCGCGTATCGCGAAGTCCCCCAAAAGTCCCTGGGGTTCAGCCCCTTCGAGCTCCTCTACGGGCACCCCGTCAGGGGACCCCTCAGCCTGGTCAAGGAAGGGTGGGAGACGGCCCTAGAGCCCCCTCCCGACGTGTTTCGATACATTCTGGCCCTCCGGAACCAGACTAGGAAGTTCCGCGAACTGGCCGAGGCCAACCTAGAGGCCAGTCAGGAAGAGATGAAACGGTGGTACGACCAGAATGCCACTCTGGTCGAATTTCAACCCGGACAGCAGGTCTGGGTGATGGCCCCCGTAGAGCCCTGTGCCCTGCAAGACAAGTGGACAGGGCTCTTCAAGGTGGTAGAGCGCAAGAGTCAGGTGACCTACCTCATCGATGTAGAGTCCCCCAGGAACCCCTTGCGGGTCCTTCACGTGAACCGCCTCAAGCCCCACTTCGCCCGGTCCGAGTTGAGCTTGCTCCTCGCCACGGACGACGGGGAAGAAGAAGAAACGGAGCCCCTCCCCGATCTCCTATGCACCAAGGAAAAAGATTGCTCCGTAGAGGGAGTGAGCCTCTCCTCCTCCCTCTCTCCCGAGCAGCGCGAGGACTGTCGCCAGTTACTGGGACAGTTCTCGGACCTTTTTTCCCTCACCCCCGGCGTCACCAGCTGGTGCGTCCACGACGTGGACACCGGGGACAGTCCACCGGTACGGCACCGAGCCTACCGCGTCCCTGACCGAGTCCGGGCCTGCATCAAGACCGAGGTATCAAAGATGCTAGCTCTCGGGGTGGTCGAAGCCTCTGACAGCCCATGGGCTAGTCCCGTGGTCCTGGTTCCGAAGGCAGCCGCCCCCGGTGCTGTTCCCGAGCTGAGGTTCTGCGTTGACTACCGAGGGCTCAATGCAGTCACCAGAACCGATGCTCATCCCATCCCCCGGGCAGACGAGCTTATTGATCGCCTAGGGGCTGCTCGCTTCCTCAGTACCTTCGACCTGACCAGTGGATACTGGCAGATCGCCCTCACCGAAGGGGGCCGAGAGAGGTCCGCCTTTTCCACCCCGGATGGTCACTACCATTTCCGAGTGATGCCCTTCGGAATGAAAAACGCCCCCGCCACCTTCCAGAGGCTAGTTAACCAGGTACTGGCGGGGTTAGAAGAGTTCAGTGCTGCATATCTGGATGATATCGCAGTCTACAGTTCCCACTGGCCCGAGCACCTCCAGCACCTCTGGGCGGTGCTGACCGCCCTGAGAAGGGCTGGTCTCACCATTAAGGCGAGCAAGTGCCAGATCGGACAAGGGTCCGTAATCTACCTCGGGCACCAGGTCGGAAGCGGCCTCGTAGCCCCCCTCCAGCCCAAGATCGATGCCATCGTGGCCTGGGAGGCCCCCACGAGCCAAACGGAAGTGCGGGCGTTCCTGGGACTCACGGAGTACTACCGGAGATTTATCAAGGGGTACGGCAGCATTGTGACCCCCCTCACGGAGTTAACCTCCAAAAACCAGCCGAAAAAGGTCAGCTGGACCCCCGCCTGCCAAGAGGCGTTCGCAACTTTGAAAGAGGCCATGTGTACGGCCCCAGTCCTCCAGGCCCCCGACTACGCCCGCGAGTTTGTAGTCCAGACGGACGCGTCCGAACATGGCATCGGAGCAGTTCTGTCCCAGGTGAAAGAGAACGGCCTGGATCAGCCAGTGGCGTTCATTAGCCGGAGGCTACTCCCTCGAGAGCAAAGGTGGAGCACCATCGAGCGGGAAGCCTTCGCGGTGGTTTGGGCCCTGAAGAAGCTGAGGCCCTACCTGTTCGGTACTCACTTCCGGGTTCAAACCGACCACCGGCCTCTCCGGTGGCTAATGCAGATGAGAGGGGAGAATCCCAAATTGCTGCGCTGTTCCATCTCCCTCCAGGGGATGGACTTCACTGTTGAGCACCGGCCTGGTGTTGACCACGCCAACGCAGATGGCCTGTCCCGATTCTTCCGCCTCAGCGAAGAGAACCCCCCAAGAAGATGGGTAGTTCTCCCCGCCTTCAGCTGGGGGGGACGCGTGTTGGACCCGGCCGCGTGGCGTGGTGCGCATCGGTCCCTCCACCCCCTCCGAGCGTAGGCCTGCACCCTGAGCCCCTGCGCAGCATCCCCGTAAGAGTAGCCTGCACCCCGAAGCCTGGTCGTCTCACCCCCGATAAGCCTGAACCCCCGCAATCCACGACCGGGCCCGCGTGTCCCCATCCCGCTCCCGGCTCCGAGCGCCTAACCCTGAATGCCCCACAAGGCCCGACAGCCATTTTCCCTTCCCGAGATCCCTGTCTCCCTGGGCCCAGCGTGACCCCGGCCCCAGCGAAACCCAGACTCTGAAGGCGCGCCAATCCCGGCTGGGGGGGTAAAGGGCTCCCCGAGGGTGATAAGCCCGGCAGTTTCGATGGCCCCTTGGGCCTCCCCTGAGAGTCTGGTATCTGTCACACCCTGGCCCTCCCCTGTGGGCCAGTTTCGATCGCACCTTTTGGCCTCCCTGAGGGCTGGCTCCAGGCCTGCTGGGTGTCTGGGAATTCCCGGACCCATTTCTCAAAGGATCAAAGACCCCACCGCCGGACCTCGCCAACGACCAGCCCCCAGGGCTTGAGACCTCCGCCTGCGAGGGTCCGGACATCAAAGGGACGCTGAACTATATCTGGGCCCGCCCGACAACTAGCGGGCAGTTGTATCTTGGACCTGAAGCCTGCTGATCTGATCGCGGCTGACCCTGAGAAAGAACTCATCTTGAATCGCTGAGCCCTGCTGACGCTGTCGCGGCTCCCTCTTCACAACAAGGAACTGAACCACCGGAGCCCTGCTGACGCTGTCGCGGCTCAAGCTGAACTATCACCATCGGAGCCCTGCTGACGCTGTCGCGGCTCAAGCTGAACTATAACCATCGGAGCCCTGCTGACGCTGTCGCGGCTCCTCAGGAACTCTCCAGATCGAGCCCTGCTGACCTCGTCGCCGCTCGAGGAGTACTCTGGTCCGGCTGGACCATCGAGATCACCATCACGACCGAACCGACTCGACGTGAGTGAAGCCGCCAGTACGCCCATCCTCTTCCATACCCCCCGGCTCGAGGATTGAGAGCTGTGCGCAGGGTACGCCCCGTACTGGCCCCAAGGCTAAAGACTGTCCCGCTTCCCTCTCCCCGAATCCTCTAAGACTTTTGTGATCCCGCGAACATTTGTACATAAGAGTGCTACTTTCATTTCTGCTGCTTATAAAGAACTTGTTACTGAAATCCAACGTTGTGGTGTCCGTTCGTAAGTGTGGTGTGAGCTCAGTGTGTACGATCCTAGTCCCGAAGTCCTCCCCGGCGAGGACCTCACGATAAGACTCGGCAAGATCTGTGGGAAAGGTGGGTCCTGGGGTGGTCGGGTGAGCACAACCTGGCCCTCTGAGATCGCCCCTTCTAACAGCAAGAAACCCACGACTCCCTGAAAAATAAATCGGTATCATGGTTGAACAAAAATTGTGGGTTCCCAGTTGCCTTTTCAAATGACATATTATCTACCCGAAGAGTTAGTTGGATAGGTAACTCTAGAAAGAATAGCAGGGGGGATTGTATTATTGTTAATTTTAGGCACCCGCAGCATGTTTCCACAGTTCTGCTTAGAGCGGCTTCCTTACCAATTGCCGATAACACTGTATGTGCACGTCCTCTCGGTTTCTTTTACAGCCACCCACCACTCACACATATTAATCAGCCCACGACATCTTTATCTCTATCTAGGCCTGGCTTTGCTACTCCATTGCAAAACAGAACTCTAACTTCAAATAGCGTGGATTCACATTGTAGGATCCCGAGGCCCAATAGAATATTCGATCAAGTCCTGCCACTGGCCAATCGATATACCCCTTAACAACAATGGAGGAAAATGACTGACTAACACAAAATTCGAGGACTGACGCACAGCTCTTGCACCCTACTTGCAGGATTATGACCTGAAACATTGCTGGCATCAAGGCCGAATCAGGAAATGAAACTTGGGTCAACTCATTAAAAACTTTTGATATCATAGCCCTCCAAGAGACTTGGGACCCTATAAACAGCTTCTCTTTGGATAGTTATAGACATTTTTGTATTCCAGCAACTAATAGTGTGGCAGGTAGAGCCAAGGGAGACCTACTTAGCTTATTTAAACTTGATCTAACGAGTATGTTAACCCAATGTAACTCAGGATGTCAAAACTGCTTAATTGTTGAATTATCCCCCACGGATACCTCCAACATGTTATTTATTAATTTTTATAATTCGTGCGCCAGTGAGAGCACTAAATCTAATCTGGATTTACTAGAGACATTTTTGTCAGTATACAGCACTACTGTAAATGCCTTTGAAATAATATTTATGGGGGACTTTAATATCCATGTCTGCAACCAACCGTGTGCCATTACAGAAGAAGAGGGCCCCCTCTACTCTTCACCCATACAACTTGAACACTCAAAACGGGGTGAGGCCCTTGAAAACTTTTTGGCGACATGGAATCTCTTTGAGTCAGGCTGTGGGGAATGTGGTTTAAGGACCCCCATGTTTAAAGGAACAAACGATGGTACAATCATTGATTATATTTTCATGTCTTCTTTTATTTTGTCCAAGGTTTTATGGTATAAGACTGAGGTCTCGGTTTTTAGTGACCACAATCCAGTTTTTTATGAGATGTTGTCTGCGGATCTGTTGACTTTCAAAAATGTGACACATAAGGGTGGCTTAAATGTGATTGCTAAAGATAAAGGACGTAGGCTAAAATGATCAAAGATAGTCCCTGAAACCTTTTTGCAGGAAGTACTGCATAGGGTTGAGGATGATGTGGCCATATGCCTAGAGAAGCAAGCTCGAAGTAGAAATGTGGTCATAGCTTTTGACAACATTTGCAGACAAATCAACCATAGCTTACTCGCAGGAACTAGACAGACTAGTCATTACGACAAGAGATGGTTCAATAAAAAATGTTTTAGGGCGCATGCAGGACTACTTAAAGCTTTGAAGGCTACCCCGAAAGATAGAACATTATTAGCGAGCTCAAGGACTGCTTATAAAAAAGCTATTCAGGAAAGGAAAAATGAGTTGAAAGAAGAGGCCTGGTCTCAATTACTTGCTCCTGAGGTTTTAAAAAACAGTGGGCAGTTTTGGAAAATTATAAATCAACCGTTGTTCTCGGGTGACGAGAATTCGTCTCTTGAGTCCAACATTCCAGACGAGGGCTGGATAGCGCATTTTGGAAAAATATATTCTACCCCAGATTCTGAGAATCACACGATTACTGTCGTTCCCAGAACTGAGGGTTCCCCTGTGATCTTCGAGGTTTTAGAAGTAGAAAGAGCAATTGAACAGACCCTAAAAAATAAGGCACCAGGCCCTGACGGGGTACCAGCAGATATATTCAAATGCGCACCAAAATTTTGGTCTAAGATCTTGTGTAGTGTTTTTAATGCTTTGAACCAAAATAATATACCGGTGCCATGGATGAAATCCATCATCATCCCAGTTTTTAAAAGGGAGATAGGCAGGACTCCACCTGTTATAGGCCTATCTCCCTAATAGATTCATCGGTTAAAATCCTGGGTCGGGTTATTCTGCATTAAATAAAGGATTGGCTAGACGATAGAGGGGTACTGACGAATGTACAATATGGCTTTAGATCCAAAAGGAGCACGTTAGACCAATGCCTTAATCTACAATTACTAACTGATAAATACACCAAGGCTAAGGAGGGGTCAATGTACCTGGGATTCATGGACCTCTCCTCGGCATTTGACCTTGTAAACCGGACAAAGTTATGGCAAATCCTGCTTAATATGGGTTTTGATCAGGCCTTGGTTAACCTTCTGGCGGATTTACACTCTGGTCTATTGACTTCGGTTCGGGTCACTGCAGAGGGGCGCTGCTCTAGCCATTTTTACTCAGAGAGGTGGGTCAGGCAAGGGTGTATCCTGGCCCCTCTTCTTTTTACGGTATATATTAACGCCTTGGAGCCGGCGTTAAAGAAGGCGCCGCGTATAGGGGAACTTGGTATTCCAGTTCTCCTCTACGCGGATGACGCTGTTCTTCTTTCACGGACGGGGGTTGGATTACAACTGCTGCTAGATGCCTTCGGGAACTTTATGAGGTCCCTGGATCTTAAAATCAATGCGAAAAAGTCTCAAGTGATCATGGGGAGGAGTTCCAGGAAGAAACAAGTCAAAACCTTTTTTTGCTGTGAGCAAGAACTGAGTAGTGCCAATATTTCCTTACCTGGGGATTACCTTTGATGAGAGAGGGAGTTGGGGCCCGCAACTTAAAAGTAGAAATATTGCCTTTGCAAGAACAACTTCTGCACTTCAGGGCTTTACAAAAAAAACTGGGGGCAAGGCCCATAGAAGCAATAATGAAGATTTATAAAGCTAAGTGCCTTGCAGTTGCCACATATGGTAGCTCAATATGGGGCTATAGTCCCCCAGATTGTTTACAGGTGACTGAAAATAAATTTATGAGATCGGTCCTAACAGTGCCACAGTCCACTCCCTCATATACCATCCATTTTGAGTTGGGGGCAGGATTTATTTCTGACATGATACAAATGGCTCCAATAATATGTTGGATGAAGACCTGGTTGAACCAGGAAATCTCCTTGAACCACACCATCATGAAAGACTGTCTCCTACTAGAAAATGGCAGTAAGATCCGGTGGTTGACATACATTAAAAACAGTTTCTATAAATTAGGGAAACTGGAGCTCTTCTCCTCACCAAAGTCAATAACACCTAATGATATTACACAAATTAAGGGTGTTATGTCGGATATGCTGGCACTGGAGAGAGAGGACCTAGAACTTAAAAAACCCACTGTAAGGGCTAACCTCATTGTAGCTAACTCACCAGGACCTGAACTTTACCTTTACATGGTGAATCGTCCCTATCACAGGTTCCTTTTAACCCGCTTTCTTTTTAATCTGATCCACCTGAACTTAGGCTACTTCCCTAATTGGAGTACCCCGGAAAACGCAATGCCTTGTAGCTGCGACAACTTTTCCACTCAGAACACAGTGCACTTCTAGATGTTCTGTGGACATTACACGGAATTAAGGATGAAATTCCTGGTCCCTATACTTAAAGAGGCAGCGTTCCTGCAAGTTAAGCCCTCTCTCTTGTATCTACAACTATTAAATAGCCATCGTATTATTTTTCATGTTGCTAGTTTTTTAGTGGGTGCTGTTCGGATTAGGAAGAGGATTAACTGCACATAAATGAACTTGGATCTTGTAAATTGAGATAATGCTAGTTTACCTTGTAAAATTGACAGTGAGGGTAACCAAACTGGTTGTCGGGATTTTTATGTGATTTTATGCGATTTTATGAGTTTTTATGAAATTCTTTGAAACTTTTTAAATGGTTATATATTTCATACTTTAGTTGTGTAAATAATGCATATTTTGTATTGTACCGTTGTATTTTTATGATATTGATTTATCGAAATAAAGTATTCTGACTGACTGACTGAGTGCTCCAGATGTGATAGAAGGTCAGAAGGATGGAGAGACAGCACTGAAAAATAAAAAATAAATGTATGCAACTTCCTAATTATTATTCTTTTTTGGTACCTGCTACCTAAATAGTCATTATCGTTACTGATATTATTTTACATGAAATATAATAGGTTAAAAATTATTAACAGTCCTTTCTGTTTTAAAGTAGAATTAATTGGGTTTAGCTTCTATTGTATTTCATGGTCTAGAGGTTCCTAAGCTTATTTGGCCTACAGCCCTTATCTTGCGATATTCTCTTCTTTCTTTAATGCTCCCAACCCCCTTATTTGTATTCAACGACCCCCAATTGCACCCGAGCCTACTACCGCCCCCCTCCTCCCCCTGGATCGTTCAAACACCCCAGAGGGGGGCTGTATCTCCCACTTTGGAAACCATTTTGAGAGGGATAAGCAAATCTAGATTTGAAAGCTAGAAAAGAAACATTCACGCAAACAACCCCAGAATGTCAAATTGTGTTAGCTTAAAACCTGCACTGGCTGATGGTGTCACATGTAGGATGGGGCACTTGGCCACGCTGGAATCATTGGTCACCGATGCCAGCCCTCTCTAGCATGCACGAGAGGCCTTCCTAAAGTAAGAGTTACCCATCCTGGAGGGTCAATGGCACGCCTATCTAACGCTGCCTGCAAATTATTTTTCAATTGCAGAGCTTGAAAAGAAAGCAGAAGCAGCCATGTTCTCCTTTGCATGGCAATTGATAGTCGTTCTGTTTGCAAACGCTTTAAGACAAACAGTCTAGAGTTTTAAAAAAAAAGTCAGCTTCTCGTTTTGTTCAGATTGGAGCGTTGATCCAGTTTTCCTTCATCAGTCCTCTTAGAAGGCAAATTAAGATTCACGTTGAATGAGGGCCTGCCTAGAGCAAACAACAAAAAGTGAAAAGAATGTGGTTACTATGTGCTGCTATATCAATTTCCTTGTATGTACTGCTATCTTGTGGACAAGGTAATTTTTCGACGATCACTGTAGAATAAAAAAGCTCTTCCAATTTACTCGGATCAATTGAGCTATCAGGGGACCGATGACTCTGCAAACAAAGAAGACTACAGTGTGCCACATTAAAAATCATGCATGTGCCTTGAATCCAAGCGAGATTGAGTCATGAAAGGCTGGCGGGGGGTTATGTGGAGTGAAATAATAATAACGTAGCATTGACAGGTGGTACGAGATTTCTTGAAATGCATAAAAACAAAAAATCGACACAAAGCGGATAGACACTACTTTGGCTACGGGAACTGATAAGAGCACCCTTTTAAGATATATCAAATACAATAGATTTCACAAGCACAGTGCCAGCCCTGTGCAGGCGAACCCTAAAACTGAGAAATTAAGTAATACTATCACAAAATGTGCTGCACTACGCTGCACAATTTGCCTTTTCTTGCTGCATAATTTAGTTGCTCTGTGTAGCCTTTGCAATAAGTAGCAGTACGCTGCAGTCTTGGCTTTACTAATTTAGCCAATTGTGTGATCCTGGGCAAATAATATTTTCCCTGTGCCTTGTCCACTTAGTTGACAATGCGACAGCACTTTGAAACAGCCTTAATGGAAGAAATAGACACCAGGACCATGGGTCCTAAAGCTGCCTTTTGTAGGACCCCTCCTGTGCCTCAGTGCCTCCCTTGTAGCTGACAAGCATCTCTTTTACAGCTCACCAAGGGCTGGAAGAGAGTTGTTTGTCCTTTGTACTTTGAAAGGGTTAAAAATGGTGGTACTGTACATGTCCTGTAGTGCCTTGGTGTGGGTACCGCTGGACTGTATCCCAAATTACCGGACAAACCTCCCAAATAAAGAGGTTGGCCACCCTACCCTGTGCCCCACCCTAGGCCTCGCTGCGCCATCCCTTCAGTGCTTAGCCCTGTGGAGGCCCTTACCGACCCTGAGCATTCCACCTATGGTGTAGCGCAGCAAGGCCCAGGGAATGGGGAGTCCCTTCCCTTCCCTGTGGAGTCCCTTCCCTCGGCCTCACAGTCATGTCCAGCACTGCGAGTCCCTATTCTTTGCAGAGCCTCACGATTGCGAGTTCCCCGGCCACACAGCCCCACGCCATAGCTGCGAGGCCCAGGGCAGGGGGTGTCGAGGTCATAGGGCCCATGTAGGTGCTGCCCATGCCTAGTATCGACCTTGGAGTCTTGCACGGAGTAGAGTCATGCACAGAGTAGAACTGGGTATTACCAAGGAGGAATCTTTGAGCAGCCAGTTTACTTTTGACTCGGCCTCAAGAGAGCAGGGAATGATACTGCATTCTGCGGATACTAACACTAGTAAATTGTTTATTGTGATGATTATTTAAAATCTTACAATATTACACATCTCAGACAAAGACTAAAAACTGTGTTCTCGAATAAAAAACAAAAAAAGTCATTTTGTAAGTAATTAAATATCTACAATAGTCATAACATCTAATTTGCTTTTGACTATCATTAAAAACTTTACAAAGATAGCGTTTAAAATAATGTCGTTCGAGGTCATGCAATTGATCAAGGCCTGTCTACATGTCCTTATACCACGTACTTTGAAGGGATACTTTAGTAACAATTTCCTCTCCTGTAAAAGCGTAGGACAGATACAGAGAAGATGAAGCATATCTTCCTCACCGTTGTTACACAGTCTGCATTTCTTTTGGGTTTTCGGTCTCTCCCACGGGGGAAGGTGACATGGGCCTGGCATAGTTCCAAATCTGGCTTTGAGGAGGACCTGTTTGTTTTTATCTGTCCAAGGTGTTACCAGGTATTGTTGGATTTCCTTCTTTTTGTATCCATTAATTATCGTCCATGCGTGTTTTCTTTTGGTGAGGATAGCTTTATCGTTTAAGATGGATAGATGGTTTGCAGTTTTATTAATTATTTTCTTGAAAGATGACTTGATTATATTGTTTTCCCATATTGGCGTGATCGCAAATTCCTTTATCGCCTCCCTTAGGTAGATCCACGCAGTAGAATTTGTGTCATTATTTATTTCTCTCCATAAGAGTTGCGATATTTGGTTTTGGTGGTCATTTTGTATTTGGTTCCATACTTTTATAAAGTGGCCTTGCCTTGCATGTTGCTGGTTGGTCAGTCCAAACTCCAGCCTTACTTGGGCGGAGGACGCATTTGCTGGTAAATGGAATACGGCTCGATAGGCTCTGGTTATAATCTTGTTCAGGGTTTCGCTATCCTTGCCCATTATCACCTCACTGCCATATGTTATGGTCGGTAGGAGATTTGCGGCAATTACATTCAGCAGAGGACCATATGTTAGGCTGGGAAGTGACTTTTGCACTATTCTAAATGCTGCAGTTAGTGAGTTCGCTTTTCTTTGAGTCTCACTTTTTTGCAGATGATAGCTACCCTTCTCATCAAATAGCACACCCAGGTATTTATATACCTCTACTTGCTCCAGTTCCTTTGTATCCATAATCAATTTACTTTTATATCTTCTCTTGTTGTTTTTGGTCACTACCATAATCTTTGTTTTAGTCTCGTTTATGACCATCCCATTCTCTTTCGAGTATGTTTGAGTCCTCCTGATTAGACGCTGCAGTCCCACTTTAGTGTGGCTCAATAGTATGAAGTCATCCGCATACATTAAATTCGTAAGACGCTTATCAGCTAGTTTCGGGGATGCGCATTCTCGTCATCCAATATTCCCGATAGGTCCGCTAGAAACAAATTAAAAAGTAGGGGTGCTAAAACACAGCCTTGTTTCAGGCCTTCCTTTGCTGGAATCTCCTTTGATAGCGTTCGTCCGTCACCCATCCTCACACTTACCCATGTCTCTTTATATAAAAGGCGAATCAGCTTGAGGAGGGGGCGTGGGATATTCATTTTTTCCAGTTTATTCCACAGAAGGTCTCTTTTGACACAATCAAATGCTGATTTAAAGTCTATAAAACATAGGTACAGAGGTTGTTTGAGTCTGATTGATTTATCCATTAGTAATGCAAGAACCATTATGTTTGTTGTTGTTCCTAGGCCTTGAATAAAGCCTGTTTGGTTTAAGCGCAATTTCTTCATTTCCCTCACCCATTCCGATAGTTTTGTTAACAAAATTCTTGCAAATAGCTTGGCATCCGTGTCTTGAAGAGTAATCAGTCTGTAGTTTTCTGCACGAGCCCAGTCTCCTTTTTTAAAAATTGGAGTTATTAGAGATCCTCGCCATGATTTAGGGATAATTCCAGTTCTAATAACGTCTGTGTATAGTTTCTCTAATATAGTCGCCCATAGTTCTGGCTTTTCTTTAAAGAGAGCAAACGGTATCCCATTTGGTCCAGGAGCGCCGTTTTTCTGTTTTTTTATAAGTTTGATTATCTCTTCAATTTCTATAGCTATTGGCGACCGCCCGGACTCGCTCCTGACCGGTTGCTCCCTCCTTGCTCCTCTCCCTGTACTGCTGCTATCTTCCTGGAGATCTCCGCACTGCTGAATCAACTTCACGGTATCGCCTGCATTCTATAATTTAGTGATATCGCCTGCATTAGACTAATTTGCGCTGTGTTTAAAATCTGCTCGCCTGCATTTCACCAATTTGCGCAGTGTTTTTATAATCTCACAGCTCTCAGCGCATGTGATTGTAGCGCCGCCCGCCCTGCACTGCATTTAACTGTATTGGCCCACCTGGCAGCAACGTGCATTATTGTATTAATTTTCGCTGGCGACCTACTGCCCCTGCCTCGCCTCCCCTCTGACCTCCATCTTGTTTGCTGTTGTTGTTTTCCCTGTCCCTCCTCCCCGCTACCGCCTCCCAGCTGCTGACCCTCCCACGCTCCGCCCCCTCCACCATCCATTTATGGCCAATGCCTCCACGCGCAGCGTCCACGCGCTTCGGCCTCGCCGAAGGTGCGCCAAAGGTAAGCCCGTCTACGCCCGTCCGCGCCTGGACCGCGCCCAGCGCCAGACCCCCTGCCCCTCGCGCTGCCCAGCCCTCCCGCATTACCTACGATGCCGCCACCCTCCTAGCCCTTAACCCTGGTCGCGCTCCCAACTGCGTCCAAGCCGCTCCTGGACACACCCATGGACCCTTCTCTTGCTACTCCTGCAAATTCATCGGCACCGACAACATCTCCGCTACAACCTCACCACAGATACCCGACCCCAACCACCTACATTGTATCCTTCTCAACACCCGATCAGTCCACAGGCACGCCATCGACCTATGGAACCTACTAGACACCATCTCTCCGGACATCGCCTTCCTTACGGAAACATGGATGAATGCTTCCTCAGCACCAGACATCACCATTGCCATCCCTGATGAATATAAGATCACACGCAAGGACCGCACCAGCCACACAGGAGGAGGAATCGCTATAGTCCATAAGAAATCTATCCGCATCTCAACCAGCTCTGACGTCAATCTCACCAACTCTGAACACCTTCACTTCCAGATCCACATCGACCCCAAGACCACACTCAGAGGCACCCTCCTTTACAGGCCACCAGGACCCCGCGCAAAATTCAGTGAAGACATCACGGACTTCATCACTCCACACGCGCTCCCCTCCAAAGAATACATCCTTCTGGGAGACCTCAACTTTCACTTCGATAAGATCAACGACCGCAACACCGCCACCCTCGTGGACAACCTCTCCAACCTCGGACTTAAACAACTGGTCACTTCCCCCACCCACATCGCAGGTCACACACTCGACCCCATCTTCACCTCCAGCAACCATGTCTCCTTCAGCCACACTACGGACCTCATCTGGACTGACCACAGATGCGTTCACTTCACCTACAACAAACCAAAACCCAGCATCCACCTCCAACCTACCTTGAAAAGGAACTGGAACAAAATCACCACGGACCAAATCTCCGCATCGCTCCTTCAACACACCCCAGCCCCCTCCTCCAACGCTAACGAAGCCGCCGCTAATCTCACCCTATGGTTATCCAACACCGCTGACACCTTAGCACCTCTGAAAAAACATCAAAACAAACCTGGCAGCAAGAAGGCCTCATGGTTCAACGATGATCTCAAGAAGTCCAAGAAACTCTGCCGCTCCCTTGAAAAGGCCTGGAAAAAAGACCCAACCACCAGCACCAAGGACGCCTTCAAAAACGCCACCCGCACTCACCACCAACTAATCCGAAAAGCCAAGAAAGCAGCATTCAAGGATCGACTCGACAACAACGCTCACAACAGCAAGGAACTTTTCAACATCGTCAAGGAATTTTCCAATCCCTCGGCCAACTCCAACGACATCACCCCCTCTCAAACCCTCTGCGACTCCCTAGCCTCTTTTTTCCACAACAAGATTGCAGACATCCACAACAGCTTTGACAACCAACCCGGAAACCAACCCACCCTACCGTCTGCTGTCCATCCTCCCCCCGTGAACACCCTTAACGACTGGAAGCCAATCTCCACTGAGGACACCATCCGCCTGATGAACTCCATCCACTCAGGATCCCCCACAGACCCATGCCCTCACCACATCTTCAACAAAGCAGACTCCGTCATAGCACCGCACCTCCGAGACGTCATCAACTGCTCCTTCAACTCCGCTACCTTCCCTGAAGACTGGAAACACGCTGAACTCACCGCCCTTCTGAAAAAACCAACAGCGGACCCCACCGAACTCAAAAATTACCGCCCCATCTCGCTTCTTCCATTCCCGGCCAAAGTCATCGAGAAAGCCGTCAACAACCAGCTCGCCGCCTTCCTCGAAGCCAACAAATCCCTCGACCCCTCACAATCTGGCTTCCGAGCAAAACACAGCACTGAGACCGCCCTCATCGCAGCAACAGACGACATTCGAACTCTACTGGACAATGGAGACACAGTCGCCCTCATCCTCCTCGACCTCTCTGCAGCATTCGATACAGTCTGCCACAGCACCCTTCTACAACGCCTCAATAACATCGGAATCCAAGGAAAAGCACTGGAATGGATCACCTCGTTCCTCACCGGTAGAACCCAGAGAGTCCGCCTTCCTCCATTCAAGTCCGAGGCCTCTGAAGTCATCTGCGGTGTACCTCAAGGATCCTCACTCAGTCCCACCCTCTTCAACGTATACATGAGCCCCCTCGCGGCCATCGCACGCCAACACAACCTCAACATCATCTCTTACGCGGACGACACTCAACTGATCCTTTCTCTCACCAATGACCCCGGCGCCGCCAAAGCTAACCTGCACAAAGGAATGAAAGAAGTCGCCGAATGGATGAAACAAAGCCGTCTGAAACTGAACTCAGACAAAACAGAAGTCCTCATCCTAGGCACATCCCCCTCTGCTTGGGACGACTCCTGGTGGCCAGAAGCCCTCGGAAAAGCACCCATCCCGACAGACCACGCACGGAACCTTGGCGTCATTCTGGACTCTTCACTCTCAATGAACAAACAAGTCAACGCCGTATCCTCTTCCTGCTTCAACATTCTTCGCATGCTCAGAAAAACATTTCGCTGGATCCCCTCCGAAACTAGGAAAACAGTCACCCACGCCCTGGTCACGAGCCGACTGGACTACGGAAACACCCTCTACGCAGGTACCACCGCTAAACTCCAGAAGAAACTCCAACGAATCCAAAACGCCTCAGCCAGGCTCATACTAGACATCCCACGCAACGAACACATCTCTGGTCACCTTAAAGACCTCCACTGGCTACCCGTCAATAAGAGGATCACTTTCCGACTGCTCACCCACGCACACAAATCACTTTACGACATCGGACCAGACTGCCTCAACTCTCGACTGTCCTTCTACACCCCCTCCCGCCAACTACGCTCTTCCGACCAAGCCCTCGCCACTGTACCTCGCATCAACAAGACCACCATGGGAGGCAGATCCTTTTCTTACCTGGCTGCTAAAACATGGAACTCACTCCCCGCTTACCTCCGCCTCACCCAGAACCACCTAGCGTTCAGAAAACAGCTTAAAACGTGGATATTTGACAAATAATCCTCCTCCTCCTCCTAAGCGCCTTGACACCCTCCGGGTATGTAGTGCGCTATACAAATTTTATGACTTGACTTGACTTGACTGGCGTATCCTTAAAAAGGAGATTTGTCTTTTTTGCACCCATGTCCCTTGTCTAGGGGTCTTAACTGTGAAGTGTCCTGATTTAAGTGTCTCCTCAGAAAGGTCTCCCATTCCTGCTCAGTTAGTGGTGATGAGATTACCTGCTTATTAGGTCTGGCAAGGTTATTGATAATCTTCCAGAAGTCTCTAGAGTTCTTTTGCTTGCTAGCATGGAAAACGTTTGCCCAGGTTGCTTGATTTGCTTGATTTTTCTCACCCCATATTAGTTTCTTCAGATTTTGATTCGTTGACTTTAGTTTTACCAGAGTTTCCGCTTTTGTCCCTGATTTCTTTAATAGTCTGACAATCCTATTTCGTTCTTTCTTCAATGTCCTTATTGTGTAAGGCAGATTTAAGTGGTTTTCATTTTCCCTGGGTGGCTCTCTATATTTTTGGTTCTTCTTAGTATTTATTTTAGTTTGTGGTGTGGTCAGCTTCCCCGTGAAGTATTCCCATTGCTCTATCACTGTTTTTGCTCCTGTGTCCTTAAAGCACACTTCCAAAATCCTTTCCACTTCATCATTCATTATTTCTTTGTTTTCCACATTCCAAAACAGTTTTTTGTAGTTTGTTGTGCCAATATGCCCGTGGATGGATTGGTACTCCTTATTTCTATTTAGTCCGATGTTCATTATGATTATTTGTTGAGCATGATCACTTTCGTTAACTTTCTTTAGTTGGTACGAGATAATATTGTGAAACATATGCAGCGAGGTCATGGTGTAATCGATCCTTGAACATCGGTTATGCCCAAAGTAACTGTTTAATGGTGGGATGTCTGTTTTTTTTCTGCCGTTAAGTATTCGAAGTCCCATTGCTTCAATGTCCATTAATAGTTTCTTCGGATACAGAATATCAGCTGCTGCTGCAAATGACAATGGTAATTAGCCAACTTCTGGGAAGGCAGAGAAAGAAGACGAGGAGGACAGGAGCCTGTAAGCAACAAATAACGATTAATCATTAACAAATGTGGAACTCTGAGTGAAAAGTATGCTGGGCTCCCCGTAGCTGGAGAGGGGGCGGCTTAGCACCTAAAGAGCGACAAGGTAGCTTCTGGCTAGAGTCTGAAGGATGGACAGCTGTGCCAGGATTGAAATTTGTGACCTGCAGATTATCACACAACCGTGTCGATAGAAATCACAGACTCCTACCTTAAGAAGAGCTAGGGTGTCATACTGATTATAGAAGGCAAAGGTTGATGTCACATCAAAGAACAGCAAATGTCTTTTTTCTACTCCCACTCTAGTTTCTAAGTGCTGTAAATACCAGGCCTTAGCATGACCGTTTTGAAGAGTACTCAATGTGGTGACCTCAGAATGGAGTCTCGGTTCGTAGTGCCTGTAAGTAAACTTAAAACTTGCAGATGAGCAAAGACGTTATCAGAGAACATTTAGCTCACTGAGCAAATTGATAAAATGCTGACTTCAGAGGTTATTTTTACTGATTTTTATGACATTTTACAAGTCTGAAAACATTAGCAGTTCTGTGTTACAAGAGCAAAATTCCATCTGGCCATCTGGAGAGATTGACGTCCTGAGAAGCGTGCCATTAAGTATTTTTTCTGCACACTGCCAATATTTGTGTGCGTGTGTCTGTGTGTGAGTCTTTGTGTGTGTCTCTGCAAGTTTGTGTCTTGAGTGGTGATCAGTGCACACTACGACCGTGGTTAGGGGAGGATGCTCGCTGTGTTGGGCAAATACTATATTTTCCCAAATCTACTTACCTTACTCCTTGAAATCTACCTGCAGCCTTCAGGGCTTGGTCTTCAAGGCGGCAGGTAGGGTAGGGCTGAGGAGCGGCAGGATCAGACAGCAACCAACAAAATACCTCTCTCCCTTGTCCTTAGAAGTGTACCCTGCAGCCAGCTGTGGCTGAAGCATAAAACATTCCTGGAGGGTTGCAGAACGACAAAAGGGTAGGAGGCGGTAGCCTCTGTGACCATCAGATTGGTCACAGTTCACTTGAGGCCAGACACAGGTCAAGTGCAGACAGAGTTGGCCTGTAGCATGGGCGAGCTAGGCCCAGGGCGCCAATTTCCTGAGGGGCACATGGAGCTATGTGCATTAAGGGTATGCCAACAGTAGAGCCCTTCTCATGTTCCTCCAGCCTTGTCTTTGTCCCTGTCTGTTCCTTTCCTTTTGATTTGCCAGTTTAAAGCGGTTTTAGTCCTTCATTATCATATGGCAGATGATGCTTTTAACACCCTTTTAGCCCCCTTCCTTGCCCTCCCATCAGCCTCTGACCCTGCTGGCACACATCAGCAAAACCATCATCAGCCTAAGGCAGCTAAGCTATCAGTGATTTAGGTGAGCTGGAGAGGTCCAGGTATGCTGGTGTTCAGGGGCCAATCCCTGCTCATCCAGGTGCTGACCAGTGAACACAAAAGGTACCCCCTGCTGCCTCATTTAATTCATTACCATCAGCCAGAGTGCCACACTTTTCTTCAGGATGCTATCTTAGCAAAGGCTGGCTCTGCCTGCAAGGCCGTTATAGGTAGTGCGTTTGCATGCTAATGGCCCTGCAATTTAAAGAAGGGACAGGAAATGTATTTGTCCCCTCGTCCCCCCACTGGGGGGGTGGGGACATGTCGCCCCGTCTCCCACACTTCGACGCCCATGTACAGGGCTCGAACTGCCCACGACTGCCTCTGATAGATAAGGCATGGGATAGGGTAGTAAACAAGAACTGGCTGGGCCAATTGGCATTACTTAACTTTTACATACACGTGAAATCGATGGCGTTGTGCTCCATTGCCAATTTAAAATGGAAAAAGAGAATTGCATATCTGTTTGCATTGGATTCACTCTCATTTTCGACAGCGGTGTGAATGTTAAAGGGTGCTGTTTGGTTGGATTGATGGAAGAATGGATGGCCAAAGAAAAGGACAGATGATGCTGAAGAGAAGGTTACAGGGATGGATGATGAGATGAATGGTCAGATGGATGGACACCAGCATGGATAGTGTGATGGATGGAAGGAAGAGTGAACGGATGCATAGAAGGATGGATTAATGGAAGAATGGATGGCCGAAGAAAAGGACACATGATTCTGAAGAGAAGGATACATGGATGGATGGTGAGATGAATGGACAGATGGATGGATGTAGGCATGGATGGACTGATGGATGGAAAGTAGCCTGAATGGATGTAAAATAGGATTGCTGGATGAGAGATGGATGAATGATAGGTAGATACATTTATGATGGATTAATGGATGGATGGACAGACAGATGGATGAGACAGAAAAGGGTAAGAAGGGATGGGTAACCCTGGGCGTAGTTCGCGAAGTAGCGCTACACGTAGCTGCACTTCACACTACGCGAGCTATGCTTAGCATTACGCGAACTGCGTAGTACCCTGTTCGCACTGTGCAAGATGCCGTTTTCAATGATTGCACAGTGCAGACAAGCATCCGGCACTGTGCAATCATTGAAAACGGCATCTTGCACAGTGCGAGCTGTAGTTTTCTGCCGCTCGAGTAGATTTTTACTCGAGCGGCAGCTTTCTCAACGCGGACTGGTAATTTCTCATCACGAGCGGTCACGAGCATACGCAACCACTCGCAATGAGAAAACTGACCTCCCTGCGTTGAGAATCTCGCCGGGAGGTTTATTTTCCACGCTCGCGATCGGCAACTTGATGTTGCTGATCGTGAACTAAGAAAAAGTCTCGCCGGGGTGCCATTTTGCTTGCTCGCGGCGGCCAACTTGACGTTGAGGACCGCGAGCAAGCAAAAAATGACAGCTGCACTACGCTACGCGTGTTCGCACTGTGCTACGTGCAGTTTGTGTAGTGCGAAGTATCGCAAACTTCGCAAACTACGTGAGGGTAGCGTAGTGCTTTGACCAGGGTTAGGGATGGGTGGATGGATAAAAGGACAGAAAGAACAATGGAGAGAAAGAAGGATGGCAGGAAATAAATATTTAAACTAAAATACATAAACAGGATAAGAAAGGAAGGCAAGAAAAAAACTGAAAGACGGAAGGAAATTCCCTATGTCCCTCGAGGGTTGGTTGCAAACACCTGGACGACAACTGGTCTTGCTTGCCTCATTCACTCTCTCTGTGCCATTTGGGGTATAGTGCAAAGTAAGCAATATGTTATTTTTTTGGCTACTCCCTAGGACACCAGAACAACTAGGTGGTATCACGTATGAGACCTCACAGTCACACATCCATCATGAAACAAGCGTAGGCAATGCCAGTTGTTTGACCTTAAAATGCTGCTTTCTGAATTCATACAGAAACACTGCTCATCCTGCAGGTAAACACGCACAACCCTGTTCCTGTGCACTCATAGTCACAACGTGCACTCATTCTAGAACATTTAGAAGTCACATTAGAACTTCCCTCACCACGCACTCAAATAGGTCCACTGCACTCACAGAAGTACACCATTCACCCTTCACTCACTTAGGCACAACTCATTCTCCACTCCACAAATACAGCTCTCTTTCTGCACTCACACAGGCACACCTCTCACACAGAAACACACAGGAACACATCTCACCCTGCAACACAGAGGCACACACAGGCACACTTCTCATCCTGCAACTCAGAGGCATAACTCTCACCCTGCAACACACAGGAACTCACTGTACACTCATACTGGCACACCTTTCACCATGCAATAAACATGAATACCTTTCCCCCTTCAACACACAATCACAACTCACTGTACACTCACACAGGCACACCTCTCACACAGAAACACACAGGAACCCCTCTCACCCTGCAACACACAGGCACACCTATCACCCAACAATACAAAGGAACGCCTCTCACCCTACAACACACAGGCACACCTCTCACCCTGCAGCACACAAGCACACCTCTCATCCTGCAACACAGAGCTATAACTCTTACCCTGCAACACACAGGAACAGCTCACTGTACACTCATACAGGCACACCTTTCACCATGCAATAAACATGAATACCTCTCACCCTGAAACACACAGGCACACCTCTCAGCCTGCAACACACAGGCACACCTCACTTTACATTCATACATACAATCTCCTACCCCGGTGCTGCATAGAACTACTACTCACCCAGGACCACCTCTCGCCATGCACCATGCAGGTACACATGCACAACCTTCACCCTGCACTCAAACAGGCATAACTCTCACCCTGCAACACACAGGAACAGCTCACTGTACACTCATACAGGCACACCTTTCACCATGCAATATACATGAATACCTCTCACCCTGCAACACACAGGCACAACTCTCACCCACCAACACACAATCACAACTCACTGTAAACTCAGACAGGCACATCTTAAATTATGCAACACACAGGCACACCTCTCTCTCATCCTCCAACAAAAAGACACACCTCTCCCCCAGCAACAACAGGCACACCTCTCAGCCTGCAACAGACAGGCACACCTCACTTTACATTCATACAGATAATCTCCTCCCCCGGTGCCCGCACAGAACTACTACTCCCCCAGGAACACATCTCGCCTTGCAACATGCAGGCACATCAGGCACACAAGCACAACCTTCACCCTGCACTCAAACAGGCCAATCTCTCACCCAGCATGCACACAGGTACACCTCTAACCATGCAGGCACACCTATCATACTCTGAACTTTGACTCATACAGACACTGCTCACCATACACTCACAAATGCACAGAGTTAATCCTGTACTCATATAGGCACACTCTGTAGGCACACAGGCCACACATCCCTGGGTGGCTGCTCCCATTTTGGGGTGGTGGGGCAATGCAGGGGGAGGGACGGGAGGATTTTTTTTTTTTTTTTAAATGGACCTGCTCCTGCGGCCGTCGCCTTGGTGCTCCTCTTCTGACACTGGTCACGCTGCACAATCTCCTGGTGGGCAATCACCATGCATTACCAGCTTGAGAGCAGCACTGTGATTGGCCTGAGCGGGCTGACTTGACACTCGCTCAGGCACAGGAAGCCTGGGGCTTTTCTCCACCCCAGCTGTACAACACAGCTGGGTTGGAGAAATATGAGTGCACATGTCTGCTTGGCCAGTCTGAGACGGCCAGACTAACAGACATGCACACTTACAAGTGCCCCATCACTCCTGCTGCAGCGTCACGGTCATCAGGATGGCCCTGCCCTGCTCTAACCTCAGCTGGGAGTTATGATAAAAAAGATGGATAATAAAGCATTTGTTATTATCATTTTATTTTTCAGTAGGAGCTGCCCCTGCACATACCCCTCACCCATATGCCTTGCACTTACTTGGGCACCTATTCCACTTGCACTCACTTGGGCACCTATTCCAGGTACCACTCCCCCTGCACTCACATAGGCACAACTTGTTATGTACGTATACCGACACACTCTCACCGGAACACCTTACACAAACACACACCTCTTACACTGCACAAGGGAATACAGTTCGCCCCGCAGTCGCATTGACACTCCCCTCCCCATGTACTCACAATAGACCCACCTCTCACCCTACATTCACGTGAGCACTCTCCTCCCTCTGCACACTCTCTCAGCCCGAGTTCACACATGCAATCACAGACATATTGCTCAGCCTGCTCTCATAAAGGCACACTCTGCAGCCACACAGGCACACAACTCACACTGCACTCCCGGATGCACCCCGCTGACCATACATACAAACAGGCAGAGCTCACTCTGCACTCATAAGAATGTGCATCTTCCCCCTCTGCGCACACCTCTAGCTATGCATTTGTGTGGGCACATCACTCAAGCACAGTGCTCACCATGCACTCACACAGGCATGCCTCTGAACCCCTGACCCCTAACTCATGCAGACACTGCTCACCCTTCCCTCACACTGGTATAGAGGTCACCCTGCACTCACATAGGCAGACCTCTGATTTCTACAGACACTGCTCACCGCACACTCACACAGGTACAGAGTTCACCCTGCAATCACAGAGACACCGCCTTCCTTATGCATTCACATGGGTGCATCACTCTGGTTGTGATCACCCCAGCACACATCTAATGCTGCTCCAATACAAGTACACAGTTCACCTGCATTCATAAGGGTCTGCATCTTAATTATGCATATTATACACAAATGCAGATGGTGCAGCACAATTTTGCCCACCCTTTACACGTCACAAAGTCCATGACATATAAATACACTTTGCACATGTTTCTAGTGTGTCCTAACAATTCTAATGTGAAGTGTTGCACTCGACATCTTCATTAAAGTGCATTCACTGAGTAACTAGACTAATCATGTATCCAATGTGTGCCCTAATCACATTAAATAATGTATTACTTAGAAATCTGATGTGAGCCATTCTTATACTATTCGATTTAGTTAATTGAATAAACCATCCATACTTAGTAGACGTGTACCCATTATAACATGAAGTAAATCTATACAACGTGTGGTTAAAACAATAACAGACATTTACTGTTTACATGCCTGAATAGAAACCATTCTCATATAAGTAGAATGTGATTTCCCTAGACACGACAAATGTTTATGTAAGGTGCACTAATTTTATACATATATTTCATTTAACTGTAGGTCTTAGACATACTTAGACATGGTGATTTAAAGATTGTATTGATTGTCACATCTAAGATGAGTTAACATACTGATCATTCATATTCATTGGAGTTTAAAAGTGCACAAGCATATTAAATGTGTACCCTGGAGTTAATGTTAACTTGTCATTGGTAGACCTGATTAATCCACTGCATAAAATAATGTTTTCCATTTTCTGCTGACAGGACATTTCTTGCAGACATTCACACGCATTGTTAGTTGAAGAAAAGATACATTACTGTACTAGTGACAGCAAAAGAGCTTGAGAAGACCTTGATGAAAGGAAATGGACAGCCGGAGAGCTAACTGAAAGGCCTAGTCAGCAGTGTTGCAACCTGGCCTGTGTGTAACTAGACGATGTTGTTCCCATGTCTAGTGAAGGACTTTTGATGGATGTTACTGTCTACAAAGTTGAGAAGTGGTGAAAGACAATCGACTTAGGGCCTCATTTACAAGCCCATTGCACCGCTGGTGCATCCCTTTTTGACGCACCCTGTGTGACTTTTCATGGCCTTGTAAATATGGGGCCCTTTCACGAATTACTCTGTGTGAAAGGGGCATTTCATGGGTGTTGCTGTGGGTATTCCCACGCAACATCCATGGACCGGACACATTCCAAGATTTACAACTTTCTGTAAAGTTGGGAATGTGTCAGAATCCTACGCCTCCCTAGGGCAGGCGTAGGAATGGCCCCACAAGAAGAAATACTTTTATTTCTCCTCGTTTTTTCCTCTTTGTATATGTGCTGCATTGGGCAGCATGTATAGAAAGAGGACAATGCGATAAATGATTATTTTGTGCAGGAAGGTGTACCTTCCTTCACAAAAACAATCAGCCACATGACGCAAGGGTGTGTGCGCCAGGACAGGAGAATGGCACAGGAATGCGCTGTATCTTGCAGATACGGCAGACTTTTGCCCTTTTATTTTGACGCAGAGCAGATCAGGAGGAAAGCTTGCTGCTGTTGTGCGTCAAAATATAGTAAATGAGGCCCTCGCTGTTCACACAGATAACTTTTCCAGATTCCTTTCAGAGATCTCATTAGACTTTCCCCAGATTCTCCTAGAGAAATGTTACCTTGGACTTTGAGAGGCTTAGACATCCATACTTCCCTTTGATTCTGTGTGGAGTGTGGCTGAGGCGAACACTTTCTGCCTTGACCAAGGAAAACTCTTGACCAAGCTTCTGCAATGCTGACACCTTCCCATTTCCCCTAATCGTCCTATTGATCTCACTTTTCCTGTTTTATGGCCCTGTTCTATTTCTTTCCTTCATGGAATTTCCTCAGTTAGAGACTATGCCACATATAACCATCTTCTTAGTTTGGACATTAATCTAGATTTACCCACGTGTAGGAGAGAGAATCAAAAACTCTTCTCTAAGTATCAAATCGTACTGCTGATCTTTTGTGTGGCTGTGACTGAATTGCTTGTTTGTCTGATATTAGTCCTCCTCAATTTCTTCAGAAGGTTGGGATTCCCTATTGTTGTCCTGTACCTTTACAGTATAGTTTTAAGATTTGTGTACCTTAATTTGACTGCTAATTTGTAATAAATCTCCTTAACCACAGTCACAGCTTCCTGGTCCATAAAGTGTAGCCGAATGAGTAACACTGTTAAATGAAATTGATTGCTGTAATGTTAACACACATCACCTCTCAGTCGGATAAAAATGTCCATCGGAAGGCCAAAGTAAGAAAGGAAGGTACAGAAAATGCTGGATTAAGTTGGTAAACACAAGGATATGATGGATGGAGCACTGAAACTTTTTAGACACTCACAGATCTGGCTTGAATCCATCATCATTGTTATGTTATGTTATGTTACTGGGGGTTTTGTAAAGCGCTCAGCTGCTCAAAGAGCGTCCCGGCGCTATAGATCATCACACAAATACCAGCAACTGACAAGACAGCCCTACGGCGCTAAAAAATCCACTAAACAGCTTACAGGGCAAAGAGATAAGTTTTAAGTCCCTTTCTAAAAGCAGACAAATCGGAGCACGTTCGCAACATCAGGGGCAGAGTGTTCCAGAGACGGGGGGCAAGGTAACTAAAAGAGCGACCTCCACAACGCGCACGTCTCACTGCCGGCACGATGGCATTGGCCTGGGCAGCCGACCTCAAGGGTCTAGATGGTAGATAGAAGTTGACCCTTTTCTGCAAATAACCAGCGCCGAAATTGTGAAGCGCCTTAAAAGCTGTAGTTAAGGTCTTAAAGGAGATGCGCTTACGAATCGGCAGCCAGTGCAGAGTCTCAAGGAGGTTGCTCGCCCTGGCCCTTCTGGTAAGACCAAAGATTGCCCTGGCTGCCGAGTTTTGGACTATCTGCAAGCGGATCAGCGGATATTCAGGGAGACCCAGGTAAAGGATGTTGGCATAGTCTAAACGTGACCCTATCAGGGCCTGCACTGTAATCTTCTTGTGCTCCAGAGAAAGGTACGGCAGAAACTTTCTCAACATCCTTAAGATGGCAAAGCACTTCCCCGTCAGGCCAGCTACCTGGGCCGTGAAGGAAAGAGTGTTATCAACCAACATGCCCAGGTTCTTAGCTGTAACAGAATCGCTGGCAGGGGGGAACAGGGTCGAAGGCCACCAGTGCCTCCATCTCGGGTCGGCAGGGCAACCAAAAAACAATATCTCGGATTTGTCTGAGTTGCATTTGAGGCCGCTTTTCCCGAACCAATCAAACACAAACTCCAGACACTTCCGGATGGCCGCTCCGTCGAAGTCACAGCCCCTGTCACAAGTGAACAGGAGCTGTGTATCGTCCGCGTAGGACACGATCTGAGCCCCTAGCTCCTCCACCCGTGCCGCCAAAGGTGTCATAAAGATGTTAAAAAGGGAGGGGCTGATTATGGAGCACTGCGGGACCCCAACCTCAAGCTGCGGCATAGGGGCGGCGAAAGGGGGGGCCCAGATTGTTTGTCTGCGGTCGGCCAGGAAAGATTGAAACCATTCGAACACCGTTCCCCTCAGGCCAATCTCCCAGAGTCTTATCAGGAGAAGGTCGTGGGGAACGGTGTCGAAGGCCACCGACAAATCAAGCATGATGAGCAAGGCCTTTCCACCCCTGTCGAGAGTTTCCTTCACAGCCTCAGTCGCCTCGAGTAGAGCGGTTTCTGTACTCAGGTTAGATCTAAACCCAGACTGAGACTGATGTAATAAGGAATTAACCTCTAGAAAGCTGGTTAAGGTGGTATGTACATGCTTTTCCGCTATTTTGGCCAGAGCGGGCAACAACGAGATTGTCCTGTAGTTGGAGTGCAATTTGGCATCTGTATTTGGCTTTTTAATAAGGGGGAGAACTAGGGCCTGCTTCGAAGATGAGGGGATTTTATTCGTAAAAAATGCTGCAAGCTCCATAATCCATGGTTCCGAAAAGACAGACGTCGGAGTACAGCAGGAGGGAGAGATAAATTCTTTTACAATCTTAAAGATCTCTTTGCAGGAATTGTCTGCTTCCTCAATCCTTTTAGCTAAAAAGGATTTTTTCTCTGCAGTGATCTCCCTATGATATTCCTTCACTGCTTCTCTATAAGATTGCTTAGCAGATGTGTCATACTGCCTCCGCCAGATTCTCTCCAGCTTCTTACAGTGCCTTCTCTTACCAGCCAGTGTAACAGAGAACCACCATCATTCTTTAGCTCACTTTGCCATCTCAGTTCAGACCCAGCTATATGCAAATCAGTCTTGACCCTGTGCGTCATGGGAACAGTCCAGCCCGAACGGCCAAGCCAGGTCTTCCCTGAACCGGAAACAAGCATCATGGGACAGGTTTCTGGGTAACAACCTTCATCAGCCAGGCTAGCTTGAATCCAGTGGCAAAGCGAGCAAGGGGCCCACTACTGGGCATACCCTTCCCACTTAGGGTGACAAAAAAGCAAAAAACAGATGGCGGGCAAAACGCTGAACAAATCAAACATTCAACCCAAGTCAAAGATTTGGGTTTAATCCAACGTTTTTTGCTAACCACGCCACCCCTGTTTTGACCCAGCCATATGCAAATCAGTCTTATTTCCGCGCCCCATGGGAACAGTCCAGCCTGAACTGCCAAGGCAGGACCTCCCTGGACCAGACAAAAGCATACTGGGACACCCCAGTTTCGACCCAGCCATATGCAAATTAGTCTTGAGGCAGCACCGGGTACTGCGTCGACAGAGAAAGCATGCAGTTGAGTAGGAGTGAAAAACCAGGAGTTGCTGTTGGTACAGTGGTCTGACACAGTGTCGCCAAGGGCATAAACATGGGGCCGGGATGATGTTTTTAAAAATACTCAACATAGCATTCAGAAATTCTTCTGGGTGAGTACCTGGATAAGGAAACTCCAGGAGAGGAGGTCCAGGTAAAGGGAGTGCAGGCGCAGGAGAGTGTGACCAAGAGTGTGACGGCGCTGATGGATTCAGCATCGATGTGGAGTTAGTGGCATCAGGGATCGGTTTCAGCTGAGGATGAGGGTCAGGGCCATCTGATTAATTGCACTCCAAGGGAATCAACTCCAGCTGCAGAGGAAGAAGATCCTGTGGGAGTCCGGAGTTGTTTAGGGGGACTTCTCTTTTCCTGGGTGTTTTATTCTTTGAATTATTTTGTGCTTTTTCCGTCTAGTGTCAGATGAAAAAGAGAATCTGGAACAAGCTCAAATACACCGATCATGTCTACTCTCGTCATGAGCTCTGGCCATAAAGTGCTTGGCTTTGTGCTTTGCTTTAATCACTAACCTCACTTCACCCCCTGCTGTAGGGCACTCTAACCCCGTCAACCTGTGCATGACTCAAAATTCAATTGAATAGCAGGGAAACCCATTTTCTAGTCAAAATTGGCAACTCCTTCAGCAGATAGGGCACTTGTGTCTGACCTAAGGGAGGCGACTAATGTTAAGACAGAAGTATATGTATCTGTCACAACATATAAGGCCGGCCATACTTTAGACAGAATCTTTACAAATTTCTCTAGTCTTTCCCTTTTGGATATATTGCCACTTCCCTGGACGGACCATGCCGCTATAATTTTTGTCCCGCGCTCTGTCCCCCATCAAAGTATGTAACTCGAAGCACGGGAGAAGATAGCCATACGAGCCTGGAAGAATATTAATGGTGCCTACTTTGATAAAGCTCTGATTCACTCGGTCCCAAATCTTCCCACTAATATAGAGGAAGCTACAGTGGCTTTTGAGGATTGGATTGACACCGCCTGTCAAAGACTGGCACCTGTCAAATGGTGCTCTCCCAGACGTGGACTTCCCTCCACCCCTTGGTTCTCCCAGAACCTACAGGAGCTTAAATCATAGTGCAAGAGGCTGGAGCGTCTATGGAGACAGGGGTACAGCCCGACTAACAAAAATGCTGATAGATATAGTCTTACAGCCTATAAAAAAATACTTCAGGGAGCAAAAAAAGCCCATTTCTCCCAACAGATCACCAGAGTAAAATCCTTGGCAAAGGAACTTTTTAGAACTGTGACTAACCTCACAGCACCCCTTAAACCCATCACTCACAGTAGCCCAGAATTCTGTGACACCCTAGCTTCTTTCTTTTTAAACAAAGTTGAAGTCATTTTCTCCTCTTTTTGCAACTAACAGGACGAGGCTAGTGATTGGGCACTGAAACCAACCACCCCCCCCCACGTTCAATAATTTCACCCCATTGGTGAATAAGGAGGTTAACAACCTACTGATGGGTTGCAGATCCGGTTCCCCTAAAGACCCCTGCCCAGATCACCAGAGTAAAATCCTTGGCAAAGGAACTTTTTTGAACTGTGACTAACCTCACAACACCCCTTAAACCCATCACTCACAGTAGCCCAGAATTCTGTGACACCCTAGCTTCTTTCTTTTTAAACAAAGTTGAAGTCACTTTCTACTCTTTTTGCAACTAACAGGACGAGGCTAGTGATTGGGCACTGAAACCAACCACCCCCCCCACGTTCAATAATTTCACCCTATTGGTGAATAAGGAGGTTAACAATCTACTGATGGGTTGCAGATCCGGTTCCCCTAAAGACCCCTGCCCGGCTGCAGTAATGAAAATCTCATTGATCGTTATTTCTAACACCCTAACTTCCTTACTTAACCGGATAATGGGGGCAGGCCACTACCCTATTGCTTGGAAAACGGCTTCAATCTTGCCACTTATTAAAAAACTCAATTTAGATTGCAGTGATCCAATAACTATAGACCCATCTCCCGGCTCCCCTTACCTGCAAAAATTATGGAGTAGGCCATGAACATACAATTAGGCTTGTTCTTGGAGAATAACAGCATATTGGACCCTTCTCAATATGGGTTCCGTGCGGGACATAGTACGGAGTCAGCTTTGATTAAAGCCACGGAAGAGGTGCGAGAGGCGGTGGACCAGGGAGGCTCAGCCATTCTGATCATGCTGGATCTGTCGGCTGCCTTTGATACGGTCCATCAACGTTGTTTTGATGGATCATTTATCGAAGGCTGGGGTACAGAGTGTTGCCTGGAACCTACTGAAATCCTTGTTGGCAGACAGAGTACAAACAGTAGATTTGGGTGGGGATAGATCAAAACCATTCTCCATCTCCTGGGTCCTCCCTCAGCCAGACGCTCTTTAATATTTATGTGAGACCACTGGCTGCCCTTATAAGATCTTTTGGGCTATTTGTAACCTCTTATGGAGATGACACTCAAATCGTATGCAGAGGCAAAGAAGCGGAAAGGCCCCTCGTTGCCACGATTGCATGGTAGCAATAACCGGCTGGATGTCTGCCAATTGCTTGAAGTTGAATGCAGGCAAGACAGATGTGATTATTTTTGGGACCAGCTCCAACCTCTGGTCTCCAGCATGGTGGCCCAGTGAAATGGGCCTCCCTCCACTACCTGCACGTAAGGTTAAAAAAAAATTGGGGGTGACTGTGGATAATACCCTCACATTTGGGGACCAGGTCAGCGGAGTGGTGTCTACCAGCTTTTTTATTCTGCGAACACCAAAGAAAATAAAACTCCTCCTCACGGAAGAAACCTTCAGAACAATTGTCTCAGCCCTCATTCTGTCCCGGCTGGATTATTGTAACAGCCTGTATCTGACCATCAATAATAAACATCTTAACAGATTACAGATGGTACAGAACGCGGCAGCCAGGCTGCTTACGGGCACCCCGAGATTTGTGTCGGTCAGAAATGGCCTACGTTACCTTCACTAGCTCCCAATTAAACAACGAGCCCAATTCAAGGTTCTCTGCACGGTTTTCAAGGACTTGAGGGAGACTGGCCCGGAAGATCTAACAAAACGCATCCAATGGTATGTCCCCGGAAGAACGTTGCGCTCAATGGATGCAAAGCGAGCGGCAGTTCCTAGGACTTAAAAGGCTAACTGGGGTGGTAAGAGCTTTGTTCTCAGAGCCACCAATGTCTGAAACGACCTTCCGCTTTACCCAAGGTCTGCCACGGAATTCCTTTCATTTAGGAAAGGTTTGAAGACATGGTTGTTTCCAGCTTAGCCTCAGTCTGGTTGCAGGGATGGATGTTTTCCAGGTAGACAGTGCTCAGTGCTAGGACACTCTTGGGTAACAGTGCGCTTTTCAAACTCATATAACACAACATTAGTGACAATTGGTAAGCCTTGTGTATGACTCGTGGGGATATTCAGATATCCAACCTATTCTGTTGGACACCACAGTGCGTTTTTACAAATCCATTTCAAATAAAGCCCAGTTAGACTTTTGCTGCCACCTGAGAAGTACAGGTGCGAACCAGCTTTCGTTGTCCCCACAACTTTCCTTCAGATAGTGTGTATCGGGTAACAATCAATCATCTTGTCAGAGACTCTCAGAATTACATTTATTAGTGGATTCTGGAAAAAAAACTTTCTCCCAAAGATGGGCACACCAGAAATCCACCCCTCTTATACAACAGTTACACTGGCTTTCACTTAAGCAAAGGGTTAGATTTAAGGGGCTGTGAATTGTCACGCAAGACTCAGTATGGAGAGGCACCCTAATACATCAAAGACTGCCTGAGGCCTTATGCGCCTGGATGCTGTCTCCGGGCTTCAGAGTCTAGCTTGTTAGTCTGCCCATGTTTTAATAGAACGACTCTAGGGATCCGGAAATTTTCAGTTACTATCCCCCAGATCTGGTACAAGCTACCGGACCGTATGCGTAAGGAAGCCAGGTTATTACCGTTCCGGTGGAGACTCAAGACCTTCCTGTTCACAGAGGCGTTTGCATAAGTTTACTCCGCTGTGTGTTGAGTATAGCTGCGCGAAAGGATTGTGGACCTTCTGATTTATGTTACAGCACTTAGAGACCTCTGGTGATTGGCGCTCTATAAATACAATTTAACATAACATACTGTAATTGAAAAATCTTCAAAAGTCTTCAAAAATCCCCTGCATCATTTACAAAACCACCAAAACTAGCACCCATGTTTATCTTGCAGACAAGCTCACGATCTCTGGTGGTTCTCAGCAGACCTGAAGCCAGGAAACCATCATAATGCAGAATAAGAAGTATAAAAAAGAGAAACCAAAGCAGCAGACGTTCTTCACCAATGCCAGGATCTGGAACAGCATCCCCATACCCATCAGGACTGCCCTAACCCTGCTTCAATTTAGGAAAAAGTTAAAGCTTCATCTCTTTAAAACCGCACAACACAATGCATTAACAGTCCACAAAGCAGCTGCCTCTCCTATCACTCCTTGACCATGTACAGCTCTCCCATGCCTTTTGACTAATCTCGCACTGTAAAAATTCTGTGTATATACATAAAACACATTGTAAAATGTTAGCGTCCTACTCTAGTGCAGTTTATGTACTTGATCCTTCATCACTAATGGGACAGCAACATGGGACAGCAACATAATGTGAGAAAGGATCGGTTGAACATTACTGGCAGCTTGAGGACATAGAGGTAATTATTAGCTCAATACTAATCAAACAGGTCTGATATGGCTAAAGAGATCTACTACACTGATGGTCAAGGGAACCTCTAACTTACTACACCCGGCAGGTCCCAAATAGTCACATACTTTAAATACTAAAATCATAAGATTTCAAATATATAAATGGTGAACTTAATGCAGTGCAGTGCATAATGCAGTGGAAAATCACGGGAGGAGCTCTGAAAAACAAACAAGCATTTGCAATGCAATAGGTCGCGCAGTTACGAGAGTTTAAGCTATTGGCATTGTAAATGACAATGCCTTTTATTTATGTTTTAAAAACCAACACATAAAAAAAAGGCATTGGCATTGTAAATTACAATGCCTTTTATTTGTTTTAAAAGCCAACACATAAATAAAAGGCATTGTCATTTATAATGCCACGAGCTCAAACTTTCCCAAAAGCGAGACCTATTGGCTATGCCAATGCTTTTTTTAGGCTTTATTTTGTGTCCAATGGCAAAGCATTTTTTGTGTTTTGGGGAGACACGGTAGTATGTGTTTTGAAAAGCGTGTATGTTGTAAAAAAAATTTTTTTAAGCAAACGGATTTACAATGTACTTTTTTTAATTAATGAATGCACACTGAGTGTGCATATTTTTTAGTTTACCTTGTTTTTAGGCCACTACGAGCACATAACTGCACTGCAAGCTTTATATTAATAGCAGTGCGCCCACTTTTCCTAATTTTGCGCTGTTGGATTTTTTTAAGGCTTTGTTTTGTTTCCAATGGCAAAGCATTTTTGGTTGTTTTAAGAGACACGTTATTACGTTGTTTGTTTTTTAATTTTTAGTGGTGAGCTAAACAACAAGTAAACGTGGAGAGTAACAGGGGGCATAACCAGTGGCAAACTGGGCTGCCTAGGCACAAAGACGGCTATCTCACTCTCCTTTGTTTCAATCCAAGCATTAATACATCTAGATGTTAGCAGGGAGCTGGTGTATCCATTTTCTGCCAATCGCGCACAACAAACGACCTTAAATACCTTCACACATCCACTCAAATACATCAGTTCCTTCTAAGCTTAAGCATGCTACCTGCCACTCATTTTCACTTCATTACACACTGAGGCGCAGGCACTTAGCACGGGAGAACAACTCTTCTCATCGAGAAATGTAATGAAACGCATCCCACATGGGATTTCCAATCAAACAACGCACTTCGGACCAAGTATGCCCAACAAAGTGACATGCAACAGGTCTGCAAACTGCTTTGGTGCCTCTTCTGTGTATAAAGCACTATATGAACGTAACCCCATAACAATACCCGAGATGGTTGCCATTAAGGTCCTATGAACATTGAACGAAAAGATATCAGAGTTTTCACGTGTAGGAGGGTAGCATGTTACTGTGTTAAACAATGCACTCGTTTTTTCTCCATAAATCACAACACAGCACAATTAGCTGTGTAGCGAGCTGGAATTGGATATTTCATTACATTTGCTAAATATATTTGTATTTTTGTCCTATATGATGTGATACTTTGCTTTATAACGAATACGCATCACACATGATGCATTGGAACACCGGAAGCTAATACCGCCTGGAGACCACCGGGTAGCCCTGGTGCGGTATTACCTCATTTACGATCTCCATGGGTCAGAATCGGAATAAATTGGTAATTGCTCATGTTCAACCCAGTATCACGCTGCAAAACTTCTAATACGGTGTGTTTTTCTCTAACATTTTAAATCTGGAAAAACTGTGGTAAATTTGAGTGGAGAAAAACAAGGCTATTTTATGTGGTTGGGTAAGCAACCAGCCAGCTAACTGAAAGCTTCATGGCACTTTCGCCAAAAACCGTAACTAACAACAAACTAAAATGAGATCCCCCGCCAGAAACCCAGCGAAGAAGTCTGCATGTAAACAAACACACCACTACCGCACAACTGAATCAATATTTGGCGTCAAATGTGAAACAAGTGTGGTGTGTCCCAGTGACAGTCCACCAGTACCCCCCTGAACCTGTCTGATCAGGGTAGGTCAGTAGCTCAGGAAAGACTTGTTTAGAGCAACGGCTGCCCCTGCCACAGACCCCCACCTGTCTGGAAAGCTCACACCCCCCGGAGAAGCCTCAATTTACATGTTGCACGGCTAATCCAGTTTGCATAACTGTAGGGAAAGGGCTGCAGGCCTGCCCTTTGATTGAAAAGCATCGGCTATAAGAGGAACTGGGCCTGGCCCTACACTCACTCATCTGCTGCGTTCTTTTTATCGCTCTGCTGAGTCAGTCGTGCGTGGGGTCGCCCTTGTTCCATGGAGGGTCGTGTCATTGTTGAGGGAAGTCGCCGTCTTTTTGAGACCCAGAACTCTGCCATCGGTCGCAGTGCTGTGGTAGAGTCCTTCGGGTATCTGAGCACGGGGCAGGAGAGTTTTACACCACTGGAGCAGCAGGAATCGCCCACGCATCTCACTCCTGCCGCAGAAGAGCCCTCCAACGAGAGGAAGAGCCACTGCTGTGCCTGGGACTGCTGCTCTCGAGAGCCCGACCTCTGGGGCAAGGGTTACTGCTCCTGTGGCCTGCTAAAGTGGTACTGCTCCGGGAAGCACCAGTGCATGCAGCTCGCGGACGAGTGGGCACCAGGGACGGACCCGGAAGAGCCCCTGGTCTGGGAGACCTACTGGCTGTTCTCATCCTGGGGGAAGAATGTCGGATATGGTTCCTCGACCCCTGCATCCTGGCCAAGGGAAGAGACAGATGACAGCCTGTTAGAAAAGACAGAATGCAGAAGAGGTAAAAAACACGCTGGCTCCGTGGAGCCGACGGGGGAGGGAAATTGAAAACGTGCGATGCGAACGCTGCCAGCTTCCGGAGACAGGAGATGTGCACGCGTACGGAGTGCACATCTCCTGTCCGTACGCGTGCACATCTCCTGCCTCCCTTCGGCACAGAAAGCGGCAACAATAGACTCTCGCAAGGCGAAGCAGCGCATGCATGGCGTTCGCTAGCGAGACCTAAAAAGGAGCACTGCAACGCAGTCCTTCTGGGCAGATCTGACCCCTCTGCTATACATCTGTTACCTATCTTGATAGATCACAGTATATAACCTCCTAGCTGAGCCAGCATAGGACACCGGTTTTAGAGAATACAAAAATGAAAACATTATAAAGGGGCCTGCAGAGCTAACCAAAGCTGCCAGCATTCCCAGAAACTATAAAATGCACATCCATCACGCACTTTCCCTCACCCATCACACCTCCAGTTACTGCGTCCCACAGCAGAATAACTGCAGCTTGGTGGTCAACACACACAACATGAAAACATTGCCCCATAGGCTCAAAACAAAATGACCCTTCCAACCACAGACCCTACTCAGTGCTGCTTACCCTCCGTGTGGTTAAGTTTTAGACCTATCACATTAGGGTGGTGTTAGAAATGGGATTTCTGGCTGGCTGGGGCAGGCGCCTCAGCCAGGCAGAAACCACCACTCTAGTCAGGGCAAGGGAGTTACACACCGAAGATAACCCCTGCTCTCCCCCTTGGTAGCTTAGCACAAGCATTTAGGCTTATCCCAGAGACAATGTGTAATGTGTAATGTAAACACATTAGAATCATAATCACACATATACACTGTGCCAACCGGCACTAGACAATATTCACAGGGAATTATATACATGACAGGACCAATCGGACCAATGTCAGAACCTTTCGAAAGCACTTGTAGCAAATATAAAACACCACCAGTAACTACTGGTAATATACTGAACTTCGCATCAACACCTGCAACATAAACACATTATGTCTGCATCAAATTAAGCATAAAACACATTATGTATAATCATCATAAGCATCAACACAGTATGCAACCTCTGCAGGCACCAAATTAGGCATAAAACACATTTACGCATAATTCACAATTAAGAGCGCACCATAGGTGCATACATCACCTTCAGCATAACCACATTAAGTAATCGCATTAGACATCAAAATTAAAATGGCCCAGGCCAACTGGCCTTTCACCAATTGCAAAACCAATGTGCGTCATACACTGGTGTCGGGGGGCGTCTCACCCACTCCTTGCTCTCAAAATGAACATGCCCCCTTGGTGCAGCTGCCCGGGCTCTCGCGGTGCAGCGGAGGAAAATAGCCTTGGCACCACAGTGCCTTCTGAGCCCCACTCCAGGACTATAAAACAAAATGGCCCCAACGTTGCAGCTGCCCTCCAACAGGTGGGTCAGCTGTGAAAATGTAGCTGCGCACTAACAGTGCCTGGGGAGCCCCGATCACCGGGCTCCTCCTGGTACCACAAAGAAATGCCCCCTTGGTTGTAGCTGCCAGCATTTGGGCGGCGCAGCTATGCTCTCCCAAAATTGGCTCCCACTGTGCCTGAGGAGCGCCAACACTGCTCCACACTCACCGGGGCTTTGTCATGGACTCTGCTCCTCTGCTCCTGGAACCCGGGAGGCTCCTTCCCATTCCTGCCACCGGTTGGGAAGACTGCAGATCGGCATGGAGAGTCCTCTAGGCAACGATTGAGCCCTTCCTCTAGGGGCACTCCTGCGGACTGGACCACGAAGGCGGGGTGGGCTCCCGCTGGACCCAGGCACCTCGTCATGCAGCGGAGTCTCCGCTGTCCTTCGACACTATCCAGTGCGGGGTGAGCTCCCGTCTGGATTCTCCTTCCGGTTTGGGAAGTCAGGCCACGCCCTCAACCAGGCACAGCTGCCTGGCTTCTTCTTTGGCTGATCATGGTGGTTTCATTTCTCGCAGCTGCGGGTTAGGCTCCCGCTTCTCTGAGGAAAACTACAATGCGGGGTAGGCTCCCGCTTCACAACCATGCAAAAATGGGGGTGGGCTCCCGCTTCAAGGGGCATCAAAAATGCGGGGTATGCTCCTGCTCAGTCTTCCTGCACAATGGGGGAACCCCAACACCAGGATTCACTCAGCACTCGGGTGCAGCCCCGCGCTACAGGGCCTAAGCGTTTCCCTCGTTTGGGAGTAAGGATATAGCGCTCACCAGGCGCTAAGCAAGGTCCCAAAAAGACAAGGCTGGGACCAGGCAGGCCATCTTACAGGGCCCTCCAGCAGAGGGACAGTCCCTCGCTGCGTTTCCTCCTGGGGCCCAGCAGGCACAAGTAGCACCCTCCCAGCACAACACTTCATGGGGTCGTAGCCCAAATATTTATACAACATTTTGCCTTTGTTCTGCCCTGGCACAGGGCTGGGGGAACCAGTCCCACTGGTTTTGGGGGGTATTGGAGCACTTTGTGTACAGTGCTTCTCTTCCCCTTTTGTTAGGCGGGGGCTCTGTCATTAGACACACCACAGGTGGGCAGAGCCATCATTCACCCAGGCAGGCACAGACCTATTCAGGGTCAGGGGACTACTCCTCCCACTACTCCAAATGCAGATCTACTAGTCAGCCTAGCGCTGACTCACCCTGCCCTCCCTCGAGCCACACACCTTACCAGCCCCTGTCACTCCAGAGCCAGACATGCAATACACATAAGGCAGGCAGACACATAGCAGGCAGAAATGCCAACTTCTAAAAGTGGCATTTCTAAAATAGTGATAATAAATCTGCGCACACCATTTGCAGCATTTATTATTACTATTCCAACCATACCAAACTTGACCGCGCTGCTCCTCTCATATCAGGAATTACCACTGAAACACTTATCAGGGAATCCCCAATGCATTCCTATGAGAGGGCAGCCTCACAGCAGTGAGAAAACAAAATGGATGTTTGTCACTACCAGGACATGTCACGCACTTGAGGTAAATGTCCTACCTTTTACTTACAAAGCACCCTGCCCATAGGGCTAGCTAGGACCTACCCTAGGGGAACTGACATGCAGTAAAAGGGGGGTCACAGACCTGGCACACTCTTTAGGGTGCCACGTCACCGCAACTGTAATACTGCGCACACAGGCCTTGCAAGGGTAGAGACCTGAGACAGGTTTGAAAGGCTACTTTGGTGGGTGGCGCAATCAGCGCTGCAAGCCCACCAGTAGTATTTAATTTACTGGCCTTGGGTATCTAAGATTCCACTTTACAAGAGACTGACAGGTAAATTAAATATGCCAAACAGGTGTAGACCAATCTTACCATGTTTACCACAGAGAGCATGCACTTCCCACTGGACAGGAAGGTATGATGTTACAACGCATACATTCACAACGCATACCATCACAACGCAACTTTTACAACGCAACATCCATTACAACGCATGCTTTTACAACACATGCCATTACATCCCAGATGCTATTACAACGCATACCATTACAACGTAAGTATAGGTAAGTATTTAATGTTATTAATATTAATTTAATTTCAATATAATTGTATTAATTTGTTTAATTTATTTAAATTATTTTGTAATTTTATTTAATATATTTTTATTTTCTATTCTAACTCCTGGGGGGTGTAATAGTAGGGTAAGTGTTGGATAGTGTATGGGTTTAAATTACTATTCTAACTCCAGGGGGTGTAATTGTAGGGTAAGTGTTGAATAGTGTAGGGGTTAAAATTACTATATTAACTCCAGGGGGGTTAATAGTAGGGTAAGTGTTGGATAGTGTAGGGGTTAAATTACTAAATTTTAATAATTTATATTAAAAAAAATTTTTTAATAAATAATTCAAATAATTCTTGTAATTAATTATATTAAAATAACATTATTAATCAAATTAAATACTTACCTATACTTATGTTGTAATGGTACGTGTTGCAATAGCATCTGGGATGTAATGGCATGCATTGTAACAGCATGCGTTGTAATGGATGTTGCGTTGTAAAAGTTTCGTTGTGAAAGTTGCGTTGTGATGGCTGTTTCCCACTGGACAGCAGTGCTAAAGTGCCCTGAATCCTAGAACCACCAACACCATGTCCGAAAAAAGGCTAGGAAGAAGGCAAAAAGTTGAGGGATGACCCTGCAAAAAGGGCCAAGTCCAACACAATCCCCTTCCAGCCAAAACGCAGGCAGACCAATCACTACCTTGATGGACTTTCCTGCTTTGGGCGATAGAACACGGATGCGGGCCTGCAACTGCAGGGGCACACTCTAGTTCCATGCCATTCTGAACCCATGTGGTTCTCTCTTTCAAAGCTCCCAGGACCAACTAAGCTACCCCACTGGTATTCCCTAGCTGTCCGCGGCCAGGACCCGGCCCTAGGCCTTCCAGATGTCTCTGGTCCTTGCCTTTCCACAGAGTGGGGGGCAGTAACCCCTGGCACAGAGTAACCATTCTGCACTCTTCCTCTCATCAGTGCATTTCTAAACTGCCACTGATCCTCCAAACTAGGGTCCGCACCCTCAGGCTGACCAGAGGTCTCAGGCGAGGCTCTCTTCCCCTTACCTCTTCTTTTGGGGTTTCGCACTCCCCTCCTTGGAGAGGCACCCTCAGAAAACAACTCTACCAGCAGTTCAGGACCTCACTCCAGCAACTGGTCTCCCAACCTAGGGTCTAAACCCTCAGGTTGCACCGGGGTCAGAGGCAAGGAATCCCTCCCTCTGCACCCCCTTCTAGAGTTCTGCACCCTCTCATCTGGAGTGGTACCCCTAGAAGACAAAACGGTAGTGACACTGATTACAGATGTTCTTCCCTCCTGGTCAGGCAGAACCTGAACCTGGCCTCCCAACCTAGGAACTCAACCCTGTGGTTGAACCGGGGTCAGAGGCGAGGACTCCCTCCCTCCCTATGCACCCCCTTCCAGAGTTCTGCACCCTACCACCTGGAGTGGTACCCCGGAAGACAAACCGGTCAGGACACTGGTTATAGATGTCCTTCCCTCTACATCAGGCAGAACCTGAACCTGGCACCCCGACCCAGGGATTAAACCCTGCAGTTCAACACTTGCCTGGCACACCAGGACTTCTGGGGTGCACACAGCCTCCTCCTATACATACCTCGTGTTGCGTGACAGTCTGCCTGGCACTGATCTCCCGACCCCTGTCCATCTGACAGTGCGTGAAAAACCTCCACGACAGAAGTGGTGTCACCATGGTCACTCCTAGGAGACTCCGCCCTTCTGGCTGGCCCCTGACTCACCTGTTCTTCCACTGGGGACTCACTCCTCCTCTCACCCCTCCATCTAGACTTCTGCACCGTCCACTTAGGAGCGTCACCGCCAGACAGCAGAACCACTGGAACTCTGTTTACAGACGCTCTAGGTTCTCCTGACACTAGGAGATACCCTTCAAATGGCCACTAGTATAGCCGAAGCTCCCAACCTGGTGTTCCCTTAGGGAACCCTCAAGGTCCTGAGACTGGGTTTCGGGCACCTTGGGACACAGCCCACCCTCACTCCTTCTCTGCTGAGACAGGACGTGAGCCCCTACACCCCTCCCACTACACAGGGACCTAGCTGGACTACTCTGAACCTCTCTCACCACTCTAGGCTGGAAGATACCAGAGCAACTAATTTTAGGATCGGTCCCAAATGCATCTTCAGACCCCTGGCACTAACCCAGAGGTCTGCCTCCCGTGCGAGCTCCTTGGGATCAGAGAAATCACACTCCAACAGGTGTTGGAGTAACCCTGGAAAACAATTACTGAACATGTGCTCTCTGACAAACAGATTGAACAGCCCTTCAAAACCCATCACCCAACCTTCCAGTGCATCACAAAATTCCTCCACAAACTCCCCCCAAGACTGGTGAGTGTTTCCTACTGCCCCTGAACCTCAACCTATATCCTTCGGGTGTGGCACACTCTTTCTGAGAACTAGGTACCACAATCTGGGATTGGGACTTCCTACACTGGACTCACTTTTGCTGCCACCACTGGACCTCACCCTCACTGGTGAATCCAGACCACTAAAACTACACTCATTGGACATATCCTTACAAGTTATCATTTTTCTGGCGAAGGCCCTCTCTGCCTCCACCATCCTCTCCTGCGCTAAGACCCTCTAAGTCTCTAGCTTTTTCTCTTCAAGGCCCAACACCGTGAGACTCAACTCCTGGACCAACAAGGCCTTTTTCTCATCGACACCCAGCTGTGCTATCTCCTTGGCATGCTATAACCTGAGCTTCTCCAAAGCCAGCGGGTGCTCCCTTTCTTACCTCCTATCCGCCCACTCCTCTGGGGACAGGGAAAGGGAAGGGCACTGGACCCTGCAGGGGACTCCCTATCCATGGGGTCTTCACTACCTACTGGCGTCCCTGACCTGTCATTTTCTTCCTCCTCTTCAGACTCTTCAGGGTTACCCTCAGACCCACTACCCTCTTGGTATGTGGACTGGGAACCCTTCCTCTCATAGTTCTCCAGTACCCATTTGTTACCCTGCCACCGGAGTAGAGATTCCTGAAGGTCCTGCTGGGACTCTGACCTACTAATTTCTATGAATCTCTCCTCACAGAAATCCATTAACTCCCCCCTACTGTATTTGAACAGATCATAAAACCTAAAGGTAGATTCCATTTTGGCAAGGCACTAAATACACAGGTGCAACACAAGACTCCTAGGCATAAGATCTGAATCAAGGGTACACAATTTGAAAATGACACTTTTAAGGAGAAAACAAAATCAGGAAAAATAATCCACAAACCTATGATTATCTACATGCAGAGTTTGTAGTGCAACCAGTTGTCGCTGTGGTACTACGCAAACGCAAGTCCTATCCACACTGCTGACAACCAATGTTGGAAATGGGATTTCTGGTTGGCTAGGCAGGCGCCTCAGCCAGGCAGAAACCACCACTCTAGTCAGGGCAAGGGAGTTACACACTGAAGATAGCCCCTGCTCACCCCCTTGGTAGCTTGGCAGGAGCAGTTAGGCTTATCCCAGAGGCAATGTGTAAAGCGTTTGCGCAACACACACACACATCAGCAACAGACTAGGCACACAACAAAAGAAAATCCGCACAAGGTTATATATAAAAAATAGCCTTTGTATCATCCAAAACACATTAGAATCATAATCACTCATACACACTGTGCCAACTGGCACTAGGCAGTATTCACAGGGGATTATATACATGACAGGGCCAATCAGGCCACTGTCAGAACCTTTAGAAAGCACTAGTAGCAAATATAAAACACCACCAGTAACTACTGGTAATATACTGTACGTAGCATCATCACCTGCAACATAAACACATTATGTCTGCATCACATTAGGCATAAAACACATTATGCATACTCATCATTGGCATAAACACATTATGCAACTTCTGTAGGCATCACATTAGGCATAAAGCACATTTACTCATAACTCACAATTAGAAGTGCACCGTAGTAACACTCCCCAGGTGCATACATCACCTTCAGCATAACCACATTACGTAATCACATTAGGCACCACCATTAAAATGGCCCCAGGCCAACTGGCCTTTCACTGGGGCTCAAATTCCCTCGGTCCCAAATGTCAGGGCTCTAAACGTAAGACCTTTCACTGTCCCTACAGCTGCCTTGCAGCAAAGCCCCATTGAGTCATGCACTGGAGGGTGGGGGCGTCTCACCCCCTCCTTGCTCTCAAAATGAACATGCCCCCTTGATGCAGCTGCTCTCGCTCTCATGGTGCAGCTGAGGGAAATAGCCTTGGCATCGCAGTGCCCCCTGAGCCCTACTCCGGGACTCTAAAACAAAATGGCCCCAACCTTGCAGCTGTCCTCCAACAGCTGTGAAAATGTAGCTTCGGCACCCACTGTGCCTGGGGAGCCCCGATCACCGGGCTCCTCCTGGTGCCACTAAGAAATGCCCCCTTGGTTGTAGCTGCCCATACTCGGGTGGCATAGCTCTGCTCTCCTAAAATCAGCACCCACCATGCCTGAGGAGCTCCAACACTGCTCCACACTCAGCCCCCACTCACCGGGGCTTTGTCGTGGACTCCGCTCCTCTGCTCCAGGAACCCAGGAGGCTCCATCTTATTCCTGCCACCAATTGGGAAGACTGCTGATCGGCACGGAGAGCCCTCGAGGCTCCAGTCGAGCCCTTCCTCTCGGGCCTCTCCTGCGGACTAGGCCACGATGGCGGGGTGGGCTACCGCCGGTCCCTGTCTCCTCGTCACGCAGCGGAGTCTCCACCGTCCTTCATCACCATCCTGAGCGGCATGGGCTCCCGCCTGGATTCTCCTTCCAGTTCGGGGGAGTCAGGCCACGCCCGCAACCAGGCACAGCCGCCTGGCTTCCTCTTTGGCTGATCTCAGCGGTTTCACTTCTCCAGACACCGCAATGCGGGGTAGGCGCCCGCTTCTCCGAGGAACACTACAATGCGGGGTAGGCTCCCGCTTCACAAACATGCAAAAATACGGGGTGGGCTCCCGCTTCAAGGGGCATCAAAAATGCAGGGCGGGCTCCCGCCTGGATTCTCTTTTCCGGTTGGGGGGCATCAGGCCATGCCCGCAACCAGGCACAGCCGCCTGGCTTGTTATTGTTATTTTAATTTTATAAGGCACACAGCTACCCTAGGGTTTCTCGTCGCCTCCTGAAAAGTGGAAAGAAAGAAGGAGAGCTACATATTAAATAGCAAAGTTTTTATACCTCTCCTGAAGATCTCATAAGAAGAGCAGAGACCTGAGACAGGTTTGAAAGGCTACTTTCGTGGGTGGCGCAATCAGCGCTGCAAGCCCACCAGTAGCATTTAATTTACTGGCCCTGGGTATCTGAGATACCACTTTACAAGGGACTGACAGGTAAACTAAATATGCCAAACCGGTATAGACCAATCATTACATGTTTACCACAGAGAGCACACACACTTTACACTGGACAGCAGTGCTAAAGTGCCCAGAGTCCTAGAACCACCAACACTGTGTCAGGAAAAAAAGGCTAGGAGGAAGATAAAAAGTTCAGGGATGACCCTTCAAAAAGGGCCAAGTCCAACAGGTGGCCTTCCCCAAACTCTATGCCTCACTTCTCCATTTGTTTCTGTTTTTGATGGCCTTAGTACTCTGCGCAGTTCGCCACTGCTAACCAGTGCTAAAGTGGTTCTGCTCATTTCCTAAAACATGGGATTATTGGCTTACACCCAAGTGGCACTTTTAAGTTACTTAAAAGTCCCTAGTAAAGTGGTACTACATGGACCCATGGCCTATATATTAAAAGCTACTAGTGGGCCTCCTGTATCTGTGCAGCGCAACGCACTTCGACCACGGTGCCAACGCATTGCAGCGGAAGTCTTCACAAGCCCCAGCAGCTTCCTCGATGACGACGCAGGACCTCGCTTAACAAGCTCCCATCAAGGGCAAATGACACATCTCAATGCAAGACTTTGCACAGCAAGCTCCTGTTGAAGGTTCATCGATGTCGGCGGAACAACTCCAAGCAAGGACTCCACATACTGAACACAGTCCTCTATCCGGCCTGCACTGCATAAATAATCTGCACATTACCTTTAACCTAAGCCTGACTGCTTGGGCTAAACTATTAGAGGGTAAAGCACAGGTTAATTTGGGGTTTTCCTTTTGACTTCACCTTGACATGAATTTTGGGTGCTGTCTGAGTAGGGTTTCACCCCTTAAACCAGTAACTCAGTTTCCTGCAGAGAGCACTACATGACCCGGTTCAAAGCAGTAAGCATTACACAAATGCTACAGTCAGAGGTAGCCTGTCATAGCCAGCACCGGGCCTCCACTTCCTCTCCCTTTTCCAAAGCATGATTAGCCTGTTAGACTGAGCAGAGGCTAATCTGGCAGACACTCAGGCAGGGTCAGGCAGCCAGGTGCTTTACATACACGTATGTGCAGGAGCCTGGCAGCCTAAGCCCCACTTTCCCAGGATGAATATCTCACGGCCCCTATTGGCAGTGATCTCATCAGCATGGTAAAGCCCTGTGACGCCCTCTCCTCATGAGGGGGAGTTTCACCGATAGAGTCTTCCCTGGGCGCTTCAAGTTTAAGCCCTGAAGTGCCCTGGGCTTACTGTCAAACAATGACACCTCATCACATAATGGGGTGTGGTCAAGAAGCCTCCCTGACCCGCCCTACTCTGTGAGAAGTTATGGCAGGTCCTCCTCTCATTGGCTGTCCTATGACAAGGTCCTCCAGAGAGAGGAGGGGACAAGATCTTCCGTGTGTCTCTTACCTTCCCAAAGCGTTCAACAATGTCCGTAGTCTTTGAAATGAACTGAAATGAAAAGGCGATTTATAGAGCGTGAACTATTACCCAAAGGTGTCAAGGCGCTTACTCATTTAAGGCTGAAGGTTTGACAGACCTAACAGCTAAACAGCCAGGTCTTTAGTGCCTTCCTGAATGCTGTCAGAGTATTCTCATGTTTCAGGTGCCTCTCCCTCCCTCCATCTGCTGGTCCTGCTGTCAACACAGTGGCCAAGTAAGTGTTTTGAATGTTGGCTGCCTGTGTGTAAGTAGGATTGTATGGTTATTTGAGCATGTGTGCTGTGAATGAGTCTGCACATGTGTATGTGCTTCTGAATGGTGGATATGTGTGTGTATGTGCTTGTGAATGGTGAATGTGTGTCTATGTGCTTGTGAATGGTATATGTGAGTGTGTGTATGTGCTTGTGAATGGTAGATGCGAGTGTGTATGTGCTTGTGAATGGATGTGAGTGTGTGTATTCTGCTTGTGAATGGTGGATGTGTATGTGCCTGTGAATAGTGGATGTGTGCTTGTGAAAGGTGAATGTGTGTGTGTGCTTGTGAATGGTGAATGTGTGTATGTGCTTGTGAATGGTGGACATGAGTATGTGCTTGTGAATGGTGGATGTGTGCTTGTGAAAGATGGATGTGTGTGTATGTGCTTGTGAATGGTGGATGTGAGTATGCATGTTATGTTATGTTATTATAAACTTACCAGACCCTCCAGCATTTCGCGATTTGCAAAATAATCGCGAAATTGGCTGAAGAGCGCGATGACCGCGATATTGACCTTTTTGGCCGCGAAAAAGGTCTCCAGCAGGCTGCAAAAATGATGGTGACATCTTATTGGCTGTACGCGCACACGTCACTAGGTGGTGCCGTACAGCCGTAATATGTTTGGAAGAAGAAGAAGAATTAGCGAGTCTCGGAAAAAGCCAGGCAGTGTGAGCGCAGGGGTCGGTAAGCATTGGCTTTCAAATAGGCAGAATAATGTTTCTGCAAAATGACAAAGCTTCCTCCGCCTGGAAGCTGAAATACCTAAAAGTTCTGGGAGGTGCGGGGGGCTTCGATGAGCTCCCTTTCCTCTCCCGTCGTGCAAACTTGCTGAAGGAAACCATGGCTTCAGCAAGAGGTTCTTACCTTCTCTTTCCTCTCCTTCATCCGTTCCCACATTAAATCGATTCGAAATAGGAAACGAACATTTGGTTGGAAATGTCTTCTTTCTCGGGTATTTTCTGTTCCAACTGCAGCCTGGTGAGGGGGGGGGGGGGGGAGGGGGGGGGAGGGGTCAGCCCCATGTGCTCCCTCGTCCAAGCTTGCTGAAGGAAAACAGTGACTTGAGCAAGCGGTGTTTGCCTCTCTTTCCTTTCTTTCATTCGTATGCATGTGAAATGGATCCAAAAAAGAAATAAACATTTTGTTGGAAATGTCTTTCTCTGGCATTTTATGTTCGAGCTGCAGCCTCAGGACGGAAGCGGTGAATAAATAAAAAAAATATTATATGGCAAGTAAGTACATGCAACTAGACATAGTGGTTGCAAAGTGACCAGAGTGTTTTCTGTCACACGCAAACACATTAGCGCCACTTTACAGAGTTGGCCAGTAGTGCTTTCAACTCTTTCCTTGAACAGCATTGTTGTTGGAACAGAGGGTGAGGAGATGACTTCTTCATGGTCAGTGGGGTCTCTGACGTCTCCATGGTCAGGGGTGTCTCTGTGAGCCTATGCTCCAGAATGTTATCACAAAGGAGGATATAGCAACAAAAAACTCCCTTGGACTGTTTATGAAGCCTATTTCAAAGTTAAATACTCTACTAAGTCAGTTTACAATGATTTAAGGCTGAAAATAAATGAGTACAAGTAAAATAAACTGCTGCAAAAATGCAGCTAAATTTCCATATTTGTGCCGCTAAATTTCCATATTTGTGCCGCTAAATTTGCTAATCTATGCCGCTATATCCTGGGAGGTCTGACTTATAGAGCGCATTATCACCCAAGGGTATCTAAGCGCTAGGATAGGCAGGTGTTAGTGTGCACTTGTGAGTGGATGGGTGAAAGTGGGTGTGCATGTGTGCCTACCCTACTAGTCTTCCTTATTAAGAGCCACCACTGGATACAGTACAACACAAATACAAGACCAAGGGCCAGATGTAGGAACCAAAATACAGGTCGGCCGTTACCGACCGGTATTTCAGAATTGGCATGTAGGGGCATAATTTTACAGAATCGGTAAATTTACCGATTCGGTAAATTTACCGATTCTGTAAAATACCGAATCGGTATTTTTACCGATTTGGTAAATCCAAGATGTAGGTCGGACTCTTCTGAGTCCCAAAGGCCCTACAAATTCGGTATTTTACCACCCAATCCAATTGGGTGTTAAAATACCGAATTCAGGTGTGCATGCACACCTAGCCATGTAACAGACAGACATGCCTTTAGGGCATGTCTGCGTGCCACATGGCGCACATGCCTATTTGTGGGGTGCCAGAGGGTGTCAAAGTGACACCCCCTGCACCCTTGCAGAATTCGGTATTTACCGATTCGGTAATTACCGAATCGGTATTTCCCATTGATTCCTATGGGCTTCACAGCCCATAGGAATCAATGGGAAATACCGATTTGGTATTTACCGAATCGGTAAATACAGAATTTTAACGATTAGGTATTTCCACATCTGGAAATACCTACATCTCCCCCCCTTCATATTTACCGACTCTTAAATACCGAATCGGTAAAATTCGGTATTTAAGAGTCGGTAAATATGAATTACCTACATCTGGCCCCAAGTGATTAATATTTTATTTGATTGAGTCTGTGGTATGGGAGGTATTAGACCGACGAAAATTGGTACTGGTATATCTCCTAACCCCAAGAAGAGAAAGAACGGCCAAGAGGTGACATTCATTCCCCTGGTAAACAGGGTGAGAGGCTGATACTAATGTTGGCTCTGAAAGAAAATCTGACCAATCTCCAAAGCGGTTCCTCGCGGACACTGGGGAACTGAGGTCATCTGTAGCTTTCTTGGAGGTTAAAAGTAGGTGATAAAAATGGAGCTCCAGCAGTTCCTGGAATGTACTTCTGCTTAAAGACCCAGAAGGTGACCTTAACAACTAGAACAGAGAACACTGCTCAAGGAAAAAAGGGATTTCAAAAAATGAAAGTAGAGAACATATAATGGGACTATGTGCTCGTGTATTGGGCAATAAGCCATGCAAGTGCTTTGCTTTCCCATGTATTTTCAGGAAGGCCGTGCAGAAACACTTGGAAAACCAGTCAGTTTCAGGACATGCTTTGAATCATCTCCAAAGTTTTTTTTATTTTATTTTTATTTTTTAAAAGAGTTTTATATAGCGTGAGCTTGACCCGAAGATATCGGGTATCAGAGCGCTTAACATGAGCAACAGTTTCATTACAGATAGACACAATACGTTTTGGTAGGAACAGGGAGATTAAGTGATTTGCACACAATCACAGGATGTTGAGCGTCGTTGCCGAGACTCGAACCTAGCTCCCCAGCTCCGAACTTGACCGCTGTAGCTGGAAGTCTACACCCTCTCCCAATTTCATCAAGGACAAGGTGTGGCTTCAGGTGGGAGGATTAAGTCTACAATGGAAAGAAAATGTAGCGACATCTAATTTTATATTATTCCAAATAGGCATAGAGCACTCTTGCTCAGTAAAATGGCCAGTGAAACAAACCCGAAGGTAACTTCATCTTCTCTTCTGCTAACACTGTATCCAGACAAGGGTTTGCTAACTGCAACAAGCATTGGTAATGCATCAGTTTTGCCTGTGTGATGAATAATAAGCTAATTTTAATCAATCACGATCAGGGACGAAGGAAAGGGCACCCTGACAAGTATCACAGAGTGGAGAACACATGGTGCAGCGAGCAGAGCTGCTGACTTGAAAGCGGGGGATCCCCGCAATTCACTCAATCTCTCTGAGTGACAAGTTGCCCTACATAAATCTACTAAAAGAAGAAATAGGCAAAAGTTTATGAAGAAATAGTTTAACCAAAGCAGATGTTAACAGCATTTTGGCTACAGAATAATTATAGGAGAAGCAGACTAGGAACAAGCATTGGTAAATGCAGTGCAATATGCTACAGCTAATAGAAATGGAGCAAAAGTAAGGGCCAAGCACTGGAATCAATGAAAAGGCAGTTTCGAGAGGGGGTGTGATGAAGCCCCTTTAAAGATTTATTTTAGAAACAATAGATTTCACAAGCAGAGAGCAATTGTTGTGCAGGCGAAACCTAAAAAGGATGGAAAGTGGATCCTCTAATACCTACCAACGCTAAGAGCACCACAAATGAAGAAAGGGAGGACAGCCCGAAAACCAAGGTGAGGCCCATAGACTGTCGAAACAAATGCCCAAGAGAGGGAATGCATGCTTACTGACAACAAACAACAAAAAGGTAAACTGAAGTCATCCCAGCAGTCTAAAACAAACAACCGCTTGTGTGAGGAGGAAACCCATCCTTGTAAAAGAGTTTCTGGCCTTCATTTTCACTGCGCCCAAGCAGCCATTTGTACGGGAAAGGTGGAAAGAGGCAGAGAGTCATACCCACGGCGCCTAAGCAGCCCTCTTAAATCTGAAGTACTGCCTCATCGAAAAAACAGAAGAAGTATCTTCATTAATAAATGCAGGATACAAGATGATGTATAAAATGAAGTTTAATCCAGGAATGAAAGATCCCATCCACAGGCAAGGTTAACATTTAACAACTGACTCACTTGGAACTTTATAATGACCAGCTAATACATGACATGGCTAATGACATACCTAATATTCTATTAAAGGTACAGTGCTACATATCAGACATCTCCTTCCCTTCAAAACATAAAATAAACAAAGTAAATAAAATGCATGTAAAATTAGGTTTATACAAAATCAGCAAGATACCCAGGTCTCTCTGACACTCTTGTAGAAGACCTGACTTCCCTCGAACCAACACTCTTATTATTTTTGAAATCCACTACTTTCTTATCCTTGGCACATGTTTCCACCTCATCTTGGAGTTTCCTTCTAACAATCACCACTCTATTTAAATTCCATATTCGATGGTCTTGCGTCTGAACAGCATTGTTAAAGATTTCAATTACTTTGATGGGACTCATGAATTTTGTTTTAGAGCCACTTACAATGCCGGGACGTTTGATCATGATCATATCACCAACGCACACCACAGTTTTGACATTTTTCTTAACATCAAAATATGCTTTTCTACGCTCCGCTTTAACCTTCTCTTTTTCCACAACTTCTTCCTTGTTGCACACACATTCTATACCCTTAATCATTTCATACTTGTTGACCCAAAATGTTTCAACACGCGTGTTTGGAATTCTTCCTCCAAACAATAAAATGGAGTCTTCCCAGTCGTAGAATGGGGAGTATATCGGTATTCCTCAACCTTTGCCAATACACACTTCTTCCAATCAGATGACATGTTTTTAGCTAACCCTATTGTGTCCTTAATCACTTTGTTAAACCTCTCGTCCATGCCATTGGCTTCTGGGTGGTAAAGAGAAGAAGTTTTATGAGTAATGCCCTTAGACGTTAGATAATGTTCCATTTCCTTTGAAACGAACTGTACGCCGTTATCAGATAGAATAGTTACCGGAAAACCTTCCTTAGCAAATAGCTCATTCAAGCATTGAATGATCTTACCAGAATCAATACCTGACAAAAAAAAATATCTCTAGCCACCATGAATACATGTCGATGACCACCAATATGAACACCTGAGAATCTCTATGTTGTATTGGTCCCACCAAATCCAGAGCTATGTCTTGCCATGGACCACACGGATGTCTTCTTAAAATCATAGGCTGTGTATGTGCAGCATAAGACTTATCGCTTATATTACAACAAGTACAATCTCTTATCACCCGTTCAACCATCTTATCCATCCCTGGCCACCAATATGACATGCGAAGCCTCTCCGTACTTTTAGACAATCCTGAATGAGCAACATGAACCAAATCAATTAAATCCTTCCTGTGACAAGATGGAGGAATTAACCTTCTCCCACGAAATAGCAAGTTATTATCAACAGACAATTCATTGCGTACTGCCCAAAACGGCTTAGTCAAGACAGAACCCCCTTTGTTATTGATCCAACCATTTCTCATCAAAGTCATAACTTCACATAATGTATCATCTTTACTCAATACCTCAGACCACTTATTTTCTGAAAGAAACTCATAATCCTTTTTTTTTTTTTAAAGTTTTATTGTTTTATTGCAAGGAAATACAGCAGAGCGTAATTAAGAAAATAACACAATGTCTTCAAAAAGTACGTAACAAATTACAACACGCATATAAATTAAGCGGTATAATAAATTAAATCCATTCGGCAATTGGTGCCCAAATATTCTCCCCCAAAACTCTTTTTTTAGCCCCCTTTAGTTTGTATATAGCAGATTCAATGTTATACATATACAATAATTTTTCACGCCACATAAAGAATGAAGGTGGGTCCGAACTAATCCATTCCTTAGTAATACAAGATCTAACTGCGGCCATACAAAGAAATAAAAAGTAAGAAGTTGGTCTTGGCCTAATAACAGTGTGATCAATGCCCAACAGCAGCAATTCCGCAGTTAGCTTAATCTCACATTTAACAATCAAGGACAACAAATTTTCAATATGTTGAAACAGCGTAGAAAGTTTAGGACAAAAAAAACATATGCAATTCATCAGCTGCGAATAGCCCACAGCGACTGCAATTCGTGCCTGTCGTCGTACTCCACTTAGCAACTTTACTTGGGGTATAATAAAGGTTATGAATACACATAAAGTGTTGGGATTTCATCATCCCTGTTATTAAACAATCAGACACCATTTTAATCGATAGCAAAATATCAACATCAGGTATGCCTAGGCTATTAGCCCATTTCAGTTGGCATTGTCCTAGATCATCCCCATATTCCTGAATTAAGCTTGAGAAAATAATTCCTATACGGGGCTTTTTTTGCAAAAGTTCTAGCAATGGAGTTTTGGCTGGGAGAATTGAAGGATGGTTCTGTAGGAAGCTTCGAAGTTGAAGAAATTTAAAAAAGTCATTTCGTCCCACAGAAAAATTGTTCGTCAAATCCTGAAATGAAGCAATTTGGTCATGGCTAAATAGATCTCCCAGATACCGTATTCCTTTCTGCTGCCATCTGTACATAGTTAAATCGCAAAAAAATTCTGGTAAGAGGCCGTTTGATATAAGGGGAGTATAGAAATTTAATTTACATAGTTTTATGTGTTTTCGAACTTTTTGCCAGACTCCAAAAGCTGCCTTCAGTATCTTATATTTTGTTTTTTTGTGATAGCTGGGCTCTACAATCCTTAGAAAGCTGCCCTTGGCTTTCTCGCCCATAATCATCTCATAAATTCACGGGGTCTGACAGTTCAGCATTTCTACTCTATCTCCCTGTAACGGGCCGGGACTGTCCCTAAAACAGGGGAATATACAAAGAGAGAATACACAGAACTCTGGTACCATAGCTCAACACTTATACTCCCCACAGAACTTCGACGACGAACTGGAACGACAAGAAGAGGAGACGGGTCAATGGCCCTTTAACTTTGACTGGAATAATGAGTGGGAGGAGTCACGTCAGGACGCGGAGGCGTCTTATACGGAGAGAGACGAATCAACGGTGTGTTTATTCACCCAGAGGGAGCGAGTAGGAGGCCGGAGCGGAGAGGAAGGAGACGACAACGCGGAGACGAGTTCGGAGGAGTTCAGCAAGACGGAGAAAAGACGCCGAGAAGAAGACGAGAAACGGGAGACGCCAGGAGGCCAACGACCCCGCGACTCGCCCAGCCATACACCCGCGGGAGGTGTATGGCTAGCACAGGTACGAGACAAGATCAGGGGCTGGGTCCGTGATAAGGGGAAGCCCGCTGAATAACCTGCGTACTCCCACATCCTTGGCACTGGTTCCCCGCCCTGAGCACTTACACCTCACGTCGTCAGTTTTGCTAGATGTGTGGCACAGGTTATTAGGTCCTCACTCCCTTCCCTTTAAATCATCGTATAAAAAGTGAACATCCAACTTATACGCTGTATTCTCCTTTTTGTTTGCCTTGAGCCACAAGACGGATCCGGACAAATCCCTGTATCGACGGACACCCGAAAGAGGCCGTCGAGCAGAACCCCCAGAGTCAAGCCATAGAAGAACAGCAAGAAGCCGTTCGCCCTGTGGGACTATACTTAAGGGAAAGAAAAGCTCGGACTTGTTGTTCCATAAAATAAAAGATAAGAAAACAAGAATACATTTGTTGCCCATTCATCCCGCACCTGTAACACTCCCATAATTAAAGGGCTTATATATTGCAATGCGGCAGATAAGTAATATAAGAGGAAATAAGGCACATTCCATCCGCCACATTCATTACTAAGTATCATTTTCTTTGATGCTTTCCTTTGACGTTTATAACCCCATAGAAACCGAGAGGTACTTCTTTCTAGATTTTTAAAGCAAATCGGTTGAAATTCCAATGGTATTGTACGATACAAATAGAGTACTTTTGGTAGAATCATCATTTTTAAAATGTTAAGTCTACCGTAAAGTGATAAATGTAAGTGGTCTAAGCGCTGCAGCGAAGCATTAATTTGCGTTAATATGGGGTTTATATTGCGTTCTGGTATCTGCTCTATCGGCAGGGAGATCTTAATTCCTAAGTATGTGACCTCTGAGGTGGTAGTGATATTTGAAGGCGGGTTATCTCCTGAACAAAGAATCTGTGTTTTCTCCAGGTTAAGTTTGTAACCGGAAAAAAGCCCAAATTGCTTAGCAATGTCGTCAATCACTGGTAGGGCTGTCTGGACATCAGTACTAGTTATCACTATGTCATCAGCATAGGCTAAAACTCGATAATTAACATTGGCTAGATGAATAGATTTAATTTTCTGCTTAAAAAAAACGGTTAATTAAAGGATCAATATAAAAAGCAAAAAGTAAAGGGGAACAGGGACATCCTTGTCGGGTGCCCCTGGTAATTGAGAAGGGAACGGAGATTTGCCCATTAATCCGAATATACGCTTTAGGAGCAATGTACAAAGTTTTTAAAGCTATTATAATACCAGGGCCTAATCCCTTCCTAGATAAAAGATCCCACAGGTAGCCCCAGGCAACCCGGTCAAAAGCTTTTTCAGCATCTAGAAATACAAGTCCAACATTAGACCGAGTTGCTTGGGACTGATAGAGATCGTGGGTCATCCCCGACCAATAATTTTACTTTGTAGTTCTCGGGCCCATAAATTTCAATTCACCATATACATTAATCAGGTGACCTCATAAACCAACTACCAGCAACCCTAATTCCTTCCTATTCAGTTCTAGTGCACCCGACTTATCATCCACCGGTACGGGTACCTATGACCACGATGGGTCAGGGAGCTAGCTGTAAAGAAAGGCAGGCAAAATACAAACCCAACTTCATAAACTTTGAATAATCTTAAAATAACCACGGACAACTGGAAAGTTTCAAAAGTTTATCTAGAATTCATTCTCAGAAATCATTAAGTTTACAGTGAAAAGGCAATCAATAATCAAGATGACTAAAATAACATATCCGTATAGAAAGAATGCTAAGGCAACCATTATAAAGCTAATATGAAATGGAAACAAGGATATACTATGCAGGTTCCGAAGTGAAACTTAAGGATGGACAATTATAGATGGGCGAACTTATGCACGTACTAGAGTTACACTATTGGGAAGTACCTCAAAGTATGGGTTAACTTAAAGATCCTATACATCTATAGGACGGGTAAGAAAAGGGAACACGCTATAGATCTAGAAAGTTACTTCAGTCGGTTTTATAAGAGAAAATTATAGACCACATCAGGAATTCTAAACATCAATGGACAAAATGATTTTTCTAAAAGGTAGGGTAACATAGGAACATGCTATGAAATGTTAGCAATAATGTATGAATTTTCATTCAGTAGCTTTGCGAAAGCATGGAAAAATAAACATATGCAAAGGTATGTCTTTATTAAAGCAAAGACAGAAAATAGAAGGTGCAGTATAGAGTTCCTAGCTATATATTTACCTAGAATGGTGTGAAAACCAACCCTGGCCACGGGTCAGTCAAGACAGGAAAATACCCCCAGGAAGGACAGTCATCAATGGGACAGCAGGTGCAGAATGGACACCCCAGGACAGGACAGGAAAACCAGATTAGGATCAGGACAGGACCACCAAGGCACGACCAGCACCCGCAGTTTGGAAGCAACGCCTCCGCTCCACCCTCTCTGCAGCTATCAGTCGGAACCCCGATTGGGTTAGCGAACTCTCCAGCAAAGTGCTCCGCCAGCACTTAAGGTTTAGTAAAACCTTTGAGTCTATGATCAAATTCGGACAGAGTGCTCCGCAGCGCTCTGTAGCTTCAGTCACCTATTGAGTGCGTTGGGTCAGTGACAGGTCAGCTATTCAGACCAGTCGGACAAATTCCCTAGGTGAACCTAGGCTAGTTATACTGTTTTTGGGTCAGTGTACCACCCCCAAATGTTGCAAAGTGTCAGAATCCCCAATTTCGATTGGTCCTAAGGTAGGATGGGTTAACACACCAATCAGAACAGACCTCTCCAAGTCCTAATTTACATTCTAGGGTACCGCCTAGCAAGTTTGGGGTTCCCACAGAAAGGTAGCACAGAATACAATAGAGAATTTACAATGTAGCGAGTTAGGAACACAATTTCTCCATCCTCCTGGGTCAGAGGTGGCTCTCCCAGGAGCATCTTGTCTGTGGCTGCCAGCTGGCTGAGTTCCACTGCTCAAGGCTACTTCTCCCTGGGCTGCGCGATCATGCGCGGAAGGGACCTTCAAGATGGCTCTCGACCCATTCGGACCCCCCCGTTTACCATGATTCATGAAAAGTACGCGAAAACAAATTAAAACATAGAAATAAATGAATATACTACATATCATGATTGTGTACTTAAGGTTTCTCATTATAAAAATATACTATGCAATTATAGGTTAGAGCAACACACAATAACACGAGAGCATCTGCACGAGCTTCACCACGTTAATACATAAGCAGCCATCTTAAGGCTATTACGCATGCGCATATTCTCCCACCAAAACTACCACTACGCCACGTCACGTGAGTGTGACTAACGCATGCGCAGAAGCAAAAGTCCAAAGAGCGGCCATTTTAGAGACGGGAGTTAATCGTTTTAGTAAAACACATAGGCAAGCGTCACTAAGATACACACATATTCGAAATAAAGGGAAATTAGTACAACATACGAATTTTATTACCGGTTTATAACAGATTCGAGGTTCATGACTCGAGCAAGTCGCGATGCGAAATCTTGCTCTATCAATCCCCTCTTTGATGATATTTACTATCATCACAAACAAAAAAATGGAACCAGATGCCAACTTTTCTCACACCTTGTACAACTCAATCTCCTCCAACAGGCGATTCAATTTTTCTTTCGCATCTTTGGAAGGGTGAGAATTTTTCACTTTTTTGTAAATCTGATTATTCATTTCTTCCAATTCAAGTTCATCCACACTCCTTTTCACACCTCTCGCATTCACTGGGTATTTCTTTGTGTGTTTGCGACATTTGCAACAAACGAATATGAGGAATAGGATAAAACCTATCACTCCAATTGGCATCAGTACCTTGAACAATAAGCTTTTACCTAAACTAGCAAACCAATGACCTACATTGGAGAGACCATCAACCAGTCTCTTCCAGGCACTGTCAACCTCGAGTGGTTTGAGTTCCTTTTCCAAATTAGAAATGCCTTTCACATATTTCTTGATTTGTACACTTTTGTCCGGAATATAAGTGCAACAATGTTGCGCCTTCAACATCCGGCAGACTCCGCCCTCTTTTGCTAATAAGGTATCAAGAGCAAGTCTGTTCTGTAAAACCATTGATCTGATCGCAACCATTTCGGTATTGACCAATAGAAATCCATGAGCTGTGTCAGTAGACAGCACATCCACTATTGTGGATAATTTGCAAATTCTGTGTGTGTTCAGAACCACTCCCACTCCAGGTATCAGTGCACTAAAAATACTACCCATTATTTCACCTACACTTTCTCTTTTGCTACGCACTAAGCCATTAGTGTTTTCACTGCTTCCAGCAATTTCATTCACATGGTATATTTTCGGGAAGACAAGGCCAAAATAGCAGCTTCCATACCAGTGATCCGGCAATTTGAAATAAGCCTTGTCTCCACATATATAATAAATTCCGGGAAACACAGGCTCTGACCCATTTTTGAAACCCCAACCTCCAATTACCTTGTAATTGTGCTCACATTGACTGGAACCAATGAAAATGTTATTATAATAACTAGTCTTCTCGCGGTGAAGACAGAGTTTCCCTTTCTTTTCGAAATCCAGCAACAAAGCAGGACCAGCCCCACCATTTGAGGTGCTTTCCATGTTTTCAGCCCATTTAGGAGTTTTCTGCTTTTTATCATTTGCCTTTCTTTGGAAACTCTCCCTTCTTTTCTCTGCCATATTTAAAAACACTTTTTCTTGCTCATGTAATGAGCAGGTCAAGTTGTCCCTGTGTGCGTCATTTAGGTCTATAGTACCTATAGTCAGAAAGTATTCTCCCATATAACGTGTAACGTCACTTTTAGTATGTACAGGATTTAGATTTCCACGTATAGGAAGTTCAGAAAATATCACGTCATTATTAGAGTAATAGTACTGTAACGGTCCTCTTTTGTAAAATAAGCTTGCTAAAATGCTACAGGAAATTCCATAAGTCAAGGGTAGGTGATGATAAGTCACGCCTTCAGCTACAGAAGTGGGTAGCTTCATGCAGACATAGCAGTCTTCTATCTCCATAGTTTCTACATAGTGCACTAACAAGTTTGCGAAAACATTTAAATGAGTCTCGTTCTTTACTCCGTGATAATGTAGTCCTTCCTCTCCTGGTGCTTCTAAGTCTCGTTTTGTTTGTCTGAGTGTCTTTTCACGTCTTTCTACACTTCGTGTTGTCAGTTCTTCAGTGTCAGTAATCTGAGTAGGGTCAATATTAGTATTTTTGCTTACCATAAAAGGAATGAAAACTGTTAATCCTATCCAAACTATTAATACTATAGCTATACTACAGATGCACACCTTGCAGCATGTTTTGCAACAACTGCGTCTAGGCCTTCCATTCACGTTTGAATCAGACATTTTGCTCAGATGAGGTTTTCAACCCCTCTTTGTAACTTTACACAGGTAGCTTAATTTACACACCTTCAGGTGAGTTCGTCTTCTTCGGCAGACAGATCAGCAATCAGTTCTCCTTCACTTTCGTCAGAGATATCAAGATCCTCAAATTCCTCTAAAACTAGGTATGTCCATTCAGGATCCTGGTATTTTTCGTTCAGTCTTTTTATTCGATCACTCCTTCTCTTGGAGCTTTCTCCAGTTTGCTCTGCAATTTGTGGACTTTTCCTTCTATCTGCAAGCTTCTCTTCAACAGTTTTTATTCTCAGTCTCAGTCTCTTAATATATCTTGGTTCGATATTTTTCCTTTTCTTGAGTCTTTTGGCTGGCACTGAGATTTGGCTTTCTTCTAATGCTCTTTTATTTTCCTTTGCTTGTGGCACTTCTGCTTCTATCTCTTCCCTCCCTGTCTGACTAGTCCCAGGTCTTGTATCTATTTCTTCTGCCTGGTTACTAAGCTGGCCTGGTTCAGGTGAATTTTGGTTTTGGCTTTCGAATGTTTCTGTTTCTGTGTCCTGAACACGTTCTTCTAGTTCTATCTGATCCTGTTCAAGCACTTCGATCCCTTGATTTTCTTCTGCTCGAACTTTTACACTAGTTCTAGTCTGTCCCTTTTCAATTTCAGGAGTTAGTGGAGGTGTGTCGATCACTTGCTCTGTCCCTATCTGACCTCCCTCTTCGTCCTCAGACTTGATGTGAATCTCAATAATCTGAGGGTCTTCGCCTGTGCCTATCTCGTCCTCTCTATCCCACTCTCTGTCTTCGTAGGTTCGCTCTCTTATTCTGATTGGGTCTTCGGTTAGGTCGATTATGGGTATCCAATTTTCTTGGCTGGTGCTCGGTTGTTCGTCATCAGCTACTTCAGGACCAACGTCTGCAGACCCCTCAGCTGGACAACCTTCGGCTCCAGGTTCTTTGTCAGGAATTACCTTCTGTGTATGACTGGCATGCATCCACTTGGGAACGCCTGCACACTTCACCGCTGTCGTGGTCACCAGTATTATTTGGGGTTTTTCTCCCCACCTCGGTGCAAGGCAACTCGAACGAGTATGTTTCTTGATTCTAACCCAGACGCCAGGAACCAACTTGTGAACTGGTGTTGTCGGGTTGGCGACGGCGTCTTCCCCAATCTGGCGAGAGATAGAACGCACTTGGTCACCCAGTTGCTTGCAGTACTCAAGTACCAAATCATCAGTAATGCTTAACAGTTTGTATCCTGGTACCCATGCTTGTCTCATCACTCTTCCCATTAGGATTTCATGCGGGCTCAGGCCGGTTTTCCGATCTGGAATACTTCTGAGTCCCATCAGAACAAGAGGCAAGGCATTTATCCAGTTCATTCCAGTAGAGTCACACATCTTTGCCAATCTCGATTTTATAGTGCCATTTATTTGCTCCACCACTCCAGAAGCCTCTGGACGATATGCACAGTGCAGCTTTTGTGTGGTTCCAAATGCTTTACAGAGCTGATCGATTACCTCATTCTGAAAATGTTTGCCTCTATCTGATTCAATAGTGACTGGAACCCCGAACCTAGGTATCAATTCTCGTAATAACAATTTGGCTACTGTTAGGGCGTCACTTTGTTTGGCAGGGTAGGCTTCCACCCATTTGGAAAATAGGCAGACAATGACAAGGACATATCTTTTTCCCTCACAACGAGGCATGGTGATGAAGTCAATTTGTATTCTCACAAAGGGACCCCCTGATTTCCCAATCTTCCCCAGTTCAACTACTGTTCTTTTGCCAGCGTTGAACTGCTGACATGTCAAGCACCTCTGGCAGAGTGATTCTGCTACTTTCCTGAACTTCGGATTATACCAGGTTTGTTGGAAAACCAGAACCATGGCATCCCTACCAATGTGTGAATTTCCATGTATCAACCTTGCCATAGAGGCTAGTAGATGCCTAGGTAACACAGGCATGCCATTTGGACCCACAATGACACCATCCTCTCTTCTTGGTCGACAACCAAGTGTCCTCCACCTCTCTTTCTCTTTCGATGGCACAGCATGCTGCCACTCTCTCACCTCATCCCAGGTAGGCACTTCTTCAAACACCATAAGTTGGCAGCTGTTTCCGGTCCCTCCCAATCTGATATTTATTGACATGCGATCCCTAGCACACTGTTTTGCCACTTGATCAGCAAAATCATTTCCCAATGATACAGGGTCAAAGCCTTTTTTATGGGCAGCACATTTGACCACTGCTAATTCTTTTGGTAATTGGATTGCCTCCAGTAAATCTTGTACAACCTTTCCATTTCGAATGGGGGTACCTGATGAAGTCAGGAATTCTCTTTGTAGCCACAATTGGCCAAAGTCATGCACAACCCCATAACAGTACTGACTGTCAGTATACACTGTTATTCTTTTGTCTTTTCCCAATTTGCAAGCTCTTATCAGTGCAATCAATTCGGCTACTTGTGCAGACTTTATTCCGAATAGACATGATGCTTCTTTAATTTTGTCTAATGCAACCACAGCATATGCAGCACTTAGACCCACCAGTTCGTGTCTCATACATGAGCCATCCACAAACCATTCCTCTTCATGTACAGGCAAAGGTGTTTCTTTAATGTCTGGGCGGGGTTTAGTACTGAATTCTGTCAGGTTAATGCAGTCATGCTCGTTCTCTCCCCCAGCTTCTACAATCATTGAGTCAGGGAGTAGGGTGTTTGGGTTCAAGATATTACACCTAGTGATGACTACATTGGCAGCACCCACGAGAATCCTCTCGTATTTAGTCAGCCGACTAGGGGTGAGATACTGGGTCTTAGTTCGGGTCAGTAAGATCACAATTGCATGTGGAACATACACAGTTACAGGATGTCCCATAACAATGGATTCACTCTGTTCTAAACTCGTGCAAGTTGCAGCTAGTGCTTTCAGGCACCCAGGTAATCCAGCAGCCACTGGATCCAATGTGGCAGAAAAATATGCCACTGGTCGTCTAGTCAACCCGTGTTCCTGTGTTAGGACTGACAATGCACAATTGTCTCGTGTGTCACAGAACAGTGCAAATTCCTTCGAATAGTCAGGCATCCCTAAAGCAGGGGCTGTACACAGACAATCTCGCAATTTCGTAAAAGCTGTCAAGCTCTCATCATTCCATTCCACTGGGTCTTTCGCTCCTTTCTTAGTCATATTTATCAGGGGCTTTGCCAGGACTGCGAATCCCACAATCCATTGCCTGCAATATCCTAAGACTCCAAGGAACATTCTGATTTCTTTCTGAGTACGGGGTAACTGCATCTTTTGAATTATTCTGACTCTTTCAGAAGTGACTTTTCTGATGCCTTTTTCTATCTGGTGCCCCAGATATTTCACTGATTTTGAACAGAACTGCAATTTTTCAGGAGCCACCTTATGTCCCTTTTCTCCTAGGTGGTTTAGTAAGGCAATGGTGTCGATTACACAATCTCTATGACTTTTAGACGCCACCAAGAAGTCGTCAATATATTGCACCAGAACAGACTTTCCAGGTAAGACTAAAGATTCAAGACATTTTTTCAAGATCTGATTAAAGATAGAGGGACTTTCGGTGTACCCTTGAGGGACCCGATTCCAAACGTACACGTGACTGTTGAAAGCAAATGAGAAAAGAAATTTGCTGTCTGGGTGCAATGGGATCAAAAAAAATGCGTGACATAGATCTATCACGGAGAACCACTCAGCATTCCAGGGAATCTGATATAGGATCACTGCGGGGTTCGGGACAATAGGACAGCAAGGAACAACGATCTTGTTTACCTTTCTCAGGTCCTGCACTACTCTGTACTTGCCACTAGGTTTCTTGATTCCAATTATGAGTGAGTTACAAGGACTACTCAGTACTTCTTGTATGATGTCTGCTTCTAGTAACTTTTGTATTTCAATGGCAACTCCTGCTCTCACTTCAGCACTCATTTTGTATGGCTTGGTATTCGGGTAAACTGCATTTTCTTTCATGGCTATCTGTATTGGGTCTATATTGGCCATTAATCCTACATCCTTTCCTGTAAAGTCCCACACTTCTGGTTTCACAGTCTTTTGGAGTTCTTCGGGTAAATCCTGTATAGTCATCCGTTTAATTTCTGAGTCAGGCCTTATTAGCATTAATTTGTAGATGCCATCTTCATCTGGGGTTTGAATTTCGACACCCTTTGGTGTGCAAAAGATGGTACAGTTCATTTTGCACAACAAATCACTTCCCAGTAAGTTTACTGGACTAGTATCACAAACTACAAATCTATGCATTTCTTTGAAGTTCCCTATTGTAATCTCCATGGGTTCTGTAACGGGGGTACTAATCAATTGATTAGATACACCCACTACTTGGATTGCTTCTCCCGAGAGGGGTAGGTTTGGAACGTCTGCTGTTCTTACAGTAGAACGGGTAGCACCAGTGTCCAATAGGAAGGTGACATCATTTCCATCAACCTTTCCTTCAATGTATGGCCCTGACTGGTCTACCGGCAAGGAGGCGCCAAGTACACACTCCTCGTCCTCCCCCCTCAGGCCCCGTCAGAATTGATCGTCACAGAAAAAAGTATCATTTAACAAATACGGCGAAGTTGCTGCATTTCTGTTCTCATTTCCTCCCCAGATCTCTATGTCGTCACCCTGCGGGGATTTCCCCTTAAAATTCTGTTTTGGCGCGCGGGGCACTTGAATAGTTTTTACCTGAGGCTGGGTCTTTCTTGGTCTTTCATTCTGCGTCTGTTGAGTTAAATCAGGGGTTTGGGCATTATCATGCTGTAAATATGGACACTCGTCCCTCCAATGCCCGATTTCTCCGCACTGGTGGCAGGGAAATTTCTTTTTCGCTTCCTCTCTGCTCATTTTTACTTTGGGTTTTCCCCCGCCCCCAGAGCTTTGATTTTGGGTACTTTTGGTCATTTTATTTAACTGCTTTTCCTGTTGTTCCGCTAGTTTAACCTGTGCCCACATTACTTTCTCCTTTAGAGCCTTTCGCTTTTCTGCCATTTCGTCCTCACAGTACTTTGCGTACCGTAGGACCTCATCCATTTTCTTGGACTGCCAACAAATTTTGTTATCTTTTATCCATTGACAAATTTCGGGTCTTAAACCGTTTACAAACCTGTAAATGAAATGGGTCGTATCCTTCATCTCGATGTTATCTATACCACTGTATGTTTTAAACACCTGCAACAGTCTTTCATAAAAGGAATGCACAGTTTCGTCCCTTTCCTGCGTGGTTCTATCTATCTTGGTCCAATCAGTTTCCTTAGCAGGCACCTTTTGCTTCAGATGTTGAATTACCTGTTCATATTTTTTCATTACTTCCTTAGAGGGTTCTCCTGTTTTAGAGTCCCTCGGGTATTCCTCACTAGGCCAAGCAATGGCAATCTTACACTCGGTCCATAAATCTACAGGAACCACTATGTCAAAAAACCCATCCAGGTCTTTCCATAGGCATTTTTGCACCTTTACAAACCTTTCCACCTGTCTGTACCAGTCCACGGGTTTTTCTCGCAATTTCGGGAAATCATTTGTAAAGGACACAATATCTTGTCTGGACCAGGGCACATGTACATATTTTCCACCTGGCACTTCGCGCATAGGGTATAACTGTTCTGGCTTGTCTGCTTCCCTTAAAACGAATTCAGGAGTTGTTTGTTTGGATCGAGCCTCATCTTTCTTCCTGGCCCATCTGGCTTTCCATTTTTCTACATCTCCCCATTTTTGCAGGACTGTCAATAATTCTTTGACCTGCGCCTTTTTTCCGGACACATTCAGGTTGTCTAAATCTTTGTCTGAAAAATCTGCTCTGTACGGTTTTTGCAAAGGTTTCGATTTTGATATATCGATTCCCATACTAGCTGCAGTGCCGGTCAGTTTTTCATGGAGTACTCCGGTATTTCGGGTAAGACTCTTGCAGATAAAGAGCAATTCTTCCTCCGAGTAGGTATTTAATCGATCTAATCCTATGTTTCCTGCCATCAGTTCTTCTATTTCTATTCTCAGCTTGTAAAGATCTAGAGGTTTCGACTGAGGAGTTTGTTTTTCCAATTCTTGACTCCATCTCTCGATTTCTTCCGGAGTCACTGGAATGACACTCTTAGTACCTGAAGCTGATTCCATTTGGATCTCCCTTGTATTGAAAGGATTATGCCTTTTCTGCATCCTTTTTCCTGTCTCCCTAATGGGCAGGGCCAATAGCGAGACTTCAGACTCGCATTCACTTGTCTGGTCATCTATGATTAAGGGTTCTGATTTCGGCTGCGCTATAATTGGGGAAATAACTGGAGTCTTTGGACTTCCCTGTCGATCCCCATACAACGGAACCACTGGTCCAATAGTTACTGGGATAGTCAGGGCTTCAGGGCTGGTATTTAACTGGGAGATTTTCTGAATTATTTCAGCTCTCTGTTTTGCTAGAGCCCCTTGCTCTTGTTCTTCTAATAATCTGTCTAAAGATTTTTCATGTAATACCCGCGGGGTCAAAGTCGGAACATAACTTGGGGCAGTGGGATGCGTCTCACCTGGTCCTTCACCATAATTCGGTCTTGGGAACAAACGTCCTATACTTAGGGATCTGGATGCTTCCTCACCTTGAGGTTGTAGGAACGGCATTCCTGAACTTGAGGATCTCACCTCACCTCCGTAGGAAGGGCGAAAACAAAAGTCTTTTTCACGGGAGTACTTCATCTCTCCACTAGTGGGCATTCTGGGGTAAATATCTTTCGTATCTACGGGTCCTAAACCCTCGTTATAGGGAGGTATTTGGCAACTCCCTCCTACACTTACAGATCTGGCCTCATCTTTGGGAGGAGGTCTTCGGAAAACATCCCCTTCACTAGAAGGTCGGTGTCCTTCATTATAAGGAGGTGGGCTTCTTATAAACATGTCGTCTAACAGTTCATCATCCGACTCTCCAATGGGCACCCAGGGTTTACATTGTTCTGTCTTCTTTTCCCCCCCAGGAGGACACCCCATTGGCATCATTGGAAACAATCCTTCTACAATCATACTCTGTCTCCACTGTTTCATCTTTTTGTCTCGGGTTTCTTGCTTCAATTTCGGATAACATTTTGTTAACCCTTTATCCATGCGGGGCTTATCTCTTTCAAAAGCCTCGATCTCCCATTCTTCTAGAGCTTCGTACTGTGTTAATCTAGGTATGGGATGTAAACCATTCATTCGGGTTCTCAAATTAAATAAAATCCTGCCATTAAAGGTACCTTCTAACGGGAAAGCCAAGATTCCGTCATCCCTTGTATATTCTGCCCAGTTTTCTAACCACACACACGTATTGTACCCTCTATCAAACATCATGAACGATGCGGGAGTGTTTGGTGGAGGTATGACGACACCTTCTCTGGTTCTAATCGGCTTGTCCTTTTTGAAGTAATTCTTTACCTTATTTACAAGAGACAATTTTCTCTTGTTTCCGTACATAATGTCGTTTTTTACACCTTTAAACTGATCTCTCTCGAACCCTAAACACCGAGGATCAGGTCTGGTATGCGGTCTATACGAATGCTAGGAACCAACTAACGAGTAGCATTAAGTCAGAACCCTCTAACTGAGGGTTGAATGGATGCGTGTGCTGATAGCAAAATCATTCATGGAGCACCTACAAGTAATTTGAAGTGTTCCCATCAGAGTTCCATCCTGTACCGCCCTACATCATTTGGGAATATCACCAGTCATGCACACGGGAGGACCCAATGTACGATTTGGCACAGCGTTAGCCTAGTAGGGATTGATTACCCAATGGAAGTTATATGACAGGTCGGTATCAGGATGTAACTAGTAAGCAGTGCTAATAAGTGTAGAAAATAAAGAATTTTTCAAAAGTGGTGGTTTAAAAAGGGGTAGAAGAAGGAGAATGAGTTTAATAGAAACCTTCCGCTCCCACTATCTAAAAACAGTGCATAAGGTAGTGTCAGCAAATAACTACCTAGACAGTTTACATGGTCATGGTCGACATGTTTCTGCAGTTTTACGTGTGCCCCGGGGTCACTTACTGCTTCGTCAGGACCTACAATGCTACTGCTTATTTTGTGCAAAAACAAATAAGGGAAATCAAATGAATTAAATATCACCTTCAATTCTCCCGCTATTGAGGAGAATGTGGCCCCACCTCACCCGGCACTAGCTCAGGTACTACGGAGCCCCGCTCTATCCGTCGGTACTCCAGACGTCGGTACTCCAGACGTCCATCTGGGCTCCCACAGACAGCCCAGATGGACGTCTGGAGTACCGACGGATAGAGCGGGGCTCCGTAGTACAGTGCAAATTCCTTCGAATAGTCAGGCATCCCTAAAGCAGGGGCTGTACACAGACAATCTCGCAATTTCGTAAAAGCTGTCAAGCTCTCATCATTCCATTCCACTGGGTCTTTCGCTCCTTTCTTAGTCATATTTATCAGGGGCTTTGCCAGGACTGCGAATCCCACAATCCATTGCCTGCAATATCCTACGACTCCAAGGAACATTCTGATTTCTTTCTGAGTACGGGGTAACTGCATCTTTTGAATTATTCTGACTCTTTCAGAAGTGACTTTTCTGATGCCTTTTTCTATCTGGTGCCCCAGATATTTCACTGATTTTGAACAGAACTGCAATTTTTCAGGAGCCACCTTATGTCCCTTTTCACCTAGGTGGTTTAGTAAGGCAATGGTGTCGATTACACAATCTCTATGACTTTTAGACGCCACCAAGAAGTCGTCAATATATTGCACCAGAACAGACTTTCCAGGTAAGACTAAAGATTCAAGACATTTTTTCAAGATCTGATTAAAGATAGAGGGACTTTCGGTGTACCCTTGAGGGACCCGATTCCAAACGTACACGTGACTGTTGAAAGCAAATGAGAAAAGAAATTTGCTGTCTGGGTGCAATGGGATCGAAAAAAATGCGTGACATAGATCTATCACGGAGAACCACTCAGCATTCCAGGGAATCTGATATAGGATCACTGCGGGGTTCGGGACAATAGGACAGCAAGGAACAACGATCTTGTTTACCTTTCTCAGGTCCTGCACTACTCTGTACTTGCCACTAGGTTTCTTGATTCCAATTATGAGTGAGTTACAAGGACTACTCAGTACTTCTTGTATGATGTCTGCTTCTAGTAACTTTTGTATTTCAATGGCAACTCCTGCTCTCACTTCAGCACTCATTTTGTATGGCTTGGTATTCGGGTAAACTGCATTTTCTTTCATGGCTATCTGTATTGGGTCTACATTGGCCATTAATCCTACATCCTTTCCTGTAAAGTCCCACACTTCTGGTTTCACTGTCTTTTGGAGTTCTTCGGGTAAATCCTGTATAGTCATCCGTTTAATTTCTGAGTCAGGCCTTATTAGCATTAATTTGTAGATGCCATCTTCATCTGGGGTTTGAATTTCGACACCCTTTGGTGTGCAAAAGATGGTACAGTTAATTTTGCACAACAAATCACGTCCCAGTAAGTTTACTGGACTAGTATCACAAACTACAAATCTATGCATTTCTTTGAAGTTCCCTATTGTAATCTCCATGGGTTCTGTAACGGGGGTACTAATCAATTGATTAGATACACCCACTACTTGGATTGCTTCTCCCGAGAGGGGTAGGTTTGGAACGTCTGCTGTTCTTACAGTAGAACGGGTAGCACCAGTGTCCAATAGGAAGGTGACATCATTTCCATCAACCTTTCCTTCAATGTATGGCCCTGACTGGTCTACCGGCAAGGAGGCGCCAAGTACACACTCCTCCCCCTCCCCCCTCAGGCCCCGTCAGAATTGATCGTCACAGAAAAAAGTATCATTTAACAAATACGGCGAAGTTGCTGCATTTCTGTTCTCATTTCCTCCCCAGATCTCTATGTCGTCACCCTGCGGGGATTTCCCCTTAAAATTCTGTTTTGGCGCGCGGGGCACTTGAATAGTTTTTACCTGAGGCTGGGTCTTTCTTGGTCTTTCATTCTGCGTCTGTTGAGTTAAATCAGGGGTTTGGGCATTATCATGCTGTAAATATGGACACTCGTCCCTCCAATGCCCGATTTCTCCGCACTGGTGGCAGGGAAATTTCTTTTTCGCTTCCTCTCTGCTCATTTTTACTTTGGGTTTTCCCCCGCCCCCAGAGCTTTGATTTTGGGTACTTTTGGTCATTTTATTTAACTGCTTTTCCTGTTGTTCCGCTAGTTTAACCTGTGCCCACATTACTTTCTCCTTTAGAGCCTTTCGCTTTTCTGCCATTTCGTCCTCACAGTACTTTGCATACCGTAGGACCTCATCCATTTTCTTGGACTGCCAACAAATTTTGTTATCTTTTATCCATTGACAAATTTCGGGTCTTAAACCGTTTACAAACCTGTAAATGAAATGGGTCGTATCCTTCATCTCGATGTTATCTATACCACTGTATGTTTTAAACACCTGCAACAGTCTTTCATAAAAGGAATGCACAGTTTCGTCCCTTTCCTGCGTGGTTCTATCTATCTTGGTCCAATCAGTTTCCTTAGCAGGCACCTTTTGCTTCAGATGTTGAATTACCTGTTCATATTTTTTCATTACTTCCTTAGAGGGTTCTCCTGTTTTAGAGTCCCTCAGGTATTCCTCACTAGGCCAAGCAATGGCAATCTTACACTCGGTCCATAAATCTACAGGAACCACTATGTCAAAAAACCCATCCAGGTCTTTCCATAGGCATTTTTGCACCTTTACAAACCTTTCCACCTGTCTGTACCAGTCCACGGGTTTTTCTCGCAATTTCGGGAAATCATTTGTAAAGGACACAATATCTTGTCTGGACCAGGGCACATGTACATATTTTCCACCTGGCACTTCGCGCATAGGGTATAACTGTTCTGGCTTGTCTGCTTCCCTTAGAACGAATTCAGGAGTTTTTTGTTTGGATCGAGCCTCATCTTTCTTCCTGGCCCATCTGGCTTTCCATTTTTCTACATCTCCCCATTTTTGCAGGACTGTCAATAATTCTTTGACCTGCGCCTTTTTTCCGGACACATTCAGGTTGTCTAAATCTTTGTCTGAAAAATCTGCTCTGTACGGTTTTTGCAAAGGTTTCGATTTTGATATATCGATTCCCATACTAGCTGCAGTGCCGGTCAGTTTTTCATGGAGTACTCCGGTATTTCGGGTAAGACTCTTGCAGATAAAGAGCAATTCTTCCTCCGAGTAGGTATTTAATCGATCTAATCCTATGTTTCCTGCCATCAGTTCTTCTATTTCTACTCTCAGCTTGTAAAGATCTAGAGGTTTCGACTGAGGAGTTTGTTCTTCCAATTCTTGACTCCATCTCTCGATTTCTTCCGGAGTCACTGGAATGACACTCTTAGTACCTGAAGCTGATTCCATTTGGATCTCCCTCGTATTGAAAGGATTATGCCTTTTCTGCATCCTTTTTTCCTGTCTCCCTAATGGGCAGGTCCAATAGCGAGACTTCAGACTCGCATTCACTTGTCTGGTCATCTATGATTAAGGGTTCTGATTTCGGCTGCGCTATAATTGGGGAAATAACTGGAGTCTTTGGACTTCCCTGTCGATCCCCATACAACGGAACCACTGGTCCAATAGTTACTGGGATAGTCAGGGCTTCAGGGCTGGTATTTAACTGGGAGATTTTCTGAATTATTTCAGCTCTCTGTTTTGCTAGAGCCCCTAGCTCTTGTTCTTCTAATAATCTGTCTAAAGATTTTTCATGTAATACCCGCGGGGTCAAAGTCGGAACATAACTTGGGGCAGTGGGATGCGTCTCACCTGGTCCTTCACCATAATTCGGTCTTGGGAACAAACGTCCTATACTTAGGGATCTGGATGCTTCCTCACCTTGAGGTTGTAGGAACGGCATTCCTGAACTTGAGGATCTCACCTCACCTCCGTAGGAAGGGCGAAAACAAAAGTCTTTTTCACGGGAGTACTTCATCTCTCCACTAGTGGGCATTCTGGGGTAAATATCTTTCGTATCTACGGGTCCTAAACCCTCGTTATAGGGAGGTATTTGGCAACTCCCTCCTACACTTACAGATCTGGCCTCATCTTTGGGAGGAGGTCTTCGGAAAACATCCCCTTCACTAGAAGGTCGGTGTCCTCCATTATAAGGAGGTGGGCTTCTTATAAACATGTCGTCTAACAGTTCATCATCCGACTCTCCAATGGGCACCCAGGGTTTACATTGTTCTGTCTTCTTTTCCCCCCCAGGAGGACCCCCCATTGGCATCATTGGAAACAATCCTTCTACAATCATACTCTGTCTCCACTGTTTCATCTTTTTGTCTCGGGTTTCTTGCTTCAATTTCGGATAAAATTTTGTTAACCCTTTATCCATGCGGGGCTTATCTCTTTCAAAAGCCTCGATCTCCCATTCTTCTAGAGCTTCGTACTGTGTTAATCTAGGTATGGGATGTAAACCATTCATTCGGGTTCTCAAATTAAATAAAATCCTGCCATTAAAGGTACCTTCTAACGGGAAAGCCAAGATTCCGTCATCCCTTGTATATTCTGCCCAGTTTTCTAACCACACACACGTATTGTACCCTCTATCAAACATCATGAACGATGCGGGAGTGTTTGGTGGAGGTATGACGACACCTTCTCTGGTTCTAATCGGCTTGTCCTTTTTGAAGTAATTCTTTACCTTATTTACAAGAGACAATTTTCTCTTGTTTCCGTACATAATGTCGTGTTTTACACCTTTAAACTGATCTCTCTCGAACCCTAAACACCGAGGATCAGGTCTGGTATGCGGTCTATACGAATGCTAGGAACCAACTAACGAGTAGCATTAAGTCAGAACCCTCTAACTGAGGGTTGAATGGATGCGTGTGCTGATAGCAAAATCATTCATGGAGCACCTACAAGTAATTTGAAGTGTTCCCATCAGAGTTCCATCCTGTACCGCCCTACATCATTTGGGAATATCACCAGTCATGCACACGGGAGGACCCAATGTACGATTTGGCACAGCGTTAGCCTAGTAGGGATTGATTACCCAATGGAAGTTATATGACAGGTCGGTATCAGGATGTAACTAGTAAGCAGTGCTAATAAGTGTAGAAAATAAAGAATTTTTCAAAAGTGGTGGTTTAAAAAGGGGTAGAAGAAGGAGAATGAGTTTAATAGAAACCTTCCGCTCCCACTATCTAAAAACAGTGCATAAGGTAGTGTCAGCAAATAACTACCTAGACAGTTTACATGGTCATGGTCGACATGTTTCTGCAGTTTTACGTGTGCCCCGGGGTCACTTACTGCTTCGTCAGGACCTACAATGCTACTGCTTATTTTGTGCAAAAACAAATAAGGGAAATCAAATGAATTAAATATCACCTTCAATTCTCCCGCTATTGAGGAGAATGTGGCCCCACCTCACCCGGCACTAGCTCAGGTACTACGGAGCCCCGCTCTATCCGTCGGTACTCCAGACGTCGGTACTCCAGACGTCCATCTGGGCTCCCACAGACAGCCCAGATGGACGTCTGGAGTACCGACGGATAGAGCGGGGCTCCGTAGTACAGTGCAAATTCCTTCGAATAGTCAGGCATCCCTAAAGCAGGGGCTGTACACAGACAATCTCGCAATTTCGTAAAAGCTGTCAAGCTCTCATCATTCCATTCCACTGGGTCTTTCGCTCCTTTCTTAGTCATATTTATCAGGGGCTTTGCCAGGACTGCGAATCCCACAATCCATTGCCTGCAATATCCTACGACTCCAAGGAACATTCTGATTTCTTTCTGAGTACGGGGTAACTGCATCTTTTGAATTATTCTGACTCTTTCAGAAGTGACTTTTCTGATGCCTTTTTCTATCTGGTGCCCCAGATATTTCACTGATTTTGAACAGAACTGCAATTTTTCAGGAGCCACCTTATGTCCATTTTCTCCTAGGTGGTTTAGTAAGGCAATGGTGTCGATTACACAATCTCTATGACTTTTAGACGCCACCAAGAAGTCGTCAATATATTGCACCAGAACAGACTTTCCAGGTAAGACTAAAGATTCAAGACATTTTTTCAAGATCTGATTAAAGATAGAGGGACTTTCGGTGTACCCTTGAGGGACCCGATTCCAAACGTACACGTGACTGTTGAAAGCAAATGAGAAAAGAAATTTGCTGTCTGGGTGCAATGGGATCAAAAAAAATGCGTGACATAGATCTATCACGGAGAACCACTCAGCATTCCAGGGAATCTGATATAGGATCACTGCGGGGTTCGGGACAATAGGACAGCAAGGAACAACGATCTTGTTTACCTTTCTCAGGTCCTGCACTACTCTGTACTTGCCACTAGGTTTCTTGATTCCAATTATGAGTGAGTTACAAGGACTACTCAGTACTTCTTGTATGATGTCTGCTTCTAGTAACTTTTGTATTTCAATGGCAACTCCTGCTCTCACTTCAGCACTCATTTTGTATGGCTTGGTATTCGGGTAAACTGCATTTTCTTTCATGGCTATCTGTATTGGGTCTACATTGGCCATTAATCCTACATCCTTTCCTGTAAAGTCCCACACTTCTGGTTTCACAGTCTTTTGGAGTTCTTCGGGTAAATCCTGTATAGTCATCCGTTTAATTTCTGAGTCAGGCCTTATTAGCATTAATTTGTAGATGCCATCTTCATCTGGGGTTTGAATTTCGACACCCTTTGGTGTGCAAAAGATGGTACAGTTCATTTTGCACAACAAATCACGTCCCAGTAAGTTTACTGGACTAGTATCACAAACTACAAATCTATGCATTTCTTTGAAGTTCCCTATTGTAATCTCCATGGGTTCTGTAACGGGGGTACTAATCAATTGATTAGATACACCCACTACTTGGATTGCTTCTCCCGAGAGGGGTAGGTTTGGAACGTCTGCTGTTCTTACAGTAGAACGGGTAGCACCAGTGTCCAATAGGAAGGTGACATCATTTCCATCAACCTTTCCTTCAATGTATGGCCCTGACTGGTCTACCGGCAAGGAGGCGCCAAGTACACACTCCTCGTCCTCCCCCCTCAGGCCCCGTCAGAATTGATCGTCACAGAAAAAAGTATCATTTAACAAATACGGCGAAGTTGCTGCATTTCTGTTCTCATTTCCTCCCCAGATCTCTATGTCGTCACCCTGCGGGGATTTCCCCTTAAAATTCTGTTTAGGCGCGCGGGGCACTTGAATAGTTTTTACCTGAGGCTGGGTCTTTCTTGGTCTTTCATTCTGCGTCTGTTGAGTTAAATCAGGGGTTTGGGCATTATCATGCTGTAAATATGGACACTCGTCCCTCCAATGCCCGATTTCTCCGCACTGGTGGCAGGGAAATTTCTTTTTCGCTTCCTCTCTGCTCATTTTTACTTTGGGTTTTCCCCCGCCCCCAGAGCTTTGATTTTGGGTACTTTTGGTCATTTTATTTAACTGCTTTTCCTGTTGTTCCGCTAGTTTAACCTGTGCCCACATTACTTTCTCCTTTAGAGCCTTTCGCTTTTCTGCCATTTCGTCCTCACAGTACTTTGCGTACCGTAGGACCTCATCCATTTTCTTGGACTGCCAACAAATTTTGTTATCTTTTATCCATTGACAAATTTCGGGTCTTAAACCGTTTACAAACCTGTAAATGAAATGGGTCGTATCCTTCATCTCGATGTTATCTATACCACTGTATGTTTTAAACACCTGCAACAGTCTTTCATAAAAGGAATGCACAGTTTCGTCCCTTTCCTGCGTGGTTCTATCTATCTTGGTCCAATCAGTTTCCTTAGCAGGCACCTTTTGCTTCAGATGTTGAATTACCTGTTCATATTTTTTCATTACTTCCTTAGAGGGTTCTCCTGTTTTAGAGTCCCTCGGGTATTCCTCACTAGGCCAAGCAATGGCAATCTTACACTCGGTCCATAAATCTACAGGAACCACTATGTCAAAAAACCCATCCAGGTCTTTCCATAGGCATTTTTGCACCTTTACAAACCTTTCCACCTGTCTGTACCAGTCCACGGGTTTTTCTCGCAATTTCGGGAAATCATTTGTAAAGGACACAATATCTTGTCTGGACCAGGGCACATGTACATATTTTCCACCTGGCACTTCGCGCATAGGGTATAACTGTTCTGGCTTGTCTGCTTCCCTTAGAACGAATTCAGGAGTTGTTTGTTTGGATCGAGCCTCATCTTTCTTCCTGGCCCATCTGGCTTTCCATTTTTCTACATCTCCCCATTTTTGCAGGACTGTCAATAATTCTTTGACCTGCGCCTTTTTTCCGGACACATTCAGGTTGTCTAAATCTTTGTCTGAAAAATCTGCTCTGTACGGTTTTTGCAAAGGTTTCGATTTTGATATATCGATTCCCATACTAGCTGCAGTGCCGGTCAGTTTTTCATGGAGTACTCCGGTATTTCGGGTAAGACTCTTGCAGATAAAGAGCAATTCTTCCTCCGAGTAGGTATTTAATCGATCTAATCCTATGTTTCCTGCCATCAGTTCTTCTATTTCTATTCTCAGCTTGTAAAGATCTAGAGGTTTCGACTGAGGAGTTTGTTTTTCCAATTCTTGACTCCATCTCTCGATTTCTTCCGGAGTCACTGGAATGACACTCTTAGTACCTGAAGCTGATTCCATTTGGATCTCCCTCGTATTGAAAGGATTATGCCTTTTCTGCATTCTTTTTCCTGTCTCCCTAATGGGCAGGGCCAATAGCGAGACTTCAGACTCGCATTCACTTGTCTGGTCATCTATGATTAAGGGTTCTGATTTCGGCTGCGCTATAATTGGGGAAATAACTGGAGTCTTTGGACTTCCCTGTCGATCCCCATACAACGGAACCACTGGTCCAATAGTTACTGGGATAGTCAGGGCTTCAGGGCTGGTATTTAACTGGGAGATTTTCTGAATTATTTCAGCTCTCTGTTTTGCTAGAGCCCCTTGCTCTTGTTCTTCTAATAATCTGTCTAAAGATTTTTCGTGTAATACCCGCGGGGTCAAAGTCGGAACATAACTTGGGGCAGTGGGATGCGTCTCACCTGGTCCTTCACCATAATTCGGTCTTGGGAACAAACGTCCTATACTTAGGGATCTGGATGCTTCCTCACCTTGAGGTTGTAGGAACGGCATTCCTGAACTTGAGGATCTCACCTCACCTCCGTAGGAAGGGCGAAAACAAAAGTCTTTTTCACGGGAGTACTTCATCTCTCCACTAGTGGGCATTCTGGGGTAAATATCTTTCGTATCTACGGGTCCTAAACCCTCGTTATAGGGAGGTATTTGGCAACTCCCTCCTACACTTACAGATCTGGCCTCATCTTTGGGAGGAGGTCTTCGGAAAACATCCCCTTCACTAGAAGGTCGGTGTCCTTCATTATAAGGAGGTGGGCTTCTTATAAACATGTCGTCTAACAGTTCATCATCCGACTCTCCAATGGGCACCCAGGGTTTACATTGTTCTGTCTTCTTTTCCCCCCCAGGAGGACACCCCATTGGCATCATTGGAAACAATCCTTCTACAATCATACTCTGTCTCCACTGTTTCATCTTTTTGTCTCGGGTTTCTTGCTTCAATTTCGGATAAAATTTTGTTAACCCTTTATCCATGCGGGGCTTATCTCTTTCAAAAGCCTCGATCTCCCATTCTTCTAGAGCTTCCTACTGTGTTAATCTAGGTATGGGATGTAAACCATTCATTCGGGTTCTCAAATTAAATAAAATCCTGCCATTAAAGGTACCTTCTAACGGGAAAGCCAAGATTCTGTCATCCCTTGTATATTCTGCCCAGTTTTCTAACCACACACACGTATTGTACCCTCTATCAAACATCATGAACGATGCGGGAGTGTTTGGTGGAGGTATGACGACACCTTCTCTGGTTCTAATCGGCTTGTCCTTTTTGAAGTAATTCTTTACCTTATTTACAAGAGACAATTTTCTCTTGTTTCCGTACATAATGTCGTGTTTTACACCTTTAAACTGATCTCTCTCGAACCCTAAACACCGAGGATCAGGTCTGGTATGCGGTCTATACGAATGCTAGGAACCAACTAACGAGTAGCATTAAGTCAGAACCCTCTAACTGAGGGTTGAATGGATGCGTGTGCTGATAGCAAAATCATTCATGGAGCACCTACAAGTAATTTGAAGTGTTCCCATCAGAGTTCCATCCTGTACCGCCCTACATCATTTGGGAATATCACCAGTCATGCACACGGGAGGACCCAATGTACGATTTGGCACAGCGTTAGCCTAGTAGGGATTGATTACCCAATGGAAGTTATATGACAGGTCGGTATCAGGATGTAACTAGTAAGCAGTGCTAATAAGTGTAGAAAATAAAGAATTTTTCAAAAGTGGTGGTTTAAAAAGGGGTAGAAGAAGGAGAATGAGTTTAATAGAAACCTTCCGCTCCCACTATCTAAAAACAGTGCATAAGGTAGTGTCAGCAAATAACTACCTAGACAGTTTACATGGTCATGGTCGACATGTTTCTGCAGTTTTACGTGTGCCCCGGGGTCACTTACTGCTTCGTCAGGACCTACAATGCTACTGCTTATTTTGTGCAAAAACAAATAAGGGAAATCAAATGAATTAAATATCACCTTCAATTCTCCCGCTATTGAGGAGAATGTGGCCCCACCTCACCCGGCACTAGCTCAGGTACTACGGAGCCCCGCTCTATCCGTCGGTACTCCAGACGTCGGTACTCCAGACGTCCATCTGGGCTCCCACAGACAGCCCAGATGGACGTCTGGAGTACCGACGGATAGAGCGGGGCTCCGTAGTACAGTGCAAATTCCTTCGAATAGTCAGGCATCCCTAAAGCAGGGGCTGTACACAGACAATCTCGCAATTTCGTAAAAGCTGTCAAGCTCTCATCATTCCATTCCACTGGGTCTTTCGCTCCTTTCTTAGTCATATTTATCAGGGGCTTTGCCAGGACTGCGAATCCCACAATCCATTGCCTGCAATATCCTACGACTCCAAGGAACATTCTGATTTCTTTCTGAGTACGGGGTAACTGCATCTTTTGAATTATTCTGACTCTTTCAGAAGTGACTTTTCTGATGCCTTTTTCTATCTGGTGCCCCAGATATTTCACTGATTTTGAACAGAACTGCAATTTTTCAGGAGCCACCTTATGTCCCTTTTCACCTAGGTGGTTTAGTAAGGCAATGGTGTCGATTACACAATCTCTATGACTTTTAGACGCCACCAAGAAGTCGTCAATATATTGCACCAGAACAGACTTTCCAGGTAAGACTAAAGATTCAAGACATTTTTTCAAGATCTGATTAAAGATAGAGGGACTTTCGGTGTACCCTTGAGGGACCCGATTCCAAACGTACACGTGACTGTTGAAAGCAAATGAGAAAAGAAATTTGCTGTCTGGGTGCAATGGGATCGAAAAAAATGCGTGACATAGATCTATCACGGAGAACCACTCAGCATTCCAGGGAATCTGATATAGGATCACTGCGGGGTTCGGGACAATAGGACAGCAAGGAACAACGATCTTGTTTACCTTTCTCAGGTCCTGCACTACTCTGTACTTGCCACTAGGTTTCTTGATTCCAATTATGAGTGAGTTACAAGGACTACTCAGTACTTCTTGTATGATGTCTGCTTCTAGTAACTTTTGTATTTCAATGGCAACTCCTGCTCTCACTTCAGCACTCATTTTGTATGGCTTGGTATTCGGGTAAACTGCATTTTCTTTCATGGCTATCTGTATTGGGTCTACATTGGCCATTAATCCTACATCCTTTCCTGTAAAGTCCCACACTTCTGGTTTCACAGTCTTTTGGAGTTCTTCGGGTAAATCCTGTATAGTCATCCGTTTAATTTCTGAGTCAGGCCTTATTAGCATTAATTTGTAGATGCCATCTTCATCTGGGGTTTGAATTTCGACACCCTTTGGTGTGCAAAAGATGGTACAGTTCATTTTGCACAACAAATCACGTCCCAGTAAGTTTACTGGACTAGTATCACAAACTACAAATCTATGCATTTCTTTGAAGTTCCCTATTGTAATCTCCATGGGTTCTGTAACGGGGGTACTAATCAATTGATTAGATACACCCACTACTTGGATTGCTTCTCCCGAGAGGGGTAGGTTTGGAACGTCTGCTGTTCTTACAGTAGAACGGGTAGCACCAGTGTCCAATAGGAAGGTGACATCATTTCCATCAACCTTTCCTTCAATGTATGGCCCTGACTGGTCTACCGGCAAGGAGGCGCCAAGTACACACTCCTCGTCCTCCCCCCTCAGGCCCCGTCAGAATTGATCGTCACAGAAAAAAGTATCATTTAACAAATACGGCGAAGTTGCTGCATTTCTGTTCTCATTTCCTCCCCAGATCTCTATGTCGTCACCCTGCGGGGATTTCCCCTTAAAATTCTGTTTAGGCGCGCGGGGCACTTGAATAGTTTTTACCTGAGGCTGGGTCTTTCTTGGTCTTTCATTCTGCGTCTGTTGAGTTAAATCAGGGGTTTGGGCATTATCATGCTGTAAATATGGACACTCGTCCCTCCAATGCCCGATTTCTCCGCACTGGTGGCAGGGAAATTTCTTTTTCGCTTCCTCTCTGCTCATTTTTACTTTGGGTTTTCCCCCGCCCCCAGAGCTTTGATTTTGGGTACTTTTGGTCATTTTATTTAACTGCTTTTCCTGTTGTTCCGCTAGTTTAACCTGTGCCCACATTACTTTCTCCTTTAGAGCCTTTCGCTTTTCTGCCATTTCGTCCTCACAGTACTTTGCGTACCGTAGGACCTCATCCATTTTCTTGGACTGCCAACAAATTTTGTTATCTTTTATCCATTGACAAATTTCGGGTCTTAAACCGTTTACAAACCTGTAAATGAAATGGGTCGTATCCTTCATCTCGATGTTATCTATACCACTGTATGTTTTAAACACCTGCAACAGTCTTTCATAAAAGGAATGCACAGTTTCGTCCCTTTCCTGCGTGGTTCTATCTATCTTGGTCCAATCAGTTTCCTTAGCAGGCACCTTTTGCTTCAGATGTTGAATTACCTGTTCATATTTTTTCATTACTTCCTTAGAGGGTTCTCCTGTTTTAGAGTCCCTCGGGTATTCCTCACTAGGCCAAGCAATGGCAATCTTACACTCGGTCCATAAATCTACAGGAACCACTATGTCAAAAAACCCATCCAGGTCTTTCCATAGGCATTTTTGCACCTTTACAAACCTTTCCACCTGTCTGTACCAGTCCACGGGTTTTTCTCGCAATTTCGGGAAATCATTTGTAAAGGACACAATATCTTGTCTGGACCAGGGCACATGTACATATTTTCCACCTGGCACTTCGCGCATAGGGTATAACTGTTCTGGCTTGTCTGCTTCCCTTAGAACGAATTCAGGAGTTGTTTGTTTGGATCGAGCCTCATCTTTCTTCCTGGCCCATCTGGCTTTCCATTTTTCTACATCTCCCCATTTTTGCAGGACTGTCAATAATTCTTTGACCTGCGCCTTTTTTCCGGACACATTCAGGTTGTCTAAATCTTTGTCTGAAAAATCTGCTCTGTACGGTTTTTGCAAAGGTTTCGATTTTGATATATCGATTCCCATACTAGCTGCAGTGCCGGTCAGTTTTTCATGGAGTACTCCGGTATTTCGGGTAAGACTCTTGCAGATAAAGAGCAATTCTTCCTCCGAGTAGGTATTTAATCGATCTAATCCTATGTTTCCTGCCATCAGTTCTTCTATTTCTATTCTCAGCTTGTAAAGATCTAGAGGTTTCGACTGAGGAGTTTGTTTTTCCAATTCTTGACTCCATCTCTCGATTTCTTCCGGAGTCACTGGAATGACACTCTTAGTACCTGAAGCTGATTCCATTTGGATCTCCCTCGTATTGAAAGGATTATGCCTTTTCTGCATCCTTTTTCCTGTCTCCCTAATGGGCAGGGCCAATAGCGAGACTTCAGACTCGCATTCACTTGTCTGGTCATCTATGATTAAGGGTTCTGATTTCGGCTGCGCTATAATTGGGGAAATAACTGGAGTCTTTGGACTTCCCTGTCGATCCCCATACAACGGAACCACTGGTCCAATAGTTACTGGGATAGTCAGGGCTTCAGGGCTGGTATTTAACTGGGAGATTTTCTGAATTATTTCAGCTCTCTGTTTTGCTAGAGCCCCTTGCTCTTGTTCTTCTAATAATCTGTCTAAAGATTTTTCATGTAATACCCGCGGGGTCAAAGTCGGAACATAACTTGGGGCAGTGGGATGCGTCTCACCTGGTCCTTCACCATAATTCGGTCTTGGGAACAAACGTCCTATACTTAGGGATCTGGATGCTTCCTCACCTTGAGGTTGTAGGAACGGCATTCCTGAACTTGAGGATCTCACCTCACCTCCGTAGGAAGGGCGAAAACAAAAGTCTTTTTCACGGGAGTACTTCATCTCTCCACTAGTGGGCATTCTGGGGTAAATATCTTTCGTATCTACGGGTCCTAAACCCTCGTTATAGGGAGGTATTTGGCAACTCCCTCCTACACTTACAGATCTGGCCTCATCTTTGGGAGGAGGTCTTCGGAAAACATCCCCTTCACTAGAAGGTCGGTGTCCTTCATTATAAGGAGGTGGGCTTCTTATAAACATGTCGTCTAACAGTTCATCATCCGACTCTCCAATGGGCACCCAGGGTTTACATTGTTCTGTCTTCTTTTCCCCCCCAGGAGGACACCCCATTGGCATCATTGGAAACAATCCTTCTACAATCATACTCTGTCTCCACTGTTTCATCTTTTTGTCTCGGGTTTCTTGCTTCAATTTCGGATAAAATTTTGTTAACCCTTTATCCATGCGGGGCTTATCTCTTTCAAAAGCCTCGATCTCCCATTCTTCTAGAGCTTCGTACTGTGTTAATCTAGGTATGGGAGTGGAGAAGTGTGGCTCACTGGTTAGAGGCGGCAGACCCATAAGCAGAGAACGGCCCGGGACCAGGGTTCGATTCCCAACGCGGCAGGGTCGTGGACCAGGGTCAGCGGACTCGATAATTCTCGCCTCGGTGCCTACTCTAGTCAGAAACCACACTCGGCAACTCTGGGCATCAGCTTGCCTCATCTTCACAACGGCCCCCCCAGACCGCCGGGGATGCTTGGTCGCACCTTAGAGATACCCATCAGGGACCATCTCTCAGGGTGAGCCAGGACGGGTTCCCCAGCGGTCGAAGCGTGGAGATACTCCTCCGGGAGTCGATTCCTAGCGCTATATAAACCCACAATTAAATTAAATTAAATTAAACCATTCATTCGGGTTCTCAAATTAAATAAAATCCTGCCATTAAAGGTACCTTCTAACGGGAAAGCCAAGATTCTGTCATCCCTTGTATATTCTGCCCAGTTTTCTAACCACACACACGTATTGTACCCTCTATCAAACATCATGAACGATGCGGGAGTGTTTGGTGGAGGTATGACGACACCTTCTCTGGTTCTAATCGGCTTGTCCTTTTTGAAGTAATTCTTTACCTTATTTACAAGAGACAATTTTCTCTTGTTTCCGTACATAATGTCGTGTTTTACACCTTTAAACTGATCTCTCTCGAACCCTAAACACCGAGGATCAGGTCTGGTATGCGGTCTATACGAATGCTAGGAACCAACTAACGAGTAGCATTAAGTCAGAACCCTCTAACTGAGGGTTGAATGGATGCGTGTGCTGATAGCAAAATCATTCATGGAGCACCTACAAGTAATTTGAAGTGTTCCCATCAGAGTTCCATCCTGTACCGCCCTACATCATTTGGGAATATCACCAGTCATGCACACGGGAGGACCCAATGTACGATTTGGCACAGCGTTAGCCTAGTAGGGATTGATTACCCAATGGAAGTTATATGACAGGTCGGTATCAGGATGTAACTAGTAAGCAGTGCTAATAAGTGTAGAAAATAAAGAATTTTTCAAAAGTGGTGGTTTAAAAAGGGGTAGAAGAAGGAGAATGAGTTTAATAGAAACCTTCCGCTCCCACTATCTAAAAACAGTGCATAAGGTAGTGTCAGCAAATAACTACCTAGACAGTTTACATGGTCATGGTCGACATGTTTCTGCAGTTTTACGTGTGCCCCGGGGTCACTTACTGCTTCGTCAGGACCTACAATGCTACTGCTTATTTTGTGCAAAAACAAATAAGGGAAATCAAATGAATTAAATATCACCTTCAATTCTCCCGCTATTGAGGAGAATGTGGCCCCACCTCACCCGGCACTAGCTCAGGTACTACGGAGCCCCGCTCTATCCGTCGGTACTCCAGACGTCGGTACTCCAGACGTCCATCTGGGCTCCCACAGACAGCCCAGATGGACGTCTGGAGTACCGACGGATAGAGCGGGGCTCCGTAGTACCTGAGCTAGTGCCGGGTGAGGTGGGGCCACATTCTCCTCAATAGCGGGAGAATTGAAGGTGATATTTAATTCATTTGATTTCCCTTATTTGTTTTTGCACAAAATAAGCAGTAGCATTGTAGGTCCTGACGAAGCAGTAAGTGACCCCGGGGCACACGTAAAACTGCAGAAACATGTCGACCATGACCATGTAAACTGTCTAGGTAGTTATTTGCTGACACTACCTTATGCACTGTTTTTAGATAGTGGGAGCGGAAGGTTTCTATTAAACTCATTCTCCTTCTTCTACCCCTTTTTAAACCACCACTTTTGAAAAATTCTTTATTTTCTACACTTATTAGCACTGCTTACTAGTTACATCCTGATACCGACCTGTCATATAACTTCCATTGGGTAATCAATCCCTACTAGGCTAACGCTGTGCCAAATCGTACATTGGGTCCTCCCGTGTGCATGACTGGTGATATTCCCAAATGATGTAGGGCGGTACAGGATGGAACTCTGATGGGAACACTTCAAATTACTTGTAGGTGCTCCATGAATGATTTTGCTATCAGCACACGCATCCATTCAACCCTCAGTTAGAGGGTTCTGACTTAATGCTACTCGTTAGTTGGTTCCTAATAGTCTTGAGGGTCGTAGCATTGTGGTCGTTAAACTTTCCCTCTGACCCCCCCCGAGTTAATATTGTCTATACGAATGCCACATACGATTCCTACGAGTGACCTTTGTTTACAAAATCACTCCCAAATCCAAGTGCGTCTTTTATTTTCGTGCGACCAATGAAGTGCACGAGTTCAAATAATCTCGACCAATGGGTGCGCGGCTTTTTTCACGAGACAGTTCTCACGCTTCAGCACTCACCCCTCCTTTACAATTCCAGCTCCGCTACACACTCGCTGCGTCTACCAATCCCAGCGCGGCACAGAGTGACGTCAGAGCAGCTTCGCGACTGACTCCCTCCTTCACAAGGTAACGGAAACTTTCTTTCTAAAGTGCTAGTGCTTAGTTATTTAACAACGAATACACATTCGCCACTGTACTCAAGTGTCTAGATAGGAAAGAATTTGTTTCACTGCAAGTAAACTACTTCCATTTACTTTTCACACACTACGGATAGATCTCTTCTGCCTATCCTTCATTCAAGCATTGGGGAACCTGTTATTTCCCTAGACTCATCCGCCTTTCCGGGATATATACTAAGCCTAAAGTTTCACCAGCGAACCCTTTTTGCTTTCACCCAAGCTTCGATGATCCTGCTACTCCTTCCGGTGTGACCCTCACTAGGTTTATATCACAGTAGAAGTTTTGCCAGTGTTCTCGTTTGCTATCATTTATTCAACTATTCATTCAGAAAACCCTAATCAGTGCTTCCAGTTCTGCCTAACCTGCACCAATTTTCCTTGGGCCAGTGACCTCGAAGTAAGTGGATTCTATTCACCACTCACTATTCAATTTCCCGGGGATTCCCAACAACAACAAAAAAAACACTTTACGAACAAATGGGTTAATACATATATCAGTATAATAATAAGAAAAACAATTTAAAACATTTCATAATTTTTTTTCAAAGCAAACATTTCAAGTGAGCGATCAAATCACGTGAACTACTTGCCCTTGTAGCAGCCTCAAAACCTTATTTAGCAGCATCCAACCTAGCTAGTTTACCTAGTCCTACCTAACTTTTAACTATTCCCTAACCATCCTCTGTGCTACCAGTAAATTACTGATAGAGATCGTGGGTCACCCGACCAATAATTTCACCATGTATTTCTCGGGCCCATAAATTTTAATTCACCATATACATTAATCAGGTGACCTCATAAACCAACTACCAGCAACCATAATTCCTTCCTATTCAGTTCTAGTGCACCCGACTTATCATCCACCGTTACGGGTACCTATGACCACGATGGGTCAGGGAGCTAGCTGTAAAGAAAGGCAGGCAAAATACAAACCCAACTTCATAAACTTTGAATAATCTTAAAATAACCACGGACAACTGGAAAGTTTCAAAAGTTTATCTAGAATTCATTCTCAGAAATCATTAAGTTTACAGTCAAAAGGCAATCAAGATGACTAAAATAACATATCTGTATAGAAAGAATGCTAAGGCAACCATTATAAAGCTAATATGAAATGGAAACAAGGATATACTATGCAGGTTCCGAAGTGAAACTTAAGGATGGACAATTATAGATGGGCGAACTTATGCACGTACTAGAGTTACACTATTGGGAAGTACCTCAAAGTATGGGTTAACTTAAAGATCCTATACATCTATAGGACGGGTAAGAAAAGGGAACACGCTATAGATCTAGAAAGTTACTTCAGTCGGTTTTATAAGAGAAAATTAAAGACCACATCAGGAATTCTAAACATCAATGGAGAAAATGATTTTTCTAAAAGGTAGGGTAACATAGGAACATGCTATGAAATGTTAGCAATAATGTATGAATTTTCATTCAGTAGCTTTGCGAAAGCATGGAAAAATAAACATATGCAAAGGTATGTCTTTATTAAAGCAAAGACAGAAAATAGAAGGTGCAGTATAGAGTTCCTAGCTATATATTTACCTAGAATGGTGTGAAAACCAACCCTGGCCACGGGTCAGTCAAGACAGGAAAATACCCCCAGGAAGGACAGTCATCAATGGGACAGCAGGTGCAGAATGGACACCCCAGGACAGGACAGGAAAACCAGATTAGGATCAGGACAGGACCACCAAGGCACGACCAGCACCCGCAGCTTGGAAGCAACGCCTGCGCTCCACCCTCTCTGCAGCTATCAGTCGGAACCCCGATTGGGTTAGCGAACTCTCCAGCAAAGTGCTCCGCCAGCAATTAAGGTTTAGTAAAACCTTTGAGTCTATGGTCAAATTCGGACAGAGTGCTCCGCAGCGCTCTGTAGCTTCAGTCACCTATTGAGTGCGTTGGGTCAGTGACAGGTCAGCTATTCAGACAAGTCGGACAAATTCCCTAGGTGAACCTAGACTAGTTATACTGTTTTTGGGTCAGTGTACCACCCCCAAATGTTGCAAAGTGTCAGAATCCCCAATTTCGATTGGTCCTAAGGTAGGATGGGTTAACACACCAATCAGAACAGACCTCTACAAGTCCTAATTTACATTCTAGGGTACCGCCTAGCAAGTTTGGGGTTCCCACAGAAAAGTAGCACAGAATACAATAGAGAATTTACAATATAGCGAGTTAGAAACACAATTTCTCCATCCTCCTGGGTCAGAGGTGGCTCTCCCAGGAGCATCTTGTCTGTGGCTGCCAGCTGGCTGAGTTCCACTGCTCAAGGCTACTTCTCCCTGGGCTGCGCGATCATGCGCGGAAGGGACCTTCAAGATGGCTCTCGACCCATTCGGACCCCCCGTTTACCATGATTCATGAAAAGTAAGCGAAAACAAATTAAAACATAGAAATAAATGAATATACTACATATCATGATTGTGTACTTAAGGTTTCTCATTATAAAAATATACTATGCAATTATAGGTTAGAGCAACACACAATAACACGAGAGCATCTGCACGAACTTCACCTCGTTAATACATAAGCAGCCATCTTAAGGCTATTACGCATGCGCATATTCTCCCACCAAAACTACCACTACGTCACGTCACGTGAGTGTGACTAACGCATGCGCAGAAGCAAAAGTCCAAAGAGCGGCCATTTTAGAGACGGGAGTTAATCGTTTTAGTAAAACACATAGGCAAGCGTCACTAAGATACACACATATTCGAAATAAAGGGAAATTAGTACAACATACGAATTTTATTACCGGTTTATAACAGATTCGAGGTTCATGTCTCGAGCAAGTCGCGATGCGAAATCTTGCTCCATCAGGACCAATCCAAAAACGAGATCACTCGCCGAATATGGTCAGCTGTGTCTCTAGCAGGGATAAAGCCATGTTGGTAAATAGAGACCAAGGGAGAAATAATATTAGACAATCGTAAAGCTAGAATTTTAGAAAACATTTTGCTGTCGGCATTTATAAGTGATATAGGACGGAAAGATGAGGGTAATAGCGGGGGTTTGCCTTTTTTTAAGAAACACAGTAATTATAGAATCATGCCATGATTGAGGGGCACTGCCTTGTTGAGCTCTTAGACATAAATCCACTAGTTCATTTTTTAAGACCCTCCCAAACTGTTTAAAAATCTCTAAAGGAATAGCGTCCGGGCCCGCTGCTTTTCCTGAGGCTAACGACATTAATGAGAATTCAATTTCCTCCCAAGTAAATGGTAAATCTAATTTCTCCTTTTTTTTTTTTTTGATACTTTATTTATTACGTTTTTCTCTGTAAACAGCACAAGGAAGAAACAACCAAAGAGGTCACATATGTACATATCACAATCGCTGGATCAACATATAGGCACTGTACATGGGCAAATGGCTAGCACGGGCAGATATCTGGCACATAGAATAGCTTATGCGGTTCATTTTATCAAAACAATACATAGTAATAAGCAGGCATGGACAGTCCTATAGATATGTAACATGGGTAGTAGCACTAAGCGGTCAGACAATTGATATCAGCATTCCCAGGTCATTTCAAGAAGACATACCCTTTCGGTATCAAGGCACGTAGAGTGTAGCGTGTGTGTCACCTTGTGTAAACCCCTATCCCGTCTATGTACTAGGAGGGACCATGCCTTCCCCACAATCTATCCCCTACAGCTTCCTTTTCAGTGGATTGCGGCGTGCCTCATAAAGTATCCTCGTGAAGGGTTCTGTGTAGGCGAGAGGTATAGCTGCATCATTCAACTGTCAACCTCCGAATCTGTAGATATTGCCGTGTCCCTTAACAAATATATCTTGAGTGGTCCCCATATATCCTTCGGCCTGCTCTGTACTGGTGTCAATTCTGCATAGATATTATTCTGGTCCTGACAATAAACCAAGTCATCAAGCCATTCCTTAAACTTAGGAGCCCTACCCCGCCCCCAGCGACAAGCAACTCGCCTCTTAGCGAGCAGTAGTGCGATATCCGTGAATTTTCTAATAGATTTGGGTACATCCCTAGTGTATCCTAATAGCATAATTAGCGGGTCTCTGGCAACTGCCCCAGACGTCATAACCTGTAGTGCGGCCTGTACCTGCGTCCAGTAGTCAAAAACTCCTGGGCATTCCCAAGCTAAATGTAAGAAATCCGCCCCCGCTGTATTGCAGCGGTCGCATCGATCGGTATCTGCCAATTGAAAGCGCAATTTTCTCACAGGTGTATAATAGAATCTTTGCAAAAATTTGAAATGAATGATCTTCAGCCTACTGCTAGACGTAATATTAGCCGTGACCGCACAGCAGTAGTGCCATTGGTCGTCAGTAATATCTCGGCTGAAGTCTACAGTCCAATGTTGTCGCGCCGAGCTCTCAGGCACTTGACGCCTTGACCTAATGGTATTATAAAGTCGAGAAACAAGATGGCGGGCGTCCGACTTAAGCATGGTATGAAATGACAGGACCACTTCCGGTTCCTCCAGAAAGCTGGGCAACACTTCCCTCAATCCCTGTCTAAGGCGGATGTAGTAGAACACCTCCAACGGCGTAGGTGTAACTGCATGAAACAGCTGTTCCTTGGTACGGAACCGTCCATTTAGGAACAAGTCCCCCCACACAGAGATTTTCATGCGCCTGCACATCAACTGAAATCCTGTTTCTTGTAAGAGTGTTATGCGAGGGTGATACGAAAGAGGAAGTACCGGGGAATATAATTGCGTGGCACCTACGAACCGCACTATCCTACTCCACGCATCAATGGTGCAAGTGACCGTGGTAAACGGCGTGGTTATATCCTTGACCGTACCCAATATCAGACCATTAAGAGGAATAGGACGCGCGATCCAGTCCTCAGCAGCGATTTGCGGCATGCATGGCGTGGGTTTCACCCAATGATACGCATATTGTGCTTGGGCAGCGGCGTAATAAAGTTCGAAATCCGGCACATCAAAGCCTCCTGCCTCATAAGGCTGGGTAATGATGGACAAAAAGACAAAAGGAGTGGTGGAGGGTCCTAGGGGAGTTTGTTTATAGACCGTGAGAGTACCTAGTCCCCCAACTTCACAGCAAAAAACACGAGAGGTACTAAAAGTCTAGAAATCAGAGAACTACTGGAACCTAATTGTGTCCCATATTAATGTTCAGACCACACTGTTAATCTAAACAAATGACAATGTCATGCCAGAGAAGTGAGACAGAGAAGATACACAGTCTGAAAGACTAGAAAAAGTACCCATCAGCCCACTCAAAAGTGGAATCTCGTCATCTGGGTTGTTCCGTGTTGGAGACAGGTGTCCTGTAGGCTCCTTCTCAGGGAGAGTCTGAGGTTGCCTAATGATGGACCCTGGGATCAAGCATCCAACCAACAGAAGACAGTCTGTGAGCGGAAGGGGCAAAAGTTGCAGTGCTCAAAAGAAGAACAGAAAAGGAAAGTAATCCTGGTGATTTAAAAATACCTACTTTGATGACATAAAGAAACTTTATTGGGTCTGACCATCAAAGTGGTATTATTAAAAGCAGTATGCTGATAGCATGCAAGGAATTGCTATCTACCATGAATGTTAGTTGGTCGACATGTTTCAGCCTAGAGCGGCTTTCTTCAGGACCTATGATTTGCTACTGCAACACTTACTTATCGTGTTTTAAGACGTGATTTACAACCATTCTCCAATTGATTAAGAGGAAAGATGGTATATCTTCTCCTGTGTATACAAATGTGGGAGACAAAAGTAAAACAGTATTAGAAAAAAGCATATCTGTAGCATACATTTCACAACTCTGTACAAGTGAAAAGAATAATATGAAAAATGTAGTTCTCACTCACCCTAATTGTGGGGAGAAAAAACCTCACCTCACCTGGCGACAGCTCAGGTTAGAAGGAGGCCACGCACTGTAAGTAAGCGCATGGATCTGAAGTTAATTTCAGGGCAACTATTATAGTCACACAAAACATTTAAAACATTTCATTAGTGATACTCTTGAGGCAAAAAGGCAGAACTAGATTTAGAATGTACACAGCTATGGAGAGCGTCCAACTGGAATGTTCCATTAGGACAACTCGCTAGCTGGTCAAAGTAACCAAGTAGCCATAACACAAGGGAACCAAGACGCTTTTCCATTAGTGCTTGGGTGAATAATTAGTACTCAATGAAAGAGTACCACACCTCCAGTACTCTGTCAAAGGCAAAGAATAACCGCATAGTAAACCGCCATGACTCACCTCTCCGTCGTTGCCTCGGATTGAAGACTGAGCCGAGGGGGAGGTGAAGTACTCAATTGTAAGCGGTGTTTTATTAGTAGGTGGAGGACCTTAGAGGGAACTATCAATGCGAGCGTTTCTATTGGCTTGCTATCTGCAGATAACATGAGCCAATGGTGGCAGTTCGGGCCTCCGTGCTGGGCTATAGGAAGCGATGAACTGTCGGCCAATGGAGGGCCAAAACGACAAAGTTAAGTCCGTTAGGGTGGTGGACCTTGTTGGAAGCTCATAAGCGGAGTATTCCCATAGGCTGGCTGTCCCGACCAATAGGAAGTCTCAGAGCAGAATAACACTCGAATTCAGTGATTGGTTAAGTATAGACCAATCACGAAAGAGCTCAACTTCCGTGGTTCTGTCAAAGGGGATGGCGGACTGTGTAGAAGACTGGTTTCAGAAGTGTTTGTTCTACGTGCAGAACCAGGGTGACGTCTGCGGTATTACGCGGACCAATTGGGAAGGTGAATAGGAAGGAGAGTTTAATGCCGCCTTTCCATTCGTAAGAGAGCTGCATTCCCATAGTCATTTCCGAAGAAATAGCGCATTATGCAGAGTTGTAGTAAATCCTTCGCTTGCAAATGTGGGTCACAGGCTCAAAACTATGGTTAAATTCAGAGCCAATGCCGAACAGCAATAACGTCAAAGGTTGGACGCGGACCAATAGGGAAAACAGTTGAAAGAATGATATAATACGGCCAAAACACAGTTCATTTTGACTAAAGGCAGGCACTGATCAGCCTGAATGCCAAACAGCTACCTTAACATTCAATATGTCAGTGCAGAGGGCAGTCGATCCTTCGTACAACATCGATCTTGCCGACAAAGGAAGGCAGACCCAAAGTCCGATGAAGAGAAACTCAGACAGAATCAAAATGACCACACGATCTAATGTGACATGCATATGATGCAGTGTGGATACAGTATATCCAAAAACCAGCGAGACCCAAGTAAATAGTGAGGCCAATGTACATTTGGAAAAAACCATTAGAGAAAACATTAAGACATGGCTCGCAAAAAAGGCAGTGCCTATCGATCAACATGGTATGTGGAGCCAGGTGGTTTATCTAATGCATGGGCATGTGTCAGTAGTATATGACATTATAGCCAAACAATCAGGAGCATCAATACTTATATGCCAGGTGTGTCATTCAATAATGTCAATTGGGTGATACAGCTTATCAGCTAAGTCATACTGAGTTCAGGCTCACAACTGCATCCACGGGATGTCGTCGTTCAAACCTTCTGTGTCACTGCGTAATTTATAGACCCATCTTTGTTCTTTCCTGAGAAGAAACAGTGAAATATCTGTAACGTGACTGGGTATATGTGGTTGCTCAAGGATTAACCACTTCAAATCATCGGGATTGTGTTTTTTGTCTAAAAAATGCGAGGTGAGGCGGGTAGCCTGCTTATTGCGTCTAATTGTGCTCTTATGCTCTTGTATGCGCAATTTGATTTTCCTCGTCGTCATCCCTATGTACCTCAGACCACAAGGACAGGTGATTTGATAGATGACTTTGTCACTGTTGCAATTCGTGTGGCGTTTAAGTAGCCAAGGTCTGGTAGTGCCAATGTCTACTGCAAGGGTCTTACTGGTTTGTGAACACACTGAGCAGTTCCCGCAGGGATGATGTCCCTGTACCGGAGGAAGGTTCCACAGGTTGGAAGTGGATTCTACAACTTCCTCTCGAGGTCTCGTGTGGACCAGTGCGTCTCTCAAGTTAGTACCTCTCTTAAAAGAGAACAATGGCAAAGGAATATGTTCTCCTGAGCTATTCAGAATCCGCCATTTCTGTCTAATGATTTTCTGAATTTTAGACGAAGAGGTGTTGTATGTGGTCACACACACCAACCTCCCAAGAGGTGGTTTCTCAACTGGAGGCTCCAGTAGGGCCTCTCGATGATTGTTCGCAGCGCGTTTTAAAGATTTGCGAACTAGAGTATGCGGGTAGCGCCGCATTCTCAACTTCGTGGAGAGATCTTTGGCTTTAGTCTGGAAATCTGTAGGGTTGGAACAATTCCTCCGTACCCTCAGGAACTGTCCAAACGGGAGGTTCTCTCTGAGGGAACGGGGATGATGGCTATCAAATCTCAGCAATGAGTTTCGTGCCATTGGCTTTCGATATAAGGAACTGGCCAGATGTCCTTCTTGTGGGAAAATTACCAAGTCCAAAAAAGGGAGTTCTGTTCTACTGTACTCCAATGTGAACCTGAGATAGGGGTTCTGTCCATTCAGCCATTCTTGAAAAAGCAAGAGGGATAGTATGTCCCCTCGCCAAACAACTAGAATGTCGTCAATGTACCGCTTCCACATCATCAGTTGTTGATGATGTGGGTTGGTGTTATTAAGTACATGTTGGGTCTCAAAATGGTGGACATATAAATTTGCCAGGCTCGGGGCAAATTTGCTGCCCATTGATGTCCCCGATACCTGTAAGTACAGAGATTCCTCAAAGGCGAAAAAGTTCTCCGTCATGGCAATTCTTGCCAGTTCCATTATAAAATGAATGGGGGTCACAGTGTCAACAGAGAAGTCCTCTAGAAGTGTTTGTACCGTTTCTAGTGTCTCAATTTGAGGTATACAGGTATACAATGATTCGACATCAAAGCTAGCTAGTATGTCAGTGTTGATGTCGAAATGAACCTCAGGTAGTGTGCGTAGAACATCCTTTGTATCTTGAAGATATGTCGGCATGGTTTTCACAATGGGACTGAGAAAGACATCAACAAATGTTGATAGCGGTTCCAACAAAGATCCAATTCCTGAGATGATAGGACGACCGGGCGGTGGTCTGACCGGTTTATGAATCTTTGGAAGAGTATAGAAATATGGAATGATAGGACATTTAGTCACCAAAAAAGTAGCCTCTTGTGGAGTGATCCATCCCTCAGCGCTTGCTTCTTCCACTAGATGTTTAATCTCGTTGGTGAGTCTAGCGGTGGGATTTTCAGCAAGGGGGGTGTAGAACTGAGTATTGCCTAGTTGTTTGAGACATTCAGTGCGGTATGCATTGGTGTCCTGAACGACTATAGCTCCCCCCTTATCCGCCGGTTTGATCACTATTGCAGTGTCCTTGGAAAGGGTGTTAAGAGCGGCTCTGTCGTTCTTTGAGAGGTTCTGGTAGTTGCCTTCTTTAGAGAAATCAATAGATTTCAAATCTTGCAGTACTGCTGCCTCAAAAGTACCAACCTTGGATGGTACTTGTTGGAGTAGGGGCATGAAGGTGGATTTAACTCTTAGCCCTGTACTGATATCTTCAATTGATGTATCTGGCTCTTTCTCCTTAAAGAAATAGTGTAGCCTTATTGTCCTGAAAAATCGTTCGATTTCTCCTCGTAACAGAAAAGGTTCTCCGCTGTTAGTAGGAACAAAACCGAGACCTCTATTGAGAACCTCCTGTTCACTGGGTGTAATGACCCGGCTGCTCAAGTTTACAACCAAGTCTTCAGTGGGCTGGGGTCTAATGTCTATTGGCCTCGTTTGTTGTGGGTCATTGGGGGATCTTGATCGGCTGCCCATTGTACTTGGCCTTGACCCTGACCTCTCCGTCTGCCTCGGTTCCAACCTCGGCCCTGTCCCAAAAAAGCCTGGTTGTCAAAGTACTGAGGCTGCATAGGGTAATGAGACATGGGTGGGGGAAATTGCGGATAACCCCATGGCGCTAGTGGCCACCATGATCCTGTCTGGTACATGTTCCCACGTCCATTGTATCTCCTGTTAGATCGGTTGTTCCGTCCTCTGCCCCTCGGTTGACTGATATCTCCGCTGTCTGAGCCGGAGGAGTCGGTGTCTGAGGATGTGGCATAGGAGGAGCCTTGAGTGTTTTTCTGTTTATTAGAATCAGTGGGAGTGTAATTGTCACTGGTGTAGGGGTACACTTTCTCATGTGAGAATTTAGCCAAGTCTTTTTTAAACTTCTCTATTTTGGCAAAGAAGATAGGTTCTTTATACTCCTTGTTGGCCTTATTAGAGTCCTCTAGCTGTTTCTCAAATCTTTTAGTTGTTAAGGTGGTTTTGATTTGTCCTTCAAGAACCTGTATTTCAACTAGAATAGCATCTGCAATTCTTTTGGCTGTAGTGATAATTAAAATAAGCCAGTCTCTGGTGCAGCGCCAGGCTATCAGGGACCAGTCCTTAATGAAGGCCTTGTCTGTGAGGAATAGCCTAGGCGCATTAGTCACTATGAGACCTGTAGGTGAACATTTTCCATGCAAATACTCCGCCATGATCTGTCCATGTATGATGGTGCGTGAATGGCTCTTTTTAAGATTGAGTATTGTCTCCCAATCTCCCACTATAGTAGGTGCCGGGGTTGGAATTTGGTCTAACATACTCGGGTTTTCTGACAGAATAGATGAAAGGATTTCATCGTCAAAACCTAGGCCACCAAAGTCTGCCATAGTATCACTCAATGAGAATGTCAAAAAGCACTTACAATGTGGTGCATTGATTTTGTAAATAGGGACCCGCAGCCTCAGCTGCACATGTAAACAAAAAGACAAAAGGAGTGGTGGAGGGTCCTAGGGGTGTTTGTTTATAGACCGTGAGAGTACCTAGTCCCCCAACTTCACAGCAAAAAACACGAGAGGTACTAAAAGTCTAGAAATCAGAGAACTACTGGAACCTAATTGTGTCCCATATTAATGTTCAGACCACACTGTTAATCTAAACAAATGACAATGTCATGCCAGAGAAGTGAGACAGAGAAGATACACAGTCTGAAAGACTAGAAAAAGTACCCATCAGCCCACTCAAAAGTGGAATCTCGTCATCTGGGTTGTTCCGTGTTGGAGACAGGTGTCCTGTAGGCTCCTTCTCAGGGAGAGTCTGAGGTTGCCTAATGATGGACCCTGGGATCAAGCATCCAACCAACAGAAGACAGTCTGTGAGCGGAAGGGGCAAAAGTTGCAGTGCTCAAAAGAAGAACAGAAAAGGAAAGTAATCCTGGTGATTTAAAAATACCTACTTTGATGACATAAAGAAACTTTATTGGGTCTGACCATCAAAGTGGTATTATTAAAAGCAGTATGCTGATAGCATGCAAGGAATTGCTATCTACCATGAATGTTAGTTGGTCGACATGTTTCAGCCTAGAGCGGCTTTCTTCAGGACCTATGATTTGCTACTGCAACACTTACTTATCGTGTTTTAAGACGTGATTTACAACCATTCTCCAATTGATTAAGAGGAAAGATGGTATATCTTCTCCTGTGTATACAAATGTGGGAGACAAAAGTAAAACAGTATTAGAAATATGCATATCTGTAGCATACATTTCACAACTCTGTACAAGTGAAAAGAATAATATGAAAAATGTAGTTCTCACTCACCCTAATTGTGGGGAGAAAAAACCTCACCTCACCTGGCGACAGCTCAGGTTAGAAGGAGGCCACGCACTGTAAGTAAGCGCATGGATCTGAAGTTAATTTCAGGGCAACTATTATAGTCACACAAAACATTTAAAACATTTCATTAGTGATACTCTTGAGGCAAAAAGGCAGAACTAGATTTAGAATGTGCACAGCTATGGAGAGCGTCCAACTGGAATGTTCCATTAGGACAACTCGCTAGCTGGTCAAAGTAACCAAGTAGCCATAACACAAGGGAACCAAGACGCTTTTCCATTAGTGCTTGGGTGAATAATTAGTACTCAATGAAAGAGTACCACACCTCCAGTACTCTGTCAAAGGCAAAGAATAACCGCATAGTAAACCGCCATGACTCACCTCTCCGTCGTTGCCTCGGATTGAAGACTGAGCCGAGGGGGAGGTGAAGTACTCAATTGTAAGCGGTGTTTTATTAGTAGGTGGAGGACCTTAGAGGGAACTATCAATGCGAGCGTTTCTATTGGCTTGCTATCTGCAGATAACATGAGCCAATGGTAGCAGTTCGGGCCTCCGTGCTGGGCTATAGGAAGCGATGAACTGTCGGCCAATGGAGGGCCAAAACGACAAAGTTAAGTCCGTTAGGGTGGTGGACCTTGTTGGAAGCTCATAAGCGGAGTATTCCCATAGGCTGGCTGTCCCGACCAATAGGAAGTCTCAGAGCAGAATAACACTCGAATTCAGTGATTGGTTAAGTATAGACCAATCACGAAATGCTCAACTTCCGTGGTTCTGTCAAAGGGGATGGCGGACTGTGTAGAAGACTGGTTTCAGAAGTGTTTGTTCTACGTGCAGAACCAGGGTGACGTCTGCGGTATTACGCGGACCAATTGGGAAGGTGAATAGGAAGGAGAGTTTAATGCCGCCTTTCCATTCGTAAGAGAGCTGCATTCCCATAGTCATTTCCGAAGAAATAGCGCATTATGCAGAGTTGTAGTAAATCCTTCGCTTGCAAATGTGGGTCACAGGCTCAAAACTATGGTTAAATTCAGAGCCAATGCCAAACAGCAATAACGTCAAAGGTTGGACGCGGACCAATAGGGAAAACAGTTGAAAGAATGATATAATACGGCCAAAACACAGTTCATTTTGACTAAAGGCAGGCACTGATCAGCCTGAATGCCAAACAGCTACCTTAACATTCAATATGTCAGTGCAGAGGGCAGTCGATCCTTCGTACATCATCGATCTTGCCGACAAAGGAAGGCAGACCCAAAGTCCGATGAAGAGAAACTCAGACAGAATCAAAATGACCACACGATCTAATGCGACATGCATATGATGCAGTGTGGATACAGTATATCCAAAAACCAGCGAGACCCAAGTAAATAGTGAGGCCAATGTACATTTGGAAAAAACCATTAGAGAAAACATTAAGACATGGCTCGCAAAAAAGGCAGTGCCTATCGGTCAACATGGTATGTGGAGCCAGGTGGTTTATCTAATGCATGGGCATGTGTCAGTAGTATATGACATTATAGCCAAACAATCAGGAGCATCAATACTTATATGCCAGGTGTGTCATTCAATAATGTCAATTGGGTGATACAGCTTATCAGCTAAGTCATACTGAGTTCAGGCTCACAACTGCATCCACGGGATGTCGTCATTCAAACCTTCTGTGTCACTGCGTAATTTATAGACCCATCTTTGTTCTTTCCTGAGAAGAAACAGTGAAATATCTGTAACGTGACTGGGTATATGTGGTTGCTCAAGGATTAACCACTTCAAATCATCGGGATTGTGTTTTTTGTCTAAAAAATGCGAGGTGAGGCGGGTAGCCTGCTTATTGCGTCTAATTGTGCTCTTATGCTCTTGTATGCGCAATTTGATTTTCCTCGTCGTCATCCCTATGTACCTCAGACCACAAGGACAGGTGATTTGATAGATGACTTTGTCACTGTTGCAATTCGTGTGGCGTTTAAGTAGCCACGGTCTGGTAGTGCCAATGTCTACTGCAAGGGTCTTACTGGTTTGTGAACACACTGAGCAGTTCCCGCAGGGATGATGTCCCTGTACCGGAGGAAGGTTCCACAGGTTGGAAGTGGATTCTACAACTTCCTCTCGAGGTCTCGTGTGGACCAGTGCGTCTCTCAAGTTAGTACCTCTCTTAAAAGAGAACAATGGCAAAGGAATATGTTCTCCTGAGCTATTCAGAATCCGCCATTTCTGTCTAATGATTTTCTGAATTTTAGACGAAGAGGTGTTGTATGTGGTCACACACACCAACCTCCCAAGAGGTGGTTTCTCAACTGGAGGCTCCAGTAGGGCCTCTCGATGATTGTTCGCAGCGCGTTTTAAAGATTTGCGAACTAGAGTATGCGGGTAGCGCCGCATTCTCAACTTCGTGGAGAGATCTTTGGCTTTAGTCTGGAAATCTGTAGGGTTGGAACAATTCCTCCGTACCCTCAGGAACTGTCCAAACGGGAGGTTCTCTCTGAGGGAACGGGGATGATGGCTATCAAATCTCAGCAATGAGTTTCGTGCCATTGGCTTTCGATATAAGGAACTGGCCAGATGTCCTTCTTGTGGGAAAATTACCAAGTCCAAAAAAGGGAGTTCAGTTCTACTGTACTCCAATGTGAACCTGAGATAGGGGTTCTGTCCATTCAGCCATTCTTGAAAAAGCAAGAGGGATAGTATGTCCCCTCGCCAAACAACTAGAATGTCGTCAATGTACCGCTTCCACATCATCAGTTGTTGATGATGTGGGTTGGTGTTATTAAGTACATGTTGGGTCTCAAAATGGTGGACATATAAATTTGCCAGGCTCGGGGCAAAAATGCTGCCCATTGATGTCCCCGATACCTGTAAGTACAGAGATTCCTCAAAGGCGAAAAAGTTCTCCGTCATGGCAATTCTTGCCAGTTCCATTATAAAATGAATGGGGGTCACAGTGTCAACAGAGAAGTCCTCTAGAAGTGTTTGTACCGTTTCTAGTGTCTCAATTTGAGGTATACAGGTATACAATGATTCGACATCAAAGCTAGCTAGTATGTCAGTGTTGATGTCGAAATGAACCTCAGGTAGTGTGCGTAGAACATCCTTTGTATCTTGAAGATATGTCGGCATGGTTTTCACAATGGGACTGAGAAAGACATCAACAAAAGTTGATAGCGGTTCCAACAAAGATCCAATTCCTGAGATGATAGGACGACCGGGCGGTGGTCTGACCGGTTTATGAATCTTTGGAAGAGTATAGAAATATGGAATGATAGGACATTTAGTCACCAAAAAAGTAGCCTCTTGTGGAGTGATCCATCCCTCAGCGCTTGCTTCTTCCACTAGATGTTTAATCTCGTTGGTGAGTCTAGCGGTGGGATTTTCAGCAAGGGGGGTGTAGAACTGAGTATTGCCTAGTTGTTTGAGACATTCAGTGCGGTATGCATTGGTGTCCTGAACGACTATAGCTCCCCCCTTATCCGCCGGTTTGATCACTATTGCAGTGTCCTTGGAAAGGGTGTTAAGAGCGGCTCTGTCGTTCTTTGAGAGGTTCTGGTAGTTGCCTTCTTTAGAGAAATCAATAGATTTCAAATCTTGCAGTACTGCTGCCTCAAAAGTACCAACCTTGGATGGTACTTGTTGGAGTAGGGGCATGAAGGTGGATTTAACTCTTAGCCCTGTACTGATATCTTCAATTGATGTATCTGGCTCTTTCTCCTTAAAGAAATAGTGTAGCCTTATTGTCCTGAAAAATCGTTCGATTTCTCCTCGTAACAGAAAAGGTTCTCCGCTGTTAGTAGGAACAAAACCGAGACCTCTATTGAGAACCTCCTGTTCACTGGGTGTAATGTAATGTCATCAGTTGTTGATGATGTGGGTTGGTGTTATTAAGTACATGTTGGGTCTCAAAAGGCGGAGAGGTCAGGGTCAAGGCCAAGTACAATGGGCAGCCGATCAAGATCCCCCAATGACCCACAACAAACGAGGCCAATAGACATTAGACCCCAGCCCACTGAAGACTTGGTTGTAAACTTGAGCAGCCGGGTCATCACACCCAGTGAACAGGAGGTTCTCAATAGAGGTCTCAGTTTTGTTCCTACTAACAGCGGAGAACCTTTTCTGTTACGAGGAGAAATCGAACGATTTTTCAGGACAATAAGGCTACACTATTTCTTTAAGGAGAAAGAGCCAGATACATCAATTGAAGATATCAGTACAGGGCTAAGAGTTAAATCCACCTTCATGCCCCTACTCCAACAAGTACCATCCAAGGTTGGTACTTTTGAGGCAGCAGTACTGCAAGATTTGAAATCTATTGATTTCTCTAAAGAAGGCAACTACCAGAACCTCTCAAAGAACGACAGAGCCGCTCTTAACACCCTTTCCAAGGACACTGCAATAGTGATCAAACCGGCGGATAAGGGGGGAGCTATAGTCGTTCAGGACACCAATGCATACCGCACTGAATGTCTCAAACAACTAGGCAATACTCAGTTCTACACCCCCCTTGCTGAAAATCCCACCGCTAGACTCACCAACGAGATTAAACATCTAGTGGAAGAAGCAAGCGCTGAGGGATGGATCACTCCACAAGAGGCTACTTTTTTGGTGACTAAATGTCCTATCATTCCATATTTCTATACTCTTCCAAAGATTCATAAACCGGTCAGACCACCGCCCGGTCGTCCTATCATCTCAGGAATTGGATCTTTGTTGGAACCGCTATCAACTTTTGTTGATGTCTTTCTCAGTCCCATTGTGAAAACCATGCCGACATATCTTCAAGATACAAAGGATGTTCTACGCACACTACCTGAGGTTCATTTCGACATCAACACTGACATACTAGCTAGCTTTGATGTCGAATCATTGTATACCTGTATACCTCAAATTGAGACACTAGAAACGGTGCAAACACTTCTAGAGGACTTCTCTGTTGACACTGTGACCCCCATTCATTTTATAATGGAACTGGCAAGAATTGCCATGACGGAGAACTTTTTCGCCTTTGAGGAATCTCTGTACTTACAGGTATCGGGGACATCAATGGGCAGCAAATTTGCCCCGAGCCTGGCAAATGTATATGTCCACCATTTTGAGACCCAACATGTACTTAATAACACCAACCCACATCATCAACAACTGATGATGTGGAAGCGGTACATTGACGACATTCTAGTTGTTTGGCGAGGGGACATACTATCCCTCTTGCTTTTTCAAGAATGGCTGAATGGACAGAACCCCTATCTCAGGTTCACATTGGAGTACAGTAGAACTGAACTCCCTTTTTTGGACTTGGTAATTTTCCCACAAGAAGGACATCTGGCCAGTTCCTTATATCGAAAGCCAATGGCACGAAACTCATTGCTGAGATTTGATAGCCATCATCCCCGTTCCCTCAGAGAGAACCTCCCGTTTGGACAGTTCCTGAGGGTACGGAGGAATTGTTCCAACCCTACAGATTTCCAGACTAAAGCCAAAGATCTCTCCACGAAGTTGAGAATGCGGCGCTACCCGCATACTCTAGTTCGCAAATCTTTAAAACGCGCTGCGAACAATCATCGAGAGGCCCTACTGGAGCCTCCAGTTGAGAAACCACCTCTTGGGAGGTTGGTGTGTGTGACCACATACAACACCTCTTCGTCTAAAATTCAGAAAATCATTAGACAGAAATGGCGGATTCTGAATAGCTCAGGAGAACATATTCCTTTGCCATTGTTCTCTTTTAAGAGAGGTACTAACTTGAGAGACGCACTGGTCCACACGAGACCTCGAGAGGAAGTTGTAGAATCCACTTCCAACCTGTGGAACCTTCCTCCGGTACAGGGACATCATCCCTGCGGGAACTGCTCAGTGTGTTCACAAACCAGTAAGACCCTTGCAGTAGACATTGGCACTACCAGACCTTGGCTACTTAAACGCCACACGAATTGCAACAGTGACAAAGTCATCTATCAAATCACCTGTCCTTGTGGTCTGAGGTACATAGGGATGACGACGAGGAAAATCAAATTGCGCATACAAGAGCATAAGAGCACAATTAGACGCAATAAGCAGGCTACCCGCCTCACCTCGCATTTTTTAGACAAAAAACACAATCCCGATGATTTGAAGTGGTTAATCCTTGAGCAACCACATATACCCAGTCACGTTACAGATATTTCACTGTTTCTTCTCAGGAAAGAACAAAGATGGGTCTATAAATTACGCAGTGACACAGAAGGTTTGAACGACGACATCCCGTGGATGCAGTTGTGATGCCTGAACTCAGTATGACTTAGCTGATAAGCTGTATCACCCAATTGACATTATTGAATGACACACCTGGCATATAAGTATTGATGCTCCTGATTGTTTGGCTATAATGTCATATACTACTGACACATGCCCATGCATTAGATAAACCACCTGGCTCCACATACCATGTTGACCGATAGGCACTGCCTTTTTTGCGAGCCATGTCTTAATGTTTTCTCTAATGGTTTTTTCCAAATGTACATTGGCCTCACTATTTACTTGGGTCTCGCTGGTTTTTGGATATACTGTATCCACACTGCATCATATGCATGTCGCATTAGATCGTGTGGTCATTTTGATTCTGTCTGAGTTTCTCTTCATCGGACTTTGGGTCTGCCTTCCTTTGTCGGCAAGATCGATGTTGTACGAAGGATCGACTGCCCTCTGCACTGACATATTGAATGTTAAGGTAGCTGTTTGGCATTCAGGCTGATCAGTGCCTGCCTTTAGTCAAAATGAACTGTGTTTTGGCCGTATTATATCATTCTTTCAACTGTTTTCCCTATTGGTCCGCGTCCAACCTTTGACGTTATTGCTGTTCGGCATTGGCTCTGAATTTAACCATAGTTTTGAGCCTGTGACCCACATTTGCAAGCGAAGGATTTACTACAACTCTGCATAATGCGCTATTTCTTCGGAAATGACTATGGGAATGCAGCTCTCTTACGAATGGAAAGGCGGCATTAAACTCTCCTTCCTATTCACCTTCCCAATTGGTCCGCGTAATACCGCAGACGTCACCCTGGTTCTGCACGTAGAACAAACACTTCTGAAACCAGTCTTCTACACAGTCCGCCATCCCCTTTGACAGAACCACGGAAGTTGAGCTCTTTCGTGATTGGTCTATACTTAACCAATCACTGAATTCGAGTGTTATTCTGCTCTGAGACTTCCTATTGGTCGGGACAGCCAGCCTATGGGAATACTCCGCTTATGAGCTTCCAACAAGGTCCACCACCCTAACGGACTTAACTTTGTCGTTTTGGCCCTCCATTGGCCGACAGGTCATCGCTTCCTATAGCCCAGCACGGAGGCCCGAACTGCCACCATTGGCTCATGTTATCTGCAGATAGCAAGCCAATAGAAACGCTCGCATTGATAGTTCCCTCTAAGGTCCTCCACCTACTAATAAAACACCGCTTACAATTGAGTACTTCACCTCCCCCTCGGCTCAGTCTTCAATCCGAGGCAACGACGGAGAGGTGAGTCATGGCGGTTTACTATGCGGTTATTCTTTGCCTTTGACAGAGTACTGGAGGTGTGGTACTCTTTCATTGAGTACTAATTATTCACCCAAGCACTAATGGAAAAGCGTCTTGGTTCCCTTGTGTTATGGCTACTTGGTTACTTTGACCAGCTAGCGAGTTGTCCTAATGGAACATTCCAGTTGGACGCTCTCCATAGCTGTGTACATTCTAAATCTAGTTCTGCCTTTTTGCCTCAAGAGCATCACTAATGAAATGTTTTAAATGTTTTGTGTGACTATAATAGTTGCCCTGAAATTAACTTCAGATCCATGCGCTTACTTACAGTGCGTGGCCTCCTTCTAACCTGAGCTGTCGCCAGGTGAGGTGAGGTTTTTTCTCCCCACAATTAGGGTGAGTGAGAACTACATTTTTCATATTATTCTTTTCACTTGTACAGAGTTGTGAAATGTATGCTACAGATATGCATATTTCTAATACTGTTTTACTTTTGTCTCCCACATTTGTATACACAGGAGAAGATATACCATCTTTCCTCTTAATCAATTGGAGAATGGTTGTAAATCACGTCTTAAAACACGATAAGTAAGTGTTGCAGTAGCAAATCATAGGTCCTGAAGAAAGCCGCTCTAGGCTGAAACATGTCGACCAACTAACATTCATGGTAGATAGCAATTCCTTGCATGCTATCAGCATACTGCTTTTAATAATACCACTTTGATGGTCAGACCCAATAAAGTTTCTTTATGTCATCAAAGTAGGTATTTTTAAATCACCAGGATTACTTTCCTTTTCTGTTCTTCTTTTGAGCACTGCAACTTTTGCCCCTTCCGCTCACAGACTGTCTTCTGTTGGTTGGATGCTTGATCCCAGGGTCCATCATTAGGCAACCTCAGACTCTCCCTGAGAAGGAGCCTACAGGACACCTGTCTCCAACACGGAACAACCCAGATGACGAGATTCCACTTTTGAGTGGGCTGATGGGTACTTTTTCTAGTCTTTCAGACTGTGTATCTTCTCTGTCTCACTTCTCTGGCATGACATTGTCATTTGTTTAGATTAACAGTGTGGTCTGAACATTAATATGGGACACAATTAGGTTCCAGTAGTTCTCTGATTTCTAGACTTTGGGTAATGATGGTCCATCGCAGCCGAGGTTGCTTGCCTCCCCAAAAGAGACGCAATAGCTCCGAGCGCAGTTGTTTAAAGAAAAAGACGCCTGGAAAATATGGTATATTTTGGAATAGGTATAGGAATTGAGGTAGCACCACCATCTTTATAAGCGACGCTCTGCCTGCCATCGACAGCGGCAGAGCTTTCCAGCGCGTTACATTATCAGCCAATTTAGTGATGGCCACTCCATAGTTCGATCTAAGTGTCACGTCCTTGTCTAAAGATATTACTATACCCAAGTATCTAAGATCTGTATCACACCATTCGAGCGGGAAGTCCAACTGAAATTTCGTAACGGCACTCGTGAGCGGGAAAAATTGGGACTTCTTCCAATTCACATGCACCCCGGACAGTCTGCCAAAGACAAGAAAGTCCCGCAAAATAGGAATAAGGTTGGTTTGGGGATGTTTTACATATAGCGTAATATCATCCGCATACAGCGATACTCCAATTTGGCGCTGAAAGCAGTGAAAAGCACTGGCTCTGTGCAGTTGACGGATACAGCACGCCAATGGCTCAATTGCCATAGCAAAGAGCAAAGGGGAGAGAGGGCACCCCTGCCTGGTGCCTCTCGTGATCGGTATTGGGGCCGATAGCAATCCGTTAACAACTACTTTAGCAGTCGGTCTGGTATATAAGAGCTCAATCCAATCAACAAACAATTTAGGGAATCCCATCCTATGTAATACAGTAAATAGGTACGTCCATTCGACCGAATCGAACGCTTTCGTGGCGTCTAAAAAAACAGCAGCGACAGGCAATTCCGGGGCAATCGTCTGAATCAAAGAGAATAGTGTTCTAAGATTATGTGTAGTGGCGCGGCCCGGCACAAACCCAGCCTGATCCGGCAAAACTATTTTAGTCATAAGCAGCGACAGTCTTGTGGCCAGCACCTTTGCAAGGATCTTCGCATCGCAATTGAGGAGAGATAGCGGTCTATATGAGTCCGTGTCCGTCGGTTCCTTACCCGGTTTCAGCAGTGAGGTAATAACCACCTCCCTCATCGATCTCGGCAGCTCCCCCACTTCCAGCGACTCCTCATAGACCTCTTTAAGAACCGGTGCCATGACATCAATGTAACATTTATAAAACTCCGCGGGGAGTCCTTCTGAACCCGTCGCCTTACCATTGGCCAGCGACATAATGGCGTCTCGGATCTCATCAGTCTCCAACGGTGCACTAAGGAATTGCCGATGCACATCGCTGAGCCAACACAGTGCAATATCATCAAAAAAATTGCCCATATCTACCTCGGTATGTTGCCGTGAAGTGTACAGTTGCTTATAGTGTAAAAGAAACTCATCCTGAATCTCTCTCGTATCCTGACAGCGTATACCGTTTGTTGTGACTATTTCTAATATATTGGCACTGAAGCGTGGCTTCTTCGTGATCGCGGCCAGCACCTTGCCAGGCCGTTCCCCTTCGCAGTAACGCCGTGCTGTCCAATATTTTCCCTTAAACTTAACCTCTCTCGCTGCCTCCTCTTCAAACTCGGAAAGTTTTTCTCTAAATGTACGATGCAGTTCCGGGTCACCTCCTCTTGCCATACCAAGTTCAATTTCCTTAAGCTCACGCTCTAACCTGCCCAGTGTCCTCTGTATGTCTTTCAGTATCCCCCCACCCTTGGAAATGCAAATACCCCTAACCGTGACCTTGAATGCCTCCCACACCATCTCTACACTATCAACTGAATCCTTGTTCCTGGGGAAGAACTCTTCGATTTCATCACCCAACTCTGTTCTAAAAACAGTGTCTAGTAGCATAGTAGGAAGCAATCTCCATGGAGGTCGTATCCCTGCATGACCCGGCATCATCAGGGACAACAGTACAGGGCAGTGATCTGAATACGTTCTGGGCAAATGTGTTACCTTATCTATTCCCGTCACCAGCCCCCTCGACACAAAGCAGTAATCCAATCTAGCCCATGTGTTAGCGTAAGACGGGAAGTGAGTGCCCTCTCTATGCGCGGGATGTGTGTATCTCCAGCTATCTACCATCCCCGCTTCCTCTATGACGCCCAGTAACATATCCCTCGCCTGCCGGTTATACTGGCCACACCCATCTGATCTATCCATACCAGGCACTAGTGTAACAATAAAGTCCCCCCCCAGATGATATGTGTAGCACCCGCCAACAACACATGTCCCCAAATTTTGGTGAAAAATTCCGGTGTGTCGACATTCGGAGCATAGCAGTTTACTATAGCAACAGTATCTATACCAAATCTACCCCATAATATCACAAAGCGTCCATCAGGATCAATGACCTCCCCCAGCACCTGATAGGCAATTGATTTTTTGATTAGAACAGCCGTGCCCCTGGAATATGAAGAATATGAGGAGAACTTTCTGACCGAGGCCCACTTACTAGCATAGTTAGGATTTGATCTGGGGCAGAAATGTGTCTCCTGTAACAGAGCTATATGGACATTATGCCTATCCAGGTAAGCAAGGATATTTCTACCTTTTCTCGAATCATTAATGCCTCGCACGTTCCATGACATTATCATCAGTTTGCTCCCTGCCATATCATCCATCATCATTGGTATCAGCCGCCTCAATACTTCCCCCCACCCGTACTCTCCAACGCCCATACGTGCCAGCCCACATATTACAAGTACTATGCAGTTTCGTGTGTAACCTCTGTACAGTGCAACCAAACTCCCATGCTTCCCCCCCTCCCCCTAACCCCCTCCCAACTAGCTCAGGCATATCCCAGACCAGTACCCAGACCAATCCTGTTACCCGCTCGTGTCCCGTGCAGGCTATCAACTTCCAATCACTGTCCCATGCAATCAGACAGGCCCGCTCCCATCCAGCCCACTCAAGTCGGTGGATCCCACTCTTCGTAGTCTGCAACATCGCAATCCAGCAAGGACTTTGGTCAGATACAAACCCATACATTCCCCCCCGCCCATCTGGAAACAACCGATGTGTAACAATTCCAACTTTGTGCCCGCCCCCTCCCCCACCCACTGAAGTGTCCCCAATTCTCCAGCATTCACAATCCCCCCCCCTCCCATCACCGCTAGCAACTCCCCAACCAGCCGCAGTGTAACGAACAATGTCATAGGGGCACACCCTAGTAGGGTCATCTAAGGTACACACTTTGGCACCCCCCGCTCCTCGCCCCCTGTACCTAAACTGCCCTTAGCGGGGCAAGTCGAGGGAGGGGGGTGTCGCCTGGCATACTTTACCACCCATAGTCCAATGTCGTCTTCATCTCTCTTGATTGCCCATTGTCACAATATCTCAGTAGAGCCACGAGTGCGGTGTCGTGAGAACAGCCCACACTCCAATTCCCAGATGTAGGTCACAGGAGGCTAGGAGAGCCCACAGCAATTCATATGCGCAGATCAGTCTTCTTCATTCTCCACCTCCACCCCCCCATGATGGTTGCCACGTTCGCGTCTCAATTTTTTAAGGAAATCTTCCACCTGTTCCGGGTTCAAAAAGAAGTGCTGTTTTGCCTAATGCGTGATCTGAAGCTTGGCCGGGTACAGCAGAGCATAATCTATTTGTAGATCCCTTAGTTTTTTATTCACGCCAAAAAACGTTCTCCTTTGATCCTGGACAATTGGCGTGAAGTCTGGGTACAGTGTAAAGGTGACCCGATCACATGTCAATTGTTTAGCAGTCCTTGCAGCACGGAGTGCAGCGTCCCTATCCCGATAATTTAGTAGTCGAGCAATTATCGGTCGAGGCGGGGTCCCTGGTTGGGGCTGAGGACCAAGGGAACGATGTGCACGTTCAACAATGAACTGTTTGGAAAAAGCGTCCGCCCCTATCGCCGTCTGGAGTATCCGTTCCACGTATTCCTCCATACGCCCAGTGTTCGTAGACTCCGGCACACCGACCACGCGTATATTATTCCGGCGACTGCGCGCCTCCAACTCCTCGTTCTTTGCAGCTATTACTTTAAGGATGTTATCCATTCGCGACAGTCTAGTAGCATGGGACGCGGTGGCATCATCATTATCTGAGATCCGTCTCTCCGCTTCCGTGAGACGTTCCTCGTGAACATCCATCTTTTGTACAATAGCGTCCATCCTGGAGGATAAATGATCCACCTTATCCACCACCGTCGCGAACCCTTGTTTCATTTCTTGCAGCAATAAATGCATGTCCGGTGCAGCCGCACCGCCGCTAGGCCCCGCTGTCGTTGGGCTCGAAGCTCCATTCGAGTCCATCCCCGTCTTCACAGTCTTCTTCGAGGTCGGGGACTGGTCAAAGGATATTTTCGGTTGTCGAGTATCTCGACGGCCCATGGTGGCACCTCTAGTTGACTTCTCCGCAGTGAACGAACACGTGCGATTGTTCCCGCCTCGTGGTGAAGTAGAAGCTCTGGACATGTAACGTTATGATCGTAGCGTTCAGGTTTTCCAGCCACACTCGGGCCCCACAAGCTAGATCCGCAGTATACCCTGTGACTCCACCTGATTTCAAGGGGCACGGCAGTTGTACCGGTCCACGTCGCTTAGGCAATACCCCTGTCGAAAACGCTTCACGCGTAGGCCCCGTGCAGCCTGCGTTCCAATATCGCAGCACGAGGTAATGGCCAGGGGCACTTCATTATGTCCCACTTGCAAGGCCTACAGGCATCGCACTTCCAGCAGCAGGAGCCAGCATGTACTCTCGTCAAGGCCTAGCACAGTCCTCGCACCGAAATGTGCCAGCGCCTCTGCAGTACTCCTTTACACTGCGCTGTGCCCCGCATTCGCGGCCGCTCATTCCAGTCCACTGGCCCAGGCAATGACTCTACAGGGTACACCTCCTCCACTCATAGGTCGTGTTATCCCCAGTATACAGCTCCTACACCACAGGGCCACCGAACGAGCAGTTCAAGTCCAACACGCTACTCACATAGCACAGTGTAGTCCAGCCGCCTCCATTACATTCAGCGCATTCAGTTCACCGGCCGTTGTAGTCACGCCGCCTGCAGTCGTTTCCCCCGGCGGTCGCCGCCTTTAACTCAACAGGTGGTCTCCCCGTGATAGCGCAGCTCCATAATGTCTACATCCCTCTCAGCCGTCCCCACGGGGTGGGATGGGGGGGGGGGTCGCAGACCACGGCTGGATCGTGAAGGCAGCCTAACAGCGCCAGGGCAGTCCCCACGTATGGCACACCTTACCGCCGATCTTCTGGCTGTAAATACGCCCAATGTCCACAGCACCGCTTCTGAAAACGAGCGCACTCGCGGGAAGCACCCTCTACCAACTGCCGCGGCCTACGCACCACGAGGAAGCCTCGGAGTCCAGTAGTTACAGCGCCCCGCCTCGCGGTCACTCAGGCTCCGCAGTTACAGTCAGTGCAATCTTCTCACCAGGATAACTCCGCTCCACAAGGTCCGATGCGCTCCAAACTTGCAGCGAGTGTTGGATCATATGTCTTACACAATCTCACCAAATGTTATCGACATTGGAGGTGGTTAAGGCAGGATAGTTGATCGGATAGTGGCACAGGCTGCAGGAGCCTCACGAAGGTGCGGCCATGCTGCTCGTGCGCCCTCTAGCGCCCCCAAATCTAATTTCTCCTTCTCTTCGCTAGATAAGGTGATATTCACAGCTGAATCAATAAATTGAGTAATCTGATCTGAACAATCTAACCTAACATCCTCAGTATACAATTTAGAGTAGAAGTCACTAAATACTTTAAGAATGTCTTCTATTTTATTAACAGTCATCCCTGTCAAATTATTTATTTTATCAATACTAGCAAATTTCGCTTTCTGTCTGGCCCTCTTAGCCAAGTGTTTACCAGAGTTTTCTCCAACTTCATAAACCTCTGTCCTAAAGGCAGAAACTTGTTCAGCAAACTTTATAGCAAAGCCCTGGTGAATTTTGACTTTGAGGATCGTAAGTTCCTTTATAATGTTTTCAGTAACTGCACCTTTACTACACGCCTGCATAAGCTGAATCTCAAGCGACCTTAGCTTTTTCATCTCTAATTCTTCTAGCATTCTAGCCTCCTTTTGTTTTCTTATTGAATAGCTCAGTGTTTCTCCCCGGACCCCACATTTAAAGCATCCCAGACTATTTCTGGAGATGCAGAGCCTTTGTTATTAGAGAAAAATTCGGGAATCCAGATACTCATATGGTCAACATAGGATGAGTCATACAATAATTTACGGTCAAATGACCATGGTCGAGATGTGGAAGGAGTGGTTAATTCAAACTTAAAAGTTATAGGATTATGATCTGAAATGATTTTTGGTAGGACCCCATATTCCACTTGAGAAAGTTCATTATATAAGCACTTAGATACAAAGAAGTAGTCCAGTCTAAAAAGTTTTTGATGCGGGGCAGAGAAAAAAGTGCATCCACACATTCCTCCCCTTTTCTCATACCCTACATCTAGCATTCTGTAATCTTGAATTATGTCTTTCAATGCCCGAAACACCTTCTTCTTCCTGCCTTTATAAGGGATACTACCATAAATATCAAATGTTTCATCCAAATGTAGGTTAAAGTCTCCACATAAAATGATATTAGATGACCATTGAGCTAACTCCACACTTAGGTGATTAAGGGCAGTAGGGTCATCAATTATAGATGCATATAATGAACATATAGTAATAATCAATCCTCCAAATTTAAGTTCAGCAATAACCCATCGTCCTAATGGATCTTCTTTCACTTTTTTAGTTTCCCCCAGTCCAAATCTCTTTAAAATTGCAACCCCTCTGATTGTAGAGCTCGGACGAGAGCACCCTACGACTTCCAATCCGAGCTCTTTTAACCACCCTCTGTTAGACCAAGCAATATGAGTCTCTTGTACACAGACTACATCCAGCCGCATAGTTTTTAACATCTGAGCCATTATACCCCTTTTTCTCTTATCATTTAAACCACAAACATTAATAGAGCATATCGTCAGTTTAGCCATTATATTCTTTTAGTAAATTAGCACAGTTAAACATAATAACAGAGAGTTACAACAATTGACACCTGCCGTAAATTGATCCTGAACTTAGAATGAACTTAGAATGAAGAAATCTTTCAGCTGTATGACCTTGCACCCCCAAAAAAAAGAATTCCCACCTAGAACCCCCCCAAGTCATCCCCCCGAACCCACCCTTTCCCCAACACACCCCCACCGGAAGCGTAAGGACTAGTACCCTCATTGATGGTAAGTGAGTGTGAGCTGTTTGTTTCGCCTGTGCCATCCCGACCTGAAAAATAATATACCTCTGGCACAGAGAAAGAAAAGGAGAAAAGAAAAGATATAGAGATAAAGCACATCTAAAAGGGCCGCCCACTCAATCTACATATAAATCTTATCCTTGACCTTTGTCCTATAACTCATTATTGCATGGTCTCTAGAAATTGTTGTGCTTTAATCTCTGATACAAAGAAAATAGTTTTCCTCTTATGCACAACTTTACGCTTAGCTGGATTTAAAAGGAAGACTTGTCCCCCTTTAGATTGTATTGGTGCCATTAGTTGTTTAAGTCTCCAGCGTTGTTGCACCGTTGCAGAGCAAAAATCTGGTCGGACAAAAAATTCATGCCCCAGACCCTTTCTAGTTTTAGATAGCCTTGCCAAATCATATAGAATCTCACGTAGTAAATAATTCTGCAAACTTATAAGAATAGCTCTTGGATTTTTGTTTCCCCCCTCCTGGTCATGTTTGTGATTGAAAGGGAAGCGATGAGCTCTTATAACTTCTTTATCCCAGTCCCATCCTTTGAGATCCTGGAAGGCATCTGAAAACATCTCTACAACAAAGCGTCGTACATCCTTTCCTTCTGATTTTTCTCCTACTCCCAATATACGTAGGTTGTTACGCCGTGCGCGATTTTCCAAATCGGTTAATTTCCAATCGACATCTTGTCTAATACTATCGAGATCTTTGATTGAGGTTTTTTGTAAAGTTAATTCATCTTCTACCGCAGATATGCGGGTCTCAGTCTCCTGTACTCTCAGATTAGTATCTGTACTCTACTTAGCCAACCGGCGAACAACATTCTGGAGCTTGCGGACAGCTCCTTGCATGCAAAGCCCCTCTGCTTTCGTTTCTTCTCTGTGTGTCATAATCATTCTGTACATTGACGTCTGTAATTTATATATTGACTTCAGTGTTACCTCTTCATCTCCCTCCAATAACTCTGGAGATTCGGGATCAGTTTCTACATTCATACCAGCCCCTTCCCATTGCGGTTGACTTATAGAACCTATATTTACACCTGTTTTGGCCTCTATGACCCTACGGACAGTATTTGAGGCTCCTTCGTTCAATACCGAATCAGATCCAAACAAATCTCCTTCTGAAGCTTGATTACAGTCATCGGCCCAGTCTTTTACAAGCAAATTACCCTCGCTAAGTAGCTCCTCATCAAGGTCTCCTTCAGATGTTATCGACACATCGGACATAGAAAAAAATTGGCCCCCTGATTCAATGGAGTCTGCATCGTGCTGTTCATTCATCCTAGACAAAACTCTGTCTTCCTCTACAGCATGAGAAAGTTCGGATAGTACATCATCACTCACTCCTGCTCCCGCTCCAGCTTCCAATTCAGATGTTATCATTGCTAAATTTACAGGAGATTTAGCTAAATGAGTTGCATCAAGATTTTTAGGAATAGCACCAGATAAAGCTTTGAAAGAGGTCTGCGCGTTAGTGTTGTTTTAGAGGGATTAGGTGTGTTTTTCTTTCTAAATAGTTCAGGTATTATGGGCTCTTTAGTAGTCCCATTTGCTTGGAGATTCCGATTTTCTGACTCTGTTATTGTCATCGCTGGTGTTGTCGTTTTTTCTGTAGCTCCTGGCATGATATTTACAGGGTTAACTACATTAGTGGCATTTATTTTTTGTGCCTCTACCTTTAGGGGCCATAACTGAACCCTCAGTTGTTATGTTGATATTAACAGGTTACAACCCTTTATACAGCCCTTCTGTAGCTAGTTGGAGAAATCTCTGTAACAGTTTATAGTAGTTTATGAATCTCAAAAATCCTCAAAAAGCCTTTGGAACAGAAACTCAGAATTTCAGCCGTATTGAGTCAAACACAGAGTCTTTACTCTTCTTTCACTTTGGCTCCCCCTTTTTTTTCTGCTCTCCAGCCTTTATCAAATATTGCAGCCCTCACCTGTAGCTTGAAAAAAGAGAAAAACGCCACAGTGTATTCAGACTCAACACGGATTGAAACAGCTCACCGTTTGAGTCGGATGAGACCCCAGACGTAATACTCAGCAATTTTGGCAGTCCCTTGAACGCTGCTACAATGTTGCGGTGATAGACACAAAGAGCTCTCCGCTCAGCTCCCAGGGCCTGTCCTTGCCGACGCCCCCGCCTCTCCTGCAGAAACGCCGTGAATCGAGTCTCCGTGTCTCCGCCCGGGACAGCTAGGCTCCAGCCACCGCACCACACCAACCACCGCAGCAGCAATGATCCCCAAATGAAACGGACCCCTGCCTTCACCGGTGACAAATGGCAGTTAGCAGCATCCAACCGCCGCACCAGCCAAGCAACAGCCAAGCGGCAGCAGTGAGGAAATGCCGACCGCGGCGGTCTCACTCTCCAGAAACGCCAGATTTCGACATCAGAGAATGGCCAGGTAACCGCAAATAACGTCGCAGCTTAACCCAGCTTATCCCGAATACTTTGGATAAGATTTCTAGCCCGCAGCGTCGAAGCAAACGCCGATTAACTCCAGGTCGAATCCAGGTCGGGTCGGACTTCAGGCGGAGATGCCACAGCTCCTCACACGGCTGCAGTAGCAGACGCCATCTTGCTTCCTAGAAACTCATAATCCACTGCACAAACCAATTCTTCATCTAACTCAGAATACTCATCATCTACATGTTCACTGGATACTAAACGTGAAAGAACATCAGCAACTCCATTGTCAATTCCTGGGATGTAATGCACTTTAAAGTTATACTCTTGTAAGCCAATGACCCATTTAGTTATTCTCCCAGATACAAGATCTAACCCTTTTTTACAAAAAAATTCCACTAAAGGTTTATGATCCGTTTGAACATCAAACTCCAACCCCCACAGAAACGTCCTCAATTTTCGCACCGCCCAGAAAACAGCCAATGCTTTCCTTTCTACAACAGAATAACGGGTTTCCACATCTCTCAAACTCCTAGACAAGAACATTATTGTATGCATACCATCAGGACCATTCTGCTTTAATACTGCACCTAGTCCTTTCTCGCTAGCGTCTAAGTGATATGGATTTGATTTTAGGGTTGAAACTTTAGTGAAGGAGCACAATTCAATCAACGTTTGACCTCAATAAATTCATTTTCACATACATCTGTCCATTGAAATTCTACTCCTTTCCTTAACAGACAGCTCATGTGGACAGTTAAATTAGCAAAACCTTTGACAAATTTTGCATAATATTCGATCATTCCTAAAAACTTCATGAGTTCTGTTTTATTTTCAGGAGCAGACATTTTGTCTATAGTGTCAATCAATTCAGCTCTCGGTCTCACCCCATCCCCAGAAATGTGTCCTAAATAATTTATAGAACTGGATCTAAACTTACACTTACTAGGTTTTACACTAAGATTGCGTTTACTGAACTTCTCCAAAACCATTTTCAATCTCGAATCATGGTCTGACACGTTCTTTGCAAAGATCAATACATCATCTTGATATATACAAACACCAGGGACATCCTTTAAAACCTTCTTTAAAAAGTGACTACGCCAGTGAAGTATCTTCATTAATAAATGCAGGATACAAGATGATGTATGAAATGAAGTTTAATCCAGGAATGAAAGATCCCATCCACAGGCAAGGTAAACATTTAACAACTGACTCACTTGGAACTTTATAGTGACCAGCTAATACATGGCATGGCTAATGACATACCTAATATTCTATTAAAGGTACAGTGCTACATATCACACTGCAGCCCTGCTGTCATGCGGGAAATGCAGTGTCTAGGCAACGCTGCGCAGGTGAAACATAAGCACATCGCAAGGACTGTGCAGGCGAAACCTAACAATAGTTTTCAAAGAATCTGTAAAAATGCAGGAAATAATAGAATTTAGGTTTTTGAATGTGTAGGTGAAGGGAATGACAAGTTTTTCGCTTTCACACAGTTAGTTCAGTTTATACTTTCATTTATTTATCACTGTTCATATTTTTGTAGATATTGATCAAGGTATATTTCATATCATATAACTTCATATTGTTCATCATTTTAGGGCATCATTATGGTACATAACATCCAATCCATTTCGGGCTGCTTATCGAGCCCTTCATCAGGGAATAACGCTGTAAAAATAAAAAGTACATCTGTAACTTGTTGCTGCAATAAGCGTTACAACGTATGCTATAGATACATTTCACAATCCTGTCAACATAATTCAGGGTGTCAGATTTAACATTTCCCAGAAACATAAATGGTAACTTACATGCCTGCCTGTCTTTTTTGGAAGTTTTGAAGATTATAGCGACGGGTAGATTTCTAAAAGAAAATTTGCGCAAATCAGATTTTGACAAAAAAATAAACCTGGTGTGACCGTTTCTACAAGCGAGACGAAACTATTGTATCAAGGACTAACCTGTTGTTTCAGAGATTCAAGACGCCACGGACGCGGCTTCTGTGTTGCACAATCGTCTTTGATTGCAACAGTGTAACCGTTACGGTAATCTAACGCACTAGCGGTCATGTGACCTGGTGAAACTATAGAAAGACTATGGACCGGCCGGTCTTAAAAGGTGTTTGTGCTAAATTTAAAGCGCAATAGTTAGGTAAAAGTAATATGTGTGTAGACACATCAAATGTTGTTGCAAATATGTATCAAAAAAATTATTTAAAAAAAATGACACTACTTGTAGCGATCTCGAACCAAGGTGCTCAAAAAAGAGACCACGGGTTTAGGCAGCAATGAGTGGGATGTGCTAGATCGCAACTGGATAGGAATGTGTGATAGAACGCATGCAGTTTGAAAACACAGGGGTTGCCAATGTGAAGCACTGAAGCAAATTTACGTTTCATACTTTATAAATAACATGAGAATTCAATTCTTTCGTTGAGTCCAAAAGGTTTTTGAGTACACAGTCTATAAATCCATGAATTCTCTCTTTGAAGTAGATATTTCGTATTATCTCTGCCTTCTATTTTTTTGATATTTTCCAGAATCAAGAATTTCAGTTGCGCAATGCTGTGTTTAGATTCCATAAAGTGTGTCGTAACTGTGGATTTCACATTTTTCAAGCGTATGTTCGATTTATGTTCTGTAATTCTTGTTTTGATTCGACGCTCCGTCTTCCCAATGTATAATTTGCCACACGGGCATTTGAGGGCATATATGACATTTGTCGAGTCACATGTAGCATTAACTCTTAGTTTGATTTCCTGACCTTTCATGGGGTGGTTTATTTTGTTTCCTTTAATGACGTTGTTACAATGACCAGAATTGTGGCAAGGTTTAGTACCATTGTAAATTTCTGTTGTAGAAGTTTGTGGTTGAAGCATTTCACCTATGTTTTTTGTTCTGGTGAACGCAAATAGAGGAGGTTCTTTGAAACAGTTATTAAAATCAGGTTCCAGAGTGAGCATTGGCCAGTGTTTCAATATAATGTTTTTGAATTTGTGGCTTGATGTTGAATATTTCGATATTGCAACTATCCTGGTTTGCTCCTTTGAGTGACTGGGTTGTAATAATGAGTTTCTGTCTCTATGTGCCAGTTTTTGTTTCGATTCCTCCAAAATGTGTTCAGGATAACCTCTTTGTTTGAATTTCTTTTCCGTCTCTGATATCCTTTTTTGCAACGTAGTAGGTTCAGATGTAATTCTTTTAATTCTTGCCATCTGGGAGAAAGGTAAAAATCTCTTAAGGTTATGTTCATGAAAACTGCTGTAATGGAGCATGTTGTTCCGGTCTGTGCTTTTGGTATGCAAGTCTGTTTCCAATCCTTTAAGTGTGCGGTTTATTCTAACATCTAGGAAAGTGATAGTGGTGTTAGACATTTCCCAGGTTAACTGGATTCTTTCATCAACTTGATTGAACTTTGTTAACACTTCATGTAGTTGTTCTTTGGAGCTTGACCAGATAATGAAAATATCATCGATATAGCGAATGAATAGTTTTAGATTGTCACTCCATTCTTTTTTGGACAGAATATGTTTTTCCTCATAAAACTTCATAAAGAGATTCGCATAGACCGGCGCTGCCGAATTGCCCATGGCAGTGCCAACTAGTTGTAGGTACCAGCTGTCCTTGTGTCTAAAGTAACTTTGATATAAGGAAAAGAGCATTAACTCCATCAGAAGAGTCTGAAAATTCACATCCAAGTTGGTATTCATGAGGGCATCTTCTATTGCTTCTATCCCCATGGAGTGGGGTATGCTCGTATATAGTGACCTTATATCCGCTGTACATAGTATTATTTGTTCCTCTGGTTCAATTTTGATAGTATCCAATTTCAGTATGAACTCCGTCGTATCCTTTATGTATGTAGTCATTTTTCTCACTGAGGGCTGTAGATATTTATCAAGTAGTTGTCCTACGGGCTCATGTAAGCTGTGTCTGGTTGATACGATTGGTCTTAGTGGTGGGTCCAATAGGTTTTTATGGATTTTAGGCACCATATTAAGTGTGGGACTTTTTGGGTGCTCTTTCAGTAGGAATTTTTTTGTTCTGACATTTATCACACCCATTTCATGTGCTTTTTCTACAATGGTTTTGAGGTTATTCGCAAACTCCATAGTTGGGTTTTGTTGGAGTTTCATGTACGTATTGGTGTCATTCACGTGTTCTAGTACTTTCTGTTCATATTTATCCCGATCCATTATAACAATTGCACCACCCTTATCTGCTTTGGTGCAGATGATTTTTTCATTGTTGGATAATTTTCGGAGGGTATCCATGTCTTTTTGGGTGATGTTTCTTTTGGTATGTCGCCGATGTTTGATCTTAGTTAAATCCTGTTTAACCATCTTCTCAAATATATCAATAGTTTTGTGACTAGTAGGTGCTTGAAAAGAACTGCTGGGGCGTAATCCTTGTAATTGGTCTGTTTCTTGTGAGGTTGATTTCGGTAGTGTGTTGTCAAAGAAATGTCTTAAACGTAATTTGCGTGTTAGTTTAAAAAAACTAACTTCCAATTCCAGGTCATCTGTGGTGTGAGTTGGAACATAAGACGTGCCCTTTTGTAACAGTTGTTTTTCATGTTGACTTAATGGATACCTGCTTATGTTGATGACTAGGTTATCTTCAGTGTTTTCTTCTTGTCTTTGTTGGATACTGTTGTACTCCTTGTTACTGGTGCTTCTTTTTCCTTCTCTTTCTCCTTTTCTTGTTCCTTTGTTTTGTCCCCGCCTGGGTCGCCTCTTTGTGCTTGACCTTGTTCTAAAAAATGGCTCTGTTGAGTTTGTATGAGGACGGTAGGTTGTGTGCTTTGGTCTACATCCGTGTAAGTTGTTGGTTGTTGATTACTGGTTGTGGGCTGTTCAGTAGTTTTGCTTGTCGATGTTTGTTTTCTTCTCTGTGTGGAGTCACTGTCCGAGGAGGACGTATCTGTCTGTGATGTATATGGTTTATTAGCTCTCTTTCTCAAGTATATTTCAGCCCAGGTATACACCTCTCCTAAACGGTAGTCAAGTGTGTCCCTTTTGTATTTTCGAATCTTTCTTTCGTTTATGTCTCTGGTATGTTTTTCCATTTGAGTGCTTATGTCTTCCAATATTTTAGTTAATTCCTCTTCGGTCATTGCACTGGATAATTCATTTTGAATTTCAGCTATCTCTTTAGTTAATTCTTCCAATATCTCTGATAGCTCCTCTATTATCAGGAGAATAAGGTCAAGTGAGCACTTATTTAGAATTTCATACCACCGGTCTTGGAACTTCTTGGAATTTTTACAAAGAGAAGGTTTGAGGGCAATCCTGAGGCCCCGGGGTATGCGTTGGTTTTTATGATATTTCACTAGTGTACTCGCATGCATTTGTTGGTTGATCTTCCTTTTGAATAAGTATATTAGCTGTCTTACATTTTGCTCCTTAGTGCGTGTGTTGGACTCCTGTGTGAGTTCTTCCCTGATTAAACCATAAATTCTGTCTGCCTCCTCCGGTTTAAATGCAAAGGTTGTGGCCCTGGCCTCTGTGCTTCTTGATATTTCTTCATAATTGCTCATTTTTCTGTTTATGGGTTTGTGCGTGCTATCCGTCCTGGTGAGGTTTGTAAATTCGCAAACAAAAAGGATTGAGGGTGGATGCACAGCTGTTTAGTCCAAGTTAATCCTGGTTAGGTTCTCCGTGGGTGGCGTTAATACCTCTAAAAACGCCTGCTAATACTAATAAGAATGTGATGCCAGTGGGTCACTGGGACCATCCCCTTGGGAACACTATTCACTCCTCTTAGCAACAGAGGATTCCACACAGTTAGTTCAGTTTATACTTTCATTTATTTATCACTGTTCATATTTTTTTAGATATTGATCAAGGTATATTTCATATCATATAACTTCATATTGTTCATCATTTTAGGGCATCATTATGGTACATAACATCCAATGCATTTCGGGCTGCTTATCGAGCCCTTCATCAGGGAATAACGCTGTAAAAATAAAAAGTACATCTGTAACTTGTTGCTGCAATAAGCGTTACAACGTATGCTATAGATACATTTCACAATCCTGTCAACATAATTCAGGGTGTCAGATTTAACATTTCCCAGAAACATAAATGGTAACTTACATGCCTGCCTGTCTCTTTTGGAAGTTTTGAAGATTATAGCGACAGGTAGATTTCTAAAAGAAAATTTGCGCAAATCAGATTTTGACAAAAAAATAAACCTGGTGTGACCGTTTCTACAAGCGAGACGAAACTATTGTATCAAGGACTAACCTGTTGTTTCAGAGATTCAAGACGCCACGGACGCGGCTTCTGTGTTGCACAATCGTCTTTGATTGCAACAGTGTAACCGTTACGGTAATCTAACGCTCTAGCGGTCATGTGACCTGGTGAAACTATAGAAAGACTATGGACCGGCCGGTCTTAAAAGGTGTTTGTGCTAAGTTTAAAGCGCAATAGTTAGGTAAAAGTAATATGTGTGTAGACACATCAAATGTTGTTGTAAATATGTATCAAAAAAATTATTTAAAAAAAATGACACTACTTGTAGCGATCTCGAACCAAGGTGCTCAAAAAAGAGACCACGGGTTTAGGCAGCAATGAGTGGGATGTGCTAGATCTCAACTGGATAGGAATGTGTGATAGAACGCATGCAGTTTGAAAACACAGGGGTTGCCAATGTGAAGCACTGAAGCAAATTTACGTTTCATACTTTATAAATAACATGAGAATTCAATTCTTTCGTTGAGTCCAAAAGGTTTTTGAGTACACAGTCTATAAATCCATGAATTCTCTCTTTGAAGTAGATATTTCGTATTATCTCTGCCTTCTATTTTTTTTATATTTTCCAGAATCAAGAATTTCAGTTGCGCAATGCTGTGTTTAGATTCCATAAAGTGTGTCGTAACTGTGGATTTCACATTTTTCAAGCGTATGTTCGATTTATGTTCTGTAATTCTTGTTTTGATTCGACGCTCCGTCTTCCCAATGTATAATTTGCCACAACAGCTGTGCATCCACCCTCAATCCTTTTTGTTTGCGAATTTACAAACCTCACCAGGACGGATAGCACACACAAACCCATAAACAGAAAAATGAGCAATTATGAAGAAATATCAAGAAGCACAGAGGCCAGGGCCACAACCTTTGCATTTAAACCGGAGGAGGCAGACAGAATTTATGGTTTAATCAGGGAAGAACTCACACAGGAGTCCAACATACGCACTAAGGAGCAAAATGTAAGACAGCTAATATACTTATTCAAAAGGAAGATCAACCAACAAATGCATGCGAGTACACTAGTGAAATATCATAAAAACCAACGCATACCCCGGGGCCTCAGGATTGCCCTCAAACCTTCTCTTTGTAAAAATTCCAAGAAGTTCCAAGACCGGTGGTATGAAATTCTAAATAAGTGCTCACTTGACCTTATTCTCCTGATAATAGAGGAGCTATCAGAGATATTGGAAGAATTAACTAAAGAGATAGCTGAAATTCAAAATGAATTATCCAGTGCAATGACCGAAGAGGAATTAACTAAAATATTGGAAGACATAAGCACTCAAATGGAAAAACATACCAGAGACATAAACGAAAGAAAGATTCGAAAATACAAAAGGGACACACTTGACTACCGTTTAGGAGAGGTGTATACCTGGGCTGAAATATACTCGAGAAAGAGAGCTAATAAACCATATACATCACAGACAGATACGTCCTCCTCGGACAGTGACTCCACACAGAGAAGAAAACAAACATCGACAAGCAAAACTACTGAACAGCCCACAACCAGTAATCAACAACCAACAACTTACACGGATGTAGACCAAAGCACACAACCTACCGTCCTCATACAAACTCAACAGAGCCATTTTTTAGAACAAGGTCAAGCACAAAGAGGCGACCCAGGCGGGGACAAAACAAAGGAACAAGAAAAGGAGAAAGAGAAGGAAAAAGAAGCACCAGTAACAAGGAGTACAACAGTATCCAACAAAGACAAGAAGAAAACACTGAAGATAACCTAGTCATCAACATAAGCAGGTATCCATTAAGTCAACATGAAAAACAACTGTTACAAAAGGGCACGTCTTATGTTCCAACTCACACCACAGATGACCTGGAATTGGAAGTTAGTTTTTTTAAACTAACACGCAAATTACGTTTAAGACATTTCTTTGACAACACACTACCGAAATCAACCTCACAAGAAACAGACCAATTACAAGGATTACGCCCCAGCAGTTCTTTTCAAGCACCTACTAGTCACAAAACTATTGACATATTTGAGAAGATGGTTAAACAGGATTTAACTAAGATCAAACATCGGCGACATACCAAAAGAAACATCACCCAAAAAGACATGGATACCCTCCGAAAATTATCCAACAATGAAAAAATCATCTGCACCAAAGCAGATAAGGGTGGTGCAATTGTTATAATGGATCGGGATAAATATGAACAGAAAGTACTAGAACACGTGAATGACACCAATACGTACATGAAACTCCAACAAAACCCAACTATGGAGTTTGCGAATAACCTCAAAACCATTGTAGAAAAAGCACATGAAATGGGTGTGATAAATGTCAGAACAAAAAAATTCCTACTGAAAGAGCACCCAAAAAGTCCCACACTTAATAGGGTGCCTAAAATCCATAAAAACCTATTGGACCCACCACTAAGACCAATCGTATCAACCAGACACAGCTTACATGAGCCCGTAGGACAACTACTTGATAAATATCTACAGCCCTCAGTGAGAAAAATTACTACATACATAAAGGATACGACGGAGTTCATACTGAAATTGGATACTATCAAAATTGAACCAGAGGAACAAATAATACTATGTACAGCGGATATAAGGTCACTATATACGAGCATACCCCACTCCATGGGGATAGAAGCAATAGAAGATGCCCTCATGAATACCAACTTGGATGTGAATTTTCAGACTCTTCTGATGGAGTTAATGCTCTTTTCCTTATATCAAAGTTACTTTAGACACAAGGACAGCTGGTACCTACAACTAGTTGGCACTGCCATGGGCAATTCGGCAGCGCCGGTCTATGCGAATCTCTTTATGAAGTTTTATGAGGAAAAACATATTCTGTCCAAAAAAGAATGGAGTGACAATCTAAAACTATTCATTCGCTATATCGATGATATTTTCATTATCTGGTCAAGCTCCAAAGAACAACTACATGAAGTGTTAACAAAGTTCAATCAAGTTGATGAAAGAATCCAGTTAACCTGGGAAATGTCTAACACCACTATCACTTTCCTAGATGTTAGAATAAACCGCACACTTAAAGGATTGGAAACTGACTTGCATACCAAAAGCAAAGACCGTAACAACATGCTCCATTACAGCAGTTTTCATGAACATAACCTTAAGAGATTTTTACCTTTCTCCCAGATGGCAAGAATTAAAAGAATTATATCTGAACCTACTACGTTGCAAAAAAGGATATCAGAGACGGAAAAGAAATTCAAACAAAGAGGTTATCCTGAACACATTTTGGAGGAATCGAAACAAAAACTGGCACATAGAGACAGAAACTCATTATTACAACCCAGTCACTCAAAGGAGCAAACCAGGATAGTTGCAATATCGAAATATTCAACATCACGCCACAAATTCAAAAACATTATATTGAAACACTGGCCAATGCTCACTCTGGAACCTGATTTTAATAACTGTTTCAAAGATCCTCCTCTATTTGCGTTCATCAGAACAAAAAACATAGGTGAAATGCTTCAACCACAAACTTCTACAACAGAAATTTACAATGGTACTAAACCTTGCCACAATTGTGGTCATTGTAACAACGTCATTAAAGGAAACAAAATAAACCACCCCATGAAAGGTCAGGAAATCAAACTAAGAGTTAATGCTACATGTGACTCGACAAATGTCATATATGCCCTCAAATGCCCGTGTGGCAAATTATACATTGGGGAGCGTCGAATCAAAACAAGAATTACAGAACATAAATCGAACATACGCTTGAAAAATGTGAAATCCACAGTTACGACACACTTTATGGAATCTAAACACAGCATTGCGCAACTGAAATTCTTGATTCTGGAAAATATCAAAAAAAATAGAAGGCAGAGATAATACGAAATATCTACTTCAAAGAGAGAATTCATGGATTTATAGACTGTGTACTCAAAAACCTTTTGGACTCAACGAAAGAATTGAATTCTCATGTTATTTATAAAGTATGAAACGTAAATTTGCTTCAGTGCTTCACATTGGCAACCCCTGTGTTTTCAAACTGCATGCGTTCTATCACACATTCCTATCCAGTTGAGATCTAGCACATCCCACTCATTTCTGCCTAAACCCGTGGTCTCTTTTTTGAGCACCTTGGTTCGAGATCGCTACAAGTAGTGTCATTTTTTTAAAATAATTTTTTTGATACATATTTACAACAACATTTGATGTGTCTACACACATATTACTTTTACCTAACTATTGCGCTTTAAATTTAGCACAAACACCTTTTAAGACCGGCCGGTCCATAGTCTTTCTATAGTTTCACCAGGTCACATGACCGCTAGAGCATTAGATTACCGTAACGGTTACACTGTTGCAATCAAAGACGATTGTGCAACACAGAAGCCGCGTCCGTGGCGTCTTGAATCTCTGAAACAACAGGTTAGTCCTTGATACAATAGTTTCGTCTCGCTTGTAGAAACGGTCACACCAGGTTTATTTTTTTGTCAAAATCTGATTTGCGCAAATTTTCTTTTAGAAATCTACCCGTCGCTATAATCTTCAAAACTTCCAAAAGAGACAGGCAGGCATGTAAGTTACCATTTATGTTTCTGGGAAATGTTAAATCTGACACCCTGAATTATGTTGACAGGATTGTGAAATGTATCTATAGCATACGTTGTAACGCTTATTGCAGTAACAAGTTACAGATGTACTTTTTATTTTTACAGCGTTATTCCCTGATGAAGGGCTCGATAAGCAGCCCGAAATGCATTGGATGTTATGTACCATAATGATGCCCTAAAATGATGAACAATATGAAGTTATATGATATGAAATATACCTTGATCAATATCTACAAAAATATGAACAGTGATAAATAAATGAAAGTATAAACTGAACTAACTGTGTGGAATCCTCTGTTGCTAAGAGGAGTGAATAGTGTTCCCAAGGGGATGGTCCCAGTGACCCACTGGCATCACATTCTTATTAGTATTAGCAGGCGTTTTTAGAGGTATTAACGCCACCCACGGAGAACCTAACCAGGATTAACTTGGACTAAACAGCTGTGCATCCACCCTCAATCCTTTAAGTTTTTCGCTTTCCACATATGATGTTAAACAACTAGTAAGTCACTGATAATGATAAATACTATATATATGTGGAGGTCAAAGAGGTTACTTTATGTGGGCTATTATGAAACGGAGCTAGCTGATTATTTAATGGAGCCGTTACACTGGACGTAGAGTGAAATCAATAGGGCTAGACACCGGATAGAAATGAGAATTGGATATAACTGAAAGGGAGAGGAATACACATATGTAACAATGAGAAAGAGAGAATAAGAGAGAAAGAAAAATAAAGGTAGAACATCTGAAGTTAGTGCTGCAGGTAGAACAGGAGCCCTGGTTAGAAATTATTTAAATAATCTGTCAGTAAAGGTCCCCATAGAGGGATAGGGGATGGAGTTCGAGATCCATGTGACAGGCCTGTGTTATGGGGCACACACATGATCCGTGTTTGCCCATGAGAACAAATATCAGCACCAGGGATCCAGATATTGCTGCATCCGGGGCTCTCAAGGTAGGGGTACACATCTGTCACCATGCGAGGAATTTTTCTGTCACAAAACAGGCCTTTTAAAATTACATTTATGTCACTTGGCCATTCAGACCCCAAAACGCTGCGGGTGAGAGTAAAAATGTACTTATCAGTGATTTAGAACTGTGTATGCTCTGTTGCGGTGGGTACTTTATAGCCCTCTATGGTGACTACAGATCAACAATGTATTGCCACTGGTAGTAGCATTAATATTGAAACCAATTTTTATCTTTGGCAAATAACTAAGGGGCATATTTTCAAGAAAACTATCGCCACTTTTTCGGCACATATCGCCGAAAAAGCAGCGTTTTTTTCTTCGCACTATCTACAAGAACACGCTAATATGCTTTAGCGCTTGTTTTCCCGAGATAGCTGCTTTTTTTCCCCTGCTTTGCATGTCAGCGGTATTTATCCCTAATGACATGCAAAATAGGCGTTTCCTCATCAATACGATCTGAAAACCAAACATCGCACTATTTACAATTCTGCCCCGGACACGCGAATCGATATGGAAAGCCACGCTAATCCGGTTATCGCAGGAATCTAACACCTGTTTGAAAAGTGACTTGACCACCTTTTGCATGGGAGGTGGATTGTCTGGTTAGGTTCACACTTGCATATTAGCAAGCATTTCATTAGCGCTGAGAAATCATTGCATGATTCCTCACGCTATTACTGCTTTTCGCCATATATCGCTGGTTTTGACATCGCCTCTGAGCAAGGCGTTGCTAATACGCCGCTAAAACGGCGATGTCAACCAGTGATAGACGGCGATACAGGAAAATGCGCTACGCACGATTATGATCGCATTCCGTTGCTAATATGCCCCTAATTACTTTTAAGCATGTTTAGCATGTTGGTGCTAGTGCTGTGCTTACTTTGTGACAGGTGATTTTAATATTGTGTAAAGGAGCATACTGCTTCCGGTTAGAGTGAGGGTGAAAACAAGAAGCCCAAGTGCACTATTGCAGAGGGTGCTGTGTGAGGATGGGTAACTTTACACGGAAAGTGAAAAGTGAGGGCAGTCTATCCTTACTGCAATTATGTTAATATGCTGAGTGGTCCTACAATGATGGCGACCTGTGACTTATGCTTTACGTACAGATCTTGACACAAGGCACATTAGCCTACTAGGATATCTGAACGGAATTGTATCCTGTGATATGAAGGTTACACACTGTTGTAACCTAGGATTTAGTCTGCCCCGCTCTCTCCCTCTTCCCCCCCCCACCCTCTACCTGTCACATGGTACGGTCTTCGAACCTTCAAGTGAAGGCTGTAATAGAATGTTGTACTTTGCCTGACCAGGGCTCTGACAAGTTGGGGGCATCGTTTACTGCTAACTGGTTAAATAAATCTACTTCCAGTTACACTGTGTGGACCCTTAATACAACACACACACAACTCGATGTGGCACATGGATGTCAACAAAGATCACATGGCTTTTAACTGTGTTATTCAGTAGCGGGGCTAAATGAGCCGTTTACACAGAATCAGACCCGAGAGCTCAATAGTACTTCCGGGGGGAGCTGCACTTGCACTTCCGGGGAAAATCCAGGATCTTTGAACGAGGAGGTTCTGATGAGGAACAGTTTTGTTGGGAGCAAAGTTTTAAGGGATTCTCCTCTGTACAGAACGGTTTCCATTCATGGTGAAATATTAGTACACCGAATATCCAGGTTCAGACCTCACAAAGAAACTAGAAACAGAGCTGCACAGAATGTGGACTTAAACACAACAACTGTCGACAGGAGACACAAACCTTGTAGGGGAGGACTTCACACAGCAGAGCTATCCCTCAACTTTCCTACAATTTACCAGCTCGGGTCTCAAACAGCAGAACTTGATCACAATTCACAGTTTACTTGGATTATTTAGCTTAGGTTTCTTAGTTTCACTTTTGCATCAGTTCTGCACCTTGCATATTATCAGATTGAGAAGGGGGAACAAAAATGGTCCGACCGCTGAGATTGATTGCTACGGGGCATTTAGCCACTATTGACGAGCTTACTTGACAGAGAACCAAACTTTCGTGGACGGATTGTGTCCCCACCTGATTACTAACGCCCTGAGGAAGCCCCTGGCTGGATGGCCATGTAAGGGGCGAAACACGTGTTGGCTGTCACCTTTTCGCTACTCTGAGAGGGAGTTTGAACTTCAAAACGGTATATAAAACACGGCACATGTTTGAATGACTCTTGGAATTTTTCCGTTATTGAACCATTATTCTCTCAACTTGTCCTCAATGTTGCACCTTACACATTGCCTCAATCACTGCCATGCATCACGAGATGACCAAATTATGCTGCAGAGTTGAATAAATTATGCAGCAGAATGTGGCACATTTTGTGTTAGTATTAACTCATTAGTGTGGCATTTTTACCCGTTAACACATTCTGGGCAAACGTTTCACCTCATTAGCACCACTTTGACACCCATATACAGAACTAAGTGATAACAAATTAACCAGTCTATCTTTGCGAAGGGCGTTGAACTCTGCGGCATGACGTGTTGCTGTATTTCTAGTAACTTTTGATCTGTTTGAGTGAGAAACATGTTTTTCTGGTCAATTTTGCAGATCATGCAGCAGGTGATGGATTGTGTGGCAAATGCTGCAAATCCACAACTGTGCAAAAAAGTGCAGACGCAAAAATCGCACAAATCTAGTGGCCGGGCATATTGCTTATAGGGCCAATGGAACTATGTGACAATGGAGAACTGTGGGAACTTCTTCAGGAGTCCCAGGGCAGGCAGATATCACTGGGCTCAGTTTGTGTGAATAAAAGCCATTTTACACTGATTTCCCCAAAACTGATCAACAAGAACACCCTTCAGTCTCTCAGGATGGCGAAGTCGAGCAGTCCAAGGTTTACTCGGGGAGGTGGTTGGAGGACAGAGACTCTGCACTCAACACAAGCATCAAACAGAAGTTAACACATAATTCTCCAGACAAAAGAAATACTTTACTACTGCTCACACGATCAATGCAAATACACAGGAGTAATTTAAAGCAGATATATCTTACAGCTACTAATAAAACAGTACCTGCCATAGCTAGGAGGAGAAGTTACCATGGTAACTGTACCTTGGCCCAATACCCTGGAGGTGAGGCATCTCTGGGTACGGTAGGCAGCGCCTGCAGGGTCCACATAGTTTCTATCTGCACTCACCTTGTGTCAGAGTTCAGTGTAACAGTTTTTTTGCCACAGCACGTGTTTTTTGATGCAGGGCCCAGCAGCGGACATTGTTGTCAGGGGGGACACAGAACGGGGCTAATTGAGAGAACGGAGAGGTCTGTGTTGTCGTCCCAGCCTCGCTTACTTGTTTGCCGGTAAACAAAATGCCCTCACTACACCAAAGGGAGCATTGTTTCCATCATTTGAATTTAATTTACTTTTGTATAGTTCTTGTTTGCTGACTGACAAAAGCTCCCAGTCCATCAAGTGGGGATGTTTAGACTATCCGGTGAAAAGTGTCCCCTCTTTCAATGCTTGAATAGAGCGATCAACAGCTAGAAGATGACTAATTAACTCTTCTCAGGCCCAGGTTCACCCAGGGGGAGCATTTTTATAACATTTGCGGTGATTGCGCTAGAAACATTTTTTGTTACAATCTGCATATACCGGACAGATGACAGTGACAGTGGTAAATTTATATCTACATGTAAACGCAGCAGCTGTGGAATCATTTCTCACGGTGGCCTTGATTATTGCAGAGTCTTTGTGTATAATCTCTCCTTCTCCTCTCCTGCTCACTCTCTCGAACCCCAGCACTACGCCCCACAGTGAAGCTTTACAAACCCTGCACCGCCCAGTGATAGAAAGTGTTCAATAAAGTCCTGTTTTGAAAACAAGTGCGGTGGCTGTCGGTCTTTATTAAAAGTGATAAAGGAAACAAACCCACAACAGAGCCCATTCTACTGAGATGTTCTGGTCCGGATCGAGACAATTTACAAATCAGAAAGACAGACATGATAGGGTTAACATTTTATTTGTCAGCGCTCCCCGATATAGAGAGGGATATGGAGGGAGGGATTCACTGAAGAGGACCCTGAAAAGTATGGGTATCATCCTCACTCCCTCCAGTGACCTTGACCTGGGAGAGAGCTGTGTACCAGGGGTAGCAGACGGTGGGGTGGGGGAGGGGGGCAAGTGGAAGCCATACTCTGCACTCACTGGCCAGTGCTCAGCAACACTCAAGTACAAGGGGCAGGCCCAGCTGTGAAATTTGTTAATAAGTAATAAGACATTAAAACTTGTGATAATTAATTAAGGTGGGTTTATTAAAACCTCATCCCAGAAACAGCCATCAGTAACTGACAACAGTCAGAACATTATCAACACATACATTCTCAGAATCAGAATGTGGGAAAGGAACCTGAGGAATTAAAGGGGAAGTGTGTAAGACATTACACATCTCCCTCTTATACAATAAAACAAAGAACACCAAAGGTGATATATTGTAAAGGCTCTATATAATATAAACTCAAACATAGTCCTTCAGATAAGCAGGAGTTTTTCGTGCTCTCAGACTTTTCCTGGAAGAAACCGAGGATCTGCGAGAAGAAGAAAGGTTAGAGTCTAGACGAGTACCAATACACCGATTATCATCATAAGCAGAAGCATGAGAAGATATTAGATCAGCATTAACAACTACAATTCGACTCTTGTTCCAGATTCTACCATCATCAGTTTTAACAGCATTTTTAAAAATCTTGACTACGGATCTAACATCAGTGTACTTAGACCAAGGTTTACATCCTACAGGTGTCTTAATTCTTACAGCATCACCCACCTTGACCTCACATGGAAACGCACGTTTCCTGAGATCAAAGTTTGTCTTCCGAGCATCTTGTTTGAGGACCTCTTTGGTTCTCCACTCACCAACATCATTATCAACAAGACCCTTGTTAAAACACATCCACCCAGGACACAACAAAGTGTTGGGAGCCCTCCCTTTAAACAGTTCAAATGGAGACTTACCCGTAGTGGAATGGGGGGCAAAACGATAAACATTAATCCTGTCCTGTAAAGTGGACTTCCAATCTAAACCAGAAGAACGGGCAAGCTGTATGGACTCTTTTAGAGTCCTATTTACTCTCTCCACTGCACCATTTGTTTCAGGATGATAAAGTGAACACTTTTTATGGTTTATACCACACTTTCTCAGATAGTCAGCAAACAAAGAGGAACAAAATTGGGGACCATTGTCAGATAAAAGACTATTGGGAAAACTTTCCTTATTAAATATAGGCTCCAAAAACTTAATGACGGAATTAGAAGTAATTTCTCTGACTGCAGAAACTTCAATCCATCTTGAATATAAATCAATTAAAACAATAAGATACGGAGTATCAGAAACCCCAGAGAGAGGACCAAGAATGTCAATTGCAACCTCATCCCATGGATGAGCAGGTAATACCCTCTTCACCATTGGCATTTGTCTTGTCTTTAAGATTTTGTCGCTAGAGCAACATTCGGGACATTCACGAACCATTCTCTCAATCTCTAAGTCCATGCCAGGCCACCAGAACTGCATCCTAAGAAACTCTTTTGTCTTAACTATGCCCAGATGACCAGAGTGAGCAAGGGCCAACAATTTGTTCCTTAACGAGCAAGGAGGAACAAGCTTAGTTCCACGGGTTAAAAGACCATCATTTACCGACAGTTCATCAGCAACCAACAACCAAGGTTTGTCCAACCGAGAGTTATTCGTCAAGGAAAAAATAACTTTTGAAATGTCCTCATCTTTCTCTAATTCAGCTCTCCATTCAGACTCAACAATGGCACCATCGGTCACTTCACACACATTTACAAACTCCTCTGAATCACACACCTCATCGTGCTCAGAGTTCTCATTCCCAACCAATCTGGATAAACAATCCGCTGATTTGTTGGCAATCCCAGGGATATACTCAACTTCAAATTCAAATTCCTGTAATGAAACAATCCACCTTCTTATCCTGGATGAGATTGCATCTAAACCTTTTTTTGAAAAAACCTCTTTTAAAGGTTTATGGTCAGACAAGACACAGATTCTGGTCCCCCAAATCAAATTCTTTAACTTTCTCAATGCCCAAAAAATTGCTAATGACTCCTTCTCTATTACAGAGTAATTTAATTCCGATCCTCTTAGACAACGGGAGGAACAACATATCAAGGAATCTTTTCCATCCTTCTTTTGAACTAAAACTGCACCAAGTCCCTTATCACTTGCGTCAGTAAACAAAATAGTGGGTAAACCAGGGACAAAGGCATGGAGTGAAGGTGCCTTATTCAAATCTTTCTTTAAATTCATAAATTCAGATTTGCAATCAGATGACCAGTTAAAAATAGAATTCTTTACCGTTAACTTTCTTAAATTGTGTTTTCTCCGCAAAATTAAAAATGAATTTCCCGTAAAATTCTACCATCCCCAAAAAGGAGAGAAGTTCATCTTTGCAAGAAGGTTCCTTCACTTTATCTATAGTATCAACCAATTCCTTTTTTGGAAAAACCCCATTACACGTGATACGATGACCCAGATAATTGACTTCCTGTACTCCAAACTTGCACTTTGTCCTTTTTAAAGTCATGCCAGCTCTTTCTAACCGTTTCAACACCATTGAGACACGAGTATCATGTTCATTAGCAGTATCACCATAAATTAGCAAATCATCTTGGTAGCACTTCACACCAGTTAAGCCTTTCAAGATTCTAGACATAATCCTCTGAAAAACAGAGGCCGCTGAAACTAAGCCAAACGGCATTCTTTTGAACTTAAATGTACCCATAGGTGTAATGAAGGCAGTTAAGTCCTGGCATGAATCATCTAATTCCACCTGGTGGTAGGCAGAGGCAAGATCAAGAGTGGTAAAGTATCTTGCTCCTTCCAATGTACAAATCATTTCATCTATATTAGGAAGTGGAAACCTGTCAACTACCACCTCCTTATTTAATGACCTTAAATCAATGCAAAGGCGAATCTCACCTGTGGGTTTCTTTGCTATGACAACAGGGGCAAGCCATTCTGTAGCTTCAACTGGGACAATTATTCCATTCTTGATGAGCTTATCTAACTCATCTTGTACTTTAGCCTGTTCTGAAAGGGGAATTCTCCTAACTTTGGCCACAACTGGGAGAGCATTGTCTTTTAATCTGATTAAATGTTTATATCCACGCAAACACCCCAAATCATCTTTAAAGACATTAGGAAACTTTTTTGCTAATATCTGAGATAAATTTTCATCACTCATTGTATTAGGTGCATCAGATATTTCTTGAATTCGAACTTGAGGAACAGCATTGGGATCAAGAGTGACTCCCAACTGTCGTTGATGCAACCAACCTAACAATGCATCTCCTTTTCTTGAAATATAAACTTTTCCTACAATTATACGAGAGCCCAGTTCAATTTCAGCCAAAAAATACCCCAACATAGAGATTGGTTTTTCACTGTAACCTAACGGAACAATATCACATTTAAACAATTTTACATATTTCGCAAATAAATCATTAAACATTTTCTCATTTATAATTGTTATCTTAGAGCAAGAATCAAACTTTAAGTTTATCATGTTATTCTCTACTTTGACAAGAAACGAAGGATGATCAGATTCATCATCATTTACTTCAAAGCAAATAGATCTTACTTGAGTTTGTGACCACCTCCTCCTAGGATTAATACTGTGTTGTGGTTTAGATCTGCAAAATCTAGCATAATGACCCCTCCTATTACATAAATTACATGTCGTTTTCAGGGCAGGACACATGGGAGAATTAGCTAAATGGTTACCTTGACCACATCTAAAACAAGACAATCTAGTGTTAAAAGAATTCATTTGCCCAAATGCCTTCTCTTCAAAATTTGCTCCATCAGTTTTTTTAACTTGGCAAATCGTTTCTTCAACTTTTATTTCCTCTTTTGAATCTACAACAGAAGGTTTATCCTTCTCTTTTTTAAGTTCACCGACACATTTCGTCATGTGTTCCACTTGTTTGGCAATCTCCAGTACTTCTTCGAGAGGCGGTTCATCTTTCAACCAAAGTTCTTTTCTTATGTCGTCATGAGCACATCTTAAAACAAACTGATCACGAATTCTCTCATCAAGAGATTGGCCAAAATTGCAAGAGGATGCAAGTTTTCTCAAAGATGAGACATAGTCTTCCACGGACTCATCTTTCTTCTGTTCCCTCAGACCAAAATGATATCTTTCCATAATCGTGCTGAGTCTAGGTAAGTAGTGTCTGTCTAGTTGTAAAATAGCTATCTCATACTCATTCAAATTCCTTTGTTCTGCTGCTGAAAGGTCAGGCAAATGTTCCAGAACATCTTGTCCCTCTCCTCCTAAACAATGCAATAGGAGTGAATGTTTTCTTTCTGCACTGAGATTAGTTCCACAAACTCTCGCATAGTTTGCAAAAATCTTCTTCCACTTTTTCCATTTCACATTTGGTTCACCAGGACTAACGCGAAAAAATGCAGGCTGAGTAACATTCTGCATCTTTATATTGATTGAGTACTTGAATGTTTTAATATCCGGCCAAATAATAAATAATAAGATGAATTTAACTTCAGGCTTCCTCCCTTTATTTATTTATTTAAATTTTTTTTTTTTTTTTTTTTATTGCCTTTGTAGAGCAGAATTTAGTCTTATTAATTTGTAGAATGACAGAGAATGTTTAATTGAATTTGTTGAATGAGAGAGAATGTTCAATTGAGTTATTATCTTTCAAGTGGTTATGAGGTCATATTATTTCCATTCTATTAACTTCTTCAGGGAGAGATGTTCCTTAGCACAATCCAAGAACTATTTGTATAATTGTTCTTTTGTTTATAATGCTTCTAATTGTAGTAGAAGTTCCAAGAGAGTAAATAGAACTTGTTGAGAAGCAGTATTCCTTTGCACTTGCGCGCTCGTTTAATTGTATGGAACTTTGTGTAGCTGACGCGTTGAGCTACTTCACGCTGAAACGCAGCGTTGCCAAGGGACTGACACGCAGCGCACGCCTTCAATGATATGCGCGCGCAGCTCTGTCTCGTGTGTTGTGCGAGCAGGATTAGAACGTTAAGCTCGCGCATATGAAATAGCGCGTCAGTTAAAAATCCCTTAAAATCTTCTTTCTTCCAATATCCCTGATTATTTTAATTTAGCGATTATCCTCCCGCTCTCCTCACCGCGTTGTTGACATTGAAGCAGCCGCTGGGAAGTCGACGCTTCACTTCATATTTCTTCGTTCAGCCGCTGGAGGAGAAAGCGAGGTACTCTTCTTATCTTCAAGTTGCCCTGGTTGAGGCGTCCAATCGTCGCCAGTGTGAAATTTGTTAATAAGTAATAAGACATTAAAACTTGTGATAATTAATTAAGGTGGGTTTATTAAAACCTCATCCCAGAAACAGCCATCAGTAACTGACAACAGTCAGAACATTATCAACACATACATTCTCAGAATCAGAATGTGGGAAAGGAACCTGAGGAATTAAAGGGGAAGTGTGTAAGACATTACACCAGCACCACACGGCTTTGGAAACAAATCCCTCCGTCCTCTTCATATAGTGGATTGATACACAGACAGAAGTGGATATAGAAACTACACTGCTGTTCCAATGTGAATTTCTTTCATCTTAAACAATGCTTAGAAACAAATGGCTGTATGTGGTGGGGGCACTGGATACATTTTCACCCGGCGCTGCTAAGAGCTGCTCTCACTCTTGTGTCACCGTCAGGACCCGCAGCGCCCCCGGATTTATCCCATCATTGTGGAGTCCAGGACTGAAGTAGGGCCGCAGGGTGGGGGGGAAGGAGGCCCCAGAGAAGGTGAAGAGCAGAGACCGGTCAACCACATTGTACACCGAGAGCCTGGCTGCCTCATAGGAAGAGACCCACAGCCCTGGGGGGCGCACGGGGGGTCAGGAGGGTGCAAGGGTCAGTGAGAGCTTTGTATTCACCATCTCGGAGCCACACTGCCCAGAATCCACACTCAGGTGAGTACATAATGTGCCCCTTCCTCCTCACCACCTCGTCACACACCCCCAGGTCCCAGGCATTCTTGTCCCCCACCACCACCTCCCAGTAATGCCTCCCGGAGCTCAGCCTCTCTCTCCCCAGGACAGCGACGACATAATCGTATCTCTGGGGCGTGTCGGGCCGACCCTGGTCTCTCCTTCCGTCTCTCACGCTCCTTCCGTCCTCATATAGGATGAGGCCCCGATGAGCAGTGTCCGGATCCAGGGTCACTACAGCTGCAGGAGAAAGAAGCAGAGATCAGAGGTCAGAGATCACCCATTCGCAATCAACATGTCACTCATACTCAGCCGGTCGCTGCAGCAGCCCCACCCCGACTGACCTCATCCTCATTTCACCAGCACCCCGTTTAATCGTAGTAATAAAGTGTATAGTCACAGTTTCTTTTCAAAACGCACTTCATAGTACAGGATTGTCGCCTGCAAGTGCTGTAAGTATCAGGTTATTATAGCTCACAAGTGTAATAGCTCACAACTGAATCAGGAAGGGCAGTGCTTTAAGTAGTCCGGGTCCTGCCGGTGCTGAACACCAGGTGCCCAGTTGGGTTCCTATCAGGCCTCACCCTCAATGAAAATAAACCTTACCTCGTAGGCAGCACCAGCCCTCACAAGAGACTCTTGTTTGTTTATTGAGAATGATCTTGTTAGATTTGGGGGTCTCTGGTTGGCACAGGTAGGTACTTGTGACAAATAGGGACCCTCTCCTCTAATCAGGATAAAGGGATCACACTCCTAAAATAACCCCTGCTCACCCTCTAGGTAGCGTGGCGAGAGCAGTCAAAGCTTTACTTTAGAGGCGTTGTAAGTTAAGCAGTTGTGACCACATATAGTAACCCAGTGACAACACTACAAATGGCCACCACACAGGTTTTATATAAAAAAGTAGACTTTATATAGAGTTACCACAAGACCATAAACGACAAAAATACACACCATGATTACTTTGAGATGGTAGATTTAAGCTTAGTTCAGTTCAGTTCTTAGATGCAACACTCTGCGTCAATGTACCTTAGGTTGCGTTGCGCTTCCACGACAAGCAATGTCGCAGTGATGGGAAATACGGCAAAGTTCAGGTGCAAATAAATAAAGACATGAAGATCTGCCGGATGTGGCATGCTTCTCGGGGATGCGAGAAGTTCTCGGTCTAATGCGTGGACTACTGCGGTGACATCTACGATGCAACGGCAGCAGCTCCAGCGGCGACGCTATTCTCCCACGATGCGTGAAGCTTCCGCACGAAGCAACAACTACAGCGGCAACATCCAAGTTGCAACGGCAGCAGCTCCGGCGGCGCGCTTCTTGGGGATGCGAGGTGCTCTTGGTCGATGCGTTGCAGTGCGACAGTTCCAGCGTCGACACCCTCCTTCTTCAGAGTTGCGACGGCGACACGCTTCTTGTTGAGTCGCGCTTCCAGCTCCTTGCGACACGCAGTTCCTCAGGAGGCCCAAAACAGCAGCAGGCACTTCCACAAGAACTCTGGGGAGCTGGGGGGGGGTGAAGTCTGTTGTCCCTGAGACTTCAGCAGGAGGCAAGCTCTTTTCCAAGCCCTTGGAGGTCCTTCACAAGTTGAAAGCAAAGTACACAAAGTTCCTTTCTCCTTCCTTTGGCAGAAAGGCAACCTCTGCAGGCCAATCCCCCAAGCAGCACTTCAGCTTGGGAATAGTCTCTCCTCAGTTTCTTCAGGTTCCTCTCCTCAGTAAAGGTTTCTTCTTGTAGTCCGAAAGTGATCTAATTTCTTGGGAGCAGGGTCCCAATATTTATACCCCAAAATCCTTTGTTCTCTGAGGGGAGAGGGCCTAGTCCAAACCAGTTCCTGAGCACTTTGTTTACCAGACTTCTCATTTCCTTTCACAGTGCAGGGCAGAAACATCAGACGCCCCACAGGAGGTGGAGCCAGCAATGTGGAAGGCAAGTACAGTCCTGGAGCACTTTGTTGACAGGACTCCTTCTCTTCTTTCAGTGTGCAGGGCAGATACAACAGCCACTCCCCAGGAGGTGGAGCCAGCTTTGTGGAAGGCAGGCAAAGCCCTGTTCAGAGAGAGGTGAAGGTGCCTAGATTCAGGAAGGCTAGTGCAGGGGGCAGAACCTTTGAGGTGGCCGCTGCCAAACTATGGAATCTGCTCCCGTTAGAGATTAGGCAAACCACGGAACTTCTCCCGTTTAGGAGAAAGATTAAAACCTGGCTGTTTCCCAAGTAACCTACTGCTCTGTCACGTCTCGCCTGATACTTGTTCGCCCTTTGAGCCAGTCAGCGCCAGGATGCCTGCAAGGGGACAGTGCGCTTTATAAGTTAAATAAATAAATAAATAAATAAATAAGCTGCAACTCCTCCCTCCCATCTAGATGCAGATCTCTCTATTCACCACTGGGTGACTCAGCCTGGCTCTGGGAATCCCCCAGCCCTGTCACTTCATGAAACCAGACATAGGAATACACATCCTAGCAGAGGCAGGTTTGAATGGTTAGACAAGCAAAGACCTACTTTCTAAAAGTGGTATTTGCAAACACAGAATATTAAAATAAACTTCACTAAAAGATGTATTTTATTATTCTGAGTTTAGGCATACTAAACTCGAATTTCTACCATGTTCTTTGAGCCTGTTAGGATTATAAAATGTAAAAATTCTAAGAGCCCATTCTGGCCTATGGAGAACAGGTAGCCTTGCAATAGTGAAAAATGAAAATGGCTGTAATTCACTATTAGGACATGCCACACACACCAGGGCTGGTCCTACCTTATACTTACAATGCACCCTGCCCTTGGGCCTACTATAGGGGTGACGGATATGAAGAAAAGGGAAGGTTTAGGGACTGGCGAGTGGGTGCACTTGCCCAGTCAGCATTACAGTACCAGACTGCACGCAGGCTCTGCAATGGCAAACCTTAGACACACTTCACAAGGCTGCTTCTGTGGGTGGCTCAACCAGTGCTGCAGGCCCACCAGCAGCATTTGGATTACACTCCCAGGCACACTTAGTGCACTAGAATAGGGCCTGACAAGTAAACCAAAATAGCCAAACATGGAACCACTGATTAATACATCAATTTACAATAGGGAGCACGTGCACTGTGGCACTGAACAGCAGTGGCACAGTGCCCAAATCATCTAACACCAGCAAAAATACATGAGGCATCAGCAAAAAATGGAAGGGAGACCCATGCCAATGGTGCCAGGTCTAACACGTGTCCCCTCCAGCTGAAAAGTGGGGAGAACTACCCTAACTCCTGGGAGTTCTCTTCACTAAGGTGGAAAAATCTGGACAGACCATCAACGTTGGCGTGTTCTGTACCAGGGCAGTGTTCCACCGTAAAGTCCATACCCTGTAGGGAAATAGACCACCTCAACAGCTTTGGATTCTCACCCTTCATCTGCATCAACCATCTGAGGGGCCTGTGGTCTGTCTGAACCCGGAAGTGAGTCCCAAACAGGTATGGTCTCAGCTTCTTCAGTGCCCAGACCACAGCAAATGCTTCACGCTCAATAGCACTCCACCTTTGTTCCCGTGGAAGTAATTTTCTACTGATAAAGGCTACAGGTTGATCTAGGCACTCCTCATTCATCTGTGACAAAACAGCCCCCACACCATGCTCTGAAGCGTCTGTTTGGACAATGAACTCTCTTGAGAAGTTGGGTGCCAGGAGCACGGGCGCCGTGCACATGGCAGCTTTCAGGGCCTCAAAAGCTTTCTGACAGGTGTCAGTCCAGATCACCTTCTTGGGCTGCTTCCTAGAAGTTAGCTCGGTCAAGGGTGCAACAATGTTGCCATACCCATTGACAAATCTCCTGTAATACCCTGTGGGACCTAGGAAGGCTCTCACCTCTGTCTGGGTTTTGGGTGGCTACCAAGCCAGGATGGTTCCAATCTTGGGTTGTAGGGGCGCCACTTGGGTCTCTCAATTTGGTGTCCCAAGTACACCACAGAACCCTGCCCGATCTGGCACTTACTCGCCTTGATCGTGAGGCCTGCTTTCCGCAGTGCCATAAACACTTCCCACAGGTGGCGCAGATGTTCCTCCCAACTGACACTGAACACTGCGATGTCATCCAGGTAGGCGGCACTGAACTCATCCAGTCCAACCAACACCTGGTTGATCAACCTCTGAAAGGTGGCAGGGGCATTCTTCACCCGAAAGGGCATAACGCAGAACTGGAAATGCCATCTGGTGTGATAAATGCTGGCCTCTCCTTTGCCCCATCACTCAAGGCGTCTGCCAGTACCCAGACATGAAATAAAATGTGCTGAGGTACCGTGCAGCCCCTAGCCGATCAATGAGCTCATCAGTTCTGGGGATGGGGTGTGCATCAGTCTTCGTGACTGAATTTAGCCCTCTGTAGTCCACACAGAACCGGAGTTTGGGTGTGGCACCGGGCGCTGCAGCGTTTGGGACCAAGACCACTGGGATGGCCCAAGGACTGCTGGAGGACTAAATCACCCCTAGCGCAAGCATCTTTGAGACCTCCTCTTTGATGCAAGCACTTATCCTGTCAGTTACCCTGTAAGACTTGTGCTTCACAGGTAAGCGGTCTCCTGTGTTCACATCATGGACGCACCAATTTGTGACACCAGGAACCAGGGAGAACAGATCAGAACACTGTCCCAGCAACTGGCGGCAGTCATTCTGTCGCTCATGGGGCAGGGTGGAAGAGAGGTTACCACCATCCACTGACCCATCTTGCTCTGAGGATGACAGGAGGTCAGGAAGAGGCTCAGTCTCCTCCTCCATCCCAGCATCTGTTGCCAAGAGCATGCCCACTTCAGACCGCTCTAAGTGGGGCTTAAGGCGGTTGACATGTAGGACCCTCAAGGGGTTCCTAGGAGACCGCAAGTCCACCAAGTAGATAACAGGACTCTTGCGCTCCACAACCTCAAAAGGTCCGGTCCACTTATCTTGGAGCGTGCAGGGATCCACTGGGGCCATGACCCACACCTTCTGTCCAGGTTGAAGCTCTACCAGAGTGGCATTCTGGTCATACCAGCGCTTCATCTCCTCCTGGCTGGCCTCCAGATTCGCCCGAGCTGGCCTCCAGATTCGCCTGAGCTAGTTCACTGAAGCGCCTGGTCTGGTTCCTGAAGGCCAGCATGTAGCTATATACTTCCTGGGGAGGTTTTCTGGGAGAATGCTTCCAGCCTTCTTTAACCAGACTCAGAGGTCCTCTAACTGGATGTCCATAGATAAATAAGCTCAAAGGGACTGAACCCTAGAGATTTCTGTGGCACCTCCCGGTATGCAAAGAGTAGGCATGAAAAGAGGACGTCCCACTTACGCCTCATGGGTTCCTCAAGACCCATTATCATGCCCTTCAGGGTCCGGTTGAACCTTTCAACCAACCCATTTCCTTGGGGGAGGTAAGGAGCGGTGAACTTGTAAGTTATACCGCACTCCTGCCACAGGGACTTCATATACTTAGAAATGAAGTTGGTCCCCCGGTCAGACACTACCTCACGAGGGAATCCCACTCGGGAGAATATTTCCATTAGTGCTCGTCCCATCACACGGGCCGTCACTGCCCTCAGAGGTATGGCTTCCGGGTGGCATGGTCCACCAAGACCAGGATGAACCTGTTGTCCATGGCTGTCTTGTGGTCCAGTGGCCCCACAATGTCAATCCCCACCCTCTCAAAGGGGGTACTGACCACAGGGAATGGCTGGAGAGGAGCCTTCAGCGTCCTCCCACTCTTTCCACTTGCCGGGCAAGTCTGACAGGTCCTGCAATGAGTATCTGAACTCTTGCGCATTTGGGGCAAATGAAAGTGGGTGACAAGCCTCTCAAAACTCTTGTTCTGCCCCAAATGTCCAGCTAAAGGCACATCATGAGCCGACCGCAGTAGGAAGGCTCTGAACTTCTGGGGTACCACCAGCACATGGGCTGACCCAGGTTTAGCAACCTAAGGCTCACTATACAGGAGATCATTCTCCTAGTAAATCAAGTATGACTGACTGATCACCTGCTGCCTGGCTTGCAGCCTGTTGCTGCAAGCCCACAAGAGAAGGGCACTCTTTCAGCTCCTTGCAAAATTCCTCCTTGAAGGGGCCTCCTTCTTGCTGCCAATGGGTCAGCTCAAGCAGGTCTCCCAGTTCAGCTATCTGTTCCCCGATAGGCTCCAGGGCATTCCCCCTCAGGGTCTACCTCCTCCTGGGCCGTGGGGACTACGGGGGGCGGTTTCCCGTGCCCCCGCCACTTCTCTCTTCTGCAGGTTCCTGGGCCTTCCTCTCAGGCTCCAGGTCCTCTTGAGAACCCCTAATGGCTGACATTGACCGGGTGGTCACGCACGCCCAGTCAGGCAGTCCAACCATCTTCAAGTGAGTTGCTTTCTCCACCTTTTCCCCAGGGTAGCTCTCCAAATCATTTCCCAACAAACAGTCAACAGGCATGGCAGGCCTCACAGCTACCTGAAGAGTACCTGAGGACCCCCCCCACTCAAAGGGAACCGGAGACATTGGACAATGACTCTGTGTTGTCGGCGTTAACTCGGCAAAATGCATGAGGGTCAATCTGCTCTTGAGTCACCAGGGGACACCTGACAGCTGTCACACTGGCTCCTGTGTCTCTAAGAGCCTCCACCTTTTGGCCATTGATGGTCACTTGCTGCCCATATTTCTTAGTGTTCCTGGGTAGCTGAGCTTCTGAGACCGTCTCACAGTCTCCTAAAGAGACAAGGGTCATTTGTGCGGGACATCACCCACCTTGGACATCCATCTCCTCCCCCAAGGCTACACTAGCCATCTGCCAGGGCAGAGCACCAGTGGGTGCTTGTTTACCAAACAGGCGGCACCTGGGATCACTCGCCTTGTGACCCAGATCACCACACTTGTAACATTTCAGGGGCCCCTGGAGAACAGGACTACCTGTCGGGCCCCTTGCTTTCTCTCAGGGGGAGGCTGGGAACCTTTCACGGGGTTCCCTTGGGGACTACTTTGGGGCCCTTTGCGGAACTCCTTCTGTTTACCCTTGTCCCCCACACTCTTCTGCTGGGGACCCTGCGCACCTTTGGATGAGTCTCCCGTGAGACCCTTGTGGACCCGGGTTCTTACCCAGTGGTCCGCCTCCTCAGCAACCTTCCTAGGGTTAGTTAGCTTGTTAGCTATCAGATGCTGGTGAAGCTCTGGAAAACAATTATCAGACAAGTGCTCCCATGCAATCAAATCAAAGAGACCTTGAAAATCATTAACCTTGCTGCCCTTTACCCAACCATCCAATGCTCTGCAAAAGAGAGTGACATATTCAACCTAAGTACTGTTTTCTAACTTTTTGCATTTCCTGAACCTCAGCCTATAGAGCTCAGGTGTCAAACCATATCTAGACATCAATGCTTCTTTCACGTGGCTGTATGAATTGTGAACCTCAGAAGGCAGGTCTAACAATGTATCCCGCCCCTCACTAAGGAACCTTCCCCACAACCCCGCTCCCCAATCTCTCTCAGGGACCCGGTGATAAGACATGGCTACCTCATAGGCTCTGAACCACTGACCAATATCATCATTTTTGTAAAACTCTTTCACCACATCCTTAAGAATATACACTCTACTTTCTGAATGTACTGACGGTATGCTGCTTCCAGAGGGAGTAATTTCTAAACTTTTAGTTTTAAACTCTAACTCCCTCAAAACTTTTTCATGCTCAAACTTCTTTTCCTCAAGATCTAACCTTCTATTTTCTATTTCTAGCTGCCTATTCACCTTCAACTTGGTCATCTCCATTTCATGCCTTATTGATCTCTCTGTCCTCCAATTCCTCTGGAGACAGACTTTTGTTATAAGCACTGCTACATGTGGGGGAAGGTGCTTTCCTTCCTCCTCGGCCCAATGGCCCTTCCTATTGTACAATTGTCAAGTCATCCTCCTCAATCTCAGGAGTTTTCCTTGATTCTACCCAGGCCCTCAGCGCGTTGTAAAATGATTCTTTCTTGGTGCACCCAACAGTGGAAACCTTGAATTTCTTGCAAAAGTACTTCAGCTGTGCAACTTTGTAGCTTTCCAATTTCTCTTCTTCCCATTCATGATCAACAGACACTATGGATTCTGCTCTCTCTACTACAACTGATCCAGGCATCTTTCAAAAATAGGCAATCCAAAAATTCAAAAAGGATTCTACCAAAAAGCATGTGGTATCGTTATGGTCTGCACTCACTAAGTAGTGTTCACCAGACACTGTTCATGAGTCACAAATGCAAATCCAGAATCCTTCCGCTGCTTCCAATGTTAGATTTGGGGGACTCTGGTTGGCACAGGTAGGTACTTGTGACAAATAGGGACCCTCTCCTCTAGTCAGGATAAGGGGGATTACACTCCTAAAATAACCCCTGCTCACCCTCTAGGTAGCGTGGCGAGAGCAGTCAAGGCTTTACTTCAGAGGCGTTATAAGTTAAGCAGTTGTGACCACATACAGTAACTCAGTGACAACACTACAAATGGACACCACACAGGTTTTATATAAAAAATAAGTAGACTTTATACGGTTACCACAAGACCATAAACGACAAAAATACACACTATGATTACTTTAAGATGGTAGATTTAAGCTTAGTTCAGTTCTCAGATGCGACACTCTGAGTCAATGTACCTTAGGTTGCGTTGCGCTTCCACAACAAGCAATGTCGCAGCGATGGGAAATGCGGCAAATTTCAGGTGCAAAGAAATAAAGACGTGAAGATCTTCCAGATGCGGCACGCTTCTCGGGGATGTGAAGTTCTCGGTCGGATGTGTGGACTACAGCGGCAACATCCACGATGGTACGCCAGAAGCTCCAGCGATGATGTTCTTCTCCCATGATGCGTGAAGCTCCCGGTCGATGTGACAACTACAGCGGCAACATCCAAGATGCGACGGCAGCAGCTCCGACGGCGGCGCGCTTCTCGGGGATGCGAGGTGCTCTTGGTCGATGTGGTGCAGTACGACAGTTCCAGGGGTGACACCCTCCTTCGGAGTTGCGACGGCAGGCACAGGGACGGCGACATCCTCCAACCTCGTTACGAGATTCTTCTCCTGATTCGGTGCAGTGCGCCAGATTCAGCGACGACACCCTCCTTCGGAGTTGTGTCGGCAGCAGCAGCGATGGCGACACCCTTTCTCTTCGTTGCGGCACGCTTCTCTCCGATGGGGTGCAGTGCAACAGTTCCAGCGGCGACACCTTCCTTCTTCGAAGTTGCGACGGCAGGCACAGCCACGGCGACACGCTTCTTCTCGTGGAGTCGCGCTTCCAGCTCCTTGCAACACACAGATCCTCAGTAGGCCCAAAACAGCAGCAGGTACTTCCACAAGAACTCTGGGGAGCTGGGGGTGACGTCTGTTTTCCCTGAGACTACAGCAGGAGGCAAGCTCTTTTCCAAGCCCTTGGAGATCCTTCACAGTTGAAAGCAAAGTGCACAAAGTTCCACTACAGGCCAATCCCCCAAGCAGAACTTCAGCTTGGGAATAGTCTCTCCTCAGTTTCTTCAGGTTCCTCTCCTCAGTAAAGGTTTCTTCTTGTAGTCCAAAAGTGATCTAATTTCTTGGGAGCAGGGTCCCTATATTTATACCCCCAAATCCTTTGTTCTCTGAGGGGAGAGGGGCATGTGCCTAGTCCAAACCAGTTCCTGAGCACTTTGTTTACCAGACTTCTCCTTTCCTTTCACAGTGCAGGGCAAAATCAGAAGGTGGAGCCAGCATTGTGGAAGGCAAGTACAGTCCTGGAGCACTTTGTTGACAGGACTCCTTCTCTTCTTTCAGTGTGCAGGACAGAGACATTTGCCGCTCCCCAGGAGGTGGAGCCAGCATTGTGGCAGGCAGGCACAGCCCTATTCAGAGTTCAGGTGCAACTCCTCCCTCCCATCTAGATGCAGATCTCTCTATTCACCACTGGGTGACTCAGCCTGTCTCTGGGAATCCCCCAGCCCTGTCACTTCATGAAACCAGACATAGGAATACACATCCTAGCAGAGGCAGGTTTCAATGGTTAGACAAGCAAAGACCTACTTTCTAAAAGTAGTATTTGCAAACACAGAATATTAAAATAAACTTCACTAAAAGATGCATTTTATTATTCTGAGTTCAGGCATACTAAACTCGAATTTCTACCATGTTCTCTGAGCCTGCTAGGATTATAAAATGTAACAATTCTAACAGCCCATTCTGACCTATGGAGAACAGGTAGCCTGGCAATAGTGAAAAACTAAAATGGCTGTAATTCACTATTTAGGGCGTGTCCTACCTTATACTTACAATGCACCCTGCCATTGGGCCTACTATAGGGGTGAGTGACTGATATGAAGAAAAGGGAAGGTTTAGGGACTAGCAAGTGGGTGCACTTGCCCAGTAAGCATGACAGTACCAGACTGCAAGCAGGCTCTGCAATGGCAGGCCTTAGACACACTTTACAAGGCTGCTTCTGGGGGTGGCACAACCAGTGCTGCAGGCCCACCAGCAGCATTTGGATTACACGCCCTGGCACACTTAGTGCACTAGACTAGGGTCTGACAAGTAAACCAAAATAGCCAAACGTGGAACCACTGACTAATACATCAATTTACAATAGGGAGCACTTGCACTGTGGCACTGAACAGCAGTGGCACAGTGCCCAAAGCATCTAACACCAGCAAAAATACATAAGGCAACAGCAAAAAATGGAAGGGAGACCCACGTCAATGGTGCCAGGTCTAACAGATCTCAAATCCGCAGGGGGCATAGTCGGTGGAGGTCAGAGGTCAGGCTCTAAATGTAACACCTATACAGTCATTTCCTGTCCACAGTCATGCTGACCAATGGGCACGGTCCAAGGTCACTGGGTAGTGGAGAGAGAGGGGGCAGTGTGGGGCTGCGGTCTGACGTAGGATGGTAAGGGTAACTCAGTGGGCTGAGCCCCAATTAACATGTGAATCATTGATAGGAATCCCACGTTGGGCTGTCTCAGCCTTTCATCCTTTCTGGCCTTCCGCAAGCTCCTCAAAACCCACCTTTTTCGCAATGTGCCCTAATTTGATTTGCCGTCCCCATGCAGTACGCAAGCGCTACGAGGCCTCAGGGTAGAACGCGCTATATAAATATAATTTCATTCATTCATTCTAGGTGGATACCACTGGACACAACTCAGTATTCAGGGGAAGTCAATTATGGTTTGTACATGCAAGTGGTTGTACTCAGCAGCACAGACTGCTAAGTGAGGGGAAAAAGGGTTTGGCTGACACTAATGGAAATGCAGGAGTGCATGGGGAGGGAAGAAAAGCAGGCGGTTTTGTGCTGTTCTGGTTTTAATTAGGGGGTGTGCCCTTATTTGAATAAAAAAAATTCTAGGACACATCACTCCATTTTAAATTTTTGTTGCACTGCGTATTTATCACTTTCATAGCCATCAATGATTGGCTGTCATATGGTTGTCCATAAGTGCCTGTGGACTTGATCCTGCTCTGCCATTAAGCTGTGGGTAAACTGTCTCGATGATCAAGGGACCTACCACGTGATACTGGTAAACCATACGATATGACTGATCACAAAGTTCATTTGATGGTAATCCACATATGAGTGACTTGGATCTTGTCAACGGGTACTGTATTTACGTGATCCCACGCACACAGACCCATCACTATACTGTATCCCGTTTTTTAGGCTATCTAGGGTGACTAGGGCACTAACTCACATACCCTTTTGGAGTTAAGGATAGCTAGCCATACAAGGTGGTGTTTAGACCCCCTGTGTTCTCCTGCATGTATTAATTATTGTGCCCAGACACATCTCTTAATTTGGAATTTTATATAAATGTGTATATTCGTACGGATGTGTTATCTTGCACTTTGTAGACTAACTGTTGGATGCTCAGTCAAAATTAATGTCCTAATGATGACCTGGAATTTGTAACAAAGGTCGAAACGCAGTCGAAGCGACTGTGGCCGCAATTACTGAAGGACACATTGTTTTGTTATTGGCAATTTCAGTATTGTTCTGAAAACCTTGTCTATGTATTGTTCTACAGTCCGCCACTTGTCTGGTCTTTTGTAATTGTTATTCTGTTTTATGTGTACCACTATGTATTTCTGAGCGCGATTTTATAATTGGTTTTACTGAATACATTTTGTACATGTTTCCAGATAACTCTTAGATGGGCTTTTACTATACATTTTCTAGCTTTTCTTTCCTGTATGTTTTTGTAACTTATGTTTTCTGTTTAAAAATATATATATATCTTGAGCCATTGTTTGTAGAAAATATTTGTGACTGCAAGCATTATATTGCTACTGAAACCCCCCACAACCCTCCGTTCTTTAAAATGGTCTGACAGTGTACTACACTACTGATGGTTGTGTATCAGTGTGTACACATCTATACAAATGAATGACACCCGGGGTGGATGTTCAACACTTTTAATTAGAAGTAACCAGTATTGTCTTGTGATCTGTTATATTCAGTGTAGTAGTCCTGTGTTATATGATCACGGAGCCGGTGCCCAGCGCACTCTCTGATTCGCTGTGTGATCCTCTGCCTGCTCCCCCAGACAGGCACTATAAGAGCCACTTTGATGCGGCCCCAGACGCCGCCCCTGCTCGTGGCTGGGCTGGGATTTATTATCGCTGGGCTGATAGATGGCTCTGCTGTCTGGCGGGTTCTTCTCTCATGGACGGACCTGGGGGTGTCCAGCCGCCACTGTAACAAGCCCTCAGTGGGTTTCATTATAGATAAAACCCAGGTACCACTCCCCGGAGGAGCCCAGAGTCCACGAGTGCGTGACTGTTTATCTGCACTTCTGAGGCTAGGATGAGGCATCTCTTCCGCCTCCAGGGGAAAGCACCGAGCACAGCTGTGCTTCCAAAATGGATGCATCTGAAATAAACCACGAGAAAGGAAGGGTCACATTTTAAACAAAACCGCACAGGTGCATTAACATATCTAGTCACTTGGCTGTGAGCATCCGTACAGGCTTACACTGTTTGCCATTTTAAATTCGGGACATCAGGAATGGGGGAGGCAGTCTGCTGAGGCGGCACCACCCAAAACTAAAAGCATACCTGAGGTCAATAACTGTCACAAATAACAAACACTATGACACTAAAACACACCAGAGACAAATAACTACCACCAATAAAAAAGCAGTGTGACACTAAAGAAACATCTGAGACCAGCATCTGCCGCCAACAACAAGCACCATGTCACTAAAACACGCCCGAAACCCATAGTGCCACCACCACCAAGCACCATGGCACTAAAACACGCCCGAAACCCATACTGCCACCACCAACAAGCACCGTGACACTAAAACACGACCGAAACCCATTCTGCCACCACCAAGCACCGTGACACTAAAACACACCCCAAACTAATAACTCCTCAACAACAAGCACCATGACACCAAAACATGACCAAAACCCATACTGCCACCAACAACAAGCACTGTGACAGTAAAACACACCCCAGACCAATAACTGACATGAATAACAAGCACCGAGACACTAAAAACCGAAACCAATAACTGCCATTTATAACAAAGACGGGACACTAAAACACACCCAAGACCAATTACCTACCGCCAAACTGAGTGTGCAGACAGCAGAGAATCTTCCTGTACAAGCGGTCTCTTCAGAGTTGCCCAAACTATCTGAGCTGCCCCTCCCCCCCCACCACCAGTACCAAGCTGCCAAAAATGTAAACCGTCGCCCAGTACACACCGGTCTCTTCAGAACATTGGTCTGACCAGTCCAGAATACACCAGCCTCTTTACCCAGAGTATGGCACCCCCACCTTCCAGAGGTTGCACCATTTCCCACTAGTACACAGTACACTCTTCTGATTCGAGCGCTTTCCCACCCAGAACTCGCCAGTTCATTCGGACTGGCCCCCTTACACGACTGTCCCTCTCGTGCATGTGCAACGTCTTCTCAGTACACAGCAGTCTCTTAAGAGGGTGGTCTGTCCCTCACAGTACACACAACACACAAGTTCTCCTCGATAGACCGCCCCTCACCAAAATGGAAGATCTTCACTTAGTGTGATTCCAGTGGTTACAGCAGTATTCATTTACTATTAAAACATAGTATTTATTTAGTATGCATGAAGACTATGTAGTATGCCCACAAGCCGAAATATGCAAATGAGGGAATACTAGTTCTACTCAACTATCCTTCAAATACATAATGAAAACTTCAATTGATTGCTAAAAGAAGACTAGTATTATTGTAGAAGAATAGTATGTGAAGCTTAGTAGTATTCAGTTAGGGTTTATTTGCAGCTCTTGTGCTATTTCAAGAGCAAAATGAAGGCTAATCTCGTTGATTGTGACCACTGCTTGAAGACTAGTGGTATTCTTTGTGAGCAATATTTGAATACTAACGGCAATGGTTGTGAGGGGGTGGGGGTGTCTTTGCAGGGGGTGGGGGTTGTCTTTGCAGGGGGTTGGGGGTGTCTTTGCAGGGGGTGCGCAGTTCACGTGCAGGGGGGGTTTGTGGGGCGCGGTTCATGGGGGGTGCGGTTCACGGGGGCACAGTTCGCGGGGGGCGCGGTTCATGGGAGGCGCGGTTTGCGGGGTGGGATAAAAAACAAGCATTTGCAATGCAATAGGTCTCGCTTTTGTGGAGGGAGGTGAGCCGATACGCAGGTTGGCATGCAGATATCAGAGGGAATCATACAGAATGTTTAGGGCAGGGAGCAAGTACTGGATGAAGAGAACATTTGGAGGGCAAATGCAGAGGGTGGAGAGCAGAATGGCAGCAAGAAAGTAAATATGGACAGGCGAGCCAATGTAAGAAGCAAATGTAGAGGGTGGAGAGTTAATGTCAAGCATGAGGATAGGAAAGAATGGATGTTGAGAGCCAATGTACATGGTGGAGAGTGGAAGTGGGACTTGGGAAGTGGATGCTAGAGGGATTTGAATGGATCTAAACAGTGGAGAACAGATATAGAGAGCAAATATAAAGAGAGGACAATGAATGTATTATTGAAAGTGCATGTGAAGATTACATATGGAGGGTGAAGAGAGTTTAGAGAGCGGCTATTCAGCATAGAGAGCAAAGGTTGAGTACAAGGTGAAGCACATAACTAGGGTAAAAGCAGATATACAGCATGATGAGACGGTTAGGACAGTGGATGCGCAGTGTAGAGAGGATGTGAACCACTGAGTATGGAGCCTGCAATGCATTTGTTGTATGGGGTGTGGAGAACAGAGAGACAATAGAGAGTGAAAATACAGAGTGGATATGCAGGGTGTGCATGGATAGCCTAGAGTGCATCCTGCGGATGGAGAGCAGACAAGGGGTGAAAAATACAAGTGAAAGTCAAGGAATGTATGTATGTATATTTTGGAGAGTGTATGTAGAGGACATATGTACAGGGTGGAGAGCGGATGCACACAGTTGACAGCAAATGTGAACAGTGTAGTGCATATTTATTGCATATGTGAAGGATTGACAGCTAATTACTGTATGGACTGTGCTCTTGGAGTTTAACTGTTAAGTGGTGCACACATGGAGTGTAAAAGTGGACTTGGTAGGTGGGGAATGTATATGGAGGATGGAGAGCCTTTTCAGAAGGCAGATATAGAGGGTGAACAAAGAATGTAGAGGGTAAAGTGGATGCAGCATATACACCGCAAGAGGCAGTGTGCAGAGAGAATAGAGCAACTGCAGAGAGTGGATGTGGAAAGTAGAAGTATATGGTATAAAGTTATGTTATAAAGGGCTCTTCTATAGCACACGGCTACTCCGTGAAGTGTCCCGGCGCTTGTCCAGGTGGGACTTGGAGATGAGAACAATGGATGTACACTGGAAAGAGCAAATGAATGGCACACACAGATGGCAGAGATCACACATGGAAGTACAGGGTGAAGTTGATCATCAACGTTGAAAGCAAGTATACAGGGTGCTAACAGGAGAGTGGATAAGAAATGGAGACAGAGAATACAGGCAGGACAGTGTGGATACACAGGAATGAGAGAGGAGCTACAACAAGCACATCTGATATAATCAGGTGGATTGGAAAACAGAAATCGATAGTGGGTGAGGACCATGGAGATACAGGGTGGAGGGTGCTTGTGCAGGGAGGGGAACACACTTTGGCAAAGGACAAAAAGAATCTCACAGAGTGGAAGGGCATGTCGTACAGAAGAGTGGCAAAGAGTAGAGTGGTACAGAGAGTTGTGCTAACGCAGAGTTGGGTGTTATGGAATGCCATAGATGGAGTGGAGTGAAAGGGTGAAGAGTAGCATAGAGTATTGTAGAGCAGTGTTTCCCAACCTGTGGGTTGCAAGCCAAATTTGGTGGGTTGCCAAAGTCCAGGCAAAAAATCGGCTAGGACTTCTGCTGCTCATTATTTTAACACAACAACTGCTGTTTACTTTCTCTGACTGCAAAGTGAAAGGAGTTCGTAAAGTGAATTATCTGACAATCCTGCTGGGGTACTTGAAGTAGGTCTGTCTCTCTCCCTCCCTCCGTTGGTCTCCCTCCATCTCCCTCACCCTCCCCGGACTGTCTCCCTCTCTGCCTCTGTGTGTCCCTTTCTCTATCTGTTAGTCTGTCCATGGTGGGGCATGCATCCACCCATGGATTTTGAACAGCAGCGGCTCCTTCCCTATGGCAGAGGAGCGTCAACCCCCCCCCCCCCCCCAGCAGCCACAAAACTCCAAAAAACGATAATAACATAGGTTTATTATAATTTTATTTTTAGCACAATTGAGTGTGACAAGCTGGAGGGGTAGTGGTGGGCAGCACTGCTGTCAGTGCGCATGCCGGTTTTACTGGCTGTCTCATGCCAGCCAAACTCACATGCACACTGAAGCTGTCTCCAACCCAGCTATGTGGCTGGGTTAGAAACAGGCTCCTATTCTCACTAGGGGTGCAAATTCACAGCACTCAGGCCAATCCTGGCTGCTTTCAAACACGAGAACAGTGCCAGTATTGGCTGCAAGAGTGTCTGGGAGCAGGTGCTATGTGCAACAGCAGAACACCAAGTCGGCGATGTGGTGAATGGTGGAGGCAAGTAAGTAGTTTTATTTTTCTTTCTTTGTTCTTTTCATCCCATGCCCACCAGTCTGCCCTGATACCTGCCTCCACTGATTTTAACGCAAACCCAGAATTACTTAAGTCTGTCAACCTGAGTTTGTGCCAGAATGGTGCGCTTATCTGAGGCTGGTGTAACAATGAGAAAGATCTTTACTTCACCTTGATACTTCCTCTTTACATGTGTACTGCATTTTGCAACACACATGCAAAGAGGAATATTCCTTAAAGAATAGTTTTTGTTCAGGAAGGTAGTCTATTTGTAACAAGTTGCACCTTGTTGAGAATATTTGCTTTGTGTGATATTATTTTATTGATAGATCCTGCCATGGTACTCTTCTACTTGTCTTCTTCAAAGCCTGCAATGTCGGTTTGTCACATTACTCTCCCACTAATCAATTGTGTCCAACACTACCCTCTTTTTGGGTTTCTAAATTTCTAGGTGGGTTTCCAGCTTGGCAACATGAGGTGCTCAGTCCTGGATCCCCTGTAGATAAAATGTGTCAGAGCTGTGGCCAAAGACGGTCTTTATCATTTTATTATCCTATGTGTTGCAGTGCTGTAGGTGATGAGTTTTTATTGTTCACAAAACATCATTGACAACATTGTAGTCAAGGCTTTACAAAGAAAAACATTTCAGCACTTCTCAACAACTGACCGCATAAATAAGCACCAGAACTGAAAAGTACTCTTGACGCCAAAGGAGAGCATTTCCTATTTTAACAAAACATAAATCAACCCACAGCCCTCCCGGCCCTAGGAAAAATAAATTGCTTAGAATGTTCTCACTGTTTTGTGCCCAGCCACCCAGCACCTTCAGTAGTACACTGTAAATCTTCTTCACTCAAGGATGGACCTTGCTCAGCATTTCATTCAAAAAGTCCTAATGCTCTCCAATGAGATAGGAAAATATTGAAACATTTTGAAAATCAGAAGCAATTATGTTTTCTTCCAGTTATAGGCAAAAGCAAATTTAGGCACACCCAGATGCTACAGCACCATTTGCCACTCCTGCTTGACCAAGGCATTACATTCCTTTGGCTTCAACCCCAAAAGTATCTAATCCCTGGAAAAGGGTAGTAGGTATGCTAATGTTTCCCTAATTATGCTGGTCTCCCCTCTACAAAATAGATTAACTATTGGTCCAAAATACCTGCACCATTTCCAGAAATGAGCGAAAATGGGATGCAGACAGAGGGGGTGTCATACCAACTAACTCATACTTTATAGTGGATCTTTCTACCCACTAATGACATTGAAGAAGTGTGCGTATCTCCGTCCAGACTCTACCATTGTTTGCTACAGATCTGCTTGCCCAAAACTCGTTCCCACTCTTCGTTATGTTAACCCAGGTCCTCCCTAGACCCGAAACAAGCATACTGGCACATGTTTCGGGGTATCAGCCAGGCTAGATTGACTTCAGTAGCATGACGAGCACAGGACCCATGTTCAGCATACCATTAATCAATTGTTCTTTTTGAAACTGTCACCCGGGAATGCTCAGATGTGGCTCCTCTTGCTCACCATGCCACTGTAATCAGGCTAGCCTGGCTGATGAGGGGTGATACCTTGAAACCGGTCCTAGGATGCTGGTGTCTGGTCCAGGGAGGACCTGGCTTGGCAGTTCGGGCTGGACTGCTCCGAAGGGGAGCAGGGTCAAGAGGGAGTTACAGATGGCTGGGACAATATTGGAATAGCATGGTGAGCAAAAAAACTAAGGATTTAGGCCCAGATCTATGTACTTGTTCAGTGTTCCGTCCATCCATTGTTCTTTTTGCACTTTGTAAAAGAGGCATTTCTAAAATGGTAATGTCAAATCCAACTTTACCACTAAAGGGGACTTATCACCCCCATTCCAAAGTTATGAAACATGATTAGGCTACTTATTTCTAATAATGAATGACAGCTTAAAGCTGTGTTAAGGAATTCCCAATGAATGCCTATGAGGGGAGTAGGCCTCACAGCAGTGAAAAACAAATTTAACTTTTTGTCACTACCAGTCCAACCTTTTACTTACCCAGCACCCTGCCCTCCTTTTACTTAGGGCTTCTCTTAGGGTTGACTTAAATATATTCAAAGGAGAGTTTGCCAAGTTGGAGTGGCAGTAAACTGCATACACAGGGACTCTAGAGGCAGGCCTGAGACAGGTTTGAGAGGCTACTTCTGTGGGTGGCACAATCGGTGCTGGAGCCCACTATTACCATTTCAAGTACAGGCCCTGGGTGTAAGGGATACCACTTTATAAGGGTCTTACCAGTCTAACAAATATGCAAATCCGGTATACATCAATGTCATCATGTTTAGGGAGGAAACATGTGCAATTTAGCACTGGTTCGCATTGATAAAGTGCTCAGCGTCCTAAAGCTAACAATATGAATTCAGCAAAAAAAGGAGGAGGAAGGCAAAGAGTATGGAGTAACCATGCAAAAGAGCCATTTCTAGCCATGGTCTATACTTTTTATCAGGTCAAACTAAGTCTCACAGGGGCCTGTGCACTATCACATGATCCATGACCTCAGTGAGGCAAGAGGCCAGGATTTTGATATAAAGCTTAGTATTAATATAAAGGAGCACAATAGGGTGAAATAAGGTTACAGTCTGACATCTTGATCTAGTAAGTAGAACCAATAAAACTCCTCATCCATTGGGGTAGCTTCTTTGGCTGTAATTAAAGAGGGATGCTTTTGCGCGGCCCGCCCGCCCGCCACAATCGACATTCATGCCTCCTGCGCGGCGGGCGGCCATCAGAGACTCGCCTTGTGCTGCACACTCTGATGAGTCCCCCGCAGTTCCACTTCCTCCGGACGTGAAGCGGCACTGACTCTACCCGCACATCCGGATCCCGGCCCCCATGGTGTGCCACAGTGATTGACAGCAGTAACGACTGCTGAGAGGGCAGGCCCCTCCCCCGTGTTAGTGTGTGACGAGTCTGAAAGCCGCGGGCGCCGCGCTGGCACCACAGCCACTATTTGCCGCATTGTTTCCAGGAAACAGCAGGCAGCTGGGAGTGGATACATTGTAGCGGCTATCGCTCTCAGGCACTCCACAGAGCTGAGAGCAGAGATCGGTTTAACTATTTAGGAGGTCAGCAAGCAAGCAGCACGTCTCTCGGAGCACCAGAGAGCCCTTGCACAGGTGCCACTGGTGGCGCACTCTGGCAGGTGGCAAAATGCGTGACAATGCCTTTCAGTGCGGTAATGCGGATCAACGCACTGAAATGCGTGAGCGTCACGGCTGGTGGGTGATACTTGGCAGGACTGCAGGTGCGGCGGGTCTGTCTTGGCAAAATCACGCCCCACAGCGGACCTCAAGAATACAGCAAGTCTCACCTGCACCGACCAAAAAAAATACCAACAAAAGAAGCAGTTTTCTTTTTTCCTCTCAGCCCTATCCAGGTGCACACACATTTCGGTGCAGCAGCACGTTACTCGCCTCACGCGGCCTCAGACTAGTACAACTCAGCTTCCGCTTCTGTTCCAACCAATGTTAGGAATGGCTGTGGCATGGTTGCCTGGATCCTACCAAAAGTAGCCCAAATTTGGCCCATTGTTCTACTCAGAGGTTGAGCACTTGATACAGCCAGACCTCCCAAATTGAACAGCCTATGTCCACATCGGAACCAGTGTGCAAAGGCTCTGGACAATTATGTTAAAATGCCAAAACAACGTTATTAAATCAGTCCAATATTGTCTATTGCTTATTCATCTGCAAATAGGTAAATCTCTCCCTAAAATGTCAATCAAGTATTATATAAAAGAAAAAGAAAAAAAGTATATAGAATAATGCAAACTGTGTTAAACCAAGCCTCAGTGCCTTACATATCAGGAACAAAAAAAACACAAAGCAAGAAGTTGGATACCGTTTATAATGCACCTTTCAACAAGCACTGAAAATCGGCCGTTCTTTTTTGTTGGTGTTAGAGCTATTTGCTTTTTAACCCCTTTGGTGCTAAGGCAATTCCCGTTTTTACTCTAATTTCCATTGAAATTACATGGTCAGCTTGGCTGCTGTGCGTGACGAGCTGACCTTGTCATGAGCATGGAAGGGGTTAAATGGCAATACCTTTTACCTATGTGTTATGGAATGAGGAGGAAAGTAGAGTGGCATTGAATGGAGAGGAGTCCAGCAGTGTAGTGTGGAGTAAAGCAGAGTGGTGAGTCAAGTAATGGGGAGTGAAGTAAAGCAGATTGGCGTGGAGTAGAGTGGTGTGGTGTGGAGAAAAGTGGAGTGAAGCTGAGTGGAGTATACCAGAGTGGCGTGGAGTGGAGTAAAACAAAGTGGAGGAAAGCACAGCAGAGCGGAATAAAGAAGAGTGACGTTGATTGAAGTGGAGTAAAGCAGAGTGGCGTGGAGTGGTCAAGCAGAGCGGCGTGGAGTGGACAAGCAGAGCGGCGTTGAGTGAGGCAGAATGGCGTTGAGTGGAGTAAAGCAGAGCGGAGTAAAGCAGAGTGGCTTGGAGTTGTGTGGAGTAAAGCAGTATGAAGTGGAGTAAAGTGGAGTGGAGTGAAGTAAAGCAGAGTGGAGTGGAGTTGTGTGGAGTAAAGCAGAGTGATCTTGAGTGGAGTAGAGTGGAGTAAAGCAGATTGCCGTTGAGTGGAGTAAAGAAGAGTGGCGTTGAGTGGAGTAAAACAGAATGTAATTGAGCAGAGTGAGTTGAGTAATGCATAGTGGTGTTGAGTGGAGTGGAATAAAGCAGAGTGGCATGGAGTAAAGCAGAGCGGAGTTAAGTAAAGCAGAGTGGCGTTGAGTAATGCAGAGTGGCGTTGAGTGGAGTAAAGCAGACTGGAGTGGAGTAAAGCAGAGTGGCATTGAGTGGAGTACCACACCACAACACAACCCTAAACCCTAAACCCTAAAACACTACCCCCAGCACGACCCGCCCCGGACCCCCCAGTCCGGTCCCCACACTCAAACACTACCCTGCACGATCCCCCAGCACTACCCTAAACCATAAAACACTACCCTACACTACACAAACGCCACAACACTACCCTAAAAAAACTACCCCCAGCACAACCCTCCCCAGACCTCCAGTCTGGTCCCCACACTCAAACACTACCCTGCATGACTTACGAGTACTACTCTAAAACCTAAAACACTACCCTAATCTACACAAACACCATAACACTACCCTAAACACTGAAACACTACCCCCAGCAAGACCCTCCCCTAACCCCCAGTCCGGTCCCTACACTCAATCACTGCCCTGAACGACCCCCAGCACTACCCAAAACCCTAAAACACTACCCTACACAAACAACACTACCCTAAACCCTAAAACACTACCCCCAGCACGACCTTCCCCCGACCCCCAGTCTGTTCCCTACACTCAAACACAACCCTGCACGATCCCCCAGCACTACCCTAAACACTAAAATACTACCCTATACTGCACAAACACCACAAAGGTATAATAAATAATAGTATAATAAATAAGGCACCATTAATCTACCATTCAGCATGCAGCTTGAATAGAATGTTAATAGTAGTCTGGATAAAGTCCAGTAGTATTCAAATTGTTTGTATTCACTAAATGTTCTGCATTGTAAATGAAGACTATGCGATAAAAAATAAGTATGTGCTTAGTATTCTGTTAGTATTCAAGAAGTACCACTCAAATATCAGTAGTCTTCATGCACTAGCCTTCCCAAAAAAAATACTACTGAATACTAAAATTGCCATAAATTAGTCTTCAAATGCTATAAAAAGACAGGTTAACTACTAAATGTAGAATTCCACTTCGGTGAGCTCTGCCCAGGCTGTCTCTTCAGAGGCACCACCACGGACTATCCCTAAGAACACAGCCTTCTCTTCAGAGCCACCACGGACTGTCCCTCAGCACACAGCCGTCTCTTCAGAGGCACCGAGGACTGTCCCTCGGCACACCCCCGTCTCTTCAGAGGCTCAGTGGCGTGCCCGGGGGATTGTTCAGTTGTAGTACGGGGGTAAACTGAGAGTAACAGGCCGTGCCGTTACGTATGACACTGGTGTGCAAGCCAATGACTCTGTTTTGGAGGGACTTGGTGTATTGGTAGGGATTTCTCGGTGGATGAGAGAGTACCGACTTGTACCGTCAGGGAAAGCTCTGCTGGTTTGATCTAGGGACACCCATATACTGGGGGGGCAGTCCATGTTTCCTGTGACTGAAGGCGCTGGTGCTACGGACCGGCACTGATTGTACGCATCAGGGTCTGTCCATGCAGGACAGGCACTGGAGTGTACTGAGAAGTCAATAGAGGCCAGTTGGGTTCAGAAAGATAGGTCCACTAGATAGAAGATTGAACTTGATTGAATTTGATAAGGTTGTTAGCTTGGTAAAGTAGCCATTTCTGCCAGGGTTAGGGGCAGCCAGAATACTACTTTTGTAGTAGTTGCCTGAACACGTTCCCCGAAGTGCTTAAAATAAGGGAATATGTTAAACCAAGTATTAAATACAAAATGGGAGAGAGGAGAATTTGAAGAATGCCCGCAAAAATGTTCGAGTCTGGGGGGAGGCTAACACACCCTGTGATTCTTGGCAATCACTTAATCTCCCTGTGCCTGAAATTAATGTGTCCGTCTCTAATGGAACAGAAAGCGCTCCAATACGTTCGGGTCGAGTTTGCGCTATATAAAACTGCAAAAAAGAAATGGCAACCTAGGTTTCTATGTAGAGTGCCCTCGCTACAAATTTAGAGCGTGTTTTTTAAATGCAACCCGTCTTACACTAGTGCATGTATTATTTGTAGAATGAACGGCTTTGTTTCGATGAGATAACTGACCAGGCCTTTAGGAAGTGTTGTTTTAGTATAATGGTCTTTATGGACAGGATCTCATTTCTAAGATGCTGGTGTGTGACCCGCTAGGTGGGTGGATTGGTGTCTGGAACCGGTCTTCGTCTGACTGAAAGGGTTCTCAACTGCAGATCGCTCACCCATATGAATGGACAATTTTCTCGCTCCTTTCTGTTGTTGTCCCTTTTCTCTGTAACTGTTCTTGAAGATGCAATGGCCCCCGATTTGGGAGGATGAAAACTTTGAAAACATTACTTGTTTTTTATACTCTGCGTCAATAAACATAACTAGAATTTGCAATGCAATAGGTCTCGCATTTATGCGAGTTTGAGCTATTGACATTGCAAACAACGGCCCCTTTTATTTTTGTTTTCGTTATTAAAACATAAATAAAAGGCATGGTCATTTACAATGCCACTAGCTTAAACTCGCAAAAATGCAAATGCATGTTTAATTTTAAACAAGTGTGCTCCACACATTTTCCCTCTTTATCTGCTGTTATTGTACTGAACAATTAGTTGTATTTTTTTCTGGTGGGTATTTATGTATTTGAAGGGGTCTTCTCGTATGGTCCTTGAAACAAAGCCCCAGGCTGCTCGCACTCTCTGTGCCCAGACACGCCACCCAAGAAACAAATCCCACCCTCATCCATCACCCCAAGCACGAGCCGGCCCCTGCATGAACCTTCTGTTTATTATTGATGTTACGCTAGCCTTGGCGATAAGGAAAGTGTAGACTAGACAATTACAACTAAACAATTGTGCAATATAAGAGTGTTGTAAATAAAGGTAGCATAGCCCTTGTAGTTCCATGTAAGTAGTTTATTTAGGTAAGATGGTAAGTTAAGATGATGATAGGAAAACCCCAACAGGAGCAGCCTCCTGCCGCTCAGCCCTCCATCCAACTGACAGTCTTACACACAACATTCTAACCAGCTCTCACACCTCTCACACCAAACATTCTAGGCTGAGCAGCAGGAATAAATACAACACATCTCCCTTCTTTAATAGAAAAACAATAAAGAGGAATAAAATTGTGGAGAACAAGTCACATTAGGCAACTTCAGAAATTAACATGAAATAAGGTAAGATCAGCAATAGAACATTCACTCAATCAAAGCATGCAAACCAGCAAATTACATTTTAACATCCACTCAGTCAAAACACGCAAACCAGCAAATAACTCTTACTCCCAAATCGAAGTAACAAACACAACACCACGCCAACACACAGCGTACAAAACCCAAAAACCAAACAAACCGACTGGCCAGGTCAGCAAGAGGCAAAAAGGTCCAAACTCACGGCTTGACAGGGAAACATCCATCAATTATAGACACATTATACAAAACACACAAATGTGACAAAAGTCACGTCACTTAGGTAACTTTTTAAAGTAAGGTATATCACTCAGTTTGGCCCACATGTGTTGTGCCATTGGATAATAAAGTTTGCCGCAATGGGAGATATAACCTACATTTCCCAGCATTCCAACACCCACAAACCTTTGTGGGACTCTCAAGTTGAGCGACGCCGGGCAAGGAACACAAACGCCGGTGTCGGACTCTGGAGATTAACGATATGCGCTGACTAAGGTTAGTCTACACGGGGCTGCTGTGATGTGAGAATCGTGAGGCGCGCTGGGCTGTGCGATATGGAAGCGTAGTGGCTGTTGAGTGCACTGTAACACTTTTTCGGGCACAGCCTCGGTGAACACCGCCATGAGTCAGTTGTAATACATTTTCGGGCACTGCCTCGGTGAACATCGCCATGAGTCAGTGGTTCTAAACATCTGCCGGAAGTAGACGGGGTTTTAGTTGGTAACACTAGCCATTTCTAATTGCAATGTTACGTTAAATAGCAGGGAAGCAGCACGTTAAAGTTTTTTAGAGCATTTTCCCCAAGAGGAGTATAAGTAGGGATGGTAAAGGAGTGCAAGTGTTTCTCTCCGCTCCTCTGTTCTTACAGGCTCAAGCCATCGCTCTGAAAAGTGTTGAGGGTAACACTAAATGAATTGACGCCCCACATTGAAACTCCAATAAGGTAGGTTTGTTTAAAGGTGGAGCTCTCTTCCCTTGGATCACTCAACGCTGTAGATCTAACACAGTCAACTTACCTTCTTCCACAGATTCACGGACAGCAATTCTTGGAGCTGGTTCACAAGGACTGGGGAATACACAAAGTAAGCCCATTCTTTCACCTCTGAAGGGCATGCACTGTCTGACTTATGACTGACGGGGCGCAGGTTTCTTATGATCTTCTTCTTTTTGATTTTGTAGAGACACTTGTGATAGACGAGGAATAGAACAGTCTAACTCTTTGTTGGAGCAAGGTAGGAGGCTGATATACCGGTGAGGAGTAGTCATGCCAAGAATAGTAAGAATATGTCTTTTTCTTTCTTTCATAGATGGTTTGGTCCAGAGGAGAACCCTGCTAACCAAAAGGGTTTGAAACGCGTCAACCTTACGCTATATGTAGCCAAATTGATCTTTGTACAATTAAGTTGTTGTTCAAATGTTTTGGGTGCTGTTACAACTGCGCTGATTTTCTTCTGGAGATTGTTTTTGCCTGACGGATAATAGATCACTCTGTGTTACTGGCTACAGGCGTACTGCTCTCTTGTGGGTCGTACTATTGATGCTCAATGACAATTGAATTAGGCGTGGCCCACTGATGTTTCTTGTGAGTGAGTTGAGCTGGTTTTGTTTCAGTAATGAATGATGATTGGATGAAAGAGAAGTTGGTTTGTTTGGGGTGTCTTGTATGAGAAGTTGTGCTATGGATGAAGAATTCAATTTAATTTTGCTTGTTTGATATCTGTGTATTATCTATTTGTCTATATGTATTGAAAAAAAAATAAGCAAAAGCTTGAAAATAATAAAATTCTTGTAATTCTTGTGAAATTAATGTTTCATGGCACCTTTGACAGATCAGCAATGGTACCAACGACTGACTAACTTACAAATTAGCGTCAGTACTGGCATTTGTGTTGGTATTTCTATATGGACTCAGCCTTACTGAGTAGAGTCCAGGACCTTTGTTCTTCCTTGATTTTCCCATATCTAGCCAGCACCGCCAGTGGCTCAATCGCCAGCGCGAACAGGAGCGGAGACAACGAACAACCCTGCCGCGTCCCTCATCCCACTGAGCAGGGTGATGGCACCGTTCCCTCCCCCCCCCCCATTTGCACCCGGGCCGTCGCCGAGTTATATAGTATTTGAGTCCATCTCACAAACGTCTCCCCCAATCCAATCTTGCGCATGAATTGGAAGAGATACAGCCATTCCAGACTATCAAATGCCTTCTCTATGTCCACTGAGAGAATCAAGGCAGTCGGCGTCAGGTCTTGAAATTCTTCCAAAATTCGCAGCAGCCGTCTCACATTAATAGACGTGTTACGCTTAGGTATACAACCCAATTGATCTCGATGTACTAACTGAGACGTAAATGGGAGAAGGCGGGATGCTAGGATCCTACTCAGGATTTTGTAATCGGTTGTCAACATTGAGAGTGGACGATACGCCTTCATATCTGTAGCTTCCCTTCCAGGTTTCAACAGGGGAATGATAATAGCCTCCCTAGCAGTCTCAGGAAGCCTCCCTGCTTTATTCGCCTCCTTATAAACCACTCGCAGGCGCGGAGCTAGACATTCCACGTATTTAGAGTTGAATTCTATAGGTAGGCCATCCACCCCAGGCGTCTTGTTACAGGCCATGTGCTTAATCGCAGTCCTGATCTCTCCCAACGTAATCTCGGTACCAAGCAGGTCTCCCTGCTCCCTACTCAAGCTCGGCATGGCCACCTCTTCCAGATATTCCCCTATGCCATTGGCATCCTGGGTCAGTTGGCTACTGTAGAGCCCAGTATAATACTCTGGGAAAAAAGCTGTGTATCCCCGATTGCATGCTCACCATCTCCCCCGTGGGGGCCATCAGGCCCAGTATCGGAGCTCCCCTGTGAATACCAACAAAGCACTTGATTTGTCCCCCTCTGCATGCATTCTTGCTCTGTAACTCTGATAATCAAAAGGAGCGCAGTCTCTCGTTCTGTATCACCACTGCTTCTCTAGCCTCCGACACCTCAGTCTGCACCTGTGGTTTCCCAGGCCGGTCTCTCTCCGCGTCCTGCAGCCTACCTTCCGCCTTCTCCAGGTCATTCAATACGGTCTTCCTTACTCCCACCACCATGCCAATACAGATACCCCTGACCACAACCTTAAACGCATCCCACTCAATTGCCGCCGACGTCACCGTCCCCTCGTTTCTCTCAAAGTACTGGTCAATGCCCGCCCCCAGATCCTCACCAAATACCGGGTCTTCCAGCGCCTCCGGTCAGAGCTGCCAGGTCGGTATGGCTGCCCTCTCCTGGCTCCATCGTATTTGCACTAGTAATAGTTTGTGATCTGATATCGTTCGCTAGATACTCGCTACCTATCACCTTAGAATGAACATCAAGGGAGCATGGCATTGCATTTAATCGCACATGCAAGTTGGTGTAGGCCAGAGTAATAAGAATAGTCCCTCTCCTCCAGGTGCTGGGCGCGCCACATGTTGACCACCCCCAATAAGTTTGCCAAGCGCTTCTGGCCTTGGAGATCCTATGTACTGGTGCACTAGGCAGCGGGGGATGGGATCTGTCCCATTCCACATCTGCTATGGAGTTAAAATCTCCCCCTATTATTGTCGTGTTAGTTAAGTATGGCACTACGCTCCCTGATAAACTCTCAAAAAAGGAGGGTTGATCCACATTAGGAGCATACACGCTGCACAGAGTCACATCCACTCTATTTAAACGCCCCAACACCGCTACAAATCTTCCCCCTGTATCAATCAGTTGCTGCGTTGGCTGAAAAGGGACTCCTGCTCTAATCCACACCAAGGTACCCCTGGCAAAGGCTGAGTAAGTTGTGTAGAATAATTGCCCCGCCATGGTTTCTTCAATGCTACTACCTCAGACCGGTTAATACGTGTTTCTAGTAGGGACGCCACATGCACCACCCGTCGTACCAGGTAAGCATGCACCTTATGGCGCCTTTGCATTGTATGAAAGGAGATACATTTCAAATCATGTAACGTCCCCAATAATCAAACAGTCCCTCTCCTGCGTACATCCCTCATCTAAGACCACACTGGTGGTGCTAACTCCCGCCAACCTCCTCCCAAACCCTCCCCACCTCCATCCCCCAGAACAGGCGCTACAACATTAGAACCCATACAAACTATTAACCAAATACTCCCACAAAGCCCCTAGGGAGCTACACCCACACAAACTTACAGGGGGTAAGCCCTAAGCTTCAGAGAGTGCTCGACCCCCTTAATGTTGAACTAGCCCCTTCCGGGACTGCATACCAGAGGGACCTCCTTCACATGTTTTCCACTGCCCCATATACTCCCCTGCACTCAATAATCAGATCCTAGCCAACCATGTCCATATCTGGACCCCTCTTTATACCCATTCTCTCGCTTATTGTGCTACTCATGTCCAGCCAGAGTCTACATCACCCATCTACGATCTCATCGGCCATCCCGGCCGTCACATGGGGCAATTTCTGGCTTCCGGTGTACGATTGGTCATTGTCCTCTTCCAAGGACCCTCCTTCCGATCCCGTCCTTGTCGGAGGTGTACCCCCTTCCGTCTGAGAAATAGCTGTGACAGCCAGCAAAGTGGCTGCTCGCTCCTTCTCCATCTGTGTCTGTCGGTTTCTGGGCCGCTGGTTGACGCCGATTACACCTGTCTGCGCTGTCGGGGTCCCACTGCGCCCGCTCTTACGCGCTCCCTGCTGCTCCGATACCTGCTCTATACATCTCGAGCCAGTCCCAGCCTCCTCCGGACTGTCATGAAAGGACATCTTATCGACCACAGTTATCTTCAAGCGTGCCGGAAACATCAAAGAGTATTGAATACCCTCATCTCAAAGTGCCCTCTTAACAGCCACAAATGATACTCTTCGGCACTGTAACTCAAGCGTATAATCCTGGAACAATGTCACCTTGCTGTTGTCCACTGTGTATGGGCCCGCTATACTGGCCTTGTTCAGTAGGAGATCCCAATCCTTGTAGTGAAGCAGCCTGGCCACCACCGGCCTTGGCAGTCTCCCGGGGGCCAATGACTTGGCTGGCACTCTGGGGGCCCTCTCTAGAGTAAAGAAAGACGATAGACCTTCCGGTGCGACAGTCCCTCTTAGCCACTCCTCCAGATAGTCCACCATGTTGGCCTACCACCCCTTTAGGTAGCCCCACCACCCGGATGTTGTTCCTTCAATTTCTTCCTTCAGCATACTCTGCGCTCCTCTTCAGGGTCTGCAGCCTATTTTGAAAATCAGTCATCTGAGCTGCCATCGACTTTTGAGCTCGTTCCAGGACTTCTATGTCTGTCTCAGTTTCTTTTACCCTATCGGCCAATTTGGCATGGTCCGCTCGGAGCAGTCCAAAGCCCTGCATCACATGCCCAACATCCAGCTGCAGGGCCTCCCTAGTGTCTGTTATGGCTTTTAGTATTTGATCGACCTGTTGCTGGAGCATTCCCACGGACGTTGTAGCACCCCCTCTCGCGCCTCCATAGTGGCCGTTTCCTCTTCCGCTGGCGCCCCCACCTGTTTCCCTCTCGGCTTCCCCATGTTCCCCCAGGTCTCAAGTTCTGCCAAGCCGCTAGTCGTTCTTCTATAAGTTGCAGTCTTGTTGGGATTTCCCTCTGTGCTGCCACGTCTCTGGTGATGTAGCCGCCCTCACTTTGCTGCTCTGCACCCTCTGTCGGAATCGCACGCCACGTGAAGGTCCCACTCCATACTCGGCCTTGCTACACCACAGTCTCAGCCCTCCAAATGGACCTCTATCCAGCTGGGCATCGCGGGCTCTATCCCAGCACTTGGAACCACTCCAGGCCAACGGCCAACAGCTGCAGCGTTTCCTTTGTTGTCTTCATCCACGCCTCATGGGTCGGAAACGCTAGGCCCCATTCTCCATCACAATGCCCATTCCTGCCGAGCCCACAGCACAAACGCTTATCTGTGCCAGCTGCGTGAGTGCGCCCCCTGTCACTTCCGCCAGCCCTGCTGCTGTTCCTCCAGTCACATTGACCTGTTCACCGCTCGCCAAGGTCACCAGTGGCTACAGTCGCCTCTTCTTCCAGCTGCTGGTTTTCTCTCCCCCTCCACCAGTCCTCACCAGCTGGACATGTGTCCTCTCCTCCTCAGTCCTCCGGGATCAGTTAATCTTCAAATGCCAGCAGTCTGCTTACTCGCAACTTCTACTGTGAGGCTGGTTCAGACTAGATAGCTCTCTCCCAGGGCCGTCACACTGCCCCAGCTCTCCTCAGCTTCTATCGGATGCCGCCTTTGTGTATGCTTCAGTTCCTGTTCAGCCCCGCTGGGCTTTGCCACCTTCTTCAGCAACCGCTGCCCCCTGCGGCCTACAACGTCCGGGCCACTCTGTTACACAGCGAGCAGGCCCCCTACAAGCGGCCCGACTGTCCCCTCTGCTGTAAGATCCAGCTCACGGTTCCATCAATCTCATTAGCGCTCACTTTCCCCTCCACCTAAGGTGTCTCCGCAGGTTAACCAGGCAGGCGGGGCTTCTTCAGCATCTCTAGCGCTGCAAACTGACGGCCTGTGGGGGCAATCCACCCCTCACAGCAGTGACAGTAGGGGCAAATTCTAACTTGACTTATAGGTGGATAGTTTGGCTATCCCATCGGCTGTCCCATCTGCATCATTTGAGGAGCTGGCCTTGGGCTATCTTTAGGCTTTGCTGTTGGTGCTGGGCTCACTGACGATTCGATCCCTTGCGTTGACAGAGAGCTTCGTCTTGCTAATCTCCTTATAGCTCTCCTCCATGAAATGGATAACAAAGTCTACCAGGTTGTGTTTGTTTATTTGCCGAGTGTGGGAATTTGTGAGCAGCAAACTGATATCGTAACCCTCTACAGGCTTTCGACGACGCCTTTGCGTTCCTCCTAGCCTCTGCCAGGCTGCAGATTCTGTCCTCAGGGGGGAGGGGGCCGGCCACCGCTATGTACGCCCCGCTTCGATTCGCGTTGCAGCCCAGCCTACCTATGCAGACCTCCAGCATGCGCCTTGGTTTCTTCGGCAGCGATGCAGTCCCCCGGGACGCGCTCACAGCTTCAACCCTCTGCCACCATGTAGTTCTATCGGGTCGCTCCCACGCCATTTTATGTCCCCTCAGCTGCCGGAGCCGTCACTGCGCCGAGCTCTGAATGTGCGGATATCCTCAGTCTCCTTCAGAGACGCTCGTCCTGTGCCTCCGTGGGTGGCGTCCTTTTCCACGGACCTCCCTGCCTGTTCCCACAAGTCGAGCCGCCCTCACAGCTAGCTGGGTCGCTCTGCCCTCACACCACCATTTTATGTCCGCAACTCAGCCCCTCTTTTATTCTGCTATTTTCCCGTCCGGGTTGCTACCGATCTTGCCTTATTGGCTTCTGGTGCCTTTAAGCCCTCTCCTCCTCTACCCCAGGAGTTTGCCCCCTTCTCCTCTGGGCTTCATGGGCTGAGACGAAGTCAGTCAGGGGTCAAGTAATGTCTCCAAGGGGGTTATGGGCTGGGAAGGAGTCAGTAATGCGTCAGGCTGCTGTATCCCCGGGGCTTCATGGGCTGGGACAAAGTCAGTCAGGTGTCAGGTGAAGGAGTCTGTCACGTGTCAGGCTGCTTCCTCCAGGGGGGTTCATGGGCTGACAAGGAATCAGTCATGTGTCAGACTGCTGTCTGCTCTGGGCTTCTCAGGCTGGGAAGGAGACAGTCACGTGTCAGGAGGCTGTCTCCTCGGGGCTTCACGGGCTGCCTGGGAAGGAGTCAGTCAGGTGACGTCTCCAAAGGGGTTCACGGACTGGGAAGAAGTCGGTCTCGTGTCAGGCTGCTGTCTCCTCGGGGTTTCATGGGCTGGGAAAGAGTAAGTCACGTGTCAGGCTGAGTTCTCCATGGGGCTTCACAGGCTGGGATGGAGTCAGACACATGTCAGGCTGCTATCTCCTCAGGAATTCAATAAGCTGGGAAGTAGAAGTAGTCATTGACGTGTCAGGTGATGTCTCCAAGGGGTTTCATTGGCTGGGAAGGAGACAGTCATGTGTCGGGCTGCTGTCTCCATGGGGCTTCACAGGCTGGGAAGGAGTCAGGCACGTGTCAGGATGCTGGCTCCTCAGGGCTTCATGGGCTGTGTAGGGGTCTGTCAGGTGATGTTTCCAAGGAGGTTCATGGCTGTGGTGAAGGAGCCAGTCACATGTCAAGCAGTGGTCTCCTCAGGGCTTCATGGGTTGGGAAGGAGTCAGTCAGGTGATGTCTCCAAGGGGGTTCACGGGCAGTGGTGAAGGTTATCATATGATTGACATTGCTATCTCGACATGGATGCTAATTAGATGATGCATATAACTTTCTCCTGATTAGGTAAATTGTGACTGGGGTCTGAATTATGTCTGGTCCGACTACTGTTGTGAGTTTTAGCCCCATTTTTGAGGAACTGTAAATGTTGACTGTGCAATGGGATATGGTTCATTTATACTGCTGGGGGTTAGGTGGGGGGATGCTGGATGTTTATGGATGGACTCCTTCTGAGATGTACTGTCTGTGTGATACCCTTAAATGCCAATATAGTTAATTTTAAAGGAATTACTGACATCGCTTTGGTGCACGGTCCAGGTTGGTATCTCTAGGGGGGTTAATGGGTTGGGGCACAGCCAGTCACATGCCTTGATTCTGATGGTAAAGGGCTTTGTGGAGATAAGTATGCTGACCAACGGAAGGTGCCATAATTCCTCCTCAAGTGTAATAAGCGCTATATAAATGTTGAAAAACAACACAATAGAGCATTAATTTCAGTCTCAATTCCAAAACTGGAGCATTGTTACTCATTTATCTTATGCAGGTTAAAACCGTTGACAAAGCCAATAGTCCTGGCTTGTTTTAGGTATTGTATTATGTATCTGAATGGAATAAGAGAAAGAGGCAGTAAAATAAAATAGTCGGGCGGCTGCTAGGGTAAGCACATATTTGTAACTTGCTTGTTTAAGCTGCACCCTTAATTACATTGGGCCACCTCCCTTTTAGAAAGACCCCACACCCCGTTGTTTCTTCTCACTTAAAGTTATGAGGAGAGGGCTGGGGGAGCAACACCCTGAGCAGAAGTGTCTGGCAATAGAGAACCGAGTTACTAGCTTTCACCAAATGTTTAAAAACAGAGGGCCATATTTATGACCTGGTTTGCGTTGCTCTTGCACCACGCAACATGGTGCAGGAGCGACGCCACCTGAAGTCATATTTTTGAAGCTACTTTGCGTGGCACAAAAAATATATAGTAATGCAACGCAGCGCAAAATCGCTACGTTGCGTTACTCTGCCTTGTTTAGGCCTTCCATGGGCGTTGAGTGTGTTGTTCCCACACAACCCATGGTTTTGGACGCATTCCCTGATTTACAAGACCTTGTAAACATGGGAATCCGCCAGAAAGATACACCTCCCCAGGTGAGGGATAACAAGAAATATCTTTATTTCTCGTAGTGTATTCTGCAGCACACATAGAAAGAGGAAAAAGCCTCCTGGGATTCTTTTTGTGCATGAAGTAAGTAAAACTTTTATTTGCACAATTAATTAAAATCATTGCAAAATACTCGTACAAAATTGGCTGTTATAGGAATTGAATACTCGAATCAGTTTAAAAATCAGTGGGTTTGTTAATTTAAAAGAACAGTGAAAATGTCTCTTAAAAGGAATAAAGCTCATACTTGGTCAGATGGTAAGGTCAAGGAGTTAATTTCTGTAATGAATTTTACAAAGCGTGTCGCCATCTGAGGTGAGTCCCCCCTCATGCATGCATCAAGTGCTTCTTGACGTGTCCTGATGCCATGGAGAAGCCAGATTGGTCTCAGCCAAAAGATTCTTTGGGCTCGTAGGCGATGACAAATACACAAGATATGGATGAGATTTTCCTCTTCCAAGTTGCAAAAACGGCATTGGGAGGAGGCTTCTTTCATGTATCCTTGACCAAACTTGTATGCCTTCAGCGGTATTAAAGGGAAGCGGAATCTCATTAATTGAAGTTCTATATAAGGATTCATTGGCGATGCGAGATAAAACGGCAGAGATTTCGAGGCGTACAGTTTAGAAGTCCAGGAGCCATGGAAGAGCTGGAGAACCTGTTGGTCGTCGAAATCATTCAATAAAATATTTGGTTGTTTGAATAAAAGCTTCGATTTCGCCTCCATCGGCAAGGTAGCTGACCATATGTCCTTTGCTTTGAGGGATTCAAGGCAGAATATCAAATATTTATTCCACGAGGTTTTTGGGTTGCTGACCATTGACCATATGCAACTCTTTAAAGAAAGCGGGCTAGCTTGTTTCGCTTTTAGGCAGTAGGAGGTATATCTCGCACTCATGATCCATCGCATGGAAGATAGGGAGAATTCTTTCCGGATTTGGGCGTGAAAGGTCGAGTTTGGCAATCGAAAAACCCTACGATAGCATGACGATTGCGCTCTATCTAGCCAGTTATTAATTTTATCTTTAAAAATTATGGAGATTGTGGGGAGGAATTTTGCAGTTATCAATATTGTTAGTGGGACTTAATCCCGAGAGTGTAGAGCGCCCTTCGTTCTTATAAAAGCCCCCTCCTGGCTGCGGGCAACTTCCTGCATCTCAGTTGTATGAGAAGAGGATCTCCCTTTATGATCAATCCAGACGCCCAGATATTTATATGCAGTGACAGTCTCCAGTTGTTTCCCGTCAATAAACCACATAGACTTTTTTATTTTTGTAGAAGATATTGCCATTGCTTTAGTTTTAGTAACATTTATCTCGAGCATATTGGTGTTGCAGTGGTGGGCGAGGGAGTTAAACAGTCTTTGAAGACCCACCTGGGTTTGATCTAAGAGAATGGTGTTGTCTGCGTATTACAGGGTTTGGATTTTTCTTTGTTCAATTCCAGGAGGAAAGGATCTGGAGCGAGACAACCATTCGGGGAGATCTGCGAGGTACAGATTGAAGAGTAATGGTGCAAGGGTGCACCCTTGTTTCAGGCCTCTACTAGTATAGATTTTTTTAGAAGTAGACCACCTTGTAGTTACTCTTATTTTAACCCAGGTGTCTGTGTGCAGGGCTATTAGTGCATTCAGTAGACACCGTGGGATGCACCATCTTACCAACACAGTTTAGGCCGGCTCACGCTGTAAAAAGGTTTTACGAAAGTCAATGAATCCCAGGAACAGAGATTTGCCTTTTGCCGCTAGGGTGGTTTCCATCAGATGAGCCATGCAAATCAAATTATCCTCGATATGGCTGCCTTTTTGAAAGCCAGTTTGAGTGAAAGGAATAAGATTATTATTTTCTGCCCAATTTGTAAGTTCCTTTAAAAGGACACTGGCGTATGCCTTCCCGTCAACATCAAGCAGGGCTATCATTCGATAATTGTCGGGGTTAGAGCGCGAGCCTTTTTTATGAAAAGGGACGAGGAGTGATCCTTGCCAAGATGTCGGAATAGGACCACCGAGTATTGCGGCCTCAAAAAGAGGGGACAATATCATGGCCCATTTCTGGGCAGAGGCTTTAAATACTTGAGTGGGAATTCCGTTAGGTCCCGGTGCGCCTCCCGAATGTATTTTCATGATTATTCCTGCAATTTCCTCTGTTGTTATCTTAATGGAGGAAATTGTGTCATCCCTAGGAATTGATTGGTCGAACAAGGACGGGCTACTACTATAGTTATTTAAAGCACGCGGAGTGGTATAAAGTGTTTTGACATAGGTCTCCAAATCGGCGGGAGAGATATTATTCGCTGTTGGCGGTTTAAAGGCTTTGGTGGCCTTATTTACCCAATTCCAACATTTTCTTTGGTCTTTAGTTTTTATAATCTCAAAGACTGTTGCCCAGTATAGCTCTTCTTCTAATTTCTTTAGGGCGAACCTGGCCTTCCTGTAGTCCTTTCTGGCGGCTGATATATTGCTCTTCAGAGTTATGTATTCACTTTCATTATTTGCGTTGGTACGTTGCAACGTATTTAATTTGCTTTTTGTAGTGATTATAAGTTGTTTTTGCACTATCAGAGATGTCGAAGCCGGAAGGACCTTTGTAAGGCTATTTATTGGTTTTAAGGCTAATTGATCTCTGAAGTTGATCAGTGTATTTTCCCAGGATGATAGTATCGAAAGCTAGGAGCCCATTTGGACAGAAGATTATCCACTTCCGCCTCTATTAGTTTGCGATTTCCTTCTGACCATCTCAATTTTCTTACATTCTGGAGATCCGATTCTGTTCCAATCATAGGGATATTCAGGCGGTGTAGTTGCCCAAGGGAAATCTTGCATGTTAAAATGGCATGGTCGCTATCAGGGGACGGTGTTATCAGGAGCTGGCATACCCGATGGAAAGCAGTGAGTGAAATCCATATGTAGTCTAAAGTAGCCATACGGGATGAGGATATGTGGGTATATGCAGCTGGTTGGTCCGAGGAGATCCTTTCATTAAGGAAACGCAAGCCGGATTGATTTAATTTTGTTGCTAGTTTTTATTCCACTTGCATCCTTCCGCTGATACTGAGTTCGTATCTCTGGGATTGCCCACATTTTATTTGCTGATAATAATTGAGAAGATTTGGTGGGCTTGAAGTCCATTAGATTAGAGTTGAAGTCGCCCATTACCAGCCACAAATCATTTGGGAATAGGGTTTCCAGGTTGTTTATTATAGGTAGCATATTCCTTAATGTGGTTTCTTGTTTTGTTTTTGTAGGATGCAAGTAGACACATCCAAGAATAATTTTTTGTTTGATTTTTCCTTTTTCAGGACTCTTGATCTCAATGCAGATAAAGATATAGTCGCCCTCGCCGTTATAGAGTATTTCTAGTTTTGCGACCAATGTGTTCTTCACAGCAATCAGCACGCCCCCTGATGCGTGGCCACCTGCTGTGGATGGTATGGCAAAGAATTCCATTTCTGTGAAATCTTCACAGATGGTGTTCTCCAGGGCCCAGGTCTCTTGGATGGCAAAGATGACATTGGTGTTCCGAAAGGTGCCCTATCCTGCACAGAAAAATCCTGCCTACAATACAGCCATCATGGTGCAAAGGTGCCTGCGTTGGTGGTAGGTTGGCAAAACAGTGCCAGTGCAAGGGAAAAGGACAGGAATGTGCCATATAGGATAAATACGGCTCATTCCTGTCCTTACCCTGTAATGCATGGGAGTGCAGCATTGTGACTGCGCAACTAAACTAGTAAATATGGCCCTGAATCAGAAAACCCTCTCACAGAGAATATTCTGCGGCAACGCAGAATAGCCCTCATGTCATCCCAATTTTTTTTTCTGCTGTCAGATTCCACAATATGTGTGCATGTAAGGACTGACCCCCCCACCCCCTGACGTTATTGACTCCAGATCTACCAACTTACATAGGGCCACCATGTGTCAGCATCTCACACATAGGCACCCAGCGACATGACGTTCATACACAGGGAGCACAGAAATGTGCCGGTCGCCTTTGTTTGCCTATTAGGAAGAGTAATGTGTGAACGCTCCAGATAATCCTTCTGATGACATCTCCACCAGGGTTTCCCAGTGATAGAGCAAGCAGTGGCTCTGTCGTCAGGAAAACCATCTCTTGACCTGTAAATGATGCAGGGAGTGTGAAAGGCTATCCAACAGTGCCTGGTAGATGTCCTATAATCACTCAAATTGACATATGGACTGTAAACACTTGTCAGGAATGAGCCAAGGCACTTTCTCCATTAAATGATGTGGAGTTTACAATCCAAGTTGGAGAGGTAGTCAAGCCATCTTTGGAAAGGAAGCTGCACTGAACAAGGTGAGACGAGTAAGAGAAGAGGAAGTATACATTTGTTTATAGGTTTAGTTAGAGATGATTGAGAGCCATCTAGAGCTGAATTTTATGAAATGCTGATGAGTGAGCAGATCTTTAAATATAATTCAGTCATTGGCACATTAATGGTATGATAAGCAGTGTAATGCCAAACATGAAATCTTGAGAAACACTTCGCGAGAGAAACATGGGCCAAAGAGGCTCCCAACATATGCGCTGTGAACTCACCTACCAAGTGGAGAGAAACTGAAAACAGTACTATCTATGCCTTTACATTTCTTTAGTGTCCAAGTAGAGCCTTATGAATGACCATACCAAAACCGCAGCTAGATCTAAGAGAACCAATAAACACGAGCAACCAATAAAGTTTACAGAAGGCATTATCAGCTAGTTATAGCAGGAGTTACATTACTGTAATCTGGTCAGATGTCGGAGGGCCACTCATCCAGCAGTTTAATTTCAAATGTGAAATAACTTTGTAGGGTGGCCATGCAACCCTCCCAGGCTTTGGCAAAAAGAGAAGCCGAAACAATAGACAACATTATTAAGATACTCTGTGTCATCAGAATTATTTTTTAATTGAGGTTCGGTCTGGAATTGTCCATAAATGGCCGAGATGTATACTTATGTCTTTTACACGTGCACCCGGACAGGGATCAGCTGATGGCTTGAATTTGAGATGGTGTTATCCATTTTAAAGACAACCAGTTGGATGGGAATGTTCTGTGTAGCACCGAAAGAAGATGTTCGGGAGTGGGACTGACACTTTTCTGGTGTAAAGATGGAGCACATTCTTTCCTTTCACTTTTGATTCTTATAGAAGGAGGAGGATTGGTAGGTCTTACTTAATTTGAAACTTGATAAAACGGCATACGTTAAGACATACATTTTGCAGTCTAAACTCTGATGTGTGTTGTTTTCATATCCTTTCAGTAGCTCCAAGTGTTTTTCTTTCTGTAATTAGATCAAACGTGATAAATTGCGCTGAAATATGCTATTCACTCTATTTTCAGGTTTTGAATGCACAGCGCTTGCGCTGTGCTTGTGAAATCTCTTGTATTTCATATATCTTAAAAGAGGGCTCTTATCAGTTCCCATTCGTGAATTACTTACTTTGACCATCTGCTGTTGAGTAGAACTTTTTTGTTTTTGTTTACTTTACCTGGCTGCACACATTGAAACAGCTGTGTTACATTCCGGATCTTTTCATCATTACGCCACCTGAGGAGCATTCATTTGAGCTCACTCTACATTTTATGTGGGCTTAAGATTTTATGACTCTGTTTGGGCAATTTTATTAGTGTGCCTGCAGGAGCCCGTGTGAAGATCTCACGTCACTCTCTCCTCATATTGGAAGAACTGCACAAAACTGCCAACTATTGTTTTTTTTATTGAATATAAAATTGCTCTGCATACATTTTCTCTTCAGATTTTATGTTGCTCGTGTACTGAAACAAGTACTAGTCAACTCAGATATTTTTGTTTTTAGGTTTTGCCTGCACAAACAGTTTATTATTAATCACATAGACAAAACCGAATGCATTTACCATTGCTTGTCTTATAGAGGGGTTAAACCATTCTCCCATAGGAGAAAAACAGTGCCATAAAGAAGGTCCCATTACATTAATCACACCATTATGCAAGAACCCAAAAAGAATAACACAGCTCTTAATTTATTATTCGTAGATATCATAACTAGTGGGGTAACCAGTACATCATGAGCGGGGTCAGATGGGATCATTATTGTGATCTGAGGTGTTCTTCAGAGGTTCCTTGCAAGATAAATAATAAGCATACAATAAGCTTTTTCAGCTTCATTCACATTGGTCATGTCTCTAAACAAGTCCGGGTACTCAAGAACTTGGGCCCGATGCCAGCCCATACCTCTACACCCATGTATGCATCTACCATGCCCAAGCGATTGCCAGTAGCGGAGATAAATTCAAGCATTCCATCCATCAACGTGTTGCTGTTACAGTTAATGCCCTAAGTGTGATGGGTATGCCCAGACGTGGGTTCCGCAGTCACTGTGCCACTGGAATCAATCAAGCTACACCTGGCTTTTGAGCCCTTATTAGTGCAAAACCGGTCCTAGGTTACTTGTATTCTGGTTCAGCTAGGTGTACATGGCTTTACCAAACATGAGAGCCACAGGGCTTTCCCCTGTTGTTGAATAAGGGGCAAATGATAAGATCGAAGAGTAGTGTTTAAAACGGCTTTGGGATTGCGCTTCTCCAGAGCAGCACGCTGCACAGCTTTCTTCAGAGTACTCAAGAATCATTCTACCAAACCTATGCCTGGGGCCAAAGAGGAGTGTTTTTTTATGCATTATATTGAGGTGATTCAGGAAGTCTTTAAATTCCCATCTATTACAAGCCGGGCTGATACCGGACTTCAGGATTGCAGGTACACCCCATGTCGCAAAGATGCCATCTAATTTTTGAATGACCTTGTCATGTGTAGTGGATGAAAGGTCTTCAACCAATGGAAAACAGAAGTATGTGCCAACAATGACAAGAAGATGATGTCTGTTTTCAAGAGGATCAAAAGAAATCAATTACAATTCTCTCCCAAGCATGACGTGGCAATTCTGACGTGTTCACTGGGTGCTGAATGACTGGAGGTAAAAGACAGTTGCTTATGTGACAAGTCTTTTACTCTTTCAACTCTTTTCCTGAGATATAGGAAAGCCACTCAGCCATGGAGAGCTCTCTTAGTGGCAACTATTCCTCAATGTACCTTATGGGCGACATCGATCACTTGTTGTAGTCTCTCCGGATTGACAATCCGGGTACCTCAAAAAATGAGGCCTTCTTGTGTTACTGAAAGTTCGCCTTTCACATTCTTGAACTTCAAGTAGTCTGTCACTAGTGGGGGTCAGAAGAGCTGATTCTACGATTAATGAGCAATGATGTCCTTTAACTTCTCGGCTCATGGCCAAGAGATTTGTTACAAGGAAATGACAGCTGGTGTGCTTGATTTCACAATAAAATTAATGTAGGCCTCTGCGGTCTTACATGGGGTACTGGAGCACCGCAATGACACTCTTGAAAAATAATCAGCAGGATTCTGATCTTTCTCTGGACAATGACGAGTCATATAGTTGTACTCCAGTAACCTCAACCCCCAACATTTAATGCTAGAAGGAATCCTAGCTTTGGGATTGCGGAATATTGTGAGCAGTGCCTGATGACCAGTTACTACTATGAAAGGCTTTCTGTACAAAAAAACATGGAAATATTCACAGGCCCAGACCACTGCCAACCTTTTTTTTCTGGTTGCCAGTAAGCACGTTCCTTTGTAACAGGCCTTTACTAGAAAATGCTACTATATGTCATCGGGCATTTGGCTGCCCATTGTGCTGTGTAAGTATGACACCTAACCCAACAGAGCTAGCATCAACAACAACCTCTGTGTGAAGGATTGAAGTAGGCCATTTCAGTGGCACGCTCAATGGCTTGCTTGATCTTTTGGAACCTCTTTTCACATTCTCTTGACCAATGAAAGACACATTTTCTTTGTCAATTCTCGTAACGGTGCAATGACCATAGCAAAGTCATTTATGTACCTCAAACAGTCCAAAAAAGAATTGCAATATAGAAATATCTTGTAGGGGAGTTGCACTAGACAATGCTTGCTCTTTAGCTGGATCAGGCTTCATGCCCCCATCAAAAAATTCATGGCGAAAGAACTTCAAGCTGTTCTGGTGAAATTTACATTTGTCAGCATACAGGGTTAAGACTGCATCATTCAGCCGATGACACACAGGCATTGGAGCCTTGCTGTGCTCTCTCTGTATGACTCCGAAACCCAATATGTCATTGCTATTATTAAATTCATTAACTACATGCTGTCTGATACGTTGGATGACATCTTGAAACAGTTCCACAGCAGAGGCTACACCAAAACTCAATCGCCTATAGCGAAAAAAAAATACATGTGTAGAAAAGTAACGGCGGGCAGAGAACTCCGCTCCGCCAGATTTGCCTACTCCGCGCTGCGCTGAAAGCGTGGAGTTTAGACAATACTCAGAGTCCGGAGTGGAGTTAGCCAGCTCCCCACTGCTAAAATAGGCTCCCTGCCTCCAGCACCCCTAATCAAAAATATTTAACAATGAATTTAAAAAGAAATAAACACACTTACCTGTACTGTGGTGTCCCCAGGCTGCCCTCCTCCTCCTCGCCACCTCTCCTGCAAACCACCTACAACGGACATACATCTTGTGAGACGTCTTGTGTAAAAGGAGTATGTGTGCGTGCATTTCACGCAAGACGTCAAGCGAGAAATGGGCATGCGCAGTTCTTGCAAGATGTACATCCGACGTAGGGGGTTTGCAGGAGAGAGACGGCGAGGAGGAGAAGGCAGCCCAGGGACGCAGCATCTGTGTGCCATGCCTACAACCCACTGCCCTGGCATAGGTCAGTCACCCCTCTAGCCGGGTGCACTATACCAGTGGTGAGGGTAAAGGTGCATGAGGCTGTACCCCTACAGTGTCAAAGTCCATTCTTAGACATTGTTAGTGCTGTGCAGCCATTAAGAGTATATGGTGCTGGGAGTTTGTAAACAGCACCATATCGGCTTCACTCAAAACTGAGAAGTTAGGTATCAAATTTCTTAGCACATTAAACCCACACTAATGCCAGTGTGCGATTTAATGTAAAATGCACACAGAGGAATCTTAGAGATGCCCCCTGAAAACTAACCCACCACTAGTGTCTAGGCTGAGAGGCTGCTTTCAGCTGCCACCACCAGACATGTTTCTGGACCCCTGGGTCGAGAGCAGCTGCTCTCTGGGCCTGAAACAATGCACATCCTGGGATGAGGTGCCAAGCCTCCTCCCCCCGGGTGGGCAGGGTTCACGAAGGGGACGCTTCAAAGGCTTGCAGTCTTTGTGAGCTTCCCTAGGCCAATTGCTGCTTTCAGCAACTGGTCCCCACTGGTTCTAACCCCCACCTTGGGAAGGAGAACCAGCGTGAAAAACAAGTGAGGAAGAGAGGTGTGCCCACCCCTGCCAACTCCACCCCTCCGGTGGGGGAGGCGAGGTGAAACACAACTCTCAGTCCACGACATCTTGAAGATGGGGGGACTGAGCCAACCAGGGACAGGCACATGCCCCCCTTCACACTGGTGGGTGGCATAATAGGGGGTGTACCCATGCAGGGAAGGGACCCATTGGCCCCTGCCTTTCACCTACCTGTAACACCCCATAATCTAGTATTTAGGGGCACCCCTGACCCTTGCTTCCTCATTTCCAGCCAAGAAACATGAATAGAAGGACCAAACAGCCGTGCAGCAGCTAACACGAGGAAGACGCCTACTGACTTGGCCCCAGCCCTACCGGCCTGTCTACCCCTCGAATCTGCGCTTGCAAAATCCTGGTGTGTCCTGCAACCAGCAACCTCAAAAACCCCGGAGGACCTGCCTGCCTTCACTTTCAAAGACTGCTTCTCCTGTTAACACCGGATTTGTTTAAGTGCATCCTCTGGCAGCAGCCGGAAAACGAAAATCCGTCCCACTCTGCACCTGACGTCCACAGCCCAAGCTCAAGTGGGCAAACACCACAAGGAGGTCAACCCCAGCGATCCTGAACAGTTGGTGCTACTTTGTTCTCCCCATTTGCTCTGAGCTAAAGTCCAGGAGCTTTGCTCCCACAACCCAGTGGCTTGCTAGCCAGCAGCTACCAACTGGAGGCCCCCTGTATCCCATCAGATAACATTGGGTCTCAGCACTCTGCAACCAGCCACCCTAGTGGCCCTGGAGGTGTAACGGGAGTGCATCCTTGACCCTGGGGGAACCCTTGTTCTAACCCCAGAACCTCAACTTCAAAGACCGATTACTCGGCTCCAAACCGATAACCCTATTTTCCTCCATAGGATAACATTGACTGTTTTTCTGTGAAAAGTTTCTAAGTGTGGAGTTTGAGAAACTAAAGAAATTCTTTAAAATTGCATAATGAAACAAAAACGATTTTACTTACCTGTTTTTAGGAAATGTCTCAGAGTAGTATCTGGGTATACTACTCTGTGAAACCCTAGTAATCTCAAAAGTTACTTACCTGCTATTTTACTAAAAAGCCTATTCAAGTCTATGTACTGCATTTACTAAGTATTGCATTTCTCTGCATCCATACTGTAAATCAAATCAAAGTGCATATACAATTATCATTCAAACTGTATTTCAATTGCATTACTACTGTAAAATACTTATTGTTTACCCGTGCCAGGCTTGCTTAGTTCTAGAAAATAAAATAACTAAAAGAATATTTCTATACAAAAACAATTGGTCTGAAGTGCAGTCTTTGAGTGTGTGAATGCATCTGCTGACTGAGTGTGTACAACAAATGCTTAACACTGTCGTCTGATGCTGCCATACTGCTCGACCACACTACCACAAATAGAGGGTAATGTTCTATCTAACTTTACCTCTGCCTACCTTTGGGGATCCACTTGACTCTGTGCACACTATAAAAACAGCTAAGAGGTATTTATATATTCCAGAATTCCTGGGCGCAACTCCCGGGTTACCACAAGGTGATGGGTTCCAATATTACTGAGTGTAGGCAATGAGGCGAGCGGTATTACCCCCAGAACCGCTCCAAACGAATGGAACAGCAAGCTGATCCACACAAACGGAAAAAAGCAACTATGCCCCTGCACTTATACACATTCAATTAATTATTAATCACGCTATGCGTTCGTTCTTTGGAGCAGAATTGTAGATATTAGCATAACTTTACACAAACAAGTAACTCGACGAGAATTAATACATCTGAGTTGAGATATATGGATGGATATAAAGTCTCTTGTTGGTATAGACACTTCTGTTTATTGTTCCATTGCACAAGCCAACACGTGTTTCATCGCAGGGAACAATCTGCGAATCTTCAGGGCTTTCAAAGGAAAAGCAAGTTCGTAATTGTAATACCCAGTCCGGGCGTTATGTGGAGATTTGAAGTCAGCAAGTCAATTCACATTTCGGTTAAATATGATCTCGGTGTTCACTTGGTTAAAAGGTAAACCGGGCGGGGAGAAAGGTCGTGGCTGGGCGGATACGCCGATTTGTCCACATTAGGAAGTGCACCTAATCTATATCTGTCTCCCTCTTGAGTTGCCCGGCGCCGTTTTTTGAAGTCCGTCTTCGAAAAACGGCGCCGGGCAACTCAAGAGGGAGACAGATATAGATTAGGTGCACTTCCTAATGTGGACAAATCGGCGTATCCGCCCAGCCACGACCTTTCTCCCCGCCCGGTTTACCTTTTAACCAAGTGAACACCGAGATCATATTTAACCGAAATGTGAATTGACTTGCTGACTTCAAATCTCCACATAACGCCCGGACTGGGTATTACAATTACGAACTTGCTTTTCCTTTGAAAGCCCTGAAGATTCGCAGATTGTTCCCTGCGATGAAACACGTGTTGGCTTGTGCAATGGAACAATAAACAGAAGTGTCTATACCAACAAGAGACTTTATATCCATCCATATATCTCAACTCAGATGTATTAATTCTCGGAGAGTTACTTGTTTGTGTAAAGTTATGCTAATATCTACAATTCTGCTCCAAAGAACTAACGCATAGCGTGATTAATAATTAATTGAATGTGTATAAGTGCAGGGGCATAGTTGCTTTTTTCTGTGCACACTATACCTCACTTTGGTATAGTATATACAGAGCCAGCTTCCTACAACCATGCATTCACAAAGACCCACCCCTCAAACTGTATTCAGTCAGAATGCTGCTCACCTTGTACCCACGGGTGCACAACTCACCCTGAAATCACAGAGACACCCCTTCATTATGCATCCACATTGGTACATCACTCTGCTTGTGATCATACCAGCACACCTCAGGCTGCTTTTGTACAAGCACACAGCTCATCCTGAATTCACAAAGCCTTGCCTCTCAATTATGCATATTATACACAAATGCAGATGATATGCAATCAAAGATTGGGCTCAGAAATATTAAACATAGAGTAAATATTTATATAATCAAATTGATGCAACTCCGGGCTAACATTTTATGGAGTGCAAATTAATGGCATCCAGAGCTGTGTTGTAAAGAAGCCACAAAGCACATAGCAGGCATGAGCTTCCTACAGGTGGGCAAGCCACTGAAAGCCCGAGTCAGGGACAAGCCAGAGGCCTGGCTCTGCTCAGCTTGAGGTCACCTTGGATCCTGAAGCCACAGCGAGCTGAGCTCTTACAGGAGACGATGAGGCCTAGCGGCTACCGCTGCTGACTGTGTAACATGAGGAACCAACTTTGAATCCTGGCTGCTGCTCAGCATCATGTGAATCCTGGCAAATCTGAAATAAAAGGTGTACGAGTCTCTGTCTGTTGTGCAGCGTTCTTATTCTGTTGGGCAAGGTTCGCACCATTTATAACTATCAAAAGTAAAATGTGGATTCTGTCTGTCACCAACCCTCTAATCTTATCTTCTGAGAATTAAATTATTAACCTTTAATATATATCAGAAAGAAAAAGCCATCTAGTGGCTGAATTGCACCGTGTGAAATTGGAAAATCTGGGTTTTATCCTGGCTTCCCTGCTTGACCAAACTGTGTGGTCCTAGGCAAATATATTTCTTGAACCAACATTTTGCTCATTATCACACACAAGAGCACGTTCAAATATGTGTGTTCAGAATGTGCGCTGTACAAAAACCTCTCACGTGTTTGATTTAATAGTCTATAATGCTGCTCTATACAGGATGCGATGCCTAAAGACTAGAACCATGGATCAAGTACTGGATTTGGTGACAGCAGTAAAAATGTGGCTCTTCAGGTAGTTCACCTAGTTGTTATTGTCTCATTTTTATTTATAGATTATAGTGTTAAGGTTTTGAGACAAGTACTTCTGTCTCATTTGGAGACTTAGGCTGAAGAAAATATTTTATCAGAAATGCAGATTCTTTTTCGACTTGGAATTGGCACTGTTGAGCAGTGTTTTAATCTTTTATCAGGAAAATATGTTTTGGCACGGGGAGGTGCTCTCCACTTAGCACTTATGGGCCTCTTCAGTTACCCAATTTGGAATATGGCTCCAAACTTTGGGCCTTAATGGAACAGATGGGGGTGGGAAAAAGAATTGCTCACCCTAATTAGATGTCTACATTGGGGAACATCTGTTAAGGTCCACTAAGGCCAGTTAGAAGAATGCATCCTCCTAATGAGATTAAACCATGGTGTGCTACACAGGTGTATCCTGGATCTATTTATGTTTCTACTTTATTTAACCCCCTGCATGCGGGTCTGATTCCCCCGCTGTGCTGGGGGGAGGGGGTCGCGCACAACGCCCCGTGCTCATGACGAGCTTAGCTTGTCATGAGCCACGGTGATCGTATGCTCATGACGAGCTGAGCTCGTCATGACCACACCCGTTCCTGTAGAACGCTCGCACAGCAGGGGAATTAGCCCAGCGTGCGAGCGTTCCAACGGCCATGACACACGAGCACCGTGGCTCATGACGAGCTGAGCTCGTCATGAGCGTCAAAGGTGTTAAATGAGATTAGTCTTGGTTTATCACGGAAGTGAAAAGACGCACCCCAGATGGGGAACTATCACATTCCTATTTTGCTAAATGCGGATGATGCAGTCCTTTTTGCCAGAACAGCAAATGGCCTTCAACCCGTGCTCGACTAATTTGTTAGGTCTTGGCCTTCGCAGCTGCAAAGGCAAAAATACCTTTTCTCATCGCCATGGCTTTTCAGCCAAGCAAGTGCATGCATCCAATTGCCTTTAATGGCAACACGTGCATGTGAGGAGATTCACTCGCGGGAGCGCGCGCCACCATCTGGCAGCAATTATCGCTCCGGCGAGTGAATCGCGCCCGACCCCCTTCTCTCCCCCCTCCCCGCCGCGCGAGGCGTGCGTGTTTGTGCTAGGGCTAGGCAGCTTCAATCTGCTGCGGGCCGTAACTTCCTCGAAATGCTTGGTACAACAGGGGTCCACAGAACACGGCTTGCAGAGGCATAACAGTATGCTGCCACAGATCACAGGTGAAGTCTGAGGAATGCTGGGAATCTGCTTATGAATTGCAGCAGAGCTAAACGTGTAATTAAAAGCAATGTAGTCGTATGGCAGGAGATGTGATTTGAAAGGCCATACAGCCAAGGTCCATAAGATTCCCCCCTTTCATTTTTCAACCCACAGCGTTTTTAGGTTTCGTCCTGGCGTTGCAACTGCATAGCAGTTGCTCCGCCCAGGCGAAATCTAATGTTATCTCTATATTGGGGACTTGAAACCGCCCCTTCTTCCATTGGCTAGCTCCATAAATGGAGGCTAGCCATTGGAAGAGATTGGCCGTCAATCACGTTTTCCAGAGAAAAAGCGATTCGTGGGCGTTTCTGGGTCTTTTTTTAAGCCCCGCCCCTTGTTGCCGTGTGTCCCGGGCCGCGCTGTGATTGGCTGCAGCCCCGGGGCACCCCAGTGACGTCATTTCCCGGGCCGCGCTGTGATTGGCTGCCGGCCCGGGACACCCCCGTGACGTCAGCCAATCACAGCACGGCCCGGGACCTGACTTGTTTATGTGGGTTTAGATGTGCGGGCACGCTGCTCTGTACCAGGGCAATTTCATGGCAGAGAAACAGGGAAATAATTTGGAGAGATGGGTTTTATTAGCAGGCGGCTTGCAGTTATGCAGATATGCACTTTCTAAATTGCTCCTTTGATAAATTGGCGTTTAGCGGTTCAGGGCACTGTGCCTGTTCGTCCTTTCTGGGACGTGCCGTAAAGATGCTTTCAAAGCTCCCCATGCCGTTATTTATTCATGAACAAAGAATGTGAGCTGGCAATCTGCCAGCGTCAGAGTGTAGCTCCAGCGAGGCTTCTCCCATTATGAGATCTGATCATCATTGGTCTGACAGCTTAAAATGGCGTCGCAGGACTCCGGGGCTAATGGCAGGTATCAGGGCATGCTGCGAGACGAGGCAGCAGCTGTCCTTGTAAGGCTCGCACAGCAAGAAAGGAGCTGTTGACCTGGTGGTGTTAACAGGACGAGGAAGGTCATGTCCTTGACATTCTGAATCTGTGAGACGGCTGCAGGAAGCGGCTTCATTGTAATGTTACACGCAGTGGCAAGGGCAGCCTGGGCCGTAGTGTAAACAAGGAAAACGGACATTCATATGCGGGTTTCATAGAAACAAATCGCTGCATTTGCTGTGCATTGGGTTTCTCGAGCCTTTGAGCCCTGGTCAGTGCCGATTAAACCCTGTGGAGGCCCCTAGGCAGTCGAAATTTCGTCCCCTCTCCCCCTATTATCTCCTAATACATTTTTAATTTTATCAGTCAACAATTTTAAAAAACAGTTTTATTACACAAAACGAAACATTAACAATTATTAATGTTATTAAACAAAAAAAAGAAATGTTAACATTTTTAATAAACCAACAAAGCTTTAAATATTCAATGGGTACATTGCATTAACGCTTCATTTTATCTATCGAGTCTTTAATGTAAAGTTGTCGTTTCTTTGAGTTGATTATTTTTTTCTATATTTGGGAAACAATTCAGGACACCTTGATTGTAATTTTCTTTCAAGATCAAACCAATATTATTTTGATTAATCGTCGCGTGCCCCTCAAAGGGGTGGGGCCCATAGGCCAGTGCCCGCTTTGCCTATTTGGTAATCCGGAACTTGCCCTGGAGCCACTGCACCTGCTGCACCCCTGGACTCAAGGGTACAGTTGGAGTAGTTGCGGTACTTGGAATTCTGGCAGAGCAGGGCAGGATTCCTAGGTGCTATGGTATGTTATGTTTGTGCAATTTGCAAAGCGCATGCCTACCATTTGTAGGGCACAGTAACGCTGTTTGGGGTCTGCACATCCATTGCATTCAGTCCCACGGTTTTCACTGACTGACCAGGTGTGTTTGGTTGTGTTTGCTCACTAAAGACTGCTTTGTCCAGAGTCTTACATAATAATGGCTCAATTTGGTACAAATTTGCCCGTTAGGGATGTTCATTGAGTACTAAGTGAATACATGTGTGTCCTGAAGGATTTTGTCATTTATTTAGTTCTACTCGGGAAAACAGATATCTATTAACTGTCTTGAACAGCTGTTCTGTATGTTTGCTTCCCTGCCCCCTCGCTGTGCTTGCTTCCCTTCCCCCTGGCTGTGCTTGCTTCCCTGCCCCCTGGCTGTGCTTGCTTCCCTGCCCCCTGGCTGTGCTTGCTTCCCTGCCCCCTCGCTGTGCTTGCTTCCCTGCCCCCTGGCTGTGCTTGCTTCCCTGCCCCCTCGCTGTGCTTGCTTCCCTTCCCCCTGGCTGTGCTTGCTTCCCTGCCCCCTGGCTGTCCTTGCTTCCCTGCCTGTGCTTGCTTCCCTGCCCCCTGGCTGTGCTTGCTACCCTGCCCCCTGGCTGTGCTTGCTTGTCTGCCCCCTGGCTGTGCTTGCTATTGGCAATGTAAATGACAATGCCATTTATTTATCTGTTTTCAAAACCAAGACAAATAAAAAAATTGTCATTTACAATGCCAATAGCTCTAACTTTTGAAAAGGCGAAACCGTTGCATTGTAAATGCTTGTTTTCAATTACCAGGGCAGGAGAGCATTCACAGCAAGAAAGTGAGGAATCGCCTCTGTGGGCTCCAGCGCCTTGCGTGGTCACGTGACTGATGTGCTTCAAGCTGCTCTTGACTCACTCCCTCTCTCTCCCCCACCTCCCACCCTAAGCTTATAGCACAAAACAGGAACACGCGTCATAAACAGGCTCTGTGGTTACTAATTAAACAGGCTGGGCAAGGGCTGGTCTTAATTCAATGTATTCATTGTTAATCACCATGTGGTGCCAAAGGCGCTCCCAGGCGCAGGAGTGCATCGGTACAGTAAGTAGTAAATACATTTTCAACAGAGGGCATCCTGCCTTTGAGTGTCGGGTAAATGTTGGTACAAGCAGATCAGTAAATTTAAATTAACCAGACTGAAAACGCAAGGTGCCAGGGGCCCAAAAGAGGCACTTTGCCCATGCTTGGTCTCAAATCCGAGCAAAAATAATAGTAACAATAGTGATAAAAATAATATAATGCATTACGTCACAATTTATCATTAACATATCTGTGTGCTACAATAATAACCCTCTGTTTACACAAATCAACAACACTCCTTTCATCACCTCAGAAGGTTCAAAGGTAAGAGATGTGGTGCAGCAGCCAGAGCGGCTGACTCCGGAGCGCAGGTTCCATCCCCGGCGGCACCTCAGCACCTTGTGACTCTGGGCAATAACTTGCTTAATCGCCCTGTCGGTCCCCAGCGCCTGGAGACCCTTCTGGGTGTTTAATTTGCGCTTTACAAATACCTGATACATGCAGATACACCCAATGAGAGACCAAATGTAGCATAAAGCAACAGAAAGGCGACCAGTCCCATTTTGTAAAGGGCCTTCGACTGAGCTGTAGCACATCTCGCTGCAATTTTATTAACTTTTGAACCCTCTGAGCTAGAAAACATTTTTTTGTTAAAAACTGCAGTGGCAGATGATGGATTATGTTGCAAATGCGGCAAATCTATAATTATGCGAAAATCGCCGCAGCCACACAATCGCATAATTCCAGTTGTCCTGACTATGGTGCTATGATGGTAGCATGCATAAAGCAAGGTGCAAGTTGCATGTTTTATGGACTGTGGTTCTATAACAGTAGCATGTATGAAGCAAGTTGCATGTTTTATGGACTGTGTTACTCTACTGGTTCGGCACATGCCAGGGGGCGCTGGGATCCTGCAGGAGATCTGCAAGGATCACGCAGGGTGAGAGGGTAATGTCTCTGGCGTTAGGGTGACACTATCAATGGGTTGACCAGTTTTCACCGTGGTGGGTGTGCAGAAATGAGACAGCATTTCGAAATGATAAACTGTCAACGTTTAGAATGCGTGAAGGTGATAGAAGCAGTATCCACATTTATTAGTGAATGCGGCCCTCTGGGGCATGGGCCTAGTGCCGGAGAAGTGGTGCCTTGGCTCAGCTTGGCACTGGTGGTGAGTGACATGCTGCCATCTTTGCAGCCTTTCCTGTGTGTGGCTGCATGACAGCGAGGTGTTCGTGTTTTCAGTGGGTTGGCATAGCCAATAGGTCTCGCCTTTGGGACATTATAAGTGTTTAGCCATGCAACAGTTGATGTTGCACAGAGGATATTGTGCTGCATAATTACATACTTATAAGGTCCCAAAGGCGAGACCTATTGGCTATGCCAATGCTTGTTTAAATCTTTTATGGAGGACATGGATTTAAAGTTACATTTCTCTAAACCATTTGTTAGGGTTTGTGGGCCCTCCAATACTAAGACCCAGTCAGATCAAATGAGGGGGTCCACCTGGAAAAAATGAAGTCCTTTAATTACCTGGGAATTCCATTTAAGTCTTCTCGAAGCATGGCCCCTATTTTATCTGAGATTACAACAATTCAGCAAAGCAACTGAGGCAATTTTTAGGTTTGTTTTTCTATTGCAGAAAGCTTGGCTTGGGGATCTGCCGCTTATCTTTGCGATAGTGTCCCTAATCAAACTACTTTATGCTATTTTGCACTTATTACTCTGCTCCACGGATCTCCTTTCTGTCTCTGATTTTACATCAAGCCAATGTTAGATGTTAAAGGCTGGGTAGATGTTTTTGTAGCAACTAGGCTCCCCAGACACCTGCTATGCAATCATACATTTTATTAGAAGTGCATTTATAATTATAAAACAGTATAAAGTGTTAGATGCCCTATGATAGGATTTACATATATGAGTAACTATTGTATTTATGTTATATTTTTAATATAACAATCTATTTGAGGTTAGGTTTTAAAGTTCTATGCATTAAGCTATAAAGTACTGGTATTTGATGTCTAAAAACTCATATGAATTTATGAGGGTTTTCTGATTGCATATGTTGGCATTAACTTTATAGCCCTTCATTATTAACTGATTTACTCTTGAAGTAAAAATGTTAACTAATAAAAATACTGCCTTTAGGCAGTCCTTGGCAGTACTGTGAAATAATGTTTGGCCCCTCTGTTAGTTAGATAAGCTGAACAAAAATGATGTAGGAATTATCACAAATTAAGGGTTTTTGGACATTTGCCAGATTCACAAAATTGTCAACCCCGTATCCATACCTCAGATAACGTCCTGGTAGGTTTTATTATTGGTGACACCATTGGAATGCCCTCGCTTGGGCCAGTTCTCTTATCTCTTAAGCTACTCTTATCCTGGATAACTTTCTGGGTCATTTGGTGGAGTTCAAAAAAGAGGTTAGATTGTCAGCTTCAAAAATACTGTGCTCAAGATGCGATTTTAGAAATACATCAGGGAACTTCAGATCCGAAAGTTTCTGTTGCGAAATTTTAGTAGTAGCCCTATCAAGAATTTTCAGATGTTTTCTCTGAACCTCAAGACAAAGAGCTTCCTCAGCATGGTCCTTTCGATTGCACAATAGACCTGATTTCAGATGCTGTTGTGCCCTTTGGTTGAATCTTTTTTATTTTGTCACCTCTAGAAAAGCAGTATCTTAGACCCAACTTGAAGGAGTGAGAAGTTTTTGGGTGGATCACACCCTCTTTGTTGACTCCTTGTGACTTGCTACAAGGGGCTTTGCACTTGGAGGGAAATGTTGCTCCCATACGATGATGGGGAAACCCAGAGGGAAACAGCCGGGAGTACCTCCGGAACAAGAAGAGACAGTTTCGGACCAAAAGCAGTTAGAACCTAGCCAGGCTGCACTGGACAATCCAGTCCAGCAACCATTAGCCCAAATCCTAGAGGTTATTGCTGACACTAAACAAATGCTTCACCAGGACAAGTAATGTGACAGTGGGGCTGGGTCATTTGAGAGCAGAGCATACGAAGCTTACAGAAAGAATGTCACAAACTGAAGACATTAGCGGACCTTGCACCGGCGCACTCGAATTTGACTACACAGATGGGGGATATATCACATAGAGTCCATGTACTGGAGAAGAGAGCCAAGGACGCTGAAGGGCGAAACCGCAGGAACAATGTTAGAGTGCTGGGCCTGCCGGAAGGAGTAGAAGGTGCCAATAAGATTACATACCTGGAGGGCTGGCTCCGGGACGTGGTAGCACCAGAGGGACTGTCCCAGTTCTACACTTTGGAAAGAGCCCACTGAGTTCCTGCCGCCCCCCGGCATCGGGACAGCCCCCGCGCCCTGTGGTGGCTAGACTAATCCATTTCAAAAACAGCTGTTGAACAAAGCACGTGCGGATGGACCCTTCATGGTGGACAACAGTAAGGTATCGCTGTTGCCTGACTATACCTTAGATGTTCAGTGGAGTCGCACCTCCTTCCTTGCGGTCAAAAAGGCATTGCATGATAAAAGAATTCAATATTCCTTGATGTTCCCAGCCCGCCTCCGGATAATACTCGATGGGCGGATGCACTTCTGTGATGACCCTAAAGAAGCATGGGATTGGATAGACAACTATAAGACTGGTCGTCTGCCAACTCAGACAACTTCTCCTGGAGGTCAAGAATTGGAGAAGACTCACCGGTGGCGACGGTGACGTGGCTTTACACGAAAGCCGAGTTCCCCACACACATAGGGGGAGAGATTGGCGGCCCTGCAGGTGTTAACGGCACTGCACGTGGTAACCACAATTCTAGGGGCACAAAACGCCATCGGAGGAGGTCACTGGCTCGGAGAAGGGATCTGGTCGATCAGGCTCAGACACGTCCCACAGCGGCAGTATTAAGATGCCACACGTGACCCCAGACACTGCTGATGAGATTGTGTGATTCAACTCATATTGCTCTTTTGGCTTCCTAGCTCCCTTTCTGTCCACTCCCCACTTTATTTCCCTCTATGTGTCATCATGCATTACAACGTTCCTTCTTCTCTGTTTTTAACTGCTGGGTGCTTGAGCTACTCAATGAGGCAAATAGGTGCGCCCCTGGGTGAGGATGCCCTTGTCCATTTAGGGCTGGACTATCGATACCACTGCAAGTCCACACCTTGAGGCAGCTGCGCCCCCTTGTAACTAACTGCCAGAGGATTTTGAGTATTTTTCTATTGTTTGGATGGGTACTAGTTTTCCGGTAGCTGTCCTGGGGAGGGGGAGTTTCTTTTAGTTTAGGGGTTAGTTGGGAACAGGCATGTCACTAGGGAGGATCGAAATGGAACAATGTTTGAATTGCTAAAATGGGTATCTTGGATGATTTAAAATGTATGTCATGGAATGTGCTGACAATGCACTTAATGTTGCGGGGCCATAAAATACACACGTACTTGGTCCATAGGGGGTACAGGTTGCGCTGCTTCAGGTGACTCACATACACGCACAAGAGGGAGCGGCATTGCAGCGTCGTTGGCAAGGTCATGTGTTCTATACGAATTACTCACTGTTCGCTAAGGGAGTGCTGGGTTGGGTGCGAGTGAGCGTACCTTTTTAGTGCACACATCAACTTACCAACCAAGAAGGCAGATACGTTGTGGTTGCTGGGAAATTAGATGGCAAGGATGTAGTCTTGGCAAGTATTTATGCTCCTAATAATGCACAACCTGCATTCTTGTCGCTGCTCTGGGAAGTTGGCCCCCTTTCTTACAAGCTCAGTTCTGCTTGGGGGGATTTTAATTGAGTCTCTGATATAGCTCTAGATTGCTCCCACCCTCTGCTCCCTGATGCACCCAGTCATAAAGTAGCAGAAGCGCGGTGTAGCTGGCAGGTTTGATGGGGGTTGGTGGGCTCTTGGGGGGCATAGCACCCTGGGATCCGTGACTACTCTTTTTTCTGCTTTACATGACCTCCATGTACCCCCGATGTACATGCAGGGGTACAGAGTAGTGAATACCTCAGTAGGACCATATCGGACCACAACCCCCTGCTACTGCGGATGCAATGGTCTCGTTCGAGGACCTGCGTACCCACATGGCGCCTCCACCCTGCGGCGCTGGAAGATCAAGTCTTCCGTGAAACGGTGGGTACCAGCATCGATCACTTCTTCCAAGACAACACTGGAACAGCAGCATCTTCCTCAGTGGAAGGGGGTGCTTTTAAAGCAGGCATTAGGGGACGCTGTATCTCAGAGATGGTAGGAGTGCACACAGAACTCTATCGAGAAGTACAGGAGGCAGACCAACGCCTTCGTGAAATAGAGGGAGAACGCCCTGAGAAGCCCGATAAACAGGGGGAACTCATGGAAGCAAAGGAGGCTGTAGCAGCACAAATAGAGGGATTAAGCTGGTTTGATTACAAAAAATATATCACGCGAGCTCATGCTGAGAGAGACAAATCTGGGGCCCTCTTGGCATGGCTAGTCAAACCCGGCTCGGAGGGAAACAATGATCTTAGAAATTAGAGACCAAAACGGGGTGGCTTGCTGTACTCAACAGGGTATTAACACGCTGTTCCTTGAGTATTACGCAGACCTGTATACAAGCAAGGTGCTCCTAGCAGAAGACAACATGAACAGGTTCGTACAAGCAGTGGAACTACCACGGTTAGATGGGAAGCAGGAGGACACGCTGGGCCGGGACATTGAATTAGGAGAAGTGAGGGGGGGCTATTACACACATGGCTAGGAACAAGACGCCAGGGAGAGATGGGTTGCCGATTGACTCTTATTTGACATACATTGAGCAGTTGGCCCCTAGCTTGGTAACTTTTTATAATGATGCAAAACAGACGGGGCAGCTCCCAGTAACAACTAGGGAGGCTGTTATTATTCCACTTCTAAAGCCTGGGAAGCCACTCTAGGACAGGGCTGCGTAGCCCTTTTATTAGAGCATTACATACTTACCTAGAAACTACCTCTGACTCTACCACCTACACTATTTTGGGTGATTTTACCTTCTATTTAGAAGCAAATAACTACTCTGATTAGACTACATTAATTGATAATTTTCTTAGCTTTGGCATGAATCAATTAATCTCGAATCCCACTCACACTGCAGGACATACCCTTGACTGTATTTTCACAAACAACGATCATATTAAAGTTATTTCGATCCAACCTGTTCCTTGGTCCGACCATAATGCTATTTTTTTCAATTTGCAATTAAATAAGCTCGTAATCATCGAAGAGGTCTTACGCTCCCTGAAAAAATACGCCCTTGGAAGAAGCTCGACCCCACTCTTTTAGCTAACATACTTGCTAAGGATCCCCCTGTGTTTGAGCTTGGTAACACTGAAAATGGAGCGATTAAATTCCATAATTGGATTAGCCATGCAGTCGATGAGCTGGCCCCAGTGGAAATAAAAAAAAACAGAAGACGGTCCGCCACTGCACAATGGTATTCTGCAGAGGTGAAACTAATAAAACTGAAATGCCGGCGACTGGAGCGGTTGTGGCGTTCAGACTACAGTCATCAAAACAAACTAGAATACACCAAAGTCTTGCATGAATATAAGTCAGCAATAGTTCAGGCTAAATAAGCCTATTTCACAAATAGAATTCAAGTAGCCTCCAACACTGCTAGAGAATTATTTAAAACAGTCACCCATCTGACAAAGAGCCCCCGTGATACTGTCTTCAGTCCCAACCAGAACTTTGTGACAAGCATCGCTACCTTCTTTCAACAGAAGGTCCAGGCAGTTTATGATGACCTTAGCACCTTAGCAGCAGATTCACTTACTGACAACAGTGAGACTACCACTCTGACTGCTCCCAGCTACTCCTGCTTCCCTCTATTAGAGGAGACGCAGGTGGTGGACTTACTCTCACAGATGAAATCAGGATACCCGTTAGACCCCTGTCCACCTCATGTACTGCATATGATTCCAGAGACTGTGACAGCTGTCCTGACACCCCTGTTAAACAAGGTTATCATCTTAGGTGAATTCCCCAGTAGCTGGAAGAGAGCCTGCATCCGGCCCATCCTTAAGAAGGATACGCTGGGTCCTACTGAACCCAAGCACTACCGGCCCATATCCTGCCTGCCCTTACCAGCCAAGATTCTGGAGAAAGCCATGAATCAAGAAATAATGAGATATGTAGACCATAATAAGCTATTAGATCCTTCACAACATGGATTTTATTTTCGACCCTTTCACTCAACAGAGTCTGCCTTGATCATGGCAACAGAAAACATACGAAGGACAATGGATGAGGGTGGTAGAACGGCCCTGATTTTATTAGACCTACCAGCGGCATTCGACACCGTTAACCATTCGGTCCTGTTAAACAGACTAAGAACCTTAGGCTTCGCTGGCACTGCTCTGACCCTTTTAACATCTTCTCTGGATTCCCGAATTCAGCAAGTGCACTGGGAAGGTCTTCAATCTGATGAATTCTCCCTCCCGGGAGGGGCTCCCCAGGGCTCGGCACTATCGCCTACATTGTTTAACCTGTATGTCACTATTTTAGCTGCCCTAATTCAATCTCATAGCCTACAATTAGTGTCGTACGCCGACGACACACAAATTGTAGTGTCGGTATCCCAGTCAATTGAAGCTACAGCAGAGCGTTTCAGGAACTGCCCCCTTGGTGTAAAAAGCTGGATGAGTCGTAATTTTCTAAAGTTAAACACGGATAAGACCGAAATAATTGAGTTCGGCCAGAAACTTTCCGTTTGGAGCGACCTCTGGTGGCCTCCTGAGGCGGGTTCCTGCCCTAGTCCAGCAGATAAGGTTAGGAATCTTGGTTTCATGTTAGATAAAGACCTCTCCTGTAAGGCGCAAATCAACCAGGTAACCTCCGCTTGCTTCTATACCATCAAGGTCCTTAGAAAAGTCTTACCATACATACCGCCAACATTAAAAAAGACTGATGGGTGCCCTTGTAATGTCCCGAGTGGACTATTGCAATTCACTCTACTTCGGCACGGGAGAAAAATAACTGACCAAGCTACAGGCAATCCAAAATGCCGCAGCTAGGGTCCTGCTGAATCTACCAAAGCGTCACCCAACCTCTAAAGTCATACGTGAACTTCACTGGCTTCCAATTAGGCGCAGAATACAGTTCAAAGCCCTTTGCCTGGTCCACAAGTCCTTGTACGGCAAGGGACCTGACGACCTCACCAAACTCCTTCCTCGATATACACCATCACGCACTTTGAGATCAGCCAACCAGGACTTAGTATGTCAGCCAAGAATAAGGAGACCCCGATGGGGTGGAAAATCTTTTTCTTACCAAGCCTCCAGATCATGGAACTCATTGCCCCCCCGCGTTGCGCTCACAAAAATCTAAAATGTGCTTTAAAAAGGCATTGAAAACCTGGCTTTTCTCCCTGCCCTAAACCTGCTCATACCGCTTTTTCTGCACTATAGCGCCAAGACGCCGCGGCATTCGAGCGCTTTACAAATATTTCAGTCAGTCAGTCAGTAAGTCAGTCGTATCGCCCGCTGTCCATGCTTAATACGGATTACAAGATTCTGAGCCGTATCTTAGCCACTCGTCTCCTTCCCAATATGACGACCCTAGTGCACAGTGCCGAGTCTGGGTTTATCCCAACCAGGAATACAGCTATTAACATACGTAGACTCTTGCAGATTCTGGAGGCCGATTCTTATCCAAAAGGCGAGGCAGCTGTCTTGGCTGTGGACATCAAAAAAGCTTTTGATACTCTTGAGTGGGCCTACTTGTTCCAAGTGATGCATAAATTCGAACTTGGGGAGAGGTTCATAGAATGGACAACCTTCTTGTACAAATGCTCCACAGCAAGGATTAAAACGGGTGGATTCATTTCTGATACCTGTACAATTGGCCAGGGAATGAGGCGGTTGTCCACGATCCCCTCTCCTCTCCACATTCGCTGTTGAACCACTAGCGGCTAAGGCTAGGACAGGGCAACACTATCAAGGCCTTTGCGTCCAGGGGCAGTTACACCATATTGCACTCTATGCAGACGACCTACTCATGTTCCTGGCGAACTCGGGTGAAAAGCTCTGTGGGGCGAAGGATGTTCTCTGAGGCTTTGGCAGGGTGGCAGGGCTTAGGGTAAACTGGACAAAGTCCTGCCAATTCCCAACCGAGGGTGATAAAAATGGTCCGCAAGACTGCCGGAGTGAACTGGGAGTATCGATGTCTATGTAACATAGGTAGGGCAATGAGGTACAAAAGGCAACTTTGACTTTTGGGGGATGCTCAATCTGTCCGTAGTGGGGCGAGTTACCTTACTTAAAAAGGTGACCCTTCTGAGATTACTGTACTATTTTAGGACTTCAATCAATCAATCATTTGTAAAGCGCACTACATACCGGCAAGGGTCTCAAGGCGCTGGGGGGCGCTACTGATTGAACATCCAGGTCTCGAGTATCCTCCTGGAGGTCAGCAGGTCTTGGGTCTGTCGTAGGCTCAGTGGGAGGGTGTTCCATGTCTTGACGGCGAGGTGGGAGAAGGATCTCCCACCGGTGGTTGTTCTTTGGATGCGCGGGACGGTGGCGAGTGAGAGGTCGGCGGAGCATAGCTGGCGGTTGAGGATGTAGAAGGAGAGCCGTCTGTTGAGGTAGGCTGGGCTGATCTTGTGGAGTGCCTTGTGTGCGTGGGTGAGGAGCTTGAAGGATATCCTCTTGTTGACGGGAAGCTAGTGCGGGTTTCTCAGGTGGGGGGTGATGTGGCCGTGGCGTGGTACGTCGAGGATCAGTCGTGCTGAGGCGTTTTGGATGCATTGTAGTCATTTGATGAGCTTGGTCGGTGCTCCTGCGTAGAGGGCGTTTCCGTAGTTGAGTCTGCTGATGACGAGGGCCTGGGTGACTGTCTTTCTTGTATCTGTCGGGATCCATCTGTAAATCTTACGGAGAATGCGGAGGGTGTTGAAGCAGGAGGAGGAGACGGCATTGACTTGGTTGGTCATTTAGAGCGTTGAGTCGAGGATGATTCCCAGGTTGTGTGTGTGGGCGGTGGGTATCGGGGCTACCCCCAGTGCCGTCGGCCACCAGGAGTCGTCCCAGGATAAAGGCTGAAGGGTTGGAGCCGAGGATGAGGACCTCTGTCTTGTCAGAGTTCAGCTTCAAACCGCTGGTCTTCATCCAGTCGGCGACGGCCTTCATTCCTTCATGGAGGTTGGCTTTGGCGGTGATGGGGTCCTTGGTTGGGGAGAGGATCAGCTGAGTGTCATCGGAGTAGGAGATTATGTTGAGGTTGTGCTGTCGGGCCATGTAAATTTTGAACAGCGTCGGGCTGAGGGAGGATCCCTGGGGTACGCCGCAGATGATCTCGGAGGCTTTGGAATGGAATGGGGGGGGGGAGGCGGATGCTCTGGGTTCAATACAGAGCCTTGTCTCGGATACCTGTAGCGTGGAGGCGTGCACGTTCTCGCCATTGTCCAGCAGGGTCCTGACGTAGTCGGTGGCGGCGATTAGGGCAGTCTCAGTGCTGTGGTTGCTGTGGAAGCCTGACTGGGAAGGGTTCAGGATTCAGATTTCTTCGAGGTATCGGGTTAGCTGCATATTTGCATATGGCTGGGCCCAAACTGGGGTGGCGTAGTGGATAAAAGAATGATGATTTAACCCAGGTCTTTGGAGAATGTTTGCATTGTCAGCATTCCGTCCATCATTTGTTTGCTGTTACACTTTTTGCCCTAAGTGGGATGGGTATGCCCAGACATGGGTCCCTTGCTCACTGTGCCACTGGATTCAAGCTAGCCTGGCTGAAGAATGGTGACATACCCTGAAACTGGTCCCAGGATCCTTGTTTCCGGTCCAGGAAGGACCTGGCCTGGCAGTTCGGTCTGGACGGTTCCCATGGGGCACAGGGTCAAGACTGATTTGCATATGTCTGGGTCCAAACTGGGGTGGCGTGGAGGGCAAAAGACCAATGGATTTAACCCAGATCTTTTGACTGGGGTAAACGTCGGATATTGTTCTGCATTCTGTCCATCAACTGTTCTTTTTGCATTTGTCACCCCGAGTGGGACGGGTATGCTCAGACGTGGGTCCTGTGCTCTCCATGCCACCACTGGAAGTCAAGCTATACTGGCTGATGAGGGTTGAAAACCCGAAACCGGTTCTAGGATGCTTGTTTCCAGTCCAGGGAAGACCTGGCCTGGGAGTTCGGGCTGGACTGTTCCTATTGGGCACAGGGTCAAGACTGATTTGCATATGCTGGGTTCAAACTGGAATGACATGGGGAGCAAAAAAATATGGATTTAGGCCCATATATCTCTGTACTGGGGTGAATGTCTGACATTGTTCTGCATTCTGTCCATTAACTATTCTTTGTGCAATATTTAGTGGTGGCGACAGGCACTTTTAAAGCAATCACATGCCTTTATAGACAAATGACACAGGAGCTGCTGGCACCCCTAAATGCGCTGTGAATCAAATGGGAGGCAGATGTAGGGGGACGAGATTACGGAAAAGGCCTGGACTGATCTTGTGGAACGTGCATGGGAGACCTCCAGGAATGCCCGATTTCAATTAGTGCACTTTTACGTATTACACAGAGCCTATCTCACCCAAGTAAAGATCAATAAATACTTTAACACCCACACAGCAGCATACCCGCGCTGTAAAAGGGAGGAGGTGGACCTCCACCACATGTTTTGGAGATGCACGCATTTAGATACATATTGGGCCGAAGTGGTTGCTTTACTGACCGAGATCACTGACAGGGAGCTAGATCCGACTATAGAGCTATGTCCCTTGCATTAGTTCCCCTACACGGCCAAAAATAAGATCACAAGTAAATTTGTAGATTTAGGCCTCCTATTGGCTTAGCGAGATATCACTATGCATTGGAAGGCACAGAGGGGCCCAGATGTAAACATATGGAAGAAGGAATTTATTAAGTGCGCTGAGTTTGATGGACTAGTTAGGCTGCAGTTAGCAAGAAGAGCGGGCAGTGAGAGGGCCATGGAGACAGCAAGGACATGGGAGGCATTGGTACCTCCCCTAAAGGCCCCATTAGATGTTGGTGACGACACTACCGTGGCTGCAACACCTGAGGCAGTAGCTTAGTCAGTTTAACACCCTGCTAAGTATGCTGTGGAGACCCAAGATACTATTCTTCGTGGGCCCCGCCGTCACCGCAGCTTAGCTCATACAACATGATCTTAGATACATTTGCACGTCTAAACTGCTAATAGACCCAAACTGCACCCAAAACGTTGATTAATTTGCGACATGCTTGGTGGGAGGGATGGGAGGGGGTAGTTGGGGGGGGGGACAGTTTTGATTTATGATAAGTGTCAAAATTGCACCGTGCACTGTTTGATCTTAAGCTAATGTAGATTTTTTTTTTTGCAGGGTGGGAGGTAGAGGGTTATTCTCATAGGGGTTAGTTACTTTAATTGTGACACCACCGTGGTGTTATTAATTATCTCTGCTATGTAACCTACTGTGATTATTTTGCAGAATTTATGTATACAGTGTGAAAACTGCAATAAAATATGTTTAAAAAACAAAAAAATTGGAGGAGCTTCGCGCGCAACCAAGATGGCCGCGTGAGCTTAGGGCTCCCGAGACCCTCGTAACCTCCCGTATTTATCCTGTCCATTATCCTGTTCCTCGTTGACGTCTTTGTGAAGGCGAACCGCGAGTGAGGCGAACTTCGCTTTCAGATCCTGAATCGGACCCCGAGAACCGGAGGAACGGAGCTTCGAAGATTGGGGCCTACATCTGTGTGAAGCCTGGCTGTGGAGTTGGCATGGTGCCCGAGCAGTAATTGAATAACCTCGGCTGGCGGAGGAGGGGTTGTCTGGCCCGGTGACTTTCACTTTCGATTCTGTTCCAGGGAAGACCTGCGACTGGTGCAGGGACCGACCCACTCCCGGGGTATTACAGCCCTGTGCTACGCACAAGTGTTGCTCTCCAGCACCGTGTAGCTCAGTGAGACCATCTGGCCTGTGCCCTCCAGTTTTGTTCCCTTCAGCCTGAGGTGAGACGAGGACCGCCATCTTTGTACATTGCCTCACCGGCCCATGTTTGACTTTCGCCCAATATGACTGGGAAACCGGAGAGTGCCACGCAGAAACTCAAGACCACTAGGCGAGGTGGCTATACGCAGACTAACAGTATGGACCGCTATGCCCAGGTTAAAGGTTCCCCCGGTGGGTCGGGTAGGTCACAGGAGGACTTGAAGGACCCTCCGACAACGGCGGCGGAGCTGACCTTACAGGACGTAATGGCGGCAATTGAAGGGATCAAATCCACACTGGGACAACAAATAGCGACCCTCGACCACAAATTGGATACTGTGGCGATTGATGTCAATGTGATCCGCACGGACTTGGCGAAGACGAATTAAAGAGTCAAGTCTCTGGATCTTAAGACCTCCAGCCTGACGAGTGATGTCGCGGATCTCCAAACTGAAATCGGGCGCTTAAGAACTGCCAGTGCCACCCTCACCCGTCGTCTGGATGACTATGAGGGGAGAGCCAGGCGGAACAATGTTCGTATTATTGGGGTTCCGGAGAAGGCCACAGAACCATCGGTGGACCTCTTAGTAGAAGATCTCATCGTTAACTACCTTGCACCTAAGGGACTGAGTAAGTTCTTTATGGTTGAACGGGCCCACAGAGTTCCGGGCGGCCAACCGAATCTGGGTGCACCACCGAGGCCTGTTATTGCGAGAATTTTCAATTTTCAGGATAGGGACGCTATCCTGCAGGCCTCCCGGATGAATGGCCCCACAAAGTTCGAGAATGCTACCATCAGCTTTTACCCGGACTTCACTCAATCGGTCCAGAAGCAGAGACTTGGATTTCTAGGGGTAAAGAGGCGACTGCGCGACAGGGGTCTCAAGTACGCCATGCTCTTCCCAGCAAAACTACGAATCGAACATGCAGAGCGGACTTATTTTTTCGACAATCCGGAAGTGGTATCAGACTGGTTGGACGCTCTACCGCAGCAGAGTTCACCGGAGGAGCAGTCTGGCGGGGCGGAAAGTGGACTTACGGAACAGGAATGAACTCCGGTTCGCATGGTACTCAAGGGTCTGTTGTAGGCCTCAAACTGTGTTTCGAAAATCCTGACAATTGATCAATGAGACAGTGGGGGGGTTGTGGGGACACGGGTGGGTTTCCTCCTCTGAGTTTTCTTTTTGTAGCTTAGGTAGATGGGGGGGGGCGACAGGCACACTGCAAGTTGGGGTGGCTTTTTAGTCTTGAGCAGGGGTGCAGGGTAGGGGGGTTTGTAACGGGATGTTGGGAGGAGCGATTGGGGTTTTGTTGGGGTGTGTGTCTGTTATTTTGCAAGGCTATGTATCCTTAAACTGTTTGATCGAAATGCCGGGTCCTGTATGGGGTTGGATTCTTTTACTTTTTCTGGATGGGGGGTAGAGGGCTGAAAATTGATGAGTTGGAATGTGAATGGGCTCAGGGATAGGATAAAGCGTGGGGTGGTGTTGCAGACGTTGAAGTGTTTCTCTCCAGATGTAGTCCTTCTTCAAGAGACGCATTTGATTGGTAATACTTGTCATGCTCTTAACAGGAGGGGTTACCGTTTGGTCGCACACTCTGGGTTTTCCACTGGCTCCAGGGGGTTGGTGTCCTCCTCAAAAGCTCCCTCCCGTTTGAGATTGACTCCACAGTCATAGATGACCGGGGCGCTTTGTCGCTCTCACGGGGAGGTGGGAGGGCCGGACTCTTTCCCTGGTTTCCGTATATGTCCTCCCTGGCTTACAGTCCACCACCTTTGCAGACTTGGGGAGAGCTCTTCTTGCTCTCCCCGAGGGGTCTCTGATAGTAGGAGGTGATTTTAATGCAGTGCTGTCCGGTCAGAAGGATCGGCATCCTCCCAGGGACCTGAGGGGGGTGCAGAACTGGCTTCGTGATTTCCTTGACACTCTGGGACTGATTGATTGTTGGAGATTGTTACACCCCACCCAGAAGCAATATACGTTCTTGTCAGGTGCTCACGGTAGTCTCTCTAGGATCGACTATGTATTGGTGCCGTCTGCACAGGCCCTCAACATCACGGAGGCCAGGCATTTGGCTCGGGGAATTTCAGATCACTCCCCACTGTGGCTCCGGATGGAGTTGGGCCTGGGATCCGAGGGCCGGGTCGCCCCGATTAACCCTTGGTATCTCCGGAACCCTAAAACTCGTGTTGCCCTGATAAAATCTCTGGACCTATATTTTTCGGAAAATGAGGGTTCTGTTTCGTCGGCCGTATCGCTTTGGGAGGCTTTTAAGACCATCCTCAGGGGTCAGGCCCTATCGTTAATAGCAGATGTGAAAAAACGACGGGACGAGGAGGTCGTTAGGGACGAGACGGAGATAGCGGATTTGGAGCATGGCTGGAGCGAGGGATCACCCGTACTGCGACCCACGTACTAAGGCTTAAACAACTTGAATACATGGCGTTGGTCACCAACGCGGCTAAGGTCATGAGTAGGGAGCAGCAGGGGCGTTTGTATGATGTGGGTGATAAGGCTGATAAATTGATCGCGTGGTTGGACAAGAAAGATAGAGCTAATCGAGTGGTGCCTGTGATCGAGCTGCCTGACGGGGCTCGGGTCTCGGATCCTAGGGAGATAGCTCGGTGTTTCGCGGAACACTTCCGGACAGTATACACCTCCGTGTCGGATAGACCGGAGGAGGATTCACACCTATTGTTGCGAGATATTGCTTTACCGCGTCTCTCTGATATTGACAGAGACCATATGGACACTGCGATAACGGCTGATGAGGTGGCTATTGCTATCCGCTCCCTGCGTTAGGGGAAAGCGATGGGTCCCAATGGCTTGCCTATTGAGCTATATAAGCTACGGCCGGACAAGATGGCGCCCTATCTAGAGACATGTTCTTGGAATCTCAGGAACGTGGTTCTCTCCGTTTAGCGACTATCGCGTTGATTCACAAGGAGGGTAAATCGCGTGACCGATGTACATCGTACCGTCCTATTTCTCTTCTCAATGCTGAACCTAAGATTCTTGCGAAAGTGTTGGCTGACCGATTGATCACTGTTATAAGTGAATTGGTACATCCGGATCAATCCGGTTTCATCCCGCACAGGAATACTGCCCTTAATCTCCGACGTGTAAACGGGGTTCTCGCGAGAGCCGCGACGTTGCGTGAGCCGGCCATTTTGGCGTCGCTGGATGCCACGATGGCCTTTGACACTGTGGAGTGGCCTTACTTGTGGGCCGCTTTGGCTAAATTTGGATTCGGTCCTGGCTTTATCGGTTGGGTGAGGCTCCTCTATGAGGATCCCCTCGCACAAATTGTCGTTAATGGCCGAGTTTACGCTCCGTTTAGTCTTGGGAGGGGAACTCGTCAGGGATGTCCTTTGTCGCCCCTCCTGTTTGCGCTTGTGCTCGAACCCCTTGCAGTGTGGATTCGATGGGAACCCTCTATGAAGGGCATTTGGTGGTCCTCGGAATTTGAAGATCGTATCTCGCTCTATGCGGACGATATCTTATTGTACCTAACGTCGCCCCGGAAATCATTGATGGTTTTGTGTGATGTGTTGGCTTCATTTGGTAGGAATTCTGGCCTCATTATTAACTGGTCGAAATCCTATCTGTATGTTCTCTCCGGCAGCGTCCCTCATCTTCCGAAAAACTGTCCTATCCAGATTGCACAAACGGGGTTTAAATACCTCGGTATTTACATAACATTGGACCCCGTCATTAGATATGAGCACAATCTTCTCCCACCGCTGTCTCGCTTAAAGCAAGATGTTGCGGGGTGGCGTAAGCTTCCGCTGTCCCCGCTTGGCCGTGCGGCCCTCTTCAAAATGATGTTGTTGCCTCGTTTTCTTTACGCTCTCCAGAACACTCTCGATGTGGTGCCGGCTAGTTATTTCCGGGCCATTTAAGATCTTTAGAGAAAGTTGATATGGGACGGGAGGCCTCGTATTGCGCTAGCTAAATTAACACTCCCGTGGTATGACGGAGGTATCGCTCTTCCCGATATAAAACGTTACTATTGGGCGTCTCAACTCAGTGCCATAAACCACAGTCTGTATGGTCCAGAATTAAATCCTGCCTTTTCCATGGATAGATGGATGTTACCCGGGGGCAACTACTATAGAGCGCTGTATTCTCACTCTGTAATTAAGGATCTGTCGGGTCCCACCAAGACAGCTGTACGGCTGTGGCGAGACGCGAACTGCTCCATGGGATGGAAAGATCGCTTGACTCGAGCAACCCCGCTCTTTGAATCCGATAGACTCGGTAAATTGTGGAATACCAAGGGGTTTGATAAATGGTACCTCATTGGCATTAGTAAGGTGGGAGACCTCTGGGTTAAGGGTCAAATTAGATCGTTCGAGTCATTGCAGACAGAGTTCGAGTTGGGTGCCTCAGAGTACTATCGGTATATTCAGGTTCGTCATGCAGTGCGATCTGTTTTCCCGGAAGGGGCTGCGGTCCCTGAATCGTCCCCACTTGAGGATAGGTTGCTAGACGGCCATGTGCCGGACAGCACAATCTGCCCAGTTTACAAGAAATTGATAAATGATAGATCAGGCCTCCTAACACACCTTCGTGAACTGTGGACCCGTGACGGCTTAGAGCTGGACGATGAAGACTGGCAATCAGCGATCTCCTCTTCGAAGGAGGTAGCAATCCCAGCTCGACTCCGCCTTGTTCAGCTGAAAATCCTACATAGAGTGTACGTCACAGGCCCGTGTCTAGTCCGCATGGGCTTTTCCGAGGGGGGATTGTGTAAGCGAGGCTGTGGGCAGGTGGGGACATTTCTGCACATTATTTGGGAGTGTCGAGAGGTGGCTGCCTTCTGGAGCGGTGTGCATGCAATAATGAATGATGTAACAGGGACTACCATCTTACCGGAGGCCAGGCGATGCATACTGAATGTCTGGGAGCCCACAGATTATAACGCAGCTCAGACTCAGTGGGCGACCCTGGGGTACATGATCGCCAAACGAGACATTGCTCAATTGTGGGGCTCCCAAAGGTCACCTACAGTAGAAGGCTGGAAAGAGATAATGGACTGGTGTATGTTCAGGAAAACAACTGTCTACTTGGCCCGGGGCCGCTCCCGGAAGTGGTGTAATATATGGGGTCCTTTGAACAGCTACCGTGGAGATATATGTGCACCACTGGTTGTGGACGACCCTCACCCACCACTTTCCCCCTGACCCTGCATTCTGATTATTCTATTGTAGTGACTTCTCCTTTACTCTTGCATCATACCCCTTCCATTTCTTAACATTGCTGTTGATTTCATTGTATTGTTTTACTTTTCCTTCCCCGTCCAGATTTGGTGCTTCATGTAAAGTAACTCTTGCCTTGCTGTATGTGTTTTTTTCTAAATAAATTTTTCAATAAATAAATAAATATATAAAAATTGAAAAGCGGTATCTTGACACAAACACAAAGAATGATTTGACAGTCCTGCTGGAACATCATCATTTTTTGCTTCCAAAGAGAAATTCAACTCAACTATGCCCATGCATATGTTGCAGGAGGCTAAATAATATAACAATTAAAGATCAGTAACCAGTGCCCTTGATCTCTGATATCCTTGCAAAAGTCTTTTCCAAGCTGGATATAAGGCAAGCTTATTATCTCTTAATGCACATCAAGCCAGGCGATGAGTCGAACACAGTTACAAAGTCCCCTTGGCCTCTTTCAATACAGTTATGCCTTTCGGCCTGTGCAATGCTCCATCTATTTTTCAAAGATTCATGAATGCTATATTTTCTGACCTTAACTTACACTCAATGATCTTCTATCTGAATAATTGTCTTTATTTTCTCAAACGATCATCACCAACATGAGAGAGATTAAAGAAGGTTCTATCTGGACTTTCACACACGTTAAAGGGCAAGAGGAGGTTTACGGAACAGCGTGGGTGAATTCCCCACTAAATTATGAAAACACAAAGAACCCACGGGTCCAAAAGAGACAGTCAAGAAAAATGTGAACCACAGTACCCAAATCATAAAAGTCAAATGGGAGTATCCCTTTTAAAGGACGACTCCCCTCACACACCCGGCGGTGTCATGCTTCATCATAGGGGTGCCTCCTCGTGTCGGGACCTAGTCACTGCACTGGCTACAACCTCCTCTCTACGAGGAGGGAGCTCAGGGATGTTTTGTTATGTGGCACATGGGTTAACCTAAAAACCCTATGTGAGCATGGGGTGTGTGTAGAAATGGTGCAGTGCTGAATAAGTGAGTGAATCTAAAACTGCCTACCGGTAGAGCAGTAGACTTTATTAAGATCCCCAGTGACAGGATTAAAAAGCTGAAAATGAGCCTAACCAAACTATAAAGGCTTTGTTAGCTAGATCAGCATGTTTCAGCCGTAACAATCTATAAAAGTGTCTCGGCTTTCATCAGGATCTGTGAAATGCAGCTACTGACAAACAAATAAATCACCCAATGTGAAAACACAAATGATCACAACGAAGTGTTGATACTAAACCAAGTGGTTGTATGCTTTTTGTGGTCCAACATTGAGACCTGTAATGTAAAAAAAAGACCAAAAATACTGTGCTGGATCTCTGGTCACAAAATTCTTGACATGTTATCGCCTTAACAGTATGTTGTTAGGCTAGTAAACTACTAACATTTTAGTAGTAGAATGTGGCACTTACCAATCAGGTACATAAAAGTTACCACAACTGTCCGGTGCTACAAAGGGAAAATGGTACAGACGCCAACCTACAACAGAGGAAGATGGCAAAGTAAAAAGAGAGCTACAAAAAAAGATGTAGAAACCTGTGTCTCTTTGTCATATGTTGCAATGCATAACAGACTTCAATATTGCGTCAGATACATGTGGCCTATGCATAAGAACCACAGGGTCCAATCACAATAAACAAACAAACATCACATAGGCACCGCACTGACGGATCTCCTGAAACATGACCGCAGTGAATAATCCAGATAAAGGGTTAAAACAAGCAACAAGCTGGTAAGCTCAATGGAGCCTCATATACAAAAGTGCAAGGACATATGTGGTGCAAATAAAGTATTGGTGGCAATAAAGGGTGATGTGTCCGCTGTTCATGACAGATAAGCGGGTCTTTGTATGTAAAAGGGCGGTTTTGGCAATAAGGCGCTAAACACGTTTAAAAACTAATGGGCACAGAGAAGTCAGAGACAGCGAAACTGCATGCGTGTCAGCTTGCAAGGTGCTACGCATAAGCGCAAGTTAGAATTAAAGGTGACACGCGTTATTGGAAATTGATATGTTAATACCGTTGAGTTACGCATTAGATGCGGGGGCAAATGGTGCAGCGCGGCGGGAAGCCTGGGAATGAAACCATCATGCAGGCACAGAATCACATCAAAAACTGAGCAGGACGTACTTACTGCTCTAGCGAAGGTGTTATGTCATGGCGGCTGTCAGCCCGCCAGGAAAAACCAAGCAGAGACGCAATGGACGGTGAAGCGGTATTTTGAATGGGAAAGTATTTATTCCAAACACAAGAAAAGGAACATATTACAGAAATATTACAGAAATGTAGTTAAACCCCCGAGGTTCATGGGAAAGGTAGTCTATAAATGATGCTGTAGGAATAACACCATGCATGTTAATAAAGGTAATAAAACCCTAGCGAAAAAATACAAAAAGTGAAGGTATAGAAACCATATTAATATTGAAAAGGTGCAGAGCAGAATAGTGACTGCACTGTATACATTGGTCATTTTAACCAAGAGACAAAAAACGGGGGGACACTCATGTGCCAAAAGGGGGGACAGGTCCTGTAGTGCGCTGGGCTAATAGTTAATTAAAACAGGAATAGGTAGTGCACGTATAACGCACAACGGCCGGCGAGGGGCAACAACGGAGGAAAGTGTAGAACACGAGTGTAGAACACACCCTCCCAGCGGAGAGTGCTGTGTTAAGAATACACAAGATGTTTTATCCTCTGGCTCAATAGAACCATATGCGGTGGAAAGGCTGCAAATAATGAAGCCCATCATATACCTGGAGGTATAGTAGTAATACAGCATGTACTATGTACAGACTGAAAACGACCATGGTATATGAATAGAGGAATAAAAGCCAAACAAGAATCCAGCTCACATCAGTGCAAGCCACGGAATGTCGTCATTTAATCCGACTCCTGAAGTCCCCAATCTGTGGACCCAACGTTGTTCAATATTTAAAAGTTTCAGTGACAGGTCTGGTGTAGTGGCTGTCAGGTTCGGTTTATCCAAAACAATCCAAGTCAAGGAGTCTGGTTGATGTTGCATCTCAAGACAGTGTTTCGTCAAACGTGAGTTTTGTTTGGCGCATCTGATAGTGCTCTTGTGTCCTTGTATCTGAATGTGGACCTTTCATGTCGTCATCCCTGCGTATCTAAGCTTGCAGGGACAGGTGATTAAATAAATGACCAGTTCACTAATACAGTTGGTATGGTGGTTCAGAACCCAAGGTCAATGCTTTTTGTTGTTTGTGTTTGGGCAAACACCGAACAGGATCCACAAGGAAAAAGGCCCTGGACAGATGGCAGCTGCCATAATGTATTGGGTTGTGGTCTTGTCGTAAATTGTGGTCTAGTGTGTACTATAATGTCTCTCAAATTTGAGCTCCTTTTAAAGGCAAAGAGTGTTTTTTCTAAATGGTGTTGGCCCTTATTGAGGATCTTCCAATTGGACTAAATGGATTTCTTGACTCCTGTTGAGTAAGTGCTGAATGTGTTCACACACACGTTGCGTCTGAGTTGGTTTTGTAGGAACACTCTCTAATAGGGCATCACTGTTGTTATTGAGCGCACGTTTGAGTGACTTTTTGAATAAGGATTCTATCTGGACTTTGTCAACAAAAACTTCTGGGTAAACCTGAAAAGTGTCTTTTTCATCAGTCATCAGTCAAGTATTTTGAGCATGTCATTACAAAGTTCCGGAGATTTGGGATTGAGTGGTACCTGTCTCAGCCAAGGATATTAGGCTTCAGGATCTGCCCCCAATAAAAACTAGTCCTGTCTCCAAACTACCTATTACCAATATTTATTTACTAAAGAATAACAGAATGCCCAGCTTGGCCACAAGTGAGTTTGCTGACTTCTAAATGGCTCCTACGTTTTGCTGCCTATTTTACCATTATGTCCAGGGTATCAAGTGAATATTACCATCCAGGGGACATCCCAGAGTTCCAGAGTTGGAGAGTGCTTACTCATCTGCCGACCGTTTTGACCCCTGTCTCTCCTGCACAAAGTGTGGCTTAGTACCTGCACAGAGAAACTAAGGGATGGACTTGTCTCCCAACCTATTTGCCCCGCTGTACTGTCCATGGAAAGATCAAGACGCTTACTTGCCCAGAGGTGCTGGTACTGCTGTGTCCTGCTTCTCCTCAGACACAGTAAGCCACCTCGGGTACCCATAACCCAGACTCACCGATTGCCAGGAATGGCATTGGGCCTGGAGCCAGAAGTAAGGCAGGAGTGGGTGAGCCGTCACCTTGCCTGTTGGCAGAAACTAGGCTCGGGATCCTTCCCACCCATCTAATAGGAGCAGCTGCTTAGCCCAAATGAGCGTCATCTTGGATTGTGCCAGGCCATCTTCCCCTGCTATCTCTCTCTTTAACTACTGCCACTGGCCGTTTCTTACGCCCCTCTGAGAGCCCTGTAGGATTCCTATTCCTGATGATATTGGAGCAGTTTGGTTGTCAAAACCCTCTTGGCCTATTGATACAACTGCTGGTGGCAGACAGTCCCATTACGTTATTACATCAGTGAGATCTTGGTCCCATAAGCTTACTAGTGTCACTAAATGTCGAAAAATTAATAACATAAGCAACTTCTCTTTTTAGACCTAGTCGCCACTGGTCATTAAGGACCTTTGCCTACACCGGTCACACAAACAATGTCAATAGGTTTCATTGGACCCTTTGTTGGCAGAATTGAAAGCCTTAAAAGTTAGTGTAAGCCCAGTGGAAGCCTCCACCTCCTCCAAGAATCAGGTAATTAAAAGTTTACATGCAGAACTTGCTCATTTCAAATCATAAACATACAGTGCAGAGCAACGCCTTATGGCCTTGGAGGCCGGGTATGCTAATACACCAGACAGGGGCAATTAACTTTGGAACCTAAGGAGAGATGTGTCTGTCCTGGAAGATAGGATCAGAGGGAATAACATCTGGATCCTTGGGCTAGGATTAGATGGAGACATGAATTCAATCACCTTTCTTTTGGAGCTCCTGCCTACATTAATGGGCCTGAAATTGCATCTATCACTCAAATTTCAATTGGCATATAAACTATGTTCTAAATCCCAGCCACAGGCTCACACCGCGCCGGTCATAGTCTTTCTGTTACGCTACCAATGCATTAGGGTGTTATTGCAGGCTCTAAGCACTCTGGCCCGCTTGAGTATAAGGGTAGCATTATCAACTTGGCTGCGGATTACTCATATGATACTAATATTCTCAGGAAAAAAGTCTAGGCCCATTCACCCTCAACTATGAAAGCTGAATATTTGATACAGCCTCCTAGAACCCGCTGTTATGGTCATCACGATGGATGGTGTGACCTGTGCATTCACTGAGCCTGGAGAACTTGATCAACTTTTTTGGGGTATGGGTGATAAACAGATGGACATAAAACCGCAACAACGGGAGACCTCAATGACACGTGGGGACCCTGCCAGCACCCATCTTGGGTCTTTGGATTCTTGCACTAACCTATATCCCTTTTTCAGGTACCCTACAAGAGCGACATGGTGTGAAGGACCCCCCCACCCCTCCAGTGCCCACAACAAATCTTGTTCCCCGATTAAACCTTCATTACTTTGATCAGTTTTCTTGGGGACATCCCCTAGATTTCGCTTTATGTTTTGAATGAAATTAATGTATTATTTATATAGCGCAACTACTGCCCGAGGGCATCTAGGCACTGCTTGCTGTAGAGGAAAAGTAAAGAGCCAACAGTGCCAAGCAGAGGTCCGGTCATGAAGAGGTCATTGATTAAACAGCCATGTTTTCAGGCCCTTTCTGAAAGCATAAAGGTTTGAACTGGCTTTAAGTAAAAGAGGCATACAGTTTCATCTTTTTGCTGTACAGTAGACAAAACTTCTGCCACCCTAGTTAACTTTTCTGATTTTGGGAACAATGACATGGGGTGCTGCTGAAGAGCGGTTCTGGATGGATGGTACCTAGTAAATTTTGTTTCAGGTATTCAGGGCCAATACCGTTCAGAGCTTTAAAGGGATACAAAGGGATTTAAAAATTATCCACTTGCATATCAGCAACCAGTGAAGCTGGGCTAGGGCACTCAAGCCTGAATGATATTTGGGAATTGTGAGAACCAAGAGAGCAACAGCATTTTGCAAAACTTGCATCCTGTTCAACAATTTCTGCTGCAAGTTGATATAAAGTTCATCACAATAATCTAACTTTGAGAGCACAAGGGCAGTAACCACCTGTTTTTGTAGATCCTGAGGAATTAACGAAAAATATTCCTCAGCCTCTGTAGGATAGAAAAGGAAGAGGAGGTCAATGCATTGATGTTTTTCTCGAAGATCAGTTTATCATCAAGGATAACACCAAGATTGTTGGCTTTGGACACTGGAGTAGGTAAGGTGCCTAATTAATGTAGGCATCATTATGCACTATGTGAATGGGATTTCAACCTCAAGGTCATGGAAATAGAATCCAGGCTTCCCTACTAAAGACTCCCTTGTCACGCAGAGCAACTCATCATCTGAGTTTGTCTCCAGACTTAGAGTAAAGGAACATTCTCTAACTCATACTCTGGTCAATGGAATTTCTATTTTCCTTCCCTATAATTACTCTCAAGACATTCGGATGGCTAAAAAACTTGGAAATTACTCCAATAGTTCCTGTTGTCCTTGATCACTATCTGAAGTGTTCTGTTGTTCTCTACCTGTTACGCCCAAAACATTTATTTACACATGAGAGTTTGTGACAAAACATAACGTGTGCTTTGTCCATGTCAAGGGTTTTCCATGATCCTCTTCTCAGGGCACTTACATGGGTGTTATGCAATAGCTATGTTAGATTCATATTTTATATTCACATCTACAATTCCAATGCTATTGCTCACAACCCCTGGAGTCCTTTGTTTTTTTGTTGTTTTTTTTTAAAATATATTTTTATTGCAGAATCAGGAATGAACAGGTCCAACAGGCCAACCTACACACCGACGGCCCCCAACATTCAGTATGATAGCAATACAATACACAGCCGATTAGCCCACATCCCGGAGGCTGGGCGGCGTTTCCATGAACCAATTCGCTGGAGGTACCTCGGTGCGTGCCCTATTCGGGCCATAGGTCAATTGTAACACATCGTATCTGCTTTTACCCCAGAACATCCAACCCATCCCGCTCCATCTAGCCCTAGGCCACTCCACTGTCGCTTCTTTAAATCGTCATTACGACCTCCCAGGGCCACCCGGTTCCGGGAGGCTGCCGCTGGCCAGCAAACCACCCCTTCCTCCGATTCCCTCCCAGTACCCCCCCCCCCACTAACTGCTGCTAATGCGGGTTTCAATATCCCCCTCCTGTTCTAGGGTGACAACTACCAGGAAGTTCTGACAATCAAGTAGTCCCATGGAATCCCTTCCTATACCTGATCGGTCTCTTCGCCTTCAGTTAAGTAGTCCCTCAAAGCCTGCACTCTTTTTGGTGTGCGGAAACCAAAGAAGCAGACATGCAGCCATGTCAAAGTCTACCTCCCGATCCGTGACAGCGTTCAGGAGTTCCCCTACCTCAGGCCAGTAGTTCCCTAACTTCGGGCATCCCCACAGCATGTGGTCTAGATCAACCTCAGGCTCTAGGCATCGTGGGCACATGGCATCGAGCACCTGGAAGTGTCGACGTAACCTCTCTGGGGTCAAATACGCCCGATGGAGAACGAAAAAATGCACCTGCTGAAACCTCGCATTCCTCGTCCCTTTCCAGGTCCTGTGCAACACCTGACCCCATACGAGTTCGGGATTTTTTTACCTATGCTGGCCTCCCATCGGGATTTCAACTCAACCAGCGGTACCAGTCCTTCATGTAACATTCTGTGGTGGAGGCAGGTCACCGCCTTGACGGTGCCCGCGGCCATCACCACATACTGGCACACCATTGTCACCTCCGGTTCCACCAGTCCACCTCCCCAATGCCGCTGTATCGCTGCGACAACCGCCGCATGCAACAGGAAGGTACCACTCGGCAGGCCGAATTGCTCTTGTAAAGTCTGGAATGGGGCCAGCGTCCCGTCCACATAGAGGTCTCCTACCATCTGCAAACCCAAGTCTTCCCACGCTAATAATTGGGACCAATCACCTCCGTGCGGTAAGGCCGTCAGCATTCCCAGCGGAATCTCCGGTGCATATGGCCGGCGCTTCCCAGCCCTCTTCAGGTTCCTATTCCAACACAATCTAAGTGTCCGTTCCTCCATCATAAGATCCCTACTAGCCAGTCTCTGTTGCATCACTATAGAAGACAAGACATGTCTCTGAATGCCGACCCCTCGGCCGCTATCAGGCCCCCTAAATTCTCTGGCCACGTTCTGTGTCAGGACCTGGAGCTGCGCCGCCAGATAATATAACTCAAAGTCGGGGACTGCCATCCCCCCCTCACACTTGGGTCTCGTCAAGGTGGTCAATGCCACCCTTCGGCGACCCTGGCCCCAGAGAAAGCCAGTCACCAACGTCCTCAGCTCCCTAAAGATGCCCTGCGGGATCCATACCGGTAACGTTCTAAAGTAATAGAGTAGCCGCGGGAGTGCCACCATTTTCAACAGCGCAACACGACCCAGCACGGACAGCGGGAGAGAGGCCCAGAAGTCCATGCTGCCCCTCAGTGCTCGGATGCAGCGCCCCACATTCCCCTCAAGGAGGTCCGCTGCGTCATGGTAGATGCGCACTCCTAGGTAAACAAAACAAGAGGGTTCCCACACTACCGGCCTCGTGAGCCGCGGGCAGAGCGTGGTCTTCCGCAATGGAAACACACAAGTCTTAGTCCAGTTCACCTTGAGGCCTGAGAGCCTCTCGAACCTGCCCAACATGTCCACCGCGCCTTCCAATGCCCTCCCAGAGTCCGCTAGGTACAATAACAGGTCGTCGGCATATAACGATATATAGTGCGATTCAGGTCCCTGTGCAATCCCGTCGTAGACAACGCCCGATCTCGCCTGCGCCGCTAGCGGTTCCATTGCTAGGGCAAAGAGCAGAGGGGATAGCGAACAGCCCTGCCTCGTGCCCCTACAGACCGGATAAACCGGAGAGACCATGGTCCCCAGCCGCACCCGCGCCTTAGCCGATGAATAAAGCACTCTCGTCCAACCCCGGAACCCTTCCCCAACTCCGAACTTCAACAGCACGCCATCTAGAAAATCCCACTCCAAGCTGTCAAACGCCTTTTCGATATCAACCGTCAACACTACCGGGCCCCGTTCCGCCGTAGCAGCACCATCAATGACCCCAATCAGCCGGCGGATATTCATCGAAGTGCTCCTAGAGGGGATGAACCCCGCTTGATCCCTATGCACTAAGGAGGTCATCAGCGGTAGGAGCCTGGTAGCTAGGATGCGACTTAAGATCTTGTAATCTATGGTTAGCATAGACAATGGACGATAAGAAGAGACATCCAAAGCATCCCTGCCCGGCTTCAGCAGCGGCACTACCAGCGCCTCCCTCATAGAGTCATTTACAACAAGGGGTGGTGATGGACAGAGTCTCTGAATTAAGCAGAGTACTCTCACCCAGTCAAGAGATCAGGGCTAGATCCAACACCGTTTTTTAGCTCATTGCACCATCCCAGTTTCAGAACCTGGCTGTATGCAAATTAGTCTGTCCCTGGCCCAGTGCATCATGGGAACAGGGCAGACCAGACTACAAAAGCCAATTCTTACACTGGGAAGGAAACAAGCTTCCGGGGACCGGTTTCTGCCATTTCAGGCGTCTTCAGCCCGGCTTGCTTGAATCCTGATGGTGCAATGAGCAAGGGACTCACATCTGAGTATACCCTTCCACGCTTAGGGTGGACAAAATTATTTACAACAAGGGGTGGTGATGGACAGAGTCTCTGAATTAAGCAGAGTACTCTCACCCAGTCAAGAGATCAGGGCTAGATCCAACACCGTTTTTTAGCTCATTGCACCATCCCAGTTTCAGAACCTGGCTGTATGCAAATTAGTCTGTCCCTGGCCCAGTGCATCATGGGAACAGGGCAGACCAGACTACAAAAGCCAATTCTTACACTGGGAAGGAAACAAGCTTCCGGGGACCGGTTTCTGCCATTTCAGGCGTCTTCGGCCCGGCTTGCTTGAATCCTGATGGTGCAATGAGCAAGGGACTCACATCTGAGTATACCCTTCCATGCTTAGGGTGGACAAAATTATTTACAACAAGGGGTGGTGATGGACAGAGTCTCTGAATTAAGCAGAGTACTCTCACCCAGTCAAGAGATCAGGGCTAGATCCAACACCGTCTTCGGCCCGGCTTGCTTGAGTCCTGAAGAGACTCTGTCCCTCACCACCCCTTGTTGTAAATAATTTTGTCCACCCTAAGCGTGGAAGGGTATACTCAGACATGAGTCCCTTGCTCATTGTACCATCAGGATTCAAGCAAGCCGGGCCGAAGACGGCTGTAATGCCAGAAACCGGTCCCCGGAAGCTTGTTTCCTTCCCAGTGTAAGAATTGGCTTTTGTAGTTTGGTTTGCCCTGTTCCCATCATGCACTGGGACAGGAACAGACTAATTTGCATACAGCCAGGTTCTGAAACTGGGATGGTGCAATGAGCTAAAAAACGGTGTTGGATCTAGCCCTGATCTCTTGACTGGGTGAGAGTATTCTGCTTAATTCAGAGACTCTGTCCCTCACCACCCCTTGTTGTAAATAATTTTGTCCACCCTAAGCGTGGAAGGGTATACTCAGACATGAGTCCCTTGCTCATTGCACCATCAGGATTCAAGCAAGCCGGGCCGAAGACGGCTGTAATGCCAGAAACCGGTCCCCGGAAGCTTGTTTCCTTCCCAGTGTAAGAATTGGCTTTTGTAGTTTGGTTTGCCCTGTTCCCATCATGCACTGGGACAGGAACAGACTAATTTGCATACAGCCAGGTTCTGAAACTGGGATGGTGCAATGAGCTAAAAAACGGTGTTGGATCTAGCCCTGATCTCTTGACTGGGTGAGAGTATTCTGCTTAATTCAGAGACTCTGTCCCTCACCACCCCTTGTTGTAAATAATCCCTCATAGAGTCAGGCAACCGCCCCAATTGTCTCGCTTCCGCATACACAATCTGCAGCCTGGGTGCTAACACTTCCATAAATTTAGCGTAGAACTCGATCGGCAATCCGTCCACCCCAGGGGTTTTGTTCCGTGCCATATGACTAATTGCCCCTCTGATCTCTGCCAGGGTGATGGGGCCCCCCAGATCCCGGGCTTCCTCCCCATCCAGTAACGGTAAAGGGATCTGATCTAAGTAATCACCTATTTCCGTAGCTGCTGCTTCGAGGTGGCTGGCATACAGTCCCGTATAGTAGGACTGAAAGCGCCCCAGGACCGCTGACTGCGAATAGATCACCTCCCCATCCTCCTGTCGCACACTCATGACCGGGCAACCTCTAGGATTCGGATCAGCCAGCTTCGCAAGGAGCGTGCCCACTTTATCTCGCTCCTCATGCACTTTCACAGCATACAATTTATAATCATAGCACCGCAATCTCTCCGTCTCAGTCGCCACAACCTCCTTAGCTTGCAACAATCGGTCCTGCAACTCCGGCCTCTCGGGTCTCTGCCGTTCCACCCCTCTCAGCACTTCCTCCGCCTTCGCGAGGTCATTCAGCACTGTTCCTCTCACTGTCAGAAACCGCCCCATACACACCCCTCTCACCACCACTTTCATTGCATCCCATTCAATCGCTCTAGTCGCTGTCGACCCAGCATTATCCGTAAAATAGCTGTCTATGCCCTGGCGGACCGTGTCGCAGAACGCCGGGTCATCCAGCGTCTCCGGGCGAAGTCGCCACGTAGGGACTGCCGATCTCGCCAGCTGCCATTGCATAGAGAGCAGCAGGGGGTTATGGTCCGAGATGGTCCTGGACAAATACTCAGAGTGAGTCACCACGGTCGCCAGTGACTCGCTGCACAGTACTGAATCCAGTCTAACATGCAGATCATGCAGCGCAGAGAAGTAAGAATAATCTCGAGTTTCGGGGTGTTGCGCCCTCCATACATCCACCAGGCCCCATTTTTCCTGCCAGTCCCGCCTATGGGACGCAAGTCGGCGCACTGGGGAGTCCACTAAAGGTGGGTGCGATCTGTCCAACAGCACATCAGAAATGGAATTAAAATCCCCCGCCAGCAATACAGGGCCTGCTAAATAATACGCCAGTGAGCGAGATAAACCCTCGAAGAAATGTGCTTGATCAGCGTTGGGGGCATAGATGTTACACAGCACCACCTCCCTACCATATAGCCGTCCCTCCACTACCACATATCGACCCTCCGGATCTATTCTCTGACTCGTGACTTGGAATGGCGTGCCCGCCCTAATCCATATCAACACCCCTCTGGCGAATGCCGAGTAAGTCGTGCCAAACACCTGACCTCGCCACCTCCTCTGTAATGCCCCACACTCCTGCTGCGTCAAATGAGTCTCCTGAAGCATCGCTATCTGAATGCCCCGCCTCACCAAGTAGGCATGTACCTTGTGGCGCTTCACCATAGTCCGAATACCCCGGATATTCCATGACCCCTGGAGTCCTTTGTATCACCACATACAAAAAGTCAAAGGAGGAGCAAGATGTCAGAATCTTGATGGGGCTGCTGGAAATTTGTCCCATCATTTTTTCCAACCACATAGTTTTCCTTTCCTACAAATGCTGCTGCCTCTTCTCTAGTGAAAACAGAATACAGATGTTAGGATCTTCCTTGGACCACAAGAACTCCCCCATGCTTTCTTCTATTGTCTACTTTACAGGAAAAGCGGTGCCTTTTTCTGTCCTGCTCTTGGGATGAAATTGTGGGCATACTCTGCCCTCGGATTGGCCCTATGTATTGTTTATGTGAAAGGTTTATGGTGTGGTCCCGGGAAGGACTCACAATCTTTTATTAAGAACCTTCCCTCTGGTCTGTGTAGTTTCTATATTCAGGTCTGTGATGGAAAGGGAATTTTCCGGTACCTTTCCTGTACTTCCTGGGGTCATGGGAAGGATGTATGGAGTGGTCTCTTGTGTTGGTCTAAACTGCAATGGAGTCATGTGTTGGCAAAATAACCCACCAATGACGACCATACTTCTGCCCCACCACCATGGAAGTCAACCGGTATCATGCTGTTTCCCGCCTTCTAGGAGGAATACTGACATCAGTCCACCTACTGTGGTAGCAGCCCCAAAGGATGAGGTAATCCATCATTGCAGCAGCTGCCTGGAAAGGAAACCTAGTGCCAGCACCACACTTGAGTGGGACCACATACTTTAAATGTTCCTGCCTCAGAGAACAATGTACAGCCGGACGTATGTCCCAGTGCCACAGGGGCTTTCTACCATCAGCAGGCTGCTGCCAGATTTGAAGAATATCTTTGCTATATCAATCTTAGCAATCCAGTATGTGACATTAGGGGTATAGGTGGCATATTCTTCATCCCAGTGCCAGCTCCTTTCCACTTTGCACATAAAACGATTAGCGTTTGTGGGTGTACATGTGGCACTCATCACAGTGCCTTGCATTAGATGGCAGATAGTCCATCATGGTTTCTGATAGATGTATAGCAGACCATATTGACTGTAGCTATTGTACTGATTGGTGGTCAATGGATATATTGATGTACATTTGTTGTGTGCTTGGTGTTGTTTAATCTTAGTCACTTTTTATTGTTTACGGAGTAGTACCATCAGTGCCACATGGAAACATCCTAGACACCAACAGGATGCCGAGCAGACTGCATCAGATTTCTTCTAGACCACAGGAAACTGATAAGCAAACTGATATCTCAGGACAATACATCTATCTCACAGCGGACTGCCAGAGGCTTTTCGCCTCCCACTCCCAACCTGCTACCTTGACTGTTAGTTCAACTATTAGAACGGACCCGATCTCCACTTCGTGCAAGACTGACCTATATTTATTCTAATCCTAAACCCAAACTAAGGTACTTCGCTGCGCACTGTGAAATAAAGTGCTTTGAATTCAATAAACAGGTTACTAGTTACTACTAATTTCTGTATTCTGACATTTCTTGTCACTGTCATGCCTCAACGTGCAGCATTGCCAGAAGAATCTGAAGGTGCATCTTTCGCTTGTTCATAGGTTTGAGATGATTTGCCTAGCTTTTTAATACATAGTGTTCTGTTTTGGAGGACATTTTTCTTTTTACAGAGGGACAATAATGTATGTTATGCATTATATCAGCCATACATAAATGTATGTTTTTTGCTTGTAACCTTATAACAATTCTGGCTATATTGGGTGCTGGGTCTAACCTAGGTCAGTTATTTTCTTAAACTTCTAAAAACTGCTCAGACATGAAATTAATCTTGGATCTTGATTTAAAAATCATACTACAATAAAAAAAAACACGTTGTGATTATTGATAGTCCGTTTTACTATAGGGGACTGTATCAATATACTCTAAGTGGTGTACTTTACCACCTACAGTTCTCTAAAATTTGTATTAAGCTAGGGAGGAAGCCAATCCACCACCTTAATTCATGAATAAGCAGTGAAATGGTTATTACTGTGAGGCCCTTTTCCTAAAGCGTCCTTCCATATAGCCTCAAGCCTGATGGTATTTTAAAGTTAAGCAGAAAGAGGAACCACTAAAGTTTCTGTCGTCTTTACTTGGTGTTTTTAATATCAGCAAAATGTAAACACCTGATGCCAAAACTTCTACGTCTTTAAACTCTGTTCTTGATTTTAACCACATAATGAACCCTACACTTGTTGACACTAATAACAAATAGATGGAGTAAATTATAAAAGCAGAAACACAGTCGCCCACATCTTGGGGTACCTCAGTGTGAAGAGTATGTGGTGTTTTGATCACTTTGAACTGTACATATATATTAACTGTTCAATCCAACCATACACAATGGAGAACACCACCACACCTTCCATGTATAACTCACAGCCACAAACTCACACAGTAATTGCCACGATCTATTGCGTGCTGGAAAAATGGCCTAACCATCTGTGCAAAAAAGCAGATGTTTCATTATGCCCTAAATAGCAATCTATACTTTGAGAATTTCTCTGTGTTGGAATTAAATCTACTCACTGCAGTTTGGGAAGCCTTCAGGACATTTAGAAGAGGTCACATCACAAAATATATGAACATCAAGATTCAGTCCGCGGTGCATGAAATCCCTCATACAATATGAAAACCTAAAGGGGTGGAGATTAAATATGCTGTACAAAGCCAGCCAAGAGATCCAAGTGGGGAATATGAAGATATACTTGTCAATACAAACGTGAAACCTGATTTTGTACGTAAGAGCAAGACTGCTGATAAAGTTCAGAATCAGAAATTATATGCAGATGAATTAAGAAAAGTAATGTACTAGAATAGAGTGTGGCCATGCATGCAATAGAAGGAACACTTGACAGTTTGTTTCTTCCCTGAGGTGTCATATGGGGAAATGGTGGCGGTCAATAATCAAGAATTTCAGAAAAGATCATTAGCCTTGGCTAACAGTAAGAACTAGAAACCCCAAAGTGAAAGTTTGGGGTTTGAATGCATGAAATGATTTATGAACAGGCGCTGTTGAAAGAAGTTTGTAAATGTTATAGGTCTTTCCCTTCCTTTTCTACTTTGTATACATGAGCACTTTTTCTTGAGCACATTGCGTTTCCTGCAGTGATCATTGTATGTAAGTAGGGGATGCTTTGTATCAATATAAACTGAACTTCGTGTTTTTGAATAATACTGCGTCTTGTGTGATTATTTTTTTATGCTCATATGTTCTCTCCTTGCGATTTTGTTTTTATTGAATTTGGATTCAGGATAGTTGAACTGAATTGTTCTATCATTGCGGTCCATTTGGACCATTATTCTTTCTATCGCACTGTACCCAGGCCCTTCTGATTTTTTGTGGGTTACCCCAGTATTTTGTAATGCCTATATTATTATAGTCATAGTCTCTGTAAAGGCTCTGTAGACTCTGCCTGTTCAGTAGCACCCCAGGGTATCCGAGCTTCTGCCTGTGTTTCAGTTCGACCACAGGGTATCACAGCCAGTCCTGTGAGTCAGCACGATCCCGGTGATCATAATCCCGCAAGCGTTTTAGTATGACCCACATTTATTGGTACTGTTAATCTGAATTAGGTTTACTCACTTGCATAGCTTTTTATGTATCTCCACTCTAAAAGTAAAAAGAGAAAACAGTTTGTGAAATCGAATAAAACAATGGAAAAGAGTTAAATAAAAACATATTATTATTAATTACCTTACCTAGTTCTACAGGAATTGTTGCTGAAATAAAACAGATATGAATTAGGCCCCAAACAATTTTAGCCAATTCTTACTTGTATTCCTGATAGTTGAAACAACTTATGAATCTTTTTCAACTCACTCTCACCTTCCCCACATTTCACTCCACACCTGTACCACTATCATATCTGTATCAATCCTTACTCTCTACTCCAAGTAACCAAGTTGTCTTTTCGATTCCAAATAATTTTTATTAGTTTTCAAAAAGAAGGAACAAAAAGACAAACAATAAACGATGTACAGCCACATGAAATTATTTTGATACATAAATTGGGGAAAAACATATCAGTTCCAATTGTAATGACATTCAGAGAACCTTAACCCTAATACTATAACATAATGTAAAGAAAATATTGCTGTGCTGGCTCATACCACAAGCTGTATATTACAAACTACTCTTCATAAAGTCTATGAAATAAGAAATAAAGAAAAATAACGATATATAAGAAATAAAGAATAGTGATAACCAGGAGGGGAGATGAGTTGGCCTAACGGCTAGGGCGCTCGAACTCGGACCTGGGGAACTGGGCTCAAGTCTCGGTAATGACGCTAAAGCATCCTGTGATTCTGGGCAAATCACCTGGGGCCAGATGTAGGTAATTCTATTTTACCGATTCATAAATACCGAATTTTACCGATTCGGTATTTATGAATCGGTAAAATAGAAGGGGGGAGATTTAGGTAAATTCGGTAATTGAATTACCGAATCTGTAAAAATCGGTATTTATCGAATCGGTAAATACCGATTCGGTAATGCCCATTGATTCCTATGGGCCTTGCCCATAGGAATCAATGGGAATTACCGAATCGGTATTTACCGATTCGGTAAATACCGATTTTTGCAAGGGTGCAGGGGGTGTCACTTTGACACCCTCTAGCACCCCGAATACAGACATGTGTGCCATGTGGCAGACAGACATGCCCTAAGGGCATGTCTGTCTGTCACATGGCATAGGTGTGCATACACACATGTGCATGCACACCTGGATTCGGTATTTTACCACCCAATTCAATTGGGTGGTAAAATACCGAATCTGTAAGGCCTTTGGGACTCAGAAGAGTCCCACCTACATTTGGATTTACCGAATCGGTAAAATTACCGATTCGGTATTTTACAGAATCGGTAAATTTACCGATTCGGTAAATTTACCGATTCTGTAAAATAAATGCAGCTACATGCCAATTCTTAAATACCGGTCGGTAACGGCCGAAATCGGCCATTACCGACCGGTATATTGGCTCCTACATCTGGCCCTTAATCTCCCCGTGCCTAACAAAAATGAATGTGTGTCCCCACGTAACTGGTGCTATGTAAAGCGCTCTGATGCCGATTCAGGTCAAGTTCGCGCTATATAAAACTCTGCAAAAATAAAAACTAGTATGAGCTATAAAAAGTATATGTTTACAACTTTATTGTATGATTACTTAAAATCCTTTACAAAAGCAAAGCAAAATAGATACAAATTAAAAAAAGGTAAAAATAGAATAGATAAAATCTAAAAGGGGGGTTAAGATGCAAAGATGCTATCATGATCACCAGTACATAAGTATTGTTACTTTGTGCGAGAAAAGGTACATTTAAAATTAAAGCACATGTAGGATATAACATGCAGAGGGTGGGCGAAGCAGTGTCACCAAGGAGGGCTAAGAGGCGGGAGTGCGTAGGTATACTAGTGGATGTCATGATAACTTACATCTGGATGTTGTATATTTAGCTGTGCCCCTCTCAGTCAGTTAAATGTCCTGTTACTAATAAAAGTTAGTGTAGACAATAAAATTGCTAAAAATTAGATGCTGTATAATTGCGGGTGCTGGTAATCCGTGAATCATAAATTATTTTACTATCCATTCTCAAGCTGATTGTAAAGTCATTTCAGCAACCACATAAAACTTCCCAATTCGTGCGAGCTCCATCAGCACCATGGTGGTGTAAATGTGCCTTAAGGCCTCCTTGCATGTTCTAAAGCCGTTTTGAATGAACATGGTTCTTAAGTACAAACGCCTTGGGGTCAGCAAAGCTGAGCAACAGCAATTTACATGCTCCGCAGATACTGTATGGTATTAGTGATAGAGCAAGATTTCGCATCGCGACTTGCTCGAGTCAAGAACCTCGAAAAATCTATTATAATCTCGTAACTTCAATTGTTCGTTTTACTAATTTTATGTATTTTGAATGTGCGTGGGTATCATAGAGATGCTTGCCTATGTGTTTCACTAATACGAATAACCCTTGTCTTTTAAAATGGATGCTGCTTGAATTCTGATTCTGCGCATGCGTTAGGCATAATCACGTGACACGCCGCAGTCACATTTGGAGGGAAAGGGTGCGCATGCGTAACGGCCATAAAAATGGCTGCGCTTTCTAACAACGAGGTGAAGCTTGCACCGTTGCTTTTGTGATTCTGTCTGTTGCACTAATAAATAATTGCATAGTATATTTTTATAGAGATAATTCATAAGTACACGATCATGTTATGTAGTTTATTCATTTATTTCTATGTGTTAATTTGTTTTCGCTTACTTTTCATGTACCATGGTAAACGGGGGGTCCAACTGGGTCGAGAGCCATCTTGAGGGTCCTTTCTGCGCATGACCGCGCAGCCCAGGCAGCCGTAGCCTTGAGCGGTGGAACTCAGCCAGCTGGCAGTCACAGACAAGAGGCTCCTGAGAACGCCACCCCTGACCCAGGAGGATAGAGAAATCATGTTCCTGATTTGATACAATGACATTATTTCTATTGTATTCTGCATATTCTCTCATGGGAACCCCAATCTTGCTAGGCGGTACCTTAACATGCAAAATAAGTCTTACAATAGTCTGTTCTGATTGGTGTGTTAACCAAATCCTACCTTAGGACCAATCGAAATTGGGGATTCAGACAATTTGCAACATTTGGGGGGTGGTACACCGACCCAAAAGAGTATATCTAGCCTAGGTTTAGCTAGAGAAATTGTCCGACTTTTCCAAATAGCTGACCTGTCACTGACCCAACGCACTCAATAGGTGACTGAAATACAGAGCGCTGCGGAGCACTCTGTCCGAATTTGACCATAGACTAAGGTTTTACTAAACCTTAAAGTGCTGGCGGAGCACTTTGCTGGGGAGTTCGCTAACCCAATCGGGGTTCCGACTGATAGCTGCAGAGAGGGTGGAGCGCAGGCGTTTCTTCCGAACTGCGGGTGCTGGTCGTATCCTGGTGGTCCTGTCCTGATCCTAATCTGGGTTTCCTGTCCTGTCCTGGGGTGTCCATACTGCACCTGCTGTCCCATTGATGACTCTTATTCCTTGGGGTATTTCCTGTCCTTAACTGACCCGTGGCCAGGGTTGGTTTTCACACCAGTCTAGGTAAATATCTTGCCGAAAACTCTAAAACTGCACCTTTCTATTTTCTGTCTTTGCTTCAATAAAGACATACTTTGCATATGATAATTTTCCATGCTTTCCGCAACCATTGCATATCATAAAGTTATTTGCATTTAATTTCATAGCGTGTTCCTATGTTACCCTACCTTTTAGAAATCATTTTCTCCATTGCAGTTTACAACTTCCTGTTGTGGTCTATAAATTTTCTCTTATAAACATTTACTGAAGTACTTTTATTAGAGTTATAGCGTGATTTCACTTATCACCCGTACTATAGCTGTTTAAGATCCCTATGTCCCATTCACATTCATGAAAATTGTTTCCATAGTATAATTTCTGACTATTGACTGGTTTTACTGTAAACGCTATGATTTTCCAAAACTGAATTCTAGATAAAGAAACTTAAAACTTCCCAGTTGTCCGTGGTCATTTGATGAAACATTGAAATCATTTTATGTTGGGTTTTGTATTTTGCTGCCTTTCCTTTACAGCTAGCTCCCTGACCCATCGTGGTCATAGGTACCCGTAACGGTGGATGGTAAGTCGGGTACACTGGAAATAATCGAAAGGGACTCACAATTATTGGTAGTAGATTGTATGGTCATCTGATCAATGTATATAGTGAAATGAAATATATGGGCCCGAGAACATATGTGGTGAAATTATTGGTCGGGTGACCTGCGATCTCTATCAGTAATTTTCTGGTAGCATCGAGGATGGTTAGGGAATAGTTAAAGGTTAGGTAGGACTAGTTAAGATTAACTAAGTTGGATGCTGCTAATGAGAGTAGACAATTCGAGTGATTTGATCACTCACTTGAAGTGTTTGCTTGAAAAATTATGAAATGTTTTAAAATCGTTGTTCTTGTAATTATACTGTTATATGTGCTAATCCATTCGTATGTAAAACGCTATCTATGTTGTCGGAAATCCCCGGGGAATTGAATAGCGAGTGGTGAATAGAATCCACTTGCTTTGAGGTCACTGGCTTTCAAGGAAAGTTGGTGCAGGTTAGGCAGAACTGGAAGCACTAACTAGGGTTTTTTCTGAATGTATGATTGAATAAATGTTAGTAACGAGGTTCATTGGCAAAATTCCTATTGTGGCATAACCTAGTGAGGGTCACACCGGAAGAGTAGCAGGTTCATCGGAGCTTGAGTGAAAGCAAAAGGGCTCGCTGGTGAAACTTTAGACTTGGATATATCCCGGAAAGGTGGATGAGTCTAGGGAAGTAGCAGGTGCCCCAATGCTAGTGTGAAGGGTAGGCGGAAGAGATCTACCCGTAGAGTGTGAAAAGTAAATGGAAGTAGTTTACTTGCAGTGAAACAAAACTCTTTCCTGTCTAGACACTTGAGCACAGTGGCGAATGTGTATTCGTTGTTAAATAACCAAGCACTAGCACTTTAGAAAGAAAGAAAGTTTCCGTTACCTTGTAAAGGAGGGAGTCAGGCGCGAAGCTGCTCTGACGTCACTCTGTGCCGCGCTGGGATTGGTAGTCACAGCGGGTTTGTAGCGGAGCTGGAATTGTAAAGGAGGGGTGAGTGCCGGAGCGTGAGAACGGTCTCGCGAAAGGCCGCGCACCCATTGGTCGAGATTATTTGAACTCGTGCATTTCATTGGTCGCACGAAAATAATAGACGCACTCGGATTGGAAGTGATTTTTGTAAACAAAGTCACTCGTAAAAATCGTATGTGGCATTCGTATAGACCGCATACCAGACCTGATCCACGGCAAATGGGATTTGAGAACGATCAGTGGAAAGGCGTTAAAAACGACATTATGTACGGAAATAAGAGAAAAGTGTCTCTTGTAAACAAAGTGAAGAATTATTTCAAAAAGGACAAGCCGATTAAAACTAGAGAAGGTGTTGTCATACCGCCACCCAACACTCCCGCATCTTTCTTGATGTTCGACAAAGGGTACAACACATGTGTATGGTTGGAGAACTGGGCGGAATACACGAAAGATGACGGAGTATTGGCTTTTCCGTTAGAGTGTACCTTTAACAGTAGGATTCTATTCAATCTGAGAACCCGAATGAATGACTTACATCCCAGACCTAGGTTAACGCAGTATGAAGCACTAGAGGAATGGGAAATCGAGGCTTTTGAAAAGGATAAGCCCCGAATGGATAAAGGGTTAACTAAATTTTATCCAAAATTGAAGCAGGAAGCCCGAGCCAAAAAGATGAAACAGTGGCGACAGAATATGATTGTAGAAGGACTGTTTCCCATGATGCCAGCATGTGGTCCTCCTGGGGGGAGAAGAAAACAGAAAAGTGCAAACATTGGGTACCTATTGGAGAGTCGGATGATGAATTATTAGATGACCTGTTTATGAGAAGTCCGCCTCCTTATAATGAAAGAAATAGACCTTACAGTGAGGGGGACAATTCCCGAAGACTTCATCCCCAGGATGAGGCCCGATCCGCCAGTGTAGGAGGGGGTTGCCCCATTCCTCCTTATACCGAGAGCTTGGGTCCTGTAGATACAAGGGATATCTATCCAAGAATATCAGCTAGTGGGGATGCCAGATACTCCCGTGAAAGCGAGTTTTCCCCGAGACCTCCCTACGAGGGTGAGCCAAGACCCTCAGGTTCAGGAATGCCATTTTTACAGCCTCTATATGAAAGAGAACCAAGGTCCCTAGGTACAGGAAGTTTGTTCCCAAGACCTAATTATGGTGAAGGACCTAGTGAGACTCATCCCACTGCCCCAAGTTATGCTCCCACTCTGACCCCGCAGGTGTTACATGACAAATCCTTAGAGAGATTATTGGAAGAAAAGGAGCGAGAAATTCTAGCAAAACAGAGAGCTGAGATAATTCAGAAAATTTCCCAGTTAAATACCAGTCCTGAAGCATTGACAATCCCAGTAACTATCGGACCAGTGGTTCCATTGTATGGGGACCGACATGAAAGTCCAAAACCTCCAGTCATTTCCCCAGTCATAGCCCAGCCAAGACCAGAACCCTTAATCGTAGATGAACAGACAAGCGAGGGCGAGTCTGAAGTCTCACTAATGGATCTGCCCAAAAGAAATACAGGGAAAAGAATGCAGAAAAGACATAATCCTTTCAATGCGAGGGAGATTCAAATGGAATCGACTTCGGGTACTAGAAGTGTCACTTTGGTTACACCTGAGGAAATCGAAAGATGGAGCCAAGAATTAGAGAAACAAACTTCGCAGACGAAACCTTTAGACCTCTACAAACTGAGAGTAGAAATAGAAGAACTTATGGCAGGAAATGTAGGATTAGACCGATTAAATACCTACTCTGAAGAAGAGCTGTTGTTTATTTGTAAAAGTCTTACCCGCAATGCCCGAGTACTTCATGAAAAATTAACAGATACTGCTGCTAGCATGGGAATAGATATTTCAAAATCGAAACCCTTGCAGAAACCATACAGAGCAGAATTTTCAGACAAAGATTTGGAAAACCTGAATATATCAGGGAAAAAGGCACAGGTCAAGGAACTATTGACAGTGTTACAGAAATGGGGAGATGTAGAAAGGTGGAAAGCAAGATGGGCCCGAAAGAAAGATGAGGCCAGGTCTAAGCAGGTAACCCCAGAATTCGTTTTAAAAGAAGCAGACAAACCAGAACAGTTATGCCCTATGCGCGAAGTGCCAGGAGGAAAATATGTACATGTTCCATGGTCCAGACAGGATATTGTGTCTTTTACCAATGACTTCCCGAAATTACGAGAAAAGCCAGTCGATTGGTACCGGCAGGTAGAAAGATTTGTAAAAGTGCAAAAGTGCTTGTGGAAGGACCTCGATGGATTCTTCGACATAGTGGTCCCTGTAGATCTGTGGACTGAGTGTAAAATAGCCATAGCTTGGCCTAGTGAGGAATACCAGAGGGACTCCAAAACAGGTGAACCCTCTATTGAGGTGATGAGGAAATATGAACAAGTAATTCAGCAACTGAAGCTAAAAGTGCCCGCAAAAGAAACTGATTGGACCAAGATAGATAGAACCACACAGGAAAGGGACGAGACTGTGCATTCCTTTTATGAAAGGCTGTTGCAGGTGTTCAAAACGTACAGCGGTATAGATAACATCGAAATGAAGGACATGACGCATTTCATTTACAGGTTTGTAAACGGTTTAAGACCAGAAATTTGTCAGTGGATAAAAGATAACAAAATCTGTTGGCAGTCCAAGAAAATGGACGAGGTCCTACGGTACGCAAAGTACTGTGAGGACGAAATGGCAGAAAAGAAAAAGGCCCTGAAGGAGAAAGTGATGTGGGCTCAAGTACTCAAGTAAAGCTTGCAGAACAGCAGGAAAAACAATTGAATAAATTAAACAAAACCACTCAGAACCAAGGCCCTGGGGGTGGGGATGGAGGAAAGCGCAGAGCAAAAATGAGCAGAGAGGAAGTCAAAAAGAAATTTCCCTGCCACCAGTGCGGGGAAATTGGACATTGGAGAGACGAGTGTCCATATTTACAGTCCGATAATACCCAAACCCCTGATTTAATTCCACAGACGCAGAATGAAAAGCCAAGAAAGACCCAGCAGCAGGTAAAAACGATTCAAATACCCCGAGCGCCAAAGCCAACTTTTAAGGGAAAATCACCGCAGGGAGATGATATAGAGATCTGGGGGGGCAATGAGAACAGAAATGCAGCAACTTCGCAATATTTGTTAAACGACACTTTTTTCTGTGACGACGAGTACTGACGGGGCCTGAGAGGGGAGGACAAGGAGTGTGTACTTGGCGCCTCCTTGCCGGTAGACCAGGAAAGGTCGATGGAAATGATGTCACCTTTCTATTGGACACTGGTGCTACCCGTTCTACTGTGAGAACAGCAGACGTTCCAAACCTACCCCTCTCGGGAGAAGCAATCCAAGTAGTGGGTGTATCTAATCAATTGATTAGTAGCCCCGTTACCGAGCCCATGGAGATATCAATAGGGAACTTCAAAGAAATGCACAGATTTGTCGTCTGTGATACCAGTCCAGTGAACTTACTGGGACGTGATTTGCTGTGCAAAATGAACTGCACTATCTTTTGCACACCAAAGGGCGTTGAGATTCAAACCCCAGACGAAGATGGTATTTACAAGCTAATGTTAGTCAGACCTGACTCAGAAATTAAACGAATGACTATACAGGACTTACCCGAGGAACTCCAACAGACAGTGAAACCAGAAGTATGGGACTTTACAGGAAAGGATGTAGGATTAATGGCCAATGTAGACCCAATACAAATAGCCATAAAAGAAAATGCAGCCTACCCCAATACTAAGCCTTACAGAATGAGTGCCGAAGTGAGAGCAGGAGTTGCCATTGAAATACAGAAATTGCTAGAAGCAAACATCATACAAGAAGTGATGAGTAGCCCGTGTAATTCCCCAATAATTGGAATCAAGAAACCTAGTGGCAAGTACAGAGTAGTGCAGGACCTGAGAAAGGTAAACACAATTGTGGTTCCTTGCTGTCCTATTGTCCCAAACCCAGCTGTGATTCTGTATCAGATTCCCTGGGATGCTGAATGGTTTACTGTGATAGACCTATGTCACGCATTCTTTTCGATCCCATTGCATCCAGACAGCAAATTTCTTTTCTCATTTGCTTTCAACAGTCACGTGTACGTTTGGAACAGGGTCCCCCAGGGGTACACAGAGAGCCCCTCTATCTTTAATCAGATCTTGAAAAAATGCCTGGAAACTTTAGTCTTACCTAGAAAGTCTGTTTTGGTGCAATACATTGACGACCTCTTGGTGGTATCCAAAAGTCATAGGGATTGCGTGATTGACACCATTGCCCTACTGAATCACCTAAGTGAAAAGGGACATAAAGTGGCCCCTGAAAAATTGCAGTTCTGTTCAAAATCAGTGAAATATCTGGGGCACCAGATAGAAAAAGGAATCCAAAAAGTCACCTCAGAGAGAGTCAGAATAATTCAAAAGATGCAGTTACCCCGTACTCAGAAAGAAATAAGAATGTTCCTTGGAGTTGTAGGTTACTGCAGGCAATGGATTGTGGGATTCGCAGTCCATGCAAAGCCTTTAATAAAAACGACAAAGAAAGGAGCACCGGACCCTGTGGAATGGGATGATGAAAGCTTAACAGCATTTACAAAATTACGAGATTGTCTGTGTACTGCTCCTGCTTTGATAATGCCAGATTATTCAAAGGAGTTTGCTCTATTCTGTGACACACGAGACAATTGTGCATTGTCGGTCCTAACTCAGGAACATGGCTTGACTAGACGCCCCATGGCATATTTTTCTGCCACATTGGATCCAGTGGCTGCTGGATTACCTGGATGTTTGAAAGCAGTGGCTGCAACATGCACAAGTTTAGAACAGAGTGAATCTATTGTAATGGGACATCCTGTAACTGTGTATGTTCCACATGCAGTTGTGATTTTACTAACCAGAACCAAGACTCAGTATCTCACCCCTAGTCGGCTGACTAAATACGAGAGGATTCTCGTGGGTGCTGCAAGTGTGGCCATCACTCGGTGTAATATACTGAACCCCGCCACTCTGCTCCCTGACTCAATGGTTTTAGAAGACCAGAGAGAGAACGAGCATGACTGCATTGACCTGACAGAATTCAGTACTAAACCCCGCCCAGACATTAAAGAAACACCCTTGCCTGTACATGATGAGGAATGGTTTGTGGATGGTTCATGCATGAGACACGAACTTGTAGGCCTAAGTGCTGCCTACGCTGTGGTTGCGTTAGACAAAGTTAAAGAAGCATCCTGTTTATTTGGAATAAAGTCTGCACAAGTAGCCGAACTAATTGCCTTGATACGAGCTTGCAAATTGGGAAAAGACCAAAGAAAAACAGTGTATACTGACAGCCAGTACTGTTATGGGGTTGTGCATGACTTTGGCCAATTATGGCTACAAAGAGAATTCCTGACTTCATCAGGTACCCCCATTCGAAATGGAAAAGTTATCCAAGCCCTTCTAGAGGCAATCCAATTACCAAAGGAATTGGCAGTGGTCAAATGTGTTGCTCATAAAAAGGGCCTTGAGCCTGTGTCATTGGGAAATGATTTTGCTGATCGGGTAGCAAAACAATGTGCTATGGATCGCATGTCAATGAATATCAGACGGGGTGGGACTGGAAACAGCTGCCAACTTATGGTGTTTGAAGAAGTGCCTACCTGGGATGAAGTGAGAGAATGGCAGCATGCTGTGCCCTGGGAAGAGAAAGAGAAGTGGAAGGGACTTGGTTGTCGACCAAGACGTGAGGATGGTGTCATGGTGGGCCCAGATGGTATGCCTGTGTTACCTAGGAACCTGCTTGCCCCTATGGCCAGACTGATACATGAAGGATCACACATTGGTAGGGATGCCATGGTGCTGGTATTTCAACAGACCTGGTATAACCCGAAATTCAGGAAGGTAGCAGAATCCCTTTGCCAGAGGTGCATGACGTGTCAACAGTTCAACGCTGGCAAGAGAACAGTAGTTGAACTGGGGAAAATTGGAAAGTCAGGGGGTCCCTTTGTGAGAATACAAATTGACTTCATCACCATGCCACGCTGCGAGGGAAAAAGATATGTCCTTGTAGTGGTCTGCCTATTTTCAAAATGGGTGGAAGCTTACCCTGTCCCACAGAGTGATGCCTTAACAGTAGCCAAATTGTTACTACGAGAATTGATACCTAGGTTCGGAGTGCCAGTCACTATTGAATCAGATAGAGGCGGACATTTTCAGAATGAGGTGTTGGACCAACTCTGTAAAGCATTTGGAATCACACAAAAGTTACACTGTGCACATCGTCCAGAGGCTTCTGGAGTGGTAGAGCAGATAAATGGCACTATTAAATCGAGGTTGGCCAAAATGTGTGACTCAACTGGAATGAATTGGATTACTGCTTTGCCTCTTGTTCTGATGGGACTCCGAAGTATTCCAGATCGGAGAACAGTCCTGAGCCCCCATGAAATATTGATGGGAAGAGTGATGAGACAAGCATGGGTACCAGGAAACAAACTGTTAAGCATTTCTGATGATTTGGTACTTGAGTACTGCAGGAAACTGGGTGACCAAGTGCGTTCTATCTCTCGCCAGATTGGGGAAGACGCCGTCGCCAACCCGACAACTCCAGTTCACAAATTGGTTCCAGGTGACTGGGTTAGAATAAAGAAGCACACTCGTTCGAGTTGCCTTGCACCGAGGTGGGGAGAAAAACGCCAAGTAATACTGGTGACCACGACAGCAGTGAAGTGTGCAGGCATTCTCAGGTGGATCCATGCCAGCCATACTCAAAAGGTAATTCCAGACAAAGAGCCTGGAGCTGAAGGTTGTCCAGCTGAGGGGTCTGCGGATGTCGGTCCTGAAGTAGCTGAAGACGAGCAACCGAGCACCAGCCAAGATGATTGGATACCTATAATCGATTTCATTGAAGACCCAATCAGAACAAGTGAGCGAATCTACGAAGATAGAGAGTGGATTAGAGAGGTCGAGACAGGCACAGGCGAAGACCCTCAGATCATTGAGATTCACATCAAATCTGAGGACGAAGAGGGAGGTCAGACAGGGACAGAACAAGTGATCGATACTCCTCCACTGACTCCTGATATTGAAAAGGGACAGACTAGAATTAGTTCAAAAGTTTGAGCAGAAGAAAATCAAGAGATCGAAGTGCTTGAACAGGATCAGATAGAACTAGAAGAACGTGTTCAGGACACAGAAACAGAGACATTCGAAAGCCAAACCCAAAATTCACCTGAACCAGGCCAGCTTAGTAACCAGGCAGAAGAATTAAATACAAGACCTGGGACTAGTCAGACAGGAAGGGAAGAGACAAAAGAAGCGCCACAAACGAATGAAAACAAAAGAGCATTAGAAGAAAGTCAACTAACAGTGCCAACGAAAAGACTCAAGAAAAAGAAAAATATCGAACCAAGATACATTAAGAGACTAAGATTGAGAATAAAAACAGTAGAAGAAAAACTTGCTGACAGAAGAAAAAGCATACGAATAGCAGAGCAAGCTGGAGAAAGCTCCAAAAGAAGGAGTGATCGAATAAAAAGACTGAATGAAAAATACCAGGATCCTGAATGGACATACCTGATTCTGGAAAATTTAGAGGATCTTGATATTACTGACGAAAGCGACGGAGAACCGATTACTGATTACTCTGCAGAGGAAGAGGACGAACCGCCGTGAAATTGCTCAGCCTAAAGTTACCTGGGCAAGGCCACAAAGAGGGGTTGAAAACTTCTTCTGAGCCAAAATGTCTGATTCAAGCGTGAGTGGTAGACCTAGCCGCAGTTGTTGCAAAACATGCTGCAAGGTATGTATATGTAGTATAGTTATAGTAATATTAGTTTGGATAGGACTAACAGTTTTCATTCCTTTTATGGTAAGCAAAAATACTAATATTGACCCTACTCAGACTACCGACACTGAAGAACTGACAACACGAAGTGTAGAAAGACGTGAGAAAGCACTCAGACAGACAAAACGAGACTTAGAAGCATCAGATGAGGAAGGACTACATTACCACGGAGTTAGAAACTAGACTCATTTAAATGTTTTCGCAAACCTGTTAGTGCATTATGTAGAAACTATGGAAATAGAAGATTGCTATGTCTGCATGAAGCTACCTACTTCTGTAGCTGAAGGCGTGACGTATCATCACCTACCTCTGACCTATGGAATTTCCTGTAGCATTTTAGCAAGCTTATTTTACAAAAGAGGACCTTTACAGTACTATTACTCTAACAATGACGTGATCTTTTCTGAACTTCCTATACGTGGAAACTTGAATCCTGTACATACCAAAAGTGACGTTACACGTTATATGGGAGAATACTTTCTGACTATAGATACCATAGACTTAAATGAAGCACACAGAGACAACTTGACCTGTTCATTACATGAACAAGAAAAAATATTTTTGAACATGGCAGAGAAAAGAAGGGAGAGTTTCCAAAGAAAGGCAAATGACAAAAGACAGAAAACCCCAAAATGGGCTGAGGACATGGAAAGCACCTCAAATGGCGGGGCAGGGCCTGCTTTGTTGCTGGATTTCGAAAAGAAAGGGAAACTCTGTCTTCATCGTGAGAAGACTAGTTATTATAATAATATTTTCATTGGTTCCAGTCAATGTGAACACAATTACAAGGTAATTGGAGGTTGGGGTTTCAAAAATGGGTCAGAACCTGTGTTTCCCGGAATTTATTATGTATGTGGAAACAAGGCTTATTTCAAATTGCCGGATCACTGGTATGGAAGCTGCTATTTTGGCATTGTTTTCCCGAAAATATACCACGTGAATGAAATTGCTGGTAGCAACGAAAACACTAATGGCTTAGTGCGTAGTAAAAGAGAAAGCGTAGGTGAAATAATGGGTAGTATTTTTAGTGCACTGATACCTGGAGTGGGAGTGGTTCTGAACACTCACAGAATTTGCAAATTATCCACAATAGTGGATGTGTTGTCTACGGACACGGCTCATGGATTTCTGCTGGTCAATACTGAAATGGTTGTGATCAGATCAATGGTTTTGCAGAACAGACTTGCTCTTGACACCTTATTAGCAAAAGAGGGCGGAGTCTGCCGGATGTTGAAGGCGCAACATTGTTGCACTTACAGTCCGGACAAAAGTGTACAGCTCAAAAGATATGTGAAAAACATTACTAATTTGGAAAAGGAACTCAAACCACTCAAGGTTGACAGTGCCTGGAAGAGACTGGTTGATGGTCTCTCCAATGTAGGTCATTGGTTTGCTAGTTTAGGTAAAAGCTTATTGCTTAAGGTACTGATGCCAATTGGAGTGATAGGTCTTATCCTATTTCTCATATTCGTCTGTTGCAAATGTCGCAAACACACAAAGAAATACCAAGTGAATGCGAGAGGAGTGAAACGGAGTGCGGATGAGCTTGAATTGGAAGAAATGAATAATCAGATTTATAAAAAGGTGAAAAATTCTCACCCTACCAAAAATGAGAAAGAGAAACTGAATCGCCTGTTGGAAGAGATAGAAATGTACAAGGTGTGAAAGAAAGTTGGCATCTGGTTCCATTGTTTTGTGATGATAGTGAATATCATCAAAGAGGGGATTGATAGAGCAAGATTTCGCATCGCGACTTGCTCGAGTCAAGAACCTCGAAAAATCTATTATAATCTCGTAACTTCAATTGTTCGTTTTACAAATTTTATGTATTTTGAATGTGCGTGGGTATCATAGAGATGCTTGCCTATGTGTTTCACTAATACGAATAACCCTTGTCTTTTAAAATGGATGCTGCTTGAATTCTGATTCTGCGCATGCGTTAGGCATAATCACGTGACACGCCGCAGTCACATTTGGAGGGAAAGGGTGCGCATGCGTAACGGCCATAAAAATTGCTGCGCTTTCTAACAACGAGGTGAAGCCTGCACCGTTGCTTTTGTGATTCTGTCTGTTGCACTAATAAATAATTGCATAGTATATTTTTATAGTGATAATTCATAAGTAAACGATCATGTTATGTAGTTTATTCATTTATTTCTATATGTTAATTTGTTTTCGCTTACTTTTCATGTACCATGGTAAACGGGGGGTCCAACTGGGTCGAGAGCCATCTTGAGGGTCCTTTCTGCGCATGACCGCGCAGCCCAGGCAGCCGTAGCCTTGAGCGGTGGAACTCAGCCAGCTGGCAGTCACAGACAAGAGGCTCCTGAGAACGCCACCCCTGACCCAGGAGGATAGAGAAATCATGTTCCTGATTTGATACAATGACATTATTTCTATTGTATTCTGCATATTCTCTCATGGGAACCCCAATCTTGCTAGGCGGTACCTTAACATGCAAAATAGGTCTTACAATAGTCTGTTCTGATTGGTGTGTTAACCAAATCCTACCTTAGGACCAATCGAAATTGGGGATTCTGACACTTTGCAACATTTGGGGGGTGGTACACTGACCCAAAAGAGTATATCTAGCCTAGGTTTAGCTAGAGAAATTTCCGACTTGTCCGAATAGCTGACCTGTCACTGACCCAACGCACTCAATAGGTGACTGAATATACAGAGCGCTGCGGAGCACTCTGTCCGAATTTGACCATAGACTAAGGTTTTACTAAACCTTAAAGTGCTGGCGGAGCACTTTGCTGGGGAGTTCGCTAACCCAATCGGGGTTCCGACTGATAGCTGCAGAGAGGGTGGAGCGCAGGCGTTGCTTCCGAACTGCGGGTGCTGGTCGTATCCTGGTGGTCCTGTCCTGATCCTAATCTGGGTTTCCTGTCCTGTCCTGGGGTGTCCATACTGCACCTGCTGTCCCATTGATGACTGCTATTCCTTGGGGTATTTCCTGTCCTTAACTGACCCGTGGCCAGGGTTGGTTTTCACACCAGTCTAGGTAAATATCTTGCCGAAAACTCTAAAACTGCACCTTTCTATTTTCTGTCTTTGCTTCAATAAAGACATACTTTGCATATGATAATTTTCCATGCTTTCCGCAACCATTGCATATCATAAAGTTATTTGCATTTAATTTCATAGCGTGTTCCTATGTTACCCTACCTTTTAGAAATCATTTTCTCTATTGCAGTTTACAACTTCCTGTTGTGGTCTATAAATTTTCTCTTATAAACATTTACTGAAGTACTTTTATTAGAGTTATAGCGTGATTTCACTTATCACCCTTACTATAGCTGTTTAGGATCCCTATGTCCCATTCACATTCATGAAAATTGTTTCCATAGTATAATTTCTGACTATTGACTGGTTTTACTGTAAACGCTATGATTTTCCAAAACTGAATTCTAGATAAAGAAACGTAAAACTTCCCAGTTGTCCGTGGTCATTTGATGAAACATTGAAATCATTTTATGTTGGGTTTTGTATTTTGCTGCCTTTCCTTTACAGCTAGCTCCCTGACCCAATGTATATAGTGAAATGAAATATATGGGCCCGAGAACATATGTGGTGAAATTATTGGTCGGGTGACCTGCGATCTCTATCATTAGCACAAGCAACATCCAGTCCCACTTGACAACCAATTTTTCCATTGAGCTCTATAATTTTGTATTGGCAAAGTTAAGAGCCTCACCATCATGACATTTTGTAGATCCTGCCTTCCCAGTCCTGCTTTTAGGAAGGGCTGGCATGCAGTTGTTTCATATGAGTTAATAAGTCCCTCTGCACCCTGAACAGATCTGATCCGTTCAAGGTCTTGTTGCCTCGAGATTCGAGATGTTCTTGCTACATTTTTTTAGCAGGTTCTTTAGACTAAGCTTTGTAAGTGGTATGTCTGTTAAAAGATCAGCTGGTAATCCCAAAGTTTTTTTGGCCATCAAGAAATACCTTGCCCAGTGACTGTTGTGGTCTGTAAAAACCACCTGTAGCGCTGCCCTGATTGTGTCCAGACATGCATTAGTCACATTATATTGAAATTTGACTATATCGTTTTTGCATTCAATGTCCATTGCTGTGATGTTAAACTAGTCGGATCAGTGAATGCCTGATCGAATATGGGAGCTTGAACACTTTTCTATAAGCCATTATGTATAGGCCCTCCAATTTTTTGGTCAGCATACCAAGGAAAGCAAGGTGGCCAGAGTGTAGACATTAGCTTGGCTTGCATTATCTTCGGATCCCCTTCGTCGAGTGGCTTAGAAGCTTGTGGTGTAATTTACACAAGCCATATGTGAGCTGGCTGCTTTTGGCTCTAGTGCTTTGACCTGCAGTATTGGTCTGCAGGTATCTGGAAATTGTACTCCCAAGTAGGTGTACTTGTTGGTCGTGGCTATCCCGAGAGGACCCAGCTGCCATACCAAGGACAGTTTTTTGGGCGTGTGGCCAAAGATTAACACTTTTGTTTTTGTTGCATTAGCTAGGAGTTTATTTTCCATGTTATAGCGGTGTAGCCCCTCTGGTGCCCTTTTCATACCTATTCTTGTTTGATCCAACAAAACAAGATCATCCGCATATTGCATAATCAGCAGTCTGAGGTGGCCCAATTTTGGAGGAAAGATGTTATTTTTTAAAAGTGCCTCTCTCAGGTCTGCGGTGTATAAGTTGAACAGGGTGGGGGCGATCACACAGCCCTGTTTCAGCCCCCTGTTTGTGAAGATCTTGGCTGTTGAGCATGTGCGTGTGAGCTCAGCACGCACCCAGGTGCCAGGTTAGAGTGATAAAATGGCCGCAAGAAGTATCCTCGGTATAACCCACTTAGCCAATTTTGGGGTGACTGAGTGAACTAAAGAATGGTGATGGATTAAACCCAGATCAGTTGACTGGGGGTGAGTGTTTGATTTGTTCAAACGCTCCGTCCATCATCCCGTTTTGTATCGCTTTGTTCGCCCTAAGTGTGGCAGGGTATGCTCAGACGTGAGTCCCTTGTTCACTTGGCCACTGGATTCAAGATAGCCTGGCTGATGAGGATTATGAATCCGAAACCAGTCCCAGGATGCTTGTTTCCGGTCCAGGGAAGACATGGCTTGGCAGTTCGGGCTGGACTGTTCCCATGAGGCACAGGGTCAGATTGATTTGCATATAGCCATGTCTGAACTGGGGTGGCTGAGTGAACTAAAGAATGGTGATGGATTAAACCTAGATCAGTTGACTGAGGGTGAGTGTTTGATTTGTTCAAACACTCCGTCCATCATCCCCTTTTGTATCGCCCAGTTGCCTTGGTTGCCAGGTATGAAAGCGCAATGGCGTTATCCATGGTTGACGAGTTCGGGCGAAAGCCGGTCTGGTATTGTGGGTTTATATGTTTTTTCTGTTATCCATGACTCTAGCTCCTTCAAGAGCACTTTAGCGAATGACTTTCCTTCCACATCCAGTAGTGCAATCAATCTACAATTCCCAGGGTTGGAGGCGTCCCCCTTTTTATAGATGGGTTGTAGGATGGAACCTTTCCATGAGTCCGGAAATAAGCCCTGGATGTGGGGTGCCCAGTAATCACGATCTTCCCTGATAATATACCCAGGAAGCCCATTGGGCCTTGGCGCCCCATCCTTTCTCATTCCCTGGAGGATAGATAGAATTTCACTTTCTGTTAGAAAAGGATCCGCTGCGTCAATCTTTTGACATTGGTGGTTTTAAACCACCATATGTTTGCCATAGGTACTTTTTGGTCAACATATAGGCTAGTTGCATGAGCAACCCATTTATTAGCAGGTACGACATTATGGGTGTGGTGGCCTCCATTTAGGCCATTGACATATCTCCAGAATTCCGTACTCTTTTTAGGTGCTAGTAATGCATAAATATTTCTCCATTTTTCCTCCATGCTAGTTTGTTTCGACTGCCAAGCAATTTGTTATGCAATTTTCTTGCTGTCTTCAAGAGTATTTCCGTCCGAATTGACTTTTCCCTCCTATGCTGTGACTCTGCCAAGCGGCACCTCTTTTTGCTCTCAATGAAGGTTTTGTTGTCAGCGAAATTGATTTGCCCCTGTGCAGTGTATTTGCTTTTATAAGTAAACTGCCTTCCTGTAAACAAGGCATTGAATAATGAAGCCATCATTTCTGACCAACTACTCTGTGGACCAGTTATGCGTATATTCTGTTTACATTTATTATACTTTGCCAGGATTATGAGGCCCCATTTGATTCGTTTTATTGAAGCTGTTTCGTTATGTAAATTGAGCATTTTGCCTGCAGTTAGATGTTCCTCATGCATCATGCTGCAAGTATTATCGAGAAGAGAGATTGGATGGTGATCACTCCCGGCAGTGTGCAGTACCTTACACACTTAACATCTCCTCAATAAGTTCTTACTCCGGAAGATTTAATCCAGCATGGAGATATTTTTAAATGTAGGTTGTGGATTCATTGTCAGCTGCCCTATGTTATTTGCGGACTCCAGATTAAATTAATGAATACAGGCTTCCATGAGATTTCGGCCGCTGTCCTCTTGATTTTGTTCCGGGCCTCATGCATCTTTTTTTTGTTAAAGTCCCCAGTAATAATACATTCATGTCCTGGATTCTCGTGGAGGTATTCTCTAATCAACCTAATGATCATTTTGATGTTTATGTTTTTATCCTTTTTTGGGGGGTTGATATATATATATATATCAGCAAACACACAGTTCCGGTGTTCAGCCAGTACCCGCTCACGAGTGGGTCGTTGTTAGGGTCCCGGAGGCCCTGATATCTGCATTCAAAGATTCTCCCATACGAAGAAACGTGCAACGACACACGAGGAGTTGCTGTGCTTCAAAGTTTTAATTGGCAGCAAAAAACAAACAACGCGTTTCACATCACGGCTTGCTCACGTTTCTTGTGAATTCAAAACAGTGGTCCTTTTACATTGCCAATGAACAAACATGGACATAGAACTTCACATATACACCCACCAGTGAAATAAGTGCAGCGGACATATTGGAAAAGGAGTTAGACATTAGATGAGTCCATTTCTCAATGTAAATCATAATGATAGTAATATGGCAGCAATTTACGACCATCCATTCAGCATTTTACTTATATTAGTATTGAGAAATATTTAAAATATAAAGTGTTCAGATTAAATATTTACAACGTCCTTTGGTCTGATAATGCTCAAGACACTTCTGTGAGAAAACGCTCCATATTTGTCGCGACCCCACCTCCTATATACTCAGGTGATGTCACATATAGCATGCCTCTATATCCATTTCATCCATCTACAATCATGCCCCAGTGGGCGTAAACTGTTGTGTACAAGCATATTATTGGGCCCTACAACATTTCCAAGATCCCACATGCGTACAAATACGTAATAACATATATATACACAGACTTATTCCTTTGGATGAAAGGTACGGCATCATATGGTCCCGCCCAACTTGGCCAAAAATGTTTTAACCATACTGGGCTCATATCCTCAATAGAGTCGTTTCCACCGTGTATCGCATGATTAGGTCTTCTCCGATTTCAATTCATATTGTCAATGCCATGGTTAATAAGTGTCTTTTATGCCAAATAAACTCATTGGTCAAAGGACTTACTCGTCATTTTACCATTCCAATGTCCCAATGTGCAAAATGAAAATCTGTGAATTAAAAACATACCTTTTCTGTTTAAAAAAGACTGTAAAGTACGACAGCTACTTAATTCTAGAATCATTTTACATAAACTCAATTTACAAAAACTCATTTTTCAAAAGCTCATTTTTCAAGAGGTCATTTATCCAGATGAACAGAAAGTTCTTCATGATTATTCAAACCCTGCGGGAACGTGCATTCGAAATCAATAATGAATCTGGATTCCATTTTGCGGAGGCATGTTGTTCTGTCGCCTCCACGTATTCCCAGATCCACTTTGTCCAATACTACCATTCTTAACAGGCTTTCATTTTGAAAATGATGTTCAAAGAAATGCCTAGCCACTGGGTATTGTGCATTATGGTTCTTAATAGCTCTGAGATGCTGTAAAACTCTCTCCTTTGCTTTCAGGGTAGTGCTCCCTATATACCATTTGTCACAAGGGCATATCAGTAAATATACGCAATACATGGTGTTACATGTCAAAGTTTTTTGTATGGTAAAAACTTTCCCCGTACTGGGTACAATTACCTCTTTGCAGTTAACATTGTTACGACATGCCTTGCATGACCTGCAGCACCTAAAGCCAGGTATGTCTTTCGGTTTTGTAGTACTGGTAACAGAGTTTGGACTCAGCTCGTCCCTTAGGGTTTTGCATTTTTTGAAGGTTATTTGAGGGTTTTGGTTTAGATAAGGTTTTAGGTGTTGATCAGTTAATAGCACATGTCAGTGCCTGTTAAGGATCTTTTTTACTTCAGTGGCCTGGCCTGAAAAGGTTGTGATAAACCTGATGTTGGGTTCTACACTTCTGCCTACGTTAGTATCCAGAAGATCCCTCCTGGCTTTAGTATCAGCTCTTACAACAGCCCCCTGTATGGTCTTGTTGTTATACCCACGTTCTTTGAAACGCTTGATCATTGTCTCCTTCTCTAGTTCAAACGCTTCTGCTGTGCTACAGTTGCGCTTCGCACGTAACAGCTTCCCATAGGGGATGCTGTCTACAAGTTTTCTAGGGTGTGCACTTCTTGCGTTTAGTAGGCTGTTGCCAGCTGTAGCCTTTCTGTAAAGACTTGTAGTCATCATGTTCCTTGTATCTCAATTGTGACATCAAGGATTTCAGAGCGGTTCTGGGGGCCTCTGTTGTCACGTCGGGCTGACCACCGGCCTTGCCGACTGCGGCCGCCATCTTGGGTAGGCTTTCTGACTCGTAGCGGTCTAGTGCGAGGGCGTCTCCTGCCCCTCGCGCTATAAATTGGGCTCATTAGTTTGCCCGCGTTACCTACACAGGCTGCTCCCCTCACACACAGGGAGTTGGCCATACACCCCTCTGCTCTTGGGAGCCTTTAATTGTTTTAAAAAGCTTCGTTTTTAATTTTTGACAATCTTAACTGTGTTCTGTACTAGAATTTTACTGTTAGCAATCTGTTCACTGCTCTTACTTGTGGGGGCTTGGGGGCATTTCAGAGCGGTTCTGGGGGCCTCTGTTGTCACGTCGGGCTGACCACCGGCCTTGCCGACTGCGGCCGCCATCTTGGGTAGGCTTTCTGACTCGTAGCGGTCTAGTGCGAGGGCGTCTCCTGCACCTCGCGCTTCATAAATGGCGACCATTCGTCGCCCGCGCAGCGGGCGGGTGCAGCGGGCGCGCCGATGGCGCGCCGGAGGCGCGCCAGAGGCAAGCCCATCTGTGCCCGTCCGGGCCAGGACGGACCTAGGGCCACAGACCCTGCCCGTGTCTGAAGCTACTCCCACCACATACACGAAAGAGGAATTAGTTCTTTTAAAGCCGTCAAACTCGCGTTATTGTCATCATGGATTAGGAGCTGATGCTCTATTCATGCCATGTGTCTATTGCTCATTCAGGGACCAGGGTGGGAGAAACAAAGCTCTTACTAAAGACCCCCTTAGGCTAGGCCTTCTGAATTGTAGGTCCCTGCCCAAACACGCTCTACAAATCTTACATTTGATTGAAGACACTAACTTAGACATCCTGTTTCTGACCGAAACATGGACGTCTGTTGACTCTGATTTTGACTTACTTAATGTCCTTCCATCTGGTTATCTCATTCAGTCCCTCCATAGACCTTTGGGAAAGGGAGGTGGCTTAGCTATAATCCACAGGGAGAAGCTGTCCTGCAGAATAGATAAAGGGCCCATCCAAGATGCAGAGAGCTGTTATTTTCGGATCCAGTCATCGCCGAATCATTCCCTTTCGGGCATTTTGGTCTATCGCCCCCCGGGGACAATAAAACAGTTTTCCACCTCCATTCTGGACCATGTTCCCGTCTTAGCTGCATCCTCTCCCAATTTCATTCTACTGGGGGATCTGAATCTTCATTTTGACCTACAGGAGGATAAAATAGCATCTGACCTGAGATCGGAACTCATGACAGCTAACCTCAGGCTCCATAATAGGGAACCTACTCATGTGAAGGGACACTTGTTAGACTGTGTGTTCTCTAATATCTCACATCTTCAGACGAGCCCTCCTCTCCCTATGCCCTGGTCGGATCACTTCTTGGTGCCGTTTGAATTGAACTTTATGAGGGATCCTCCTCCTCTTCCCGGTCCTAGGGCACCTCGTACCTATAAGAGAATTTGGTCACGACTATCAACTGAGAATCTCTCCCTTATTCTTGAACAATCAGTCCCCCCATCTGGATGCGATCCCCTGGTAGCCGATGTTGCCTTCCATGACTGGCTCCGCCAAGCATTAGATATGGAACTACCTCTCAAAGCTATCTCAAATAAAAGGAGTGGCCCTAAGTCCTCCTGGTACACCCCTGAACTGGGATGTATGAGAAAGAAATGTAAAAAGCTGGAGCGAGAATGGCGGAAGAACTGGGCGACCACCACAAAAGATAACTATCGTGATGCCATGAGAGCATACAAGGTGGCTTGCAATTTGACCAAAGCCGCCCATTTTGAGGAACGAATCAGAATGGCAGGTAACTCTTCTAGAGAAACTTATCAGATCCTTAAAGAGCTTCTCACTGTCCCCACTCCCCCGGTAACTCAGGAGGTAAATTCTGATAAATGCAATCAACTGGCCCAGTTTTTTGATGTAAAAATACAGAACATCTTAGCCAGTCTTCCTCTGAGCACCGGTAGGGTAGACAAAGCAGCTCCGGAGGCCGCACTGGACGTAAAGGTGTTTGATAGCTTCTCCCCCGTCTCAAAGGAGGCTTTTTGTGAGGAGCTTTCAGCCCTGAAGAGCGGCTCCCCGTCGGACCCCATGCCCATTCGGATCCTCAAGCAATTTACGAACATCATTGCAGGCCCTGCTATCGACCTGCTGAATGCCTCATTCACCCATGGCATTGTTCCACCTAGTTGGAAGCAAGCCATTGTCAAGGCCCTTCTGAAAAAACCAGGCCTTGATCCGGCCGATTTGGCGAATTACCGTCCCATCTCGCTTCTGCCCGGGCTGAACAAGATCGCCGAGAAGTTTGCCAAGCGCCAGCTTTCGCATTTCCTGGAATCTAACGATCTACTGGGTCGTACTCAGACGGGCTTTCGGCCTGGCCAGGGAACCGACTCGGCCTTGATTTCAATGGTGGAGGAAGGCAGATGCATCTTGGATTCGGGAGGATCCGCTGCGGTGGTCCTCCTGGATCTAAGCGCTGCATTTGACACGGTTGATCATAATATCTTGATCAACCGTTTGGGGAAGATTGGAGTGAGAGGGTCAGCCCTCAAATGGCTCGCGTCATACTTGAGTGGCCGGACTTATCAGGTTTGCGAAGGCAATTTTCGATCTCTGCCTACCCCCCTTCAGTGTGGAGTACCGCAGGGCTCTTCATTGAGCCCTACGCTTTTTAACATCTACATGGCCCCACTGGAGGCGGTGGTCTCACCCTTCGGGGTGAAAATCGCAACCTATGCAGACGACACTCAACTGATCGTCTCGCTGTCCCTCTCGGAAAGCCAGGGGGAAAAGTTCGCATCGTGTTTAGTCAACATCATGTCATGGATGTCGGACTCCCGGCTCAAACTAAATGGGACGAAAACGGAGCTGATGCTTCTTGGCAATCTATGTTCAACACTCCCCAAATCCATGTGGCCGGATAGTCTAGGTGCTCCCCCAGTTCCCAAAGAAGCAATAAAAAGTCTGGGGGTCTGGCTAGAACCCAAACTGTCAATGACCACTCAAGCTAAACGAGTGGCAGGGACTTGCTATGGTCTGCTCAGGTCAGTACGGAAGATCCTCCCGCTACTCCCTGAAAACTCCCGGAAACTACTGGTGCAAGGATTAGTCATGTCAAGGCTGGATTATAGCAACGCCTTATTCCTTGGTTCACCAGAATCCACTCTGAATGTGCTCCAAAGAGCTCAGAATGCGGCTGCACGAATGCTCACTGGTACTGCCAAAAGATCATCAGCTAAGCCTGCTCTCAAGGCCTTGCATTGGCTCCCAATTCGAGCTCGCATAAAATTTAAATCCCTTTGCATCGTGTTTAAAGCTTTGCAAGGATTAGGCCCTCCAATCCTTAGAGACCTGGTGCGCCCTTACAAACCTACGCGGCCCTTCGCTCGGATGATGGTAATTTTGTGGTGATACCCAGAGCCAAAAAGGTGAAGTCCGGCGGTCGCCGGTTCTCTATTAATGCAGGCCAATTATGGAATGCTCTGCCGATGGCCCTGCGGAAAGAATCTAATTTAGTGCGTTTCCGCAAGGCATTGAAAACGTATCTCTTCCCCTTTTAGGCTTTCGCTTCTGTTGTATTTGGGCGGTGGTCCTGTGTTTGGTTTCAGCGCTGGGACGCTCAAGGGCAGCCATGCGCTTTAACAAAAGAAAAAAAAAAAAAAGGAACTCAATCTTTGATCTGTGTATGTGCTCAGTAAATTTCAAATTCAGTGTGTTGTTGTTTAACTTGCATACAAATTTACTTGCGGATTCCTCCGTGCCATCCCAGATCAGAAAGATGTCATCGATATACCTAAGCCACAGGACAACCTGGTTGTTAAATTCGGCGACCTGACTGGACACCTGCTCCTCCCACCACCCCATGAAGAGGTTGGCATAACTAGGGGCGAAGCAGGTGCCCATCGCCGTGCCCTGTGACTGTCGGTATACCAATTCATCAAAGATGAAGAAATAGTGGGTTAGACAGAAATCAATCAATTCCAGTAGCATACCAGAATGTTCTAGAAATGCAATGGACCTAGATTTTAGAAAGTCTCTCACTGCTTGTAGTCCCAGACTGTGTTTGATGCACGTATAAAGGCTACTAACATCTAAGGTAACCAAGATGTAAGTCGGCTCCCAGAGGATTCCTTCTAAGCATTTAAGAAAATGTGTTGTATCTTTCAGATACGTAGGCAAGGCTATTACAAATGGTCTAAGGTAATAGTCGATATGCTGGGAGGTTTTCTCCAGTAAAGAACCCATAGATGACACTATTGGTCTCCCTGGTGGATCAGTGGCATTTTTGTGTACTTTAGGGAGAAGGTACAGAATTGGGATTTTGGGGTGGTCACATTTAAGGAATAGATACTCCTCCCAAGTAAGCAGACCTTTGTCTCTGTAGTTCTGTAATTTTATTTCAAACAAACCCTTAGTCTGTCTAAAATCAGAAAACGAGCTCAATTCATAGCAATTCCCATCTCCCAACTGTCTATGCCCTTCCGCTAGATATTTGCTTTTCTCCAAAACAACAACATTTCCACCTTTATCCGCATGGCGGATAACAATACTATCATCCTCCTTCAAGCTTTTAATTGCCTTATGATGTTCAAACGACACATTTTTCTTGTTGTTTGGCATGCGATCCAATCTCAACTTCTTAAGGTCAGATAGAACACCCCTCTCAAAAACTTCCACGGCTTCGCACACAATCTGGGGAATGAATTTAGATTTCATTTTGAAATTGCTCCCTGGATTCAGATTGGTATCAACCTCATCATCAGATAAATACTCATTACCATCAATCACACCAGATGAAATAATTTCCATTAATTCCATATCATTTAGATCCAAATTACTTTTAGAGTTAGTTCCTCCAATGGGTGGAGGTTTGGAGGGGTGGGTCTCAAACCACTTTTTTAATTTCAAATGCCTTGAAAAATAAAACAAGTCAATCCTTGTTTAGGCATAGTTAAGATTGTTAGAGGGGCAGAATGATAATCCCAAGGATAGTACCTCATGTTCATGCACAGTTAATGACCTGGTAGATAGATTTATTACCGTCATACTTGGGTCTTGCTGCCCCTTGTCATCACTCCCACGGGCTGCTTTGCGGCGTTGCTGTCTGATTTTTGCTTTTTTGTTCCTTTCGGTCTTCCCCGATTTCCTCTGCCGCGCCCTCTTTGACCTCCCTGGTCTTGTTGTTGGTCTTTCCGCCCCGGGTTTAATACTTGGAACTGCAATAAAAAACGCTTCCTCAGTTCTTCCTGATCATCTCCCGTGGTTTGATTTAGACCCACCGTGGTTAGATCCTGTAGACTCCCGTCTGAAACATCACTTTCTTCCGGTTCCACTTGCACCAATGTTGTTACATTTCTTGCCATTTTCGGGGCTGATTTGTCAAAAAGGTGGTCTTATTTCCGTTGGAAAGTTAAAGTACGACCTGCCTGATAGTCTTTATAGTCTCTTAGGAATTTGCGTTGTTTTTTAGCAGTTATTTCCTCTTCTAATTTTTGAATCTTTACCTCCAAATTTTTTGTATATTCATCAAAGGCATCCTTTCCCATTATAGGAATTATCTCGGCAATCAGTGATTCAATTTGTTCCAAAAGTTTCTTCCGGTCCTTTAGCGCATATTTGACCAATATGCGCATCATGGTCATTGAACATGCAGCGGAGTTGTTTGACCACTCGTCTAACATGTCAGGATCCGGATCTTCAAAGGTGGGGACAGTGAAAATTCTGAGGCCCCGCGGCACTCTTCCGGCGTCAATATAACGCTGAAGGGATTCCGCCTCCCACCACTTCCCAAGTTCCTTTTTGTATAATTTCTCTAACTTGGAAAGCAAAGTCTGTATATGTACTTCCTTACCGATGTTCACTGCTTGCGCCTTTGGATCTGTCAGAATGCCACCTTGCATGAAAAATAATTTGTCAGCTGTCGCTTTACGTCTTGAATCCATTGCTGCCATTGTTAGTTGTATCGCACTTGCAAACCCAGGGCACTTAGCCTATACTAAAGACTATATTACAAATGAATAAGTGAAAGCATTTTAACTGATAGATGCGTTATTCTTTGTTTAAGTCGTTTCTCAACCCATACAATGGTTAAAATAGGTAATACCTATAGTGATAAGCGACTAAAATAATGGGGATACAAACTGTACAATTGTGAATTATGAACAATTCTAATGTTGACAGCAATGACTACATATTATGCACTGTTTATTTTGCGAAACAAATGTTTTATTTTTCCAATTGTAAATTTAAAACTACCTCACCCATAATGCATCATTATATGCAATTGGATAGGAAGGTATATAAACTAGAAAGTAATGATGGACAAGTGGTAACACTGTGATCAAGACCTGCGGTCGAAACGCGTAGGTGAAGGGGATTGTTTTCAGTCTCTTGTCAAATAAACCCAACTGAGTGAATTGAGCGAGTGCGGACATTAATCTTTTCTTGGTGAAAAATTTTACTGTGGGGACGTTCATCTCCACTGTCCTGCACTGGCCGTGCAAAGCGTGCACTTGCACGTGAACAATTTGGTGGATAATTTATGAAAAGGCAAGTTGCACCAGACCGTCTTCGGAGAAACCCGGCTTGGAGGAGTTAAATTGACAACGCCTCGCAGAGTAAGTGCAGCGGCACGGATTTCATCGTGACGAAGCAACGAACGCGAGAAGCCTAGCATTTGGGCATCTAGACATTTGAAACCGAGGAAACTGCCAGAGGCATTCCGCCACTAGGGAAGAGAAAAAGAAAACATAAGACGCGGTGCCTCGCGACTGAAAAATAAGGTGAGAGCGCCTAGCGTCTGTTTGTTTATGTTGACGGAAACGCCCAGCAGGGTCGCGGCGTGCGAAGCAGTTGAGTGAAGGTGAACCGGCTGAAACAAAACAAAAAGTCAGCGACTGGAACTGCAAAAATAAACGCGCTCAATTCATAAGGGTTTAAGAGACTTAAATTAACGTTTCCCCAGCCACAAGAACAGTTTTTTTGTGGAAACTAAGAACATTTGTGCAGAAAACAAAATATTTGGTACAAAATGGAAGAAAGAGCAAACAAACGAGCAATGCGTGCTCAAACGATGTTCCAAAAGGGGAAGAGGGCAGAAAGCGCCACTAATAATACTGGGAAAGAACTTGAACCAACTGACCCTGGAGTAATGACATTGAAACAGCTATTCGTGAAATTGGAAAGATTACTGAAAAAGGAAATATCCAAAAGTTGGGAAATAATCACAATGGAAAAGTACCTTGAATGCAAAATGATCCTGAGAGGACTCAGAATATATACCCTCCCAAACCACCCAGATACACGTCCTGAAATGCTTATTGACTGGGGTAATAACAATATGCAGTGCTCAACAAATATGATCAGAATCATAGTTAAACATGCTAAAATTGATGTTGATGAATTGCATGAGAAAATAGCTGAAGTAGAATCTCTCATATTATCTCATGGCAAAGAAGATGAGGCAAAAAAACATAGGAAAGACATGGAAGCCTCATTGGATAAACATGAGACAGAAGTAGAAGAACGAAAAGAACGAAAATATAGAAGAGATGAGCAGGACTACTCATGCGGAAAAATATTAACTTTTGCTAAAAGATTTGAAAATCTCAAACAGCAAATGAAGATGCAACCGCAACCGGAAACTCCCAATACATCATTGAGCGAATCTGACACAGACTGGAGTGGTGGTGAAGAACAAGAAAATCCAGGAATCAGAACCCCTTTTTTAGAAGAAGTCAAGTTGGTATACTTAGACCAACAACGATCAAGAGGAAGAGGACGAGGACGAGGGAGAGGAAGAGGCCAGGGACAACAGAGAACAAAAGCAAAGGGAAAAAGTCAACCAAATCCGACAAAAAGCCAAGGAAAACCAGAAGAGGCTCCGGAAAAAACAAGGGGGTATCATCTAAGAAATCGAGTAACCAACTGATTTTGGAAAATAAAGAACCTGACCCTTACTTGATTATTGACCTATCAAAACACGTACTAACAAGGGCAGAGGAAAATTTACTGAACAAAGGCTTAACTTTCTGCCCGGAAACTCATTTTGATCCAGTGGAAACAAAAATTGATCTGTATAAATATACGCGTAAACTGAAATTGGCAAAATTAAAAAAAAAAGAGAAACACAAACTGATACTGAAGATCAGAAAATTGATATTTCTGATGGAACTGATATGCGGATCACGATTGGGGAAATTCCAGCAATGCGCATTGCATTTGAGCTTGCTAATGAGGTGGAGGATTCCACGATGACCGACAGCCAAATGCTACAAACCATGGGACAGAGTATAGATAAACATCAAAAAACAAAATTTTAAAAACTATCGAGATTCTGCCCTGCATTACATCCAGGCAATAAAATAGATATATTATTTGATCTTGTAAATGGAGATCTTGAAAAAAGGAAAAAATATACAAAAAGGAAAAAAGAAAATATGTCAATTTCAGAACGCAAAGTCCTCAAGGCACTGATGGAAAATGACTTGCTAGAAATCAAACCCGCGGACAAAGGCGGTAACATAGTCATTATGGAGAAAACTGATTACATGCAGGAAGCAATGCGCCAACTAAGTGACACAAAAAATTATGAGAAACTGAAGAAAAATCCGATCAATGAATTGATTGTTGAATTAAATATCAAGTTGGCCAAATGGCATAATCAAGGACTACTTACAGATCAAGAAGTACAATTTCTAACTAATGAAGATCCTATTATGCCAACAATGTACTTCCTGCCGAAAGTGCATAAGACACTAAAGAAACCTCTTGGGAGACCCATCATTGCCAGTTGTGGCTCAATATATGAGAACCTTTCAATCTATGTGGATTCCTTCCTGGCACCAATAGTCCCTACTTTAACGTCATATATCAAGGACACGGGAGACTTTTTACGCAATTTGATGAACATTGCCTGGGTGGAAGGATACCAACTAGCTACCATTGATGTAGTATCCTTATATACTTCCATAACTCATAACATGGGTCTCACAGCTATGGAATCTTTCTTCAAACAGAAACCTCTTGAAGAGTTACAGCATTGGTATATGATCAAGGAAATGACAGAACTTTGTCTAAACAATAACATCTTTCTCTTTTATAAAACATACTATGCTCAACGATGCGGAACAGCCATGGGAGTTGCATTTTCCCCAAGCTACGCCAACCTAGCAATGGGTTGGTGGGAGAGAACAACAGCTTGGGGGGAAGAGTATGACCATTATACATCCAAGGTCGTACTCTGGCTCCGATTTATCGATGACCTTTTCCTGATCTGGAATGGTACAACCGTGGAATTTAACATGTATCTAGATGAACTAAACAGCAATGAATTAGGATTAAGATTCACATCTACAATTAGTGATAAGGAAATAGTTTTTCTAGATACCATGGTCTATGTGGCAAATGGACAAATTGAAACAACAGTCCACCGCAAATCCACGGTGACGAACAGTATATTGCATGGAGAAAGTTTTCATCCTACAAATCTGAAAAAAAGTATCCCTTATGATGAATTCATTAGGATGAAAAGAAATTGTTCTAATATGAAAGAAATGAACTGTAAATACAAAGAAACTGCCAAGAGATTCCTCAAAAGAGGGTACAACTACAATGATGTAAAAAAAGGAAAACTAAAAGCTAGAGCTTTGAATAGAGCAGAAACATTGATCAACAACGCAACATTGGATACGATAACAAAAAAACAACCTGAACCCATTAGGATGATAACAACCTACCGCAAAGAAACTCAAAATGTGAGAAAAATATTGAATAAATATTGGAATGTCCTAAAGAAGGACCCGGACATTGGTGGACAACTTGGAGATCATCCGCAAATAACCTATAGGAGACCACAATCGTTACAAGACAAACTGGTGAGAAGCCATTTTCAATTGAAAAAGAAAAAGGACTGGTTAACATCGAAACAAAATGGCTTTAATAAATGTTATCAATGCAAGGCATGTACTATAGGCCAGTCTTTGAAATCCTTGAAAGATCCACATGGCAAGATCATCAATGTGGAGGATACTATCACATGCAAAACAACCTATGTGGTATATATGCTAACATGTGCATGTGGTAAAAAATACATTGGAATGACTACTTGTCCATTGCACAAAAGGATCCTGGAACATATTAGGGCAATTCAGAATGGCGATATGTCCTACGCTATAGCTAAACATATGTCCAAACATACTGGAGAAATGTGGAAAGATGTTCGCTACAGTGGACTTGCTACCATCCCTCAACATGAAAGAGGAGGGAATAGGAAACAACTACTCAGACGATTGGAGTCGCGCCTGATCATCAGATTTCAAACAAAAATGCCGAGGGGATTAAATATGGACGAAGAGATGCACGTTCACTTGTGAACTGTATATGATGAAATTAGATTGCTCAAAGAACCATTGAAACCAGAACTGCTGCAACATTGATAAAACCATGAATTGGAAAGGCACTTAGCCATTACTAAGAAATATGAACCCATTTGTACAAATTTGAAACCCAGGGCACTTAGCCTATACTAAAGACTATATTACAAATGAATAAGTGAAAGCATTTTAACTGATAGATGCGTTATTCTTTGTTTAAGTCGTTTCTCAACCCATACAATGGTTAAAATAGGTAATACCTATAGTGATAAGCGACTAAAATAATGGGGATACAAACTGTACAATTGTGAATTATGAACAATTCTAATGTTGACAGCAATGACTACATATTATGCACTGTTTATTTTGCGAAACAAATGTTTTATTTTTCCAATTGTAAATTTAAAACTACCTCACCCATAATGCATCATTATATGCAATTGGATAGGAAGGTATATAAACTAGAAAGTAATGATGGACAAGTGGTAACACTGTGATCAAGACCTGCGGTCGAAACGCGTAGGTGAAGGAGATTGTTTTCAGTCTCTTGTCAAATAAACCCAACTGAGTGAATTGAGCGAGTGCGGACATTAATCTTTTCTTGGTGAAAAATTTTACTGTGGGGACGTTCATCTCCGCTGTCCTGCACCGGCCGTGGAAAGTGTGCACTTGCACGTGAACAATTTGGTGGATAATATATATATATATATATATGTATATATATATATATATATATATATATATATATATATATATATATATATATATATATATATATATATATGTCACTGAAAAAACCATAGGTTTAAGGCACGTTATAGTTAGGAATTAGCATTTAAAAAACCTTGCAAATTCACTGAAAAAACCATAGGTTTCACACATGTTATAGTGTTATAGTTAGCTGGACTTTTCACTCATACAAAACCATTGAAATTCCCCCGTTATAGTTAGTTCAGCTAACTATAACTCGCGCGCCCGCAATCCACTGCTGATGATGTCACATATTACATCATTCATGACATGGTCAGTGACATCACACATGACATCACTGATGACATCTCAAACATATGTTTTATATATTTAAGAAAGAAAGCAAAAATATTTAAATGATTATAGAATGTGATATGATTACCTTTAAATAGAATATAATAATGAGTTCAGTAAAAACATTACAAGAAATATAGGTTATTTTAGGAATTACTACGTGCAAAGTAATGATTTGAAGCAATGTCATAATCTTCAATTTATCTTTCATTTCCACAGAGGGATCATATTGTTAATGTATATTTTAATTTATATTAAACTTTATGATCCTCCAACTGGAGTTGGATGACTTCCAAACGAGAATATTTTTTTTCTAAGTATGCAAGTATATCTTAATGATTAAAAAATTTAGTATAAATAAGGTTGAGAAAATACTTAGCATTAAAAGAGAATACTCTAACTGCTAGAGTGAAAATGGGCTAACAGTATTTACATTGAGTAGTGCTTTTCGTAATTTTCACTCGTGAAGAACAAGAGGATTATCTTCGCAAGTACTTTTTTTCAACAAAAAATATAATTGTGTCTTCAAATATTAATGTGAATATTAATTCTTTCAATTTTTAAAAATGATTGTAAAATGTAATAATTACATGAAATGTACATAAAAAAAGATGTAGTGAGGGAGTGTTTGGCGTAGCACTTCTATTCTACTTTATCTGAAAGTTAAAAAAAGCCCAAACATTTAGAAAAAATGATGGGGCAACACTTATATAATGTACACTAAATAAATGATTGCTTATGATAAAATAAAAGAAATGTGGTCCAACGCTTGATACCAATGAATGAAAAAAATAAAATTTGCATTTCACCCATATGTTGAATATAAAAGACTCAATAAAAATATTTTGAAAACTCGTGCATATTTGTAATACCTTTACAGTCAACAAACTCGTAAGCAGAGTACACAGTTTAAGTTAGAAAAACACCCTACCACCAATGTTTCCTCTAATTTTTTTCATCTGTGTGCGGCAGAGGAGGGTCTCTGTGCGCTGCGACCATGGCTCTGTGCACCAGGAACCAAACCGCGCATGTCTGCGGCGTCAAATGGCACTCAAAACATTTACTTTTAAAAGTGAAAAGATGGTGCATTTTCACACATACAGCGCCACAATAAGTGTCTTAAGGGCAGTTTGCAAATTTATAGTATTGCCTGTATTTTCATTGTTGTGTCTGTGACTGCTCTTGTCTGTCTTCCCCGCTGCCTGTACGTGGTCCGTGCCCCTTTTCTTCCCTCTGTTCCCCTCGCTGTCCCCGTGCTCTCTCTGCCCGGTCTTTCCTTCTGTACCCCTCGCTGGCCGTGTCTCTGCCCAATTTTCCCTTCTGTTCCGATCGCTGCCCCCGTGCCTCTCTGCCCGTTCTGCCTTCTGTTCTTAGCTGCCCCTATATTTCTGTATTCTGTATTTTGCCTCTGTGTCATTAGTTTCTTGTGCCCGTCTGCCATCTGTGCCACTCGTTTTTGTGCCCCTTTTGCCTTCTGTTCCACTCGTTTTACCTTCGTTTTTGTGCCTTTCTGCCCTCTGTTCCACTCATTTTTGTGCCCTTCTGCCCTCAGTTCCACTCGTTTTTGTGCCCTTCTGCCCACTGTCCCACTCGTTTTTGTGCTCTTCTGCCCTCAGTTCCACTCGTTTTTGTGCCTTTCTGCCCTCTGTCCCACTCGTTTTTGTGCCTTTCTGCCCTCAGTTCCACTCGTTTTTGTGCCCTTCTGCCCTCTATCCCACTCGTTTGTGCCCTTCTGTCCTCATTTCCACTCGTTTGTGCTCTCTGCCCTCTGTTCCACTCGTTTTTGTGCCATTCTGCCCTCAGTTCCACTCGTTTTTGTGCCCTTCTGCCCTCTGTCCCACTCGTTTTTGTGCCCTTCTGCCCTCTGTCCCAATCGTCCCACTCGTTTTTGTGCCCTTTTGCCCTCTGTCCCACTCGTTTTCTGCCCTTCTGCCCTCAGTTCCAATAGTTTTTGTGCCCTTCTGCCCTCAGTTCCACTCGTTTTTGTGCCCTTCTGCCCTCTGTCCCACTAGTTTTTGTGCCCTTCTGCCCTCTGTTCCACTCGTTTTTCCCCTGTTTTTGTGCCCCTTTTGCCTTCTGTTCCCCTCGTTTCCCCAGCAGCTGTGCCCCCTGCGACCCACCCCCCTGACTGCCCACTGTGGCATTTTGTTTAAATATTGCTGTTAATCAGATCCCCTTCACGGGCTCTGATTAACAGCAATACTTAAACAAAAGGGCACAGTCTGCCCCGCGCATTACTAACAAAAGCGTAGAGACAGTTTCCAAACACAGTGTGTGCTAAAGTACGCGCTGTGTTTGGAAACTGACTACGCTTTTGTTAGTAAACGCGGGGCAGTCTGTGGCCTTTTGTTTAGGTATTGTTGTTAATCGGAGCGCGTGAAGGGGCTCTGATTAACAGCAATACTTAAACAAAAGGCCACAGTTTGCCCTGCGCTCCCACAAGCCCCACGCCTCCTTACCTGCACTGCTCACTTGCCTCATGTTCAAGCCGCTCGCTTCTTTCAAAACACACAAGATGATGGACGGAATGTTGCACAATGGCAAAACATTCACCCCCAGTCACAGATCTGGGTTTAATCCATCGTTATTTTGCTCACCAAACCACCCCAGTTCAGACATGGCCATATGCAAATCAGTCTTGACCCTGTGCCTCATGGGAACAGTCCAGCCCCAACTGCCAAGCCATGTCTTCCCTGGACCGGAATCAAGCCTCCTAGGACCGGTTTCTGGCTATCAGCAGTCTTCAGCCAGGATAGCTTGACTCCAGTGGCTTAGTGAGCACGGGACCCACGTCTGGGCATACCCTTTCCACATAGGGTGAACAGCAAAACACAATCGGCCGGCGGCGTGACTTTCTCGCATGACATCCTGTGAGCGTGCTCCACGCGAGGCGGTGGCGTGGGGGAGGTGCGCGCACCATAGCGGTAACGGTGCCTACTATAACTAGTTTTTGATACGCATTGTAAAATAAAGTGCGTCACAAAATGGGTTACATACATGGTGAGTGTATTGTAATGTCACATAACAAAAAAAGCCAATCAAAATTAGCATCAGGAAGGTAGACGTAACCACACAACAGCCAATCAAATGTTTTTCAAAATCTACGCAAGGAAAGGGATTGGTCGCTAATACGTCTCCTTACAATGCTTCAGAACCAATCAAAAAGAGGTGTTGAAAGTATCTGTTTTTAACATACGAGCAAATCAGATAACCTTGCAAGTACACGCAGCGAGAAGCAATTATTAAAGATCACTTGCTTTCGCAAGACCCCGAAAGGATTCTTCCAGAATAAGTACGCACTTCACTACCAGACCCCATTTAATGATTATGCAGGCTCTCAAGACTAAACACTTCACAAATCATCTCTCATCACTTTCTCTTCTATTTTAGTGTATTGTGTGAGGCAGACTGCGTGACCCTATGCCTAGAGCCCTCGAAGGCCCTGGAGACTGCCACGCCCTAGGGCCAGCTCCTGCAGTGTCCCGTAGCTGTGCGGCCCCCATCCCAACATTTAAAAGCCCCAGGGGTTGGTGGTAAATTAATCAAGGCTGAAAACGTTAGTACAGCTCACTCCGCTTACGCTACCAGGAAAACTCAACAACACTACATAGCCCAGATTTCCATTGTAGTGATTTCTTAGTTGCAGGTCTAGTAGTCAGAACGGCACACACACACTCCCTCATGGCTGGTATACACCCACACCACACCCATCCAGCGCATCCGTCACTACACACGTGACCCTACCTACAAAAAAGATGGGGCGCACGTTTATATATTAGTTTAATTTGTGTAGGCGTATCATTTGTTTAAAAAGTATTTTGTCCTATTGTTTATTGTAAAGTATGTTCTTTTCTTTTCTCTTCTCTCTTTCCTCTGGTGTGTATATATTACAACACTCTCCATTTTTTTGGGTGTGTGAATTTGTATTTCTCACTAATTTAAATACTGTACGTGAACCTTTGTTAGGATTCCAGTCTAGATTTCAGCAGGTGTCATTATTAAATAATGGTTTGATGATGTTCAAAAGTGCGAATTCAAGGCCCTCTCACACAGGTAGACACATTAATTGAACAAGCGCAAAGAGAGGAGAACATAAACCTCACATAAATGTGTCCTCCATGTGCTCCTGCTAGTGCAAATAGTAAAACAAATACCGCAACGTAGCATTGCAAATCAAAACAAATCCAGACATATCACTTCAAGTCATGCTCATAAGTCTTTCTGATGTTAATCACAAGTCTGAAGTAGGTATTAACTGTCACTATTGTTTCATCGGACGCTAAGCATTGAAGGAATTAAAGTGCTTGTCTCATGAAGTGTTTATTGGAAAGGGCTTTAATAGTGCAGGAACTGGGTTTTGAATACAACTACAGAAGAGCATTATATGTAAAGTGCTTTGCCGGCAAAACCAGATCGCAAGGGCCTAATTCAAGATTATGCTCCCAGTTGTTGTAGTGGGGAAAAGCAACAGACCTATGAAATATGTTTACTCTAAAACTCAAAAGAATAAAGTGCAGCACAGCAAATGCTGTGCATTAAGTATGCAGAAAGGTCTGGCGAACATCAATAGGGGCCAACGATAGGTAGGAAATAACAGAGGGCAAGGTTCTGACTTTTCCCACCTCGCAGCCACATATAGTGTGTAACACGCTTCCCTCATTGCCCTTCTGCCCAAGGAGGGTAAAGTTGTAGGGTTTTCAAATACGTCCGGTCTGGACAGGGCTGTGGCAGTGTCCTTGACTTCCCTACGCGAAGGGATCTTAAGACAGCTGTGAAGGCAAGTGTCCCTTTTTGACATGCCCCCCCCCCACACTTTTTGCTTCGTATCTGATGCAATTTTGACAGGAAATTCACTTGGTTCCTGCTATCAAAGTCCCCTGTGTCAGATCTCATTCCCTAAATGGTACAATTGTTCCCGCAATTGGCAATACCTTTAGCACCCCCTATAAGTCTGTACTAAATGGTAACCCTGGTACCTAGGGCAAGGAGCCTAAAAAGGGTCCCTAAGGGCTTCAACATGCATTGTGCCACCCTAAGGGACCCTCAGCACCAACATGCAAGCTGTCATTGCAGGCTATGTGCCATGGTGCAAACAAAAGTGAAAAAACGATATGGCACACATCCCTGTGTGCATTGCCTACAGATACTGCTTGCAGTATAGGTAAGTTACCGCTACAGCAGGCCTTACAGCTCTAAGGCAGGGTTACTAAATGTGTGGACATAACTTTCTGAGCAGCTATGACACTGTGATGTCTAAGTCAATTCTTGGGTATCACAAGTGAACAGGGAAGCTATTTTAAGTACATGTGCTGGACACTGGTAAAAACGAGTTCCCCAGCTACATGAAGGTTTCACTAAACTCTATAGTGTTTGGTATCAAACATATTGTATTAATTAACCCAAACTGTATTGATAAACCCAAACTGACTCCAGTGGTGGATTTATTAATACATGCACCCAGAGGGCATCTTAGAGGTGCCCCCTGAAAACCTAGTAACCTCTGGTGTAGACCAGTCTGCCACCACAGATAGGTTTCTGATCCCCTGCAGGTGAGAGCCTACACTCTGAGGGCAGAAACAATGCCTGTTTAACCGGAGGTGTTGTCAAGTCCTCCAAGCAGAATGGCTAAGTAATAAGCATATCAAGGCAGGAGGCTTCAAAGGCCTCTGCCGCCTTTGATATGTGACCACGGCTTCCACAAACGGGGGAAATGTCAACTCTCTGCACTGCAAAAAAACACACAAATGATGGACGGAATGCAGAACAAATCAAACATTCTTCCTCAGTCACAGATCTGGGTTAAATCCATAGTTTTGCTCACCATGCCACCCCAGTTTGGACCCTACTGTATGCAAATCAGTCTCGAGCCCTCCTCTCCATGGGAACATTCCAACCCAAACTTTAAGGCAAAGTCTTCCCTGGACCTGAAAACAAGCATTGTGGGACCGGTTTTGGAGTATCACCCCTCATCAGCCAGGCTAGCTTGAATCCAGTGATATAGGGAGCACGGGCCCACGTCTGGGCATACCCTTTCCACTTAGGGAGACCAAGCAAAAAAGAAAATACACAAGGGGGGCAGAGCTTGCTCACGACCGAGAGAGCCGCTTGAGCATTTATCTCTGTGACACCGTGTATCTATCCGAACATTATCCGACAGTCCCACGGCACCACGTACTTACATGCACGAGGCCTGCCTGCCGGAATATGTACGGAACACAACTGGCGAAATCCAACTCTTTTTGTGACCAAGATAAGTGGCGCTGCGTGGCCTGGACACTGTCCACCCTGCTGGGCCTGGATCCCCGGTCTGTGGGGAGGCACAGAGGCGGGAGCAGAACTGCAACGTGCCTCTGACAGGGGGAGCCTGTACGGCTTGTCGTCACTCTGTGGGATTAGATCGGCTCGTAGCCTCTGTGAGCACGGATACATTGCAGTGCCTCCGGGGAGCGGTCTAAGTGCTGGACGGCTTGAGAAGAGAGGTGAGGAGGCACACAGGTGTTGGATCCTTGCTCACCTGAACATCCAGATAGCTCTGCCGAAGAGATCTGAAGATAGTTCGTACCCACCCTTAAGTCTCTGATCTCACAACACTGAGTACAAACAGTGTGTAAAGAAAAGAAGCTCATGGGAAGGGGTACGTGGATAAAATAACAAAAGAGAGAAACACTGCTCAACACTGCTCCTCTCGTATCGTCTACTGGAAGGGAGATCAGTTTGCTGTGTTACCTATCAAAAGAAATCATCAAAATGAAGCATTACTACACCATTCCTATTATGTACTAAAGTATTACGCTCCTATTCTAAGACTTAACACTTGTGCATTATTTTCATGAATGTACCTCTTCGTTTTCTGGTCTTTTCTGTACACCTGATAGTAGTCTGGAGAAGGAAGCGATATCCTACATATAGTTGAAGAAAGAATTCGCATTTACTCTTGTATCAAAAACTATTCACACAATAGTATGTGGGGAACCATGTGTCATAACTCACTTCTCACTTATCTTGTATAATACACAATAATATCAAGAATGATTTTGCAGTGACCCACTATGTCCATTAAAGTCTCACATTACTTCAAGGAAGGCTGAAATAATACCATCATTTGCATAAGGAACATTTAGCACAAAAGTCTCTCGTAATTAGGGCTAAAACCTGTCTTGATTGTCTTCAAGAATTGAGCATAATAATAATGTCTCACACTTAGTCCGTGGATTATGTCTTCAATAAGAAAATAAAAATAAAATACCCCAAATGTTCTGCGATTATCCAAGAAAGATGGTATATGCCTTTCAACTTGTCTGTGCCTTTCGACTTTTAAAAATCCTTTTTCGAAATATTGTAAAGGCTGTTGTTTTGTTAGGGCGCTAACCTTTGTCTTCTTTTTGTTGCAGGTCATTCCGCTTTTAGCAGGGGACCGGAGATCAAGATGTTCCGGAAATGCGGGGGAAGAAGTCGGAGCCGGACCCGGAGCCGAGAACAAGATGCAGCCCCGGAGGGATGAGGAGACCAGGACAAGGGGAAGGGCGACTGGACTGAAGCACTCTGCTGCAGGAATCAGGACGCGGGATCTTCAGGTAAGCAGGATAGTCCGACGAGCACAAGCAACCGCTAGCGCTCTGGGCTTTCTTTCATAGGCAACAGCAGGTGGGGCTCACACGCGCTGCACCTTGAACAGGTTTCAGTTGCAAAACGTGCAGCGCTTCATTATTTATGCAAATAATAAATAAATATTTCTTGGTGTGTAGGGCTTAAGATAGTGGGGTGTTGGATTGTGAGAGCTGTAAGTTCTCTTTCCAGATCTCTCCTACGGTGACGGTATCCGGACTATTGGTGTAACGCCCTCCAGGATGCATCGGTAAGTTTGCTGACTCCCTGATGGAAACCGTTACGGTTTTGGCCTCTTTGACCACTAATTTTATGATGCTAGGAGATTTTAACCTCCATTTTAATGATTTGGCGGATCGCCTGGCGATTGACCTTCAATGCGACCTAAAGGTATATGAGGTAGACCTCATTAATTAAGGGGCTACTCATAATAAGGGCCATTTGCTCGACCCGATTTTTACTAATATTGCTGCCATGAAAGTCTTACCTCCCTTCCCACTCCCGTGGTCGGATCATTTGTTAATTTCACTCATCTGGGAAACGGAGGTCATTACTACACCTCCTTCCAGTGTCCGTAGTTCTGAAAGACCCTAGTCGAGGTTGTCGATTGAAAATCTGACTCTTGAATTGGAAGGTTCCCGTCCCTCTCCCGTCTTGGATCCAATTCTCGCAGATGCGAACTTGAGTAGATGGCTGACCAGCTCACTTGACTCTGTCCTCCCTAAAAGATCTGTTGTAAAGAGAGAGAAGAGATTGAGCTCTGCTCCATGGTATACGTCTGAGCTAAGAACCCTTATAAAGGGTTGCAAGAAGCTTGAACGTGCCTGGAGGAAGGATTGGGAGGAGACTAGTAAGGTCTAATATCACTCGGCGATTAGGGCCTATAAACTTGCTCTTCGGCGCAGTAAGGCCCAATTTTTTGAGGAGAGAATTAAGAATGCTTCGAACTCCTCTAGAGAAACTTTTATAGTGGTCAAGGAGCTTTTGAGGGTTCATGAGCCGCCTGCAGCCACTGACAATTTAGAAGAAAAATGCAATGATCTAGCAGACTATTTCCACACAAAAGTAGCAGACATTCTGAGTGCCCTGCCCCAGATAAATCAGAGAGCAGAGTCCAGTAGTAAACCAGCTGGACCTCCAGTCTGTTTAGAAGCTTTTGGACCTGTATCTGTGGAGGAGGACCTTAAGGCTCTTGCCACTATTAAGAGTGGCTCACCCTGTGACCCAGTCCCTATGAAGATCCTGAAACAGGTAGGCTCCACCATCGCCTATCCTGTGACTGAACTGATCAATGCCTCCCTGGCATCTGGCCTTGTCCCCCCGAACTGGAAGAGAGCAGTAGTAAAAGCTCTCTTGAAGAAGCCTAACTTGGATCCTCTCGACATGGCGAACTACAGGCCCATTTCTTTACTTCCTGGGCTTAGTAAAATCATGGAAAGGTTAGTGAATTTCCAGCTATCCCACTTTCTTGAGTCCAACGGCCTGTTGTGAGACTCCCAACCCGGCTTTCGGCCAGGACAGGGGACTGACACTGCCCTACTGGCAGTCGTTGAAGAAGCCAGAAGCATTTTGGATTCGGGAGGATCAGTGGCAGTGATCCTCCTGGACCTCAGTGCAGCTTTTGACACTGTTAGCCATCAAGTGTTACTTCAGCGGCTGTCAGACGCAGGGGTTACTGGGACAGCTCTGAAATGGCTGCAGTCGTTTCTTAGCAACCAGACCTACCAGGTATGGGAAGGTAATGCTCGTTCAGCATCAATCCCCCTCCAATGTGGTGTGCCACAAGGCTCCTCTTTGAGCCCCACATTGTTTAATGTTTATATGGCCCCCTTGGAGGATGTGGTGGCTCCATTTAAGATCAAAATCGTGAGCTATGCTGACGACACCCAGCTGGTGGTCTCTCTATCCCAGTCTGCTGAAAGTCTAGACATGCTTTATTCTTGCATGTCCAAAGTCTACACTTGGATGTGTGAGTCAGCATTAAAGCTGAATGGCTCTAAAACCGACATAATGCTACTAGGGTACAAAGGTCCGTCTCTTCCCTTGACTATCTGGCCTAGTTGTCTGGGCACTCTCCCCAACCCCAGGGAGGAGATTAAAAGTCTCGGGGTTTGGTTGGAGCAAGATCTTTCCTTCAGGACTCAGGCAAACAAAACGGCAGGAGTTTGCTTCGGTCTTCTTCGGTCAGTGCGGAAAGTTTTGCCTCTTCTCCCACCGCTATCCAGGAAGTTGCTGATTCAGGGGCTGATTATATCAAGACTTGATTACAGCAATGCTATCTATCTTGGCACACCTGAAGCAACATTTAACAAACTTCAGCAAATTCAAAATGCTGCAGCGCGGCTATTGAATAACACCCCTGCGTCACGATCGGCTAAACCTGCCCTGAGGGCATTGCACTGGTTGCCGGTGCGTGAAAGGGTTAAGTTTAAATCCCTCTGTCTGGCGCACAAAATTCTGCAGGGCAAAGGTCCACCGGCCCTGAAGAATCTAGTCATACCCTGTAAGGCCAACAGAACCCTACGCTCAGACCAGAAACACTGGCTTAAGATCCCCAAAATCAAAAAGGCACGCACAGGGGGAAGAAGATTCTCAGTGAATACAGCCGTTCTCTGGAACTCACTCCCATTGAATCTGCGTTCGGAGACGTGCCTTCTTCGTTTTCGCAAACTCTTGAAAACACATCTTTTCTGCTAAAATTGCTGACCGGGAGTATTTGCGACTGCCTCTTTACTGTTTCTGGAACAAGCGCTGGGATGCTCCAGGGTAACTATGCGCTATATAAGACTTTAAATAAATAAATAAATAAATAAAGGATTCCATGGGTGACTTGAAGCTTGGCAAACAAACCTTGGCAAAGAATGACAAACCTTGGCAAAACCCATACTCCAATACCAGATCGAGCAGTACTGCAGCCTTATTAAGCAGTCATGTAAATTGTTAAAATGTTACCTTGCACTAAACCTTATACAAAGTATATGCGTAATATTGCAATTCACAATTCCTCAGAACTACACTCATTGTGAGAAGAGGGGGCAAGCTCTTTGTTTAGAACAGCTCCTTACAACAGGTGCCCAGTGCCGGCTGGATTAACCCTGGCTGACGGGGTGTGACACTGGCGCCCATATAAAACCAGAATGGCCGGTCCCCCTCGCCCCCCACCACAGAACTTGGAAATGCGAACTGATCCCACGGGGTGTTTGGCCTGGGGTGGATGCCCATAACTGCCTTCTGTGACTGACTTGACGACTGCCAATTTTGACCCGTGCGGGTTGATAGCGCTACACACGGGCCGGGAAAAGTCAGCACATATGTGGCTTGTGGGTCCTGAGCCGGAATGAAAGAGGAATCAAAAGTCATCAGCGACTTGTAAGCTGAGGTGTTTGCTGCTGGGGGCCTGCGGGGTGTGGATGCCGTGGGACTGCGTCGCCTGTGTGTGTGACCTATGCACACAAGGAGAGTCTGGAGAAGCAAAACACATCACAGGGGGGACTGAGGTAATTACCATCCATTGCCTTGTCCCCCGTGAACGGTGCCCTGGCCTTGCGCTTTTGAGGGTCGAACATTAGTGATACTGCGGCACCGGGCAGGGTTGCCTGAAGTACAGCGCCGGGCAGGGTTGCCTGAAGTAACGCGGTAGATACCTGGATTGAGCCAGAGGTGTTACAGTTGGCAATTGAGGCCTGGCCTGGACACACGCTACTGGCCTCATAACATCAGGGGTCTAGCCTGATCACTAAATAGAGGATCCACTGACAGGTGTGCACATAGACTCGCAGGCTACTACCGTCACTCTGCGTAGAGCACTGCTTTATAGGAAGACTAGACAGCGGTGCAGATTGGTGCTGTCTGGAGCATCCTAAAGTTTCGATTGCCACCAGGAGTGTGGCGCCTGAGTTTTGCAGTGTTTAGGGGCCCTACCAGGAGGAACCAAATGAGTGCTAGCATGGGCAGAGTTGACAGAGCTCAACCCAAGCTCTCTTGAACAGAAGCGGTCGAAATCGCATGACGCCTCCACTGATGGGACTGACAGGATGCCAGCCCCCACGGCCGAGGACCCCAGCTCAGATATCCGGATTATGTTGGTAGGCATGGAAAAAAGCTTGCAAAGTGGAATCACCTCGTTGGGTACGAAGATGGATGCCCTCTCCTATAGGATGGACAGAATGGTAGAGCGCCTAGACAAGCATGCTGAGCGCTTGGACATGTCAGAGCGGAGACTAACAGAGGTGGAGGAAGTAAACACTACATTGGATACAGAACATAAACAACTGGAAAGTACTACGTGTCCTCCACGACAAAATGGAAGACTTGGAAGCGCGCTCTCGTTGCTGCAACCTCAGAATCACCGGCATTCCGGAATCCACCCCGACAGGTAACATGGAACACTTTATAGAGAAACTGTTGGTCACGCTCCTAGGGGAGGGGGTCTTCTCCGCCATGTTCATGGTGGAGAGGGCGCATCGTTCCCTGGGGCCTCGCCCGCCCCCGCCCGCCACCTTGGCCGATCATTGCAGAATTGCTTAATTCCCGAGACAGGGACACAGTCCTGAGACTGGCAAGAGAAAAGCAGTCATTGACTTATGAAGGTTCTGTGATTTTTTTGGAAAACGTAGTTTATTTAGTTTTGTACATTCCTCATACACAGTCATATAATCTACCAATCAACATGACAATCCAATCCCCACAAAGGTCCCCACCCCACTTCCCCTTTTATGTTGTGCAATGTACTGTGATGTGGCAGGTGGTCAAATGTCAATAAACAGAACCCAACAGTTTGTGTATCCTCAACTCCCCCCAACTGACGCAACTCCCCCCCCCTGTCACCTGTGTGTACTTCGCAATGGTTCTGTTCTGTCTTGTGTGAACAGGAGCCACTTCCCTTTCAGTCTCTTGATATACCTGTCATAGCTCGGGGTCTCCTACTGCTATTGCAATCTCCTCTCATTCATCCTCTGTCTGATAACCTTGTAACGCTTGCACTAATGTTTCCCATGCCGTCGCTGCCTCCAACGCTCTTTCATTGTTCAGCCATCTTGCTGGTATCTAAGTGTGCTCTCGCTGCTAGCCTATTTCACAAACTCAGCCCTCCATCTCCTGCTACTAGGCCCTATAGTCGCCTTCCAATGTCTCGTTATTTCCCGTTTGCCAGTAGGAGTCCCATATCCACAAACTTGCTTGTTATTTTGTTTTTTGATGTATGGGGGAACCAATGCAAAATACTAGTGGCTATATCAAAGGTCAACTGTCACCCCCGTGATTGTGTTCAGGACGTCTCCCACCTCCTCCCTGTAGGCTCCCATCGCAGGGCAAGACCATAGCATGTGCACCACATCTGCTCCTGTCCGTGCACATCTAGGGCACGCCGCCTCTGTTACCTTAAAATATTTCTGGAACTTCCCTGGTGTCAAATATGCTCTGTGGAGTAAATAGAAATGTACTAGTTGGAATCTCGCGTTTCTTGTGCTCTTCCAGGCTCTACGCATAATCTGTTTCCAGGCCATTTCAGGAATAGTTTTCCCTATGTCTGCTTCCCATTTCTCCCTCAGTACCTCCAGGGGTGCTAATCCCTCATGAAGCATTCTAGCGTAGAGGCACGTGACCGCCTTCAAAGTCCCGGTTGCCATCATGGTATATTGGCATGCCATGGTTGTCTTAGGCTCCGCCAGTGTGCTTGAAGTGCCCTATTCAGTGCTGCATGTAAAAGAAATCCCCCTCTCAGCAGATCGTATCTCTCCTGCAGTGTCTGATAGGGCAGCAGTGCCCCATCCTCGTATAGGTCTCCTATTATTTGGAGCCCTGCATCTTCCCATTCCTGCAATGGCGTCCAATCCCCGCCGTGTGGAAGTGCTGTCGCCATTCCCAACGGGATTTCAGGCGCATATGGGTGCAAGACTCCCGCCCTGCGCTGAGAACGAGTCCAGCACAGCCTTAGTGTCTTTTCTTCCGTTAGGAGATCCCTAAGGTCCAATTTTTGTTGCAGCACTATGAATGACAGGACATAGCGTGGTATTCCTCTACCTATTTGCTGTTCCGGACCTCTAAATTCCTTTGCTACTGCTTAATATCTGGAGTTGGGCCGCTAAATAATACAGCTCGAAGTCTGGTACCGCCAATCCTCCCTCAGCTTTGGGCCTAAGGAGCGTTGCCTGCGCAACCAGACGTCTACCGGTTCCCCATAGGAAACTCACTATGAGCGATTTCAACAATTTGAACATGGAGCACGGGATCCATATGGGGAGAGTTCTAAAAAAATATAATAGTTGAGGAAGCGCTATTATTTTCAATAGAGCTATTCGGCCCATCACTGACAGCGGGAGGGTGGCCCAAAAGGCCATACTCCTTTTTAATGCTCTCACGCCACGTCCCACGTTTCCTTGCAGCATATCAGCAGCAGTGTGATAGATATGCACTCCCAGATATTTCAAACAAGTGGGTTCCCACCTCACATCCCTATCTGTGGTGGGCTGGGGTTCTCCCTGTCTCACCGGGAACAGGCATGTTTTCGACCAGTTCACTCTCAGCCCGAGACGTCCCCAAATTCCGACAGCAAGGTTCCAGCTTTCGTTAATGCTCCGCATGTGTCCTCAAGAAATAACAGCAGGTCATCAGCATAAAGTGATATGTACTGCCGATCTCCTCTACACCTCAGACCATCATAGTGGTCCCCCAATCGGATTTTTGCCGCCAGAGGCTCCACTGCTAGGGCGAACAACAAAGGGGAGAGCGAACATCCCTGTCTAGTACCACGGGCTACTGGGTATTGCGGAGATATCAGCGTTCCAACACGCACCCTAGCCACAGCCGACGTATATAACACTTTCGTCCACTGCACAAAGTCGGCTCCAGGCCGAAGTGCCCCATTGTTTTGTATTAATATAGCCATTCTAAGCTGTCAAAAGCTTTCTCAATATCTACCGATAATACCATTGGCTGTCGTGCCTCTGGCTGGTCTTCCTCAAGCAACCTCACCAATCTTCTAATGTTTGTGGACGTGTTTCTCGTCTGTATGAACCCAGCTTGATCGTCATGGATCAACGTGGTCATATGGTTTAAAAGTCGGGTCGCCAAGATGCTGCTCAGTATCTTGTAGTCTGTAGTCAGCATCGATAGCGGGCGGTAAGAGGCCGGATTCGTCCCCTCTCGACCTGGTTTTAAAAGTGGAATCACCAGTGCCTCCCGCATGGAAGTAGGTAACCGGCCCAGGTCTTTCGTTTCCCTATAGACCTCCAGGAGTCTCGGCGCCAACAGATCCATATACTTTCCGTAGAACTCTATCGGTAATCCGTCTACTCCTGGCGTTTTATTCCTGGTAATGTGATTAATAGCACTCCTAACTTCACCTATCTCTATATCCTGGACTAAGCATTTTGCTTGCTCCTGCTCCAATTCTGGAATTGCAAGTCCCTCCAAAAATGAACCGATTTCAAGGTCCTCCGCCACTAACCAGCTCTCATAGAGTCCCTCATAGTATCGCAAAAAACTGTGGAAAATCTCAATTTGGGTGTACACCACCTCCCCGTCATTATTCTCCAGGTCCAAAATAGGGGAGCCTCTCTACGCCGGGTTGGCCAACCAAGCCAGTAGAGTTCCTGCCTTGTCTCCCTCTGCATGAACCCTCGCAATATAGGCCTTATAGTCAAAGCAGCGCAGTCTTTCCACCTCTGCTGCGACCTCCTCTTTCGCTGTCTTGACCTCTGCCTGAAGCTCAGGGTGGTCAAGCCTCGCTAATTCTGCCTTACGTAGCCTATCCTCGGCCCGGTTCAGGTCGTGTAGGAGCACCTTTCACACTCCTGCATATTTCCCTATGCATGAAACAGGGAGGGAGCACACTCCTGACCTCTCAGCCGGGTCGCCCCTTCGCATTCTGGTACATGCAGTTCATACGATTCAGGACAAAGTTCGTAAGTATTACACCAAAGTTGGTGCAAGCAGGTGCTTGGTATAAGGTGTCTCTAGACACAAGACATGGCTCGTGTTTCTGGATAGTATCCTTCATCAGTAGAGATCAGTTTGGGGTGGCTAAGAGGCTGCCAAACAATCCAGGCTTCGTTGCCTCTCGGGCGCGGAGGTGCTTCACCTATAGCTCGTCAGCTACGGAGGCTCACGGGAGCCCTAAACAGGAAACAGGCCATCGAGGCCATTGACGGTTGCTTGGCGGCCTTCTCTTCCACCCCTAACTATTTTCTCTACTGATGAGGGAAGTTATCCCGAAACCCGAGCCATGTCTCGGGCGACATCCAAAAACCCGGGACATGTATCGGGTCTAGAGATCATCAGTTCAACAAGTACCTACTTGCACCCACTGGGTGAACCACTCAAGAACTCCATGTACCAGAGTCCCTAGGGGCGATCCGAAGGAGGGGCTAGCGGTGTGCGGTCCATTGCGATTGTTTCTACAAATTGGCTCCCTTGAGCATTGAGTCGACGGGCTCCTGGACGACGCACCTGCGTGCCGGTTCGGGCATCGAGGCCATTGACGGTTGCTTGGCGGCCTTCTCTTCCACCCCTAACTATTTTCTCTACTGATGAGGGAAGTTATCCTGAAACCCGAGCCATGTCTCGGGCGACCTCCAAAAACCCGGGACATGTATCGGGTCTAGAGATCATCAGTTCAACAAGTACCTACTTGCACCCACTGGGGTGAACCACTCAAGAACTCCATGTACCAGAGTCCCTAGGGGCGATCCGGAGGAGGGGCTAGCGGTGTGCGGTCCATTGCGATTGTTTCTACAAATTGGCTCCCTTGAGCATTGAGTCGACGGGCTCCTGTACGACGTACCTGCGTGCCGGTTCAGGCATCGAGGCCATTGACGGTTGGTTGGCGGCCTTCTCTTCCACCCCTAACTTTTTTCTCTACTGATGAGGGAAGTTATCCCGAAACCCGAGCCATGTCTCGGGCGACATCCAAAAACCCGGGACATGTATCGGGTCTAGAGATCATCAGTTCAACAAGTACCTACTTGCACCCACTGGGGTGAACCACTCAAGAACTCCAAGTACCAGAGTCCCTAGGGGCGATCTGGAGGAGGGGCTAGCGGTGTGCGGTCCATTGCGATTGTTTCTACAAATTGGCTCCCTTGAGCATTGAGTCGACGGGCTCCTGGACGACACACCTGCGTGCCGGTTCGGGCATCAAAGCCATTGACGGTTGCTTGGCGGCCTTCTCTTCCACCCCTAACTATTTTCTCTACTGATGAGGGAAGTTATCCCGAAACCCGAGCCATGTCTCGGGCGACATCCAAAAACCCGGGACATGTATCGGGTCTAGAGATCATCAGTTCAACAAGTACCTACTTGCACCCACTGGGGTGAACCACTCAAGAACTCCATGTACCAGAGTCCCTAGGGGCGATCCGGGGGAGGGGCTAGCGGTGTGCGGTCCATTGCGATTGTTTCTACAAATTGGCTCCCTTGAGCATTGAGTTGACGGGCTCCTGGACGGCGCACCTGCGTGCCGGTTCGGGCATTGAGGCCATTGACGGTTGCTTGGCGGCCTTCTCTTCCACCCCTAACTATTTTCTCTACTGATGAGGGAAGTTATCCCGAAAACCGAGCCATGTCTCGGGCGACATCCAAAAACCCGGGACATGTATCGGGTCTAGAGATCATCAGTTCAACAAGTACCTACTTGCACCCACTGGGGTGAACCACTCAAGAACTCCACTTACCAGAGTCCCTAGGGGCGATCCGGAGGAGGGGCTAGCGGTGTGCGGTCCATTGCGATTGTTTCTACAAATTGGCTCCCTTGAGCATTGAGTCGACTGGCTCCTGGACGACGCACCTGCGTGCCGGTTCGGGCATGGAGGCCATTGACGGTTGCTTGGCGGCCTTCTCTTCCACCCCTAACTATTTTCTCTACTGATGAGGGAAGTTATCCCGAAACCCGAGCCATGTCTCGGGCGACATCCAAAAACCCGGGACATGTATCGGGTCTAGAGATCATCAGTTCAACAAGTACCTGCTTGCACCCACTGGGGTGAACCACTCAAGAACTCCATGTACCAGAGTCCCTAGGGGCGATCCGGAGGAGGGGCTAGCGGTGTGCGGTCCATTGCGATTGTTTCTACAAATTGGCTCCCTTGAGCATTGAGTCGACGGGCTCCTGGATGACGCACCTGCGTGCCGGTTCGGGCATCGAGGCCATTGACGGTTGCTTGGCGGCCTTCTCTTCCACCCCTAACTATTTTCTCTACTGATGAGGGAAGTTATCCCGAAACCCGAGCCATGTCTCGGGCGACATCCAAAAACCCGGAACATGTATCGGGTCTAGAGATCATCAGTTCAACAAGTACCTACTTGCACCCACTGGGGTGAACCACTCAAGAACTCCATGTACCAGAGTCCCTAGGGGTGATCCGGAGGAGGGGCTAGCGGTGTGCGGTCCATTGCGATTGTTTCTACTAATTGGCTCACTTGAGCATTGAGTCGACGGGCTCCTAGACGACGCACCTGCGTGCCGCTTCGGGCATCGAGGCCATTGACGGTTGCTTGGCGGCCTTCTCTTCCACCCCTAACTATTTTCTCTACTGATGAGGGAAGTTATCCCGAAACCCGAACCATGTCTCGGGCGACATCCAAAAACCCGGGACATGTATCGGGTCTAGAGATCATCAGTTCAACAAGTACCTACTTGCACCCACTTGGGTGAACCACTCACGAACTCCATGTACCGGAGTCCCTAGGGGCGATCCGGAGGAGGGGCTAGCGGTGTGCGGTCCATTGCGATTGTTTCTACAAATTGGCTCCCTTGAGCATTGAGTCGACGGGCTCCTGGACGACGCACCTGCGTGCCGGTTCGGGCATCGAGGCCATTGACGGTTGCTTGGCGGCCTTCTCTTCCACCCCTAACTATTTTCTCTACTGATGAGGGAAGTTATCCCGAAACCCGAGCCATGTCTCGGGCGACATCCAAAAACCCGGGACATGTATCGGGTCTAGAGATCATCAGTTCAACAAGTACCTACTTGCACCCACTGGGGTGAACCACTCAAGAACTCCATGTACCAGAGTCCCTAGGGGTGATCCGGAGGAGGGGCTAGCGGTGTGCGGTCCATTGCGATTGTTTCTACAAATTGGCTCCCTTGAGCATTGAGTCGACGGGCTCCTGGACGACGCACCTGCGTGCCGGTTCGGGCATCGAGGCCATTGACGGTTGCTTGGCGGCCTTCTCTTCCACCCCTAACTATTTTCTCTACTGATGAGGGAAGTTATCCCGAAACCCGAGCCATGTCTCGGGCGACATCCAAAGACCCGGGACATGTATCGGGTCTAGAGATCATCAGTTCAACAAGTACCTACTTGCACCCACTGGGGTGAACCACTCAAGAACTCCATGTACCAGAGTCCCTAGGGGCGATCCGGAGGAGGGGCTAGCGGTGTGCGGTCCATTGCGATTGTTTCTACAAATTGGCTCCCTTGAGCATTGAGTCGACGGGCTCCTGTACGACGTACCTGCGTGCCGGTTCAGGCATCGAGGCCATTGACGGTTGCTTGGCGGCCTTCTCTTTCACCCCTAACTTTTTTCTCTACTGATGAGGGAAGTTATCCCGAAACCCGAGCCATGTCTCGGGCGACATCCAAAAACCCGGGACATGTATCGGGTCTAGAGATCATCAGTTCAACAAGTACCTACTTGCACCCACTGGGGTGAACCACTCAAGAACTCCATGTACCAGAGTCCCTAGGGGCGATCTGGAGGAGGGGCTAGCGGTGTGCGGTCCATTGCGATTGTTTCTACAAATTGGCTCCCTTGAGCATTGAGTTGACGGGCTCCTGGACGACGCACCTGCGTGCCGGTTCGGGCATTGAGGCCATTGACGGTTGCTTGGCGGCCTTCTCTTCCACCCCTAACTATTTTCTCTACTGATGAGGGAAGTTATCCCGAAAACCGAGCCATGTCTCGGGCGACATCCAAAAACCTGGGACATGTATCGGGTCTAGAGATCATCAGTTCAACAAGTACCTACTTGCACCCACTGGGGTGAACCACTCAAGAACTCCACTTACCAGAGTCCCTAGGGGCGATCCGGAGGAGGGGCTAGCGGTGTGCGGTCCATTGCGATTGTTTCTACAAATTGGCTCCCTTGAGCATTGAGTCGACGGGCTCCTGGACGACGCACCTGCGTGCCGGTTCGGGCATGGAGGCCATTGACGGTTGCTTGGCGGCCTTCTCTTCCACCCCTAACTATTTTCTCTACTGATGAGGGAAGTTATCCCGAAACCCGAGCCATTTCTCGGGCGACATCCAAAAACCCGGGACATGTATCGGGTCTAGAGATCATCAGTTCAACAAGTACCTGCTTGCACCCACTGGGGTGAACCACTCAAGAACTCCATTTACCAGAGTCCCTAGGGGCGATCCGGAGGAGGGGCTAGCGGTGTGCGGTCCATTGCGATTGTTTCTACAAATTGGCTCCCTTGAGCATTGAGTCGACGGGCTCCTGGACGACGCACCTGCGTGCCGGTTCGGGCATCGAGGCCATTGATGGTTGCTTGGCGGCCTTCTCTTCCACCCCTAACTATTTTCTCTACTGATGAGGGAAGTTATCCCGAAACCCGAACCATGTCTCGGGCGACATCCAAAAACCCGGGACATGTATCGGGTCTAGAGATCATCAGTTCAACAAGTACCTACTTGCACCCACTGGGGTGAACCACTCAAGAACTCCATGTACCGGAGTCCCTAGGGGCGATCCGGAGGAGGGGCTAGCGGTGTGCGGTCCATTGCGATTGTTTCTACAAATTGGCTCCCTTGAGCATTGAGTCGACGGGCTCCTGGACGACGCACCTGCGTGCCGGTTCGGGCATCGAGGCCATTGACGGTTGCTTGGCGGCCTTCTCTTCCACCCCTAACTATTTTCTCTACTGATGAGGGAAGTTATCCCGAAACCCGAGCCATGTCTCGGGCGACATCCAAAAACCCAGGACATGTATCGGGTCTAGAGATCATCAGTTCAACAAGTACCTACTTGCACCCACTGGGGTGAACCACTCAAGAACTCCATGTACCAGAGTCCCTAGGGGTGATCCGGAGAAGGGGCTAGCGGTGTGCGGTCCATTGCGATTGTTTCTACAAATTGGCTTCCTTGAGCATTGAGTCGACGGGCTCCTGGACGACGCACCTGCGTGCCGGTTCGGGCATCGAGGCCATTGACGGTTGCTTGGCGGCCTTCTCTTCCACCCCTAACTATTTTCTCTACTGATGAGGGAAGTTATCCCGAAACCCGAGCCATGTCTCGGGCGACATCCAAAAACCCGGGACATGTATCGGGTCTAGAGATCATCAGTTCAACAAGTACCTGCTTGCACCCACTGGGGTGAACCACTCAAGAACTCCATGTACCAGAGTCCCTAGGGGCGATCCGGAGGAGGGGCTAGCGGTGTGCGGTCCATTGCGATTGTTTCTACAAATTGGCTCCCTTGAGCATTGAGTCGACGGGCTCCTGGACGACGCACCTGCGTGCCGGTTCGGGCATCGAGGCCATTGACGGTTGCTTGGCGGCCTTCTCTTCCACCCCTAACTATTTTCTCTACTGATGAGGGAAGTTATCCCGAAACCCGAGCCATGTCTCGGGCGACATCCAAAAACCTGGGACATGTATCGGGTCTAGAGATCATCAGTTCAACAAGTACCTACTTGCACCCACTGGGGTGAACCACTCAAGAACTCCATGTACCAGAGTCCCTAGGGGCGATCCGGAGGAGGGGCTAGCGGTGTGCGGTCCATTGCGATTGTTTCTGCAAATTGGCTCCCTTGAGTATTGAGTCGACGGGCTCCTGGACGACGCACCTGCGTGCCGGTTCGGGCATCGAGGCCATTGACGGTTGCTTGGCGGCCTTCTCTTCCACCCCTAACTATTTTCTCTACTGATGAGGGAAGTTATCCCGAAACCCGAGCCATGTCTCGGGCGACATCCAAAAACTCGGAACATGTATCGGGTCTAGAGATCATCAGTTCAACAAGTACCTACTTGCACCCACTGGGGTGAACCACTCAAGAACTCCATGTACCAGAGTCCCTAGGGGTGATCCGGAGGAGGGGCTAGCGGTGTGCGGTCCATTGCGATTGTTTCTACTAATTGGCTCACTTGAGCATTGAGTCGACGGGCTCTTGGACGACGCACCTGCGTGCCGCTTCGGGCATCGAGGCCATTGACGGTTGCTTGGCGGCCTTCTCTTCCACCCCTAACTATTTTCTCTACTGATGAGGGAAGTTATCCCGAAACCCGAACCATGTCTCGGGCGACATCCAAAAACCCGTGACATGTATCGGGTCTAGAGATCATCAGTTCAACAAGTACCTACTTGCACCCACTGGGGTGAACCACTCCAGAACTCCATGTACCAGAGTCCCTAGGGGCGATCCGGAGGAGGGGCTAGCGGTGTGCGGTCCATTGCGATTGTTTCTACAAATTGGCTCCCTTGAGCATTGAGTCGACGGGCTCCTGGACGACGCACCTGCGTGCCGGTTCGGGCATCGAGGCCATTGACGGTTGCTTGGTGGCCTTCTCTTCCACCCCTAACTATTTTCTCTACTGATGAGGGAAGTTATCCCGAAACCCGAGCCATGTCTCGGGCGACATCCAAAAACCCGGGACATGTATCGGGTCTAGAGATCATCAGTTCAACAAGTACCTACTTGCACCCACTGGGGTGAACCACTCAAGAACTCCATGTACCAGAGTCCCTGGGGGCGATCCGGAGGAGGGGCTAGCGGTGTGCGGTCCATTGCGATTGTTTCTACAAATTGGCTCCCTTGAGCATTGAGTCGACGGGCTCCTGGACGACGCACCTGCGTGCCGGTTCGGGCAACGAGGCCATTGACGGTTGCTTGGCGGCCTTCTCTTCCACCCCTAACTATTTTCTCTACTGATGAGGGAAGTTATGCCGAAACCCGAGCCATGTCTCGGGCGACATCCAAAAACCCGGAACATGTATCGGGTCTAGAGATCATCAGTTCAACAAGTACCTACTTGCACCCACTGGGGTGAACCACTCAAGAACTCCATGTACCAGAGTCCCTAGGGGGGATCCGGAGGAGGGGCTAGCGGTGTGCGGCCCATTGCTATTGTTTCTACTAATTGGCTCACTTGAGCATTGAGTCGACGGGCTCCTGGACGACGCACCTGCATGCCGGTTCGGGCATCGAGGCCATTGACGGTTGCTTGGCGGCCTTCTCTTCCACCCCTAACTATTTTCTCTACTGATGAGGGAAGTTATCCCGAAACCCGAGCCATGTCTCGGGCGACATCCAAAAACCCGGGACATGTATCGGGTCTAGAGATCATCAGTTTAACAAGTACCTACTTGCACCCACTGGGGTGAACCACTCAAGAACTCCATGTACCAGAGTCCCTAGGGGCGATCCGGAGGAGGGGCTAGCGGTGTGCGGTCCATTGCGATTGTTTCTACAAATTGGCTCCCTTGAGCATTGAGTCGACGGGCTCCTGGACGACGCACCTGCGTGCCGGTTCGGGCATTGAGGCCATTGACGGTTGCTTGGCGGCCTTCTCTTCCACCCCTAACTATTTTCTCTACTGATGAGGGAAGTTATCCCGAAACCTGAGCCATGTCTCGGGCGACATCCAAAAACCCGGGACATGTATCGGGTCTAGAGATCATCAGTTCAACAAGTACCTACTTGCACCGACTGGGGTGAACCACTCAAGAACTCCATGTACCAGAGTCCCCAGGGGCGATCCGGAGAAGGTGCTAGCGGTGTGCGGTCCATTGCGATTGTTTGTACAAATTGGCTCCCTTGAGCATTGAGTCGACGGGCTCCTGGACGACGCACCTGCGTGCCGGTTCGGGCATCGAGGCCATTGACGGTTGCTTGGCGGCCTTCTCTTCCACCCCTAACTATTTTCTCTACTGATGAGGGAAGTTATCCCGAAACCCGAGCCATGTCTCGGGCGACATCCAAAAACCCGGGACATGTATCGGGTCTAGAGATCATCAGTTTAACAAGTACCTACTTGCACCCACTGGGGTGAACCACTCAAGAACTCCATGTACCAGAGTCCCTAGGGGCGATCCGGAGGAGGGGCTAGCGGTGTGCGGTCCATTGCGATTGTTTCTACAAATTGGCTCCCTTGAGCATTGAGTCGACGGGCTCCTGGACGACGCACCTGCGTGCCGGTTCGGGCATTGAGGCCATTGACGGTTGCTTGGCGGCCTTCTCTTCCACCCCTAACTATTTTCTCTACTGATGAGGGAAGTTATCCCGAAACCTGAGCCATGTCTCGGGCGACATCCAAAAACCCGGGACATGTATCGGGTCTAGAGATCATCAGTTCAACAAGTACCTACTTGCACCGACTGGGGTGAACCACTCAAGAACTCCATGTACCAGAGTCCCCAGGGGCGATCCGGAGAAGGTGCTAGCGGTGTGCGGTCCATTGCGATTGTTTGTACAAATTGGCTCCCTTGAGCATTGAGTCGACGGGCTCCTGGACGACGCACCTGCGTGCCGGTTCAGGCATCGAGGCCATTGACGGTTGCTTGGCGCCCTTCTCTTCCACCCCTAACTATTTTCTCTACTGATGAGGGTAGTTATCCCGAAACCCGAGCCATGTCTCGGGTGACATCCAAAAACCCGGGACATGTATCGGGTCTAGAGATCATCAGTTCAACAAGTACCTACTTGCACCCACTGGGGTGAACCACTCAAGAACTCCATGTACCAGAGTCCCTAGGGGCGATCCGGAGGAGGGGCTAGCGGTGTGCGGTCCATTGTGATTGTTTCTACAAATTGGCTCCCTTGAGCATTGAGTCGACGGGCTCCTGGACGACGCACCTGCGTGCCGGTTCGGGCATCGAGGCCATTGACGGTTGCTTGGCGGCCTTCTCTTCCACCCCTAACTATTTTCTCTACTGATGAGGGAAGTTATCCCGAAACCCGAGCCATGTCTCGGGCGACATCCAAAAACCCGGGACATGTATCGGGTCTAGAGATCATCAGTTCAACAAGTACCTGCTTGCACCCACTGGGGTGAACCACTCAAGAACTCCATGTACCAGAGTCCCTAGGGGCGATCCGGAGGAGGGGCTAGCGGTGTGCGGTCCATTGCGATTGTTTCTACAAATTGGCTCCCTTGAGCATTGAGTCGACGGGCTCCTGGACGACGCACCTGCGTGCCGGTTCGGGCATCGAGGCCATTGACGGTTGCTTGGCGGCCTTCTCTTCCACCCCTAACTATTTTCTCTACTGATGAGGGAAGTTATCCCGAAACCCGAACCATGTCTCGGGCGACATCCAAAAACCCGGGACATGTATCGGGTCTAGAGATCATCAGTTCAACAAGTACCTACTTGCACCCACTGGGGTGAACCACTCAAGAACTCCATGTACCGGAGTCCCTAGGGGCGATCCGGAGGAGGGGCTAGCGGTGTGCGGTCCATTGCGATTGTTTCTACAAATTGGCTCCCTTGAGCATTGAGTCGACGGGCTCCTGGACGACGCACCTGCGTGCCGGTTCGGGCATCGAGGCCATTGACGGTTGCTTGGCGGCCTTCTCTTCCACCCCTAACTATTTTCTCTACTGATGAGGGAAGTTATCCCGAAACCCGAGCCATGTCTCGGGCGACATCCAAAAACCCGGGACATGTATCGGGTCTAGAGATCATCAGTTCAACAAGTACCTACTTGCACCCACTGGGGTGAACCACTCAAGAACTCCATGTACCAGAGTCCCTAGGGGTGATCCGGAGAAGGGGCTAGCGGTGTGCGGTCCATTGCGATTGTTTCTACAAATTGGCTCCCTTGAGCATTGAGTCGACGGGCTCCTGGACGACGCACCTGCGTGCCGGTTCGGGCATCGAGGCCATTGACGGTTGCTTGGCGGCCTTCTCTTCCACCCCTAACTATTTTCTCTACTGATGAGGGAAGTTATCCCGAAACCCGAGCCATGTCTCGGGCGACATCCAAAAACCCGGGACATGTATCGGGTCTAGAGATCATCAGTTCAACTAGTACCTGCTTGCACCCACTGGGGTGAACCACTCAAGAACTCCATGTACCAGAGTCCCTAGGGGCGATCCGGAGGAGGGGCTAGCGGTGTGCGGTCCATTGCGATTGTTTCTACAAATTGGCTCCCTTGAGCATTGAGTCGACGGGCTCCTGGACGACGCACCTGCGTGCCGGTTCGGGCATCGAGGCCATTGACGGTTGCTTGGCGGCCTTCTCTTCCACCCCTAACTATTTTCTCTACTGATGAGGGAAGTTATCCCGAAACCCGAGCCATGTCTCGGGTGACATCCAAAAACCTGGGACATGTATCGGGTCTAGAGATCATCAGTTCAACAAGTACCTACTTGCACCCACTGGGGTGAACCACTCAAGAACTCCATGTACCAGAGTCCCTAGGGGCGATCCGGAGGAGGGGCTAGCGGTGTGCGGTCCATTGCGATTGTTTCTACAAATTGGCTCCCTTGAGTATTGAGTCGACGGGCTCCTGGACGACGCACCTGCGTGCCGGTTCGGGCATCGAGGCCATTGACGGTTGTTTGGCGGCCTTCTCTTCCACCCCTAACTATTTTCTCTACTGATGAGGGAAGTTATCCCGAAACCCGAGCCATGTCTCGGGCGACATCCAAAAACTCGGAACATGTATCGGGTCTAGAGATCATCAGTTCAACAAGTACCTACTTGCACCCACTGGGGTGAACCACTCAAGAACTCCATGTACCAGAGTCCCTAGGGGTGATCCGGAGGAGGGGCTAGTGGTGTGCGGTCCATTGCGATTGTTTCTACTAATTGGCTCACTTGAGCATTGAGTCGACGGGCTCCTGGACGACGCACCTGCGTGCCGCTTCGGGCATCGAGGCCATTGACGGTTGCTTGGCGGCCTTCTCTTCCACCCCTAACTATTTTCTCTACTGATGAGGGAAGTTATCCCGAAACCCGAACCATGTCTCGGGCGACATCCAAAAACCCGGGACATGTATCGGGTCTAGAGATCATCAGTTCAACAAGTACCTACTTGCACCCACTGGGGTGAACCACTCCAGAACTCCATGTACCAGAGTCCCTAGGGGCGATCCGGAGGAGGGGCTAGCGGTGTGCGGTCCATTGCGTTTGTTTCTACAAATTGGCTCCCTTGAGCATTGAGTCGACGGGCTCCTGGACAACGCACCTGCGTGCCGGTTCGGGCATCGAGGCCATTGACGGTTGCTTGGCGGCCTTCTCTTCCACCCCTAACTATTTTCTCTACTGATGAGGGAAGTTATCCCGAAACCCGAGCCATGTCTCGGGCGACATCCAAAAACCCGGGACATGTATCGGGTCTAGAGATCATCAGTTCAACAAGTACCTACTTGCACCCACTGGGGTGAACCACTCAAGAACTCCATGTACCAGAGTCCCTAGGGGCGATCCGGAGGAGGGGCTAGCGGTGTGCGGTCCATTGCGATTGTTTCTACAAATTGGCTCCCTTGAGCATTGAGTCGACGGGCTCCTGGACGACGCACCTGCGTGCCGGTTCGGGCAACGAGGCCATTGACGGTTGCTTGGCGGCCTTCTCTTCCACCCCTAACTATTTTCTCTACTGATGAGGGAAGTTATGCCGAAACCCGAGCCATGTCTCGGGCGACATCCAAAAACCCGGAACATGTATTGGGTCTAGAGATCATCAGTTCAACAAGTACCTACTTGCACCCACTGGGGTGAACCACTCAAGAACTCCATGTACCAGAGTCCCTAGGGGGGATCCGGAGGAGGGGCTAGCGGTGTGCGGCCCATTGCGATTGTTTCTACTAATTGGCTCACTTGAGCATTGAGTCGACGGGCTCCTGGACGACGCACCTGCGTGCCGGTTCGGGCATCGAGGCCATTGACGGTTGCTTGGCGGCCTTCTCTTCCACCCCTAACTATTTTCTCTACTGATGAGGGAAGTTATCCCGAAACCCGAGCCATGTCTCGGGCGACATCCAAAAACCCGGGACATGTATCGGGTCTAGAGATCATCAGTTCAACAAGTACCTACTTGCACCCACTGGGGTGAACCACTCAAGAACTCCATGTACCAGAGTCCCTAGGGGCGATCCGGAGGAGGGGCTAGCGGTGTGCGGTCCATTGCGATTGTTTCTACAAATTGGCTCCCTTGAGCATTGAGTCGACGGGCTCCTGGACGACGCACCTGCGTGCCGGTTCGGGCATTGAGGCCATTGACGGTTGCTTGGCGGCCTTCTCTTCCACCCCTAACTATTTTCTCTACTGATGAGGGAAGTTATCCCGAAACCCGAGCCATGTCTCGGGCGACATCCAAAAACCCGGGACATGTATCGGGTCTAGAGATCATCAGTTCAACAAGTACCTACTTGCACCGACTGGGGTGAACCACTCAAGAACTCCATGTACCAGAGTCCCCAGGGGCGATCCGGAGGAGGTGCTAGCGGTGTGCGGTCCATTGTGATTGTTTGTACAAATTGGCTCCCTTGAGCATTGAGTCGACGGGCTCCTGGACGACGCACCTGCGTGCCGGTTCAGGCATCGAGGCCATTGACGGTTGCTTGGCGCCCTTCTCTTCCACCCCTAACTATTTTCTCTACTGATGAGGGAAGTTATCCCGAAACCCGAGCCATGTCTCGGGTGACATCCAAAAACCCGGGACATGTATCGGGTCTAGAGATCATCAGTTCAACAAGTACCTACTTGCACCCACTGGGGTGAACCACTCAAGAACTCCATGTACCAGAGTCCCTAGGGGCGATCCGGAGGAGGGGCTAGCGGTGTGCGGTCCATTGTGATTGTTTCTACAAATTGGCTCCCTTGAGCATTGAGTCGACGGGCTCCTGGACGGCGCACCTGCGTGCCGGTTCGGGCATCGAGGCCATTGACGGTTGCTTGGCGGCCTTCTCTTCCACCCCTAACTATTTTCTCTACTGATGAGGGAAGTTATCCCGAAACCCGAGCCATGTCTCGGGCGACATCCAAAAACCCGGGACATGTATCGGGTCTAGAGATCATCAGTTCAACAAGTACCTGCTTGCACCCACTGGGGTGAACCACTCAAGAACTCCATGTACCAGAGTCCCGAGGGGCTAGCGGTGTGCGGTCCATTGCGATTGTTTCTACAAATTGGCTCCCTTGAGCATTGAGTCGACGGGCTCCTGGACGACGCACCTGCGTGCCGGTTCGGGCATCGAGGCCATTGACGGTTGCTTGGCGGCCTTCTCTTCCACCCCTAACTATTTTCTCTACTGATGAGGGAAGTTATCCCGAAACCCGAACCATGTCTCGGGCGACATCCAAAAACCCGGGACATGTATCGGGTCTAGAGATCATCAGTTCAACAAGTACCTACTTGCACCCATTGGGGTGAACCACTCAAGAACTCCATGTACCGGAGTCCCTAGGGGCGATCCGGAGGAGGGGCTAGCGGTGTGCGGTCCATTGCGATTGTTTCTACAAATTGGCTCCCTTGAGCATTGAGTCGACGGGCTCCTGGACGACGCACCTGCGTGCCGGTTCGGGCATCGAGGCCATTGACGGTTGCTTGGCGGCCTTCTCTTCCACCCCTAACTATTTTCTCTACTGATGAGGGAAGTTATCCCGAAACCCGAGCCATGTCTCGGGCGACATCCAAAAACCCGGGACATGTATCGGGTCTAGAGATCATCAGTTCAACAAGTACCTACTTGCACCCACTGGGGTGAACCACTCAAGAACTCCATGTACCAGAGTCCCTAGGGGTGATCCGGAGAAGGGGCTAGCGGTGTGCGGTCCATTGCGATTGTTTCTACAAATTGGCTCCCTTGAGCATTGAGTCGACGGGCTCCTGGACGACGCACCTGCGTGCCGGTTCGGGCATCGAGGCCATTGACGGTTGCTTGGCGGCCTTCTCTTCCACCCCTAACTATTTTCTCTACTGATGAGGGAAGTTATCCCGAAACCCGAGCCATGTCTCGGGCGACATCCAAAAACCCGGGACATGTATCGGGTCTAGAGATCATCAGTTCAACAAGTACCTGCTTGCACCCACTGGGGTGAACCACTCAAGAACTCCATGTACCAGAGTCCCTAGGGGCGATCCGGAGGAGGGGCTAGCGGTGTGCGGTCCATTGCGATTGTTTCTACAAATTGGCTCCCTTGAGCATTGAGTCGACGGGCTCCTGGACGACGCACCTGCGTGCCGGTTCGGGCATCGAGGCCATTGACGGTTGCTTGGCGGCCTTCTCTTCCACCCCTAACTATTTTCTCTACTGATGAGGGAAGTTATCCCGAAACCCGAGCCATGTCTCGGGCGACATCCAAAAACCTGGGACATGTATCGGGTCTAGAGATCATCAGTTCAACAAGTACCTACTTGCACCCACTGGGGTGAACCACTCAAGAACTCCATGTACCAGAGTCCCTAGGGGCGATCCGGAGGAGGGGCTAGCGGTGTGCGGTCCATTGCGATTGTTTCTACAAATTGGCTCCCTTGAGTATTGAGTCGACGGGCTCCTGGACGACGCACCTGCGTGCCGGTTCGGGCATCGAGGCCATTGACGGTTGTTTGGCGGCCTTCTCTTCCACCCCTAACTATTTTCTCTACTGATGAGGGAAGTTATCCCGAAACCCGAGCCATGTCTCGGGCGACATCCAAAAACTCGGAACATGTATCGGGTCTAGAGATCATCAGTTCAACAAGTACCTACTTGCACCCACTGGGGTGAACCACTCAAGAACTCCATGTACCAGAGTCCCTAGGGGTGATCCGGAGGAGGGGCTAGTGGTGTGCGGTCCATTGCGATTGTTTCTACTAATTGGCTCACTTGAGCATTGAGTCGACGGGCTCCTGGACGACGCACCTGCGTGCCGCTTCGGGCATCGAGGCCATTGACGGTTGCTTGGCGGCCTTCTCTTCCACCCCTAACTATTTTCTCTACTGATGAGGGAAGTTATCCCGAAACCCGAACCATGTCTCGGGCGACATCCAAAAACCCGGGACATGTATCGGGTCTAGAGATCATCAGTTCAACAAGTACCTACTTGCACCCACTGGGGTGAACCACTCCAGAACTCCATGTACCAGAGTCCCTAGGGGCGATCCGGAGGAGGGGCTAGCGGTGTGCGGTCCATTGCGTTTGTTTCTACAAATTGGCTCCCTTGAGCATTGAGTCGACGGGCTCCTGGACGACGCACCTGCGTGCCGGTTCGGGCATCGAGGCCATTGACGGTTGCTTGGCGGCCTTCTCTTCCACCCCTAACTATTTTCTCTACTGATGAGGGAAGTTATCCCGAAACCCGAGCCATGTCTCGGGCGACATCCAAAAACCCGGGACATGTATCGGGTCTAGAGATCATCAGTTCAACAAGTACCTACTTGCACCCACTGGGGTGAACCACTCAAGAACTCCATGTACCAGAGTCCCTAGGGGCGATCCGGAGGAGGGGCTAGCGGTGTGCGGTCCATTGCGATTGTTTCTACAAATTGGCTCCCTTGAGCATTGAGTCGACGGGCTCCTGGACGATGCACCTGCGTGCCGGTTCGGGCAACGAGGCCATTGACGGTTGCTTGGCGGCCTTCTCTTCCACCCCTAACTATTTTCTCTACTGATGAGGGAAGTTATGCCGAAACCCGAGCCATGTCTCGGGCGACATCCAAAAACCCGGAACATGTATTGGGTCTAGAGATCATCAGTTCAACAAGTACCTACTTGCACCCACTGGGGTGAACCACTCAAGAACTCCATGTACCAGAGTCCCTAGGGGGGATCCGGAGGAGGGGCTAGCGGTGTGCGGCCCATTGCGATTGTTTCTACTAATTGGCTCACTTGAGCATTGAGTCGACGGGCTCCTGGACGACGCACCTGCGTGCCGGTTCGGGCATCGAGGCCATTGACGGTTGCTTGGCGGCCTTCTCTTCCACCCCTAACTATTTTCTCTACTGATGAGGGAAGTTATCCCGAAACCCGAGCCATGTCTCGGGCGACATCCAAAAACCCGGGACATGTATCGGGTCTAGAGATCATCAGTTCAACAAGTACCTACTTGCACCCACTGGGGTGAACCACTCAAGAACTCCATGTACCAGAGTCCCTAGGGGCGATCCGGAGGAGGGGCTAGCGGTGTGCGGTCCATTGCGATTGTTTCTACAAATTGGCTCCCTTGAGCATTGAGTCGACGGGCTCCTGGACGACGCACCTGCGTGCCGGTTCGGGCATTGAGGCCATTGACGGTTGCTTGGCGGCCTTCTCTTCCACCCCTAACTATTTTCTCTACTGATGAGGGAAGTTATCCCGAAACCCGAGCCATGTCTCGGGCGACATCCAAAAACCCGGGACATGTATCGGGTCTAGAGATCATCAGTTCAACAAGTACCTACTTGCACCGACTGGGGTGAACCACTCAAGAACTCCATGTACCAGAGTCCCCAGGGGCGATCCGGAGGAGGTGCTAGCGGTGTGCGGTCCATTGCGATTGTTTGTACAAATTGGCTCCCTTGAGCATTGAGTCGACGGGCTCCTGGACGACGCACCTGCGTGCCGGTTCAGGCATCGAGGCCATTGACGGTTGCTTGGCGCCCTTCTCTTCCACCCCTAACTATTTTCTCTACTGATGAGGGAAGTTATCCCGAAACCCGAGCCATGTCTCGGGTGACATCCAAAAACCCGGGACATGTATCGGGTCTAGAGATCATCAGTTCAACAAGTACCTACTTGCACCCACTGGGGTGAACCACTCAAGAACTCCATGTACCAGAGTCCCTAGGGGCGATCCGGAGGAGGGGCCAGCGGTGTGCGGTCCATTGTGATTGTTTCTACAAATTGGCTCCCTTGAGCATTGAGTCGACGGGCTCCTGGACGGCGCACCTGCGTGCCGGTTCGGGCATCGAGGACATTGACGGTTGCTTGGCGGCCTTCTCTTCCACCCCTAACTATTTTCTCTACTGATGAGGGAAGTTATCCCGAAACCCGAGCCATGTCTCGGGCGACATCCAAAAACCCGGGACATGTATCGGGTCTAGAGATCATCAGTTCAACAAGTACCTACTTGCACCCACTGGGGTGAACCACTCAAGAACTCCATGTACCAGAGTCCCTAGGGGCGATCCGGAGGAGGGGCTAGCGGTGTGCGGTCCATTGCGATTGTTTCTATTTTCCTATCCATATTCCCCTGATAATCACTTTGAAAGCATCCCATTCTATCGCCCTCGTGGAGGCCGAGCCAGCATTCTCCGCAAAATAATGAGTGATCCCTTCGCTCACTTCCTTCTGAAAAACCGGGTCCTCTAGCGTTTCAGGCCGAGGTCTCCAAGTGGGAATACTTAACACCCTGGTCATTCAGTGCATGGTGAATAGCAGCGGAATATGATCGGAGATCGTCCTAGTTAGATATTCGGTCTGCACCACAGAGGGCAGCACCGTTGGCGAACACAACACCGTGTCCAGACAGACATGTAAATCGTGCATCCCAGAGAAGGAGTATTCACGATCGAGCAGGTGATGCGTACGCCACGCATCCACCAGACTCCATCTATTCTGCCATTCTATCCTGCCTTTAGTCAGCCTATGTATCGGGGAATCGGCCAGCGGGGGGTGAGATCCATCCAGCGATACGTCTGTTATGGAGTTGAAGTCTCCTCCTATCACCAGTGAACTCGCAAGATAGTACGCCAACGAACCAGAAAGTTGTGTCAAGAAACACATCTGTTCAACGTTAGGTGCATAAACACTGCAAAAGGCTACATCCCTGCCCCCGAGTCTACCCTCTATGGCCACGAACTTGCCTGTTCCTGGAAAGGGATCCAGTCTGCCTTGTGACCTGGAAAGGGACCCCTGCTCTAATCCAGATCAGAGCACCTCGTGCAAACGCTGAGTAAGTGGTGTTGAATACTTGCCCCCTCCATCGTCTCGGTAGTGCTAAGCCCTACACCTTAAGTTAAATGGGTCTCCTGGAGTAGTGCTATGTGTATCCCTCTCCGAACTAAATAAGCATGTACCTTGTGACGTCGCGTCATGGTATGTAGGCCCCTCACATTCCAGGTAGTACATCGTAAATCAGCGGTATCTCCCATTCCCCACAAGTAACATCTGCATCCCAAATCGTGCTCCCGCTTCCACACCGGTGAACTCCCTCCCCAACATCCTCCCCAACTAGCCCTTCTGCCCACCCCCCCCAAGAACAGGACCTAGTAACGAACCGCTAGTTCCCATCCAAACCATTACAAACTCTAACACACTTCTAAGCCCAACAGCAGTCGCTGAGGGCATGCCTTAAGGGTGATGAGGGGGACTGGGTGCAGACGGGCCGTCGCCCAACCTCTGCGTGCATCGCGCCTCAAACTGAGCCCTGGAGAAATAAAAGGCTCCAATGACCACTCCTCCCCTATCACCTAACCCCCCTCCAAAACCTGTGACAGGGAGTCTACTTAAGCTTCGGAGTCGCTTCCTGTTCAGTTCGTCAGCTGCCTTAGCCTTCATACGACATCCCTTCTGCCGTTGCTGGTGTGACCCTCGGCAGGCGCATACTGTCCGCTTCGGATTGTTCGGTATCAGATCGATCCTTGTCCTTCTCCAAATCCGTTTCTCCCGGCGATAGCGCCTCCTGCGCTCCCGACAGTGCTGATACCACTTCCAAGACGTCTGCTTCTATCTGCAGCAACGAGGGTCTTCTCAGGCCCTCTGTCTGTGCCGAAGCCTCCTCGATTTCCTCTGAGGCAAATGTTCTGTGGGAAGTCGCGCCCTTTGTTCGTTGCCGTCTTTCCCAGCTCTGTACAATTCTAGCCAAGCACAGGCGTCTTCTGGAGTATCATAAAAACACGTTTTGCCGTCCACAATTACCCGTAACTTGGCCGGGAACAATAGGGAGTACTGGAGTCACTCTTCTATCAGTTCCCTCTTGACGGCCAAGAAGGAGGTCCGGCGTCGCTGGGTTTCGTACGTGTAGTCTGGGAATAGGTTGACCCTGCTGTTCCCCACCTGGTAGGGGCAGTGTTAGAAGTGAGCGGGAACGGCGTGCCAATACTTCTAAAAATAATTTCAGTCCGTTCCCCTACTTCTTACTTTCAAAAAAGCATTCCGGGACGGCAAGAATAGTCCGACTTGAAAACTATAACTTAATTCATTAGATAGATTTCAGTGGCTGCTCGCACTACTCTGTGAACTCCGGAGGCTGAAGCAGCCCCTCCATGAGCTCGCACAGACCGAGGGCAGGCCCATTGTCATTCCGATTGAGGCTGATTACCCCCTTTCAAATGACAATGCGCCCCCCTCTGCCTTTAGCATATCAAGTGCCAGTGAGATCGGAGTTGGAGATTACAGAGGAGCTTTGCCCAGACAGAGTACGTGGGGAACTTGACACCATGTGTAATTTGTTAATGTTATACACAGAGTGAATTAGACAGGAGCAGTGACAGGACAGAAGAGGCGACAGGAGCGACAGGAAAGGAGAGGTGACCGGGCAGGAGAAGTAACGGATAGGAGAAGTGATAGAAGTGACGGGGCAGGAGAGTTGACGTGTCAGGAGCAATGACGGGACAGGAGAGGTGACAGGAAAGGAGAGGTGAAGGGGGCAGGAGAAGTAATGGGGCAGGAGCGGTGATTAGGCATAGGCAGGAGCGGTAACCGGCAGGAGCAGTGAACGGATAGGGGCAGTGAACAGATAAGAGCAGTGAACGGGGCAGGAGAAGTGATGGGACAGGAGCGGTAATCGGGCAGGAGTGCTGACCGGAAAGGAGCAGTGAACGGGCAGGAGCAGTGAACGGGCAGGAGCAGTGAACGGGCAGGAAAAGTGATGGGGCAGGAAAAGTGATGGGGCAGGAAAAGTGACGGGGCAGGAAAAGTGACGGGTCAGGAGCAGTGACGGGGCAGGAGAGGCAACAGGAAAGGAGAGGTGACTGGGCAGGAGAGGTAACTGGACAGGAGAGGTGACGGGCAGGCGAAGTGACGGGGCAGGGGAAGTGACGGGGCAGGGGAAGTGACGGGGCAGGGGAAGTGACGGGGCAGGAGAGGTGACGGGGCAGGAGAGGTGACAGGGCAGGAGAGATGACGGGGCAGGAGAGATGACAGGGCAGGAGAGGTGACAGGGCAGGAGAGGTGACAGGGCAGGAGAGGTGACGGGGCAGGAGAGGTGATGGGGCAGGGGAGGTAATGGGGCACGAGAGGTGACGGGGTAGGAAAAGTGACGGGCAGGAGAAGTGACGGGGCAGGAGAGAAGAGGTGACCGGGCAGGAGAAGTGACCAGGCAGGAGAAGTGACGGGCAGATGACGTGACGGGGCAGGAGAGGTGACGGGGCACGAGAGGTGACGGGGTAGGAATTGTGACGGGTCAGGAGCAGTGACGGGTCAGGAGCAGTGACGGGGCAGGAGAAGTAACAGGAAAGGAGAGGTGACTGGGCAGGAGAAGTGACGGGCAGGAGAAGTTACGGGGCAGGAGAGAAGAGGTGACCGGGCAGGAGAAGTGACCGGGCAGGAGAAGTGACGGGCAGGTGACGTGACGGGGCAGGAGAGGTGACGGGGCAGGAGTGGTGATGGGACAGGAGAGGTGACAGGGCAGGAGAGGTGACGGGCAGGAGAGGTGATTAGGCATGAGCAGGAGCAGTGACCGGACAGGAGCGGTGAATGGGGCAGGAGCGGTGAATGGAGCAGGAGCGGTGAACGGAGCAGGAGCGGTGAACGGGGCAGGAGTGGTGAACGGGGCAGGAGCGGTGAACAGGGCAGGAGCGGTGAACAGGGCAGGAGCGGTGAACAGGGCAGGAGCAGTGAACAGGGCAGGAGCGGTGAACAGGGCAGGAGCGGTGAACAGGGAAGGAGCAGTGAACAGGGCAGGAGAAGTGACGGGCCAGGAGAAGGGAGGGGGCTGGGGAATTGATGAAGCAGGAGTGTTGTTCGAGCATGAGCAAGAGTACTGACTGGACAGGAGCAGTGAAAGGGCAGGAGCAGGCGTTTCCCAGGGTGACTTGAAGGGTAGGGGGCCAGTTTAGTTTGGGGGGACTGGTTTTGTAGAAGTGCAGGAGTTTTAAAAACACTGCAAAGTTCTTTGTATATTTAGCAGGTTTCGGTCAACAATACAAGTGCCAAGATAACTTTGGTGATCAATGTACCTGCTGGAGAGATGGGAGCATGTTTTGTCTAGTGGCTGTTTTACTCATCTAAGGTAGTGCAGAGGGGTAATATGCCTTCTGCAAAGAACATGTACCATGCATATCAAAGAGCAATATGTTATGTGCATAGTTCAGTGGGTACTGCTTTGTGTTCACTTCCTGAATGAAAGGACACGTGAATACATATGGCCTGGCAGTTTGGGCTGGACTGTTCCCATTGGGCACCAAATCTAGACTGATTTGCATATGGCTGGGTCCAAACTGGAATGGCATGGTGAGCAAAAAATGATGGATTTAAGCCCAGATCTCTGAACTGGGGTGAATGTATGACATTGTTCTGCATTCTGTCCATCAATTGTTCTTTTTCGCATTTGTCACCCGAGTGGGACAGGTATGCTCAGACACGAGTCCCGTGCTCTCCATGCCACTGGAATCAAGCTATCCTGGCTGATGAGGGCTGAAAGCCCGTAACCGGTCCTAGGATGCTTGTTTCCAGACCAGGGAGGACCTGGCCTGGCAGTTCAGGCTGGACTGTTCCCCTTAGGTGCAGGATCAAGACTGATTTGCATATGGCTGGGTCCAAACTGGAATGGCATGGTGAGCAAAGAAACAATGGATTTAGGCCCATATCTCTGGGGTGAATGTATGACATTGTTCTGCATTCTGTCCACCAGTTGTTCTTTTTGCTATATTATGATTGAGCAGCTAGCTGGCTGACATGAATATGAAGGAGCCTTTGTGGGTTTCCATGAGTCTAGATTCTCCTGAAGAGTTCCTTTCTCTTCTGAGCCCTCATTAACACATGTGTACAGGAGGAGCCCTGTATTCATGACCTCAATGTTTGAGACAAAAAATAATCATGGATTTCTGAACAATGAGACTAAAACCATTAAGGTAACATGTTGTTCCTGTTTATATTTTACACGCTTTATGTAAACCTGTATTCCCTATGATTGTTTGCTTTTTCCTGAATTAAACCTCAAATAAACATGTTTATCCATTGTTTTAATTAAATAACGTTATAAGCTGTAACTGGTCAGTGAAATGCTAAACGTACAAAAAATTGGTATGTTTTGCTATTTCTAGCCACACCCCTGACTCCGCCCACTGATTAAATCTTCGGTTGTTCCCGCCCCCTGATTCTCCACCCACAGTTCCCCTACTTTTTTTTCCCCACTTCGACCACTAGGTAGTGGCCATCTACTCGTGCTTTCTGGAGCAGCAAACCTCTGTCTCGGAACTGCAACAGTCATGCCACCACCGGCTGCGGGGGTCGCCCCTGCTGAGGCGGCCTGGCCGGTACTCTGTGTGCTCGTTCCAAAGTGTAGAAAGTAGAAAGACCTTCCGGCGCCACCGCTGTTTTGAGCCAGGTCTCAAAATACTGCACCATGTCGGTCCCCTCCGTTTTTTCCGGCAGTCCTACTATGCGGATGTTGTTCCGGCGATTATGTCCTTCAGCATCTTCGGCCCTTTTCTCCAGTACTCCAATGCGATCCAGAACATTAGTCATTGTGGCCTTGAGCTCGAACTGTAGCGGTTCAATGGTCTGGAGCGCTCCCTCCACCGTTTTAACTCTGTCTACCAATTTACCATGATCAGCTGGCAATAGTCCCAATCCCATGGCCACCTGTGCTATGTCCTGCTGTAGCGCCGCACGGGAGTCTGTTATCGCTGCCAGGATTTTGTCCAGTTGGTGTTGCAGGTGGGGATCACGCGGCTGCTCGGGCTCTTCCTGCTCCTCCCGGCCAGGTAGTTCACTGTCAATTTTCCCATGGTGAGGCGCCGCGAGGAAGAGAGCCTCCCGTCTCACCAGGCAGACAGTTCTTTAAAGTCCCACTCTAGAGAGGGCTACCACCTCTGCCCCACCGAGTGTCGAGTCCCACCACACAACTCGTGACTCAATCCAGTCAAGGGAGGACATCCACGTGGGCATATCATATATTTAAGTCAGTCTGTCCCCTGGGTGCCCCGGTTTCCGCGCCAGCTATGGAGGCAAGTTCCCCCAATCGTTCCTCTTCACCCCTAGACAGACTCCTCAGGGGTCCACTAACTGTGCTCCCGGCCAGGCCACCGTCTTTCCCCTGCGTCTTGTTAGGACAGGCCGCTCTCACTTCGGGTCTTAAGGGTGCCTCCCCCGCTGGCCTCTATGCATGTGACACCACAGAACGTGATCTCCGACCACCGGGAGGGCCATCCACTACCTCCAACAGGCTCCTCCACCGCAACTCCTCCCCAGGGGAAGCATCGGCCTTGCTCCCCCCTCGTCCAGCGCCTGACTCCGCACCATGGGCCGCCTGGTCTGGGGCCCCCTGCTATGTCCACTGGCAGGTACCCATGTCGCTGGCAGCAGCCTCCCGTCCTCTCCCGTCGGTCTCACAGTGCCTATATATCTGAGCCGTTCAGGACACCGCCCACGGACCAGCAGACCCGCCCACTCCCCTCCTCGGGTCTCAGTGCGTGAACTCGCGGTCCCTAGCCTCTCCGCACCTCGCTCACCAGTGCCGAGTTGGGCTCCCCCGCTATCGTCCTCACTCGCGAAGACTCTGCAATGAGCTCCGCCGCAGCGCCACGTATTTCCCGGCCGCGCCGCAGTTGTCTCTCGGAGCAGCCTCAGGTCGCCTGGATCGCAGGGGGGGCCCGCTCCACTTGCCCGTTTCTCATCAGGAGTCTGATGGCTCCTCGAGCACCACCACCATGCGACTCGTTTCCGCTCAAAGTCCTCCAAAGGGCACAGCCGCCTTTACAGTCCCCGCCGTGTAGAGTTTAGTTAATATGTCACAGCCGCCATCTTGGGCCGCGCATCTCCTCCCGCACCGGCCAGACTCCAAGCGGATGGCACCAGGGTCTCGGGTCAGGCTCGAGTCCCAAATCACGTCCAGTCGGGCACGGGTCCTTCTCCTTCCCTCCCGTTGGCGTAGGGGGCCCGTAGTATTGTTATGCCAGGATTTTGAGGGCTCAGTTACGGAGCTCGCGATTTAGGCGGCTTCCATCATCGGCCCCAAGCTATGCCCCCCATGAAGGTTCTGTGATCTCACTGTTTCCAGACTTTACTATAAGAGTTCAGGAGCCGCGTCACCCATGAAAAAACAACTGTGCGACATGGGCGTAGATTACGCTATGTTGTATCCTGCAAAGCTCCGAGTCAACAGGCAGGACCGCTCCCACATTTTCACTGAACCAAAGTCATTACAGAAGGCCCTAAAGACTGGTCCAAGGAGCGTCGACGCATCCCTGAACTGCACCTGCTTGATGAGGCGACTGGGGATCCCTGGAAGAACAAGACTAACTACGGGGATCTGCTGCTAGGTGATAAGTATGGTTGTGGGGTTGAGGATTGCGGGTGATTGGGACAGACAGCAAGAAGCATGATGAAGTTCGCAATTACCTACTCTCTAGGGATGTGTTGGGGGAAACACTGGTTTGGCCCGAGATTAATCCCCACGCAGTTGCAGGGGTCATTGGACGTGATGTTGAGATGACTGTGGTGGGTGCCGGATGGGACAGTTACATGTGGGTTGTGTCGCAACTGGGTCATAATTAGTACAAGTGGTAAGCCTGGATATTTGGAACAATGAAACCTGGGCAAGGGGAGGCACTGTACCGTATGACTGTCAAGGTCTGAGCATATCAGGTCTGTGAGTATGTATTATCATTCACTGACGGTGCATGGAGGAAGGCTGTTTAATGCCCTCACTGTATTCTATATCAAGTCGAGCAACATCCGCCAACGAGTGAATCACACAAGGGGAGGAAATTTGGTTTTTGGGGGGTGGAGGGAGGGTAATTGGGAGCTCTAGGGGATGCATCGCTGGCAAGTTGGGGGAGGTCTGTCGTGGCTGGGGGGAGGATGGGAGGAGGAGGGGAAAGTTTTGTTGTTGTGGTTGTTTGAAGCTTCATGTCTGTTTTTACATGGTATGTTTGTCATTAAATTGCTACATAATGTGCTATACTACGTGCGATGGAGGGACATGGTGTGGTTAACATGTTAGAGACCCCAGACTTCCTCCGCGCACTTACGTGGAACGTTTGAAGGCTCAATGACCAGCGAAAGTTGCGCAAGGTGCTGAACTATTTAAATAGGCAGAATATTGACATAGCCTTGATACAGGAGATACATCTACCACTGAATAGAGCATTGTTACGCAGTAGAGGACTGCTGGACAACATTTACGTCTCAGTAATTACTATACAAGCCAGAGGAATGTTTACTTGGTTTAATCCCAGGTCGGATTTCACAATGGTCCAATTGGATTCAGATAGGGACAGACAATTTATGATCTCCAGGTGTCAAGGGCGTTGATCTAATTATAGTAAATGTCTATGGCCTCAATTATGATTGCCCGGAGTTCTACACAACACTTGCTAGCACTGTCTAAGTTCCCGGAAGCACTGTAGCTCTGGGGCGGAGATTTTAACCTAGTCAGGGACCCAAATTTGGACAGATCAGGGGGGCCGACGATGAAACCTTCCGCAGCGGCCAGAGCACGAGAGTGCCATGTTGGGCATGAATCTTTGTGATGTATGGCGAATGAGATAACCGATTAGGGGAGGCTATACACATTATTCTGCTTATCATAATTTGCACACTCATATAGATTATTAGTTGATTTCTTCATGTCTCTTGAGTCACATGCATTTCTTCATGTCTCTTGAGTCACATGCAAGAGTGCTTGGTACTTCCTTGTTCTGTATCTGATCACTCTCCGCTTTTGCTGGTACTCAACTTGCCCAAGAAGTTTATCCCGCCATTTACTTGCTGGTTTCCCCCTTACTCACTGCTGGACCCCGTCTTCAAAGAAGACATAGCTGAAGCTATACAAACCTTCTTCACTATCAATGTGGGGTCCGTGGACAGTTTCCAAGACTTCTGGGAGATCTTCAATGTCTATATTCGGGGTGTTGCTATGGCGAAGCACTCTGGGAGTTCTCCGCTCTATCCGACAGCGCTGGCCGATCTTGAACGGAAACTGGGTGCCTCGGAAAAACGCCAATTGTCGTGTAACGATGAGGCAATATCGCGAGAAATCAAGGATCTGTTGGGAGACTAGCACGATGCTGCTAATAGCGATATCAAGCATCTAGGCAAATATGCCATGGCACGTGTATACGGGGAAGGTGACAGGTCGGGTGCCGTATTAGCGCAGATATTGAAATCCAAACGCTGCAAGACGCTGGTCACTCTACTTAAGTCGGCAAAGGGTGTGAAACTAACGGAAGAAGCGGACATAGCAATTTTACGCGGAATTGTACACGGCCCGTTCTACCGGCAGGGAAGACGAAATTCTTGACTATCTCGAACATATCAAATTGCCATTTATTACCAATACACAATGGGAGTTTCTTATGCCCCCCATAGAAAAGCACGACATTTTATTGGCCCTGGCAGGTATGAAAGTTTCAAGCTCTCCGGGGGCAGACGGCCTCAAAGTCGGCTTTTATAAAACCTTTCTTGATCTACTGCTCCCACACCTCACAACGCTTTTTGATGACGTGGGTTTCGGGCACAATTCCACCAACAATGAGGGAAGCGATAATCGTTGCCATCCCTAAACCAGCTAAACCCTTAGACGAGTGTGGGTTCTATCGTCCACACTCTCCTTAATGTAGATACCAAGTTATTCGCTAAGATTCTCGCTAATCGACTCGTGCCCTTGGCGCCAGTATTGGTAGCCACTTAACTTACTGTATACAACACAAAACACACGGCGGCGTACAGGGAGTTGAGTCTATGCTGTGTTTAGATGCACCCCCGAGGCATAAAGTATAATTAGATGTGAGGACATGTGGGTCTAGTCTCTGCAAGCTTGCTGGTTAACTCGCGACACAGTGCATTGTTTTCCAGACGACCTTCAATTGTTTTATATATAATGTGTCATTGTTTTATGGACGTAAGCTGTATATGTTTTGTTTAAGAGGTTTTGCTGTGCAACATGCTTATTCTGCACATTACGTTTCTTCAAACCCTCGGCTCATGATTGCTGCCTGCGCTGTGTATAATTGACCATACGACATGCCGCCGGCCCCAGGGTTGTAGGCGAATGGCTGTGTTCAACTGAGCATTTTTCAATAATAAAAAAAAAAAAATACACAAATGATGGTCGGAATGCAGAACAAATTGAACATTCACCCCCAGTCACAGATCTGGGTTAAATCCATTGTTTTTTTGCTCATCACGCCACCCCAGTTTAGACCCAGTCATATGCAAATCAGTCTCGACCCTGCTACACATGGGAACAGTCCAGCCCGAATTAGGAGGCCAGATCCTCGCTTGACCGGTAAACAGCATCCTGAGACCCACCTCTGGGCATACCCTTCCGCTTAGGATGACAGAGCAATAGAAACACACATTTAAACAAATAAAAAATACACAAATGATGGACGGAATGCAGAACAAATTGAACATTCACCCCGAGTCGCAGATCTGGGTTAAATCATTGCTTTTGGCTCAACACGCCACACCAATTTGGATCCAGTCATATGCAGATCAGTGTCGACCCTGCACCCCATGGGAACAGTCCAGCCCACACTGCTAGACAAGGTCTTCCCTGGACGGGAAAATAAGCATCCTGGGACCGGTTTTGGAGTATCATCAGCCAAGGTAGCTTGAATCCAGTGGTATAGTGAGTATGGAACCCATGTCTGGGCACACCATTCTCTCTTATGGCAACAAAGCAAACAAGCATTTGCAATGCAATAGGTCTCGCATTAGGAAAGTTTGAGCTATTGGTATTGTAAATGACACATTTTCTATTCATGTTTTGTTTTTGTAAGTAGCGAAATTAATAGCAAATGTGACACCTATAGCATTTGTAATGCAATATGTGTTGTATTTACGTGACTTACATGTATTGAGTTTACAAATAACAATGGCTTTTAATTTTGTTAATAATTAATTCTTAAATAAAAGTTATTGTAATTTAAAATGGCAATAGCTTAAACTTTTGTAAATAACTTTTGTGAAGATTATGTCCAGTGTATTTTATTGTGACGAAAATCCAAGAACAGAAGTGAAATATTAACATCTTTTTGTTACATTTGTAATAAAGCTTGAAACATTGAGAGGACATATTTGAACCAGTTGTTGTTGAATGATTGCACAGATTGATGCTGTGGTGGCGCTGAGTGATGTTGTATTGGCGAACGAGTGATGCTGTGGCGTTCAGTGATGCTGTGGTAGCGCATAGTGATGTTGTGGTGCCCCTGAGTGATGTTGTGGTGGTGCTGAGTGATGTTGTATTGGCGAACAAGTGATGCTGTGGCGTTCAGTGATGCTGTGGTAGCGCATAGTGATGTTGTGGTGCCCCTGAGTGATGCTGTGGTGGTGCTGAGTGATGCTGTATGCTATGCTATGTTTTGTTTTACTATCCTATGTTTTGTTTTGTTATGCTATGCTATGTTTTGCTATCCTATGCTTTGATTTGATATGCTATGCTGTGTTGTGTTTTGTTATGCTATGCTATGTTTTGTTATGCTATGCTTTGTTTTGCTATGCTATGTTTTGTTATGATATGCTGTTTTGTTGTGTTTTATTATGCTATGCTTTTTTTGCTATGCTATGCTATGTTTTGTTATGCTATGCTATGCTATGTTTTGTTGTGTTTGGTATGCTATGCTATGTTTTGCTATGCTATTGTATGTTTTGTTTTGCTATGCTATGTTTTGTTGTGTTTTGTCAAGCTATGCTATATTTTGTTGTGTTTTGCTATGTTTAGTTATGCTATGTGTTGTTGTGTTTTGTTATGCTATGTTTTGTTATGTTATGCTATGTTTTGTTATGCTATGCTGTTTTGTTTTGCTATCCTATGCTTTGTTTTGTTATGCTACGCTATGTTTAGTTTTGCTATCCTATGCTTTTTTTGTTATGCTATGCTATGCTTTGTTATGCTATGCTATGTTTTGTTATGCTATGCTATGTTTTGTTGTGTTTTATTATGCTATGCTTTGTTTTGCTATGCTATGTATTGTTATGCTATGTTTTGTTTTGCTATCCTATGCTTTGTTTTGTAATGCTATGCTATGTTTTGCTATCCTGTGCTTTTTTTGTTATGCTATGCTATGCTATGCTGTGTTTTGATATGCTATGCTATGTTTTGTTATGATATGCTGGCGAGGGTGAGTGAGGGTGAGTGAGGGTGTGTGAGGGTGTGTGAGGGTGAGGGGATGTGAGGGTGAGGGTGTGTGAGGGTGAGTGAGGGTGTGTGAGGGTGAGGGTGTGGGAGGGTGAGAGGGTTGTGAGGGTGAGAGGGTTGTGAGGGTGAGGGGGTGTGAGGGTGAGTGAGGGTGAGGGGGGTTAGGGTGTGTGAGGGTGTGTGAGGGTGAGGGTATGAGGGTGAGTGAGGTTGTGTGAGGGTGAGAGGGTGTGAGGGTGTGTGAGGGTGAGGGGATGTGAGGGTGTGTGAGGGTGAGGAGGGGTGAGGGTGTGTGAGGGTGAGGGTGTGTGTGGGTGAGGGTGTGTGAGGGTGGGGGTGTGTGAGGGTGGGGGTGTGTGAGGGTGAGAGGGTTTGAGGGTGAGGGTGTGTGAGGGTGTGTGAGGGTGGGGGGGTGTGAGCGTGAGGGTGTAGTAGGGATAGCTTCGCATATGACTTACTGCCAGCTCTCTTGTGAGGTGTACAAAGACAGAAGGTAAAGTGTAACACACAGGAGCTAATTAATTGCACAGACACCTCAGGAACTGCGACTCCCTCCGCAATCTTGTAGTACATAAAGTAGTCAATTTGTATGCGAAATCCGAAGTGACCAAATCATTAAAATTACAAATATTTCAAAAAGGCTCAAAGTGTTGGAGACACCAGAAGTATGAAATGGTTTTCGCCAGCGGCGAGGTGTTTCTGAAAAAGTATAGTGCTTTTGGGTGTGTTGAAAGACCCTGTAGTTAAAATGTGACGTTTTTGGTCGCATTTTTTAATGCTCCTTTTTTAATCCGCCCACCCCCAAACATCCGCGCAGAGGGTCCAACTCGCATGCTAAGTTTGCTCGATGGATGTGGTATTAACATTTTCCCAGGGTTGCTTTAGGGTGCCAATCCGCAGGGCCCTTCACTGCCGCCACGGCTCAGTAAATAAAGATGCTCACAAAGGAGACAGAGACAGGAAAAGTGCACCGTTGGGCACAGGGGACCGGCAGTGTTTTGAAGACAGCAGGGCTGAGGCACTGGGTAATATTGCTATCAGGCTATTCTCTGCCACCCCCTTGTGCACATATCTCAGGGCACTGCAGGGCCCCCGAGGGCTGTACCCAGCACCCCGTCCGCTAGCTCCCTCCACCAGCACCACGTCCATCTATCGATGCTTTTGCACAGCAGGCCCTGTCTAGGACAGCCCTGCTCGGTTGCCATGGCTGCAGTGTGCTGCCAGGGGGGTTGGAGAGCTCCTTGCTGCTAAGGTCGCTCCTTCCTCAGCGTCTCCGAGATTCCAGGGCAGACCCCAAAGAGGTTAAACTGCAGCGTATGGATGAAAGGGTCCCCTATACGTCAGGTCCATTTCATAAGAGCTGATGGCCTGGTCCAACTAAAAAAGGCTAGACTTTTGTGTAATACATGCGCACAGAGAAAATACAAAGAGACCGGCACACCTGCAGACACTGATTTTCACAAAATTCAACAAACCGATGCACAAAGACTAACTAAAATATAAGGGCATCAACGCCACCAATCAAGACCAGTCATGCATAACTTTATGCAGCAGGAGGCACAGGGTGGTGTGCCTCAGTGCAAAAATGAGTGATGTACTTCAGGTGAACCCTGGGTGGTGTTTCGCACAGGAGCACTACATTCTGTGCATTAGAGAAACGTGAGCCGCTGTGCGACAGGCAGGTACTACGTACAGTTCATGGGCACAGGTCTGTGTGCTTTATAGGGCCACAAGCAGGTTTGCAATAGGGGGTACTGGGGAGAGGATGTGGTGTAATGGCTAGAGCTGCCGACTTTGGAACAGGGAACCAGGATCGAGTCTCGGCGACGGCTCAATATCCTTTTATTCTGGGCAAATCATGTCATGTCCCCACGCCTACTAAAAACAAGCATCAATCAGCCAACGTGCAAGGACCATTACGTTTGAATCCGTTACATGACATAAATGCAAGGCCGGCATGTTTACCTTCTTATTCTGTAACTTTGTGCAGCAGACAGTTTGTAAAATGAACTCAGAATTATCCCAGTCGCGCTTAGCTTTTAACTCTCTTTAATCAGCCCAACGCAATTGCTTTCTGACAGTGCAAGTATTATACAAATCTGCTCTACACGCAATTAAAATGATGTATCGCATGCATTATAGAAGGAAAAGAATGAGAGTTTATTCTTCGTTTTTATTTCAATGCGTTTAATACATGGTGGACACAGGTTGCATCGCTGTATATGCATCAGGTAGTGGGGCGCTTCTCAAGATGACGACACTCGCTTTGCATAAGAGAAAGGCCCTGTGTCGCTCTGACCAAATGAGGAAATGAACAAATGAGCACTCCTGGCATGCAGCCGGGTGGAGCGCTGTGTGCCAGCATTTCCAAAGGCTGCTAAACCGCCGGTTAACCTTGCACGCGAAGGGTAATGTTACGATGCGCAGTGCAGTGATCCCTGACCTGTGAGAGGGTGGCAGACGGCTCCGGCCTGCTGGTCCCGTCCAACCCAGCATCCTCGGGAATTTCCAAGGAAGAAGCGGGCCTGCTCTCACACCTCCCGCCTCTGTAACTACTGTGAGTTCTTTCCCACAATCAAAGCACCACGATCGCCCGCCTGCGAAGCCTGTACTGGAAGCTACCAATGCAGACCTAAGGGCGGACCTTGCACTGGGCTCGCATCGCACCGCACCAGTACATGTAATCGCCATATTGCAGCAACAGTCACTTTCCTGTTGATGCTCAGTTACCTTTTCAGCACTTAATAAACGATAACACTTGAAGCAAGACGTGTGCGTGAGGAAAACTGCCATGGGGCGGGACTTCCGTTTCCTGCTGGAAGCCCGCGCCCACGGATTGGCTGGCTAGGAGAGGAGCAGTGGTGACGCGGGGCTCCCATGCCCGAGGGAGAGCCCCGCGGTGGCGGCTGAACTCCGGAGTTGCGCCGATGCGGTAAGTGGGGTTGGCGGCAGGGGAGAGGGGGTGGGCGCGCGTGTATATGTATATGTGTGGCTGTGTGTCTGTTAGCTGTGCGTGTGTATATGTGTGGCTGTGTGTCCCGATGCATTGTGCCTGCGTGGGTGTATGTGTGTGTGCGCATGCGTGGGTGTTGCTGTGTGTGATTGAGAGAGGCTGTGAATCGGAGGCAGGGGATGTGCACGGCGCCGTGCGCGCCCTCGAGGACAAATCTGAGACAGCAGAGGCGCGTGGCCGAACGCGGTCTCAGATTCCCAAGAAAGTGAAAACAATAGGTCTTTCGCGGACGCTCGACCTAAAAAACACACAAATGATGGACGGAATAAGGAAAAAGTCAAACATTCCCCCCTTGCCCCAGTCACAGATCTGTGTTAAATCCATCCTTTTTTTTGCTCGCCACACCACCTCAATTTGGACACATCCATATACAAATCAATCTCGGCCCTGTATGTCATGGGAACAGTTGAGCCTGAACTGCCAAGCCAGGTCCTTCCTGGACCAGAAAAAAGCATCCTGGGACTGGAAAGGGGCAACACCCCTTATCAGCCAGGCTAGCTTGAATCCAGTGCCACAGCTAGCAAGGGGCCCACATCTGGGCATACCCATCCCACTTAGGGCAAAAAGTGCTGCGGCAGCAAATGATGGACGGAATGCTAAATTAATCAAATATTCAGTGTGTGCACCCTAACGTTCTAGTGTGTTGCAGCATAGGGTGAATGAGTGTTGCACCCTAGTAATGCTGCAAGTGTCTTTCCTAGGGATTAACTATGTGTAGTAGGGGGTGTTGTTAGTTCTCCAAGTTCTCCAAGTCTTGCAGGGGATTTACCTGTTTTTATTATTTATGAGTCGAATATTTATAGGACTGTTTGATCATTTACTTCCATCTTTTGTCCTTTTGTGATTGATGATTTATGAGTTCAGATATTTAGGGGACCAATTCAGCATTTATTTCCCTCTTATGTCTGTTGGTATTTTCAATTGTTTCTCTAAGGGGAGGAGATGTGTTGTAACCTCAGCACGTCTCATCCTGGACATCCCCCGTCGCAGCCACATCTCCGGACACCTGAGAGACCTGCACTGGCTCCCGGTCAACAAGAGAATCACCTTCCGACTCCTCACCCACGCACACAAAGCCCTACACAACCAAGGCCCGGGATACCTCAACAGCCGCCTCAACTTCTACGCTCCCAAACGCCAGCTTCGATCGACCGGCCACGCCCTCGCCGCCGTCCCCCGCATCCGAAGAGCCACCACAGGAGGACGGTCCTTCTCCTACCTCGCCGCCAAGACATGGAACTCCCTCCCGACCCACCTCCGCCTGACCCAGGACCACCTCGCCTTCAGGAAGCAACTCAAGACCTGGCTGTTCGAGCAGTAGCGGACCCCCCCTCCCTAGCGCCTTGAGACCCTTCGGGTGAGTAGTGCGCTATAAAAATGCTATGATTGATTGATTGATTGATTGATTGTGATTGCTACTATGCATCCTCTCCATAATCCCCAGTTCACTGGTGCTCAGCCAGTGTGAGTGTAATGTAATGGAATGTTGATGAGTCGGCTGAGCAGTAAGGATACTGCTCTTGGTGGGGCGTTTACTCTTAACCTGTAACTAAGATATTACTTCTACAATAAATATACATCCGTAATCTACGAGACTTGACTACATACTTACAAAGAGTATATCTTGGTTTACAACACCTGCGCCATGAATTTCTTGGCCTTGTGCTACAGGATAGCATTTGGGTGCATGCGGACACAGGAATCGCACAAGAAGAAGACATCTTCGGAGCAGAGGCACCAAAGGTAGATGTAAAGGGGTTCGGTAATAGACATCTGTCCCTCACATTCCCTACAGGGCTTGAAGCCTGAAGGTTTTGGAGGAGGCATACGTACTGCACTGTAAAGAATTGTTTTGGACGAAAACTCACAACTTTTAGGAGAACAAACACCAGATCTGCCATAAAGTAGTGTGAAAAAGGGAACGGACATTGTTACGCTGGGGTTGGTGCTATATGGCTTTGTCAAGGTCACCTAATGCTACTTCCGGCATGGACATGAAGCCAGCGCTTCCTACCGGCAATATGAAAGGTTTGAAGTTTCTGGATCTAGTTTAACTCCTGGGATAATTCTGCAGGTGATGAATCATCTGCAGGTAAAAGTATCTATCAGAATGACCATTTTGGTTAAATAATCCAATACTACTACAATTTGTTAATCCCTTGTACCACGAGGAGTTCAACAATAAAATCAATAGAAATTCTTGACCCAAGTTGAGAGGGCACCAGAAAAGGTGATTAAAATCCCATGTGCTTGGCTTTCTCTATCTGACACAGAAAGAACATGAACTGATATATTGTTGAATAGATTGTGACGTACTAGGCCACCAAAAATGTTTTTGCAATAAATCTTTCACCCGCCTTTGATCTGGATGCCCTACAATAGATGACACATGGCAAAATTCCATGTTGTTACAAATTTGGATGAAGCAAATATAGCGTATATTACCACTCTCTTCCAATCTCTTGAATTATTTTCTAACAATTGTTCTCCTTTTAACTCTTCTTGTCTGCCTTGTATTTGCATTATTAACGTGGTTATTATATCAGAGGCTTGTGAAATGGTTCTTACGATATTAGGACCAGGCATCAATTCTTCCTGTTCTACTGATTGTCTTGAGAGAACATCCTCCCTGCCATGTTGATTCTTTGGTTTACAAGTAATTGTAAACTGAAATCTAGAGAAAATAAAAGAAATATCTCAGGTCTCGAAATTTAGACATTTCACTGATTATATGATTTTATATATATATATATATATATATATATATATATATATATATATATATATATATATATATATATATATATATATATATATATATATATATATATATATATATATATGTTTGAGCTACAGAAAAGTAACTTGGAGTGAAGCACACCCACTCAGGCAAGAAAGTATCCTCGGTTGAAGGACTACAGATCCCAGCATACCTGAAAATGCCATGTGACCCAAGAGACCCAATGGATGGCAAGGTATGCAAATAAAACAAAATAATGAACCGAGTCTGTGCAACACTTCATGTTCCTAAGCCCAAGAAGAAGAGGGAACGCCCTCGAAACGCGTCGGCTACATTTTTAATCTGGAGCGGCAGTGTGTTGTGATTAAAGAGGCCGGATGGCTGGCAAGCTGCAGTGACCCCGTGAAGCCTTTTGGCATTTGCTCAAACATATATATATATATATATATATATATATATATATATATATATATATATATATATATATATATATATATATATATATATATATATATATATATATATATTCACTGAAAAAAACATAGGTTATAGACCATATATAGTTAGGAATTAGCATTTACAAAACCTTGAAAATCCACTGAAAAAACCATAGGTTATAGACCATATATAGTTAGGAATTAGCATTTACAAAACCTTATTTTACTCACACAAAACCATTGAAATTCCATATATAGTTAGTTGCACTAACTATATATCGCGCACCCGCAATCCACTGCTGATGATGTCACATATTACATCATTCATGACATGGTCAGTGACATCACTGATGACATCACTGATGACATCTCAAATGACATCACTGATGACATCACTGATGACATCTCAAATGACATCACTGATGACAACATCCAGTGACTGTATGTTTCTGTAAAGTTAAAATATGTCTTACATATTGAAGAATGAGTGGATTTATAAGTGTCTGGATGAAGGATTTAGTAGGTGCATGACTGACTGTATGAGTGAGTGATTAAATGTGTCTCACTGAGTGCATGGGTTAGTGACTAAACTGTCTTAATTTCTGCATCATTATATCTTTTGTACTGTAAACTGCTGCATGTGTTGATCAGTAGCTATATGAGTAACTATATGGGTTATTGATTGGTTGCCCATGTATTTGTATGGGAGACTGAGTGTGTGTGTGGGTGTCTGGGAGGTGTATGACTCTGTGCATAGATGTGTGAGCAGTTGATTCACTAGATGTATGGGTTCAAAAGTGCATGTGGAAACAGCTGTATGGGCGGTTGACTGTGTGCATGAGTGTATTGGTGAGTGAATGGATATCTCAGTGCTACATGTCAAAGTAAGTACATATGTAAAACACAGTACATGTGAGAGTTGACATATATAAATAACTGTGCATAAGAGCCAGTGAATGTGTGAGTGGCTGTATGGATCATTGTGAACTTGTATCCGGGATTGTATAAGAGAGTAAATATGTGTTAGTATGTGTTTGAATAAGTAAGGTGTGTATAACTGTATAGTTGAGAAAATGGAGGTGTGATTGATTCTTTGCATGACTGACTAGGTGTGTGAGTAACTCCATGGATGAGTGACAGTCTGTGAGTGTCTGTTTACACTGAGTGTATCTAAGGTTATATTAGAGTCTGAAGGGGTTCATCGTATTATCACATGAATGATGTCATCAGTGATGTGATCAGTAATGTCAAATGAGATGTCATCAGTGATGTCATCAGTGATGTCATTTGAGATGTCATCAGTGATGTCATCAGTGATGTCATTTGAGATGTCATCAGTGATGTCATCAGTGATGTCACTGACCATGTCATGAATGATGTAATATGTGACATCATCAGCAGTGGATTGCGGGTGCGCGATATATAGTTAGTGCAACTAACTATATATGGAATTTCAATGGTTTTGTGTGAGTAAAATAAGGTTTTGTAAATGCTAATTCCTAACTATATATGGGCTATAACCTATGGTTTTTTTCAGTGAATTTTCAAGGTTTTGTAAATGCTAATTCCTAACTATATATGGTCTATAACCTATGGTTTTTTCAGTGAATTTCAATGGTTTTTTAATAGCAAATATCAAAAGCTTTAAAATGTATTCTTCTTTAAACAATGTTTCAATTGAACTCTGAACTCTCAGTGCACCTGCATATCCAGTGCAATCTTTCATTTAATGATTTTTTATTGACCATTCAAAATACATCTTTCAAAGAACTCATCCATGCACCCTAACTTTCTGTTTTCAGCAATCAAAATCCACCAATCACTGTTACTGCTTCATTAACACAGAAACTCCACAGATTTTTCATTTTAAACTCTTATTTTTTCAACTGCCATTTCATTGCCACACTTCATCTGACTGCAGCAGAACCTTCTCTCACCATGTTTTCTGTCTGGATTGTTGGACATAGTTACATCTATTGGGCTCAGAGGTATGCTGAGAACAGAAATTTACCTAACCTCAATTTACAAGATGTGGAAATTAAGTGGTTTGGCCACAGAGGATTAAAATGTCACCAATTGATACCTTTGGTGAAAACCTTTATGCATTTGCCAAAACCTGACCTGTTAATTGTGCACTGTGGAGGTAATGATTTGGGCACTTTGATTGGGGTAGGTCTGGAAATGCTTTTAAAGGACACCTTTGAACAATTAATGGCACTTTTTCCTCAAACTGCCTTGGTATATTCAAATATATGCCAAAGACAGAAATGGAGGTGGTCGAACCAATTTTGTCCACAAATTGAGAAGTCGAGGAAGCATGTAAACAAATCTGTTTCAGCTTACATGAGAGACCATGGAATGGGCTCCATGTACAACAATAACTTGCGTTACTACATGCAAGATATCTACAGAGGAGATGGAGTTCACTTCTCAGATGAAGGGAACAGAGTTTTCATTCTGAATTTAAGACTGTGCATTGGTACCTACTTATAAGGACCTAAATGTACCATAAACCCAAAAGCTCTTCTCAGAGCTACCCTACATCTGATCACTCACAATTATTATTTTACTCTAACTTTTTTCACTAATTTTCCACAAAGTACGCTCCCCGGAGCGCTACCCGGTACGCGCAATTTTTTTTAAAAAAATGTGTTTTTTTTTCGCACATATGGGCCTCCTCAGCCATCCTCAGAAAACCTAGGGGGTCAAAATACGTCTACCGTGTCCCCTTCTACCCATTCTGAACATTATGTGCTCTCCATCTTGTATCTTAATTCGACCGAAACACAAAATGGTGGACTCCCGTAACGCTTCAGGTTCGCGTACCGGGGCGCTCGCCAGTTCGCATACTGGGGCGCTCCCCGGGAAGCGCTCCATCAAAAAAGGTGGGAAAGTAATTTACAGAAAAACGACTGGAGACACTTTCACCAAATATAGAATTGATCATACTACATACCAATCCCTATCATTTTCACAAATTTGATGGAAATTCCATTTAGCCATTTAGCCTGTAGACCTTTCTAAATACCGTGAGGTAAATTACTTCACAGAACACATCTGAAGTGTTGGAATTGACAACCAATGAAAATGTTACTTTCATTTTCTACTTTTTTTACCTGACATTTGATTTGTTATATACCTGAATATATTTAAAGGAAGAGAAGGAAACACAGCCATTTTGACTACTACTTCCTGGTGTACATTTCAATTGGATTTTCACTAATCACTTCAACTTCTTTGTAAAGGTAAGTTGTTATTTTAAAAACTGAAGTATATTGTGCACTATAAGTTAATATGGTAAACTTTTTCTGATAGTTATATACTATCCCTCTGTAGTAGTTATAGATTTAGATAGACTTCTCTGTTATAGTTATGGATGGAGTTAGGTTTCTCTTGTATAATTATGAATTTACTTGCGTTAAATCACATACACTTTTTTATATTCCTACTTCCACTCTGATACTATACACTGCCCAAAGATAAATTCACTGATAAGAACTGCCTATCTAAAATTAATCCCAACAGTGCCCTATCTGTACTAATATATTTTTTTTTATCCAAATTTCAGGCAAAATGGAAGGCGAACAGAAAGTTTCATTTCAAATTGTCCTGCAAGAGAGCAACCAAGAAATAATTGATCCAAATTATATAGAATTTATGGATGAAACTTGGGACCAAGACCTACTGCAATGTGTGCAAGCAGTAGATGTCCTCCTTGAAAATGAGGACATTTTACACACTCAAACATTACAAGCTATGTTCAATGAAAATAACGACATTTCAGACAGTGAAATGTTAGACATTTTATTAAATTTTGAAACACAATCACAATAATAAATAATTGCTTAAAAAATAAAGAAATTAAAAAATAATCAACAAAACAAACAATCAATTAACATACAATATTAGAAAAGTCTATCATTCTTTTTTCCTTTTAGTACGCTTCCCAGAACGCTTCCCGGTTCGCGGACCGGGCGCTCCCCACACAAAAAAACAAAAAATTTTTTTTTTTGTTTTTGCCCTGCGGGGCCCTTTTAAAGCCTCTACATCAAACCTAGGGGGTCAGGGAGGATCTACTATGCCCCCTTATGGTCATTTGCCCCTTCGCTTTGGCCTCCTCTTGTCTCTCGATCCTACCGAGAGACAAGATGGCGGCCGCTATGGACTGTATGGAATGTTGACAGACACCGGAGAGCCAATCAGCTTCGCTACGCGAAGTTCCGTTACGCATCAAGTACGCGAACCGGAGCGCTGCCCAGAGCGCGCTTACAGATATATATCTTTTTTTGAACGTTAATTTCTCAAAATCCACTGGAGCACATATATTGAGACCTAGCAAAGGCACATCGGGCTACCAGTCCCTACAATTTTGCCAAGTTTCGTGCAAATCCATTCAGCCGTTCGGGCTAAAAGTGAGGCCAACCGCCCTATGGAAATTAACATGGGAAAAACGCGTTTTGGGACCCCCCTTTTTTCTCGGCCCCCCTTGACGAACCCCCCCCAAATTTTCAGGGGCTGCTCAGAAACAAATTGTTCCATTTTCCTGAAAATTTCAGCCAATTCCGTCCACAAACGCCAAAGTTATTAGACATAGAATTTTCAAAAATCCCATAGAGAAAAAATCCTAACTATATATACCCACAAACGCCAAAGTTATTAGACATAGAATTTTCAAAAATCCCATAGAGAAAAAATCCTAACTATATATACCTACTGGCGACCGCCAGTAGGTAATATATATATATATATATATATATTACCTACTGGCGGTCGCCAGTAGGTATATATAGTTAGGATTTTTTCCCTATGGGATTTTTGAAAATTCTATGTCTAATAACTTTGGCGTTTGTGGACGGAATTGGCTGAAATTTTCTGGAAAATGGAACATTTTGTTTCTGAGCTGGGGGGGTTCATCCAAGGGGGGCCGAGAAAAAAGGGGGGTCCCAAAACGTGTTTTTAACATTGAGTTTTCCATAGGGCGGTTGGCCTCACTTTTAGCCCGAACGGCTGAATGGATTTGCATGAAACTTGGCAAAATTGTAGGGACTGGTAGCCCGATGTGCCTTTTGTAGGTCTCAATATATGTGCTCCAGTGGATTTTGAGAAATTAACGTTTAAAAAAAGATATATATCTGTAACAGCGGACCGGGCAGCTCCCCGGTTCGCGGACCGGGGCGCGTACCAGAACTTCGCGTAGCGAAGCTGATTGGTTCTCCTGCGTCTGTCAACATTCTAAACAGTCCGGAGCGGCCGCCATCTTGTCTCTCGGTAGGATCGAGAGACAAGAGGAGGCCAAAACAAAGGGGGAAATAACCATAAGGGGGCATAGTAGATCCTCCCTGACCCCCTAGGTTTAATGTGGAGGCTTTAAAAGGGCCCCGCGGGCAAAAAAAAATAATTTTTTTTTTGTTTTTTTGCGTGGGTAGCGCCCGGTCCGCGAACCGGGAAGCGTTCTGGGGAGCGTACTACAATGAAAAATGAATGATAGACTTTTCAAATGCTGTATGTTAATTGATTGTTGGTTTTGTTGATTATTTTTTATTTTCTTTATTTTTTAAGCATTTTTTTTATTGTGATTGTGTTTCATAATTTATTAAACTTTCTAACATTTCATTGTCAGAAATTTCATAATTATCATGGAATATACATTGTAGTCTCTGAGGGTGTAAAATGTCCTCATTTGCAAGGAGGTTATCTACTGCTTGTACACATTGCAGTAGTTCATTGTCCCAAGTTTCATCGAAAAATTCAATATCATTTTCATCAATGATTTCTTGGCTGCTCTCTTGCAGGACAATTTGAAATTCAACTTTCTGTTCGCCTTCCATTTTGCCTGAAATTTAGATTAAAAAAATATATATTAGTAGAGATAGGGCACTGTTGGGATTAATTTTAGATAGGCAGTTTTTATCAGTGAATTTATCTTTGGGCAGTGTATAGTATCAGAGTGGAAGTAGGAATATAAAAAAGTGTATGTGATTTAACGTAAGTAAATTCATAATTATACAAGAGAAGCCTAACTCCATCCATAACTATAACAGAGAAGTCTATCTAAATCTATAACTACTACAGAGGGATAGTATATAACTATCAGAAAAAGTTTACCATATTAACTTATAGTGCACAATATACTTCAGTTTTAAAAATAAAAACTTACCTTTAGAAAGAAGTTGAAGGAATTAGTGAAAATACTATTGAAATGTACACCAAGAAGTAGTAGTCAAAATGGCTGTGTTTTCTTCTCTTCCTTTATATATATTGAGGTATATAACCAATGAAATGTCAGGTAAAAAAAGTAGAAAATGAAAGTAACATTTTCATTGGTTGTCAATTCCAACACTTCAGATGTGTTTTGTGAAGTAATTTACCTCAGGGTACTTAGAGAGGTCTACAGGCTAAATGGCTCAATGGAATTCCAATCAAATTTGTGAAAATGGTAGGGATTGGTATGTAGTATGAGCTAATCTATATTTGGTGAAATTGTCTCCAGTGGCTTTTCTGTGAACTACTTTCCCACCTTTTTTGATGGTGCGCTTCCCAGGGAGCGACCCAGTACGCGAACCGTTGAGCGCCTCGGTTCGCGGACCTTAAGCGTTCCGGGAGTCCACCATTTTGTGTTTCGGTCGAATTAAGATACAAGATGGAGGGCAAATAATGTTCAGAATGGGTAGAAGGGGGCACGGTAGAGTTATCTTGACCCCCTAGGTTTTGTGAGGGTGGCTGAGGAGGCTTATATGTGCGAAAAAAAACCATTTTTTTAAAAAATTTCGCGAGGTTAGCTCCCGGTTCGCGTACCGGGTAGCGCCCCAGGGAGCGTACTTTGTTGAAAATTAGTGAAAAATGTTAGAGTAAAATAATAATTGTGAGTGATTAGATGTAGGGTAGCTCTGAGAAGAGCTTTTGGGTTTATGGTACATTTAGGTACTTATAAGTAGGTACCAATGCACATTCTTAAATTCAGAGTGAAAATTCTGTTGCCCTCATCTGAGAAGTGAACTCCATCTCCTCTGTAGATATCTTGCATGTAGTAACGCAAGTTATTGTTGTACAGGGAGCCCATTCCATGGTCTCTCATGTAAGCTGAAACAGATTTGTTTACATGCTTCCTCGACTTCTCAATTTGTGGACAAAATTGGTTTGACCACCTCCATTTCTGTCTTTGGCATATATTTGAATATACCAAGGCAGTCTGAGGAAAAAGTGCCATTAATTGCTCAAAGGTGTCCTTTAAAAGCATTTCCAGACCTACACCAGTCAAAGTGCCCAAGTCATTACCTCCACAGTGCACAATTAACAGGTCAGGTTTGGGCAAATGCATAAAGGTTTTCACCAATGGTATCAATTGGTGACATTTTAATCCTCTGTGGCCAAACCACTTAATTTCCACATCTTGTAAATTGAGGTTAGGTAAATTCCTGTTTTCAACGTACCTTTGAGCCCAGTGAGTATAACTATGTCCAACAATCCAGACAGAAAACATGGTGAGAGAAGGTTCTCCTGCAGTCAAATGAAGTGTGGCAATGAAATGGCAGTTGAAAAAATGAGAGTGTAAAATGAAAAAAAAACTGTGGAGTTTCTGTGTTCATGAAGCAGTAACAGTGATTGGTGGATTTTGATTGCTGAAAACAGAAAGTTAGGGTGCACGGATGTGTTCTTTGAAAGATGTATTTTGAGTGGTCAATAAAAAATCATTAAATGAAAGAATGCACTGGATATGCAGGTGCACTGAGAGTTCAGAGTTCAATTGCAACATTGTTGTGTGAACTTGCAAACAACAGAGGTCTTCCAAGAGGTGGTTGCCATGCAGATAAGGCAGAAAGGGCAGAGGGGGGATGGGTTTTCATTTGAAAAAAAGTGAGGGAAGACTTTTGATTGGGTGACATGAGAGATATGTGTGAAGAATTACAGCATTTCTGTGCTTTTGATAGCTGCAGACTCTGGAGTGCATACCTTTTGCTCTGCTGAAGACAAATTGGTGTGTTTCTGAGACTGTTTTCAAACTCAAAGTATTTGCTAAGGTGAGAAAATATTTCTTTAATTTAGATAGAGAATAGTGTGCTTTAAGGAGAAAATTATGAATTATGTGGCGCAAATTGCTTGTAAATATGCTCCCACCTGTGCATGGAAAATTTAGATTTTGAATGTTTGTGTTACATAGCCATGTTAAAAGTGACCCAACCATGCTGGAAAGGCAATCAAAAAACGCTTTCATGTGTCTTAAGGACATTTTAAGTCATTTTCCCATGTGCAGTGTTTTGAAATTATGATTTGAAAATCGTTTTTGGGGAAAAGGAATTGTTTTTAAATTTATGACAAGGACATAATGGTGTATGCTTCTTTATAAGGCAATTGACTGTCCCTGATGTTATTTTTCCCATTTTAATGTAAGACCTTTCTCTGTGGCGCAAATTGCTTGTAAATATGCTCCCACCTGTGCATGGTAAATTTAGATTTTAAATGTTTGTGTTACATAGCCATGTTAAAAGTGACCCAACCATGCTGGAAAGGCAATCAAAAAACGCTTTCATGTGTCTTAAGGACATTTTAAGTCATTTTCCCATGTGCAGTGTTTTGAAATTATGATTTGAAAATCGTTTTTGGGGAAAAGGAATTGTTTTTAAATTTATGACAAGGACATAATGGTGTATGCTTCTTTATAAGGCAATTGACTGTCCCTGATGGTATTATTCCCATTTTAATGTAAGACCTTTCTCTGTGGCGCAAATTGCTTGTAAATATGCTCCCACCTGTGCATGGCAAATTTAGATTTTGAATGTTTGTGTTACATAGCCATGTTAAAAGTGATACAAACATGCTGCAAAGGCAATCAAAAAACGCTTTTATGTGTCTTAAGGACATTTTAAGTAATTTTCCCATGTGCAGTGTTTTGAAATTATGATTTGAAAATCGTTTTTGAGGTAAAGGAATGTTGTTAAAATTTATGTGCGCCATATGCCCCCAAATTTCTTTTTCAGCGGTGCAGCAGGGTGTTATTGAGACACCCCTGCACCTTTGGAAAAATTCCTATTTTGTGATGAGCTAATTGCTAATCGCAAATTGCAACCTTCATTCCTATGAGCCTCCTAGCCCATGGAAATGAATGGGTAATTTGCAATTAGCAATTTGCTCATCGCAAATTTGGAATGGTAAAGAATCGCTATTTATTCCTTAAAATTCGCTATTTTGGAAATGCAAAATAGTTATATGATACATATGGCGGTTGATGTCTAACAAGATAAGAAGCTTAGGGATACATTTATGATGACTGGCGCAATGAAGTGGACATCACTTACTTCATTGGTAGAGCTTTACATGTATTATCTCCTCTGTATTCTTCATCAAGCGTAACTTTAATCTGCAATCCTGAGTAGGCCTCACCTTAAACAAACCTCTGGATAGGCCACATCTTATTGTCATCCTGAATTAATCATTTAAAATGCTAGGGACAGATTTATGATAGGTGTATGCCTCTTTTGCGCCACTTAGAAAACACTGTCCATGGGGAAATGACTTAAAATGTCCTTAAGACACATGAATGTGTTTTTTTAAAACGTTTGCAATTTTTTTGGGTCACTTTTAACATGGCTATGTGACTCAAACAGTCAAAATCTAAATTCACCATGCACAGGTGGGAGCATATTTACAAGGAATGTGCTCCATGGGGAAAGGTCTTATAATGTAATATGGGAAAAATGACATCAGAGACACTGAAATGCCTTATAGAGAAGCATACACCATTATGTCCTTGTCATAAATTTGCAACCCATTACTTTTCCCCAAAAACGATTTTCAAATCATAATTTGAAAACACAGCACATGTGGAAATGACTTAAAATGTCCTTAATTCAAAATTTGCTATTCCTTATTTTGCGATTGCACTGAAGGATTTGCAAATTTTGCGATTCCTTAAATGCAATGTATCAAACAAAAAATATGTAAAAAATGACATTAAGGATTTGGAAACTACCACCAACTTCTAGTTTGTGGTAATTTGTGAATTCTTTTCAAAAAGCATTTTTTTCCAAAAAACAAAAGGTGCCATATGACGCCAATACATGTCCTTAGGGCATGTATGTGTGCCATATGCCCCCAAATTTCTTTTTCAGGGGTGCAGCAGGGTGTTCTTGAGACACCCCTGCACCCTTTGAAAAATTCCTAATTTGTGATGAGCAAATTGCTAATCGCAAATTAAACCTTCATTCCTATGAGCCTCCTAGCCCATGGAAATGAATGGGTAACTTGCAATTAGCAATTTGCTCATTGCAAATTAGGAATGGTAAAGAATTGCTATTTATTCCTTAAAATTCACTATTTAGGAAATGCAAAATAGTTTCATGCTACATATGGCGGTTCATCTGTAACAAGATAAGAAGCTTAGGGATAGATTTATGATGACTGGTGCATCACCAGTGATGTGTCAGTCATCCTGCGCCGCTGTTCCGCCACCCATGGTGTGCTGCATTTAGAATGCGGGGCATCATGGGGCAAAAATGACACAGATGCGTGACGTATCTGTGCTGTAAAGGTAGTGATTGCTGGAGTTGTATCGCAAGTGCGATGCAGCTCAAGCAAGGCTCAGGGGTGCCCCATCTCCACAATGTTGCGTCAAGACCTATGCCTGCTTAAAGCAGGCGCAGGGTTTTGACGAAGCTTTCTCCTATCTGATTGTAAATACGGCACACCATGGGTGGCAGAGTAGTGGTGCACGTTAACTGGTGCATGCCTGGGGATGTGCCATTTAACATAAATCTGCCCCTTTACATTTAAGTATGTGCAGGACACACAGAGTCGGTGAGGCTTATCCAAGGTTAAGAAGAGATGAGTCCTGTTCACTGAAAATTTAGACATAGTCTTCACCTGCTCAGCATTGTTGGACATGGCTAAATAATAGCTGCAAAATATTACTCTTGTTAAGCAATTTTACTATTATAATCTCTGAGATTTGTCTCTTACTCTGCAACATCTCATTGTTGTTATCTTTCTTTAAAGATAAAGACAACCTCAACATGAGCGACAATCTGCAATCAGTTGATTTTGACCTCATCATTGAACTTGTAATTGAAACATCAGTGGATGTTGATCCCTTGGATGATTTAAATCCTGAGGATGAAGAAGAGCGTGATGAGGATGCAGATTTGTCAGAATTATATGACATAGGATGGGAAGCTGACCTGCTTGAGCCTATGGAAATATAAACATTCATTTTTAAAATTTATAATTAATAAAAAGTAAAAAGGTAAACCGTTTAATTTAAAAATAAAGACACCTTCAAAAGCAGGTTATGTGTAGTGTCTTCAATAAAATAATAAAATATGCTCATAAAATTAGATCAGATTCACATATAAAATAGCATAGGTAACATACATATAAATGTCATTTCTTTTCTGCTATTTCTGTATTGTAAATTTGCAAGGACTAAAAAATCTTCTATTTAAAATGTCAAGTAGTGTGTTAAGTTTTTGATCACTGTTATTGTTTTACTGTTTGGTAATAATGGTTAATAACATTTTTTATTATATTTTACCACAGATTCAACTGCAGATCATTTCAAGATTTCACCATGCCAACAATAGAAAGACAGAGAAAGGCTGCAAAACGTCAAAGACAGCAGGTGAAAGAAAATAAGCAGCAGTCCTCTAACAAAAAGATTTGTCAAGTCACGAAGAAAGCACCGGGTAAGAGCACAAAATATTTCATAATAAATATGTGTAGTAAAAAAAATATTACTACAGAAAATGTTTCAGTCCATAAAACGAGAAGGAATTCAAATGGAAAGGAAAGGCCAATCAAAAATGTTAGTGCTAGAGCAAGAGATAACTCTGTGCATGATAGTAGAAGGAAACAACAGTTTAGGGAGATTCGTAAACGAATGTTCCGCAACAGGATAATTGGCAATTTGTTAAAAAATATTAAGAAAGGTCAACAGAAATTGGTTTTTTATAAGAGAAAAAAAAAAGTTGAGAAAGGTATTGATCAGGCATTTGAAATTAAACGTAAGTTATTTATTTTGATAATCAATAGAATTAGGAAGCTAAACAAGGCAATTTATGATTTCAAAAGAAATAGTAGATGGAAGAGAATAGTTAATCGTAGTAATTTTTGTGAAGTTTTTTCTGGAGAATGGATGCATAGTTCAAGCTGTGAGGCATTTTTTAATGAGGAGAGTTATTTCCAGGATAATGATTTGGTGCATGCAGTTGACACCAGTGGCGTGCTTATGAAGTGAAAGATGGTTGTCCAGTTGAAAAAGAAAAACTTGTGACAACAGAGGCAGAAGAGGTGTTAGGTAATGAGGTTTTAGGAAGACGTGCTAAGGGTCCTGTGTACACCTGGAAGTGTAGTAGTATTTGCAGTGTGCGACAGGATTCCATCAATTTGCTTTGTGATTTTGTACGGTCATTTAATAAGAAAAGTTTGAAGCAGAAAATAAGGTTGTTGCAAGAATTAGATCCTTGCAGAGTAAGAGAAGTGACAGGTTTGCATGGTCATTCACTGGCTTGTCTTTCCAGGAGAGTATGCCAGAGTGTTTTTCATCATTTCAGGATGCTAGCAGTGCATCATAATAAAGTGAGGAAATTAGTTAGAATGTTGTATTATGCTAAGAGTCCAGCAATTATGCTTAAACAATTATGCGCTGCTCTTTTGCATGGTTCTGAAATAGATGTGAAGAATATATGTGAAGAAATTGAGTTTTGTTACTTTGGAAGTAAAGAGGAGAATGTTGAAATTGAGCAAGAAGAAGAGGGTCATGTGGAAGATAGTGTACAGGTTTCCAGTACAGATAATTTCCAGAGGGAAATTGCGACGTTTGAGGTGAAATCAAGTGAGAGGCCTAATTTCACTTGTGTGTGTTGTCGACGCACTTATTATAAGAATCAGACTAAGTTAGTGGATTTATATGCAAAAAGTGAAAGGGAAAATAATAGTGAATGGAAGGATTTCGCAACATACTTGATGGTAGAAAATTGTTTTGATTTGGGATTGGATCAACGTGTGTGTAGTTATTGTTGTTGCAAATTAAATCAAAACCAGATGCCTGCTAGAGCAGTTCATAATAATCTGGAATTGGTTGAGATTCCTTCTGAATTGAAGGATTTAAATACTTATGAATCTATTTTGATTCAAAGTATCCATCCCTTTCAGGCTATTGTAAGAATGGAGCCAAAGACAGGGAAATTGCCTCCATCAGATTTACAGAGAGGATTAAAGGGAAGAGTTGTTTATTTGCCTCTAGATTTGAAGAAAAACATTAACACAATTGGAGTAGAAAAAGTGGAAGAGGAACCTCTGGTTATCTTAGTTAATGGGGTTCCGACAAAGAATAAGAAAATATGGCAAGATTTAGTAGATGTTAGGAAAGTTAAAAAGGCAACATTGTATTTGAAAAAAAATAATAAATACTATAAGAATGTATATGTTGCAGAAGAGGAAGTAAGTGAGGAAGAGGATAGCGATTTGTGTGCTGGTCAAATTGAGAAAGTAGAACCCTCTACTAGTGAAGAAATATATGAACATTATAGTGTTCATCCTTTGCATTCCAAGGAAGTCATGGGGAATGCTATTGAGTTGTTTCAAATGAAACAAGCCAAAGGGAGTCCCATTAGTGTTTGGGAGGAAAGTTTGGAAGCTCGGTGTTTCCCACAGCTTTTTCCAACAGGTCAGGGAGGAAGATATGATGAGCGACCTCATCAAATTCCTGCTTCTGAATACCGGACTTTGCGATTGTATGCAGGAGATGCTAGGTTTCGACAATGCATTCCTTATTTGTTTCATCTCCTGTTTGAAAGCGATCTGTCTGGACTGTCATATGCAGTGAACCACATCTTGAAAAGTGGTATACACATGCAAAACATCTCGGCAAGTGACTTTATGGATAAAGTCAATGTCCAAGACAGTATTTTGGATTCTCACCTGATTAATCTCATGGCGTGTCAGCGTGGTACTAATGAGTACTGGTACCGTCGTCATGGTGATTTAAAATGTATGCTGAGGAACTTAGGAACTCCCACATGGTTCCTCACTCTGAGCTGTGCCGAGTATGGCTGGGAAGACTTACTTGAATTTCTACGAGAGGCAAATGCTAACGTAGATAACATCGAATTCAAGACACCCGGAGAACTGTGCTCTTTGGATCCAGTCAATGTATGTAGGTACTTCAATCATAGATTTGAAGCTATGATGTCTTTCATCATGAATAAGAAGAATCCACCTCTTGGAGAGGTGTTGGATTTCTTCTGGAGAAAGGAGTACCAAGCAAGAGGTGCTCCTCATATACATATGTTGCTGTGGATCAAGGATGCACCTAAATTTGGAACGGATCCAGAAGACTCAGTGATGAGTTTAATCCAACAGTATTCTACGTGTGCTGTTCCAAACGCAAAGGAGAAGAAAAGCCTAAGAGAAAAAGTTCTGCGTTTCCAAAGCCATCGATGTGGAAAGTACTGCCGTCGTAAATTCCGAAACAAGGACAAGTTCTACACTAAATGTCGTTTCGGCTTTCCACGACCGGTGATTTCTAAAGGAAGAGTAAACAGTTTGATGTCTTCGCTGCGACACAATGTCATGAAGAAATCACCTAAAAACACTTATAATTTGAAGAGGAACGAAGAGTCCAAGTACATCAACGACTACAACCCGGTGATTTTGTCCATGTGGAATGCTAACATGGATATACAGTTTGTGGCTGATAACTGTATGGCTGTGGCTCGGTATGTGACGTCTTACATCACCAAAAAAGAGAAGACAGAATTGAAGGATATGTGGGAGGACATTTCCCATGAAAAGAGCCTCAGCAAGAAGTTGTACAGTTTCAGTCTGAAGATGTTGTCGCATCGAGAAACCGGAGCGTACGAATGTTCTGACCGGTTGTCTTCAGCAAATCTCTATGCCAAGTCCAGGAGTATCGTTTGGGCGAGTCTTGGTCTTGCTGCAACGCGTAATCGAGTTCTCAAACCTGTGCGGGAAATTGAGTATTTGGCGGAAAAGGAGCCAAACAGTACCGACATTTTGAAGACCAACATGTTGGATACATATTATCCAAATCGAAGCATTCACCTCGACAATGTTTGTCTGTATGAGGTTCTTCAAAATTACATATTCAAGAGGAACATCAAAGAAGATACTGAGAAAGGAGTGTATGCTGGTAATAGGAAGTGAGGGATGTCTGGTCAAGCAAAGAAAATGCCACTTGGTAAACCATCGAAAATTGAGTGGCGAATCTCCTGAAAAAAAGGAGTTTTTCTATTTAGCACTTTTGCAACTTTTCAAGCCTTGGCGTGCAGAAGAGGAACTGCTTGGAGATTTCCTCTGTTACGAAGACTCTTTCAATGCCGCCAAGGAGACCATAGAATGTCCTGCTTTTCCCAAATATGTAGAAATGTTGAATGCGGAAATTGAGCAGGAAGCAACGATTGCAGCCGAGATTGCCAGAGACAGTTCTCAGGACAGTCAGAGTTCTGCTTCATTGAGTCAGGATCCACTAGAAGGACCTGTTATTGAAAATGAAGCTGCCACTGCTATGAATGAAGTGGAAAGAGCCATGGCACATGCTCAAGAGGATGCAGTTAACTTAGAAGAGTTGGAAAGACAACTCAACGTTGAGCAGAGGAAAATATATGACGAAGTTACCATGCAAATTGATCATGGATTAAGTCATGACAAGAAAGAGTGCTCATGTACGTCGTTGAAGCCTGTCCGACTGTACGTGAGTGGAGAAGCGGGAACTGGAAAAAGTTTCCTCATTAAAGCAATTTCATGCTATTTGCAGGAAAGGACAGAGTCATCGCTGTCTTGTGTTGTCACTGCTCCAACTGGACTGGCAGCACATAATATTAAAGGGATTACTTTACATCGTTTACTGATGCTGCCAGTGGAGCATGACAACAAATTACAATATCACAAGCTATCTGGAGATGCTTGTTTTGAAGTTTCAAGAATCTTGAGGAAAATGAAACTTCTTATCATTGACGAAGTAAGCATGGGTTCCAATGTCATGCTTGCCTGTGCATTTGAGGATGCAAGAAGTTCTCAAAACAGAGTATGATGTGTTATTTGGTGGCAAACACATCATTGTTTTTGGAGATCTTCTGCAGCTGACACCAGTGAAAGGGCAACCTGTGTTCAAAATGCTCACGCATGAAGATACCAGGAAGTGCCTAGGCAGCATTGGCAACGTCAATATATGGTTAAACTTCAATTATGCTGAACTGCATGAAAATATGCGTCAGGCAAAGGATGAAGTTTACAAGACTATTCTACAAGATGTTAGAATTGGAAAAGTGAAAGAGCATGGGAAAGAAGCTTTACATGCACGATTACTGTCAAATTTATATCCAGAACAAGATGTTGTGCCTGAGAATATTTTTCAGAAAATTACTGAGAAGAAATCTGGAATATGTTTGATGCCAACTCTTGCAGAATGTGCCAAATTTAACAACAAAATGTTGCATTTAGAAAAGCAAGAGATTGTGAAACTGGAAGCTATTGATAGAGTAGAGCATATGGGATCAACAATTATTTTGTCTGAGAATCTGAAAACAAAATTGGATTCATTAGAGAAGAGTATATCTAAAACTGCAGGTTTTGAAAAGACTCTGAATGTGTGCTTGAACTGCCGTATCATTTTAAGAAGGAATTTACATGTTGAAAGAGGTCTGGTAAATGGATCAATGGGTAATGTTGTTGATTTTGTGAAATACAGAAATAGAGATGGAATTGAATTTTTAAAAATTAAATTTGATGGCATTGAGGAAGTACAGCTAATTGGTCGTTGTTCTGCTAGATTTTTGCTTGTAAAAGACTTATATGTTCGCCGTAAGCAGTTTCCTGTTTGCTTGGCATATGCGGTGACAATTCATAAATCGCAAGGTTTAAGTGTAGACAGTGCATTGGTGAATATTGGCAGTTCTGTGTTCAAGGAGGGTATGGCATATGTGGCATTGTCACGAGTTAGAACTTTATCGGGATTGTACTTGATTGAGTGTGATGTCACAAACATTTGTGCGGATCTAGATTGTGTTAAGGAATACAATAGGTTAAGAAGAGAGTATGCGCCACATTTGCCTCAGTATCCTTTGTTTGAGAAACGTGTGGTAGGCCGGAAACGAAGAAATGAGAACAATACTGGGGAGGTTGTAGCAAAAAGACAAAAAGTCAATGAACCTAAAATTACAAGCAGAAACAAAAAGGATTCTGTTGAAGATGTTGTTGGTTTTCAGTTTGAAAACAGTTCTGGTGTCAACTGCTATGCTAATGTAGTGGTTAATGTTTTGTTTTCTCTAGAAAATGTAAAAGAAGAGATTGTGGTCAATTCTGATCAAAGATTTTGCAGTTTGTTAAATTCTGTGTTAGAGAAATGTAGCACTGATAGAAGAAACATAGAAAGTGTGTCTGAAATTCGAAATCTGTTAGACAGATGTTCAGGCCAAACACAATTCTCTCAAAATATTCAGCAAGATTGTCAGGAGTTTTTAATGTATATGCTTGATGTATTACATGCTGAAGGTGTAGATGTAGATCAGCTGTTTGGGCTTTCTTATCAATGGCAGCATGACTGCGAGAACTGTATGGTATCAAGTACTACTAGTGTAGACTCAGAAAGATTTATATATTTAACTTTGCCAGACAGTAAATCAGTCTCCTTTAATAAGCTAGTAAAAGCAGCTGATCACAACATGGAGTGTAGCCAATGTAAATCTGAAATGATGTCCACATTATTTATACGAACATATGGCCAGTATGTCATTTTAATGTTCCAACGATGTAGGCCTGATGGAACAAAATTGACAACTTTAATTAAAAATTTTGTAGCTTCGCAGTTGTCAATATCAGGAAGGACTTTTGTAACTGCAGCAATTATATATCATGACGGCCCTTCAATAACATCAGGACATTACACAGCTTATTTAAAGTCTAGAAATGGCTGGTCATTCTGCAATGATTCTGTTTTAATTTTCACAAAAAAATTGCCGTATGACCTTAAAAACTCTTACCTGGTGTTTTTAAAACCAAAATTTTAGGGAAATAATCTCGGGATGTGCTCTGTGGAATTTCAAGAAGTTCTAATGGCTCCTACACAATTTGGCCTTGAGGATAAGTGTAGTTCAGAGACATAACTTCTAACCATAGGACTGGACGTCATGGAGAAATACGTGCACTTTGAATGAGTTCAGAAAAACTGTTTCTTTTTATAAGCTAATTGAAGCAGCCAATCAAAACATGGAGTAGAGGGAATGTAAGTCTGCAATGCTGTCTACTGTTTTACATTGCTTTGTGATTAAAAGTGATGTAGAGAATTAAATAATTGTAGTAGTCATAGAGGTAGTGTAAGTCTGCTTCATAGTAAGCAGTATCAGTGTCATAGGAAATGTAGAACATGACTGAGCAAGAAGGGGAAGATATTACTATTCCAGGATTGTGAAAATGATCTTCAACATTTTAATTCTGAAAGTTGCGGAAATGCCAAATGACGGGATTGGCTTACAAGAAATCCAAGAGTTATAAATGGCTCTGACCAGATTTGGCCTTGTGGAAAATTGCGGTAGAGAGCAAGAAGTCATTTATTGCATGTAACGTGTTTTTAAAAACGATGGAGATTTTCTTTCAGAAAGTGGCGGGCTGAAAGTAATAACAGCACAAAAGAGTGTAAGCTGTTCATAGGACATCCTTGGACGTCATGGAAAGTAAGTTAACTTTAAGGAGTTCTGAATTTTGATTTCTGATGTTGTATGGGTTTTTTAAACACAATCATTTTGATTGTGGTTTTTTTTCCCCGCTGTTACATGATGAATACCTTCAAGTCACTGTTTTTAGTGAAATTTGATACATTCTGAGAACAGCAAAAATAAACCATTTAACATGTATAATTAATTCTGTACTGTTTGCATTTATGATGTATATGTAGAACTGTGTAGGAGGCATGGAGAAGGTGAGGCTTCTGTAAGTGTCAAAGTTGTTGCATGCAGTGCTGCACTTCTGCGTATTCTTTCATATGCTAGACTACATCTGCACAATGAGATACCTAAGCAAAGGAAACACAAGTGATGTGATTGTGAAATGAGCAAAATAAATTGCACGTATTTCAATTACATCACCTGTGTTTCCTATCATTACGAATCACATTGTGCAGATCAAGTTTAGGTCTGTCCAGGGAAACATAGGAGATTTGGACTTTGTTGAAGAGTGCAGTGGACATGACTCACTTCATTGGTAGACCTTCACATGTATTATCTCCTCTGTACTCTTCAACAAGTGTAAATCTCATCTGCAACCCTGAGTAGGCCTCACCTGAAACAAACCTCTGGATAGTAGACATCTTATTGGCATCCTGAAGCAATTATTTAAAATTTTAGTGTCTTGCGACACTTTTCTGAAACAACAGCAATGCAAAAGATGCACCATGTTTTAAGATAGGCCTCACTTCATCTGCATCAAGATACTGTTAGTTTAAAATGTATATCTTTAGGACTGTGTAGGGGGCCTGGAGAAGCAGAAGCTTCTCTAAGTGTCAAAGTTGTTGAAAAACTGTTTGTCCTTCAATCTTTTCCCTTGTCTTTTCTAATTTTTAAATACATTTTTTAATATTTTTCAAATGTTTGTTCTCTCTTTCACAGATTGAAAGTAAAAAAAAAAAAGTGAGTAATTTAACGACAATTATAAGGTAAATATTTTGTACTGTTTTCGTTACATTTCTATCACATTTAACTACTATTAGTTCCACTGCTTCATTTCTTTAACCCTCAGTTTCCTGCCTTTGCTACTTCCCTCATTCCTTTCTCTATTACCTACTTACTCAACTCCTTCCACTCTTTTTCTCAGTCCCTCTCTTCTCATAGTTCCTCACTCTTGTTCACTCACTGCGTCTCTATTACTCTTAGTGTCTTTGACTGATCACTCTATCACTACTTGTTCATAATGCTTTCTCTGTGTAGTTGAAGCACACTAAGGGGAATATTATGAACACAGCCAATAAAATTATTGCTCTTTTTATTGGCAGAAAACTGGTGCAAAAGTGGTTTTAGTGGCAGTTTTCTGCCACAAAAGCAGCTTTAGCGACACATTTCTGCCAATAAAAGCTGCAAAACTTTTATTGCCTATGTTGATGATATGGCTCTATGTTAATTACATTTCTTTGCTGTTTCAATTAATCTTTTTCTGTTATTTTTTGTTTTCTGTTTTCTATTTTTTCTCTCTGTTATTCCTCATGTTTTAATCTTATTTTGAACATTCACTCACATTCTCCAAGAAACTCTTCTTTGTTAATGTTATACTCTCTTTTTTTTTCTTTCACTTCGTTATCTATTTTGTTTTTCACAATTATACCCTCTTCTGTCTTTTCTTCGGTAAATAGATCTATTAAACAGTATCTCTTCTTTACTCCCTATAGCTGTCTTTCTTTTAACATCACTCTCTGTTTCCTTTCCTTATACTTTTTTTTTTTTTTACATTTTTTTGGTTAGCTCCCGGTCCGCGTACCGGGAAGCTAACCCGGAAGCGAACCAAAAGAAATAGAGCTTGCCAGAGTGCTAAACATTCTAGCAATTTTTTTGGAAAGGGAAGGTAGTTCTGAAAAGAACTTTTTTTAAAATATTTTTGTTGTTTTATATTTTTTTTTATTTTTTGAACATTTTTTGTATTTTTTTAACGATTTTATATTTTTTTTGGTTTTTTTGGGGGGGGGGGAAACAACAAAAAACAGGCGTTGAAAAGGGCTCAACAGGAGCAAAAAAAAATTACTGGGGGCGGTTAGGGCAATCATGGTGTTCATACGCCAGGTTGAGTGCATTGATGCTCATGTTGCCACAAGCTAATAATGCACGACAGTGCATACATAAGTGAATCATGTGCCCAAAATTTTCTTGAATATTTGGCACAGTTTCCCGTGCCTCTTCTGGTGTTAGAGAAACCGGTATTGTTGGTCTGGCCACAGGAGTTGGTCTTGGATTGTCGTGCATATCCCTTAATTCCGCCCGGCTGTAATTTAGGGGATGTTTCCTCGTTATGTGCCTGTGCATTGTGTGATTTCCAAAGCTATATTTTTTGTCCGTCCCTCTGGACAATTGTTCCTTGCATATGAGGCAGGTTACATACCTCGCATTGACTTTTTTTTGGCCACGAGGTATTGAAAAAAACTGCCAGATGAAACTGGCTTTCTTTCTGGAAACCCGGGGCAACTCTTCTAAAAATTGGGGTTCTTCTCCCTCCTCATCCATTTCTTCCTCTTCCTCCTCAGTGTTGGTCAGGACCTGGGGAGGTGGTCCTCTCTTCCCATGAGGAGGTGGTGGTGGTGGTGGGGGTCCACCAGCTGAAGCTACCAATGAAGCCATTTTCCAACAAGCAAAATAGGTCTTCCTCTCACAATGATGAAAGTCAGAGTGAGGAAAGAAGGAGGGGTTTTCATCATTTGGGAAAAAAACAATACTTCTCAACCAATGAAAAGTGTTATTTTTAAGTCACCTGACCTAGCCTTCCATCATTATGAAACCAAAAGTGAAATGAACCAATGAAAAGTTTTATTAACAAGTCACATGACCTCTCACGCTCATGTTACGCGCTGCGGAACGCTCCCCGGTTAGCTTCCGGGTCGCTCCGCTTCGCGCCTCGGTCCGCGCCCCGGGACACTTCCGGGTGCGCTAACGCGATACGTCACAAGACGCATTTCGCGGCAACGCGATACGTCGCGCTTTCGCGCCGCGGATCGCTTCCGGGGAGCTGCGTTTCGCGCCTCGGTCCGCGCCCCGGGGCACTTCCGGGTGCGCTAACGCAGTACGTCATAAGACGCATTACGCGGCAACGCGATACCGTCACTATGTTGATTTCTTACCGGGTCGCGGAATCAAATTGAGCTAACGGGAAGCTTCCCGGTTCGCGGACCGGGAGCGAAACAAAAAAAATATTTTAAAAAAATTATTAATAAACATATAAAATATATTTTGGGATTTAAAGAAGAATACATTTTACAGCTATAGATATTAGCTTTTAAAAAACCAATGAAATTCACTGAAAAAACCATAGGTTATAGACCATATATAGTTAGGAATTAGCATTTACAAAACCTTGAAAATTCACTGAAAAAACCATAGGTTATAGACCATATATAGTTAGGAATTAGCATTTAAAAAACCTTATTTTACTCACACAAAACCATTGAAATTCCATATATAGTTAGTTGTACTAACTATATATCGCGCACCCGCAATCCACTGCTGATCATGTCACATATTACATCATTCATGACATGGTCAGTGACATCACTGATGACATCACTGATGACATCTCAAATGACATCACTGATGACATCATGGAGCTGCATGGAGCTGTGAATACCAGTTGTTGCGGGACAATTCAGTAGTGGACAACGCTGCGTTCCCCTGCCACAGGACCCACTTGGGAATCAATTTGGCATATAAAGGACTGCACAGCAACCACTTGGTTTTGTATGACTACTCACCCCAGAATGCACTGGCAAATAAGAAACCCCATCAGGGCGGGGTTATGCTCATAAAGTCGTCACAGCTGCCTGAACTTTTGAATGCTGCCAGTGATCAAGGGCCGTCGGCCCGAAACATGTTTGGCTACTTTGTTGGCAGGGAGAGCGCGACGTGTCTGCTGCCCACAATAAACGTAGGTGAAATTCGCACCTGAGTTGGCGTTTCCTTGCAAGGCAACTTGATTCTTTTTGGGATATATATATATATATATATATATATATATATATATATATATATATATATATATATATATTACCTACTGGCGGTCGCCAGTAGGTATATATAGTTAGGATTTTTTCTCTATGGGTTTTTTGAAAATTCTATGTCTAATAACTTTGGCGTTTGTGGACGGAATTGGCTGAAATTTTCAGGAAAATGGCACATTTTGTTTCTGAGCAGCCCCTGAAAATTGGGGGGGGGGGTTCGTCCAGGGGGGGTCGAGAAAAAAGGGGGGTCCCAAAACGTGTTTTTAACATTGAGTTTTCCATAGGGCGGTTGGCCTCACTTTTAGCCCGAACGGCTGAATGGATTTGCACGAAACTTGGCAAAATTGTAGGGACTGGTAGTCCGATGTGCCTTTTGTAGGTCTCAATATATGTGCTCCAGTGGATTTTGAGAAATTAACGTTTAAAAAAAGATATATATCTGTAACAGCGGACCGGGCAGCGTCCCAGGACGCGTACTTTTCGCGCAACGGAGCTTTGTGAAGCGAAGCTGATTGGTTCTCCGGCGTCTGTCAACATTCCAAACAGTCCGTAGCGGCCGCCATCTTGTCTCTCGGTAGGATCGAGAGACAAGAGGAGGCCAAAGCGAAGGGGCAAATGACCATAAGGGGGAATAGTAGATCCTCTGATTGGTTCTCCGGCGTCTGTCAACATTCCAAACAGTCCGTATCGGCCGCCATCTTGTCTCTCGGTAGGATCGAGAGACAAGAGGAGGCCAAAGCGAAGGGGCAAATGACCATAAGGGGGAATAGTAGATCCTCGCTGACCCCCTAGGTTTGATGTGGAGGTTTTAAAAGGGCCCCGCGGGGCAAAAAAAAAAAATAATAATAATAATCGAACGGCTGAATGGATTTGCACGAAACTTGGCAAAATTGTAGGGACTGGTAGCCCGATGTGCCTTTGCTAGGTCTCAATATATGTGCTTCAGTGGATTTTGAGAAATTAACGTTCAAAAAAAGATATATATCTGTAACAGCACACCGCTTCGCGTACTTTTCGCGTTACGGAGCTTTGCGAAGCGAAGCTGATTGGCTCTCCGGTGTCTGTAAACATTCCAAACAGTACGTAGCGGCCGCCATCTTGTCTCTCGGTAGGATCGAGAGACAAGAGGAGGCCAAAGCGAAGGGGCAAATGACCATAAGGGGGAATAGTAGATCCTCGCTGACCCCCTAGGTTTGATGTGGAGGTTTTAAAAGGGCCCCGCGGGGCAAAAAAAAAAATAATAATAATAAGCGAACGGCTGAATGGATTTGCACGAAACTTGGTAAAATTGTAGGGACTGGTAGCCCGATGTGCCTTTGCTAGGTCTCAATATATGTGCTTCAGTGGATTTTGAGAAATTAACGTTCAAAAAAAGATATATATCTGTAACAGCACACCGCTTCGCGTACTTTTCGCGTTACGGAGCTTTGCGAAGCGAAGCTGATTGGCTCTCCGGTGTCTGTAAACATTCCAAACAGTACGTAGCGGCCGCCATCTTGTCTCTCGGTAGGATCGAGAGACAAGAGGAGGCCAAAGCGAAGGGGCAAATGACCATAAGGGGGAATAGTAGATCCTCGCTGACCCCCTAGGTTTGATGTGGAGGTTTTAAAAGGGCCCCGCGGGGCAAAAAAAAAAATAATAATAATAAGCGAACGGCTGAATGGATTTGCACGAAACTTGGTAAAATATTAGGGACTGGTAGCCCGATGTGCCTTTGCTAGGTCTCAATATATGTGCTTCAGTGCATTTTGAGAAATTAACGTTCAAAAACAAGATATATATCTGTAACAGCGCTCCGCTTCGCGGAGATAAAATTATATTTGTATTACCTAGCTGTTGCTAACACCAGTTAGCGATGGCTAGTAGGAGATAGCGACCATCTTGGGCCCCACTTTGCATGTGAGTGATATTTATCACTAATGACATGCAAAGTGGGCATGCCAAGATGTTAGCGACTGGAAACAGTCGCTAACATCGCTATCTCCTATTATCAAGTTTTGGAAATATTCGAGATAAGCGCGAATATCTCCAAAAGCTAGCACCTGCCCTGAGCAGTTCTTAGCCATGTTATCCAATGGGAGGTGGATAACATGGCTAAGAGCATTAGCTCGGTAATGCATGAATATCGCTGAGTTTTCACCGATATTAATGCATTGCGGTCGTTTTTTATCGTATTTGCGATAAATCTTGATAATAGCAAGGTTTATGTGCGATAATTTCTGACGGTAAAAAAATCTTTGCAATGCATCGTTAGGGATAAATATCGCTTAACTTTGGTAATATGCCCCAACGTCTGTTAACGTTCGATTCGAAGGAAATCAGGAAGTGTTGGAAAACATTGTCTGCGCCATCTTGTCTTTTTTCAAATGCCACACTTTTGTCGTGCACGGCAGCCATTTTAGATGCCTTGACCAGACCCACTCTGTGCACGCTGTCGATCCTTAGCATGGCTCCCCACCCTCGCAAGCATCTCACCCAGGCAGTGGTCACCCCCGCTCTCTGTCTTATGCATGGGTAATAAACCTCCCCCCATCTGCGCTGCTCTTCCCTGAGAATCACACCCTGTGCCCGCCCGACACCTCCCTTTCGCCCTATTCACTACCGCACCCTCTGACACTCCTTTTCCTCTGTGTCCGATTGTCCAGGCCGGTCCTAGGTTATCAGCTAGCCCTGCAGATGTAGTTTATGGCCACAGCTGTAAAGAATCACCCCTCTTCAAAGGAGTTATAGTAGATCAAGGCCCCCACCCGATGAGATCCGTCACACCACACGCGTTCCTACTATCTGAAAACCATCCTGTATTGTGATTGGGGAGGGGACCGAGCCTGAAGCGGAAGATTCCAGGGATGACTCTTTGTACATCAAAGTTTTTACAATTATGTGTCACATTAAAAATATATAGCACTCCGACAAAGTAGTAAGATTATAAAACTTTAATAATTTATAAATATATACAAGAAAACAAAAATAGTAATAACATATAAACATTTTTAGGGAAAAACAACGAAGTAGCGGTCGGCTGTGCGAATAGTCCCAACGCAGCACAACGTCCAGATTTCCGGCGTGGGGCGTCGCGGGGGGTGGGTCATCAGTAGCAAACTGTTGTGCGAATAGTTCCAAGACAGCAGAACGCGCCGAAATCTAGATGACACGAAAGTGATGTCTAGTAAGTTGCCACCCAGCAAATAACGGTGTGGGGCATCGCGGGGGGTGGGTCATCAGTAGCAAACTGTTGTGCGAATAGTTCCAAGGCAGCAGAACGATGGCACCAAGGTGATGTCCAGTAAGTTGCCGCACTGGTTTTGTTATCCTACAATGCTGCTCCGAATAACGGCGTGGGGCGCCCCGGGGGAGGCGGTGTGAACGGGCCTCTCCAGGTGGAGTGTCATCTGTTGTAGTGGGGCGCCCCTTTACCGTTTCAGTTGCCATTCCGTCCGTTTTTGGTCCACTGTGTCAAAAGCCGCAATTCAGCTGAGTTGCGCCCACTCTTGCGGTGCAGCGATAGGCGGCTGTCACAGGACTCTCAAAATGGCGGCAGGCTCTTTCCTTTTTGGGCCTGGTCCACTGAAATGGCCCTGGGACACCTTGGAAATCGGACGCTTGTCTGCTAGGTCTTGGACCCCATTCTCGAAAGCGTCCCCTCCGCATTGAGAATTCATCAAAAGTTTTGGGGGCCCCGACTCCTGCAGGCTTCTGGTGGGGAGCGGCTGCCATGATTGCTCGCGGAATGACCACGACGGAGATACGAGATGGTGGTGCTCTCATGCTGACGCCAGCTTCAGTCTGAAACATCCAGAAACAAGGTGGGGCTTTCTTAGTTTGGGAAAAAAAAAAAGTTTTCATCCAATGAAAAGTGTTGTTTTTAGGTCATATGATCAAGCCTTCCATCATTAGGAAACCAAAAGTAAAATGAACCAATGAAAAGTTTTATAAACAAGTCACATGACCTGTTATGCGGCATAGGGTATAAAATGCGGAGAAAATACGTTGGCACGTGAGGCGGCGTCAGTAGCGGACCGATGTGCGAATAGGCCGAAGGCAACACAACGCGCCAAGATCCGGATGGCACCGAGGTGGTGTCCAGCAAGTTGCAGCACTGGTGTGGCCATCCTACAATGCTGAAAGTCGGCGTGGGGCGCCCCGTTGGCCTGTGAGTTTGCGTCAGTAGCGGACCGATGTGCGAATAGGCCGAAGGCAGCACAACGCGCCAAGATCCGGATGGCACCGAGGTGGTGTCTAGTAAGTTGCCGCACTGGTGTGGCCATCCTACAATGCTGAAAGTCGGCGTGGGGCGCCCCGTTGGCCTGTGAGATGGCGTCAGTAGCGGACCGATGTGCGAATGGGGCCAAAGGCAGCGCAACAATATATTCTGAATTGAAGACACCACAAGGCGCTGAGATGCCAAGTTCCAGATGGCACCGAGGTGGTGTCTAGCAAGTTGTGGCACTGGTGTGGCCATCCTACAATGCTGAAAGTCGGCGTGGGGCGCCCCGTTGGCCTGTGAGATGGCGTCAGTAGCGGACCGATGTGTGAATGGGGCCGAAGGCAGCGCAACAATATTTTCGGAATAGAAGACACCACTAGGCGCTGAGATGTCAAGATCCGGATGGCACCGAGGTGGCGTGTAGCAAGTTGCCGCACTGGTGTGGCCATCCTACAATGCTGAAAGTCGGCGTGGGGCGCCCCGTTGGCCTGTGAGTTTGCGTCAGTAGCGGACCGATGTGCGAATAGGCCGAAGGCAGCACAACGCGCCAAGATCCGGATGGCACCGAGGTGGTGTCTAGTAAGTTGTCGCACTTCTGTGGCCATCCTATAATGTTGAAAGTCGGCGTGGGGCGCCCCGTTGGCCTGTGAGATGGCGTCAGTAGCGGACCGATGTGCGAATGGGGCCAAAGGCAGCGCAAAAATATTTTCTGATTTGAAGACACCACAAGGCGCTGAGATGGCAAGATCCGGATGGCACCGAGGTGGTGTCTAGCAAGTTGTGGCACTGGTGTGGCCATCGTACAATGGTAAAAGTCGGCGTGGGGCGCCCTGTTGGCCTGTGAGATGGTGTCAGTAGCGGACTGATGTGCGAATGGGGCCAAAGGCAGCGCAACAATATTTTCTACAATATTTTCGGAGTAGAAGACACCACAAGGCGCTGAGATGCCAAGATCCGGATGGCACCGAGGTGATGTCTAAGTTGCGGACCGATGTGCGAATGGGGCCAAAGGCAGCGCAACAATATTTTCTGAAGAGAATACACCACAAGGCGCTGAGATGCCAAGATCTGGATGGCACCGAGGTGATGTCTAAGTTGCGGACCGATGTGCGAATGGGGCCAAAGGCAGCGTAACAATATTTTCTGTATGGAAGATACCACTAGGCGTTGAGATGCCAAGATTCGGATGGCACCGAGGTGATGTCTAGCAAGTTGTGCCACTGGTGTGGCCATCGTACAATGGTAAAAGTCGGCGTGGGGCGCCCTGTTGGCCTGTGAGATGGTGTCAGTAGCGGACTGATGTGCGAATCGGGCCAAAGGCAGCGCAACAATATTTTCTGACTGACACCACAAGGCGCTGAGATGCCAAGATCCGGATGGCACCGAGGTGATGTCTAAGTTGCGGACTGATGTGCGAATGGGGCCAAAGGCAGCGTAACAAGATTTTCTGTATGGAAGATACCACTAGGCGTTGAGATGCCAAGATTCGGATGGCACCGAGGTGATGTCCAGCAAGTTGCTGTACTGGTGTGGTCATCCTACAATGCTGAAACTCGGCGTGGGTCGCCCCATTAGCCTGTGAGATGGCGTCAGTAGCGGACCGATGTGCGAATAGGCCGAAGGCAGCACAACGCGCCAAGATCCGGATGTCACCGTGGTGGTTTCATAGTTGAGAGGCACTTCATCTGCAGTGGGGCGCCGAGATCCGGATGGCACCGAGGTGATGTCTAGCAAGTTGCTGTACTGGTGTGGTCATCCTACAATGCTGAAATGTAGTCCGGGCGCCCCTTTACCGTTTCAGTTGCCATTCAGCTGAGTTTCGGCTGCTCTTGATGCTACAGCGACAGGCGGCTGCAAGAGGACTCTCAAAATGGCGGCCTGTTCTTTGGATTTGGGCCTGGTCCACTAAAATGGCCCTGGGACACCTTAGAACTCGGACGCTCGATTTTTTTTTTCCTTTCCTGTACATGCAAAAAAAGGTAAATGCCCGGTACGTTACACGCTTCATCTGCCACGATGAACTCTCCAGAGGAACCGAAAAAAAATATAGTTGTGGTAACTATACCATGCATCGTCATATGGAGAGGTGGCACCAATTAATTATAGTGCTGCATAAAAGAGAGATTTGGAGGAGAACCCCTGACCTGCTAGTACATTCATCAAAGAAGTGGCACTGAGAGCTTCAGAGGCAAGGGAAACGGTCCCAAATATTTAGAAGAACTTTGGAAAGATTAAAATGACATGTTTAGATTGTGGCAAATTAATTTCATGTGGACAGATGAGTGTTACTCTAATAAATACAGCATATGAACGTCATCATAGTCGATGGTTGGTAGAGACATTTTGACTATATCCTGGACCTGCCCGTCCTCGCCCAAAATGGCGCCGGAATAAATGGGACTCGTAACTCCTTGTTGTGTACTGGTTGCAGAACCTTGAAATCACGAGATACGTATGCAGTTTTGAAGCACATGGCGGGCGGGGACGAGAATTGATTGAATATTTCGACATCCCTATTGATATTAAGTTCTGATGTGTTATTGATTACTGTACTGTTGAAAGTTCGAATTAACGTCACCCATGGTACTTGCCCGCAAATGTATATCTAGATAATTTTATTGTAACTGGCCCTGTCGTATTTTAATTATAAAATGTACGTCCACCGATTCCGTAACTGTTAGACACCTTAGTTCTTGCAACCTAATGGCCCGCCCGTTACGTTCCTCTACAGTGTAAATGTCTATTCATCATATACGATTACAGTTTGCTCTGTGGCAGGCCCACGTGGTTATAGGCTCGTATTTGTATAATGAAATTTTCACAATAAAGGTTTTTAAAAGAAAACATGGTAGTAGTATATACGTTGGTAAAGTTTTTAATAATAGTCACTGTTTTAGAATCATTAAAAGGCAAGTGAAATAAAGCAGACCAATTACATGAAGGGTAAAAGGTATAATACGAAGGAACGCAGTAAAGATAAATGGTCAAGGGCTGTTGTGTTTTCTATTCCTGCAACATAAAGTGATCGATAAGAATCTCATATTCAGGCGTATCGGCGACTAAGACAGCAGGTCGACCCTCTTTTGCTCAACGGCTCCGTCATGGGACGAAGAAACGCTCTTTTTCTCGAAAAAAGAATATATTTTACTTGCAGGACAGTTGTAAATTTTCCGGGAAAGTACATTAGCCTGGAACATTATAACATATATTTAAGAAAAAATAATGTTCGGAAGTAATAAAAAGCGTAATTTTTAGGTCATATGACCAAGCCTTTCATCATTAGAATAAGAAAAGTAAAATGAACCAATGAAAAGTTTTATTAACAAGTCACATGACTTGTTATGCTTACGTTACGCGCTGCGCGCCCCGGATGACTTCCGGATGCGCTAACGCGGCGCGTGATATGACGCATTACGCGACAACGCAGGTCCAGAATATAGTCAAAATGTGTCCACCAACCAGCGGTCGGAACACAACCCCTTTCAGCAGGCTAAATAGTTCTGTTAAATGACAACAGAAGGGACAGGCAACAAGAACCATTAGTCAAAGAGGGGAGGGCTAGTTCTTCTCTACCGGGTTACATTGGGGCGCTACCAGAACTGATCGAATTGGTAGTCTACAGTGTTTCTGGATGTTTCAGACTGAAGCTGGGGTTAGCATGAGAGCAGCACCATTTCGTAGCTCCGTCGTGGCCATTCCGCAACCAATCATGGCAGCCGCTCTTTATCGTTATTTTGGGCGGGGTGGGTGGCGGAGCCGAGCTGTTTTGCAGCCATCATTGTGTGGAGTTCAGTTCATTTCACTAGTTTTGTATTTGTCATGAGGGGTTGTTCCTAATGTTTCTATTTTAGCGAGGTCAAAAAGAGATCCCATTAGTGGCCTACTGATTTTGCTCGATTCCTTTTCTTTTTTTTTTACACGATTTTTCGTTATCTGCAAAGACTAAACAGAGTATTGCGACTCTGTGTTTGTTTGTAAATAGAGAATGAACCAAAGAGAACCAATTCTAAAACAGTAAATACTTGGATAACAATCAATCAAATGGAGAGAGAAGCAGGCACGACGTATTACAACGGGGGCAAAGGCCTGCGTTAACTACCCTTCACTATGTGCAAAGAGAGAGTACTCCTAATAGAAATGAGGGGGGGGGGCACCATTCAAAGCAGATCAGTGTGCATAAACACGAAAATGTTTTCACTTACCACGTACTTGACATTCGACAGCTTATGATATTTGCTATTAAAAAACCATTGAAATTCACTGAAAAAACCATAGGTTATAGACCATATATAGTTAGGAATTAGCATTTACAAAACCTTGAAAATTCACTGAAAAAACCATAGGTTATAGACCATATATAGTTAGGAATTAGCATTTAAAAAACCTTATTTTACTCACACAAAACCATTGAAATTCCATATATAGTTAGTTGCACTAACTATATATCGCGCACCCGCAATCCACTGCTGATGATGTCACATATTACATCATTCATGACATGGTCAGTGACATCACTGATGACATCACTGATGACATCTCAAATGACATCACTGATGACATCACTGATGACATCTCATTTGACATCAATGACCACATCACTGATGATATCATTCATGTGACAATACAATGCATCTCCTCACATTTTAATATAACCTCTGTTTCACCCAGTGTTAAAAACAGAGTATAATTTTTGAAACCATTGACACACCAATACTAGTTACTACATACGTACTCACTGATTCCTACGTCTACACACACATTCACTCATTCACCCATACAATCATTCATACATACAATCACTCATCTTTACAACACTATCATATGCACTCATACATCTATACAGACACTCACACTCTGCCACTCATCCATGGAGTTACTCACACACCTAGTCAGTCCTGTAAAGAATCAATCACACTTCCATTTTCTTGTCTATACAGTTAAACATAGAGCACCTTACATTTTCAAACATATACTAACACATACTTACTTTCTTATAGAATCATTGATACAAGTACACATTGATCTGCACAGAGTCACACACCTCCCAGCCAGCCACACACATACTCAGTCTCCCATACAAATACTTGGACAATCAATCAATAACCCATATAGTTAATCATATAGCTACTGATCAACACATGCAGCAGTTTACAGAACAACAGACATAATGATGCACAAATTAAGACAGTTTAGTCACTAACCCATGCACTCAGTGAGACACATTTAATCACTCACTCATACATTCAGTCATGCACCTACTAAATCCTTCGTCCAGACAGTTATACATCTACTCATTCTTCAATATGTAAAACATATTTAAACTTTACAAAAACACACAGACACTAGATGATGTCATCAGTGATGTCATCAGTGATGTCATTTGAGATGTCATCAGTGATGTCATCAGTGATGTCACTGACCATGTCATGAATGATGTAATATGTGACATCATCAGCAGTGGATTGCGGGTGCGCGATATATAGTTAGTGCAACTAACTATATATGGAATTTCAATGGTTTTGTGTGAGTAAAATAAGGTTTTTTAAATGCTAATTCCTAACTATATATGGTCTATAACCTATGGTTTTTTCAGTGAATATATATATATATATATATATATATATATATGCGCTCCACTACTGCTGGTAGAAGGGGTCAGCTGTCACGGGCGGTCCTGCATGCGGCTACCAGCCAGCCACATAGAATTCTTCAACAAAAATCCACAATTCTGGAAAGATGCAGGACACTCGTAGTTCAATAGTATCAGATTTATTCAGCAGATGGAAAGTTACGACGCGTTTCGCCAATACGGCTTGATCACGCTCGTCTGCCTGTAAACACAGCCATTTTTTTATACATACAACACCCTAGTGCATAGTTACAAACTTGGAAAGTGAGCAGCCATCTTGGAAAGGCAAAATGTTAATAATAAACATTCGATAACCCGTCCGGGTCATTGTTCCTGACATTCGTATGGTTCAAAAAACATATAGCATAAATTATGTATATATTTAAACCAAAGATATTAGTTGCGGTGAAAAAATATTATTTTTGATCACATTAAGTTTTTCGAACCTCCAAATTATTATTAACATGTCAGAATCTCGGTAATGCAAAATTCTATCATCATTTACATATGTAATCATTGATATCTTTCTCGGGAGAAAACATCGTAAATACTACAATCTCATTCGTTCCTGACTTATCTTACGCGCCATTGGTTGCCCGTTGTTATGGCAGCGTACTGTCAAACAGTCGGATTATTCGACAAAACATGCAAATCTGCCCCAGTGGGCTGAAAACCTCCCAATTGTCAAAGTCACATGAAATGATATAAACCCCAGTGGGTGATTTAGTTCAAACAAAAATGCTGCATTGATAGATTCTTCCAATATAGTCCAATATCTTCTGCTACCCCAAGTTGTGTGAAATCTAAAAACAATACAAAGATTGTGTTAAAATCAAGAAGACTACGGATACAATGTTACATTCAATTAGCTACCATCTATATGTAAGCATATTTTCATTCATATAGATGTACAGCAAGTTCTTCACTCATATTAAATCCTTTCGGAGTCAGACACTCGAAATCCACAATGTATTTCGATTCGAGTTTCCTAAGTGACAACTCACGATTGCCTCCTCGGATCCCCAAATCGACACTGTCAATAACCACTAGCTGCACCAATTTCTCATCTTGCATGTGTTCTGAGAAGAAATGTCGCGCTATAGGATATTGTCTATTGTTGTTATGTATTGCGCGAAGGTGCTCCAGTACTCTCTTTTTAGCCTCATGTTTGGTACTTCCCACATACCATTTATTACATGGACAGATGAGCACATATACACTATATGGTGTATTGCATGTTAGATGTTTACGTATTGTGAAAGTCCTATTTGTAGTGGGTACCAGAAGAGTCTGGCAATCATGACTAAATTTACACGCTTTACAACGCCTGCAACATTTAAAGCCAACATCCTGATTTGTTGTATTTGCAGATGTGACATAATTTCTACTTAGTTCATCTCTTAATGATCTCCCTTTCCGGAAAGTTATCTGTGGGTTGTCACTCAAATACTTTTTGAGATGTATGTCAGTATGCAATACATGCCAATGTTTTTCGAATATTTTGCGCACCTCACGTGCTTGACCTGAAAAAGTAGTGATAAATCTCACTTGATTTGCATCATCCGATGCAACTTTAGGAATAAGTAATTCATCTCTTGTTTTCAGTGCTACTCTTTCCTTGGCAGTATTGATCATATTCGGACTATATCCCCTATTCCGGAATCTAAGACACATTCTCTTCTCTTCATCGAGAAATGCACTCTCGGTACTGCAATTCCGTTTGGCGCGGAGTAACTCGCCATAGGGAATGCTGTAAACCAAGCTGCGGGGATGGCAACTGTTCGCATTTAAAATGCTGTTACCAGCAGTTTTTTTGCGAAACAGCTTGGTGACCAGCTGCTTGTTCTCAACTTCTACAAGAATATCGAGAAACTCAAGTCTTACATCACTGATATGTTCAGTAAATGCAAGATTCAAATTGTTGGTATTTAACTTCTGTATGAAAAGTTTCACAGATGTCTCATCCCCATTCCAAATAAAAAAAATGTCATCAATGTATCGCAGCCACAGGGCCACGTTGTTAAAGTCTGCCATCTCACTGACAACCTGCTCCTCCCACCAGCCCATGAATAAATTCGCATAGCTGGGGGCGAAGCAGGTTCCCATGGCTGTGCCCTGTGACTGACGATACAAGACGTTGTCAAAGAAAAAAAAATTATTTCTAAGACAGAAATCAATCATAGATATGATCATTTTTGAGTGTTGCAAGTACGACACAGAGCGTGTTCTTAAAAAATGTTCAATGGCTTTCAGTCCCTGCTCATGGAGAATACTCGTATAAAGACTTGTCACATCTAGTGTGACAAGAATAAATTGATCTTCCCAATGAATCCCATTTATGGCGGTCAAAAAGTGGGTAGTGTCTTTGAGATACGATGGGAGAGCGACCACATACGGTCTAAGGTAGTGGTCGATGTATTTAGATGTATGTTCCAATAGTGACCCAATTGAAGATACAATTGGACGTCCTGGTGGAACTAGGGGGTCCTTGTGGAGTTTAGGTAGTAAATATAACATGGGGGTTCTAGGGTGGGCACAGTATAAATATTGAAACTCTTCAGGTTCAATTAATCCCACATCTTTCCATTCCAACAACAAATCCCTGAATGTTAGATTAGATTTCAACAGATCTTCCTGATTTGTTTTACAATAGCAGCTTACATCATTAAGTTGTCGTAGCCCCTCATTAATATATTGGATTTTGTTAAGCACCACAACGTTTCCACCCTTGTCACTTTGTCTGATGACAATACTCCCATCACATTTCAACTCATCAATGGCCAATAATTGGCTAGTGGTCAGATTTTTCTTTCTACCAGGTACTTTTTGATAACGCAATTTGGTCAAATCATGTAAAACACCTCTTTCGAATACATCGATGGCATCACATTGAATTAATGGAAGAAAAACTGACTTGGGTTTAAATTTGGTTCCAGGATTGCGTCCCAAATCAGTTCCCCACGTGTCCCATTCAAAAGTATTATGGACATTGTCCGGGTCGGAACTCATAACATGTAATAGTTCCATATCATTCATATCAAAATTACTGGCAGCTGATGTCATACTCACAGATTCGTTGCTCTTGGGTTTCGTTGCAAACCATTTCTTGAGTTTGAGTTTTCTTGAAAATAGAAAAAGATCAATGCGTGTTTCTGCAAAATTCATATTCAGAGACGGACAAAAAGATAAACCAAAAGCCAAAACTTCTTCTTCTTCCTGAGTAAGGACCCTGTTTGATAGATTCACAACTGTCATACTTGATTCTGTTGACGGCTCCTTGTTGCCATTCCCACTGGAGCGTTGTTTCCTTTTGCACCTCCTCTTTTTGGCTTGTTTATTGCGGTAGTTCCTCCTCTGTTTCCCCGTCCTCTGCCCCTTGGAGATCGTGTTTCCTGGAACATTTCTGTCCGATTTTTGCTTAACATTTGGAATTGTAATAAAAAATTCGGATTCCTGGTATTCTCCACTGTTACATCTTGATTTGTTTCTCCCGTCGGGGTATCAGAGACATTGCCGTCTGAGACATCACTTTCTGTTACATCTTGTCTTCCAGTCGGTGATGGTTTGATCATCGCTAGACCTGTTTTTTTGTCAAATAAATGATCATACTTTCTTTGGAACGTGAGGGTTCGTCCCGCTTGGTAATCCTTATAGTCTCTAATGAATTTACGCTGTTTTTTAGCAGTAATTTCGCTTTCCAACTTATCCATCCTCACCAGTAGTTTTTTGATGAAATCCTCCAGTTCATCTTTAGTCATCATTGTACTGATTTCTAGTGTCAATTGCTCATTTCATGTGACTTTGACAATTGGGAGGTTTTCAGCCCACTGGGGCAGATTTGCATGTTTTGTCGAATAATCCGACTGTTTGACAGTACGCTGCCATAACAACGGGCAACCAATGGCGCGTAAGATAAGTCAGGAACGAATGAGATTGTAGTATTTACGATGTTTTCTCCCGAGAAAGATATCAATGATTACATATGTAAATGATGATAGAATTTTGCATTACCGAGATTCTGACATGTTAATAATAATTTGGAGGTTCGAAAAACTTAATGTGATCAAAAATAATATTTTTTCACCGCAACTAATATCTTTGGTTTAAATATATACATAATTTATGCTATATGTTTTTTGAACCATACGAATGTCAGGAACAATGACCCGGACGGGTTATCGAATGTTTATTATTAACATTTTGCCTTTCCAAGATGGCTGCTCACTTTCCAAGTTTGTAACTATGCACTAGGGTGTTGTATGTATAAAAAAATGGCTGTGTTTACAGGCAGACGAGCGTGATCAAGCCGTATTGGCGAAACGCGTCGTAACTTTCCATCTGCTGAATAAATCTGATACTATTGAACTACGAGTGTCCTGCATCTTTCCAGAATTGTGGATTTTTGTTGAAGAATTCTATGTGGCTGGCTGGTAGCCGCATGCAGGACCGCCCGTGACAGCTGACCCCTTCTACCAGCAGTAGTGGAGCGCATAAATCTGTTAAAGAGGTAGCTGACCTTTGGAATTGTGCGGTAACGCCGGAATTGGTTGCTGATTCAACTAGCAGACCAACGATATTTTACAACTGCATTTATCCTCGTTTTAACACGAAATTTATTCCGGGCGTATTTCATCACCGCTGCATAAACGCCGTGCTGAGCCCGCCAGCCTGTGTCTGGCACACTGGGAAATGGAAGGTACGAACGGTTTACCTCGGTAGATTTGCTCGGAATTCCGGATTACCGGGTCTGCCTGACTGGGTACTGACGGTGCCGGCGCGAATTCCAAAGTTGGGAGCATACTGTCAATTGCTTGCTGAACACAGCAGAAGTTGCACGTAGTTCAATAAAGAAGTTTGTTCTAATTATGGCAGATGAGCTAGATGCTCGTCGCAAGAAGACTGCGGACAAATTGTTCTTCGCGAATGATGCCAACACATTGGATGATATACATACTGTTTCTAGTATGGGAACAGAACTGAACTTGCAATCTAAACTAAATAAATTGGAGCGACTGTACAAACAAGAACTGTCCAAATGGTGGGAGGCGGAATCCCTACAAAGATACATTGAAGTAAAAAGAGTACCGCGGGGATTGAGAGTTTTTACAGTCCCAACTTATGAGAACCCAGATGCAGAAATGCTACAGGAATGGTCTGACAACTCAGCCGCCTGCTCTATGATTATGATGCGAATTCTGGTCAAGTATGCCATTAAAGATAGAGCGAAACTCCTATTAGAGATTGAGCAATTGACACTAGAAATCAGTACAATGATGACTAAAGATGAACTGGAGGATTTCATCAAAAAACTACTGGTGAGGATGGATAAGTTGGAAAGCGAAATTACTGCTAAAAAACAGCGTAAATTCATTAGAGACTATAAGGATTACCAAGCGGGACGAACCCTCACGTTCCAAAGAAAGTATGATCATTTATTTGACAAAAAAACAGGTCTAGCGATGATCAAACCATCACCGACTGGAAGACAAGATGTAACAGAAAGTGATGTCTCAGACGGCAATGTCTCTGATACCCCGACGGGAGAAACAAATCAAGATGTAACAGTGGAGAATACCAGGAATCCGAATTTTTTATTACAATTCCAAATGTTAAGCAAAAATCGGACAGAAATGTTCCAGGAAACACGATCTCCAAGGGGCAGAGGACGGGGAAACAGAGGAGGAACTACCGCAATAAACAAGCCAAAAAGAGGAGGTGCAAAAGGAAACAACGCTCCAGTGGGAATGGCAACAAGGAGCCGTCAACAGAATCAAGTATGACAGTTGTGAATCTATCAAACAGGGTCCTTACTCAGGAAGAAGAAGAAGTTTTGGCTTTTGGTTTATCTTTTTGTCCGTCTCTGAATATGAATTTTGCAGAAACACGCATTGATCTTTTTCTATTTTCAAGAAAACTCAAACTCAAGAAATGGTTTGCAACGAAACCCAAGAGCAACGAATCTGTGAGTATGACATCAGCTGCCAGTAATTTTGATATGAATGATATGGAACTATTACATGTTATGAGTTCCGACCCGGACAATGTCCATAATACTTTTGAATGGGACACGTGGGGAACTGATTTGGGACGCAATCCTGGAACCAAATTTAAACCCAAGTCAGTTTTTCTTCCATTAATTCAATGTGATGCCATCGATGTATTCGAAAGAGGTGTTTTACATGATTTGACCAAATTGCGTTATCAAAAAGTACCTGGTAGAAAGAAAAATCTGACCACTAGCCAATTATTGGCCATTGATGAGTTGAAATGTGATGGGAGTATTGTCATCAGACAAAGTGACAAGGGTGGAAACGTTGTGGTGCTTAACAAAATCCAATATATTAATGAGGGGCTACGACAACTTAATGATGTAAGCTGCTATTGTAAAACAAATCAGGAAGATCTGTTGAAATCTAATCTAACATTCAGGGATTTGTTGTTGGAATGGAAAGATGTGGGATTAATTGAACCTGAAGAGTTTCAATATTTATACTGTGCCCACCCTAGAACCCCCATGTTATATTTACTACCTAAACTCCACAAGGACCCCCTAGTTCCACCAGGACGTCCAATTGTATCTTCAATTGGGTCACTATTGGAACATACATCTAAATACATCGACCACTACCTTAGACCGTATGTGGTCGCTCTCCCATCGTATCTCAAAGACACTACCCACTTTTTGACCGCCATAAATGGGATTCATTGGGAAGATCAATTTATTCTTGTCACACTAGATGTGACAAGTCTTTATACGAGTATTCTCCATGAGCAGGGACTGAAAGCCATTGAACATTTTTTAAGAACACGCTCTGTGTCGTACTTGCAACACTCAAAAATGATCATATCTATGATTGATTTCTGTCTTAGAAATAATTTTTTTTTCTTTGACAACGTCTTGTATCGTCAGTCACAGGGCACAGCCATGGGAACCTGCTTCGCCCCCAGCTATGCGAATTTATTCATGGGCTGGTGGGAGGAGCAGGTTGTCAGTGAGATGGCAGACTTTAACAACGTGGCCCTGTGGCTGCGATACATTGATGACATTTTTTTTATTTGGAATGGGGATGAGACATCTGTGAAACTTTTCATACAGAAGTTAAATACCAACAATTTGAATCTTGCATTTACTGAACATATCAGTGATGTAAGACTTGAGTTTCTCGATATTCTTGTAGAAGTTGAGAACAAGCAGCTGGTCACCAAGCTGTTTCGCAAAAAAACTGCTGGTAACAGCATTTTAAATGCGAACAGTTGCCATCCCCGCAGCTTGGTTTACAGCATTCCCTATGGCGAGTTACTCCGCGCCAAACGGAATTGCAGTACCGAGAGTGCATTTCTCGATGAAGAGAAGAGAATGTGTCTTAGATTCCGGAATAGGGGATATAGTCCGAATATGATCAATACTGCCAAGGAAAGAGTAGCACTGAAAACAAGAGATGAATTACTTATTCCTAAAGTTGCATCGGATGATGCAAATCAAGTGAGATTTATCACTACTTTTTCAGGTCAAGCACGTGAGGTGCGCAAAATATTCGAAAAACATTGGCATGTATTGCATACTGACATACATCTCAAAAAGTATTTGAGTGACAACCCACAGATAACTTTCCGGAAAGGGAGATCATTAAGAGATGAACTAAGTAGAAATTATGTCACATCTGCAAATACAACAAATCAGGATGTTGGCTTTAAATGTTGCAGGCGTTGTAAAGCGTGTAAATTTAGTCATGATTGCCAGACTCTTCTGGTACCCACTACAAATAGGACTTTCACAATACGTAAACATCTAACATGCAATACACCATATAGTGTATATGTGCTCATCTGTCCATGTAATAAATGGTATGTGGGAAGTACCAAACATGAGGCTAAAAAGAGAGTACTGGAGCACCTTCGCGCAATACATAACAACAATAGACAATATCCTATAGCGCGACATTTCTTCTCAGAACACATGCAAGATGAGAAATTGGTGCAGCTAGTGGTTATTGACAGTGTCGATTTGGGGATCCGAGGAGGCAATCGTGAGTTGTCACTTAGGAAACTCGAATCGAAATACATTGTGGATTTCGAGTGTCTGACTCCGAAAGGATTTAATATGAGTGAAGAACTTGCTGTACATCTATATGAATGAAAATATGCTTACATATAGATGGTAGCTAATTGAATGTAACATTGTATCCGTAGTCTTCTTGATTTTAACACAATCTTTGTATTGTTTTTAGATTTCACACAACTTGGGGTAGCAGAAGATATTGGACTATATTGGAAGAATCTATCAATGCAGCATTTTTGTTTGAACTAAATCACCCACTGGGGTTTATATCATTTCATGTGACTTTGACAATTGGGAGGTTTTCAGCCCACTGGGGCAGATTTGCATGTTTTGTCGAATAATCCGACTGTTTGACAGTACGCTGCCATAACAACGGGCAACCAATGGCGCGTAAGATAAGTCAGGAACGAATGAGATTGTAGTATTTACGATGTTTTCTCCCGAGAAAGATATCAATGATTACATATGTAAATGATGATAGAATTTTGCATTACCGAGATTCTGACATGTTAATAATAATTTGGAGGTTCGAAAAACTTAATGTGATCAAAAATAATATTTTTTCACCGCAACTAATATCTTTGGTTTAAATATATACATCATTTATGCTATATGTTTTTTGAACCATACGAATGTCAGGAACAATGACCCGGACGGGTTATCGAATGTTTATTATTAACATTTTGCCTTTCCAAGATGGCTGCTCACTTTCCAAGTTTGTAACTATGCACTAGGGTGTTGTATGTATAAAAAAATGGCTGTGTTTACAGGCAGACGAGCGTGATCAAGCCGTATTGGCGAAACGCGTCGTAACTTTCCATCTGCTGAATAAATCTGATACTATTGAACTACGAGTGTCCTGCATCTTTCCAGAATTGTGGATTTTTGTTGAAGAAATATATATATATATATATATATATATATATATATATATATATATATATATATATATAGTAGATTTTTATTTTTCATCCTGATAGTGACATCAAGTAATGCCCTTTCTAAATTATGTCACTGCTGTATGGAGGCTTCCCTATCCCTATCATAGACCACATGCATCCTTTCTGAAGTGGAAAGGGTCCTTGATTGTTGGAAATGGTCCTCTCTGCAGGGTCACATCAAACATTCTGCTTTCCTCCTCCTCTATTTCTGACCTCGTTTTTGTCGGCCTTATGGCTCTGGGCACTTTACCACTGCCAACCAGTGCTAAAGGTCATATGCTCTATACTTAAATATGCCAGTTGTAGATAAGCCAAGGATAGCAATTTTTTAATTTATCTATAAGTCCCTAGTAAAGTGTACTACATATGCCCGGGACCTGTAAATTAAATGCTACTAGTGGACCTGCAGCACTGATTGTGCCACCGACTTAGGTAGCCCTTTAATCATGGCTCGGGCCTGCCGCTGCAGAGCCTGGGTGTGCAGTTTTAAACTGCCATGTCGACTTGGTAGTTAACCTACTTGCCAGGCCCAAACCTTCCTTTTTATTATAGATCGGTCACCCCTAGGTTATGCCCTGGACAGCCCATGGGCAAGGTACAGTGTATATAAAAAGTTAAATATGCACTTTGCATTTTTTCATGCCCTGGTTGTGAAATACTCTTACATTTGTTTTTCATCGAGCTCTTCCACACGATCACATCAGGATTGCCTTATTACATTTTATAAGTGTAATCTCCAAAGGGGAAGAGATGGGACCCCGTCATTTGGTGTCTCTGGAATCCCAATTTAAAAATCCAACTTTTGGAGTTGGATTTTGAATTGAAATTCTGAAAATGCCAATGGAATTTAAAACCAAATTGAGGGCCACCATAAATGTGGCAATTGTTTGGTATGTGAATCTGCAATTGAAGGAATGGAATTCAGATATAACACCCAGAAGTGGCCTCACAAAGAATTTTCGAACTGTAAAATAGAGAACGTCATCTATGAAGTCATTGCCCATGTCCCAAAATATAAAATTGGTAAAATAAACCAACAAGTAAATCAACGCATAGTCCAGCACCGCTCCAGAATAATAAAAAAAAAGAGGGGGATTACAGCACCCATGGTGACCCATTTTGTGGAAATGAATCATAGTGAGAAGGAACTCAAATGGACAGTGCTTACAGTGATCAAACAAAATCCTCGAGGTGGAGATACAGAAGCGTATTTATTACAAAGAGGCGTACCTCATATTGAAATTCAACAGTACGACTAATGGCTTAAATGAAATGTCGGAACTATCTAAGACATAATGGCCGCCATTCCCAGAACTTAAAGTCCCATAATGCATTATAATCAGTTTTGGGATATGGGAATTTCTACAGAGTGCAGATACGTAAGTGTTGACCATGTGGTGGCTCAAATAGAATGCAGTGATGCCGTTGATTCTCAAAGTCCCCTAAAAAAGGATATTTTCTTGTTTTGAGAGAAAATAAATTCACAATGAAATCAGAAGGGTCGTCTTCAGTAGTCCGTTATTTATATAGATCTCACACAAAGCAGGAAGTAACTGCCATTGTTCAAACCGGGAAAGACGAAGTCGGAAAGTTGCGAGTGAAAAGTAAGCCTTCTTCGTTCTGCTTAACTATAATGTTGCATTGCTCCACCAGCAAAGGTTTTCCGAACCGCATGTCGGGTTTCTTTCAAACAGAAAAAAAATACGGAGAAGTTCTTTCCGAAAACGATAAAAGCTGAGTACACTTGGGGAATTTCACGAGAGCCAAAGCCTCACAGATTCAGAAGTAAGCTTAAACATTGCAACATAAAACTGATCCACTAAATGAAATATGGAATACATATGTAACTCTTCTATACAGTGCGTTTCCATCTATAGGAGGAAACATAGTCACCCCACTTGAACAGCTTTTTAAACCAAGACGAATAAATTCCTGCGGCGACGCCCACTAATATTGAAGTAAGATATCCATTAAACATTTATTTTATTTTATTTATTTATTTAGTGTTTTCTATAGCGCGAACATGACCAGGGTGTCAGAGCTCTTTACAGGGGCATTTCAACAGTTCGAAACTTATGGAGTACAAGACATTACTGATTTACATGAAAACAAACGTCAGGAATGCATATAAACATATATAACAGTCAACAGTTAGATTACCATAAAACAGCTTAAACCAAATGACCACATGAAAACGTATTTACAGGCCCATAGATGATTAGTAAATGGCTTGCGTGAACTTTGAGACAAACAGGACATGTTTAGACAGACATTTAGTTGTAAGGATTTATGGAAGAAATGTCCTCATATACAATGATTTTGCTTCCTTTTTGCATGCAGTGAAGTATGGAATTCTTCTTATGTTGGGGGGGGGGGAGTGCGTTCCAAATTCTTGGTGCTGCCCCGGAGAATGCTCGATCAGAAGTTCTTTTCTTGCAAAAACGAGCCGGTTTCAGTAGTAGGTCCGCTTTTTTTTTTTTTTTGCGGTATTTGTAGAGCGCAACACTCATCCCAAGAGATATCAAGGCGCTTATACCAAGGCAGAAGCTGCTAGGGACTTACACTAGAGGAACATTTAGGAATTGGGGATGAGGTAGGTTTTTAGTTTTTTCCGGAACAGGAGGTAGTTAGTGGTGTGTCTTAGGTCTGGGGGAAGCTCATTCCACTTCTTTGCTGCTAGGTGGGAGAATGAGCGGCCACCTGTCCTTACTTTATGAATATGTTTAGTTCCTTGTGGGGACGTAAAATTCAATCTTCCCTTGAAGAATAGTGGGGCCACTCTTATTTAGGGCCCTATGGGCATGACAGAGCAGTTTGAAGACCGCCCTCTGGCGCATTGGCAGCCAGTGCAGTTTCTTCAGGCATTCCGAGGCCGATTCGAGCTTGCCTTTGTTACAGATGAGTTTAGCCGCCGAGTTCTGCAATACCTGTAGACGTGAAAACAGGTGCTCACTCATACCTACAAATAGCGCGTTGCCATAATCCAGGTGACTAACCAATAAGGTTTGCTCCTGGAGGACCGGTTCCCTCCTGAAAGCTTGAGTTCCTGTGCAATGTAGACTGGTGTTTTGTTGTGTATTGCTTTATGAGTGATGCATGCCAACTTGAATTGAATTTGTGCTTCGAAGGGCAGCCAGTTCAGTGCTTTCAAGTGCGGGGAGATAAGGTAGAATTTTTTGGATCCCGCTATAAGGCTAGTGGCTGCATTACCCAACATTCTATGTTGGGTAAAGAGTAACGTGAACACCATTTATTTACGGCACCTTCTTTATTATATCATCCTATAAAACTACCTGTGAATTCATATCTTTTCCACATTAGTGATGAAAAGACTACAAGCAATCAAGTTTAGAGTGCCAACCAGGTATAGTGCAGTACGTTTTCATTAATCTGACAACACATAGAACAATGATAAAAGGGAAACTAGATACAAAATAGCAACACCGTGTTTATCATTTTTTAGATTACACCAAGTAAAAAGCCCTTAAGAGAGCCCTGGGATTACCACTGGGTCTCGAAACGCGTCGACATCGTTCTACCATTGAGGACTCTTTAAATTATGAACATAAGCAGCCTTAAGGGTTAGTTCGTAACATTCTCCCCCAGTTGGCCCTGCTTTTAAAAATTCTGTTCCACTATGGGCAACATCCTAACAAACAGAACTATACAAATTATATGACGTAGGACTGCTGCATGTATGAACTTTTTTCAAAAAATGTCTGACAGGTGTACAATTCAGATTGTTATATTATTGTTTTTATGTGCTTACTGTACTGTTGTTTATTTTAAGTCTAATCAATGTAAAGTATTGTGTTGGAACAGAATGTGTTTTCTCAATCTCAGACGTTCATGACATTGAAAAACTAAAAACAAATTAAATAAGTGGTTAAATAAATAACCAGGGCCAATGAATCAAGGTTGGGTCCTTTGTCTGTTTAAATAGGTAACCTCATCAAATGTGGTGGCTAGTCTTTTCTCATTGTGTACTTTAACTAGGCCCTATCTAGCCACTCATAAATTGGGTCAATCCTCTTTCGCCCTTAACTTTTAGAAAGTGGACAATTTCTTACTGTAATCATTTGGTGCCTTTTGCTTGCCTCTAGGATACACTTTTGGGGTGGGTGACAGCTGGCACACACAAAGGAAAGGTAGGTGCAAGTGAATGGCAATCTGTATCCTTATGGGTCATCCTGGGCAGGACAGGAGGGAGGAGCTGACACTTACACCTGAAAGGGCTGTGTCCTGTCCCCACACAAAGGGTTGCATACCCCACATAGTGAGTCTGGAGCCAGGGCAGGAAAGAAAGGAATCTTTTTGAAGTCTCCCCCACTTCAAAGGCCCGACTCCGTATAAGTACTGGACCTCAGACAGCACCAATTCAGATCAATGCTGGAACGGAGGACATTCTACCAGGAAGAAGGTCTGCTGTGCTGCTGGAGGGACTGCCACTTTGCTGAACTGCTTCATTGTGTTGACCTGCTGCCTGCTTCCCTCTTGCCTGGGAGTGAGCAGGATTGAACCTGCATCTCTACATCCTAGAACCTAAGTATCTCCAATGGCAGGTTGGCTTGCCTCCTATTTACTGAACTCTCTGGTATATCAAAGACTTCTCTCTTCAACCTACAAACACCACCTAGACTCTGTCTGCTGTGAGTCCTACTCTGCCACGTGGTGCCAATCCAGTCTTGGGCCCTTGGAAAGGAGTTTGAAGTGCTGCATCTTTAAAAATGACAAAGTTACGTCAATCAGCAAATGGGGGTTGGGTCGCACACTACTCACACACCAGCGGGATCGCCCCTAAGGACTGTGGTAAGTGTAGTTCGTGTTCCGCGATGCATCTTCTTTCGATTCTCTGCTATCTTCGCCATCCCTGGACATGTGTTTCGGGGTATTTACCCCTCATCAGCAGGGATTAGGCCGTGTTCTGGGGTTGCCGGTGGCTGCCAAATATTACCAGGTTTAGTACCACTCAAGCGTGCAGGTGCGGGGTCCCAGGCTCGTCAGCCAACTGCTCGAGGGAGCTTTAACATTACAAATGGGGGTGGGGTCGCACACTACTCACACACCAGCGGGATCGCCCCTAAGGACTGTGGTAAGTGTAGTTCGTGTTCCTCGATGCATCTTCTTTCGATTCTCTGCTATCTTCGCTATCTTCGCCATCCCTGGACACGTGTTTCGAGGTATTTACCCCTCATCAGCAGGGATTAGGCCGTGTTCTGGGGTTGCCGGTGGCTGCCAAGTATTACCAGGTTTAGTACCACTCAGGGACGCAGGTGCGGGGTCCCAGGCTCGTCAGCCAACTGCTCGAGGGAGCTTTAACATTACAAATGGGGGTGGGGTCGCACACTACTCACACACCAGCGGGTTTGCGTCAATCGGAACAGCGCATTTCCCTTGACACCGACTCAAAATCGCTGCTGAATGGACCGCAGACTCTGCATCGCCGACAGTGCGATGTATCTCCTCCAGTTTCCAACGTAACTCCGACTTTTGGCAGCTCAGCACCGATGCATCACTTCCAGCTGCTAGCATCATCTACAGCTCAGCGGTTTGACATCATCCCGGTGTTCTTCGCATCTTGATCCTCAACATATCCTCAACAGTGCGCAGCTCAGAACCGAAGCATCACCTACATTTGCAAGATCAACAATGACAGATCACCTTCTTTGCTTCCTGCATCACCCTTAGCGTGGACACATCCATGGTACTGCTCAACAAGCCACCCTGAATCTGCCCCGCGCTCCATTGGAGTTGGCCTTAACTTTTGGATTTGATCTGATCTAGCGCAACCAGACAGCCACTATTGGCACCATCTGTTTCTAAGCACTACAACACAATTTATTCTATTCATATTACTTATTGGAATTTTTGCCATTTTGGTCTTGTTTTCACTGCGTTACTTTTTCAAGTGTAGCACAAATACCTTACACATTGCCTTTTAAGTTAAGCCTGACTGCTCTGTCCCAAGATACCAGTGGGTGAGCACAGGTTAATATAAAGTTTTTTACTGACTTATACTGACTAGGGATGTGGTTCCTGCTTGGCCAGGGTACATACCTCTGCCAACCAGAAACCCAATTTCTATAATTGGTTATTAAGCAACCAGATGTACTGCCTCGGTCTCAGGATCTCTTGGCAACGATACCACACGAAGAGCAACTGAAGATTCATCAGTCTCTAATCTGAAGGGCACCAGCAATTTCAAGTTGACAGGTGAATTTGCAATCTTTAAGCTTGACTTTCCACCTGTTCCCTAAGTAAAAGCTTATCTCATGTCTTGCCAACAGAGGGCACCTTTTTAGGAAATGACTTTTATGGACACAGTACAGAATTACTCTTTTCCGCGATATTGCTTTTCTTCCACATATCGTGATCTTCACACTCCTCTTAATTTTACCATTGTAATATGCGTGTGTCATTCCAATTGTTTTTGGCCCATCTTAGTATAACAGCATGCAGCATAGTGTTGGCCCACTTCAGCTACTGGCTACTTCACTATTAGTGAGGGCACTTTTCCTATTACTAAAGACACATCCTAACACAAAGTTGTCCCCTTATTTACCATGGATTTCCATGACAATATGGACTTTGAGAATAAAATGCATTTCAGTTTACTCTGTTGTGTGTGTCCCAATTTGACAGAATATGCTTTTTCACTTTTAGCTTATTTGGATATGTTGTTTGCATCACAGAGTAATAAAAGCTAAGTGCTACTTTTCTTTTTATTGAGCCAATTGATTTTTCTTGTCTGTAGTACACTCTCACTTGTACAGCGTCACATTGCATTCTTACTTTCAGATCATATCACACAACATCCGCACCTGGGTGGTGGGGAATAGCATCTGCAAAAGGAATGGATGAACACTGACTATATGAAGTCAATATGGTCCACAGTTTTATCTGTTCTTGTCTTAGGTAATGGGCCCAGCCACACAAGAGGGGTGTCATTTGTATCAGGAGAAGTGTGGAATGCTGGGTGGTAATAATGTTGTGGATTCAGATGAGCCACAGGCTCATGCTTCCAACAGCTCTTTAATTCACAGAGAACTCTCACTGGTCCTGTTCCCGCATTACACTATCAGCAGCACACTTTCCTGATGCTTCTCTTCCCTACATTGGCAGCACCATTCAAACTGCGATCTCACGTTTTATTCTCTTTCACTTTCCACTGATTCCAAACTCAAACACTTTATACTACCCTCCTACCCAACAATAGGGCAATCTATTGACTATAACAGCACTCACTGTAACATTAACCTATGAGTGTAGTCTTCATAGAATGCAAAGGTCCCCTGGCCAAGCATCCAACTCTCCACCATGAACAACTCTTCCTTAGTTGGATTTCATTTGTAATCAGATATGTATTTACCTTTTAATTCCAAGAGCTTATCCTGCCAGGAGGCATGTTGTCTGCTCTGAAGAGTAGTCTGCTCCAGAGCAGCAGCTTCCTGGGGTTTCTCAGCTTTAATTTGAGCAAACCTGCCGATTAGAAAACAATACTGTAGATGACCTTTTTTCATAGCAGATTCTTCTCGCTCGCTCTCACTGCACTCTTGTATTTACTCTAGGATGTAGGAACTCACTACAGGATCTCAGTGCACATATGTAGATAGTTTATTCGATCAATATTGATCATTCACATATAAAAAAGCTCACGTCATACATTCAGACATTAGAATATAAATGGTAATATTTCCATCATAAAAATTGCATGATTCTGAACATCACTAAAAGAAAATATATGTATTATGCGTCTGGCTAAAATCCATTAAACACCTCATAAAACAATTTAAAATGGTCATTTCGAGTCCTGCAAAAAAAGTACAAGGTCTGTTCAGTTACATCAATATTTACAGTATTCCCCAGATTTAAAAAATGGGTCCTTCTTTTTTGCATTATTCATACACATGATCAAATAGAACTAACGTCTTAGACCTGTGCCACCAAGCATAGAGCAAGTATCTAGATGATGTAAACACAAGTCACCCAGTTGTGTCGGATCGAAACACACGTAGTGCATCTACAGAACGCGTAAATGACAGGAATCGACAAGCAGGGATGATCCACCTTTTTCTGATATGGGCATGGTGAGGACAAGTGAACATGAAATGTTCTGTGAATTTAGGGCTTGAGCCGCACACCGGGCACAGTGGGGTTACAGTAGCATTCGCCCAACTACTTTTCATAGCATTCAGGGTAAGGACCCCAGTCATAAATTGAATATAAAGTGCTAGTGCCTGAGGAGGTTCAACTTCGTCCATGTAGTTATGAAACTGAAAACAACTTTTAAAAATCGAAGAAATATTTAGTTAAAGTGGCTGGTGTTGTAACATTACTAAATCTAAACTCAATATAATTCCTGTATATTTTTTTAAGCTGGGAGAGCATTTTTTTTTCACATGGACTTTGGGTCGTCCCACAGAGTCCCCAACCCCAGTTTGAAAAGAAACTGCCTGACCTTTCTAAACCAACCCAGTCACACGGCCTGTCTTTCTGGGGTTAATAATTTTTTCACTGCGTCCTTAACCAGGATCTGGGCATTGCTAGTCCAAAATCTCTCTCAAAACACTATAACCTTTAAGACAGCAGTATGAGTGATAGACTTTAGGCCAAGATCAAGGCGTACTGGTAATAATGGAGTGTCAATTGGTGAGTTTAGAATTTATCTTAAAAGTTTGTTTTCAGAAAAATTCTAATTGGTTTAATTGTTCCAGCCCTCATAATGCAGCACCATAGACGGCTGCGCCCAACCCTCAGGCCATATGTATTCTATTGCAGGGCAAGTTGGGTGGAAAGCTGATCATTTGATTTTCTTTACGATTGCACTATCCACATGCTGGAGTGTATGAGTGTTCTTTTGTATCTGAGGTGACCATGCCAGTTTGCCAGTAAGTCTAACTCCCAAGTAATCAAAAACCTTGACTTGGTGTAAGAAGTTTGGACCCAGCCTCAGTTTCCCCTCGAAAGATTTATGAGGATTAAAAACCATGAACTTTGTTTTGGAACAGTTAATTTGAAGGCCCGATCCTCACATCCTAAGGCAAACCTATTTACAACATTCTAAATGCCCATTGGGGTTTTCAAAATGAGCAGCGTATCATCTGCAAATAAAAGAGAGGGAATACGTTTGTTGGCTGGTTTGGGGGAGGAATCGGCTCCACAGTCATAACTAGTTGATTAGCCCATTTATATATAGGGTAAACAGAGTTGGGGCCAAAACACAGCCCTGTTGCACCCCTTTTGAGACCAATATATTGTTGGTTAGGTCTCCTCCGGGGTTCCACCTAAGTTTAGCATAATTAACTTGGTGCAATGGGAACAGCAGTTGAAGCAAGCTACTAGGTAGCCCACGATTCCTAAGGGCAGCCCATAAGTTGGTACGATTAATAGAGTCAAATGCTGATTTAAGATCAATAAACACCATGTACAGGTGTCACTTCTTAATCGTAACTTCCTTCCAAATAAGCATGAGGAAGCAGAACACCTGATTCAGAATGCTTGTAGATGCCCGAAAACCAGCCTGTAGATGGAAAAATATGCTATTTTTCTGTAACCAACAATGAAGATGTGTCAATCATTTCACTAAAAACTTTGTGTTACTTATAGAAGGCTAATGGCCTATAGTTTGAGGGATCCCCTTTATCTCCTTTCTTAAATATGGGGATTATTTATGCACCCTTCCAGGTCTCAAATGTCCCCTCCCAGTGTTATGTCATTGAAGACTAAGTGGAGTAGCAGGCCCCATATGTTTGGCTTGGCTAGATATAAATCTCCAGGTATTCTATCCAGCCCCGGTGCTTTCCCAGACTAAGTGCAGTCACAGTTTCATCTAGGGTATTCTCAGATTCAGACTCCCAGTCCTCTCCAGAGTACAATTTCCGAAAGTGATCTTCCCAGACATGGAACTGTATGTAAAAGTCCTCTTCTTTATTCAAATGTGTTACCCCTTTAGAGATTAAGTGCCAGAATAACTGGCAATCCATCAGTCTGAAAGCCTCTACCAGGGTGCGCCAGTTCTCTACCTACCAGTTCCTTTTAGCTTCATCTGTGTCTTTCTATAGATTTTCCATCTCTTTACTATGTCACCCCTAATTCTCTTCTTTACAGCTACAAATAGCTCTATTCTGGCTTGCTTACATTCCTCATTATACCAAGGTGCAACATTCAGACTATTTAATTTTACACTGACTATTGAAGTGCACTTTAATCTATGTAATATATGAGAGAAGCTAATCATGAGGTTTCCCAAAGCATTAAGAGTTTGAGTCACCTCTGTGTAAATGCCAGAAAGCGATTTGTCATCAACGGCTACTTAGGCCATTTAATCCTCCTATTGGTATTGGTAGTAAGAACAGGAGCTGACACTGGGTTGGTCTGGGAGGACAAGATTGGCATACCAGCCAGCCTCAGGATCAATGCATTGTGGTCACTATCCTGGCGACTTAAAACAAAGAAATCATAAACTTTAGGCCAAAGGTCCAAGTCCACCATAATAAAATCAATCCTACTCTTTGCATTTACCCTTTTGAAGGTTATATTTACTTCTGAATCTGAAGGTGTCCTCCCATTACAAGCACGCACACCATGAGTGAGTGTAAAATACAAGACTTGTTGGCCAACCTATGTGCATCGTTTAATGGGCGATATCTGTAATCTTTTAATTCCTCTAGCTAGCTCTTCATCCTGCACTATCTCCGGGACAAAGTCTATGAGCTCGAATTTTGTGTTAAAATCCCTAGTCACTATAAGACAGTACACTTTTCTTGAGCTATCCATGAAACTGCATAGCGTTGCCATTGTGTCTGAGGCCTTGTGTTGACTACTGAAACAATTATATAAATTAGTCTTATATTAAAATTCCCTTAAAGGAGTGCCAAATCTATTCCCACTATGTCCTGTGAGCCTATTTGAGGCCTATTTATCTTACATGTCAAACTAGTCTTGATCCAGATTAATAAGCCTCCTGCAGGTCTACCTGCGGGTGATGGTCTGGCTTCAACACTATATGTGGTATACTCCACCATATGGATTTGCTTGGTTGCCCAAGTTTCTTGAAACATGCATATGTGGCTGCTGTTCACCATCTTGTCCCACTTTGGACCATAACCCGGCAACATTCCACCAGATAATTTAAAACTTGTTGATCATCATTTATACTTCCCTGAAGTGATTATACTGCAGTTGGTTTACCTCTACTTAAGGTTTGGTCAGGCACATGTTGGACATGCGGGGAGACTAAACTTTGGGCCTTATTTTCTATTGTAATTTTGTTATATACGGTGAAACCCCCCCTCCCCCAAGGATAACCCGATTAGGTCCATGGTAGGAGTTAACACAGATTCTGCATTATCCAGTATAAGTCAATCTGGATTGTCTAGCTCAGTAAGTGCTTAATATCCATTACTAGTTTTGATTGCAAATTGCTCCTATCCCTCTGCATATTCTGAGCTATTCGGGCATTAGATATGGTCGGTGCGCTTCAGACCTTAAGGTGTCTATAGAAAAAGTCCAGTGGCAAAATACCAATCCCCCGAACAAAACCCAACCTACGCGTTTTCCCCCCACTTTTAATCAATTTTTACGCTAAAACTGGGGATCTACAGTTAATCACTATGCATTCCTCACAGATGTATTTGCATAGGGCGGCAATCCAACACACTCTTCTGACAAATAAACGGTCATGAACTAAAACTTGTGAAATCAGAATTGCGAGATAACTAATGGCACAGTTCATTTTTCAAAAGGCTTGTGGTTTCTTTATCGTTACCAGAGAGCATATGGACATTTGTTAAGATCGCCACATAAGGGCAACACTCAGGTGGAAGATCCACTTAATTAGGATAGTCATGTGTGTCAGTGGCTAGTGTGTTTAACTGCCCAAGGTTTGATTAATCGTTTGCACTCTGGGAGGGGCCATCCACCCGTGCCCTCAATCTACTGGTGGTGCACCCCATTACTGTTGGTTGACAATCTTGCTGCAAATCTCTATCTTTAGCCAGACCCTTTCCAGGTCCATGACCCTCTTTTTGAGTAGTGCCTGCAATGTGGGCTGTGTAGCTGTGCTAGGTTGTCTCCCTGTACATGTGTTAAACCCTTCAGACTCATGCGTACACACACACACACACACACACACACACACACACACACACACACACACACACACACACACACACACACACACACAGACACACACACACACACACACACACACACGCGCACACACACACACACACACACACACACACCCACACACACACACACACACACACACACACACACACAACACCCCCCCCCCCCCACCCCCCCCGACCCAGAGTTGCGTCTTTCACACCCTATTGGCCTCTCCGGGACCTTATTCTTATAGACTTATGAATGGTTGACACTGTGATCTCAAGCTTATCAAGTCTATCTAGTAACTGTGAGAGTTTTTTTGACAGCACACCCTCAAACTGGCTTCTGTTCTCTAGATCTAGGTTAGACAGTGATGTTTGGTCAGATATCAGAGTCGTGGACTTGATTGTGGTGGTAGGCGCTGGTGAGTTACAATTTACACTTGCTGTTGTAAGTCCAAGGATTTTTTTAGATCTGGTACCTGTACCTAGGGACGACACTACATGTTTCACCTTCTTCTTCCTTTTAACCAGTGCACCCATCAATGAGCACGCTGAATGGTCTCGCGAGGACTGTGTAGTTGATGGAAGCTCCATTGCGGTTTCAGCCCTGTGTGTGTTAGCATGTTGACTGTCCCCTGAAGCCCTAGAGAGGTTAAGTTAGGATTCAAATCTATAGGAGCTCCCCCTCCAGTGATAGGCTTCGTTCTACCAAAGTGATTTTATGGTTTATTGCACTAGCCGCCCGCACCAAAAAGGAATCAAAGGTGGAGCTCTGATAGCACGAGGTGTACCCTCCTGGTCTCCCAATAATTTTCATTTGGCCATTTTTTTAATCACAAACTCAAAATGTAATCAGGGAGAAAAAGACTTAACCCAGGTGCTTGTAATATATGACAGGCTTATAGTTAGCGTAGGCGAGGAAAAATGGAGCCAAGTGGGGTTGCCCAGCCCAGCCCAGCCTCGTATGGCCACGGACAGGTGCCAGCCCGGGACGCGCGGGCATGTCTGCATACATCCCGTGCTGCAGGAGTGTCCTGCTGATTTAACAGGCATCGGGAAGACTGGCCCCGCCTCCTGCGCCACAGAGAACACTTGGGGACCAAGTCACACACCAGCAACCAGGAAGTGCAAGCGGGCCTCCACTGGCCCGAAAAGTGATATGAATTTATTATAAGGGGGCACCGTTCTCTTTTGGATCTTATTGTAGGATTGAAAGGCATTTTCTTTGGGGCCCTCTCCATTTAGTGAACATTGGAAGGTTGGTGTTAGAACCGGAATTCCCTAGTTGGCGGAGATAGATACCTTAGGTCAAGTAGGGACCCTTGCTTCCACGTCAGGGAAATGAAGGACACCTTCCCAGATAACCCCAGCTCACCCCCTTGGTAGCTTGGCACGAGCAGCCGGGCTTATCTTCAAGGCAAATGTGTAAAGTATTTGCAACCACGCTCCAGTGACCCAATGGGGACACCACAAAAGGACTCCACACGAGTTTCATATAAAAACTAGTAAAAATGTATATAAAAAGATATACGATGAGACCACACGATTAGAAATTCAACATATGCGTATTTGTAATATACCTCCTGGCCAGTTATTAGGCTAACCAGCTCTGGCAGTATTAATGAGCAATTCTAGGTGATCCTATGCAGTCCTAATGCTATGTAGTTCATAATGCAAGAATCAGGCACTTTGCAATGTAAAAATAATGCAGTTCATGATGCAGACTAATGCAATGCATAATACACCAATCAGGTAGTTTGTCATGCAGAAATAATGCTATGCATATTGCAACAATCAGGTCGTCCATTCTGCAAACTAATGCAATGCGTAATACAACAATCAGGCAGTTTGTCATGCAGGAATAATGCAATGAGTAATACAATAATCAGGTAGTTCGTTCTGCAAACTAATGCAATACGTAATGCAACAATCAGGTAGTTCGGAATGCAGAATTAATGCAATGCGTAATACACTCCAGCACCGATCACTGTGCTTCAGACGGTCTCCCTGCCCCGCGTACTGACTCGCAGTCAGTTGCCGTCAACATATGCCCACAACATGGATCTGGTGTAAACCACAGTGCAGCCCCACGCTACGGCCCCGGTACTGCCACTTTTTGGCAAGCACGGGATGCGGCCCAGGCCAGGGACTACTCCTCCCCCCTACACTCTAGATGCAGGTCAGCCTGTTGCCATCTCACCTCCTTCCCTGGGTCAAGACATTCCCCAGATTCTATCACTTTCAGATCCAGACAATCAATACTCAACCAGGCAGAGACACACAGAAATGTTAGAGCACAAAAACCCAGTCACTTCTAAAAGAGTGGTTTCTAAACACACAATACAAAAAACACCTTCACAAAAAGATGTGTTATTGAATTGTGAGTTTAGGCATACTAAACATCACCTCTTTGGGAGGATTAGATCGAAACATATAACACAGCCTTTCCCATTCTGTCATATGGGCAAGATGGCCTTGCAACAGTGAAAAACGAAACCGGGAGTATTTCACTGTCAGGACATGGTACATACCTCAGTACATGTCCTACCTTTCACATACACTGCACCCTGCTCTTGGGTCTACCATAGGGGTGTCTGATGTGTATAAAAAGGGAAGGGTGAGGTCTGGCAAGTGGGTGCACTTGTCAGAACAACATGGCAGTTTAATAAACTGCACGCAGGCACTGCAGTGGAAGGCCTGAGCTCTCTCTTTTAGGCTACTTGTGTGGGTTGTACAATTAGTGTTGGAGGCCCATTAGTAGCATTTGCATTACCAGCCCTGGCACACAGAGTGGGCTTTACTAGTAAGGCAAACATACCAATCATGGACAACCAATTACCATTACACTTTATACAGGGAGCACTTGCACTTTGACACTGATCAGCAGTGGCACCGTGCCCAAAGCATCTAAGCCAGTCAAATGAAATCCATCACAGCATCATAAATAGAGGAGGTAGAGGCAAAAATTCTGGGGTAATCACGTCAAGAAATGCCTGGTCTAACATTTGCCCTTTACCGCTGGTGTCCATAGGCCTGAAGTACCATTTGAAAACCAAGTCACTCCGATTGTACATTTGACTTTCCAAGAGTAGCACATGCTCATCACTGAAGGGCTTCGACGCTGCAGAGTAGTGAGTAGTGAGTGCAGAGTAGTGAGTGCAGAGTAGTGAGTGCAGAGTAGTGAGTGCAGAGTAGTGAGTGCAGGGTAGCGAGTGCAGAGTGGTGAGTGCAGAGTAGTGAGTGCAGAGTAGTGAGTGCAGGGTAGTGAGTGCAGAGTGGTGAGTGCAGAGTAGTGAGTAGTGAGTGCAGAGTAGTGAGTGCAGAGTAGTGAGTAGTGAGTGCAGAGTAGTGAGTAGTGATTCCTTGCCTTATTGACCTTACACCGACGGACCAGCGGAGCATAGCACCGAGGAGGGTGCTGAGGGAGCCTGTCGTTGCCTGCCTGCTTCTGCCGCTACGCCTTGCCGGACCCGCTTCGCGGGTCCCGCTTCGCGGCTAGTAGCGGCTACTTGAACTTTGGGAGGGGTTTTGTCCTTCTGTGACCGGCAGGGCTGCGAGCGTGACAGCGGTGGACTCCAAGCTCCAGGAGTCCCCGCGCGCCCGTGTCCACCTGGGCTGCTCTCCCTGCCGGCTCCGCCCCCATCAGGAAGGCTAAAGCGGCGTCCTGCCCTGCAACCAGTGGATTCCTTGCCTTATTGACCTTACACCGACGGACCAGCGGAGCATAGCACCGAGGAGGGTGCTGAGGGAGCCTGTCGTTGCCTGCCTGCTTCTGCCGCTACGCCTTGCCGGACCCGCTTCGCGGGTCCCGCTTCGCGGCTAGTAGCGGCTACTTGAACTTTGGGAGGGGTTTTGTCCTTCTGTGACCGGCAGGGCTGCGAGCGTGACAGCGGTGGACTCCAAGCTCCAGGAGTCCCCGCGCGCCCGTGTCCACCTGGGCTGCTCTCCCTGCCGGCTCCGCCCCCATCAGGAAGGCTAAAGCGGCGTCCTGCCCTGCAACCAGTGGATTCCTTGCCTTATTGACCTTACACCGACGGACCAGCGGAGCATAGCACCGAGGAGGGTGCTGAGGGAGCCTGTCGTTGCCTGCCTGCTTCTGCCGCTACGCCTTGCCGGACCCGCTTCGCGGGTCCCGCTTCGCGGCTAGTAGCGGCTACTTGAACTTTGGGAGGGGTTTTGTCCTTCTGTGACCGGCAGGGCTGCGAGCGTGACAGCGGTGGACTCCAAGCTCCAGGAGTCCCCGCGCGCCCGTGTCCACCTGGGCTGCTCTCCCTGCCGGCTCCGCCCCCATCAGGAAGGCTAAAGCGGCGTCCTGCCCTGCAACCAGTGGATTCCTTGCCTTATTGACCTTACACCGACGGACCAGCGGAGCATAGCACCGAGGAGGGTGCTGAGGGAGCCTGTCGTTGCCTGCCTGCTTCTGCCGCTACGCCTTGCCGGACCCGCTTCGCGGGTCCCGCTTCGCGGCTAGTAGCGGCTACTTGAACTTTGGGAGGGGTTTTGTCCTTCTGTGACCGGCAGGGCTGTGAGCGTGACAGCGGTGGACTCCAAGCTCCAGGAGTCCCCGCGCGCCCGTGTCCACCTGGGCTGCTCTCCCTGCCGGCTCCGCCCCCATCAGGAAGGCTAAAGCGGCGTCCTGCCCTGCAACCAGTGGATTCCTTGCCTTATTGACCTTACACCGACGGACCAGCGGAGCATAGCACCGAGGAGGGTGCTGAGGGAGCCTGTCGTTGCCTGCCTGCTTCTGCCGCTACGCCTTGCCGGACCCGCTTCGCGGGTCCCGCTTCGCGGCTAGTAGCGGCTACTTGAACTTTGGGAGGGGTTTTGTCCTTCTGTGACCGGCAGGGCTGCGAGCGTGACAGCGGTGGACTCCAAGCTCCAGGAGTCCCCGCGCGCCCGTGTCCACCTGGGCTGCTCTCCCTGCCGGCTCCGCCCCCATCAGGAAGGCTAAAGCGGCGTCCTGCCCTGCAACCAGTGGATTCCTTGCCTTATTGACCTTACACCGACGGACCAGCGGAGCATAGCACCGAGGAGGGTGCTGAGGGAGCCTGTCGTTGCCTGCCTGCTTCTGCCGCTACGCCTTGCCGGACCCGCTTCGCGGGTCCCGCTTCGCGGCTAGTAGCGGCTACTTGAACTTTGGGAGGGGTTTTGTCCTTCTGTGACCGGCAGGGCTGCGAGCGTGACAGCGGTGGACTCCAAGCTCCAGGAGTCCCCGCGCGCCCGTGTCCACCTGGGCTGCTCTCCCTGCCAGCTCCGCCCCCATCAGGAAGGCTAAAGCGGCGTCCTGCCCTGCAACCAGTGGATTCCTTGCCTTATTGACCTTACACCGACGGACCAGCGGAGCATAGCACCGAGGAGGGTGCTGAGGGAGCCTGTCGTTGCCTGCCTGCTTCTGCCGCTACGCCTTGCCGGACCCGCTTCGCGGGTCCCGCTTCGCGGCTAGTAGCGGCTACTTGAACTTTGGGAGGGGTTTTGTCCTTCTGTGACCGGCAGGGCTGCGTGCGTGACAGCGGTGGACTCCAAGCTCCAGGAGTCCCCGCGCGCCCGTGTCCACCTGGGCTGCTCTCCCTGCCGGCTCCGCCCCCATCAGGAAGGCTAAAGCGGCGTCCTGCCCTGCAACCAGTGGATTCCTTGCCTTATTGACCTTACACCGACGGACCAGCGGAGCATAGCACCGAGGAGGGTGCTGAGGGAGCCTGTCGTTGCCTGCCTGCTTCTGCCGCTACGCCTTGCCGGACCCGCTTCGCGGGTCCCGCTTCGCGGCTAGTAGCGGCTACTTGAACTTTGGGAGGGGTTTTGTCCTTCTGTGACCGGCAGGGCTGCGAGCGTGACAGCGGTGGACTCCAAGCTCCAGGAGTCCCCGCGCGCCCGTGTCCACCTGGGCTGCTCTCCCTGCCGGCTCCGCCCCCATCAGGAAGGCTAAAGCGGCGTCCTGCCATGCAACCAGTGGATTCCTTGCCTTATTGACCTTACACCGACGGACCAGCGGAGCATAGCACCGAGGAGGGTGCTGAGGGAGCCTGTCGTTGCCTGCCTGCTTCTGCCGCTACGCCTTGCCGGACCCGCTTTGCGGGTCCCGCTTCGCGGCTAGTAGCGGCTACTTGAACTTTGGGAGGGGTTTTGTCCTTCTGTGACCGGCAGGGCTGCGAGCGTGACAGCGGTGGACTCCAAGCTCCAGGAGTCCCCGCGCGCCCGTGTCCACCTGGGCTGCTCTCCCTGCCGGCTCCGCCCCCATCAGGAAGGCTAAAGCGGCGTCCTGCCCTGCAACCAGTGGATTCCTTGCCTTATTGACCTTACACCGACGGACCAGCGGAGCATAGCACCGAGGAGGGTGCTGAGGGAGCCTGTCGTTGCCTGCCTGCTTCTGCCGCTACGCCTTGCCGGACCCGCTTCGCGGGTCCCGCTTCGCGGCTAGTAGCGGCTACTTGAACTTTGGGAGGGGTTTTGTCCTTCTGTGACCGGCAGGGCTGCGAGCGTGACAGCGGTGGACTCCAAGCTCCAGGAGTCCCCGCGCGCCCGTGTCCACCTGGGCTGCTCTCCCTGCCGGCTCCGCCCCCATCAGGAAGGCTAAAGCGGCGTCCTGCCCTGCAACCAGTGGATTCCTTGCCTTATTGACCTTACACCGACGGACCAGCGGAGCATAGCACCGAGGAGGGTGCTGAGGGAGCCTGTCGTTGCCTGCCTGCTTCTGCCGCTACGCCTTGCCGGACCCGCTTCGCGGGTCCCGCTTCGCGGCTAGTAGCGGCTACTTGAACTTTGGGAGGGGTTTTGTCCTTCTGTGACCGGCAGGGCTGCGAGCGTGACAGCGGTGGACTCCAAGCTCCAGGAGTCCCCGCGCGCCCGTGTCCACCTGGGCTGCTCTCCCTGCCGGCTCCGCCCCCATCAGGAAGGCTAAAGCGGCGTCCTGCCCTGCAACCAGTGGATTCCTTGCCTTATTGACCTTACACCGACGGACCAGCGGAGCATAGCACCGAGGAGGGTGCTGAGGGAGCCTGTCGTTGCCTGCCTGCTTCTGCCGCTACGCCTTGCCGGACCCGCTTCGCGGGTCCCGCTTCGCGGCTAGTAGCGGCTACTTGAACTTTGGGAGGGGTTTTGTCCTTCTGTGACCGGCAGGGCTGCGAGCGTGACAGCGGTGGACTCCAAGCTCCAGGAGTCCCCGCGCGCCCGTGTCCACCTGGGCTGCTCTCCCTGCCGGCTCCGCCCCCATCAGGAAGGCTAAAGCGGCGTCCTGCCCTGCAACCAGTGGATTCCTTGCCTTATTGACCTTACACCGACGGACCAGCGGAGCATAGCACCGAGGAGGGTGCTGAGGGAGCCTGTCGTTGCCTGCCTGCTTCTGCCGCTACGCCTTGCAGGACCCGCTTCGCGGGTCCCGCTTCGCGGCTAGTAGCGGCTACTTGAACTTTGGGAGGGGTTTTGTCCTTCTGTGACCGGCAGGGCTGCGAGCGTGACAGCGGTGGACTCCAAGCTCCAGGAGTCCCCGCGCGCCCGTGTCCACCTGGGCTGCTCTCCCTGCCGGCTCCGCCCCCATCAGGAAGGCTAAAGCGGCGTCCTGCCCTGCAACCAGTGGATTCCTTGCCTTATTGACCTTACACCGACGGACCAGCGGAGCATAGCACCGAGGAGGGTGCTGAGGGAGCCTGTCGTTGCCTGCCTGCTTCTGCCGCTACGCCTTGCCGGACCCGCTTCGCGGGTCCCGCTTCGCGGCTAGTAGCGGCTACTTGAACTTTGGGAGGGGTTTTGTCCTTCTGTGACCGGCAGGGCTGCGAGCGTGACAGCGGTGGACTCCAAGCTCCAGGAGTCCCCGCGCGCCCGTGTCCACCTGGGCTGCTCTCCCTGCCGGCTCCGCCCCCATCAGGAAGGCTAAAGCGGCGTCCTGCCCTGCAACCAGTGGATTCCTTGCCTTATTGACCTTACACCGACGGACCAGCGGAGCATAGCACCGAGGAGGGTGCTGAGGGAGCCTGTCGTTGCCTGCCTGCTTCTGCCGCTACGCCTTGCCGGACCCGCTTCGCGGGTCCCGCTTCGCGGGTCCCGCTTCGCGGCTAGTAGCGGCTACTTGAACTTTGGGAGGGGTTTTGTCCTTCTGTGACCGGCAGGGCTGCGAGCGTGACAGCGGTGGACTCCAAGCTCCAGGAGTCCCCGCGCGCCCGTGTCCACCTGGGCTGCTCTCCCTGCCGGCTCCGCCCCCATCAGGAAGGCTAAAGCGGCGTCCTGCCCTGCAACCAGTGGATTCCTTGCCTTATTGACCTTACACCGACGGACCAGCGGAGCATAGCACCGAGGAGGGTGCTGAGGGAGCCTGTCGTTGCCTGCCTGCTTCTGCCGCTACGCCTTGCCGGACCCGCTTCGCGGGTCCCGCTTCGCGGCTAGTAGCGGCTACTTGAACTTTGGGAGGGGTTTTGTCCTTCTGTGACCGGCAGGGCTGCGAGCGTGACAGCGGTGGACTCCAAGCTCCAGGAGTCCCCGCGCGCCCGTGTCCACCTGGGCTGCTCTCCCTGCCGGCTCCGCCCCCATCAGGAAGGCTAAAGCGGCGTCCTGCCATGCAACCAGTGGATTCCTTGCCTTATTGACCTTACACCGACGGACCAGCGGAGCATAGCACCGAGGAGGGTGCTGAGGGAGCCTGTCGTTGCCTGCCTGCTTCTGCCGCTACGCCTTGCCGGACCCGCTTTGCGGGTCCCGCTTCGCGGCTAGTAGCGGCTACTTGAACTTTGGGAGGGGTTTTGTCCTTCTGTGACCGGCAGGGCTGCGAGCGTGACAGCGGTGGACTCCAAGCTCCAGGAGTCCCCGCGCGCCCGTGTCCACCTGGGCTGCTCTCCCTGCCGGCTCCGCCCCCATCAGGAAGGCTAAAGCGGCGTCCTGCCCTGCAACCAGTGGATTCCTTGCCTTATTGACCTTACACCGACGGACCAGCGGAGCATAGCACCGAGGAGGGTGCTGAGGGAGCCTGTCGTTGCCTGCCTGCTTCTGCCGCTACGCCTTGCCGGACCCGCTTCGCGGGTCCCGCTTCGCGGCTAGTAGCGGCTACTTGAACTTTGGGAGGGGTTTTGTCCTTCTGTGACCGGCAGGGCTGCGAGCGTGACAGCGGTGGACTCCAAGCTCCAGGAGTCCCCGCGCGCCCGTGTCCACCTGGGCTGCTCTCCCTGCCGGCTCCGCCCCCATCAGGAAGGCTAAAGCGGCGTCCTGCCCTGCAACCAGTGGATTCCTTGCCTTATTGACCTTACACCGACGGACCAGCGGAGCATAGCACCGAGGAGGGTGCTGAGGGAGCCTGTCGTTGCCTGCCTGCTTCTGCCGCTACGCCTTGCCGGACCCGCTTCGCGGGTCCCGCTTCGCGGCTAGTAGCGGCTACTTAAACTTTGGGAGGGGTTTTGTCCTTCTGTGACCGGCAGTGCTGCGAGCGTGACAGCGGTGGACTCCAAGCTCCAGGAGTCCCCGCGCGCCCGTGTCCACCTGGGCTGCTCTCCCTGCCGGCTCCGCCCCCATCAGGAAGGCTAAAGCGGCGTCCTGCCCTGCAACCAGTGGATTCCTTGCCTTATTGACCTTACACCGACGGACCAGCGGAGCATAGCACCGAGGAGGGTGCTGAGGGAGCCTGTCGTTGCCTGCCTGCTTCTGCCGCTACGCCTTGCCGGACCCGCTTCGCGGGTCCCGCTTCGCGGCTAGTAGCGGCTACTTGAACTTTGGGAGGGGTTTTGTCCTTCTGTGACCGGCAGGGCTGCGAGCGTGACAGCGGTGGACTCCAAGCTCCAGGAGTCCCCGCGCGCCCGTGTCCACCTGGGCTGCTCTCCCTGCCGGCTCCGCCCCCATCAGGAAGGCTAAAGCGGCGTCCTGCCCTGCAACCAGTGGATTCCTTGCCTTATTGACCTTACACCGACGGACCAGCGGAGCATAGCACCGAGGAGGGTGCTGAGGGAGCCTGTCGTTGCCTGCCTGCTTCTGCCGCTACGCCTTGCCGGACCCGCTTCGCGGGTCCCGCTTCGCGGCTAGTAGCGGCTACTTGAACTTTGGGAGGGGTTTTGTCCTTCTGTGACCGGCAGGGCTGCGAGCGTGACAGCGGTGGACTCCAAGCTCCAGGAGTCCCCGCGCGCCCGTGTCCACCTGGGCTGCTCTCCCTGCCGGCTCCGCCCCTAGCGACCAATCACATAGTAATAAAAGGGAAGCATTATCCCCGCTGCGCGGGAGCGCGCGGGAGGGCGCCGGGAGAAGCCCGGGACAAGGGCGGGGCCGTCTGTGGCCGTCCGGGGTCGGACGAGGTTGGGTTGGGCCTAGAGTCCTGGTTCACCTTATACCCTGATTTTTTGCCACACATAATATCATTCGTATTACCATCTTGAGGCCCTAACACCAGCCCCTAATTATGGCCCTAAGATCTGGCAAACAGCGTCTAGTGCATATCAAAACCTCAGAGGGTGTTGTTTCAGGCCCCCTAGATGCCTTTATAACTAGAGCCTCAGGAATACTAGAAAAAGAGATTGAACTGGTTGAGCATAGATTATCCCTGGACTTAGTCACTGGGAAACGCTCCTCAATAGGTACCTTGGCCCGTGTTAAAAGCCCCCTAACCAATGCAGCATTTAACTGCATTTCTACATCAGACTCCGATGTAATAGTCCACATGGATGGGGTCGAAGCCATAACACCCACGTCGAATGGAATCATGGAACTGAACTCCGATAATAACCTGACTAGTATAGAGGTGGATAGCTAATTTATTGAGGACGATAAGTGTAGTTCGCTTGGAACCTCACAATCAAATGTTCCTACTGTACCCAGCACTCCCATTCAGTTACCATCAATCACCAACCAGGTTTCACGGAAAAGAAAACATGTCTCAAGCCCACAGGAAGATAAGGTACAAAAACAACTCAAAATAGACCATGTTAATAGTTCCTCTCACCCCCAGTCTACCCAAGCACCCCCAATAGTGTATTGTCCATCATTGGCCCATTTCGGGTCTTCTAACCCCTGTCCAACATGTCTTAGCAGCGACGATATCTTGCTGGCAAAGATGGAAGCAATGTTTAAAACCCTATTGCTTCCGGTCTTAGAAAGTACGAAGATTATGTCTGCTAAAATAGATGTCCTAGAAGCAGCGGTTAATATTAATATGGACCTCTTGCAAAATTTAACAGCCTCCGGCATCAAGTCAAGGGGCCTTAATCCCACAGGGGGAGCTAACCAAAAAGGGGGGACGACTACAACTATCCCTGTAGGGCCACCAACTACTAATACAAATAAGAAACCATCAACAGGGGCAAATATAACATCTGCCACATCGACTACTGGGAGCCGAGTCCATACCAAAGATACACCCAAGGCTAAACATCTAGTGGCAGCTAATAACGCACAGGGGAACAAACATCTAGTGAATGGTGTATCAAATCAACTAAATAACACCCCAGCACATACACCTACAATGGGTAGGGACAGTAAAACCCCTTATCCTGACAGAAACAAGAGGACATATAATAGAAATACACGACATCCTCCTAGGGTTAACCTACCTCCAGAAGCGTCACAATATACCATCGTACTAACAGGAGTGGCCCCCCTTAGAGAGGGTACTAAAGAATCTCAAGGGGATTTGCGGAATAAGGTCTTATTTTGGTTGAACAAACATCGCCCACTCCCTCCGTCATCCCCTACAGAAGTCCTCTGTGTAAGGAGAGTGGATTGGGTAGGGAAGGGCGAAAAAGATCTGGAAGGGGACTGTATTTTAATTTCATTCAGGGACCCCTGGGTAGTGGATAGAATCCAAAGGAAACCTAGATTTGCTCGCTTAGGTGATGTCCAGACCTTACACCTTGGTTATTTCTACCCCCACACCCTTTCACATAGTCATATGGGCCCAAATCAATGGAAAGTCAAAGGGGGGAGGCACCGAGAGCCCACAACTAACCACTCTCCATTTTATCCTCCCCTCTATAACCATTTTGAGGCACTATCAGATCTAGAATGGGTTGACTGACTATGTGCACCGACCCAGTCACCAAACTCAGCTATAGTGGAAGGTGAAGGTGTGCAGATTCCATTTACCCCTACCTCAGATCCAGCAAAGGAACAGCTGTCCCTGCCCCAAAATAAAATCAGAATGCAGAGGGGGCCTGGGGGGGGTAAATGTCGCCAATTCCAACATAGACGAAATCAGAGTAACAGATACCCGCTTACCGAGCCCCCAATCCCCTCTCTCTATCAGCAACGACCATGCAGAGATAGATTTATTAACTTCACATATGGTGTCCTGGAATGTTGCTGGAGCCAAGACCCGCTTGGTATCTGAGGACTGGTTGGAGTTCATTGGAAAATATGAGGTTGTGCTTTTGCAGGAAACATGGGCCACAGCTCCATTTTACATGGCTGGATTTATAAACTTTTTTAAACCAGCCATCAAAGGTATAAAAGGGCGTGCGTCAGGAGGACTAACCATATGGGTAAAACAGGCCTGTTGTTTTTCAGTATCAGAACTGTATGTGGATAATCCCGATATACTGGCCATAAGGTTGAGCAAAGCAGGAGGGCAGGATATGCTCATTATCAACATATACTCTAGAGGTCTTCCTGGCGGACGATGCCCCAAGTTGATAGGTGCCCTAGACACTTTATTAACGGGCTGGAATAAAGGCACATTCTTTATGATAGCAGGTGACATCAACTGCACAATTGAGCCATTGTATCTGCCGGAGGATAATTGGGGGTTTGAAGAAGATGCCACGTGGAAAATCCCTGAACTTTCCAACAAAATTCCAGTCAAAGCAACGGAGGCTGCTCTGAATTGGACAGCTTTTTGCCTCACTTGGTGATTAAGGGCCGTGAACGGTCGTACCAAATCAGACATTGGAGCCAACCCCACTTTTGACAATGGTGTGAGGAAGAGTCGTATTGATTACATCTTTATAAAAATTGAATATTGGAGTGTAATTGATGATATGGAAATTGTAATGCGCCCAGAAAGTGACCATAACCCCTTGTCTCTGAAATTTAAAATGTATGATCTGATAAGACTAGGGGAACCAGATCCGAGGGGGCATGGGGTTGTAACCATATCAAATGACCGGAGGAGACTGAAATGGTCACTTATAACAAACGATGTAACGATACAGGCCAACATTGAAAACGTGGTGACGAATGCTCTAAACAATCTTAGGTCTGTTGTTGTTGAGAGGGGCCAGGGCGAATTTGATAAAATGATGGGCATACATGATAAATGTTTCTCCGAGCTTAAAATTATCCTATCTAAACCATGCAAGTCTAATACTGGGCACCTGAATGCACCAAGAGCTAAATGGTACAACAGAGAGTGCAGAGAGGCCCATAGCTATCTTATAGAGAAAGTTAAATCTAGAGACTTGAGCGCAGTAAAAGTTGCCAGGCAAAAGTATAAAAGAGTTCAGTGGGCGGCACAGAAGGAATGGGAAGATGTTTTTTGGGCAGACCTTCTGGACGCTAGTAAATCTAATAACCAGATTAAATTCTGGGATATTGTTAAATGTGGAAAGGATGGTGAGTTTCGTACTCCGTCCAACCATGTTTCCCCGGAAGATTGGATAAAACATTATTCCACCCAATTCTGCCCTGTAGTTGTCGACCCCATGTCCGGACCGACCCTACTGCCGGCAATACCCTCTAGTAATTCGACCCTGTCTTTTACTGAAGTCGAAACGGAGCTTGCATTAGGGTTAACAAAGAGGGGGAAAGCACCTGGGTTGGATCAAATCCCAGCAGACCTATTCAAAGCTAATATAGGCCTTTGGGTACCCTATTTAACAAGCATAGCTAACACCATAGCGAGAGGTGCCCGCATCCCTAAGTCATGGAATTGGGCGGAGATCCTCCCCATACATAAAAAGGGAGATAGATCCAACCCAGGGAACTATCGCCCGATTAGCTTAATTGACTGCTTTCAGAAAGTTTTTGCTCGTATGATCTTGACGAGGGTTCATGGGTGGATGGAACTCGAAGGAATACTGTCCCCATTACAGGCGGGCTTTCGATCTGGTACAAGTACCATTGACCAGGTCTTGAGGTTCTGCATGATCTTTTGGAAGGTAGTCATACTTGGCGGTGGCACCATCTTCGCTGCTTTCATAGATTTGAAATCAGCATTCGATTTGGTGCCGAGGGGAAAACTATGGCAGGTATTAAGGGACCTGGGAATGCCGGGGGAATTAGTGGAAATGATCACTAGATTACACGAAGACAATTTTGCTAGGGTAAGATGGGGGGCACAGGGGCAAGTCACGGACTCATTTCCAGTTTCACGAGGAGTCCGCCAGGGGTGCGTTCTCGCCCCCACCCTATTCCTACTTTTCATAGACCAGGTAGTGAAATTCTTTGGGTCTATTAACACTGATGCACTGTCTCTGGCGGGGACTAAATTCCCAATGTTGATCTTTGCGGACGACACCCTCCTCTTATCAAAGACGAGGGGTGGTTTACAGAGGGCTTTGAATCACTTTGAGGAATATTGCAATCAAAATGACCTTCAGATAAATGTGGGGAAAACTAAGTTTATGGTTTTCTCCAGGAAAAAACCAATACGCAGTAGTGTACAACTTAACAGGGTCAACCTGGAACAAGTTGACACGATGACGTATCTGGGGGTCACTCTGGATTGCCGAATGTCCTGGAAGCCACAAATAGAGACCCAACAGTTAAAACTGGCCCAATTGACCGGTTGTCTCTTGCGTGAGCAAAAGAAATCCATCACTAAAAGGGTTGCCCCCGCCTTACAAATTTATGACGTTAAAATTAACGCTGCGACACTCTATGGAGCAGAGTTATGGGGCTTCATGGACCTTTCGAGTTTGTACAGAATTTAGTGTAGGTTTCTTCGCAACCTGGTGGGGCTGCCCCAATCAACTCCACTGATCCCTCTTTGTCACGACATGGGTTGCCTTCCAATAACGGACATGGCAAGATACAGAGTAGTGTCCACTTGGAGGCGCTTATGGACCTCAGAGGATTTGGCCCTTTTTGCAAAGGAGCTAGCCGAGGTGAAGGCTATCGGGGGCTCAGAGCGAATCCCCTGGCTTCGCTCGGTGAAAAAGAGCCTGTGTGACATGGGCCTGAGTCATCTGTGGGTCTCGCCAGGCACCAACAACTTCCCCTCGAAAAAGGAATTTAAGGGTTTATTTTGGGCCTCAACTCGCCTTTCTCTGGTACACGCCTCTGGTTCTGAAAATCTGACAGGGCGTTTTTTAAGTTTTAAATTGGATCCGGCCCGTGAGACATACTGGGATCTTATCTCCAGGCCAATGGACAAAAAAATTGTACCATCAATTTCGGGTGGGCTCACTACCCCTTAATTCCTTTACTTCATCTTGGGGCAATAACTCTACTAATCTTTGCAGTTGTTGCCCCGGATGCAAGGAAACTGAGGGCCACTTCCTGTTCGCCTGTCCCCAATATAGTGATCCTCGCTTAAAATGGCTAAAACCCATCTTCAAACGCATGCATTGTAAAAAATCCTCGGACGCAATATGGGCCTTAAAAACAAACACATCTGATTTTACCGTGATATGCTTGGCCAAATATTTAGGTTGGGCATGGGCAATCAGAGCTAGAAGGAATTTAATTGCCACATGATCAAAAACAAATAATAAAATGTGTAAACTGTATAGTGCTTGGTAGCAAATGCTAATCTAACTTCTTTTTAAGATTTGTCATATTTAATGTCTTGGTTCTCCTCAACAATGGTTTAATAACTTTTTAACTGTGGATTTTAGATCAACTGTATATTTGTTGTGAACATTTAGACATAACTACTTTTTATAAGATTTTGTAAAATGTGGAGATTTTGAAACTGTTTTTAAATGTTTTGTCAAAACTGTCTTTTATGATTTTATCATCGAAATAAAGACATTAAAAACCAAAAAACCAAAGAGTAGTGAGTACAGAGTAGTGAGTGCAGAGTAGTGAGTAGTGAGTGCAGAGTAGTGAGTAGTGAGTACAGAGTAGTGAGTGCAGAGTAGTGAGTAGTGAGTGCAGAGTAGTGAGTAGTGAGTGCAGAGTAGTGAGTAGTGAGTGCAGAGTAGTGAGTGCAGAGTAGTGAGTAGTGAGTGCAGAGTAGTGAGTGCAGAGTAGTGAGTAGTGAGTGCAGAGTAGTGAGTGCAGAGTAGTGAGTGCAGAGTAGTGAGTAGTGAGTGCAGAGTAGTGAGTAGTGAGTAGTGAGTGCAGAGTAGTGAGTGCAGAGTAGTGAGTAGTGAGTGCAGAGTAGTGAGTGCAGAGTAGAGAGTGCAGAGTGTGAGTGCAGAGTGTGAATGCACATCATCAGAGCTGTGTGAATAATAACTGCATCAGCCCCGTGCGTGAGGTGCATCATCCACATTGCTCAGGTCACACAAATTCCTGCACTCTCTACCACACTGCTTTCAAGAACAGCATACTCTTGCACACACTCTCACTGCTCACCAATTCAAAGTTTGCTAAAAATTTTATGCAACTCATTGTCATACACAATGCCAATAACTCAAACTTTATTGCTGCGAGCCCTATTGCATTGTAAATGCTTGTTATCCTCTGCTAACCATCCATGAAGAACGGGAGCTAATACGAGCCTGATTTCATCCTCCTATCAGGAACAAAGGTGCGATATCCCTTTATGGTTTGTGTGTGTAAACCCCGTGTTCGTATAAGAAAAACACCCTGCTAAAGAAGCTTAAGTGACATCTCCTAGGTTCTATACCTTGGGGGGGGGGGGGAGGGGGGGTGGCAGGGGAATGAGCACTCTTTTAGATGTAGCGGGCCTTTAGACAGCCATCTTTCAAGGCCTATACTGAAAACTTCGCTATATCAATATGGGCTATTTTCCTCTTAAGAATTATCATACTACGAAGGCGGATGGGAACTTAAACATATCCCCCGCCGGCGCAAGCTATATAATTCTAATTAAGCCGGTCGCTTAAAAGCCATGTCATTTTTGCTTTTTAGTTTCCGACAGGCGACCAGACTCTGCCCCCTAACTGAAGAAACCTCTGCACTAAGCACCGGTGTGACTCGGACTGGCCTCGGGGTCCCCCCCCCCCCCCCCCCCCCTACGCAGGTATGTCTGATCCCCCAGTAGTAGATAGATGCCGCTGGTTGCGCCAGACTATTACTGCATTTGCCAACCATGTTGCCTCTCTTTTTCTGTCCCTCTCGAAGCTGGTACCCAGTGGATATCCTAACGCCAGGATCCTACATTGTAAATTTGTGCGAGTCTGCGGACTTCCCCTTTAGAAGTCCTCAAGGAATTTTTTTATTACAATTTTTTTGTTGTTGGTAAGTTTATGTACCTCTAATGTCTACATTGAGTGATGGCCCAGTTTTAAAAAAATCCCCTAGTACTTACCAATTGGAAACGTTGAGACCTTGTTTATTTTTTACTCGTGTCTCTTTAATTTCTGTCAGGGATATCTATCCAGGGAGTTTATTCTATACCTGCACTCCCTGACCTTGGGCCTTACCTAGATCACCAACCTACATGCACCGAGCCAGCCTTTATAATTGCTCCGACAGAGAACGTGAGAATATTGGAACATGTTGTGAATGTTGATGGATGAGTGGTGATTGTCCCCGTGTGGCCCCTTGTGCTATTTGCTAGAAAGCATATATCTGAGATCTTTAGAAGCAACAGATTGTACTCAAAGCCACACTACAGCCATTGATGATAATGTTTATTCACTGAATTGCATAACGAATTAAGTATTTAGGCAACTGCAGCCTTTTTATATGTTTGTACCATTTTTTATCGTTTCAGTTATTTGTCAGTCCCATAACTTCTGGTCCTTCATCGCCCTGACGAAGGTGCGGCCTAAGTGGGCCGGAACACCGAAATGCGCGTTGGCGTAATTTCTACTAGGGGCTGGATCAACGATATCATCTATGATCCATTTTCCATCTCTATGCCCCTTTTCTACCCGTATCACTCTTTGTCCATAAAGTATTGACCATTGTTACTATAGTCTGAGACCTTGATGCATTTGGTGTATCATATTGTGTTTGGGTTGTATGAATGAATGATTTGTGGAATGACAGTAGTATCTTGATATGATTGTGGCCATGAATGTTTAATGAATGCTGTGTGTATGGGACTTTTTTTTTTATTGATGAACATCAAGTGTTATGAAATATATGTGGGTTTTAATGTTTGTAAATGAATTTGCATCTTCTCAATTAATTGTTGAAAAAATATAAATCATGAAAATAAAAATGATTCAAAATGAAAAAACCATAGTGTTAAGGTGCTAAATATCTTGTGTGGCTTTGATTGTACTAAGTGTTGCTCGTTTGATAAATATAGGATCCTCTAGTAGGACCTTCATCAAATAGTGACGGCAGGGTTCTGTTTCTATTTTTGCGTTACTTATCCCCACTACTGCTGTCCATCCTCACCCATTGGGGAACCCTCTTCTATTCTATTATTTAATCAAAGGGAGATGTGTTTGTGCAAACTTTGCTTCTTTTGTTCCTCGTGCTTTTGTGGCATATGGACAGCGGTGGGCCCCATAAATGGCAATAATTTTTTATTGTCTTTAAAAGTTTAATGGCTGTTACACATTTGTAAAAATAATTAAATAAATAAATAAATAAATAAAATATGCAGGTTTGCCAGTGCCAACTGTTTAACCTCTGACCGCACAGCACCCAGGATAATGTGCAGCATGGCTAAATACTTATAAGGTCCAAAAGGCGAGACCTATTGGCTATGCCAATGCTGGTTTTCTTTTCCAGGGGTACACCCTAAACACCCCTCCATTACTTCCCTCCCTTTTCTACACTCACCTTTTCGAGGTGGTTGCTGATCCGCAAATGCCCAGCTCTCTTCTCCTGCCAGCAAAGAACACAGCAAACAGTTTATAAAGTATCAATGAAGAGATGCCTCGTCAGCTTTGTGCCTCTGGACGTAAGCTGCTATTACACACTGAACAAGCAATGGCAAAATCAATAGGTCTGCAGCCAACATTTTGGTTTTGTCAATTCTTGCTTTGTTCTCTCATGGTTTTTGCAAAACATTTTTATTGGATGAGCAGCTGGGTACTCATCAATCTAAAAAACACATTGGCTAAAGCCAAAAATATTTTTGGTCAAAAAGAACATATTACCATAGTAGTCCCTGGCACTGAAGGGAACTACTTTGTTTGTGGATGTGCTCCTAATGCCTTAACTCACAGTGGAGTCCATCAATGCCTGAAGTTGGCTGAATAGTGCTGCATGATGCTTGCTGGAGTGAGAGGAATAGCAATATGAATGACAACAAAAGACTAATGGATGATGTCTGGCTGAAAACCCCTATGACTTCTTAGTTATACACATAATGTTAGCAAAATTAAAAAGGAATTGGCTAACACTAGCATTACAAAAGGCAATCGGTCAGGCATTGGCTTCTAGCCTCCTGTCTTTCTTGATGCACTTTTGAAACGGTTTTGTAATTGTTATTGCAGATAGAGTGGATGAAAGATAGATATTTAAAATGATACATCGATAAAAGATAAATAGATAGATAGATAAAGAGATAGATAAAACAATAAACAAATAAAAAGACATACAGGTTTCCATAAATAGAGAAAGTTGCATAGATAGAGGTGGATAAGTAGCTAGAAATGCAAAGATAGACATGCGTAGACAGATAAAGATAGCACACACACTTGGATAAATAAATAGATAGAATTCCATTGAAAGGTATACCAACAATTAGACCCATGAAGTTGCATAGATAGATTTGCAAAGAGATAAAAATGGAGTTGCAAGGGTAGACCAATAGATACATAGTTAGATCGGTAGACAGGGTTGCATAGAGGTAGAGATAGATAGATATATAGATAGATAGATAGATAGTTAGAGAGGCATTCATAGAGAAGGCTGCATAGATAGATAGATAGATAGATAGATAGATAGATAGATAGATAGATAGATAGATAGATAGATAGATAGAGATGCATTCATAGAGAAGTTGCATAGATAGAAAAATAGATAGATAGAATTGCAAAGCTAAATAGGAAGATAAAAAGAGGTGACAGACAGGTTAATAGATAGACAGACAAACAGATAGACAGACAGGTTTAGAGATTTAGTGTTGCTAGAATTCTCCCCTCAGGCGGAAAGCCGGAGGTTAGGCTGTTAAACTTTTTAATCATTTGGAAAATTTCAGTTGCGCCTCTTAAAGATTTATTTGACTTTTTAAATCCACAATTACCCTTCCCCTCGCCGCACCTAGAACCCTGGTCCATGCGCAGACGATTAGGAGCTGACGCGATTGGACACAGGGATTGCCGCCATCTTGGGGGTGAAAGTAGGGTAGCGCTCCAGCTAGAGACGCCTCCTGCCCTCCCAGGTATAAAATCCGCGCCCTAACACGCACGCACATATTTAGTGTTGCTACAATTCTCATCTGAGGTGGAAAGCCGGGGGTTAGGCTGTTATTCTTTTTAATCATTTGGATAGTTTCAGTTGCGCCTCTTAAAGATTTATTTGACTTTTTAAATCCACAATTACCCTTCCCCTCGCCGCACCTAGAACCCTGGTCCACGCGCAGACAAATGGGAGCTGACGCGTTTGGACACAGGGATTGCCGCCATCTTGGGGTGAAAGTAGGGTAGCGCTCCAGCTTTGAGATGCCTCCTACCCTCCTCCACCAGCATATAAGGAAAATAGGTTCCCGTCCGTGCCAAGTCCGCGACAGGCGCAGGAAAGACTGGACAATCGCACCTAATGCAAACTTATCAGGTAGGCGGCCTTCTTGATCTTGATACTGCAAATGGCTGTCCTTGTGGCACTGAAATGGTAGAGATAATGGGGCCTTTTTCATCTAGGTTCTGTAGTTGGACCTCGCCTTGGTCCCCAGTCGAGACGAAGGTCCATTCAGACTACATTCCTGCCGGTAATTTAGACTTCAAAGGTGGGCTGATTAACGCGCGTTCCTTATGCGGTCATAGCCAAGATATTAATGACCTAATCCTTGACCTTGACCTGTACTGCCTCCTCATAACTGAGACCTGGCTAAACGAAAGCAATAACCCAGACCTAGCAATAGCCCTCCCTCCTGGCTATACCATCTTCAGGCAGGACAGACTGAAGGGGAGAAGAGGAGGTGTGGCTGTGGTGCTGAGAAACCACATGAAGTGCCACACCTTCAATTTAGGCCCCCTGAAAGGAGCAGAAGGACTGGGCTTCTCTATCAAGTTAAATGCGACCTCTTCTTTTTCAGGAAGCTTAATATACCGCCCCCCGGGGAACGCAACCATGTTCCTAGAATCTCTGAGTGACTCTCTAGGGCAGCTCCTGCTCCGCTATCCTCATTTTACACTGCTGGGAGATTTTAACCTCCAGTCGGAATCTAAATCCGATGTGCAGGCTATTAATTTCTATCAGACTCTAGAGATTTTCGACCTACACCAAAAGGTAACTCAGTCCACACACCAAGCAGGACATACTCTGGATGGGGTATGTTCAAATTTCCCTTCCCTAGAAACTCAGACTCCTGTCCCACAAATTTGGACAGACCATAGCTTAATCCCCTTCCACATCCGAGTACCTAGCTCCCAAAAAGCATCTGGGATTAGTAAACATCTCGCAGTCAACGTAAACTCGACAGAGGTGGAGGACAGTATTAAGCTGAAACCAATCACTCAGTCCCAGATCCCTAGTATGGCGGGAGAAGTAGTGCAGGACTCTATACGCTTTCATATCTGGATGCAGCAAGTAATTAAAGAGCGTGTCCCATACAAACGCTCCCCTGAAAAGGAGAAGAGAGGAAAGAAATGCTCCTTGGTTTTCATTAGAGTTAGCCAAAACCCATTTACTTTTTAAGAAAAGGGAACGTAAGTGGCGCAAAACATACGATCCTGCAGCTAGAATCCTCTATATTCAGCAGAGGAAACTTTATCTTTCTAGTATTAAAATAGCTAAAAAGGAATACTACATTAACGCCATTAAAGAAGCCAAGCAAAAACAAAAAACAGTGTTCTCCATTGTTAAGGATTTTACACATTCAAAAGCCTTACAGCCTGAAATCCCTCCGTCGTTAGACTTCTGCAACCAAATTGCGGATTATTTTGAGGGAAAAATCAAGTCACTACACAAGGACTTTCCTGCCCCCGGAGTGTCACCGGTACCAGGCCTTCCAGACCAAGTGGAGACCAGTCCGGGCAGTATTAGCACCTTCAAACCGGTTTCCCTACTCCAAACTCGTGAAGTGATCCTGTCGTGTAAATCAGGGGCTCCCTCCGACTCTTGCCCCCCTTGCATACTTCACCAATTAATCGATGTGGTTAATCCCATTATAAATGGGATAGTAAATGCGTCCCTCAGCACAGGTACGGTCCCATTAGAGTGGAAAAAAGCTATTGTGAAACCACTTATGAAAAAGCCCAATAAATCCACTACAGATCTTACAAATTTACGACCAACTTTACTCCTTCCAATTCTGGGCAAGATAACCGAGCAGATGGTATATAAAGAGCTAAAAGGCTATGTTGAAACTCACAATATCCTTCATCCCCAGCAATCGGGTTTCCGCCCACATCATTCTACGGAAACAGCTCTGATTGAGCTCACCGATTCCATAAAATTACTACAGGATGAAGGGAGGAGCGCCGTTCTGATTTTATTGGACTTCACGGCGGCATTCGACACCAGCTCCCACACAATATTGATCAGCAGGCTAAGAGACATAGGAATTACAGACGTGGCACTGGCCTGGATAATCTCATTCCGTGCAGATAGATCCCAAACCGTTGCACTGGGTCCTTTCCTTTCTAAGGAAAAAAAGGTGAGCCCTTTATTATTTAATATTTATATGGTTCCCCTCATTTCTTTAATTGAATCATACGGCATACTTGTGACATCCTATGCCGATGATACTCAATTAATTGTACCCCTTGATAGGAATTCCACCAAGTCCGAGCAAAATCTAAAGAACTGTCTGAAGGATGTCTTCCTCTGGATGGAAAATAACCATCAAAAATGTAACGTTAATAAGATAGAGATCATACCCATGGGAAAAAATTCCCAATTCTGCCCAAGTAAATGGTGGCCTGACGACTCCCCTGCTCCACCACAAGCTGTGGCATCAGCTAGAAACCTGGGTGTCTTATTCGACGCCAAACTGTCCTTTGATCAACATGTGAGGAATGTGGCAGGAAGCTGCTTTAACATCATCAAATCCTTAAAGAAGTTCTTCGACTTCCTCCCCACAGACTCAAGAAAGGCTGTAGCAGTGGCCTTAATCCTTGCCCGCCTTGACTATTGCAATGGCTTGATGGCAGGAGCAAAAAAGGCTACGTTAAAAAAACTCCAGAGCGTGCAACATGCTGCAGCTAGACAGGTATTAAAATTACCGAGGAAATCCTCAGCATCGGCAGCCCTGAAGACCCTTCATTGGCTGCCTCTGCACAAGAGAATATTGTTTAAAATCCTCGTGATAGCTTTTCGTGCATGTAACGGCACAGGCCCTAGGTATCTTACCAGACGATATATCCATTATAACCCCGCTAGGACGCTACGATCCTCAGATGGGAACCTGATACATTTGCCCAGATTTAATTATAAAACCAAGGGGGGTAAGACCCTAGCCTTTCTGTCCTCTAAAGCCTGGAATGCAATGCCCAAGAACCTCAGACACTTACATCAGGAAAGATTGTTCCGGAAGCAATTGAAGGCCTGGATCTTTAATTTGCCAGCTGATTATGCAATGGCCGCCATCTAGCCTCCCAATTGTATTGCACACTGTTTCTGTCAGCGCCAGGACACTCCTTTCGGAGCGATAGTTGCGCTTTATAAATACACAATACAAATACAAATACAGGTTCTTCGATAGACAAACAGGGTAATGGATGACAGACAGGTTGATAGACAGATAGACAAACAGATAGAGAGGTTTTTAGATAAACAAACAGATATATAGACATGCAGGTTGACACACAGGCAAACAGACAGACTGACAGGTTGATTGATAGAAAGATAGATAGACAGTGTTAGAAATAGATGTTTCTGCAGGGTCACCCCCAAACATTTTGCCTTCCTCCTCCCCTTTTTAGCTGAATTTGTTCTCTTTGACTTTAGGACTCTCTACTTTACCACTGCTAAACAGTGTTAACGTACATGTGCACTCTCCTTAACACATAGTAGAATAAGCTTATACCCAATTGGAATATGTAGTTTACCTATAAGTACCTGGTAAAGTGCACCACATTTGCCCTGGGACTGTAAATCAAATGCTACTGGTGAGCCTGCAGCACTGATTGTGCCTTCTACTTAATTAGCCCTTTAAACATGTCCCAGGCCTGCCATTGCAGGCCCAACCCCTACTTTTTAATGCATATAAGTCACCCCACAGGGCAAGATGCAATGTACTTAAATAGCAGGACATGTACATTTAAGTTTTACGTATCCTGCTAGTGAAATACGCTTACATTTGTTTTTCACCAATGAAAGGCCTATATCTCTCACAGGATAACATTAGGATTACCTTATTGCATTTTATAAGTGTAATTTCCAAATGGGAGGGTATACAATTCTGAAAATGCCACTTTTAGAAAGCTGCCATTTTCTTGCCTTAGCCATTTGGTGCCTGCAGCCTGTCTCTGGTCACATGACTGGATGTAGGTGTATTCCACCTAGATCGCCACATCAAATGGGGGCATCTTGGGTATGAGGCAGGTTGGGAGGGAGGAGCAGGCTCTCTTACACCTGAATAGGATATGTCCTATCTCCGCTCAAAGGGCTGCATACCCACTGTAGCTAGTCTGAAGCTAGGGCAGGAAAGGCAGGGCATCTGTGCACGTCAAAGACTTGCCTTTAGAAGCTTCTCCCTACTTCAAAAGTACAACTGTGTACAAAAGAAGAACCTCAGACACCACCACTTCAGTACACTTCTGGACCTGTGGATACATTGTCAGGAAGGAGGACTGCTTTGCTGCTGCAAGGGCTGCCACTGTGCTAGACTCCGGCTCTGAAGAAGTTGTTGCCCTGCTGTGCTGACCTGCTGCCCTGTTGCCTGGGTGAGAAGAAATGGATCTGCATCTGTTGAACCCAGATTGACTCCAAGGTCTGGTTGACTGGCCTCCTGATCTGACGCCTCAGGCACAAAACAGGCATCCGACCTCCTGCACATGGACTCTGCCATCTGTGAGTCTACCCTGCCAAGTGGTACCACCCCAGTCTTAGACGCCTGGAAGTGGGTCTAAGGTGCTTTCCAGTGGAACCAATTCATCTTCTCTGCTGAGCGACGCTTCCTTGTGCAGAAATGACACAACTCCTCGGCTGAGCAGCGCACTCCTGAGCAGAACAGGTGTATTACTGCTACTGCGAGGATTTGGGCCCATCGCAAAAGATTTGCACTGTAGCCATGAAAGTCCTCGGAGCCGAAGCATCGCCCGATGGCGCGGTGCATCCACAGCCCAGATCCTTGCATCTTTCGTCGTTGGCAGCTTTGACAATGACGATTCAAAAAAGAGGGGCACCTTAGAAACCCAAAAGGAATAGGGAACTTGCACAGTGAGAAAGAAAAAATCCCCTTGGGTAGATTTCATTAAGAATAGTACATTCCAATCGCGAATTCACACACCCAAAAAAATACGCTCTTACAACTTGCTATTTTCCAAACCTGAAGATTGAACCATATGTAACAGGGGAGCCACTACAAAAATTAAAATTTCACATACATTTATTATTCACAAAACCAAAATTTCATTGAATTAAAAACCCAACAGTTAATTTACTACATACCTCAAAAATTAATAAAACACAATACTTTTAAAATTGGTACAATATAGCATAAAAACATGTAGAGAATATTAAGGCCAGACAAATGTAATGTGTCTTGACAGTTTACACATCCTTCTTCAAACAATAACAACGGCATTGAAATGTACAGTTCAGAATTGACTTCCTTTAACCAATGCCAGGTAGGTGGATTGTGTACTACAATTCGGCGTTGACGTGTTTCGATGGGTTAATTTCATAAATCCATCTTTCTCAAGACCAGTAATTAAACTCTCTTTGCTTATTGAATATGTTCATACGGTCACCTCCAGTAGAATATCATCATTATTATTCATATGAGGTATCTAGACAATACAGATGTTTTTCAAAGAAAACAATTATTTTAAAAAAAACTATTAAAACAAATGTTAAAGCCTGAGGTTCTCACTAATGTATGGGATATGAACCACTACCCTTCCGTCAATTATATTCAACCCCACAGTCCAGTTACAGTTTAAAAAAACACACTTGTCCAAGTAGTTATAAGGATAGATAGTAATGCCTTATATCACTCCAATATCGAACAACCCCTTTGTATATGGTGCAATCTTCACACTTAACAATTAACATACATTACAGTTCAAGTAGCACCAAGCTCATAGTACCTCTTTCTACACCAAATTCTTTCCCATCATTGTTCAACATTCACATGTTAAATCAAGTAGAGGTCCATATGTGTACCCGCGCAAGGATGTTATATCACACCTCACCTTTATTAAAACAATTTTAGACTTCCTTGCTTGTATGTGTGTTCGTCTGTACCATAGGGATGAAGGTAATACCCCCAACTGATAAAGATATCCCTGTGTAAAAACTGAGGATAGAGAAAAAACACACCGGACGAGAGGGGGCACAATTGTTTCCTATTAAAGTCTTTTAACTCTGCTTAAGAGCGAACCCACATAGGGATAAAGTTCCCTCACATCTGAGCTGAATATGTCAGGAATCTAAATTAGAGTACCCTGTGCCAAGTTCCAGCGCAATAATATTATTTGGCGAATGAAAACTCATATATCTTCCCTTGCATGGACAAAGATTAGAGAATATTTAACATGTAACTTTCTCTCCTCTTCCTTAGATTATATAACATCTAATGGACATAGTTATTACCTTTCCCAGGAGGTGGTAGCAGTCACAGATCGGGTTGTCTTATCTATCACAACTCCCTTGTCGCTGCTTACTTTCTTAGAGCAGAAGTCTTACTCCACGTCCCTTTTATAATTAGAGTCTACTTTCCTGCTAGGAAAAGAGTATGGGCGCTATCAATAAATTTTCCTTAGTCTTTAGAGTACATACTTGTGCATCTAGCCTCTTTCGCCTAATACCCTTGACACGATTCCCAGAGACTCAAAAGTTATTAGTTAAAGAGAAAGAGAAATCCCCATTACATTATATTTATATTTAGACTAGCAACCCCATTTTTGTTTCTTGGTGCTATTTTCACTATAAACTTTGAAATTCAACATCTCCAGATCTACTAATTGGATTTTTGTTGGTTTAGTCTTGTTTAATTTTAATGAAGCTCTACTTTACTAACCAGGTGTGTGATCCTTTGGTGTAGCGGGTTCACTGTTTTATTGTTTGACGTTCTGCACAAATACTGTTAGAAATGGGTTTTTCAAGTTGGCAATGGCTTGCACCCTTGTCCAAGTAGGGATCCTTCTTCTTAGTCAGGGCAAGGGAATTACATTCCTAAATAACCTTGCTCACCCCCTTGGTAGCTTGGCACCACCAGTCGGGCCTTTTTCAGAGGCAGTGTGTAAAGTATTTGCACAAAACTAACAGTAACACAGTGAAAATACTACAAACTGACACAACACCAGTTTAGAAAAATACCCAATATTTTTATATATTTAAAACAAGACCAAAACGACAAAAATTCAGCATACAGTGCTTTATAAATATGTACTTGGCTAGATAACCTTTAAATTGCAGAAATAGCTGAATAACACAGTTCTTCTGAATCAGTAGCTCCATCCGGGGCTACTTGTGGTGCTGCAGCAACAGAATCCAACAGTACCTTTTTCATGGTGGCAGATTTGGTTGGGCGTGGCAACCGTTATGGTTGAGATCCGAAACATAGCGGTGCTCCGGACGGTGCTTCAAGTCAGGGTGCAGGCAGCAGCTCGGTGAAAGTCGTACAGCAGTGCCGGTGACACCAGGGCTGTGGTGTTGAGTGAAGCGGTGCTCGATGCAGTGCTGACGCGGCGAGATACAGGCGACAGAGCTGGTCGGTCAGCAGCGACAGGGTCGGTGAACCAAGGCAGAGAGGTGAAGTGAGGTGTTTACGGAGTGGGGTGCCCACAGGTCATGTGCAAGGAACGGGTCAATGGTGGTGGCGACAGTTGTCATCATCGGTGAGACCAGGGTTGCTGTGCGCGATGCAGCGGTGCTCTCTGCGGTGCCTTTAGGACTCAGCGACGGAGTCGATTGCTTTCTGCCTCTGTGACAACTGAAACCACAGTTCCAGAGACAGTGCCTAGAGGAGAGTGACGTCTTTGCAGTCCCTGAGACTTCAAAAAAGAAGGCAAGCTCTACTTCAAGCCCTTGGGGATCTTCTCGAGCTGGATACTCAGCACACAGCAAAGTCTTTGTCCGCTCCTTGGAAGAAACAACTACTTCATGCAAACCCACACAGCACGCAGCACAGGGACAGTACTTCCCCTCAGTTTCTCCAGGTCTTCTCCATGGCAGAGGTTCCTCTTGGTCCCAGAAGTTATATTAGGTCCTGGGGTTTAAGGTCTAGTACTTATTCTCCAAAATGTCTTTGATGTCTTTGTGCAAAGGGGCTCTGAGCCCAGTCCAAACCAGTATGGCCTCACTGGTGCAACGTTTCGGCAGGAGGTGGAGCCAGAATTGTCCAGCGCCTTGAGACGCTCCGGGTGAGTAGCGCGCTCTACAAATTGTTCTGATTGATTGATTGATTGAATGCCTATTAAGCTTCTTCTTCCACTATTCCAAATGCAGCCCAGGTCTATTCAGCGCAACCCTGACTCACCCAGGAAAGGCAGATCACACCTCAACCTCCTCCAGTGGCTGTCTGAACAGAATTCACACCAGCAGTCTCGCTCACTTCAAAACCAGACAGTCAATTCATAAACCAGCAGAGACAACCCGAATGGCTAAGCAAGAAAATATCCACTTTCTAAAAGTGGTATTTTCAACCACAGGATTATTATATTATTATTATTATGCATCTTATAGAGCGCACCGCTACCCTCAACGGGAGTGTCCTGACGCTAAGCAAAGAAAAGGAGTATGTAAGTCAGTACTGTGGGGCCCGTCAGAAACTACAGTGGACTGCGTTCTGTATTGTCTGCAGCTTTCTGTACATATAGGCTGGCAGGCCCAAGTATAAACTATTAGCATAGTCTAATTGGGATGTCACTCGTGCGTGAACAATAGTTTTCCTGCATTCTACGGGTCGTAGATGAAGAAATTTACGTAAGGCTTTTAGTTTCCAGAAACATGTGGAGGAAACCTGACCTATCAGGGTTTTGCATGACAGAGTCTCGTCAATTTTAAAACCCAGATTTCTCGCTGAAGAGACATGGCAGGGAGGTGGGTTGAGTACTGAGGGCCACCAAAGGTCTGGTCTAGGGGGTGATGGTTGATTAAAAAATAGAACTTCAGCTTTATCGGCATTAAGCCGTAAACAGTTTATAGTCATCCAAGTGGATATGTCTGCCAGACAGTCCCGAAATTTGGTGAAGTCTGCTTCTGAATGATCTTTGAAAGAAAACATCAGCTGAGTGTCATCAGCATATGAGATGACACTGACATCATATTGTTCGATGAGTGGGGCCAGGGGGGCCAGGTAAACATTAAAAAGGGTGGGGCTGAGGGCCGAGCCCTGGGGGACTCCACAGATTAAAGGGCGGGGCAATCATCTTCACTAAAAGATGCATTGTTATATTCTGAGTTCAGAGATGCCTAACTACACTTTCCTATCTTGTCCCCCAGCGAAGATACGCTTATAAGTTGTTATAAGCAAACTCCGATTCTATCCTATGGGACAGATAGCCTTGCTGTGGTGAAAAACTAAATGCACTGTAATTCATCACTAGGACATGTCACACACACCAGTACATGTCCTACCTTTAATATACAAAGCACCCTGCCCACCGGGGTACCTTGGGCCTTGCAGAGGGGTGACTTACATGCAGGAAAAGGGATGCATGTGGGTGCACTTGCCAGGTCGACATGGCAGTTTAAAACTGCACACAGACACTGCAGTGGTACATCTGAGAACCCTTTTCAGAACTGCTGGTGTGGATGGCACAGCCAGTGCTACAGGCCCACTACCAGCATTTGATTTACAGGCCCCAGCACACTCTGCACTTTATTAGGAACTTTCTAGTAAATCAAATATGGCAATCATGGAAACATCAATCTGCAACACAATTTATAACAGGAGCACTTGCACTTTGCCACTGAACAGCAATGGAATAGTGTGCAGATACACTAAGCCAGCAAAAATATTAAAGAACCAATAGGTCAGAAAGCAAAAAGACAGGGAAAACATGCCAAAAGATGCCAGGTCTAACAAATACTTTACACATTACCTCTAAGTTAAGCCTGACTGCACTGTGCAAAGCTACCACTCAAACAGAGGGCCCCCCTGACATTGGATAAAGGTAGAGAAGCAGGGGAAAGAAACACAAACTACTACTACAAAGGTTCTCTACCTGTATTGGTCAAAAAGCGTTATATGTCGCAAATGGATTACCTCTCAGGAAGCTGGCCTATAGACAAAGGCATGCAGCAGTCATGAATTCAAAACATATCAAACTTTATTAAAAGTCAATTCACCTAGTAATATTATAAATAGTCAATAGACAAATAGATAAATAACATCCCAACAACCCTCTCATTCAGCCATTCATACCGACAGACTCATAACTACACATTCTCATCCATCCTGAAACTCAGGAATCCAGTCATACTAGCAGCAACAAGGGCAATACTTGAAAAAGTGAACCACAAAATTGTCAAAGACAGTAGTTACATGAATAACACTGTTTTTATATACAGAGATCCTTTTTTATGATTTATTACAAGTATGTCATTAAATTGGCATTCAAAATTAGACAATTGAGAGAAACACGCGTTTCGGTGTGCGACCTATTGAAGGTCTCACCTTCCTCGGGGCGGGTATATCCGGAAAAGAGGTTGTGTGATGTACTGAAAATAGACACAAATCCGAAGGATACAAAATATGCATAATATGCAGAATATGTGGTAGTATACATATAATCACGATAATATTGATGCTCATTTAGTCTACAAAAAGGCTCAGCTTCAGGGAAAGAAATTGTGCTAAAAACAGATTATCAGGACCGGTGTGCACAAAAATAATTATTTAGATATGTGGAAGATCATAGAACCAATCACCCAATGTATGAACATAGAGTAAAGATAAAAGTATAAAAGAAATAGACCTGATAAAGACAAAGTGAGGTCCAAACCCAAAGATGAGCACTGTGCCAAGCTACTAGGGGATGAGCACAGGCAGATAGATAGACATTTAGGTTGATCGATAGACAAGCAGATAACTAGACTGACAGGTTCATATATAGACATACAGATAGATAGACGGACAGACAGGAAGATTGGTAGATACACAGGCATACAAACAGTAAAGGCCCGATTACGAGTTTGCCAGTCCTTGGACAGCCAGACTCATGGGGCGCGGCAGTGGCGGTCTTGCGGCCGTCACATTACAACCATAGTGGTGGTGCTGTCCTAGGACCGCCGACTCTGCCAAGAAACTGCCATTCCCTGCCAGTGGTGCGGCAGGCCAGAGGCATCCATATGCTTGGCGAGACAACCATGGTCCCACCAAGTATATTACAAGTTTCCCTTCCAGCAGGGTTTTCATTGCGGTGCTTCCTCCATGAAAACCCTGGCAGAGAGGAAACAAAGGGGCCTCATGTCCTGTGGATGCACACAGGGGGGCACAAAATGTGCCCCAGTGTGCATGCACAGAGGTTCCAGTATGGCATGGACTTGTCTGTCCATGCCTTGCTAGAGCTGTGTTTGACGTTTGACGTTTTTATAGGCACTGATGTAAAAACACCAAATGTGCGGTTCGCACCTGGGTTTGGTGGTGCAGCGGCAGGTGGTTCTGTCACCACACTGTCAAATTCGTATTCGGACCCTATGAGTGGTAGATAGACAGACAGATAATTAGAGTTATAAGGATAGATAGATAAGACAAAAATTGGAATAAATGCTACTGTTTCAATTAGTAATATAATAATGAATATTCAAACAGATAAATGAGCACAACCTACAAGAGCACTAAAAGCAGATGACAAAGCCAAACATGCAGGACATTCAGACTAAATTGGTTTACACGTACAACTGTAGTCCTCAATTTAAATGGTACACAGAGAGAATATCAAGGTCTTTTAATCAAACTACAATAATATCGAGTTTGAAATATCGAGGTGAAAGAATACCGACTGCAAGAATATCGTGGTACAGAATATCGACAGTAAGGTAAGAAATATTTTTTTTAAATATCAAAGACAGTAATATCGTTTGTAAAAATATCGTTGTTAATACCGATATTTATATTAGTGTTCTGTATTTTAGTATGTGTCTTTAAAGTATGTGATGTAATTTTTTGGTATAAGTGTTGTTTTTTTTTAAAATGTATGAGTGACATTTTTTTGCAGTCATTACTTTTATGTAAATTAATGTTTGCGTATTTTACTTCTGTGGCCGGTTGTGGGTTTGTAGAGTAGAGGGTGGGAAGTAATTTAATGATGAAGTAATTATTCGTTTTTATTTATATATAATTAATGTATTATTAATTGATTATTAATTTATATTATATTAATTAATAGATGATTATATTAATTGTGTTATTTGTTTAGGAGCGAGTTGTGGCTTAATAGGGGTATAGGGTGGGAAGTAATTTAATTATAATTTAATTATTGTTATGTATTATTATTTATAATTAATTGGTTATTCATCTACATTAATTAATAGATAATTATATTAATTGTGTTATTTTTTAAGGAGTAGATTGTGGGTTTATAGGGGAATAGGATGGAAAGTAATTTAATAAAAACAAAATTATTAATTTGTTGTCTCTTAGTATTTATAATTAATGTATTATTAATTGGTTATTATTTATATTTAATTAATAGATACATAATTATATTAATTGTGCTATTTTTTAAGAGTGGGTTGTGGGTTTATAGGGGAATAGAGTGGGAAGTAATTTAATTAAAAAAAGTAAAAAACAATATTTATTTGTATTTATACTTAATGTATTATTAATTATTAATTGGTTATTAATTTATATACATTAATTAAATGATAATTAGATGAATTGTGTTTTTTTAGGAGTGGCTTGTGTGGTTATAGGGGAATATGGTGGGAAGTAATTTAATTATAATGAAGTAATTAATATGTATTTACTTATTATTTATCATTAATTACTAATTGGTTATTCAATATTAATAATTATTTAATTGATAAATATGTTAATTGTAACCCTCTGCTATCCAACACTTTCCCTACTGTTGCACTCACAGGAGTGGGAATAGTCATTTTTACCCCTACGCTATCCAATACTTTCCCTACTGTTGCACTCTCTGGAGTGGGAATAGTAATTTTTACCCATACGCGATCCAACACTTTCCCTACTGTTGCACTCACTGGAGTGGGAATAGTAATTTTTACCCCTACACTATCGAACACTTTCCCTACTGTTGCACTCTTTGGAGTGGGAATAGTAATTTTACCCCTACGCTATCCAGCGCTTTCCCTACTGTTGCACTCTCTGGAGTGGGAATAGTAATTTTTACCCCTGCGCTATCCGTCACTTTCCATATTGTTGCACTCACTGGACCGGGTATAGTAATACCTCCCCCCCCCCAGCTATCCAACACTTTCCCTACTGTTGCACTCACTGGACTGGGAATAGTAATAATTACCCCTCCGCTATCCAACACTTTCCCTACTGTTGCACTCTGTGGAGTGCGGAAAAAGGCATGTTCAGCCACGGCCAGCACCAGGGTTGTGCCTCCACCTGCCATCCTTTCACCTTTGCAAACTCCTTGAAAATGCTCCATCTTTTTGTATTTACATTCTTACAACATTTCCCAATGGCAGGTCAATTCTCAGTAATTCGCAAGTAGGATTTGGAACCACGCGACAACATGAGACAAAACCTAGTATCTCAACCTCAGACACAGGATTTACTCCAACATTCTGCTGTATGGAATGTCCTTGTTACATGAGCTTGCTTGAAACTAATGATCGCTCTATCCCTTTTGTGATGGCCACAACTTCCAATAAAGTGGGATTCCTAAAACTCAATGATGTTCCTGGATTTTTTTTTAAACAACTATATACAAACTGGTCTCTTATGTACATATCTAACATAGCTTAAAATGTGCATGTTGAGGCTAACAACCTTAGAGCAGATGCAAATTCTTCCACACTCTCAACAGCTGTTTGTTTCCTCTTAAGAAATGAAACGTCTCTAATAAAACACATGGGGGCAGATGTATCAAGGGAATTTTTAGTCGCAAACACTGCGATTCGCAAAAAAGCAGCGTTTGTGACTAAAAATTTGCAAAACGGGATGTATGAAGGAAATGGTATAGCAAAATTAAGGAAGTGGAAAATTGCCGATTATTTAATTTTGCGTAAGTATTTAAGGAATCGCAAATTGCGATTCCTTAAATGCTATGTACGAAACATTTTAGTTATGCAATTTCACCTTAAGAAATCTCAAATTACCACCAACTTGTAGTTGGTGGTAATTTGCGATTCCTTTTACAAATGCATTTGTAAAGGTGCCATGTGGTGCTCATACATGCCCTTAGGGCATGTTTGTGCGCTATATGCGCACACATGTAAATTTCACGGGTGTAGCAGGGTGTCCTTAAGACATCCTTGCAACCTTGCAATTATTCTCAATTTGCGATTAGCAAATTGCGAATCGCAAATTGAGAATAACTTCCCATTTCTTCCTATGGGCCTCCTGGCCCATAGGAATGAATGGGAAAATATTCCTTAATTGCGATTCGCAATAGCTAATCGCAATTAAGGAATTTTAAGAAATCACAAAAAAAAATTGGATTTCTACATGCATACCATTTTGCAATTCTCAAATAGCGATTCTAAAAAAATCGCTATTTGAGAATCGCAAATAGGTATTTGATACATCTGCCCCATGGTTCTTCAGGGGACTGCATCGTAAGTCTCGCCAGAGCTTCTGTATATTCTACCAACCTGATTAGGTGGAGCATATAACTCAGGCAGATTGTCAAAAATGTATTGCCCTTCCTGACCAAGATGACTGAAAAGTAAAGCCACTTTCCTGGTCTGTTCGAATTTGGTTGCATCCACTGCTACTAAGAAATTCTCAAGGCAGCTCAACCAGTTTTTCCATTCATTGGAGGCTTTCCTGGCAGTATTAAATACTGATTGAACGCCATGTGAGAGGACAAAAGTGATGCGATAAGATCTTAAATCTCAAAAGTCAAGGGTTTCACAACAAAGACGTTCTCCTGGGGAAAACGATGTTAAGTACCACCAAAGTATTTGCCCATAGCATAAAATGTTATAAACAAGTCAGCTGGCTTGAGTATAGTGCCCAAACAGGCTTATAATTGTTTGATGTATAAATATAACTTGTACCTCAGAAATGAGTATCAGGTGTGCCTGTCATCGAGTGCGCAGGCTGAGAAGGAATCTCCAACAGTACTAAAATGGCTGCTGCATTGTCGCACATATATTTTTGTATATTTCTGCTGTCAATTAGGCTTGCACGATATGCCCAATCTAAGATGGCGCACTGCAGCATCACAAGCTTGAAGATGGTGTTCCGCCTGGCCTCCAAATGCCCACAAGGTTCTGAAGCAGCCTCAATCTCCACGCAAAAGCCTTTCACGTGCCTGACTTAAAGTTTGGCCCTTTATGCACAAGCGACAGTGTGCTTCACAAGAAAACTAATGCTGAAGATCTGCATATTGGACACACCAGGACACATGTCAAGGATTCTTGCAACAGCGGAACTGCGCACAGCAACGGAAGAGGTGGAGAAATGTCAGCAAATTCAATGATGGTCTGTTTGAGGGATTTCCTGACCAGGCTTGTCGCCAAATGTTAAAAAGTGATAACCTGCAACCAAAAAGTTGGTTTACACAAAGTTTATTCTTCCAGATAAAAGGAGCCCACAGGACAGCGGCCTCCTCATTGAGAGTCACAGAGAAACTGCACAAAGAAGTCATTTCATCGAACAGTCACACAAAGAGAAGTTTCAGAACTGCATCAGCATATTACAATAAATAACAAGATGCAGGCAGGTGATAGTGATGTATTACACATAACAATTACAGTGTAGCAATACACATAATAAATACTAACAGAATACCTATAGTAAATTCTAACAATGCATGCATAACAGAGGAGCAGAATCTCTTGGCAGAGGGCAGAGACAAAACATCAAGAATGGAAAACTCCAATGTGGTTCGAGAGCCTGAACACACCTTTGGTAAGACATCTTAAGGGGGAAACGATCAGTCAGTACACCTTTTCGCATCAGCCACACTGGGTGGCAAAATCTGGAGACGCAGCAAGGGGTTGGTGTAAGTGAACCCTCAGTAGAGCTGCTGCATGAGACACTCACTACTTTAGGGTAGGAGCATCCTTCCCTTGCTAGCGTTATTGAAACTCAGGCTAATGAGTGTTACAACTGTGCTGTCTGTTGTGACAGTGAGTGCTTACCACTCCATTGGTTTTTAAAAAAATTCTTTTTATTGAGAAACATAAAACCAACAACAGGTGCCTTACATCACGAATTGAACAGCAATATACGAGCAACATAGCTGGACAGGCAGGTAACCCCCGAGGAAACGAATGTCACAGTGCGTACCGGCAAGCAGCCTAATAACGTACAGGAGAGTACAGCCAGTGCAACTAGCGTCATTATAAGCCCCACCACCCGAAACAACAATATATTAGAAGACAGGGTAATATCGAGTGGCAAGAGAGAAAACATCATTTAGCTGCGAGCTATCAATAAGCACAACCTATACCCATTACCAAACCGGCACGTAAGGAACATCAAAGAAACAACGCCACCCCCGAGGCCCGTCCACCCAACAAACAGGATTATCCGTCTAGAAGGCACCCAATTACAGAAGAGATACAGGAGAATGAACATATAAACATAAAAGGGAAAGACAATACAACAAAACCCGACCCCCCACCCTGCACCCCTGCATAAGGCTTCTGCCCAACCCCAACTAGCAGTGTGCCTGTCGCCCCGACGAACTGGGTACTAAAAGTAGAAAAGAAAGTGGGGGAGGAAATCAACATACGGGCTCCCGGACTCCCCTCCCCCCCGCCAGAATCAAACGACCCCCAACTATAACCAAAAGCAATCAGGAGATTTAGTCAGAACAATCACGGGAAGTTATAAACATCACCCAACCCTCCGCAAGAATAGTGGTAGCAAACCCCATGTCCATTGTAACCTCGATATCAGCCCCGTTCAGTCAATCTCATCCTTGGCCCTTTCGGTCTGCAATAGGGACTCCTGCAAGTGGAAGCACTCCCTCGACAAGAATGTCAAAATGAAAAAGGAGATCAATGAAATTCAAGCCAAGATAAGTCAAAAGTAGTAGGCCTTCAAGAACTCCAGCCGCACCAAAGCACCCCCTCTCCGACAGTAAGACCCGATGCTGTTTCCTCCGGCGACATGATAATACTGCCAGGGGGGAGGAAAATGCCAGTACAGTCTGAAAGTCACTGAGAAGAGACTCCGGAGACGAAGAGCCGAGTGATTCCACCTCCATCAGACGTAAAATCAGTTGCGGCAATGCACTCACGATTCCAAGGGTACGTGCAGGTACTTTCTCACTGACCAAGAGCTCCGATACTGCATCCAACACGAGGCCATCATCCACCGACCAGGCATGCAACGTGGGAGATCCCGCTCGTAAGAGATCTTGCGACGAATCAGAGTCCAGTCCCAGGCCCTCAGTCCCAACTGCAACAGCGGACATTTTGTGGACCATGTCTTCCACATGAATGTGTAAAGCCCCGATGGCGGCCAAAACAGTCCTCAGCGACGAATCGCACTACGTCCGACCCATCTCCGTTCGTTCAATTGCAGGTAAATTCTATGTCCCCAGAGTGATCGACCCTCCGAGGGAACAGGCAAGAACGGAGCAGACGGCCACGGAGGGCGGCTGAATGTTCACCGCCTCAGCAAGCTATCCTCCGCTACCGCAAGCGAGGACCCGACCCTTTGAACCCGGGGGAAGTGCACACCCGGTCTCCAGGACAGGGGACTCCCGCCCACGGCCACAGTTGCGTCGCGGCACCACTCCTTCGATGTTAACCAAGCCGAGTGACCGCCATCAGAATCGGGCAAAATAACCTCCGCAGCGAGAGACCTGACCCCACCTGGGTCCCACGGCCGATGTTGTTCAACTGTAACCCGGCTGGGCCAGTACTCGAGGCCCCGGCTCACCAGCCGGGCTAGGCCGAGAATTACAACACGGTGTAACTCCGTCGATCGAGTCGGTAAAACGCTCGGGATTTCACCATCGGACTCAGCAACGGTTCATACACACGGTGGTCAGGGGTAAAATCAGGATATTCGACAGGATAGTCCGGCGGGAGACGGAGGCCGGCGCAGCCGGGAGCCTAAGCGGCCATCTTGTTTGCAAGCGTAACTCCTCCCCTACCACTCCATTGTTGATGGGACATGTCAGGCCTCTGTGCTGGGAGCTGTAGAGATTCTGATGGGATCCGATAACCTTACAGCCGAGGAGGCAGTACATTCGAGAAGTTTAAGGTTCCTCAGGATTGACAAAGACGGGGCGGTTAGTACAGCGAAATGCAGTATGAATGGACACTTTTTTGTGAGTCCGGATTTCTTCCGCTCTACAGTACAGTGACAGTGGAGGTTGTGTTAAATGTTAAAACCCTTCCAGGATAAAGAGTCTCAAGCATTTCTGCTCAATCCTGCGAGATTAAAGACAACCTTTAACAATGAGACAGGAACCTTTACCTCTGAGATTAAAGTGCAGGAGCATCTGTATAGTTTATATTTAATTTTTGGTCTGTGAAGGGGTGATCAGATCTTGGTGGGGGGATGTTGGACTTCACTTGTTTAATCATATAAGTAGTAAATTCAGTCACTACTAAAACTTTGTAAGGGGGCATCTTGGTTTTCCTTAGCGGAGAATGATTAGTGAGGAATGTGAGTTATTTATGGTTTGTTTATTTATAAGTAGACACTTGCTGTACTGAGGGAGTGAACAGGTGCTTGTTTCATCACACAGACCACCAATGGGTCTGATTGCACCATTATGGTAGAAGAGGTTTGGCCGAGCTTGATGCTGCTTTTGGAGGGCAGGGGCAGTAGGGGGCAAAGTGGGATGGAGAGGAATGTTGGGGTTGGATAGGGGGGGGGGGCAGTAAAATCAGGAGCCAATATGTTGTGGGAAGCAAGTTCTGTTTAAGTGGTGAGGTTCACTTGATTGCCCTTGAAGACAAGGGTGGGATGCAGCGGAAAGATATGCAAAATTATGTTTGATTTATACTCATATCATATTCATCATATCTCGATCTATTTTCTCTCTGGGCCCATAACAAACACTAAACTGCCATAGGTCCTCCAATTGATCTTTTATGTGAGCTAACAGGGACTTAGGGCCAGATGTAGGTAATTTTATTTTACCGACTCATAAATACCGAATTTTACCGATTCGGTATTTATGAATCGGTAAAATAGAAGTACCGAGATGTAGGTAAATCCAGATGTGGATTTACCGAATCTTTAAAAGTCGGTATTTACCGATTCGGTAAATACCGACCTGTAATGCTCCATTCATTCCTATGGGCTTTGAAGCCCATAGGAATGAATGGGGCATTACAGGTCGGTATTTACCGATCGGTAAATACAGATTTTTGGCAAGGGTGCAGGGGGTGTCACTTTGACACCCTCTAGCACCCCCAAAAAAGGTTCGGGGGCCATATGGCAGGCATACCTGCCCTAAGGGCAGGTCTGCCTGTCATATGGCACAGGTGTGCATGCGCACATTTGCATGCACACCTGAATCGGTATTTCACCATCAAATTGAATTTGATGGTAAAATACCGATTTCTAAGGCCTTGTGGGACTCATAAGAGTCCCACCTACATATCGATTTTACAGATTCTGTAAATATACCGGTCAGTAAATTTACCGACCGGTATATTTACAGATTCTGTAAAATTACCTATCGGTAAATTTACAGAACGGTAAATTTACCGATTCTGCCCCCTACATCTCAAATTCCTTTTACCGGTCGGTAACGGCCGAATTCGGCCGTTACCGACCGGTAAAACCCTACCTACATCTGGCCCTTAGATTTTTAGAGAACGTGAAGGCAATCCTTATGAGGTCCTGCAAAAAATTCATGTTAACAACAAACAACTGTTTCTATAAACACTATAATAATATGACTTACGACAAACCGTTCACACCAAAAGTTTACTCAAAGACTAAACAGTTTCCTCATGTAAACCATTTATCTAAGCCTCCATTTTCAATGATTAAGAACATAAATCACATCAAAGATTCAATTTGATAGAAATCATGTAGTACAATTAGTCACACAATGTTATATGGATTCAATAAAATGGACATTTCCTGATTACCTAGGGAAAGAAGAGAGCATAAGGAAAATTCAATGTAATCATTTAGGGTATACAAACCAAATATCCAGGATTGAAGCGCAAGGAGTCACAGGAATGAGTCCATAACTCTTCAGCCGAAGAGTTATACCTGCACACTTTACCACATGGCAAAGTACAGGTTGAGTCAGTTCGGAAAGTTCCGTTCAAATGGATATGTCATAGGAAAGAAAATCAGAGTTCAATCCAACAGCATGCCAGGCAGGGTAATTGAAAATTATAATCAGCCCGACTCCTCCTCCAAGGGGGCAATAATACTTCCAAAAGTTCTGTTTATGCCCACAAAGTATCCTTTTCATCATTCACTATGGTTTCCATTGGTTGTGCACAGTGGGCTGCTTATGGTGTGATTAATACCTCACTAAGAAATCCAGAAGCATTAAGTAATCCTTTTGCAAAATCATCAATTCAACAACTTTATCATTTCCATCCTTTCCTCTGTTCAGTCTTTGTCCATTCCCAGACGCTCTCTCTGGGTTTGCAATTGTATTGATACATTTCTGTCAAAAGTGTTGCTGAATCAGAAAAAGTATATTGTTCACATGCGTAAAAAGAAACTTCATGAAATGTTCTCACAGTGTCTGAAATAACTACTTCAGCTAGGATCTGCCTTTCGAATGAGGAAAAAGAAGCATTTGAGGCCCACATGAAAACTTGCTGAATCATTACAGCGTTATGATTAATATAAAACACACATTAAGATGAATAATTCAGTTTCTTAATTAATTCACTCATTATTTTTTTCTTCTGAAGTTACCTGTCAATATTAGGTACCACAAAAAAAATCTCACATGTTTTTATTTTCAACAGATTAATATGTGTGTCACTTTTGTTAATCACATTTATATCACAAAAAAACAAAAGGAAACTGAATCTTCATGTTATCAAGAACTTTTAAACTACATATTTTAATTGTTTTCAAGTGTTTTATTATGTAAGCATTAGTTTCATTTGTCACATTGAGTAATCATCAGCAGTACATTTTCTAGGTTAAATATGTTTCTTAAGCACATGGTTACATTAGCAAAAACCTTTTCTCTTTCTTTACTTACATCTCACGGTTCTAAACACTTCTGCATGCTTTTACGATGCAGTAGAAAATCTCATGTTTTTCATTTTCAACTATTTTGCAAATGTTTATCAAAATTATTGTCGCAAATGGTGAGATTTATTAGGCAACCATCTTTAAACTTTTATGCTCCATCAGTAGTCAGCACTGTATGAGACAAACAAGATGTGGAGGTACAACCAGCATTTCCTTTCTTATCTGCTCTCAATCTATTTTCTTTTCTGGGATATCTTATTAAATTCTGAGTACATTAACTACATGAAGGAATGGCTTGCGATTGTTCTTAGTAGAAAGAGGGATAGTGCAACCATAGGGAACATGTGGATGTCCTGAAAGCTGTCACATAAGGGGAGACATTTAGGGGCATATTTACAGGCCCCTATCGCCACCACAACCTCACTTTTCATGACTTGTGGTGGTGTTAGGGGCTTCATCTTATTTAAAAGGCAGCATTAGGATCATTAAGCGATTTAACATGGCTTAACGCTGCCTTGTAAATAAGGCCCCCTTTCACTCATAGCATGAAAGGGGAAGGCAGTGTGTGTTGCTGTGGGCGTTCCACCGCAACACCAATTGATTTTGACATTGCCCATATTTACAAGGGTAGTGTAAATTTGGGGCAGCACCACAATTATGACCATGGAAAACCTGGTCTTACAAAGGCGCAACAAAGAGAACATTTTAATTTCTGTGCTTTTTTACTGTTTCCATGTGTGCTTCGTTGCGCAGAACACATGGAAACAGAAAAAACGACATTGATTGTTTATGTGAAGTAAGGTGTCCTCCCAACCCAGCACCTCTGTATGTTCCGCCTCGAGAGACCCCCAGAACTGCTCCAACCGGGGGCACGACCAAACCATGTGGAAAAAGTCAGCCGGGGTGTAGGCACTTCTCGCACATGACGCGTCCGAGCGCAAGCCCGCTCGAATAAGGCGCAGGGGGTGAGATGCGCAGCGTGCAGATAGTAAAGCGGAATCAATTTAAGTTTGGCGGAGACAGTGACTGTCCTGGGGGCCATGAGAGCATCGCGCCAATCCACTTCATCTAGGGGTCCCACCCATTCCACCCATTGTTCCCTCAACTTATCTAAAGAGGTGGGGGTGTTGTTAACTAAAGTTTGATAAATGCGGGAGATGCCCCCTTTACCCAAGTCTCCCATCATTGTCTGAGCCTCAATGGGGCTATATTCGGGGAGCCTCGTGTCATCCGGTATGTGTGTGTGGAGGGCGTGTCTCATCTGCAAATATTTATAAAATTGGGAGTGTAGGGAGTATCGGGTTTGAAGCTCCTGGAAAGAAAGTACATGACCCTTAGCCCACACGTCTCCTAGTTGTGAGATGCCAATAAGGTCCCAGGTTTTGAATCCCTGCAGCCCGCCAACTTCCCGTAGCCAGGTCCCATGCCAGAGAAGTGTGCATTGGATCGGTTTGCGCGTCCATCCGATATGATGCAACAAGTCTCGCCAGGCCAGTAACACAGAGCATGTCACCTCAGGCAATTGGGTTGGGATGGGCCCCATACATCATGCCCTGGATTTTAGTGAAACCTAGTTCACTCAGCTCCAACCTATAGGCTGGGTCCGACCAGCCCCCATTGAACCAGTCGTGGACCACCAGGAGACGTACGGCCAGGAAGTAAAGGTATAAGTGTGTCATCCACATACCCCCATCAAAGGAAGGAATCTGGCAGGTGGACAGAGCCAGGCACGCCCACCCACCACCCCAGAGAAACCGGGTAATTAAACTATCCAGTTCCTGGAACCAAGTCCTGGGAAAGCAGAAGGGGGTATTTTGGAGGACATAGAGAAATCTAGGGAGGATCAACATTTTAAAAAAGGCCACCCTTCCCAGGGGGTTCAGAGGACGCGTTTTCCATTTATTGAGATCTTCCTTGGCCCTCTTAATCAACAGGGCCATATTAAGAGCCCAGCCCAGCTCGGGAGGAGGTTAATCCATATCCCCAAATACTTAATGATTGCCACCAAAGTGGTATGGTAGAGAGATGCAAGGGGACCAGAACCGATTTCCCAGGGTTTAGTCGTAAGCCAGAATCCTGTTCAAAAGAGTGTAAGGTCTGGAGGCATTGTGGCCCAGAGGAGCAGGATGAAGATGCAGCCATGAAGATCAGGACATCATCGCATACAATGCGATCTTGTCCGCCTCGATATTAGGCCACTCCCAGCCAACAAATGCGATCCTCGGCACACACCAGGGAAGCCAAGGGCTCCATGGCCAGGGCAAATAACAATGGAGAGAGGGGGCAACCCTGCCTAATGCCCCTGGTGATGGGGAAGGCCTCCGATAGCACCCAACACCAGCGCTCTCGGGTGGGTGTAAAGGACACGGACCAGAGCCCTGAAATGAGGCCCAAATCCCATCTCGGTCAACACATCCTGCAAGTATGTCCAGTCCACCGTTCAAATGCTTTTTCGAAATCCACGGACAAAAGGGCTCAGTACGGAGTCAGCACGTGCCGGTGGGCAAGACCCAGTTGTAGCCTCTGTAGGCAGTGGCGGGTCCCCCTCTGAGGCATGAACACACATTGGTCCGGGTGGACCAACAAGGTCAGAATGGTGGCAAACAATTTAATTTCTGTGTTGAGGAGGGAGATGGGACGATAGTCCGCACAGATACGAGATGGGGCTGAGATTTTGGGAGAACCACAATAGTGGCGATGTCCGTTTTCTGTGGAAATGAGCCATTCTCCACAGCCACGCGCAATAAGCTGGTCAGGTGGGGCATCAGCGTGTCGCGGTATGCCGCATGATACTCCTGAGGAAGACCATCAGGGCCTGGAGTCTTCCCCGAGGAGGTGAGGGTGAGCGCCTCCTTGATTTCTTTGCGTGTAATGGGACGATCCAGGTCCTTCTGGACGACCGTTTCTAGTCTAGGGAGACGCACCCCACCACGCTCAAGGAGGGCCGCGAGTGACGGCTCAGGGGGTCGCGTTGTGTATAGTTTGTGGTAGTAGGCCGCGAAGGTGTTGGCCATCGCCAGAGGGGCATGGTGTACCCCTCCAGCCTTGTCAGCCACCTCTGAGATAATACGGTTCGCCCTGGGGTATGTGGCCAGCCTGTTCAGGATCGTGCCATAATTGTTCCCCCAACCATAGATTCTCAACACAGAAGACCTCCACAGGAGCTTAGCCGCATCCAGGGATGACTGTCTAATGTTGCCCCGAAGATGGGCAAGCTGACGGTCTTGGGTGACATCGTCTGATGTGGATAGTAGCTGTTCCAGGCGGAGTGCCTGTGCCTCCTTGGATGAGATCTCCTGCAATTGAGCCTGCCTCTGGTTCTTTAGCTGCCCTTTAGCGATACCCCGTGTGGTCGCCTTTCCTGCCTCTCATAGGGTACCCGGGGAGGCTACAAAACCCTCATTATAAGCGAAATATTGTTTAAGCTCCGTCCCCACCACTTGTTTAAAGACTTTATCTTGGAGGAACCAGGCGTTCATCCTCCATGTTTGGCGGGCCGAAGGAGGGGGAGCTCAAGTGCTGAGGAGTACTGGAGAGTGATCGGAAATGCCTCTGGGCAAAATGCGGATGTCTAAAATCTCCGCACAGTCAAGTGCACAAGGACGAAGATCGCATCAATACGCGTGTGTGTGTGTGGTAGGCGGCGGAGGTATGTGTGAATTGAGTGATGCAGGAGTTTCATGTGCCCCATGCATTGCATTGTCCCAAGGATTCAGAGACCAACTCTTCAGTTGATTCGCGTGCGCCGTGCGACCAGCAGAGGGAGGACCCGTTGTGTCAAAGGCCGGGGCCAGAACTGCATTAAATTCACCCGCCACAACCATGTTGGACTCGGGCGTATTATTTAACAGGGCAGCCGTGTGCGCAAGTGTGGACGTGAGCATCAAGAGGGGAGCATATACTGACATGAGAGTGAGAGGGGAGCCAGGCAGCCACCCAGAAACTGTCACAGACAATCCCTGGGGATCATGAATCACTTGGGAAAGTACAGGCAGGGTGTGCCTCACGAGGATGGCCACCCCTCGCGAGCCCCTGGAGAAGCCGGAGTGCCACAGTCTGTTGTAGCCGTAGCGAGCCAAGAAGGGGCAGCAGTTACCTAAGAGGTGCGTTTCCTGAAGCATAAGAATATCTATGTGGTGCATATCGTAGAACCGCTGTGCGCTTGTGCCGATCTAGCAGACGATTTACCTTCCACGACAACTCGTGGAGAGACGCCCTGGGTGTAGTATTAGCGATCGTGGTAGGTGTTACCTCGTCCAGGACGCGCAGTCTGATGGGGGTATGTAGTGGCACGTGGTAGCTCGCATTTATATGAGCCGTCACTTGCTATAAGAGCAAATCCCGTCTTAATAAAGATAGCCTGTGACATTCCGTGGTAGCTGAAACAGAAACCAACAACAAAAATAACAACATATGGAAAAAACTTCCCAAACTTCCCACCCCCCACCCTACACTTCAGCATCTGAAGCATCTGTCGACCCCCCCCCAAACCCAAATTACAATGCGTGAACAACCAAACTAAAACTCTTGGGAATGGGGAAGCATGGAGGACCACTCCTCTTGTCCGGATGCTAGTATGCAAACCCATCGGGAAAAAAAACACACAAAAAACAAGAAACGTCTGAGTTAGAGTGCAGTCTTCGGCTGTGGAGCCAAGCTCAGCAGGCAGAGACCATTTCAAGCCGGGGAGATCAAGCTCAGAAGACCGGGACGAGGTACCCCCGCCACCCAGGTGATCAGAGGAGCCAAAGCACCTCCGCGAGCATGATCGACTGTTGTGAGAGGCCCGGTGGGGAATCTGAGCGGGCCCCTCTCTGCCCACGGCGTCTGCGGCATTGATTGTGCTGAGGCTGGGGGACAAATGGACTGAGAAGGCCAGGTCCGCCCTCCGCTCCTCCCGACCCCGGGGTCCGGCCCTCAGCTCGCAGAGGACACTCCTCCGTTGCCCAGGTCCAGGCCTCGATCGGGTTGTCAAAGAACAATGTCTTGTTTGCGAACACCACATACAGGTGAGCCGGAAAGAGCAGCCGATACTGAATGTTAAGTGCCAGCAACTTTTGATTGACCTCCCCGAAAGAGCGGCGCTGGCCCTAGACCTCATGGGTGTAGTCTCGGAAGATCATGATGGGGGAATTTTCATGATGGAGCCGCTGCTGCTTGCAGGCTTCAGCCAGGATGGCATTGCGATCTTTGAAATTAAGGACCTGCATTATGATAGGGCGAGGAGGTGCAGCCGGTGCCGGCCTGTGGGCCAAGAATCGGTGAGCCCGCTCAATCGCGAACCGAGGAGAAAGAGAGCACCCACGGACCCATGATTTCAGCCACTTTTCCTGGAAGTCCGCCGCCCGGCCCTGCTCCACCCCCTCTGGAAATCCCACCAGGTGGAGGTTGGACCTATTTTCTGCATCCTACGCTGATGCAATTCCTGAGTGTGTGACTGGAGGCTGGCTACCCGCCCCTTGAGCTGTTGGACTTCAGCTTCCACATTGGAGATCCGGGTTTTAGTCTCTGTAATCCGGGCAGTTGTGTTGCGGAGATCCTGCCGTCATGTCCACTCGCACCTCTGCTATCTTACCACCACCGAGGTCTGGGATGCTTGGATGGCCTGTAGGACGGTGGCCAAATCGCCGACGGAGGAGCCTCCTGCTCGGCCACACCTCCAGTTGCCCCCACATCCGAGGTGGTGAATCGGTCCATTTTTGTCTGGGTGGCAGGGGACCTCGCCAATCTATCCGCTCTGCCCATGGCACACCCCGGGGCATCACAGAATTCCAAAGTCTCCACGACTGGACCCCATGGTGGGAGGCCGACAGAGCGATTTGGGCCAACCAGGGTACCGCAGATGCAAGCTGCCGGCGCGAGGACCAGAGGCGGACCAAGTGACCTCCAAAAATGCACGGCCAGCGAGAAAGAGAAAGCATGGGAAGGGTCTTGAACCAGAGGCGTACACAGGACCCCCTCCGCTAAGTCCACAAAGCGATCCGCCGGGGCGGCAGCCCAGCCTAGAGGTGAATGGTCGGGGGCAGCAATGGGTTCAAGACCGGAGGGTCGATACAAGCAAGTGTACCCGTAGACGTAACAGTGACCAATGACCCAGGACAGGCCCAAGGAGAGAACCTGAGGACCACTCAAGTCCAGCCCCATGAAACCACAATGCAGCCCACCCCCAGGGCCACCAGTCCCCCAGGTCTGGCACAGGTACTCCCCTCGTAGGGTCACCGCCACCCAAAATGGCGAGGGTGAGGCACTGCAACACCCTCCTTGGGCCAGAGCTGGGAATCCCAGCAAGTCGCACCTTCACAACCAGCCCGCCGACCGCCACCATGCCCCCACTCTCCAGGCTGGCGGGGGGAGAAGAAGGATAGTCCCCAATGCACCACCGCCGGATATGACGGCTAACCTCCCTCGCAGAAACCTCTCCTGCACCCCCGCCACTCCTCACCTCCACGTGGCAGTAGAACGGAGGGCAAACAGAAACTCAGTAGAAACCGCCACATCAGCAGGGCTCTACGCCATGGGTTGACCGATCCAACAGAGTCAATCAGCTCAAGCCACCACTGCAGGGCTCCAAGACACTCACACGAGGTGGGAGGGTCATCAAACCAGGACGTCTGTGTCCACAGCAGGCTGGGCCCAAGGAAGGCAGCGTGGCCAGGAGATCCCAGGACCACCTCAGCTGCAGGTACATATGAAGACTTCAGGGACTTCACGGATCTCCGCAGTGGCCGCAGGGCAGGGGAGCGCAGAGCCTGTCTCCCACAGTGTCCAGAGCACACGGAGGAAGGGAGAAACAGGGGGCAGTGAGCCACCGCCTGCCCAAGGTCAGAGATCAGGGCAGCGTTCAGTGCAGTCCACCGTGTAGCCACGTGTCCCCGGGATCAGGTCGGCAACATAGAGAGCCACCAGGAAGGAGCCGCGGGGAATTCTGTAAATGCGGCGCAGAAGGAAGGGCCCCCAAGGAGGGGGATGGGGCCGGTGAAGAGAGGCTGCCTGTTCCCGCAACCCGATCCAATGGCCGATTCCCAGCACAAGCGCCCAGCTCAGCCAGCATCCAACAGGCCCCACTGGAGAGGGGTTGCCATGTCGTGCAGCACGGACCCAGGGCCTCAATCAATCAATCACTCAGAGCACTTGTAAAGCGCGCTACTTACCCGTGAGGGTCTCAAGGTGCTGGGGGGGAGGGGAGCTGCTACTGTTCGAAGTGCCAGGTCTTGAGGAGTCTTTGGAATGCGATTAGGTCTTGGGTCTGTCGTATATGGGTAGGGAGGGTGTTCCAGGTCTTTGCGGTGAGGTAGGAGAAGTATCCGCCTCTGGAGGTAGTGCGATGGATGCGGGGGACAGCGGCGATGGCGAGGCTGGAGGATCGGAGCTGGCGTGTGGGGGTGTGGAAGCTGAGTCTGCTGTTCAAGTAGGCTGGTCCGGTGTTGTGGAGTGCTTTGTGTGCGTGTGTGAGGAGCTTGAAGGTGATCCTCTTGTCGACGGGGAGCCAGTGTAGATTTCTCAGGTGGGGGTGATGTGGTTGCGGAGGGAGACGTTGACGATCAGTTGGGCGGAGACATTTTGCATGCGTTGGAGTCGGCGTAGATGTTTGGCTGGGATTCCTGCGTAGAGTGCGTTGCCGTAGTCCAGCCTGCAGCTGACGAGGGCATGTGTAACCGTTCTTCTTGTTTCAGTCGGGATCCATTTGTAGATCCTGCAGAGCATGCGGAGGGTGTTGTAGCAGGAGGAGGAGACATTGTTGACTTGTTCCGACATGGAGAGGGAGGAGTCGAGGATGAAGCCTAGGTTGTGTGCATAGTCGTTGGGTGTTGGTGCTGTTCCCATTGTGGTCGGCAACCAGGAGTCGTGCCAGGCTGAGGGGGTGGGTCCGAGGATGAGGACCTCCATCTTGTCCGAGTTCAGCTTCAGCCGGCTGTTCCTCATCCAGTCAGCGACGGCCTTCATTCCGTAGTGGAGGTTGGTTTTGGAGGTGAGTGGGTCCTTGGTGAGGGAGAGGATGAGTTGGGTGTCATCAGCGTACGAGATGATGTTGAGGTTGTGATGGCGGGCCACTTGTGCGAGGGGGGCCATGTAGATGTTGTACAGCATCGGGCTGAGGGATGAGTCCTGGGGGACGCCGCAGATGATGAAATGAAATTAAATGAATTTGTAGTTGTAAAGCGCACTGCTGCCCCAGCAACGGGGCGTCCTGGCGCTGTACTCATACCGCTGTGGAACCCTTCCTGGCTTTTTCCTGTGAAATGCCAACTCCTGGGCACCCCCAAGGTGAATCCAGGCAACCCAGCGCTGTTGTGGCCGTTGTGGAGATTAAGCAAGCTATTGCCCAGATTTGCAGAGTGGGACCCATGATTAGAATAGGCACGAGGCGAGAATTATCAGGTCCGGGGAAATTGAGCCCAAGACCCGCCGAGGCAGGAATTGAACCCTGATCCCAGGCCGGACCTCTGCATCAGGGTCTGCCGCTCTAACAATTGAGCCACACTTCTTCATGATGTTGGTGGCTTCGGAACGGAAGGGTGGGAGGCAAACTCTCTGGGTTCTTCCGGAGGGGAAGGACATAGTCCATTCCAGGGCTTTCTTTTTGGATTCTGGCTTCTTGGAGGCGTGTTTTTAGAGTGCGATGGCAGACCGTGTCGAAGGCGGCGGACAGGTCCAGGAGGATGAGGGCGATGTTTCGCCGTTGTCGGGCTTTCTCGGTGCTGTGGTTGCATCTGAATCCGGATTGGGATGGGTCTAAGATGTTGTTGTCTTCCAGGTGGCAGGTCAGTTGCATGTTGACGATTCTCTCTATGACCTTTGCCGGGAACAGGAGCAGGGAGATGGGCCGAAAGTTCTTGAGGTCCTTGGGGTCCGCTTAGGCTTCTTTAGGATGGCGTTGATTTCAGCGTGCTTCCAGCTTTCTGGGAATGTCGCTGTTTTGAAGGAGATGTTGATCACCTTCCATAGTTGGGGTGCGATGGCTGCGTCTGCTTTGTTGAACACGTGGTGTGGAGAAGGATCTGATCGGGATCCTGAGTGGATGGAGTTCATGACCTTGCGTGTCTCGTTGCCATTGACGTTGGCCCAGGAGGTCAGGTGGTTGGCGCTGGTGGTGTTCGCAGGGGGGGTGGCGATTGGTGTGGTGGGGGCAGTCGTGGTGTTGAAGCTTTCGTGGATGTCAGCGATCTTGCGGTGGAAGAAGATGGCTAGAAAGTCGCACAGTTCTTGTGAGGGCGGGATGCCGTTAATGTTGGCGCTGGGGTTGGAGAGTTCCTTTACGATGCTGAAGAGCTCTTTGCTGTCGTGTGCATTGTTGTCTAGGCGGTTTTTGAAGGAGGATCTTTTTGCTAGTCTGATGAGGTGGTGATGTCTGCGGGTGGCGTCCTTGTGGGCTGCGTGGTTGTCTGGTGTGCGATCGTGTAGCCATGTCTTCTCCAGTTTCCGGCATGCGCGTTTAGAGGTCTGGAGCTCGTCGGTGAACCAGGTAGCTCTTTTGCTGATGTGGTTGTTGGGTGGTTTCTAGAGCGGGGCGAGGGTGTTTGTGCAGTCTTCGATCCACTGTCTGAGGTTGCGGGCTGCGGTGTCTACGTTGGTGGGGTCAGTGGGGGGTTTCTAATCTTCAATTGTGTTCTTAGGATTTAAAAAACTAATGTGCTAATTGAATCTTACTTCGCCACATACAATTTTAATTTACCTACCTGCACTGTGTTTTGGAGGGTGGGAGGTCAAGAGACTGTGACCAGAGCGTGGCTCCACCGGAAGTAATTGGAAATAGCTCTATGGGAAGGTCTGCGGTCTAGATGCCGAGGATGAGGGGATTCAAAAGCATAGGCGTGCTCAGCGGGTGCGCCGCTGGCATGCTAAAGGCAAGCAACTCTGTGCCCGTCCGTGACCGAAAGGGACGAGGGGCCAGAAACCCTGCCCTTCTTCTGCCTGATTCTAGCAACCATATCTGTTACTCTGGAGAGGCACTCCTTGATTCAGGTAAGACCCAAACACTTGTGGAGGTACTCTGTGTTAAGATGGCACCAGGAGGTATTGAGGGCCCATTCTCCTGCATTAAGTGCAAGTGGGGAAGCTGAGCAGCAACTGAACAGCGCTACCGAGACAAAGGCAACTCGACTGGGTTTTTATTGAATTGTATTTAGGTTCCTATCATTGCCCTAACACTATCTGGAGATCTGGGACATCCTAGCGGAAAAAAACCCAGACTTGGTTTTTATTACTGAAACTTGGCTAGATGACAATAATTCCCCTGATATCGCCTCTCCTCTTCCTGTGGCTATGAATTGCTAAAATGCGATAGAAAGAGGTGAAAGGGAGGAGGAATAGCCATCCTTTTCAAAGATTTTTCTACCTGTCTCCCTGAACCAGTGACACCACTAGGAGATCACAAAATCCTAGCATTCTAGCAGATAGATTCATGAAAGGAAATTGCGCTCGCAAAGGGCCAGATTCTCAGAATCTGGCCCTTTGCGAGCGCAATTTTTGCATTTGGGATTCATCATCCCAAATGCAAAAATCGGTAATAGCGAAATCGCATATTTGCGAGGAATTGCATTTAAGGAATCTCTATTTGAGATTCCTTAAATGCAATTCATTAACCAATTTTAAATTGCGAATTCGCAATATTTGGTCGCTATTTACCACGAAGTCAGACTTCGTGGTAAATAGCGAAAAAAATAGAAAAAAGCACTTTAGAGCATTTTTTTCAGTTGCATGTTACACACACACACATGTCCTTTGGACATGTGTGTGCGCAACACCTGTGTAAATTTGCATTTCAGGGGTGCTACAGGGTGTCCTTTGGACACCCCTGGCACCCTTGAAAACGCATCCTTATTTGCGATTAGCAAATTGCTAATCGCAAATAAGGAATAACTCCCCATTCATTCCTATGGGCCTGTAGGCCCATAGGAATGATTGGGAAGTTATTCCTTATTTGCGATTAGCAATTTGCTAATCGCAAATAAGGAATGTGTAGGAATCGCAATTTATTTAGCGATTCCTACATGAATCCCGTTTTGCAAGTCCTTAATAGCGATTCCTTATGAATCGCTATTAAAGACTCGCAAAACGGGTCTTTGATGAATCTACCTGTAGGTCTCCAGATGGGAATACAAAACGAATGGGGTGCAGTTATTTAAAAGCCACTTCTCTACAAGCCCGAATTTAGTGCCAAACTCCCAGCTAATCTGTTTCCCACTCGTCTGAAACATAATCACTTCCTGGTCATAGGTGATTTTAACATCCATTACGAAGACAGGGACGACCCTATGGGCAAACAACTAGAAGGTGATATGCAGATTCTACAGCTCAAACAATGGGTTAAAGGACCCACCCATGTTGCTGGGCACACACTTGATTTCCTATGTTCCAATATAGAGTCTATAAAGGTCTCAGAAATCAAAGCCCCTTGTCTGGACTGACCATTTTCTAATAAACTTTTCCTTTACTTCGCCGGCCCAAAAAATCAGCTCAAGTACACCCTTGATATGAGTAAAAAGACCTTGGAATCTTATAACCTCTGAACTGTTTGCTTCTCACTTTCTTTTAAGAGATCAAACTGCCTTAAGGACACTCCCAATCCAGACAATGATAGAAACTTTAAATTCAGCAATAGCCTTTACATTGATTAAATGTGCTCCTAAGATAGCAAACAAATGAACAAGGAAATCACCTTCTGAAAAGAGGTACTCGCCTGACCTTAGACATCAAAAAAGAGAATGTAAATCTTTAAAACATAACTGTAGAATGACCAAAGATAAGGACGATAAATTATCATACGAGAAGAGCTAAAGAAACTTCACACAGCCCTTAAGCACGCTAAGAAGGTATATTTGTAAAAAGAATCAAAGCAAACAGCAACTCAAACAAAGAACTATTTAAAATATTGAAGGAACTGTGCAGACCAGCTGGCATGTCACAAACCTTGACCCCGTCTGCAGACAACGGCGAGAAAGTTAGCAAATTTTTCTTTGATAACATAGCCCAAATCTACTTTGTATTTAAAAAACAGCCCAACTCCAGAGGACACTGATTGGGAAGCCCTGGAACCCCATCCTGGTGCTCGCTCTCATTTAGGAAGCTTTGGGGCATAGGTACAAGAACTGGCGCTACCTAATGCTAACACTAGTTAGCGGCAGTTTTCTTAACGCGGCCTATCACCAAAAACTATTGCCCTGTTAGCGATGTATTTACAATACCTCGCTACATGGCGACAGTTTCAGGTAGCTGCAGTGAAAACTGCTGTTAACACTAGCATGAAGGTGATACAATTTCTGACATTAGCGGGCAAAAACTTACCAAATGCCCATTAGCGGCTAAAAAACTCTAGTTAGTCAGCCCAGACTGACTTTTTTTGCCTCTTATTTCTTATGCAGGTATATAGTGCTGCTACATCCAGGGCTATAATACAATAGCCCTCCTGCCATTTGATTTTGTCAATTTTTCTGATGAAATCACTAGAACATGCCTGCCCACCGGAACAGTTCAAAGCGGTCATGGAAAGCCTATTATTGGATCATATAAGCAGCATGATCACAACCTCATTCCGGGAAGGCAACGTCCTGAAAAACTGGAAATCTGCTCTGGTACTCCCACTAAAAAAGAAACCGAATATTCCTATTACTCAGCTCCAAAACCTGCGGCCAATTTCCCTTCTCCCTTTCTGTGCCAAGATCATAGAGAAGGTAACCAATCTCCAACTCATGGAGTATTTGGAGAAAGAAGCACTCCTCCACCCTTCCCAATCAGGATTTAGATCAGGCCATTCTACAGAATCAGCCGTTCTATATTCCACCGAACTGATTCGGAAACTGGTGGATGAGGGAGAGACAGCAGCGTTGGTCCTATTGGACCTAAGTGCAGCGTTTGACACCGTGCTGCACTCAACACTGCTGTCTCGGCTCTCAGACATAGGAGTAAAAGACTCTGCCCTCACCTGGTTTCAGTCATACCTCACCGAAAGAACCTTCCAACTTCATTGCCCACCCTTCAAATCGTCTCCTCGCGATGTTAGCCACGGGGTTCCACAGAGCTCTAGTTTGAGCCCTACCTTATTTAACATCTACATGGAACCCCTGGCATACATCGCGGAGGAATTTGGGGTGGGCATTGTCAGCTATGCTGACGACACTCAGTTGGTGTTCAAAATAACGCCAGACAGTAGAGACTTAGCTTCCAACTTCTCTAACTGCATGTTAAAAATAGCGACATGGATGAACGCCAACTGCCTCCGTTTAAACGGAGATAAAACAGAGGTACTAATAGTTGGGAAGGAGACCTCAGTCTGGTCGCAAGCATGGTGGCCTAGTGAGTTGGGAGAAGTGCCCATGCCTGTAGAGAAAGTGAAGAATCTCGGAGTCATGCTTGACACCGATCTCTCAGGCAGAACTCAAGTAAACAAAGTAACAGGCAAATGCTATAGTACTTTAAAAGTACTGCGTAAAGTATTAGACCTTCTCCCAACCGAAGCAAGAAAGACCATAGTCCATGCCTTAATATCCCCTCATTTGGACTATGGCAATGCTCTCCTACTTGGTCTTAATCAAAAGAGCCTACACCAGCTACAGTGCATCCAAAACTCTGCTGCACGACTGGTGCTTGGTCTCCCTAGGAGAGCATCCACTAAAAATGCACTTGCCAAGCTTCACTGGCTACCCATTAAAGAGAGGATCATATTCAAAACTCTCTGCTATGCACATCGCATTGCTCAAAATAAAGGTCCCAGCTATCTGAGAGGCCTTCTTACCATCCATAGGCCGGTTAGAGACCTCAGATCAGCAGGCATGATGCTATTTAAAATCCCTCGCATCACTAAAGCTAAAATGGGAGGAAAATCCTTCCGCTACTTAGCCACCAAGCTTTGGAATGCCCTACCGATACAGCTCCGGATGGAGCCATCGGAAACCAGGTTCAGAGCCAAACTCAAAACGCATCTATTTCCCACAGCTTAGCTCCTCTACCTGTTCTCTGGCCTCTGGATGGGTTGAACTTGCAGTCAGCGCGGGGACACACAGTTTTGTGCAGCCAGGCGCTCAATAAATGATTATTATTATTATTATTATTAACCTTGTACATATGATTCAAGTTTTTCACATGTTCTTCTAAAAACGAATCAATATAGATGGACATATTTTCCAGTGGTCCATCACAGGCCGAGATAATTGGTCTGCCTAGAGGCTTGTCGATTGATTTGTGCACCTTGTATAAGAAAGGGATAGTTGGATTTTCTTTTTTGAGATATATATGGTCCTGCATGTTCAGAAGGCCCAAAGTTTTCTATGCCAATAATTTACAGAAAAAGCTATCTTGAGTTTGTTTAAACTTTTCCATAGAGCTTTTTCGGTATATATTTATATATATATATATATATATATATATATATATATATATATATATATATATATATATTTACATATATATATATATATATATATATATATATAAATATATATACATATTACCTACTGGCGGTCGCCAGTAGGTATATATAGTTAGGATTTTTTCTCTATGGGATTTTTGAAAATTCTATGTCTAATAACTTTGGCGTTTGTGGACGGAATTGGCTGAAATTTTCAGGAAAATGGCACATTTTGTTTCTGAGCAGCCCCTGAAAATTGGGGGGGGGTTCGTCCAGGGGGGGTCGAGAAAAAAGGGGGGTCCCAAAACGTGTTTTTAACATTGAGTTTTCCATAGGGCGGTTGGCCTCACTTTTAGCCCGAACGGCTGAATGGATTTGCACGAAACTTGGCAAAATTGTAGGGACTGGTAGCCCGATGTGCCTTTTGTAGGTCTCAATATATGTGCTCCAGTGGATTTTGAGAAATTAACGTTTAAAAAAAGATATATATCTGTAACAGCGGACCGGGCAGCGCTCCGGTTCGCGTACTTTTCGCGCAACGGAGCTTTGTGAAGCGAAGCTGATTGGTTCTCCGGCGTCTGTAAACATTCCAAACAGTCCGTAGCGGCCGCCATCTTGTCTCTCGGTAGGATCAAGAGACAAGAGGAGGCCAAAGCGAAGGGGCAAATGACCATAAGGGGGCATAGTAGATTCTCGCTGACCCCCTAGGTTTGATGTGGAGGTTTTAAAAGGGCCCAGCGGGGCAAAAAAAAAATAAATAATAATAATCGAACGGCTGAATGGATTTGCACGAAACTTGGCAAAATTGTAGGGACTGGTAGCCCGATGTGCCTTTGCTAGGTCTCAATATATGTGCTCCAGTGGATTTTGAGAAATTAACGTTCAAAAAAAGATATATATCTGTAACAGCGCTCCGCTTCGCGTACTTTTCGCGTTACGGAGGTTTGCGAAGCTGATTGGTTCTTCGGCGTCTGTAAACATTCCAAACAGTCCGTAGCGGCCGCCATCTTGTCTCTCGGTAGGGTCGAGAGACAAGAGGAGGCCAAAGCGAAGGGGCAAATGACCATAAGGGGGCATAGTAGATCGTCCCTGACCCCCTAGGTTTGATGTGGAGGCTTTAAAAGGGTCTCGCAGGGCAAAAAAAAAATATACCGTTTTTTTAGTTTTTTTGCGTGGAGTGCGCCCGGTTCGCGAACCGGGAAGCGTTCTGGGGAGCGTACTTTCTTGAAAATTAGTGAAAAAAGTTAGAGTAAAATAATAATTGTGAGTGATCAGATGTAGGGTAGCTCTGAGAAGAGCTTTTGGGTTTATGGTACATTTAGGTACTTATAAGTAGGTACCAATGCACAGTCTTAAATTCAGAGTGAAAATTCTGTTGCCCTCATCTGAGAAGTGAACTCCATCTCCTCTGTAGATATCTTGCATGTAGTAACGCAAGTTATTGTTGTACAGGGAGCCCATTCCATGGTCTCTCATGTAAGCTGAAACAGATTTGTTTACATGCTTCCTCGATTTCTCAATTTGTGGACAAAATTGGTTCGACCACCTCCATTTTTGTCTTTGGCATATATTTGAATATACCAAGGCAGTCTGAGGAAAAAGTGCCATCAATTGCTCAAAGGTGTCCTTTAAAAGCATTTCCAGACCTACCCCAGTCAAAGTGCCCAAATCATTACCTCCACAGTGCACAATTAATAGGTCAGGTTTTGGCAAATGCATAAAGGTTTTCACCAATGGTATCAATTGGTGACATTTTAATCCTCTGTGGCCAAACCACTTAATTTCCACATCTTGTAAATTGAGGTTAGGTAAATTCCTGTTTTCAGCGTACCTCTGAGCCCAATAGATGTAACTATGTCCAACAATCCAGACAGAAAACATGGCGAGAGAAGGTTCTCCTGCAGTCAGATGAAGTGTGGCAATGAAATGGCAGTTGAAAAAATGAGAGTGTAAAATGAAAAAAACTGAGGAGTTTCTGTGTTAATGAAGCAGTAAGAGTGATTGGTGGATTTTGATTGCTGAAAACAGAAAGTTAGGGTGCATGGATGAGTTCGTTGAAAGATGTATTTTGAGTGGCGAAGAAAAAATCATTAAATGAAAGATTGCACTGGATATGCAGGTGCACTGAGAGTTCAGAGTTCAATTGCAACTTTGTTGTGTGAACTTGGAAACACCAGAGGTCTTGCAAGAGGTGATTGCTATGCAGAAAAAGCAGAGAGGGGGCAGAGGGGGGAAGGGTTTTGCTTTGAAAAAAAGTGAGGGAAGAGTTTTGATTGGGTGACATGAGAGATATGTGTGAGGAATTACAGCATTTCTGTGCTTTTGATAGCTGCAGACTCTGGAGTGCATACCTTTTGCTCTGCTGAAGACAAATTGGTGTGTTTCTGAGACTGTTTTGAAACTCAAAGTATTTGCTAAGGTGAGAAAAGATTTCTTTAATTTAGATAGAAAATAGTGTGCTTTAAGGAGAAAATTATGAAAAAAGTTGTGTTTTTCAAATGTTGCTTTGTCTCAAGTGTTTTACAAATAGATTTTGTTTCTTTGAGAAATTGTAATTGGAGAAAATGTGAAGTATTAGTACTGACAGGGTTTTTATGTGCATAGGAGCTGTGGAGTGTTTTCAAATTATGACTTGTAAATCGTTTTTGAGAAAAAGCAATGGTTTTAATATTGATGAGAAGGACATAATGGTGTCTGCTTCTTTATAAGGTAATTGAGAGTCTCTGATGTTATTTTTCCCATTTCAATGTAAGAAGTTTGTCTGTGGAGCAAATTGCTTGTAAATATGCTCCCACCTGTGCATGGCAAATTTAGATTTTGAATGTTTGCGTTACATAGGCATGTTAAAGGTGACTGAAACATGCTGCAAAGGCAATCAAAAAACGCTTTTATGTGTCTTAAGGACATTTTAAGTCATTTCCCCATGTGCAGTGTTTTCAAATTATGAGTTGAAAATCGTTTTTGAGGTAAAGGAATGTTTTCAAAATTTATGTGTGCCATATGCCCCCAAATTTCTTTTTCAGGGGTGCAGCAGGGTGTTCTTGAGACACTCCTGCACCCTCGGAAAAATTCGTAATTTGCGATGAGGTAATTGCTAATCGCAAATTGCACCTTCATTCCTATGGGCCTCCTGCTGCATGGAAATGAATGGGTAATTTGTAATTAGCAAATAGCTCATCGCAAACTAGGAATGGTAAAGAATCGCTATTTATTCCTTAAAGTTCGCTATTTAGGAAATGCAAAAAACTTTGATGATACATATGGCGGTTCATCTCTAACAAGATAAGAAGCATAGGGATAGATTTATGATGACTGGCGCATCACCAGGGATGTGTTAGTCATTCTGTGCCGCTGTTCCGTCACCTATGGTGTGCTGCATTTACAATGCGGCGCATCATGGGGCAAAAACAGCACAGATGCGTGACGTATCTGTGCCGTAAAGGTGGCGCATTGCTGGAGTTGTATCGCAAGTGTGATGAAGCTCCAGCAAGGCTCAGGGGTGCCCCTGTCGCAGGGTTTCTGTTCTCACACAGAACTGTGGACAGAGGATTGGAACCTCGGCGAATTAGGGTGCCCCAAAACTCACCTTAGTAATCAAAAACCCCTTAGCAAGCTAGGTACAGTGTCACATTGGATATAACAAACTCTCAATGTTTAGACAATCCAGAATATGAACTTATAGTACCTCAGGATACGTGGAACTCATGAACAGTCGGTCGTTATATATTTCTTAGAAACCAGAACATGGAGTTAAGAAGAACACATGTGTATTTGAAATGTTTATTTGCTAATGCCGTCTTCTCAGGCGTAGTATCTTAGATAATACAAGTACACATATTATCAGTAGCAAAATTACCAGCATAGTTACTAGTACATAAAAAGCGAATGGTGACAGTATGTTAACATGCTGTAAATGAATAAGAGTTAGCAACACTTATAAGCAGCCGCGGGCCGTGGAGGGAGTTACGGTGGGGCAGGGAGGCGGGGAGGGGGAGGGGCAGGGTGGAGAGGGCTCCACCCTGCCCCTCCCCCTCCCCGCCTCCCTGCCCCACCGTAACTCCCTCCACGGCCCGCGGCTGCTTATATCTCACCCTCCCTAATACACATATTATATTATTTGCTAAGAAGGTCTCTTTGTGTTGGTTTAGGGCGTGCCCATACTTTAGTGTCTTAGATTTGAAGGAATCACATCAGCATACACCAGCTCTCTCTTCATGTGAACCGCATCAAGTGTTGTGTATGTGTGTTCGGCAAAGCAATATAAAACCCGCCTCATGCCCAGAATTGGCAGAAGCTGCACTTATGTTATGAGTATGAAGTCGTGGAGATCAGACCTCATAACAATTCTGTATCGTGTTGTTCTTGAAACTTCAGCACTCGCTGTACAGATATAGTTTAACAAGTAAAGCAGATAGTAGAGCAATAACATATTATTCTCATGTAAATCACGATGAACTATTAGGTTGAAAGCTAAAGCAACAACTAAGTGTCGTGTGCAGAAGTTGCAAAAAAGGAAAAATGGCGTTTAAACCGGTAATGAGTCCATGCTAACTTAACACGGTGTAAAGATATATAGGATCTACATGACACCTCCCCATGATCCGGAAACGAACTGAATAAGATAATAGAAGTGCCGTCTCATGAGAGCAGATTGCAACTTTATATGTGGACGGTCCGCAAGGTAAAACATTAAAAACTAGGAAAATTTAATGCTAAAGAAAAATAAAACAGCCAAGTACTTTATCGAGGCTTAAGCCAATAGGCAAGCTAAATAATAAAAACTTGACAAATAAGTCAATGAATTGTCAATGAAATGCTAGTACTCAGCATATCAAACATGAAAAAGGTCTATGACATAACTGTGTATGCAAAATAAGCTGCAACAGCCTCTAATAGGAAGTCACCGTCTTCATCCGAAAAGAGTTCAGCCATCCAATTTAAAAGCGGAAAAGAACATACGTGTTCTCCCAGCACCGGATCCTCTATCACCATCAGAGGACAGCTCGGTGGGTTTTCAAGAAAGCTCTGTTCCAAGAAAGACTGTGTTGCCGCCAGTAAATTCCAGGGACCAATTAGTCCATGGATCAATGCCACAGCCATAATCCTTTCGCCAGGACAAACCAACTCGTGAGTAATGATAGGACTCATCAGCTGATTAAAGTCGACGCCAGGAGAAACCGGTCCGCAGAGACACAAATCAATGGCCCAATCGAAATCACAGGTCAGGCAGTGAAATACAGGCTGGACACAGGTGAAGTAGGAGAATCGAAAAGATAATCCATATGCCGTGCTTAATATCGCCAACGGCATTGTGCCATAATATTCAAGCATGCGACTGCGGAACAGCGTGAGCAGCTGCAGGGCAGGAGCTTGCACAGGAGGGACATCCATATTTAAAAATGTAAAAAAGCACAAGAGCGTCCGCTGGTAATGCAAGTAAAAATGGGAATCCACCAAGCACAGTGGAAAAAATAGAATGAAAGAAAGCAGGGATGATTCCAAAGATTTTCTCAAATGAAGTCACGAGACCACTGGTAACAACTTTAAAAAAGTGCGCCAGGCCCTTTGTAGAGGACGCGTTAGAGATAGTCCGAACCATCTTGCTGAAATGGAAAGGCGAATCTGTATTTAAAAGGGTCTGCACCTCTGTACGGGTGTTCGCTATGTGAAGCACGAAAGTTTCACGGGCCGAAGTCAAGGCCACCTCTCTCTGAGACAAAAGAGCTCTTATTCTTGCCATGCCGTTGAAATGTGCTCCCAAGGTTGGTATTTGTGGCCAGATTGAAAACTCCCTATGTTCATGTGTGGGAGGAAATAGAACATTTCTGCAGCAAATAACCCGTTCACTTACTGTTACGATAAAAGGAATACTTTTAATTAACCCAGAACAATCTTCATTATTGAGCATCAAATAACTACCATTTTCCAACAACTTGAACGTGGGGATGATAGCAGGAACTGGCGTGCCTTGCAACACGCAAGCCATATTTGGTCGGTGTTTGTTGCATGAACCGTGTAACTGTATGTGCCTACACATTAGTGAATGATCTGGCGTCTCAGTGCATTCCTCTCCATTCAGATAAACTTCTTGATCATCTTTGAAAATCTGTATGTGTATGGAAGCGACCAGACCTCATGAAGAAAACCACTACCTAAAGGTTAATAACGACCTATTGGTATATATTTCATACAATTTGAAAACTTATATAAAGCAAAAGGCAGCGTTATTAAACCGTGGATAAGGCACGTTGCCAAAGCAGTCAACCTTTTGGATTTATACTGGAAATGTTAAAGGAAGAATTACGGAGTAGGGCCTGTAAATCTTTAATGGACAACGAGTAAAATTACTCCAAGCATCATATTCCTGTAACTCCGGGATAGTAGGGGTGTTTAATTTTTTAGAAGTAGCCAATCCAAAGCATTTGGTCTGGGAAATTGTTTCATTCACAAACAACATATGATTTGGGATGAGACATGCACGGTGCAAAGCCTCAGTGCCTTGTACCTGCCAGGTTCGTGAACCCCAAACTGATGTAGATCCTGGATATCTTTACTCTGTGTTAAGTTAGCATGGGCTCATTACTGGTTTAAACGCCATTTTTCCTTTTTTGCAACTTCTGCACACGACACTTAGTTGTTGCTTTAGCTTTCAGCCTACCTGCGTCAAGATCTATGCCTGCTTCAAGCAGGCGCAGGGTTTTGATGTAGCTTTGTCCTATCTGATTGTAAATGCGGCACACCGTGGGTGGCAGAGCAGCGGTGCATGTTAACTGGTGCATCCCTGGGGATGTGCTAGTTAATATAAATCTGCCCCTTTACATTTAATTATGTGCAGGGGACACAGAGTCGGTGAGGTTTATCCAAGGTTAAGAAGAGATGAGTCCTGTTCAGTGAAAAATTGGAGATAGGCTTCACCTCCTCTGCTCCTCAGCATCGTTGGACATGGTTAAATAATAGCTGCAAAATGTTACTCTTGTTAAACAATTTTACTATTATAATCTCTGAGATTTGTCTCTTACTGTGCAACATCTCATTGTTGTTATCTTTCTTTAAAGATAAAGACAACATCAACATGAGCGACAATCAGCAATCAGTTGATTTCGACCTCATCATTGAACTCGTAATTGAAACATCAGTGGATGTTGATCCCTTGGATGATTTCAATCCTGAGGATGAAGAAGAACGTGATGAGGATGCAGATTTGTCAGAATTGTATGACATAGGATGGGAAGCTGACTTGCTTGAGCCTATGGAACTATAAACATTTATTTTATAAATTTATAATAAATAAAAAGTAAATATGTAAACCGTTTAATTTAAAAATAAAGACACCTTCAAAAACAGGTTATGTGTAGTGTCTTCAATAAAATATTAAAATATGGTCATAAAATTAGATCAGATTCATATATAAAACAGGACAGGTAAAATGAATATAAATTCCATTTCTTTTCTGCTATTTCTGTATTCTAAATTTGCCATGTACAAAAAATTCTTCTATGTAAAAATGTTAAGTAGTGTGCTAAGTTTTTGATGACTGTTATTAATTTACTGTTGGGTAATAGTGGTTAATATCATTTTTTATTATATTTTACCACAGATTCAACTGCAGATTATTTCAAGATTTTAGGATGCCAAGCAAAGAAAGAGTGAGAAAGGCTGCAAAACGTCAAAGACAGCAGGTGAATGAAAAAAAGCAGCAGTCCTCTAACAAAAAGATTTGTCAAGGCACCAAGAAAGCACCGGGTAAGAGTACAAAAACATTCATAAGAAATATCTCTAGTAAAAAAAATATTACTACAGAAAATGTTTCAGTCCAGAAAAGGAGAAGCAATTCAAACGGTAAGGAAAGGCCAATGAGAAATGTTACTGCTAGAGTAAGAGATAACTCTATGCATGAAAGTAGAAGGAAACAACAGTTTAGGGACATTCGTAAACGAATGTTCCGCAACAGGATAATTGGCAATTTGTTAAAAAATATTAAGAAAGGTCAACAGAAAGTGGTTTTTTATAAGAGAAAAAAAATAGTTGAGAAAGTTATTGATCAGGCATTTGAAATTAAACGTAAGTTATTTATTTTGACAATCAATAGAATTAGGAAGCTAAACAAGGCAATTTATGATTTCAAAAGAAATAGTAGATGGAAGAGAATAGTTAATCGTAGTAATTTTTGTGAAGTTTTTTCTGGAGAATGGATGCATAGTTCAAGCTCTGAGGCATTTTTTAATGAGGAGAGTTATTTCCAGGATAATGATTTGGTGCATGCAGTTGACACCAGTGGTCGAGGTTATGAAGTGAAAGATGGTTGTCCAGTTGAAAAAGAAAAACTTGTGACAACAGAGATAGAAGAGGTGTTAGGTAATGAGGTTTTAGGGAGACGTCCTAAGGGTCCTGTGTACACCTGGAAGTGTAGTAGTATTTGCAGTGTACGACAGGATTCCATCAATTTGCTTTGTGATTTTATACGGTCATTTAATAAGAAAAGTTTGAAGCAGAAAATGAAGTTGTTGCAAGAATTAGATCCTTGCAGAGTGAGAGAAGTGATAGGTTTGCATGGTCATTCACTGGCTTGTCTTTCCAGGAGAGTATGCCAGAGTGTTTTTCATCATTTCAGGATGCTAGCAGTGCATCATAATAAAGTGAGGAAATTAGTTAGAATGTTGTATTATGCTAAGAGTCCAGCAATTATGCTTAAACAATTATGCGCTGCTCTTTTGCATGGTTCTGAAATAGATGTGAAGAATATATGTGAAGAAATTGAGTTTTGTTACTTTGGAAGTAAAGAGGAGAATGTTGAAATTGACCAAGAAGAAGAAGGTAATGTGGAAGATAGTGTACAGGTTTCCAGTACAGATAATTTCCAGAGGGAAATTGCGACGTTTGAGGTGAAATCAAGTGAGAGGCCAAATTTCACTTGTGTGTGTTGTCGACGCACTTATTATAAGAATCAGACTAAGTTAGTGGATTTACATGCAAAAAGTGAAAGGGAAAATAATAGTGAATGGAAGGATTTTACAACATACTTGATGGTAGAAAATTGTTTTGATTTGGGATTGGATCAACGTGTGTGTACTTATTGTTGTAACAAATTAAATCAAAACCAGATGCCTGCTAGAGCAGTTCATAATAATCTGGAATTGGTTGAGATTCCTTCTGAATTGAAGGATTTAAATACTTATGAATCTATTTTGATTCAAAGTATCCATCCCTTTCAGGCTATTGTAAGAATGGAGCCAAAGACAGGGAAATTGCCTCCATCAGATTTACAGAGAGGATTAAAGGGAAGAGTTGTTTATTTGCCTCTAGATTTGAAGAAAAACATTAACACAATTGGAGTAGAAAAAGTGGAAGAGGAACCTCTTGTTATCTTAGTTAATGGGGTTCCGACAAAGAATAAGAAAATATGGCAAGATTTAGTAGATGTTAGGAAAGTCAAAAGGGCAACATTGTATTTGAAAAAATATAATAAATACTATAAAAATGTATATGTTGCAGAAGAGGAAGTAAGTGAGGAAGAGGATAGCGATTTGTGTGCTGGTCAAATTGAGAAAGTAGAACCCTGTACTAGTGAAGAAATATATGAACATTATAGTGTTCATCCTTTGCATTCCAAGGAAGTCATGGGGAATGCTATTGAGTTGTTTCAAATGAAACAAGCGAAAGGGAGTCCCATTAGTGTTTGGGAGGAAAGTTTGGACGCTCGGTGTTTCCCACAGCTTTTTCCAACAGGTCAGGGAGGAAGATATGATGAGCGACCTCATCAAATTCCTGCTTCTGAATACCGGACTTTGCGATTGTATGCAGGAGATCCTAGGTTTCGACAATGCATTCCTTATTTGTTTCATCTCCTGTTTGAAAGCGATCTGTCTGGACTGTCATATGCAGTGAACCACATCTTGAAAAGTGGTATACACATGCAAAACATCTCGGCAAGTGACTTTATGGATAAAGTCAATGTCCAAGACAGTATTTTGGATTCTCACCTGATTAATCTCATGGCGTGTCAGCGTGGTACTAATGAGTACTGGTACCGTCGTCATGGTGATTTAAAATGTATGCTGAGGAACTTAGGAACTCCCACATGGTTCCTCACTTTGAGCTGTGCTGAGTATGGCTGGGAAGACTTACTTGAATTTCTACGAGAGGCAAATGCTAACGTAGAAAACATCGAATTCAAGACACCCGGAGAACTGTGCTCTTTGGATCCAGTCAATGTATGTAGGTACTTCAATCATAGATTTGAAGGTATGATGTCTTTCATCATGAATAAGAAGAATCCACCTCTTGGAGAGGTGTTGGATTTCTTCTGGAGGAAGGAGTACCAAGCAAGAGGTGCTCCTCATATACATATGTTGCTGTGGATCAAGGATGCACCTAAATTTGGAACGGATGCAGAAGACTCAGTGATGAGTTTCATAGAACAGTATTCTATGTGTGCTGTTCCAAACGCAAAGGAGAAAAAAAGCCTAAGAGAAAAAGTTCTACGTTTCCAAAGCCATCGATGTGGAAAGTACTGTCGTCGTAAATTCCGGAACAAAGACAAGTTCTACACCAAATGTCGTTTCGGCTTTCCACGACCGGTGATTTCTAAAGGAAGAGTGAACAGTTTGATGTCTTCGCTGCGACATAATGTGATGAAGAAATCACCTAAAAACACATACAATTTGAAGAGGAACGAAGAGTCTAAGTACATCAACGACTACAACCCGGTGATTTTGTCCATGTGGAATGCTAACATGGATATACAGTTTGTGGCTGATAACTGTATGGCTGTGGCTCGGTATGTGACATCTTACATCACCAAAAAAGAGAAGACAGAATTGAAGGATATGTGGGAGGACATTTCCCATGAAAAGAGCCTCAGCAAGAAGTTGTACAGTTTCAGTCTGAAGATGTTGTCGCATCGAGAAATCGGAGCTTACGAATGTTCTGACCGGTTGTCTTCAGCAAGTCTCTATGCCAAGTCCAGGAGTATCGTTTGGGCGAGTGTTGGTCTTGCTGCAACGCGTAATCGAGTTCTGAAACCTGTGCGGGAAATTGAGTATTTGGCGGAAAAGGAGCCAAACAGTACCGACATTTTGAAGAGCAACATGTTGGATACATATTATCCAAATCGAAGCAGTCACCTCGAGAATGTTTGTCTGTATGAGGTTCTGCAAAATTACATATTCAAGAGGAACATCTAAGAAGATACTGAGAAAGGAGTGTATGCTGTAATAGGAAGTGAGGGATGTCTGGTCAAGCAAAGAAAATGCCACTTGATAAACCATCGAAAATTGAGTGGCGAATCTCCTGAAAAAAAGGAGTTTTTCTATTTAGCACTTTTGCAACTTTTTAAGCCTTGGCGTGCAGAAGAGGAACTGCTTGGAGATTTCCTTTGTTATGAAGACTCATTCAATGCTGCCAAGGAGACCATAGAATGTCCTGCTTTTCCCAAATATGTAGAAATGTTGAATGTGGAAATTGAGCAGGAAGCAACGATTGCAGCCGAGATTGCCAGAGACAGTTCTCAGGACAGTCAGAGTTCTGCTTCATTGAGTCAGGATCCACTAGGAGGACCTCTTATCGAAAATGACGCTGCCACTGCTATGAATGAAGTGGAAAGAGCCATGGCACATGCTCAGGAGGATGCGGTTAACTTAGAAGAGTTGGAAAGACAACTCAACGTTGAGCAGAGGAAAATATATGACGAGATTACCATGCAAATTGATCATGGATTAAGTCATGACAAGAAAGAGTGCTCATGTACGTCGTTGAAGCCTGTCCGACTGTACGTGAGTGGAGAAGCGGGAACTGGAAAAAGTTTCCTTATTAAAGCAATTTCATGTTATTTGCAGGAAAGGACAGAGTCATCGCTGTCTTGTGTTGTCACCGCTCCAACTGGACTGGCAGCACATAACATTAAAGGGATTACTTTACATCGTTTACCGATGCTGCCAGTGGAGCATGACAACAAATTAGAATATCACAAGCTATCTGGAGATGCTTGTTTTGAAGTTTCAAGAGTCTTGAGGAAAATGAAACTTCTTATCATTGACGAAGTAAGCATGGTTTCCAATGTCATGCTTGCCTTTGTGCATTTGAGAATGCAAGAAGTTCTCAAAACAGAGTATGATGTGTTATTTGGTGGCAAACACATCATTGTTTTCGGAGATCTTCTGCAGCTGATACCAGTGAAAGGGCAACCTGTGTTCAAAATGCTCACGCATGAAGATACCAGAAAGTGCTTAGGGAGCATTGGCAACGTTAATATATGGTTAAACTTCAATTATGCTGAACTGCATGAAAATATGCGTCAGGCAAAGGATGAAGTTTACAAGACTATTCTACAAGATGTTAGAATTGGAAAAGTGACCGAGCATGGGAAAGAAGCTTTACATGCACGATTACTGACAAATTTATATCCAGACGAAGATGTTGTGCCTGAGAATATTTTTCAGAAAGTTACTGAGAAAAAATCTGGAATATGTTTGATGCCAACTCTTGCAGAATGTGCCAAATTCAATAACAAAATGTTGCATTTAGAAAAGCAAGAGATTGTGAAACTGGAAGCTATTGACAGAGTAGAGCATATGGGATCAACAATTATTTTGTCTGAGAATCTGAAAACAAAATTGGATTAATTAGAGAAGAGTGTTTCTAAAACTGCGGGTTTTGAAAAGACTCTGAATGTGTGCTTGAACTGCCGTATAATTTTGCGAAGGAATTTACATGTTGAAAGAGGTCTGGTAAATGGATCAATGGGTAATGTTGTTGATTTTGTGAAATACAGAAATAGAGATGGAATTGAATTTTTAAAAATTAAATTTGATGGCATTGAGGAAGTACAGCTAATTGGTCGTTGTTCTGCTAGATTTTTGCTTGTAAAAGACTTATATGTTCGTCGTAAGCAGTTTCCTGTTTGCTTGGCATATGCGGTGACAATCCATGAATCACAAGGTTTAAGTGTAGACTGTGCATTGGTGAATATTGGCAGTTCTGTGTTCAAGAAGGGTATGGCATATGTGGCATTGTCACGAGTTAGAACTTTATCGGGATTGTACTTGATTGAGTGTGATGTCACAAACATTTGTGCGGATCTAGATTGTGTTAAGGAATACAATAGGTTAAGTTAATGTTAATGTTAATGTTATATGATATTTGTTAAGCGCTCGTACGCCCGGAGGCTTCATGGCGCTGTAGGAAGGAACAGGCGTGGCCATTGGTTGATGGAGAAGAGGCAGCTTAGTGATGTGCCTGGGAGAAGAGCCAGGTCTTCAGAGAATGTCTGAAGCTGAGGATGTTGTCACTTAGTTTCAGGTGTAGAGGGAGAGAATTCCAGAAGGCAGCTGCAAGATGGTCGAAGCAGCTGCCTCCGAGGCGCTTCTTCTTATATGAGGGAATAGTCAGAAGGGCTTTATGAGCAGACCGGAGGTTGCGGGAAGGGGTGTATTTTTTAAAAAGGTCTCTGATGAAAATGGGGCCAATGTCGTGTAAAGACTTGAAGAGGATACACCCAGCTTTAAAAACCACGCGTTGCTCCACCGGGAGCCAATGCAGCTGTTTCAAGCCTGATCTGACCGATTGCCTTCTAGGGATGTTCAAGAGAAGTCTGGCTGCCTGGTTTTGGACCAGCTGGAGGCGTTTTAGCTCTCCAGTTTGGAGCCCGAGGTACAGACTGTTGGAAAAGTCCAATCTGGACAAAACCAGGGAAATGACGATCTGAGTGAGGGCAGCTTGGGAGAAGAAGCGAGCGATTTTTTTTATTTTCTTCAGCTGAAAGAAACTGGAGGAGACGACAGCTCCGACTTGTTTTTTCAAGGAGAGATCCTCGCTGATAAAAATGCCAAGGCTCTTTACCGAGGATGATTTAGATGGAGGGGCACCCATACAGGAGGGCCAGAAGCTGGGGTTCCAGCTGAGGGTGCTCTGTCCAGGCAAGACCAGTTCGGTCTTGCCTGGATTAAGTTTCAGATGATTGCAGCTCATCCAACTAAAAATGTGGGACATGGTGTTTTGGAATTCTACCACAGAGTCCTTGGTGTTCAGAGGAAAGATGAGCTGCAAATCATCGGCGTAGTTGAAAATGGTGACCTTAGCGTGCCTGAGGGAGTACAGAAGGGGGCGTAGATATAAATTAAAAAGCAGGGGGGACAACGAGGAGCCTTGGGGTACTCCACAGATGGTGGGTATGGTGGGGGCAGTGAAGGGGCCCAATCTGACCGATTGAGTTCGGTCAGTGATAAATGAGCGAATCCAGCTAAGCGCAGGGCCTCTGAGGCCTGCCTGTTCGACACGGTCGACCAAGATGGTATAGTCGACCGTGTCGAAGGCGGCAGAAAGATCCAGAAGTACCAGAGCCTGATGGATCCCTTCATCCGCATTCCGCCTCAGGGTGTTCTGCACCGAGAGGATAACCGCCTCAGTAGAATGGCAAGGGCGGAAACCGGCCTGATTAGGTGCTAGATAATCCGAATTTTCAAGGAATGTGGAGATGCTGTCACATACATGAGATTCCAAAAGTTTAGCGCAGTATGGCAGCAAAGAAATAGGCCTGTAATTGAGTGGGTCTGAAGGATTGGCTCCTGCCTTTTTTATGAGGGGAATAAGGAGGGCTTTCTTAAAGTTGTTGGGAACTTTACCCTGGGCAAGTGAGGCATTCAGCATGGGAAGTAGGCCCCCAGGGATGCTGGTACCCACTTCTTTCAGGATGTAAGGGGGGCAGATGTCGTCGGGGGAGCCGGATTTAATTTTAGAGAGGAGTTTAGATAGGTTGACGTTATCAATGGGGGGGTAGGAGTCCAAAGTATCAGGGTTGTAAAAGGTGTCTGAAAATAAAAAGGGAGACTGAGTGGGAGGAATGTTTTGTTTAATAGTGCAGATTTTGTCAAAGAAAAAGGAGTTTAATGAGTTGCAAAGTTCCTGAGTAGGGGCTGTCGGAAGGGAGGTTCTGTCACTGGTGCTAAGATCTTCCACAATGTTAAACAGTTCCTTGGATTGATTATGAGCCTTAAGAATTTTTTCCGAAAAATAATCGGTTTTATGTTTTAGGATGAGCTTTTGATAATTTTTGCGAGCCTTGCAATAGTTAGCCCTGTCTTGTTCTAAATAGGCTGTACGCCACTTACGTTCCAATTGACGGACTTCAAGTTTGAGGGTTTTCAGGAGAGGTGTAAACCACCTGTGGGCGTCATTGGGGCGAGAGCGAGGGAAGTAGGTACAGGGGGCATAAGTGTCCGCTGCCTGAAGTAGCCACCCTGAGAAAGCTTCTTCCATATTTTCAATGTCCCGATCAAACGGGGGAAGGGAAGAAGTTAATGAGCTAATAAAAGCAGGGACATCGACATTCTTCCACCTTCTGGTTTTCCCTCCTGGCTTGGGCAGGGGGTTACTACTTCTCCCGGTAGTCATAGTAAAATTGATCAGGTAGTGATCCGACCAAACACAAGGCGTGATAGACTGAATAGCCAAAGAGATGTTTTGGGACCAAATTTGGTCTAGGCTGTGCCCTTTGTCATGGGTGGGGAGGTGGATATGTTGAGAAAGATTCATGTCGAGAAGGGTTTCTTTCAGCGTTGCTGCCTGAGAGTCGGACTCAGCGCAGTCCAGCCAAAGGTTGAAATCTCCTAACAGCACAATTTTACTGTGGGAGATTATCAGAGGAGCAAGTTGTTCAGCTAGGGAGGCCGAAAAAGAGGGCATATTTTGGGGGGGGCGGTATATAAGGATAAGAAGTAATGATCCCGAATTGGTGTCCATTTTAAAGATCAGATTATCTGTTCCAGATATATCAAAGGATGGTAGAGAGGAGACTTTATGGGTGCTGCGAACTATCGCCGCAACTCCCCCGCCTTTTTTGCCGGCAGGTCTGTCGACATGTAGAATATAGTAGTTTGAGGGAACTGCCGCTAAGATGTCAGGTAGGGAGCCCTCAGTAAGCCAAGTCTCAGAAAGAAACAAAAAATCAGGTTGTTCCTCCTGGAGCAGGAGAAAGATGTCCAGATGGTGTTTGACCATGGATCTCGTGTTTAGATATAGGCTTTTGAAAGTGGCCTCCGATTCATTTGGAATGGGATGAGGTACGTAGGACCTGGGTTTAGGGGCCTTGCCGAGAGAGAATTCGGGCTTCAATATGCCGTGAGTGGCAGCACGCTTTAGGACAAAAGCGGGTGGGGCGGGTCCGGCGCTGTCTGTGGGCCTAAGTGACAGCAATGAGAGGGTGAAATATGTGTGAAAATGACCAGGGGTTGTGGCCCCAGGCCCCGGTCTGCCGCGGACGGGCGCAGACGGGCTTGCCTTAGGCGCTCCCGCTGCGCTCGTCCGCTGCGCTGGGGGGGTCGGCACATTTGTAGAGGTTGTTGTGGGCGTGGCCTCGCAGTGGGCGTGGCTACACCTTTGCCGCGCTGGCGGTGAGGGCGTTTTCCTGGTTCTGGAGGGTTTGTCTTAGCGCGTAACAGCAGCGCTTTCACAGAGGTGAGCTAATGTCGACTTATTTTTTAAAAACACATCATAAAGGTGACAGTTTTAAAAGAAGAAATGTGAAGTAAATTGCAAAACCTCCGGCTTTCCGCCTCAGAGGGGTTCCAGTAAGTGGTGATCGTTGCGCTTTCGAGCGTTTAAGTACTAGATCGGTGGGCGTGGCCTCGCAGTGGGCGTGGCTACACCTTTGCCGCGCTGGCGGTGAGGGCGTTTTCCTGGTTCTGGAGGGTTTGTCTTAGCGCGTAACAGCAGCGCTTTCACACAGGTGAGCTAATGTCGACTTATTTTTTAAAAACACATCATAAAGGTGACAGTTTTAAAAGAAGAAATGTGAAGTAAGTTGCAAAACCTCCGGCTTTCCGCCTCAGAGGGGTTCCAGTAAGTGGTGATCGTTGCGCTTTCGAGCGTTTAAGTAGAGAGTATGCGCCACATTTGCCTCAGTATCCTTTGTTTGAGAAACGTGTGGTAGGCCGGAAACGAAGAAATGTGACCAATACTGGGGAGGTTGTAGCAAAAAGACGAAAAGTTGATGAACCTAAAATTATAAGCAGAAACAAAAAGGATTCTGTTGAAGATGTTGTTGGTTTTCAATTTGAAAACAGTTCTGGTGTCAACTGCTATGCTAATGTAGTGGTTAATGTTTTGTTTTCTCTAGAAAATGTAAAAGAAGAGATTGTGGTCAATTCTGATCAAAGATTTTGCAGTTTGTTAAATTCTGTGTTAGAGAAATGTAGCACTGATAGAACAAACATAGAAAGTGTGTCTGAAATTCGAAATCTGTTAGACAGATGTTCAGGCCAAACACAATTCTCTCAAAATAGTCAGCAAGATTGTCAGGAGTTTTTAATGTATATGCTTGATGTATTGCATGATGAAGGTGTAGATGTAGATCACCTGTTTGGGCTTTCTTATCAATGGCAGCATGACTGCGAGAACTGTAGGGTATCAAGTACTACTAGTGTAGACTCAGAAAGATTTATATACTTAACTTTGCCAGACAGTAAATCAGTCTCTTTTAATAAGCTAGTAAAAGCAGCTGATCACAACATGGAGTGTAGCCAATGTAAATCTGAAATGATGTCCACATTATTTATACGAACATATGGCCAGTATGTCATTTTAATGTTCCAACGATGTAGGCCTGATGGAACAAAATTGACAACTTTAATTAAAAATGTTGTGGCTTCACAGTTGTCAATATCAGGAAGGACTTTTGTAACTGTAGCAATTATATATCATGATGGTCCTTCAATAACATCAGGACATTATACAGCTTATTTAAAGTGTGGAAATGGCTGGTCATTCTGCAATGATTCTGTTTTAATTTTCAAAAAAAAATTGCCGTATGACCTTAAAAACTCTTACCTGGTGTTTTTAAAACCAAAATTTTAGGGAAAGAATCTCGGGATGTGCTCTGAGGAATTTCAAGAAGTTCTAATGGCTCCTACACAATTTGGCCTTGAGGATAAGTGTAGTATAGAGACATAACTTCTTATCATAACACTGGACGTCATGGAGAAATACGTGCACTTTGAATGAGTTCAGAAAAACTGTTTCTTTTTATAAGTTAATTGAAGCAGCCAATCAAAACATGGAGTAGAGGGAATGTAAGTCTGCAATGCTGTCTACTGTTTTACATTGCTTTGTGATTAAAAGTGATGTAGAGAATTAAATAATTGTACTAGTCATAAAGGTAGTGTAAGTCTGCTTCATAGTAAGCAGTATCAGTGTGATAGGAAATGTAGAACATGATTGAGCAAGAAGGGGAAGATATTACTAGTCCAGGATTGTGAAAATGATCTTCAACATTTTAATTGTGAAAGTTGCGGAAATACAACATGACGGGATTGGTTTAAAAGAATTCTAAGAGTTATAAATGGCTCAGACACGATTTGGCCTTGTGGAAACGTGTGGTAGAGAGCGAGAAGTCATTTATTGTATGTAACATGTTTTTGAAAACGATGGAGGTTTTCTTTCAGAAAGTGGCGGGTTGAAAGTAATAACAGCACAACAGAGTGTAAGCTGTTCATAGGACATCCTTGGCCGTCATGGAAAGTAAGTTAACTTTAAGGAGTTCTGAATTCTGATTTGTTATGTTGTATGGGTTTTTTAAACACAATCATTTTGATTGTGTTTTTTTTCCCCGCTGTTATATGATGAATACCTTCAAGTCACTGTTTTAGTGAAATTTGATACATTCTGAGAACAGCAAAAATAAACCATTTAACATGTATAATTAATTCTGTTCTGTTTGCATTTATGATGTACATGTAGAACTGTGTAGGAGGCATGGAGAAGGTGAGGCTTCTGTAAGTGTCAAAGTTGTTGCATACAGTGCTTATATTGTACGTAGTCTTTTATATTTCATTACTTTCACTGTTTCTGACTGATCTAAAAAAAATTTTTTAAAAAGAACAGTAAGTATAAGGGAAGGAAACAGACAGTTATGTTAAAAGAAACACAGCTATAGGGAATAAACTAGGGATACTGTTACCCGCAATCCTCTGCTGATGATGTCATTGAGCATGTCATGAATGATGTAATATGTGACATCATCAGCAGTGGATTACGGGTAATAGTATCTCTAGTTTACTCCCCTATAGCTGTCTTTCTTTTAACATAACTGTCTGTTTCCTTCCCTTATACTTACTGTTCTTTTTTAAAAAAAAAAATTTTGGGTTCGCTTCCGGTTCGCGTACCGGGGAGCGAACTGGGAAGCGAACTAAGAGAAATAGAGGTTGGCACAGTTCCAAATATTGTACCAATTTTTTAATAACGGGGAGGTAGTTCTGAAAAGAACTTTTTTTTTAATTGTTTTTGTTGTTTTATATTTTTTTTTATTATTTTTCTGAACATTTTTTTACTTTTTTTGAATTTTTCTGAACAGTTTTATATTTTTTTTTGTTTTTTTTCGGAGGGGGCAACGAAAACGATTCATTGTAAAGGGCTCAACAGGAGCAACAAAACAAAAAAAAGGAATTTATTATTTGGGGCGTTTCGTACAAACTTGCATATGATAGTCAATAGCTCTGTTGATCAGAGTGATGCTTCTTTCTCCGTAGCAAATGAATCCACTGCAATGTACGCAGACTTGTTTTACTTCACGAAATCTTGTTTGTATATTTGGCACCATCTCCCTGCCCTCTGGTCCAGTTACTTCCGGTACAACAGATCTTCTGGCCATAATAGGGAGATTATCTAGGTCGTTACGAAACTGTGCAGCACTGTAGTTGTTAGGATGCCACCTAGTCATATGGCGATGCATTGTGTAGTTTCCGAAACTGTATTTTTTGTCGGTCCCTCTGGACAGTCTATCTTGACATATAAGGCAAGTTACGTATCTTGCATTTACTTTTTTCTGACCTTTGGGAATTTTAAAAAATTGCCAAATGAAGTTTTCTTTCCGGTGAGACGTCCTGGGCTCCTCAGGCAAAAAGTGCCTCTCTTCGTGCTCGTCGTCCTGTTCCTCTTCTTCCTCTTCTTGCTGAATTATAACTTCAGCAGGTGGTCCACTCTTCCTTGGATGTGGTGGAGGTGGTGGGGAAGCACCAGCTGAAGCTACTAAAGAAGCCATTGCTCACTGGTAACAAAGGGTCTTTCTCTCACAATGATGAAAGTCAGAGTGAGGAAAGAAGGAGGGATTTTCATCATTTGGGAAAAACAATAGTTCTCAACCAATGAAAAGTGTTCATTTTATATTATATGACCTAGTCTTACATCATTAGGAAACCAAAAGTGAAATGAACCAATGAAAAGTGTTATTACCAAGTCACATGACCTGCTGTGTTTACGTTACGCGCTTTGCAGGGCCTCCCGGTTTGCTTCCAGAAACCTGTGCTTTGCGACTCGGTAAGCGTACCAGTTCGCTAACGTAGCACGTCATATGACGTATCACGCGACAACGCGAAACGTCATGCGGACGGGAGGCGTGATGATGTTGTTTTCTAACGCGGCAGTTGCGGTAAAGAAACGTTTACCGGCTCGCGGTCTATTTCGCGGCATCAAGGTCAGCTAACGGGAAGCTTCCCGATTCGCGAAGCGGGAACGAAGAAAAAAAAATATTTTAAAAAAAAGTTATTAATAAACATATAAAATATATTTTTGGATTTAAAGAAGAATACATTTTACAGCTACAGATATTAGCTGTTAAAAAACCAATGAAATTCACTGAAAAAACCATAGGTTATAGACCATATATAGTTAGGAATTAGCATTTACAAAACCTTGAAAATTCACTGAAAAAACCATAGGTTATAGACCATATATAGTTAGGAATTAGCATTTAGAAAACCTTATTTTACTCACACAAAACCATTGAAATTCCATATATAGTTAGTTGCACTAACTATATATCGCGCACCCGCAATCCACTGCTGATGATGTCACATTTTCCATCATTCATGACATGGTCAGTGACATCACTGATGACATCACTGATGACATCTCAAATGACATCACTGATGACATCTCAAATGACATCACTGATAACATCTCAAATGACATCACTGATGACATCTCAAATGACATCACTGATGACATCACTGATGACATCTCATTTGACATCAATGACCACATCACTGAAGATATCATTCATGTGACAATACAATGCATCTCCTCACACTTTAATATAACCTCTGTTACACCCAGTGTTAAATACAGAGTATAATTTTTGAAACCATTGACACACCAATACTAGTTACTACATACGCACTCAGTGATTCCTATGTTTACACACACATTCACTGATTTATCCATACAATCATTCATACATACAATCACTCATCTTTACAACACTATCATATGCACTCATACACCTATACAGACTCTCACACTCTGTCACTCATCCATGGAGTTACTCACACACCTAGTCAGTCCTGTAAATAATCAATCACACTTCCATTTTCTAATCTATACAGTTAAACATAGAGCACCTTACATTTTGAAACATATACTAACACATACTTACTCTCTTATACAATCATTGATACAAGTACACATTGATCTGCACAGAGTCACACACCTCCCAGCCAGCCACACACACACTCAGTCTCCCATACAAATACTTGGGCAATCAATCAATAACCCATATAGTTACTCATATAGCTACTGACCAACACATGCAGCAGTTTACAGAACAACAGACATAATGATGCACAAATTAAGACAGTTTAGTCACTAACCCATGCACTCAGTGAGACACATTTAATCACTCACTCATACAGTCAGTCACGCACCTACTAAATCCTTCATCCAGACACTTCTACATCTACTCATTCTTCAATATGTAAAACATATTTAAACTTTACAGAAACACACAGTCACTGGATGATGTCATCAGTGATGTCATTTGAGATGTCATCAGTGATGTCATTTGAGATGTCATCAGTGATGTCATCAGTGATGTCACTGACCATGTCATGAATGATGTAATATGTGACATCATCGGCAGTGGATTGCGGGTGCGCGATATATAGTTAGTGCAACTAACTATATATGGAATTTCAATGGTTTTGTGTGAGTAAAATAAGTTTTTCTAAATGCTAATTCCTAACTATATATGGTCTATAACCTATGGTTTTTTCAGTGAATTTTCAAGGTTTTGTAAATGCTAATTCCTAACTATATATGGTCTATAACCTATGGTTTTTTCAGTGAATATATATATATATATATATACATATACATATATATACATATACATATATATATATATAAATAATCTTTAAGTCTTGTCAGTAGAAGCTGCGGCATTCCTACAATAACAAAATAACTAGAGGCCTTTAATTTGGTTTTTATCTTGTTGCACTTGCTACGAGTTCAGTAACTGAGGTCAAGTGCCATTCAATGTCTTTTAACAAATTGCTGCTTATTTAAAATGAAGATTTATGTTTAAAGTTGTTTGCCTTGATTGCAAAATGAGGACTTTTTTCAATGTGACCAGGAGACAATTTTGCGGAAGTACCAGAAATATGAAAGGAAATGTTGCAGTTTGTCAAATGTTTTCAAGCATACAGCAAAATCTAAATACCAAATAAACTTTGCAACCATTTCATTATGTATCACGAAAAATGTAATTGAGACACAGTTTTTTGTAATTCTGAGGTATTATGGAAACCTTTTAATAAGATCAAAACATACCAAGACACTTTAAAAAGGAAAAAAAGAAGGAAGAAAGGTGAGAGCGGCCATGCCAGGAGTGTTGGCTGATACCAGTATGGCACCCAGGGAAGAGTTGCTTTGTGTGTGGAGGGTATAATGGTCTGTGATGCTTTAATGGTTTATCAAAGAGCATGGTTTGCTGAGTTTTTATTTATTTAATTAATTTATTTTTAGTGTTTTATAGAGCGCGAACTTGACCCGTGAGGTTATCAGAGCTCTTTACAAGGTTTACAAAAATAAAGTTTACAGATGTGAACAAAAAGGCATAGACATACAGAAGTATACGAAACGATAGGAAGGGGCAGGGGAGCTGGGCACATAGGGGAAAGAGGGACACATGTGTGTGACTACAGATGCAGTTAAACAGTATAAAACCCCACAGCTTCTTGGTGGGGTGAGTAGGTGATCTGAGGACCAGGCGATGGTCTTAGCTTAGTCAGGCTCTCTGTGGCGGTTGAAGGCAGAGACTAGGAGAGAAATGTTCCCATGAGGAAAGTTTTGGCCTCCTTTTTGAAGCGTGCCAGAGAAGGTATTTTTCCGATGGCGGAGAGAGTCCCAAATTCTTGGTGCGGCCCCTGAGAAAGCTCGATTGTAGGTTTTTTTCTTATGAAAATGGGCAGGTTGGAGCAAGAGGTCACTAGCGGAATGGGAGTTTTGGCTTCCAGTAGTTTCTGAGCAAGATAAGCAGGGGAGTTCGCGAATAGAGTTTTGTGTGTAATGCAAGCCAGTTTTAGCTGTATTCTGGCTTCTAAGGGGAGCCAGTTCAATGCTTTCAGATGTGGTTGAATTTCCTAGTGCCGGTAAGTTGTCTGGCATTCGCGTTGAGGCAGGCTTTTAAAAGTGCCAGGGAGATCTTGGGTAAACCCGAGAGGGTGGAACAGCCATATTTCAGCCTAGAGATGACTAGTGCTTGGACTGCCAATTTTAGGTCAGGCATTGATGAAGGGTTTCAGCTTCCAAAGGTAGCTCAAGTGGAACCTGGCTGATTTATCCATCGAGTGAAAGTGGTCCCGCGTGTTCAGGTTGCAGTCAAGGATTATTCCCAGAGATTGGCCAAGTCCACGATAGTCGGTGGGCAGTTTAAGGCTGTAATAGCCTTGATCCACATCTGACTCTCTGGGTTGGCTTTTGTAAGGCGAGATTAGGAGAAATTCGGTTTTCTTTGCATTGAGTTTGTATTGGTTAGAGGCGAGCCATTGGACGGTCAGTTTCAGGGTCTCATTCAGGGAGAGGATCTCCTCGAGTGATGAAATTTTGATGTATATTTGGGTGTCGTCTGCGTACATATGGTAGGAGATGTTAGCGGTGCGTAGTACTTCGATAAGCAGCTCTAAATAGAGATTAAAGAGGGTGGGGGACAGTGTTGATCTTTGAGGGACTCCAACCGGGGAGGGAGCTGATAGGTTGCCGTTAATTAGGAATCTCTGTGACTGGTTGTGGAGGAAGGACCTGAACCATTCTAGAACAAAGTCATCCAAGGCCATCTTGAGTTTGAGGCATTCGATTAGTTTTTCATGGTTGACCGTGTCGAAGGCCGAGGGTAGGTCAAGGACGATTAGGAGGCAGGTTTTGTCTTGGTCTAGTGCTTGGAGGACGTCGTCCACGATGTGGAGCATGGTCATTTCAGTGCTGTGTCTTGGTCTGAATCCAGATTCGAAGTCATCGAGTAGGTGGAAGTTGTTGCTATGTTGGCTTAGTTGCTGATGAACACACTTCTCTAACACTTTGGCTAGCAGAGGGATATTGGAGATAGGTCTAAAGTTGTCAGGGGAGGCAGGATCCAGCAACATTTTTTTTAAAATGGGGAGGACTTGGCCAGCTTTCAGAGTCAGGAATCAATCCCTGTTGGAGAGAGGCGTTGATTATTGCAGTCCATCTGGGAACAATGGATTGAGTGGCAGCAGCGAGGCAGTTGGAAGGTAGGGGGTCATTAAAGTGATTATCTGGGTTTAAGGTCGAGAGCCTGAGTGCGGACTGCATTCACACTCTGAAGGCTCTGAGGAAGGGCATCATGACCTTCACTGAAGAGGTGATAGTCAGGAAGTCTGTGTGATGGGAGAGGTGACTGACTCTAGGTTGCGAAAGCGAGCATATAGTGTTTTTACTGTAGGATGCAGGAGGAGTTCGAACTCTGTCCTGATATATTGCAGTAAAGAACATGGATGTAAACCAGTGCTTTATTGTTCGGAAAATGGCTTTCTACTTATGAGATTTGTAGCTGGATCAGGTTATAATACTATTTTTAACAACTTTTTATTTTGTTTTATTTGTAAACATTAATGAAAAATGATTTCTGCCATGTGTTTCCAGTTGGTAGCAGTTACAGCATACATCTATGAACAACAGCTCCCAGTCCCCCATTAGTCCATTCAGTCCCTTTGCGTCCACGCCCTCCCTCAGGCTGAGGTAAAAACACGATTTGTACAGAAAACCTGAAGATGTGATCGTCCCTTGAGGTGCAAAGATACAACCTCAAATGTTAATGGCTTCTAAACTTGGCAGGTAATTTTCTAGAATATTAGCCTAAACTCCCCCGTTAGGAAATTGACGTAGTTTTCGGGTCGAGCCTGGGCAGCTCATGCCCTGCGCTGCGAAGAATCCTGTTTGGAGAATGGACTTCAAGCCCCGCCCACTCTACCCATATTTGTCATTGTCCTTCGTAAATGCTGGCTTCTGATTCGTTAATAGGCTTGTTAGCCCCTCCTTAGTACTGCCTTGTCTACATTTGTAATGTTAGATGCGGACTGGCCTTTTTCCTTCCGTTGTTACACGGTATGTCTTATTTAGTCTGTAGCGGTACAAAAGGGGGTGGTGATAGACGGAGCATCTGAACCAATCAAACACTCACACCCAGTCAACAGATCTGGGTTTAATCCATCACCGTTCTTTAGTCCACTCTGCCACCCCAGTTCAGACATGGCCATATGCAAATAAGTCTGACCCTGTGCCTCATGTGAACAGTCCAGACCGAACTGCCAAGCCATGCCTTACCTGGACTGGAAACAAGCTTTCTAGGACCGGTTTCTGGCATGTCAGCCGTCTTCAGCCTGGCTTGCTTGAATCCAGTGGCAAAGTGAGCAAAGAACTCACGACTGAGCATACCCTGACAACTTATGGCAAACAAAGCGGTACAAAAGGGGGTGGTGACGGACGGAGCATCTGAACTAATCAAACACTCACACCCAGTCAACAGATCTGGGTTTAATCCATCACCGTTCTTGAGCCCACTCTGCCACCCCAGTTCAGACATGGCCATTTGCAAATCAGTATGACCCTGTGCCTCATGGGAACAGTCCAGCCCGAACTGCCAAGCCATGCCTTCCCTGGACTGGAAACAAGCTTCCTAGGACCGGTTTCTGGCATTTCAGCCGTCTTCAGCCAGGCTTACTTGAATCCAGTGGCAAAGTGAGCAAGGGACTCACGTCGGAGCATACCCTGCTTATGGCGAACAAAGCGGTACAAAGGGGGTGGTGACCGACGGAGCATCTTAACCAATCAAACACTCACACCCAGTCAACAGATCTGGGTTTAATACATCACCATTTTTGAGCCCACTCTGCCACCCCAGTTCAAAAGAGATACATTTAAGGCATTGTACTTTCCAATGCCAATAGCTTAAATTCTCGCAAATGCGAGATCTGTTGCAATGCAAATGCTTGTTTTAAATGCACCCTGTTGTGGCCAAATAGGAGTTACTATTACATTTGTCTTATTCAATCAATCAAAAAATATTTATTTGAATTTATATTTAAATCCATAAAAGATTGTATACATAAAAGTGGCATATATCATCCACAGATATAAAAGAAACCATACGAAATATATAAAGAATTTAAGCTGTTACAATCAGTTTTCAAGGGCTGGTCAGCAAATAGTGCAAATGGCATGTTTCAATTTTTAAAAATAATTCCAAAGGGTTATTTATATACATTAACTGACCCATTTTCCTATTAAAAAACTGACAAAAAAATATAGCATGATTTAAAAAGAGCAATAATAAATTATAAATCGGCCATGCCCCTTTCTGAGAATTGACATATCCCTACAGCCTTTCCAGTCTTCTTTGTCGTGTAAACTGTCCAAATGAGGAAGTGACTTTCACCTGCGAAGAGCTATTTTAATAAAACAAGGATTGTCCAACACTTTGTATTATTATCAAATTCTTTGGGAGTGAGTGTTTAAAAATAAATGTACAAGTTCATCCTTTGCTCTTTGTGATTCCACACACTTTCTGCTACCAAACCTTGCCATTTAGGAATTAATAAAACTGATATTGGCTTCATGAATACTCATTTTTATATATGCCGCATCATTTGTTTACACCACTGATATTTTCTTAAACAAACTGCCATCACAAAATGTCAAAAATTACTTATCAGTCAATTTATGTTCCTCAAGCAGGAAATGAAAAAAACACTTCCTGCACCCGGGATACAACTTTTCTGGGGTCTCTTATGCTGCTGCAAACATCTCATTTCATATTCTGTGAAACACAGTTTTACACACTCATGCATGTTCCACCTATTAGTCTCACAGTCATACCCACGCTCGCAAACTCACACATTTATTGCTTTTACTTTCCATCTGCCACAAGTTCCCTTACACAAGCACTACCAGTGATGGCTCTCAACAACTTTAAGAGATTTAACACTTAGTAGTAGACTTACTGGTTCCTCCTTCCCATGATCTAATCCGATTCAATAGAATCAGGAAATTAGGGGGAGGGGTAGCCTGCATTTATCATAATTCAATATCAGTCAAATAAGCGGAATACATTGAGCTATCTTCTTGTGATTATCTATGCATTAATATCTCAGATGCTGAGCGCATCGCCAGCAAGTTACACATATTTTACCACCCCCCAGGTGATAATTTGACTTGTATTGATGAGATTATGGAGATCATGGCATCCAATGCCAACTCGCTAGTTCCTCATATTTTCTTAGGTGACTTGAACCTCTATTTGAACAATGCAAATGATCATATTGTAGGCTGTTTTAAAGAATTTCTGTCAGCACATGAGCTATCCCAATTCTGTGACAGCCCAAAGCATAAAAAGGGAGAAGCATTGGACCTCATCATTGCAAAATCAAACATCATCTTACTTGAATCCATCACTACATGCGATTGGTCTGATCATTACTGCATCCTCTTCTCCATCAATATCGAAGCTATTCATAAAAGGGGCCAACCCTCAAAATCAAGGCAATGGAAACGGAACTTACAAAATATCAATCCCATCTCCTTGGTAAACCATTACAACTCCGCTCTGACCCTCATGACAGACGTAACTGATGAACATGACCTTACAACCTTCTACAATGACACGATACTCAAAGTTCTGGACTCTAAAGCGCCCCTACAGGAAAACAATGCCTCCTCTAAGATTTCCAAGCCTTGGTTCAATGAGGGTCTGAACTTGGAGCGTAGACATCTACGAGCTGCAGAACGTCTTTGGAAATCGGCTCCTAACACTGAAACCCTGAGCGCCACAGCAGGTTAAGGAATTCTTACAATAGGAAGATTCTTAAGGCAAAGGCCTACCTTTTCAGTACTCAGTTGAACCAAGCTATCAACTGACCAAAAAAACTATTTGAAATCGTCAAGCAACAATCATGCAATACAACTATAGTGAGTTAAATGACCTGGCCACTCCTACCTGTGACGTGCTTGCCAATTTCTTCCACGAAAAGACTTGGACCATCGAGCTAGACATCCAATCAAAGATGGCCCTCCGGCAATCTATGATCCAAGATCCTAAATTGAGCGCTTTATACAAAGTACATTTTAATAACCCAAGGGAAGTCACTAAAAATAATGCCTCTTGGCACACCTTCTCGCCAATATCTCAACAATCTATCGACAACACTCTTCAAGCAATCAAACCCTCCAATCATTTCTCGGACCCCTTGCCTCCTGCCCTGTTCAAGATTTTAAAAACATCTATACTACCATTATGGGCTAAAATTGTAAACGCCTCCCTGAGTCAAGGTGTCATTCCGGACTGTCTTAAAATAGGACAGGTCACTCCTATACTAAAGAAAGCTGATGCCTCTCCATCTGATCTTAACAACTACCGCTCATTAACCAACATCCCCACCTTGGCGAAACTATTGGAGAAATGTGTACAAATTCAATTATGCAACCACATTGAGAATTACAACTCCTAGACAGTCACCAATCTTGCTTCCGCCGAGGATACAGCATAGAATCTGCACTCACACACATTATGGATGATATACTAATAATGCTTGACTGCAATGAATCATGCCTATTGTTATACTTCTTGATCTGTCCTCCACCTTCGAGACGGTCAAGCATGACAACCTTCTGTCCCTATTGGAAAGAAGGATGGGCCTCTCGGGCACAGTGTTGCAATGGTTCTCTTCCTTCTTGAAAACCAGATCTCAAAGAATCAAGATGAAGAATTCACTCTCGCACCCTTCCATGGTCACACTTGGTGTGCCTCGGGGTTCTGCCCTTTCACCCATTCTTTTCAACCTCCTAATAGAGCCTTTGGTGAATGCAATGAAATCAGCAAACATTCTTTATCACCTGTACGCGGATGACACCCAGTTGTATCTGAAAATCACCTCGCCAGATGACTTCATTGCCCTTAACACTACTCTATTGAACACGCAATGTTGGCTCACTAACAACCATTTGATGTTGAATACCAAAAAAAACTGAATTTATTCTCATCTCACCTCCAAACCACACTACAAAGTTAGACCTCTGGTTAAAACACCTAACCTCCTTTTGTTAAAAAGTAATCAACAAGCATGAACATCACCGGCTCCATCTTGCCTAACAAGAAGCCACTGTCCGCACGTAAACGGCATCCATTTTAGGTGCCACTGCCACCTTCCGCTTTGCAAGTCACCTATGATTCACCCTGACCCTGCAACCATCCCCGGTGCCCTGATTCAGCATGACCAAATGCGCTAAGGTCATAAAACCTTGTCAGCCTGACAAAGCCCCGGAGCCACTTCCCACCCTAAAACACATTTGTCCTTTCATCCCCTGCACATGAGCCAGGCCTTCTGATAACCCCCCAACTGCACCTGGCCACTTGATCTGGTCCCAGGCTGTAAACCAAGCCTTGCGGATGTACTTTATTGCCCCCACACAGCAAGACGTGTTGCACGAACAGAAGTGCTTGATCTCATCACTTGCACAACCTTTAGATCTGACCGATCCCACACACTTTTATGTTCTGTTGGAATGTCCAGCTGCAAGATGGCAATCATCTGTTAGATTTGGGAGGGGGAACGACAGCTGGTGGGTCTGTGTGGGAACCGGCTGGAGGCAGGAATTCCTAGGATGTTTGACCACCAATAAAGTCACTGTAAAAGGTATAAAAAGGAGGGCAGTGGATAAATTGTTAGAACACCTCCTGAAGACATTTCCTTGAGTCCGACCTGACGTGTTCTTGCCATCCAGTTTCCAGCGCCTGTCTCTTTATTTTGGTAAATGTAGATATTGGGGATTAGAGACGCCTTGCACCAAACAGCCTTGGTATTCATTAAAGATTGGCTGTTTTCCCACACTTTGACTATGTCCCCCTCATCATTGTCTCGGCAAAATCCCTAGGAATCTCCATTGACAAACATTTGAATATGCAGTCGCACATCTCTATTGCCACCAAGAAAGCTAATCACAAGATGAGTATGTTAAGGAAACTCAAACCGTTCCTCCCTCAGGAAGATCTAATAACTGCAGTACAAGCCCTAGTACTGCCAAGATTAGACTACGGAAGCACCACCCTCTGTGGTCTCCCCAAATACAAGTTGCCCGCTGAGAGCAGCACTGAATGCTGCGGCTAGACTGGCATCAGGAACCAAAAGAAACAGTCACATCTCACCAACCTTGAAAGCACTGAATTGGTTGCCTTACGAGGCAAGAATACATCTTAAAATGGCGCGCATGACGCACAAAGCAATCCACAACAATACACCTGGTTACTTGGCTCTAAAGCTGGAAAAGTCTGGAGGTTGCAGACAACTACGAAGTGCGAGCACTTTCCTTCTGAAACCCCAATCCTTCCATAAGAAGAGAACTGGCTGTAGAGCTTTCTCAGGGATTGCACCAAAGATTTGGTTCTCTTTACCTCCACTAATGCGTGGTATCACTTCCTAGACTGCATTCAAAAAGGAAGTAAAAAGACTACTAATGAACAAATTCATGTCCTAAGTGTTAATTATTGCATGTCACGGAGTCATCTTTAAGATCCTTTTGCCATTGCCTACATTTTATATATCATCTTTGAATCGTTAAAAGTTAGTGTTCAACGACCTGCATAATCTTGGTCCTCTATGTTTGTTATGTATATATTTTATATTTCTATTGTACAAATTGACAAACCTGAATGTGTGTATACCACCTCAACCATTTATGTTCTTTTATTGTAAAGCGCTCCGATACCCTTGTGGGTCACGTTCGCGCTATATAAAACTCTATAAATAAATAAATAAATAAAAAATATATATAAATAAACACCATGGCTGGAGGTCACATTTTGTGTGGCACGTTGACAGGGCTCTCATAACAAACCACTACGCTGATGAATAAGTATAACAACCATAGACCTCTCACAGTGCCAGTCTGCTTAATCTCAACCATGCACTTAGAAATGTATCACATAAATCCTGGCCAGCAACATGGACCACTGTCCCACTCTTGAGTTATTACAAATTCACTTAAACCACCCTTACTGTGACTTCCTTCAGGCATCAGTATCTCTGACACTGAGATTCTAGTATTGACAGATGTACAGGAGTCTTACATTGCACCTCTATACTGATCTACAGATGTAACACTATTGAAGCAAGTTACTTTTTAAGTTTAGATCCTGCAGGTAGATTCGGGCCCAATCTATTTACTGAATTTGGTCCACTTTCATATTGCTCTTCCTTCCATTCTATTTGTATCAATTTTTCGTTTTCTCTGGGGTTATCTTCCCATCACTCCCGTATACTACTCAGCTAGGCCCATGCGCCCTTAGGTGGTGCATAGATCTTGCTCTTATATCAACTGTTGGCAGAAGCTTCACCGACAGCCTAAATGAATGCACAGAGCCTCTGCCAGAAGCAGAGTCCTCTTTTCTGCTATTCTTAACGAATGGCTAAACGACAAACACAACCTTTAGATGACAGTTATAATTTCAAACTGTGCAAACACTCCGTTTTTAACATTGACATGATGATATCTCCCCAATAAAACGTTTCCCTTATATCACGGTAGCCATTTTTATACTGCACTTTTTGATTAAGTTTCACACTTTTTTTCTTTCAACACTGCAATTTTCAAAACATAAATTCTTTGGTATGATTCATCACTGGTGATTCCTTTTGTTTGGAGCAGCACATGATACCAACAGGTGTGTGGCCCCTTAGCCGGACCATCTCTTCAATAATCCCAGATGATGAAGCTCTGCCATTGGGTGGGTTGATGGGATTCATTTCTTCCTTTTTGCAAACACACTTCGGGTAGATACTGAGCTTGCTATGTTTTCTCGCCCATGTTGTAAGATAGACCAGTGACATTCTTTGTCATTTAGCTATATTGTGAATGGGGGTGTAATGTTTCTCTGGTCTTTAAATATATTTTTTCCCCTTAGACCCTCCACCAATCGTATATTTTATTCTTAAGAATGGCCAGGGCCACTGAAATTAAGCAGCCTGAAAAAACGAAATTATGTGGCAGGATTACTACATTTTGTGGCAAGAAAAACCAAATTACTCGGCATAATACAGCACATTTTTTAATAGTATTACTTCATTATTTTTACATTTTACACGGTAACAGTGTCTTGGCAAACTCGCACCTTATTAGTACAACTTTAACTACCAAAATACAGCAATAGGCAACTGCAAGGTGACTAGTCAACCTTTGAGGAGGATGGCAGCACAAGCACGAGTGCTTGTCCCTCTGTGGTAAATAAATAAATAATACCCTGTTTTTGAATGCATAAATGAATAACAGATAGCTCAATAAATAAGAGTCAAGATTCGAGGTAGTAGGAGTTTTGCAGGTTTAATACAGCATAAGGACAGGAACAGGACAACCTGCACGGGAACAGAATGGCAGCTGCCGGGGCAGGATCGGGACAAGGGAAGCATAGGAAGGAAGGAAGGATAACTTTTTTAATAACAGTACCTGAGCATATATACATAGCGCAAACACATAGCATTACATTGCAATAGGCGTAGCAGTGGGTGGAGCAAGAGGCGTGACGCGTAGCAGTCGCGAAAGATAAGGGTGAAAAGAGGTGTAACAGGGCGTATACATAGACATGTGATGCAAACGTAACAGAATATGTCATGAATGGGGCGGAGCCCATGGAGGGGGCTACCTAAGGAGCCGGGACCTCTAACCTGATGGTGCGCGCAAACTGGCAATGACGTGTTACTAGGAGAAGCTGGGGGCTATGAACTCTGTGCTAGGAGCAGAGACTGAAGTCTGGAGAGTCAGGGCGACATGTACCTAAGCAGTATCTAGTATCTGATGTTTAGGGAACATGTTGATATAAACTAGAAGTCAGGAGGGGAAAGGCTAACAGACTCTAAGACTGGAGCATGTATTATTCTACATGTAGTGCGTGATGAAGAATATTAAATGACCATTAAATGCAGTATTTTTCTTACATAGAGACGTAAAAGCTAGACAATGACGGAAACTATTGATGCGATTCAGTAGCTTAGGAATGCAGAGAAGGAGGACTGAACTGATAACTGGAATCATAACATACTCTTGGCAGATTCAGAGGCAGAGCCAGCCTGAACCGGGCACTGTGAGGCAGGAAGTAAGTGAAGGGTCGAGGATACAGGTGGGGGCTGTATCGCTCCTCAGCGAGGGCTTCAGGAGACAGGAGCTGAATCTGGTGTCCGGGCCCTTTTGAGGCCTAGAAACGGGGACTTTATAATGAAATAACGTGCACACTGAGAAACGTGGCAACGTAGCTTTACATAGGCCTGATATTCGTATTATTCACGAGAACTGGAAACTGGCATACTAGAGGTGGACACAACTATAATTGCGTCTTTAATCAAACATGGGGAATAACATATGCATATTAATCATGCACACATAACATATGATGGATGACACGTAGGGACACAGAACATGGCAAAATTTACTTTTCCACATTCCCTCCTTGTCACTACGTTTCCATCAGGAAACATCAATATTCATGATACCATCTATCATTTCATACAGTATCATTTGCTCGTCTCGAATTTTCTTGGAACGGGATTTAGAACGGGGCTTGGGACTAGGAATACATGATGTAGCACAAATGCCGCAAATCGCAGGGCCACATTGTATACAGAGGCAGCAGCTGAATATAATCGCTACTGCGATACCTAGAAAGGACAAGACTTTCCATCCCCAGGCGGAAACTATACTCCAGAACCAACCGGACCATGTCCAGGTGCCTGGATTTTGGTGTAACAGATGGGCAATTTTATGAAGTCTGGTTATAGCTGAATAAACAGACGGCGCGTTATTTGGAATGAAAATGCAGCAACTAGATCCGATGACTCTACAGGCCCCGCCCCTATCGGCCAGTATGACGTCAAGGACGAGACGATTTTGCAAAACTACAAATCTCATAGCAGATTGCTCTTCGGTTAAGTTACCTAGAGCAGAGGCAGTCTCATTTACTACAGCTTCAAGTGTTCTGGTTAACCTGCGGATTAGCTTACTATTCTGGATAGGGCCTATAAAGAAGAAGAAACCTCTATTGAAATCTGTATATTGTTCTAGAGCAGTTTCAGTATAATCGACAATTGGGGACTCGATCTCCCTTCTATGTCTAATGTGTACTAGATGTGTGTTTCTATGATAATCAGATGGGGCTAGGAAAACCGGTGGCAGTAGGAAGGCAATGTAACAGGTACCCTCCCAATCGAGGGGCAGACGAACATATGCGGTTTGACCACAAATAAAATATGAATGACGTGAAGTTTTGAAAATAGATTTCCTACTGTCACTATACTTGACAATAGTAGTACAATCACTATGTCCTACATGTACGGAACCATTATTTCGGACACATAATTCGCCTTTGACTGGTAGTACTGAAATAGCAGGTAAGTCTGGAGTAGTATCAGACTGAACATTCAGGACCATGAAATTCGAAGAATAGTTACCTAAATTGTAAACTTCATTTTCTAGATCTAACCCGGTTCTGTGGGGAAGACCTTGCTTGTCTGGAAAACATGTACTGTTAAGAAAAGACATATCTGTTGAGGATGACGTTAACGTGGACCATGCTCCACACGAACCATTATGTGAAAAAGGATAAGGAAAGAGTGGCAGAACTCCCTTCGGTATCTGGAAAGGGGGGAGTCGACCACATACCCAACAATTAGTGGCATTGCTGGTCTGGTGTGAATGATGTAACATGCGGATAAAAGTATTATTACGCATAGCGAGGCGGTAAGAGAGTTCATGAGGAGGCAGATCACTAAACGTGTGCTCTACTGTAACATTAGAAGACTTATTTACATGAGGAACTGGAAGATACAGGTAAAATGCATAACTGGTGCAGGAAATCATAATGCTGAGAAATAAAACGAAACTTAGAAAAACGATACATCGGATTGAGTTTTGACTAACTCTCTCACTATGGGGGTCTATTTTATACATGTCAGAAACAGTCTAACCGTTTCACCTAGGGGAGGACTTAGACAATCAAACTGGCTGACTTAGTTTACTAGACCGGAGTTTCAACTTATACTCCTGTTGCGGAGTTTTCTCTAACGGGGGGGGGTGCAGTATCATTGTTCTTTGCGGGACAGTCCTTAAAAATAGTACTTTGGCAATCCTTCAAATCCTGGGAAATGTTCTTTGAGACGGGTTTCAGTCCATAAAACTTTTTCACGTGCGAAAGGTGCACCCAGCCTTTGCGACCCTCCAACTTCACGGCTGTACGGGTGGCGAGGAGGACCTGTCGGGGCTCCTTCCAGCGTGGCTCCAGCGGACTTGAGCGATCAAAATTGCGAATTAAGACCATGGATCCGGGAACGATTTCATGCGGTGCCACCTCGGTATTGTCTGGAAATGCGGCGGCAACCTGTGAACGACAAGAGTTGAGGGCAGACATCAAGGAAGCTAGGTAATCTGTCAGCATATTACTTGAAACATCGGTAATACTTCGGGGTCTAGGAGTACCCCACATGTTAGGGGGGCGGCCGAAAACGACCTCGTACGGGGATAGACCTGATCTGGAATGTGCGACCATGCGCATATAGAATAAAGCGACTGGCAGAGCTACTAGCCAGTCCACACCTTTCTCTTTACATACTTTGGCGATGCGGATTTTCAGGGTCTGGTTATGTCTCTCTACGAGACCTGCTGCTTCTGGATGGCGTACACAATGGAACTTCCACTGGTATCCTAACAAAAGGGAAACGTGCTTCATTAACTCTGAGGAGAATGGCTGGCCGTTATCAGAATATACGACCCTAGGGAGTCCATAACGGGGGAAGAATTCACGAACCAACTGCCTGGCAGTGGTCGCGGCTGTGTAATCTGGGACTGGATATGCTTCTGTCCACCTGGACAAAGCGCACACAACTACAAGAACATACGTGAAACCTCGACATCGCTCCATCTGAATATAATCCATCTGGAGGACTTCAAAAGGGTGGTCAGGAGGCTGGAATCCCCCTTGTTCCACCGGGACACTTTTACCTGGATTAAACTGACAACATATCATACAGGTACGGACTTTCTGCTTGGCTGCAGCTCGTAAATGCTTGTTGAACCAAATGTTCTGGATACTGTCTAACATAGCTTTTTCTCCTAAGTGTGCTGGACTATGTGCGGTATTGATAATAACTTGAACCATAGAGTCGGGGAGAAACCATGTGGCTCTACCCTTCGTCACCCATCCTTGATCTGTCTGGACCCCTCCTTGTTCGGACCATTTCTTGATTTCATCGGGAGTAGCATGTAACTGGATATCTATGACATCTTGAGTAGGGTCCTTAACTGTCATACATGTAGTCGGATCTGGAGTGTGTGTCATGTTAACTGGAATGTCTGGAGTCTGAGCTGTAAGCTTGGCTGTGCGATCTGCTAGATCGTTACCCTGGGAAATAGTGTCAGTAACTTTCGTATGTGCTTTGCATTTCATGATAGCAATGGATGTTGGTAAGTGTATGGCATCTAACAGAGCTTGAATAAGGAGACCATGCTGAATCTTGGTTCCATGAGAAGTCATGAAACCTCTCTCCTGCCAGAGCACTCCAAAGTCGTGTACGACTCCAAATGCGTAGCGTGAATCTGTGTAAACATTAACTTTCAGGTTCTTGGCGTGTATGCAGGCTTGAGTCAGAGCAACTAGTTCTGCCGCTTGAGCGGACAGAGTGTCAATACGGTGTGTCTCAATAACTTCGGTGTCAGTAGTCACTGCATACGCGGCGACTAGTTCTCCTGTACTTGTTCTCATACATGAACCATCCACATAAAGTGTCAGGTCGGGATCTGGTAACGGAATATCTGTCAGATCTTGTCTTGGCTTTGTCGTAATATTAACTACTTCCACACAGTCGTGTGTGTCCGAACTTGAAGTAACTGATGGTAACAGTGTAGCAGGGTTCAGGATGTTGCAGCGTCTGATTTCTATGTGTGGCTGGAACAGTGTCAATTCATAACCTGTTAAACGTGCAATTGTCAAGTGCTGAGTCTGTGTTCGGTTTAAAAGAACTTCCACGGAGTGTGGAACTTGTACTGTCAGGGAGTGTCCTAATACTATGGAATCACTTTGTCTGATAGCTAGTGCTGTGGCTGCAACTGACTTGAGGCACGCAGGCAGAGCCTGGGCTACAGGATCTAATGTGCTCGAAAAATAAGCACATGGCTTGTATTGTCCTGCTTGATCTTGTGTGAGAACAGATAATGCTGTACCTTCACGTTCTGTGACGAAAAGTGTAAAAGGCTTACTGTAGTTCGGTGTGGCTAGAACTGGAGCTTGGCATAAAACTTTCTTTAACTCATTGAAGCTAAGTGTATGTTCAGATGTCCAAGGGAGGACAGTCGGTGCGGCTGCCTCCTGTGTCGTTAACTGTATCAGTGGCTTGGCTAGAAATGCATACTGAGGAATCCATTGTCTGCAATAAGAAGTAAGGCCGATAAAAGCACGTACCTCCTTCTGGGTCTTGGGCTGAGGAAGACTCGCTATTAACTGGATACGGTCAGGTGTCAACTGCCTACCCCTCTTGGACAGTAAGTGTCCTAAGTATACCACTTGCTGGACACAGAATTGAAGCTTCGAAGGGGACACCTTGTGCCCCATCTCGGCTAGGAAATACAGAACCGTCAGTGACGCTCGCTCGCAGTCACGTTCAGAACGGGCTGTGATCAGTAGATCATCGACATACTGGAGCAGGGCAGTGTCAGTTGGCATGTGAACATTATCTAGTTGTCTCTTAAGTGCTTGACTGTAAATACTAGGACTTTCCGTGAAACCTTGAGGAGCTCGTGTGAACATATAGCTCCTTCCATTTAAACAGAATCCGAAAAGAAACTGGCTGTCTGGATGAATTGGAACACTAAAAAATGCGTTCTTGAGGTCGATTACAGTAAAGAACGTGGCTTCGGAATCAATGGCTGTCAAAAGGGAAGAGATATCTGGGACAACTGGGTACTGAGGAATAATACATTTATTAAGTTCTCGTAGGTCAATCACTAATCGATATACTGGGGGTGCATTTGGATCAGTACGTTTCATGACTGGAATGATCGGAGAATTGCATACATTGGAGTCAGTTTCTACAACTACTCCTTGAGCGATGAGCTCGTCAATAATTTTGGATAAGGCTGCTACAGCCTCAGGTGGCAATCTGTACTGTCTGATTCGTGGTAACACTACACCTGGCTTGAGAGTCACACGATGGGGTGTGATTTGCATATAACCAACATCAGTTGGACCTTGCGCCCATAGATGCTGCGGAACATTAGACAATCTCGGATCAAAATCTCGTAATACATAGTGACCCTTGAAGTCACGTAGGAACAGACGTATTCCCTCTGGGGAACAGCATATAACTGCACCTAACTCTTTCAGTGTTTTAATGCCTAATAGATTTTCTGGACATGACTTAGTAAGTAACAGATCAGTAGTACGGGACAATGGACCTACTTTTAGAGTAACTGGCTTTGATATTTCATTTACGATGGGTTTTCCTGAAAATCCAAGGGAAACATTTCTTGAGCCTGAGAGCGGAGCCCCTGGAACTTCGGCGTGGCTAATTGTGGTCCTACTTGCCCCTGTATCAATCAAAAACTTTCTGTCTTTCCCTAATACTTGACTGTGAACATAGGGACCTTCTTGATCTACAGGTATCTCGATGAGAGGCAAGCCTACCTCCCTCTCTAGGCTGTTTCATGAATACTGCTGGTACTCTGGATACTCGGACTGTGCATACTGATACATTTGCTGTGTAACATGCTGTGTTGCAGCGATGGGCTGCGGTGCTGTAACTGTCTGTTGTGTATTCTGTGGCTGAGGAGTCTGTGAAACTTGTTCTTGTCTAGGCGGACGTGGTCTTTCTTTAGTCTTACCGGTAGCTATGTTGTGTTTCAGAACTGCACACTCGTTTATAAAATGACCTGGCTGTTTACAATAATTGCAGTTCCCTTTAACGGGAGCTGCAGGATGACTGGCTTGATTCGGACCCCTCTTCTGACTGTCTTGAGGAACAGATTGTGCAACTAGTACTTTCATTTTCGTGTCTTTCATACGTTTCCTTTCGTGGTCCTGTTCTTCTCTGATTCTATTCTGGTGGTATTGGAGCATCTGTAACATCTGGGACGGGGTATTAGCTTGCCAGGTACTTTCGACTTTCAGAACTCGATTTTTAATTTGTGGACTTGAATTCTCGACTAATTTAGTAACAAAAAGGTGAGCGTATGACTCACTACTGGTCTTGAGGCCACTGTTGATGCTAAAACATTTCTCAAATCTAGAATAAAAATCACTAATGTCTTCGTCTTGTTTCTGTTTACAGGCTGAGATTGCATCCCAGTCTTCCTTTTTCGTTGTTAACAATCTGGGTAAAACTTGAATCAATAATTCAGGTAATTCTTTACATTTATCTCCAAGACCGGTACCTGGTACTCGTGCCTTATCTTCAGCTTCTAGAACTGCCCAATCGATCTTTTTCTCTCCCACCTCCCATTCTTTTTCCTTGAGCTTTTCATACACCCCTGCGGGCAACAGAACCTTTAACATTTTAATTATATCGGGATACGTGTATTCTCCCATACGGAGCATGTCTTTTAATTCTCGGTGGAACCCTGCTGGATCTTTATCATGACAGGGAATTAATTTTTTCATCTCTAAGAGTTCCATCTTTGTGATCGGAGTGTAAACAAACACTCGTTCTAGTTCGCCACCCGTTCCTCTAACTGGGTGGACTTCTCGTAACGGATTCTGTCTCTCCATGTAAAATGGTTTACTTTCTGGGGGTGAGACATGAACAAAATGCGGGTTCAAAAACTTTCTATATTTGTGGCGCTGTTCTAGAATGACACTAATTAAATCGGTACCTAGACCTTTCCATCTATACTGGAGTAACTCGTTCAGGATATCATGTAACGGACCTGGATCAGAGTGCTGACCCTCATACAATGTAATGAGGTGCTGGATCATATACATACCCACCAGTCGTTGCTCGGCTGGGGGCAGTTTCAGAAACATTTGTGCCACTATTTCGTCTGGAAAAGTGGTAGAATCAGTAATCCATCGGACTGCTGATCGGGCTAGTTCTTGTTCATGCATAGTACTTAACTCACTGTAACCGATTCGTGATTTCAGAATGTGATCGGTGGCTTGAAACACTTGTTCTAGAGAACCTTGTTCTGGTGCTGGGTGATGGAAAGTAGACTTGTGTTCTAGGCGTAAATGGCGATCTGGAAATCTAGATTTTCCTACATACGCTATTCTGGCGGGATTCTCGTCCTCTACCTCTTCAGTATCAGAATTACTTTCTTTCTCGCTTACTTGTGCTGCTTTTCGCTGTTCGTGTAACTTTATTACTTCTTTACGGATTTTCTTGTACATACTCTCCATAGCACCGACGGTCTTGTGCTTACCCTCGGCTATATTATCACTCCACCTTGTCAGGATTTTCATTTCGGCCGGATCTTTAGACGGGTAATCTTGCTCTCTTATTAGACAGTTAATCAGAAACTTTAATATCATGAGCTGGATCTCGGCTTTCCTTTGAGACATGGCCTCGCTAATGCTTTCTGGATCATCCCCTGTACGGATGAATCGATATATTCTGTCTAGGTCTTCTTTCATATTCGGTAGGGTGACTAGATACTCGGCCACCTTTCTTACGCGGAATGAATATAAAACCATATTATCCTCGCCTGGGACTGGATCATAGCCGCATTCATTAAGGGTTTTTCTTATTTCTGCTACAGTCTGATGTCTGGGCGTACGCTGTGACGCTTGTGTATGTAATTCGGCTGTCGTTAAACGCTTGTGTGGCGGCGGGGTCTGAGGAGGACCTCCTCCTGCGGCCCCTAAACTAGAATCGTCGACTGATCCTCTTCGTACTAGTGTGGCAGGAAATTGAAATGCGGGCTGAACTGGTATGGCAGGCTGGACCAGGGGGGCCGTAGCAGGTACTGCAAGGGGTGCCCCGGTGTCTGGAGGAACGGGAAGTGCCTGATTTACAGGGACTGGCGGAGCGCGAACAGGATTTACATATTCTGGGACTGTGTCGTCCAAATAGGACGAAATAAAAATATCAGTTGCAGTCGGTTTGTGACGTAGCTTGGTCGGAACTAATGGTGGCGGGAAATTACTGGATGCCTCCGGGGTCGCTTTTGGCAAGCCCTCGGCAAGAAGAGGGTACATACCCTTGATGAGGGCATTCCTCCGTCTGTCTGACTGTTCAGCTTTAACTTGTTCACCTATCTCGATTAATTCTTTTTCTTGTGCTCGTTCTTGAGATTCTCTACTTAATTCTGACTTTCGGATTTCTTTTTCGGTTCTTTTATGAGCTTCTTTGCGCCATAACTCGATGGCATCTTTCTGTGACTGTCTGGCTTTCTTTTTCCATAATGCCTCTTCTACTCTCATGATGCACTCGGCATCCCACGTACCTGATACGGGCCATCTATACTTTTCTTCCAACTCTTTGGTGTACTCTACCCATAAATCTAGATATAATATGGCACTTATGCCATGCTTCTGATACATAAAATGACCTGGACTGTCCCTGGGCGGGACGGGAACTGCTGCTTCCAGCAGACCCTTTCTAGTTTTTAACTGACGTAACTTGGAAAACAAGGGCATGACTGAACTGTAATCTAGACACAATACAATACACAATGAACACGATACTTATTCCCCATTCATACCACGACATTAAAATACATGAAGAACATTTAAAATAACAGTTCGAACAGAAATACCACCTGGAATACGGAACACAGAATACATGAATTTTCTCGAGAACAGAACTGACTAGAACAGAAACTAGATGCACTGCTGAAACAGTACGAAACTTACCGGTCTCATCAAGAGACACGTCAGGACCCGTATCCACCGAAGTGGACACTTCGTTTGTGAGTCTGTGTACCACCAACCCACAGACCAGAGACAATTAGATTGACCCTGTCTAGATACCACCCCAGTAACGGTACTCACCGGGCAGCAAGAACGGAAGGCCTCGGACTGGACTGGACTGCTACGACGACGGACGACGAACTTCGGACTTCAGTTACGGGTGGACCTCCGGATACCTCGGACCTTGGACTCTCGGCTTGGGCTCTGGTCGGGACTCGCCGCGTTCCTCCACCGTCTCGTCTGGATGCTGGACCGCCTCCTCCGTCTCCTCCGTGGGCCTGAGGGATACTTGAAGCAGAAATATCTGCCGGTGCGCAGAAGAGTTCCGTCACGACTGCAGAGGGTCAGGGGGTCGGCGTGGCTTCACCGACGCGTGGGGAAAGGGCAAGTCCCTATTCGGGCGCCATTATGTGGTAAATAAATAAATAATACCCTGTTTTTGAATGCATAAATGAATAACAGATAGCTCAATAAATAAGAGTCAAGATTCGAGGTAGTAGGAGTTTTGCAGGTTTAATACAGCATAAGGACAGGAACAGGACAACCTGCACGGGAACAGAATGGCAGCTGCCGGGGCAGGATCGGGACAAGGGAAGCATAGGAAGGAAGGAAGGATAACTTTTTTAATAACAGTACCTGAGCATATATACATAGCGCAAACACATAGCATTACATTGCAATAGGCGTAGCAGTGGGTGGAGCAAGAGGCGTGACGCGTAGCAGTCGCGAAAGATAAGGGTGAAAAGAGGTGTAACAGGGCGTATACATAGACATGTGATGCAAACGTAACAGAATATGTCATGAATGGGGCGGAACCCATGGAGGGGGCTACCTAAGGAGCCGGGACCTCTAACCTGATGGTGCGCGCAAACTGGCAATGACGTGTTACTAGGAGAAGCTGGGGGCTATGAACTCTGTGCTAGGAGCAGAGACTGAAGTCTGGAGAGTCAGGGCGACATGTACCTAAGCAGTATCTAGTATCTGATGTTTAGGGAACATGTTGATATAAACTAGAAGTCAGGAGGGGAAAGGCTAACAGACTCTAAGACTGGAGCATGTATTATTCTACATGTAGTGCGTGATGAAGAATATTAAATGACCATTAAATGCAGTATTTTTCTTACATAGAGACGTAAAAGCTAGACAATGACGGAAACTATTGATGCGATTCAGTAGCTTAGGAATGCAGAGAAGGAGGACTGAACTGATAACTGGAATCATAACATACTCTTGGCAGATTCAGAGGCAGAGCCAGCCTGAACCGGGCACTGTGAGGCAGGAAGTAAGTGAAGGGTCGAGGATACAGGTGGGGGCTGTATCGCTCCTCAGCGAGGGCTTCAGGAGACAGGAGCTGAATCTGGTGTCCGGGCCCTTTTGAGGCCTAGAAACGGGGACTTTATAATGAAATAACGTGCACACTGAGAAACGTGGCAACGTAGCTTTACATAGGCCTGATATTCGTATTATTCACGAGAACTGGAAACTGGCATACTAGAGGTGGACACAACTATAATTGCGTCTTTAATCAAACATGGGGAATAACATATGCATATTAATCATGCACACATAACATATGATGGATGACACGTAGGGACACAGAACATGGCAAAATTTACTTTTCCACACCTCACGCTTGTTTTAATGAACTTTCACACCCGTGCTTGTGTCTAGCCTGCTCGGGCATTTGGAAACAGTGGCGCGCGCAGGGGCCATTTGTTTTTTAAAATACTTGTTTTGTTAATGTTCGTCCCTGTACCATGCCTTGCTTTCACTTTGATAAAGGCGGCAGGCGCCTTTTATGCACACCGCATTTTTCACCCAGTGTCCTGCTGCACTTAGAACACTGCATTTTTGCACCATGCCCACGCTTTCTGTTTAATAAAGGGGATATGTGCCTTTTATGCACACCGCATTTTTACTCACGCCAGGGTGCTGCAAAGTAATAATGAAAAGATAACTGCTGTGAAAATTTTGGGGAATATACAAAGATTTATAATGACAAAGTTAGGAGTTTATTAACTGCAGGAATCACTGCACGCATAGCATCCACACTAGCCGAGTACAGTCAGGTGCACCGAAACGTAGATTTCTGAGGATGCGCTTAGAACTCCTCTGCCTGTATTCCGGTACTACAAGTTGTCTGTCTTCTTGTTCCATGTGTAGTCTGTCTTCCGGACCTACCCGCTGCCAGTATTCCGGTCTAAAATGACGCCTGTCTTCCGTATTACCTGTCTTCTCATCCCCTGGGTCACCGCTTCCTCATTGCCGGTTTTCCGGTCCCACTGTTGTCTGTCTAGAGTCTTCGTTTCTCAGCGTAAAAAGTTGTTTTTATGACTTGCGGGAGAGGTTGGAGGAGTCGAAATAGTGAAAATGCACAACTTAAAAGACCTAAATAACGAGCTTAAAAAAAAAGGTCGTCTGATACAAAATGATATCGTATTGCCTTCAACGCGCCAACATTCACACTAACAGACTAACCAAGGCCTGAGGGGTGCGCATTGCTGGGGTGGACTTTCCTGCTGCTTCCAGCCAGGCCTCTTCGTTGAGCACCAGATCCCACCAAGTGCTCAGAGGAGATTCAGCTCGCAATGTGCCAACTTTCCAGCCCTTGGAATATTCCACTTTTCTGCCTATTTTTAGCATCTGCAGGTTACCCATGTAATATAAATAGACCTGAGAGGGGCGGAAGTGGTGGGCCCCGGTCGCCTGCCTGCGGCTGCCTCTGCTTCCAATTTATAAGGCTGTCTTCTGATTGCTGATATGGAGTCCAGAGCTGAGCATGCTTGACGGCTTCCAAGGGGTGGTCCTTTCTGTGGCACATGGCTAGCACTGGCTTATGATATGAACAACAATGGTTCCCTCAGGGGAAGAATTAACCCCTTCCATGCTTCGGACAAACTCCTTTAGCTAAATACTTTTTACCATCCAGTATGTACTTAAACAGTTACATTCATTCACTGTATTCTTACTTCTATTATACAAGTAAATCATTTTTCAACATAGCGCAGTGCAAGTGAATTGTGACAGTGGTGAACCAGATGTGCACAGTGCTATAAATAAAACATATACACAGAACAAGGAGCTGATATGAATGCAGACTTTCATAGCATGACTCGAACTGAGAGTACACTGTGTGCATAAATGTAATTAATGTCAGTCCATTAGTGTGGTTGTTGATGTTTTGGCCCTCGAGAAATTACTTGAAGGAGGATCGGGCACCCACTCAGCCTCGGAACACTTTCACGGTGCTCAGTCGCCCGCTGGGATGTTTACTGACGGATGGAGGCTCTAATCTCCTACAGCACGGACATCGCCGAGGGGCATCAGAGAGCGTATGTATATTTTTTTAATAATTGTTGCAAGTGAAAATAGTACAAACGCAGCATTTCCCGTCCGTTGTAGCTTCTTTTTAACTTTGGCTTTCCCTCTTGCCGCTTCATGTTAGGAGCCCTCCTCCCACCCTCCAAGCACAAACGCAGTTCTCAGCACACATGTTTAGGTCTCACCTAGCGAAAGCAGCGCATGCTCTGCACTCGCTATGGCGAGTACCTTTTGTAATCGATTCTCCGAAAGCCTTACATGCACGCACAGGGATGGACAAAGATGCTGCTCGCGCCATTTGTCAAACAGCATGCACGTACATGTAAGGACAGTAGAAAGTCCACCGCCATCTTTTGATAACGCGCGCTTTCACTTTAAACACGGTTTAAAGCGTACTTTGGTGAAAATTAGTGAAAAAAGTTAGAGTAAAATAATCATTTTGAGTGATCAGAGGTAGGGTAGCCCTGAAACGAGCTTTTGGGTTCTGTGGCTGATTTAGGTACCTACAAGAAGGTTCCAATGCACAGTCTTAAATTCAGGAGGAATATTCTATTCCCCTCATCTGAGAAGTGCACACCATCTCCTCTGTAGATATCTTGCATGTTGTAACACAAGTTATTGTTGTATATTGAACCCATTCCATAGTCTCTCATGTAAGCAGAAACAGATTTATTCACATGTTTCCGTGCTTTCTCAAATTGTGGACAAAATTGGTTGGACCACATCCATTTCTGTCTTTGGCATATATTGGAATATACCAAGGCAGTTTGTGGAAAAAGTGCCATCAATTGCTCAAAGGTGTCCTTCAAAAGCATTTCCAGACCTACCCCAGTCAAAGTGCCTAAGTCATTTCCACCACAGTGCAGAATTATGAGGTGAGGGTGTGGCAGATGCAAAAAGGTTTTCACCAATGGTATCAATTGGTGACATCTCAATCCTCTCTGGCCAATCCACTTGATGTCCACATTTGGTAAATCAAGGTTGTGAAAATTCCTGATAGCTGCGTATCTTTGAGCCCAGTGGATGTAGCTATGTCCAATAATCCAGACAGAATACATGGTGAGAGGAGGTTCTGGTGCAGTCAGATGAAGTGTGGAAATAAAATGGCAGTTGGAACAGTAGGAGTTTGCAACAAAAAAAAACGGTGGAGTTTCAGTGCTCTTGAATCACAAGCAATGATTGGTGGATTCAGATAGTTGAAAACTGAAAGTTAGGGTGCATGGTTCTGTTCTGTGAAAGAAGTAATTTGAATGGTTAAGAAAAAGTCATTTAAAGAAACATTGCACTGGATAAGCTGGTGTATTGAGAGGTCAAACATTTTTGCTGAGTTCATTTGCAACATTGTAGAATACATTTTTAAACCTGAGAGGTCAGTGAGGAGGGAGTTGCTATGGTAACAGGCAAAAAGGGCTGAGGGGGGAAGGGTGTTGGTTTTGAAATAGTGAGGGAAGAGTTTTAATTGGTTAACATGAGGAATATGTGTGTAGAATTAGAGGTTTTCTGTGCCATTCATGGTTGCAGTGTCTGGAGTGCATACCTTTTGCTCTGCTAAAGAAATATTGGTGTGTGTGTCTGACACTGTTCTCAATCTCCCAAAGCATTTGTAAAGGTGAGTAATGATTCATTTAATATAGATAAAGACTTGTATGCTCTATGGAGAAGATTTGGAAGCACATTTTGGTGTGGTTTTTTAATGTTGCTTTGTGTCATGTTTTTTGATAATGCTTGGTAAAAAGATTTTGCTGCATAGAGAAATTGTATTTTGAAAATTGTGAAGTTTCAGTGGTGACATGGAATGCTTGTACATAGGACCTGTGCTGTGTTTCTTAAATGTGATGTGTAAAACAATTTTGGGGAACATGAATGGCTTTTACATTTTTGAGAAGGAATAAATAGTGTCTGCATGATTAAAGAAATAAATTTGAACCTTTCAGAATGATGTCACCTGTATTAACTCAGATTAGGAAGCAGATTGAGCTTCTTTCTTGTTGGTTTGTGTCATGTTTTTTGATAATGCTTGGTATTAACATTTACAAGATAGAGGAATTGTATTTTGTAAAATAGTGATGTTTCAGTAGTGAAATTGAATGCTTGTACATAGGACCTGCGCACTGTTTCTTAAATGTTATTTAAAAAACGATTTTGGGGCAAATGAATGGCTTTTACATTTTTGAGAAGGAATAAATAGTGTCTGCATGATTGAATAAATATATTTGAACCTTTCACAATCATGTCATCTGTGTTACCTCAGATTAGGAAGCAGATTGTGCTTTTTTCTTGTTGGTTTGTGTCATGGTTTTTGATAATGTTTGGTAACAATGTTTGCAAGAGAGCGGAATTGTATTTTGTAAAATAGTGAGGTTTCAGTAGTGAAATGGAATGCTTGTACATAGCACCTGCGCTCCTCTGTTTCTTAAATCTTATTTAAAAAACGATTTTGGGGCAAATGAATGGGTTTTACATTTTTGAGAAGGAATAAATAGTGTCTGCATGATTAAATAAATATATTTGAACTTTTCACAATGATGTCACCTGTGTTACCTCTGATTAGGAAGCAGATTGAGATTCTTTCTTGTTGGTTTGTGTCATGTTTTTTGATAATGCTTGGTATCAACATTTGCAAGAGAGAGGAATTGTATTTTCTAAAATAGTGATGTTTCAGTAGTGAAATTGAATGCTTGTACATAGGACGAGCACTCTGTTTCTTAAATGTTATTCGAAAAATGATTTTGGTGCAAATGAATAGGTTTTACATTTTTGAGAAGGAATAAATAGTGTCTGCAAGATTAAATAGATATATTTGAACCTTTCACAATGATGTCACCTGTGTTTCCTCAGATTAGGAAGTAGATTGAGCAGATGAGGTGAGGCATGTCCAGTGGTGCAGAGGAGGTGAGGCCTGTGTCCAAAAGTGCAGTGGAGAGGACTCACCTCCTCTGACCCTTGGACAAGCCTCACCTCCTCCGTGCCCCCTGGACAAGCCTCAATGTTTTGGGTATAATTGATGGTAACAGGGTGCAAATGAGGTGAGGCCTGTCCAGGGGTGTAGATGAGATGAGGCCTGTCCAGGGGTGCAGATGAGGTGAGGCCTGTTCAGGGTTGCAGATGAGGTGAGGCTTGTTCAGGATTGCAGATGAGGTGAGGCTTGTCCACGGGTGCAGAGGAGATGAGGTCTGTGTTCAAGAGTGTAGTGGGAGAGAGGCCTGTCTAGGGGTGTAAAGGAGGTGAGGCCTGTGTCTAAGAGTGCAGTGGGGGAGAGGCTTCATGAAGTCCAGTCCACTGCCCTCTTAGACACTGGCCTCAACACCTCTGCTCCACAGGACAGGCCTGACCTCATCTGCACTCCTGGTCAGGTCTCACCTCATCTGCATCCTGTTACCATCTATTATACCCAATAGATTGAGGCGTGTCCAGGGGGCACAGAGGAGGTGAGGCTTGTCTAGGGGTCAGAGGAGGTGAGTCCTGTCCACAGCACTCTTCGACACAGGACTTACCTCCACTGCACCCCTGGACAGGCCTCACCTCATCTGCACAATCTGCTTACTAATCGAATGCTTGTACATAGGACGAGCGCTCTGTTTCTTAAATGTTATTGGAAAAATGATTTTGGGGCAAATGAATAGCTTTTACATTTTTGAGAAGGAATAAATAGTGTCTGCAAGATTAAATAGATATATTTGAACCTTTCACAATCATGTCACCTGTGTTTCCTCAGATTAGGAAGTAGATTGTGCAGATGAGGTGAGGCATGTCCAGGGGTGCAGAGGAGGTGAGGCCTGTATCCAAGAGTGCAGTGGAGAGGACTCACCTCCTCTGACCCTTGGACAAGCCTCACCTCCTCCGTGCCCCCTGGACAGGCCTCAATGTATTGGGTATAATTGATGGTGACAGGGTGCAGATGAGGTGAGGCCTGTCCAGGGGTGTAGATGAGGTGAGGCCTGTCCAGGGGTGCAAATGAGGTGAGGCCTGTCCAGGGGTGCAAATGAGGTGAGGCCTGTTCAGGATTGCAGATGAGGTGAGGCTTGTCCACGGGTGCAGAGGAGATGAGGTCTGTGTTCAAGAGTGTAGTGGGAGAGAGGCCTGTCTAGGGGTGTAAAGGAGGTGAGGCCTGTGTCTAAGAGTGCAGTGGGGGAGAGGCTTCATGAAGTCCAGTCCACTGCCCTCTTAGACACTGGCCTCAACACCTCTGCTCCACAGGACAGGCCTGACCTCATCTGCACTCCTGGTCAGGTCTCACCTCATCTGCATCCTGTTACCATCTATTATACCCAATAGATTGAGGCGTGTCCAGGGGGCACAGAGGAGGTGAGGCTTGTCTAGGGGTCAGAGGAGGTGAGTCCTGTCCACAGCACTCTTCGACACAGGACTTACCTCCTCTGCACCCCTGGACAGGCCTCACCTCATCTGCACAATCTGCTTACTAATCGAATGCTTGTACATAGGACGAGCGCTCTGTTTCTTAAATGTTATTGGAAACACGATTTTGGGGCAAATGAATAGCTTTTACATTTTTGAGAAGGAATAAATAGTGAGTGCAGATGAGGTCAGGCCTGTCCTGGGGAGCAGAGGTGTTGAGGCCAGTGTCTAAGAGGGCAGTGGACTGGACTTCATGAAGCCTCTCCCCCATCTGCACAATCTGCTTACTAATCTAAGGAGCGGTAATTGCAAACACAACAGTGATGGACAGAATGTGGATCAATGTCACACATTCACCCCAGTCCAAAGATCTGGGCCCAAATCCATCGTTTTTCCACTCCACACCACCCTGGGTTAGACAATGGCGATATGCAAATCAGCGCTGACCCTGTGCCCCATGGGAACAGTCCAGTCCGAACTACAAAAGCCATGTCCTTCCCAGAACGGAAACAAGCATCCGAGGACCGGCCCGGTTTCGAGGTAACACCTCTCATCAACCCGGCTAGCTTGATTCCAGTGGTGTGGAGTGCCTGGGACTCACGTCTGAGCATCCCCAGTACACTTAGAGCGGTAATTGCAAACACAACAGTGATGGACAGAATGTGGATCAATGTCACACATTCACCCCAGTCCAAAGATCTGGGCCCAAATCCATCGTTTTTCCACTCCACACCACCCTGGGTTAGACAATGGCGATATGCAAATCAGCGCTGACCCTGTGCCCCATGGGAACAGTCCAGTCCGAACTACAAAAGCCATGTCCTTCCCAGAACGGAAACAAGCCTCCGAGGACCGGCCCGGTTTCGAGGTAACACCTCTCATCAGCCCGGCTAGCTTGATTCCAGTGGTGTGGAGTGCCTGGGACTCACGTCTGAGCATCCCCAGTACACTTAGAGCGGTAATTGCAAACACAACAGTGATGGACAGAATGTGGATCAATGTCACACATTCACCCCAGTCCAAAGATCTGGGCCCAAATCCATCGTTTTTCCACTCCACACCACCCTGGGTTAGACAATGGCGATATGCAAATCAGCGCTGACCCTGTGCCCCATGGGAACAGTCCAGTCCGAACTACAAAAGCCATGTCCTTCCCAGAACGGAAACAAGCATCCGAGGACCGGCCCGGTTTCGAGGTAACACCTCTCATCAGCCCGGCTAGCTTGATTCCAGTGGTGTGGAGTGCCTGGGACTCACGTCTGAGCATCCCCAGTACACTTAGAGCGGTAATTGCAAACACAACAGTGATGGACAGAATGTGGATCAATGTCACACATTCACCCCAGTCCAAAGATCTGGGCCCAAATCCATCGTTTTTCCACTCCACACCACCCTGGGTTAGACAATGGCGATATGCAAATCAGCGCTGACCCTGTGCCCCATGGGAACAGTCCAGCCCGAACTACAAAAGCCATGTCCTTCCCAGAACGGAAACAAGCATCCGAGGACCGGCCCGGTTTCGAGGTAACACCTCATCAGCCCGGCTAGCTTGATTCCAGTGGTGTGGAGTGCCTGGGACTCACGTCTGAGCATCCCCAGTACACTTAGAGCGGTAATTGCAAACACAACAGTGATGGACAGAATGTGGATCAATGTCACACATTCACCCCAGTCCAAAGATCTGGGCCCAAATCCATCGTTTTTCCACTCCACACCACCCTGGGTTAGACAATGGCGATATGCAAATCAGCGCTGACCCTGTGCCCCATGGGAACAGTCCAGTCCGAACTACAAAAGCCATGTCCTTCCCAGAACGGAAACAAGCATCCGAGGACCGGCCCGGTTTCGAGGTAACACCTCTCATCAGCCCGGCTAGCTTGATTCCAGTGGTGTGGAGTGCCTGGGACTCACGTCTGAGCATCCCCAGTACACTTAGAGCGGTAATTGCAAACACAACAGTGATGGATCAATGTCACACATTCACCCCAGTCCAAAGATCTGGGCCCAAATCCATCGTTTTTCCACTCCACACCACCCTGGGTTAGACAATGGCGATATGCAAATCAGCGCTGACCCTGTGCCCCATGGGAACAGTCCAGTCCGAACTACAAAAGCCATGTCCTTCCCAGAACGGAAACAAGCATCCGAGGACCGGCCCGGTTTCGAGGTAACACCTCTCATCAGCCCGGCTAGCTTGATTCCAGTGGTGTGGAGTGCCTGGGACTCACGTCTGAGCATCCCCAGTACACTTAGAGCGGTAATTGCAAACACAACAGTGATGGACAGAATGTGGATCAATGTCACACATTCACCCCAGTCCAAAGATCTGGGCCCAAATCCATCGTTTTTCCACTCCACACCACCCTGGGTTAGACAATGGCGATATGCAAATCAGCGCTGACCCTGTGCCCCATGGGAACAGTCCAGTCCGAACTACAAAAGCCATGTCCTTCCCAGAACGGAAACAAGCATCCGAGGACCGGCCCGGTTTCGAGGTAACACCTCTCATCAGCCCGGCTAGCTTGATTCCAGTGGTGTGGAGTGCCTGGGACTCACGTCTGAGCATCCCCAGTACACTTAGAGCGGTAATTGCAAACACAACAGTGATGGACAGAATGTGGATCAATGTCACACATTCACCCCAGTCCAAAGATCTGGGCCCAAATCCATCGTTTTTCCACTCCACACCACCCTGGGTTAGACAATGGCGATATGCAAATTCAGCGCTGACCCTGTGCCCCATGGGAACAGTCCAGTCCGAACTACAAAAGCCATGTCCTTCCCAGAACGGAAACAAGCATCCGAGGACCGGCCCGGTTTCGAGGTAACACCTCTCATCAGCCCGGCTAGCTTGATTCCAGTGGTGTGGAGTGCCTGGGACTCACGTCTGAGCATCCCCAGTACACTTGAAGCGGTAATTGCAAACACAACAGTGATGGACAGAATGTGGATCAATGTCACACATTCACCCCAGTCCAAAGATCTGGGCCCAAATCCATCGTTTTTCCACTCCACACAACCCTGGGTTAGACAATGGCGATATGCAAATCAGCGCTGACCCTGTGCCCCATGGGAACAGTCCAGTCCGAACTACAAAAGCCATGTCCTTCCCAGAACGGAAACAAGCATCCGAGGACCGGCCCGGTTTCGAGGTAACACCTCTCATCAGCCCGGCTAGCTTGATTCCAGTGGTGTGGAGTGCCTGGGACTCACGTCTGAGCATCCCCAGTACACTTAGAGCGGTAATTGCAAACACAACAGTGATGGACAGAATGTGGATCAATGTCACACATTCACCCCAGTCCAAAGATCTGGGCCCAAATCCATCGTTTTTCCACTCCACACCACCCTGGGTTAGACAATGGCGATATGCAAATCAGCGCTGACCCTGTGCCCCATGGGAACAGTCCAGTCCGAACTACAAAAGCCATGTCCTTCCCAGAACGGAAACAAGCATCCGAGGACCGGCCCGGTTTCGAGGTAACACCTCTCATCAGCCCGGCTAGCTTGATTCCAGTGGTGTGGAGTGCCTGGGACTCACGTCTGAGCATCCCCAGTACACTTAGAGCGGTAATTGCAAACACAACAGTGATGGACAGAATGTGGATCAATGTCACACATTCACCCCAGTCCAAAGATCTGGGCCCAAATCCATCATTTTTCCACTCCACACCACCCTGGGTTAGACAATGGCGATATGCAAATCAGCGCTGACCCTGTGCCCCATGGGAACAGTCCAGTCCGAACTACAAAAGCCATGTCTTTCCCAGAACGGAAACAAGCATCCGAGGACCGGCCCGGTTTCGAGGTAACACCTCTCATCAGCCCGGCTAGCTTGATTCCAGTGGTGTGGAGTGCCTGGGACTCACGTCTGAGCATCCCCAGTACACTTAGAGCGGTAATTGCAAACACAACAGTGATGGACAGAATGTGGATCAATGTCACACATTCACCCCAGTCCAAAGATCTGGGCCCAAATCCATCGTTTTTCCACTCCACACCACCCTGGGTTAGACAATGGCGATATGCAAATCAGCGCTGACCCTGTGCCCCATGGGAACAGTCCAGTCCGAACTACAAAAGCCATGTCCTTCCCAGAACGGAAACAAGCATCCGAGGACCGGCCCGGTTTCGAGGTAACACCTCTCATCAGCCCGGCTAGCTTGATTCCAGTGGTGTGGAGTGTCTGGGACTCACGTCTGAGCATCCCCAGTACACTTAGAGCGGTAATTGCAAACACAACAGTGATGGATCAATGTCACACATTCACCCCAGTCCAAAGATCTGGGCCCAAATCCATCGTTTTTCCACTCCACACCACCCTGGGTTAGACAATAGCGATATGCAAATCAGCGCTGACCCTGTGCCCCATGGGAACAGTCCAGTCCGAACTACAAAAGCCATGTCCTTCCCAGAACGGAAACAAGCATCCGAGGACCGGCCCGGTTTCGAGGTAACACCTCTCATCAGCCCGGCTAGCTTGATTCCAGTGGTGTGGAGTGCCTGGGACTCACGTCTGAGCATCCCCAGTACACTTAGAGCGGTAATTGCAAACACAACAGTGATGGACAGAATGTGGATCAATGTCACACATTCACCCCATTCCAAAGATCTGGGCCCAAATCCATCGTTTTTCCACTCCACACCACCCTGGGTTAGACAATGGCGATATGCAAATCAGCGCTGACCCTGTGCCCCATGGGAACAGTCCAGTCCGAACTACAAAAGCCATGTCCTTCCCAGAACGGAAACAAGCATCCGAGGACCGGCCCGGTTTCGAGGTAACACCTCTCATCAGCCTGGCTAGCTTGATTCCAGTGGTGTGGAGTGCCTGGGACTCACGTCTGAGCATCCCCAGTACACTTAGAGCGGTAATTGCAAACACAACAGTGATGGACAGAATGTGGATCAATGTCACACATTCACCCCAGTCCAAAGATCTGGGCCCAAATCCATCGTTTTTCCACTCCACACCACCCTGGGTTAGACAATGGCGATATGCAAATTCAGCGCTGACCCTGTGCCCCATGGGAACAGTCCAGTCCGAACTACAAAAGCCATGTCCTTCCCAGAACGGAAACAAGCATCCGAGGACCGGCCCGGTTTCGAGGTAACACCTCTCATCAGCCCGGCTAGCTTGATTCCAGTGGTGTGGAGTGCCTGGGACTCACGTCTGAGCATCCCCAGTACACTTAGAGCGGTAATTGCAAACACAACAGTGATGGACAGAATGTGGATCAATGTCACACATTCACCCCAGTCCAAAGATCTGGGCCCAAATCCATCGTTTTTCCACTCCACACCACCCTGGGTTAGACAATGGCGATATGCAAATCAGCGCTGACCCTGTGCCCCATGGGAACAGTCCAGTCCAAACTACAAAAGCCATGTCCTTCCCAGAACGGAAACAAGCATCCGAGGACCGGCCCGGTTTCGAGGTAACACCTCTCATCAGCCCGGCTAGCTTGATTCCAGTGGTGTGGAGTGCCTGGGACTCACGTCTGAGCATCCCCAGTACACTTAGAGCGGTAATTGCAAACACAACAGTGATGGACAGAATGTGGATCAATGTCACACATTCACCCCAGTCCAAAGATCTGGGCCCAAATCCATCGTTTTTCCACTCCACACCACCCTGGGTTAGACAATGGCGATATGCAAATCAGCGCTGACCCTGTGCCCCATGGGAACAGTCCAGTCCGAACTACAAAAGCCATGTCCTTCCCAGAACGGAAACAAGCATCCGAGGACCGGCCCGGTTTCGAGGTAACACCTCTCATCAGCCCGGCTAGCTTGATTCCAGTGGTGTGGAGTGCCTGGGACTCACGTCTGAGCATCCCCAGTACACTTAGAGCGGTAATTGCAAACACAACAGTGATGGATCAATGTCACACATTCACCCCAGTCCAAAGATCTGGGCCCAAATCCATCGTTTTTCCACTCCACACCACCCTGGGTTAGACAATGGCGATATGCAAATCAGCGCTGACCCTGTGCCCCATGGGAACAGTCCAGTCCGAACTACAAAAGCCATGTCCTTCCCAGAACGGAAACAAGCATCCGAGGACCGGCCCGGTTTCGAGGTAACACCTCTCATCAGCCCGGCTAGCTTGATTCCAGTGGTGTGGAGTGCCTGGGACTCACGTCTGAGCATCCCCAGTACACTTAGAGCGGTAATTGCAAACACAACAGTGATGGACAGAATGTGGATCAATGTCACACATTCACCCCAGTCCAAAGATCTGGGCCCAAATCCATCGTTTTTCCACTCCACACCACCCTGGGTTAGACAATGGCGATATGCAAATCAGCGCTGACCCTGTGCCCCATGGGAACAGTCCAGTCCGAACTACAAAAGCCATGTCCTTCCCAGAACGGAAACAAGCATCCGAGGACCGGCCCGGTTTCGAGGTAACACCTCTCATCAGCCCGGCTAGCTTGATTCCAGTGGTGTGGAGTGCCTGGGACTCACGTCTGAGCATCCCCAGTACACTTAGAGCGGTAATTGCAAACACAACAGTGATGGACAGAATGTGGATCAATGTCACACATTCACCCCAGTCCAAAGATCTGGGCCCAAATCCATCGTTTTTCCACTCCACACCACCCTGGGTTAGACAATGGCGATATGCAAATTCAGCGCTGACCCTGTGCCCCATGGGAACAGTCCAGTCCGAACTACAAAAGCCATGTCCTTCCCAGAACGGAAACAAGCATCCGAGGACCGGCCCGGTTTCGAGGTAACACCTCTCATCAGCCCGGCTAGCTTGATTCCAGTGGTGTGGAGTGCCTGGGACTCACGTCTGAGCATCCCCAGTACCCTTAGAGCGGTAATTGCAAACACAACAGTGATGGACAGAATGTGGATCAATGTCACACATTCACCCCAGTCCAAAGATCTGGGCCCAAATCCATCGTTTTTCCACTCCACACCACCCTGGGTTAGACAATGGCGATATGCAAATCAGCGCTGACCCTGTGCCCCATGGGAACAGTCCAGTCCGAACTACAAAAGCCATGGCACAGGGTCAGCGCTGATTTGCATATCGCCATTGTCTAACCCAGGGTGGTGTGGAGTGGAAAAACAATGGATTTGGGCCCAGATCTTTGGACTGGGGTGAATGTGTGACATTGATCCACATTCTGTCCATCATTGTTGTGTTTGCAATTACCGCTCTAAGTGTACTGGGGATGCTGAGACGTGAGTCCCAGGCTCTCCACACCACTGGAATCAAGCTAGCCGGGCTGAAGAGAGGTGTTACCTCGAAACCGGGCCGGTCCTCGGATGCTTGTTTCTGTTCTGGGAAGGACATGGCTTTTGTAGTTCGGACTGGACTGTTCCCATGGGGCACAGGGTCAGCGCTGATTTGCATATCGCCATTGTCTAACCCAGGGTGGTGTGGAGTGGAAAAACGATGGATTTGGGCCCAGATCTTTGGACTGGGGTGAATGTGTGACATTGATCCACATTCTGTCCATCATTGTTGTGTTTGCAGTTACCGCTCTAAGTGTACTGGTGTTGCTCAGACGTGAGTCCCAGGCACTCCACACCACTGGAATCAAGCTAGCCGGGCTGAAGAGAGGTGTTACCTCGAAACCGGGCCAGTCCTCGGATGCTTGTTTCTGTTCTGGGAAGGACATGGCTTTTGTAGTTCGGACTGGACTGTTCCCATGGGGCACAGGGTCACCGCTGATTTGCATATCGCCATTGACTAACCCAGGGTGGTGTGGAGTGGAAAAACAATGGATTTGGGCCCAGATCTTTGGACTGGGGTGAATGTGTGACATTGATCCACATTCTGTCCATCATTGTTGTGTTTACTAATCTAAGGAAACACAGGTGACATGATTGTGAAATGTGCTAATATATGTTTTTTAATCATGCAGATACTATCTAATCCTTGTCAATAATGTAAAACCAATTCATGTGCCCAAAATATTTTTTAAAATAACATTTACAAAACAGAGCACAGGTCATATGTATAAGCATTTCATTACACTACCGAAACCTCACTCATTTACAAAATACAATTCCTTTATGCACCAACATTTCTTTACCAAGCATTATCAAGAATGCATTAGTCTCTATTATATTCTCTTCCTGACTTACTCTATTTTTCCACCTGTCCCCTTCTAACCCCCTCTCTCTGACTTATTCCTTTTTACATCCTGACTCTGTGTTACACTCTCTTACACTCTCTCTTTGACTTACTTTCTCTTACACCCTGTCTCTAATTTATTCCCTCTCTTTTTTACAGCAATTTGTAAGTCATACTCTCTCTTACATCCTCTTCCTGATTTACTCTGTCTTACAACCTTTCTCTTTGTAACATTCTCTCCCTGACTTACTCCCTATTACACCTTTTGTCTGTTTTAACCCTCTCTCCCTCTTTCTGACTTTTTTATTCTCTTCCTCTCTTCCTGTTACACCCTCTGTCTGACTTACTCCTTGTTACATCCTCTCTCTGATTTACTTCCTCTTACACCCACTCTCAAACTTACTCTCTCTCTCTCCCTTTTACAGCCTCTCTCTGTTTTAGTCTCTTTTACATCCTCTCCCATTCTAAAACCCTCTCTGTGTCTTACATCCTCTTACACCCTTTCCCTGTCTTCCACCCTGTTACACCCTTTTTCTGACTTACTCCCTTTCTTTGACTTACTCCCTCTCCCTATTACATCCTTTCTCTGTCTTACAACATATTATACACTCTCTCTGTCTTACTCCTTCTCTATGTTTTACTCCCTCTACCTGTTTCTTTGTCTGACTCTCTCTGTCTCTTTGTGTTACTTCCTCTAGCTCTTTTTCTCTGTCTTACTCCTAGTTACATAGTTGCTGTGGTATAAACTTAGATATGTTGTAAACTAGTGTTTATATCGTTTGCTTATTGTCATTGCTTTGTTGTTTGGTAATAGTGGTCTATAATGTGTTATTTTTTTCTTTACCACAGATTGAAATCAAGATTTCTATAGTAAGGAAATATGCCCTCAAGGCAGAGGAGAAGGAAAGATGCCAAGCGGAAAAAATCAAAAACAGCAACGGAATAAAAGCACTCCCCTACAACAAATACTTCAAAAAACACAAAAAAGCTCCTGGTAAGACAACTTAGTCTTTTTTTCGGAACATATGTAGATAAAAAAAAATGTTAATGGAAATGTGAATATACAGAAGGAGAGAGCAAATTTGAAAAAGAAGGAGAGGCCCCCCAAAAATGTTAATACTGGAGCAGGAAAGAACAGTATGTATAGGAATAGAAGGCAAAACCAATTTAGGGACATTCGTAGACGAATGTTTCGTAATAGGGTAGTTTTACATTTGTTAAAAAATATTAAGAAAGGTAAACAGAGAGCTGCTTTTTACAAGAAAAAGAAAAGTGTAGAGAAGATTGTTGATCAGGCTTTTGAAGTTAAGAAAAAATTATGTATTTTAGTAATCAATAGAATTAGGATACTTAACAAGGCAATTGATGTTTTCTAATCAAACAGTAGATGCAAAAGAATAATTAATCTGACTCATTTTTGTAAAAAAAAATCTGGAGAATGGATGCATAGTTCAAGTTGTGAGCCATTTTTTAATGAGGAGAGTTACTTCCAGGAGAATGTTTTGGTGCATGCAGTTGACACCAGTGGTCGAGCATATGAGGTGAAAGACGGTTGTCCGATTGAAAAAGAGAAACTTGTGTCAAGAGATGCAGAGGAGGTGTTAGCTGATGAAGTTTTAGGGAGACGTACTAAGGGTCCTGTGTACACTTGGAAGTGTAGTAGTATTTGTAGTGTGCGACAGGATTCAATCGATTTGCTTCATAATTTCTTACGTACATATAGTAAGAAAAGTCTAAAACAGAAAATGAAGATGTTGCAAGACTTAGATCCTTGCAGAGTGAGAGAAAACACAGGTTTGCATGGGCATTCACTGGCTTGTCTTTCTAGAAAAGTATGTCAGAGTGTTTTTCATCATTTTAGGATGTTAGCAGTGCATCATACTAAAATGAGGAAATTAGTGAGAAGGTTGAATTATGCAAAAAGTCCAGTACTTAAGCTTCAACAGTTAAACAGTGCTCTCTTGCATGGAACTGAATTAGATGTGAAGAACATTTGTGAAGAAATTGAGTTAAGTTACTTTGGTGAAAAAGAGGACAGTGTACAAATTGACACAGTAATAGAAGGTAATGTGGAAGACAATGTACAGATTTCAAGTACAGAAAAGTTTGACCAGGAAATTTCCAAGTTTAAGGTGAAATCAAGTGAAAGGCCAAATTTTAGTTGTGTGTGTTGTCGACGAACTCATTATAAGCAGCAGACTAGATTAGTTGATTTATATATAAAAAGCGAAAAGGTAAATAATAATGAGTGGAAGGATTTTGCAACTTATTTGTTGGTAGAAAATTGTTTTGATTTGGGTTCCGATCAACGTATTTGTAAATATTGTTATAATAAATTAAATGAAAACAGAATGCCTGCTAGAGCTGTTCATAATAATCTGGAGTTGGTAGACATTCCTTCTGAATTGATGGATTTAAATACCTATGAGTCTATTCTAATTCAATGTGTGCATCCTGTTCAGGCTATTGTTCGCATGGAGCCTAAGATAGGGAAATTGCCTCCTTCAGATTTACAGAGAGGATTAAAAGGAAGAGTTGTTTATTTGCCTCTAGATTTCAAGAAAAATATTGATACAATTGGTGTAGAAAAAGTGGAAGAGGAACCTCTGGTTATTCTAGTTAATGGGGTTCCGACAAAGAGTAAGAAAATCTGGCAAGATTTAGTGGATGTTAGGAAAGTCAAAAAGGCAACGTTGTATTTGGTCAAAAACAATGAGTACTACAAACATGTATGTGTTGGAGCAGAGGAAACAGTTGCAGAAGACAGTGAATGTTCAGCCGGCCAAATTGAAAAAGTTGATGTGTCTAGAAGTGAAAAAATATATGAACATTATACTGTTCATCCTTTGCATTCCAAAGAAGTAATGGGGAATGCAATTGACTTGTTTCAAATGAAAGCAGCAAAAGGAAGTCCCATTAGTGTATGGGAAGAAAGTTTGGAAGCTCGTTGTTTTCCACAGTTATTTCCAACAGGTCAAGGTGGACGATATGACGATCGACCACTTCAAATTCCTGCATCTGAATACCGGACTTTAAGATTATATGCTGAAGATCCAAGGTTTCGTCAATGCATTCCGTATTTGTTTCATCTACTGTATGAAAGTGACTTGTCTGGGCTTTCTTATGCAGTGAACCATATACTGAAAAGTGGACCACATCTGCAAAATGTTTCGGCGAGGGACTTTATGGACAAAGTCAATCTGCAAGACAGTATTTTGGAATCTCAGCTAATCAATCTCATGGCATGTCAGCGTGGTACAAACGAGTATTGGTTCCGTCGTCATGGGGAATTGAAATGTATGCTAAGAAACTTAGGAACTCCTACATGGTTCCTCACTCTTAGCTGTGCTGAGTATGCATGGGACGACTTACTTCAATTTCTACAAGAGGCAAACGCAAACATACAAAATTTAGAATTCAAAACACCTGGAGAACTGTGTTCTTTGGATCCAGTGAATGTATGCAGATATTTCAATCATAGATTTGAAGCTATGATGTCTTATTACCAACAAAAAAATCCTCCCCTTGGAGAGGTTTTGGATTTCTTTTGGAGAAAAGAGTATCAAGCGAGAGGTGCTCCTCACATACATATGTTGTTATGGATTAAAGATGCACCCAAATTTGAAACAGATTCGGATGACACAGTGATGAGTTTCATTGAAGAGTATTCAACATGTGCTGTTCCGAAAACTACCGAAGAAAACAGTTTAAGGCAAAAAGTTTTACGCTTTCAATCCCATCGTTGTGGAAAGTACTGTCGTCGAAAATTCAGATCAAGGACAAGTTCTACACAAAATGTCGTTTCGGGTTTCCACGACCAGTGATTTCTAAAGGAAGAGTAAATAATTTGATGTCTTCTCTGCGACATACTCTGACGAGGAAATCACCAAAAAATACATACAATTTAAAATGAAACGAAGAGTTCAAGTACATCAACGACTACAACCCAGTGATTTTGTCCATGTGGAATGCTAACATGGATATTCAGTTCGTTGCTGACAACTCTATTGCTGTGGCTCGATATGTGACGTCTTACATAACAAAAAAAGAAAAGACAGAACTGAAGGAAATGTGGGAGGACATTTCACATGAAAAGAGTATAAGTAAAAAATTATACAGTTTCAGTCTGAAGATGTTGTCGCATCGAGAAATTGGAGCATATGAATGTTCTGATCGGTTATCATCAGCAAGTCTCTATGCCAAATCTCGAACAATTATTTGGGCGAGTCTAGGTCTTCCTGCAACACGAAACCGAGTTTTGAAATCTGTACAAGAAATTGAGTATTTGGCGGAGAAAGAACCAGACAGTACAGATATTTTGAAGACAAACATGTTGGATACATACTATCCAAATAGAAGTAGTCATCTTGAGAACAGTTGTTTGTATGAAGTTCTGCAAAACTATAGTTATAAGAGGAACATCACAGAAGATATCAATAATGGAATATATGCTGTCATTGGGTGTGAAGGATGTCTAGTGAAGCAGAGAAAAGGCCATTTGATTAATCATCGAAAATTGAGTTGCGAATTTTCAGACAAAAGGGAATTTTACTATTTAGCTCTTTTGCAACTCTTTAAGCCATGGCGTACAGAAGAGGAACTACTTGGAGATTTTCTCTGTTACGAAGATTCTTTTAATGCAACCAAGGATACCATAGAATGTCCTGTTTTTCCAAATTATCTGCAAATGTTGAACGAAGAAATAGAGCAAGAAGCCACAATTGCTGTAGAGATTGCTAGAGACAGTTCTCAAGACAGTCAGAGTTCTGCTTCATTGAGTCAGGATCCACTTGGAGGACCAATTATTCAAAATGAAGCTGCCACTGCCATGGATGAGGTGGAAAGAGCTATGGAACAAGCTCAAGAGGATGTAGTTAACTTAGAAGATTTGGTGAAACAACTAAACGTTGAGCAGAAACAGATATATGACGAAGCCACAGAACAGGTTGAACATGGATTCAGTCATGAGAAAAAAGAGTGCTCATGTACATCATTTAAGCCTGTCCGACTGTACGTGAGTGGAGAAGCGGGAACTGGAAAAAGTTTTCTAATTAAAGCAATTGCAACTTATCTGCAGAAAAGGACTGAATCACCGCTGTCTTGTGTTGTTACCGCTCCAACTGGGCTGGCAGCACATAACATTAAAGGGATTACTTTACATCGTTTACTGATGCTACCAGTTGAGCATGATAATAAATTGCAATACCACAAGCTTTCTGGAGATGCGTCTTCTGAAGTTTCCAGAGTCCTGAAGAAAATGAAACTTCTTATCATTGATGAAGTAAGCATGGTCTCAAATCTAATGCTTGCTTTTGTGCATTTGAGAATGCAAGAAATCCTTAGAACAGAGTATGATGTGTTATTTGGAGGGAAACACATTATTGTTTTTGGAGATCTACTGCAGTTGACTCCAGTGAAAGGACAACCAGTGTTTAAAATGCTCACGCATGAAGATACCAAGAAGTGCCTAGGAAGCATTGGAAACGTTAATATATGGTTAAATTTCAAATATGCAGAACTACTTCAAAATATGCGACAGGCAAAGGATGAAGATTATAAAAATATTCTACAAGATGTAAGAATCGGAAAAGTAAGTGAGCATGGGAAAGAAGCATTACATGCACGATTAATTTCAAATTTGTATCCAAATGAAAACATTCTTCCAGAGAATATTTTTAAGAAAATTACTGAGAACAAATCTGGGATATGTTTGATGCCAACTCTGCAAGAATGTTCCATCTTCAACAACAAAATGTTAAAGTTAGAAAATGAAGAGATTGTGAAACTGGAAGCTATAGATAAAATAGAGCATATGGGAGCAACAATTATTTTGTCAGAAAATTTGAAATCAAAATTGGATTCATTAGAGAAGAGTATATCTAAAACTGCTGGTTTTGAAAAGACTCTGAAAGAGTGTTTAAATTGTCGTATCATTTTGAGAAGGAATTTAAATGTTGATAGAGGTCTAGTAAATGGAGCAATGGGTCATGTTGTTGAATTTCTGAATTACAGAAATAGAGATGGAATTGAATTTTTAAAAATTTAATTTGATGGCATTGAGGAAGTACAACAAATCAATCGTTGTTCTGCTAAATTTTTGCTTGTAAAAGACTTATATGTTCGCCGAAAACAGTTTCCTGTTTGTTTGGCATATGCGGTGACAATTCATAAATCTCAAGGTTTAAGTGTAGATAGTGCTTTGGTGAACATTGGAAGTTCTGTGTTTAAAGAGGGTATGGCATATGTGGCATTATCATGAGTCAGAACTTTATCAGGATTGTACTTGATTGAGTGTGATGAGACAAAGATTTGTGCTGATCTATATTGGGTTAAAAAATACAATAGGTTAAGAAGAGAGTATGCTCCCCATTTGCCTCAATATCCTGTTTGAAAAACGTGTAGTAGGCCGAAAAAGAAGAAATGAGAATAATTGCAGTGAGGTAGTAGCAAAAAGACAAAAAGTAGATGAAACTGTAATTGTAAGCAGAAAGAAAAAGGATTCTGTTGAAGATGTTGTTGGATTTCAGTTTGAAAACAGTTCTGGTGTCAACTGCTATGCAAATGTAGTGGTTAATGTTTTTTTTCTTCAAACTTTACAAGAACAGATTGTTGAAAATCGGGATCAAAGATTCTGCTGTTTATTGAATTCTGTGTTTGAGAAATGTAGCAGTGATAGAGCAAAAATAGAAAGTGTTTCAGAAATTCGAAATCTTTTAGACATATGTTCTGGTCAAAATCAATTTTCACAGAATATTCAGCAGGATTGTCAGGAATTTTTAATTTATATGTTTGGTGTATTGGAAGATGAAGGTGTAGATGTAGAAAATCTTTTTGGCCTTTCTTATCAATGGCAGCATGACTGTGACAATTGTAGTTTATCAAGTAGTACTAGAATAGACACTGAAAGATTTATATATTTGACTTTACCAGACTGCAAATCAGTGTCTTTTAATAATCTAGTTAAAGCAGCTGATCACAATATGGTGTGTACCAATGTAAGTGTGCAATGCTGTCCACATTATTTATACAAAATTATGGTCAGTATGTCATTTTAATGTTCCAACGATGTAGACCTGATGGAACTAAATTGACAACTTCTATTAAAAATTTCGTGGCTTCTCAGTTATCAATTTCAGGAAGAACCTTTGCAACTGTAGCTATTATTTATCATGACGGTCCTTCGACAACATCAGGGCATTACACATGCTATTTAAAATGTCAAAAAGGGTGGAAGCTGTGTAATGATACTCATTTGACTTTCAAACAACGTTTGCCTTTTGACTTACAAAATTCATACCTAGTGTTTTTAGAACCAAAATTTAAGTAAAGGTAATTGGCCTATGAAGACGGGAGCAGTTAATAAAAGTTAGTTTGCTGTTTAAAATTATGTTCTGAGTAAAAGTGATCAAGATAATATAAAAATTCGATTTGTCATATAGGTACTGTAAGTGGATCTCTTAGTAAGTGATATCAGTATTATGGGAAATGTTGAATATGAGTGAGCCAGAGATGGAAATATGAATATTTAAACATTGTGAAAATGTTCTATGAGCTTTTCTTTCAGAACGTCGGGAAAACTGTAATTTCAGAGTTTGTTTTGAGTAATTTGAAAACATACTGATACATCTGAGACTATTTGGCCTTAAGGAAAAGTGAAGGATTGAGCAAAGAGTCATGGCTGAACACAAGGAGGAAATGAAAACATTGAAAAATATTTCAGATGTTCTTGGAGCTTTTCTTATAGAAAGTCGATGAAATGGAAGTTTTAGAGAACAGCAGAGTATTTTCCAACGAAAAGGATCTTCATGATGTACTATTTGGCTTAAAAGAAAAGTAAGTGAATCAAAGATTAGTGTACATATGTGATTTTTAAGTTTAAATGTTTTTTTTAAACACAATCTTTTAGATTGTGTTTTTTCCCCCGCTGTCATATGATGAGTAGTTTGAACTCACTGTTTTTAGTGAAATTCAATATATTCTGAGAACAGCAAAAATAAACTATCTTACATGTTGTACAAGTTATTCTATAGTTTGTATTGTGTAATTTAAATTGTATTCCCATTGTCTCACACTCACTTTCCTTTTTCCACCCTCTTTCAGCTCTCTTTACTCACTCACAATGTCTTTCTCTCACTCTCTTTCACCCCCGTTCCTTTACTCCACTTCTTTCACAACCCCTCATTCCCATTTCAACTGTCTGCATCCCCTCTCTCCCTTGCATCACTTTTCAGCTTTCAGTCTCTCCGCTTTATTTCCCTTTTCCATCTTTTCCTCCTTTGCTCTTTTAGTAATTCTTCTTTACTCACTCATGTCTTTTGTTGCACTCTGTCACTATAACTCACCCACTCTCCCTCACTTATCTTTCTTTGCTCTTTTCTTTTGTCCTCTTCTCTCTGTTTTTCACTCACTACCTCTATGTCCTCAGTCCCTCACTCTCCTTGTGTTATGCTCACTTGTGTTTATCTACCTTCCATAATTTCTGTTACAACAACTTCACTGCTCCGCTCTCATCGTTCTTCATCCCATTTCTTTTACTCTGGTTCCATTACTACCCCTCATTTCCTATTTTTTAGTGTCATTCTCTTTACTTTCATCACCGAATCACATTTTCTCTGTTCCACTGCTTTGGTCCTCTTCCCCTCTCTTTCCTTCTTTTGCTCCCTTATTCATTTTCCTTTCCTCACTCATTGTAATCCACTTCACTCAGTCCTTCCCTTAGTTCCTCTGTCTACTAACTTCCTCACTCCTTTTCCCTCAATCTTTCTATATTATCCCCACTCCCTTCATCCCTTCACTCTGTGACTCCCCCTCACTCACTCTCAGTCATCTTCCATTCCTCATTCTTGTAAATGCATTCTCAATCAGACTCCTTTCCCTCTCAGTCATTCCCTTTTTACTTACTCCTCTTTCCTGATTTAGTTTTGCTAACTCACATTCTTTTAGTATCTTTCTTACCTTCAGTTCATTTCTCTCTTCTTCTCTTCCTCTCTGTCACTGAATGTATCTGCCTTACTCTTAGTAATTTGCTCTCCTATTTCTTTTTCCCATTTTTTGTCCTTCTACATTAGTTTATTTCCCTTTCTGTGTCCTTCACTCTTACTTTATTTCTTAGTACACTTTTATGATTTTTAACCTCTTGACCTGTCTCTTCTATTTTAAAATATATATTTTACTAATTATAACTTATGTTTTCTTCTCTCTTTCACAGATACAAAGTGTAGTAAAAACATGGAATTAAATTTACATTATTTATATGGTAAGTGTGACAAAAAAATGTAGTTTGTCATCATCCTTTGCTTTAACCTCACTACTATTCTCTCACCCTACCTCACTCCTGTTTCCTTACTCTGCTTCCCTCACTTATTCTTATCCTCCATGTTTACTCCTCTTTCCCTTACTCTCCTACCACATTCAACTTCTTTCTGTCACCCTGCTTTACTTCCCTTACCCTCTGTTCCCTTCCTTTGCTCCCTCACTCATTCCCTTTCCCTTACTCACTTACTCCACTCCTCTCACTCCTTCTCTCAGTCAGTCTGTCCTCACAGTTCCTCACTCCAGTTCCCTCACTCTGTCTCTCTTACTCTCACTGTCTCTGTCCCCTCACTCTGTCACTACTCTTTCGTCATGCTCACTCCCTATAACTCACCCACACTCCCTCACTTACCTTTCTTTGCTGCTTCACTCAGTCCCTTTCAGTCACTCCTTCCTTTACTCTCTCTCTCCTTTCTCTCTGTCACTCCCATATCTTACCCTTATTCACTTTTATCCACCCTCTTTCACCCCTCTTTACTTACACTCACTTCTCTTTTCTCACCCTCCCTCACCGCTGTTCCTTTACTCCGGTTCCGTCACTACCCCTCATTCCCCATCCTTTACTGTCCTTCCCTTTACTTTCAACACCCACTCACATCCTCCCAGTACCTCTGCTTTAGTCTTCTTCCTCTCTCTTCCCTTCTTTCGCTCCCTTATTCATTTTCCTTTTCTCACTTACACCCTCTTACACCTTCTCTCTGTCTTACTATCTATTACACAGTCCCTTTGTGTTGCTCCCTCTAGCTCTCTTTCTCTTAACATCACTCTCTCTGTCCCCTTCCCTCATGCTCAGTCCTTCATTATTTTTTTTCTTTTTCTTTAGGTGCGCGCCCCGGTGCGCGTACCGGTACGCGTACCCTGGAGAAAAAAGAATGACAGAGTTTTTAAAAAATGTAGCATTTTTTTTATAAATTGGAGGTAGTTCTAAAAAGAACTGTTTTTTTATTCTTTTTGTTGTTTTATATTTTTTTATTTTTTTTTGAACATTTTTAACTTTTTTGGGCTTTTATGAACAATTTTATATTTTTTTGTAGTTTTTATGGGGACAAACAAAAAACAGGGAATTGTAAACGGCTCAACTGGAGCAAAAAAAATCAGGAAAAAATTAAGGCTTCTTTCGGCAGTTGTGGTTGTCTCCAGCACAGTTTGATGCTTTGCTCACCATAAGAAATTGTGGTCCCGCAAAATATACAAACAATTTTGTAATCTCCAAACTGGCGCTGGATGTTTGGGACCATCTCCCTTGTCTCTGGACCCGAAGGAGTGGGTTGTTTGGAGGTGCTCGGAGAAGATTGGGGAGGGTTTCTGGTCAGTTCTCTGACCTCTGCCGCAGCATAGTTGTTGGGGTGCTTGCGTTGCATGTGGCGAAGCATTGTATGGTTCCCAAATGAATATTTTTTTTGCAGGGTTCCCCCTGGAAAATACAGCGCCACAGATGAGACAGGTCACCTTTACAGCATTTACTTTCTTTGCACCCCTTGGGATTTTAAAAAACTCCCACACAAAGTGCTCCTTAGGTTTATATGGGGGATTGTCTTCAGGCAGGAACTGCCTCTCCTCCTCCTCCTCCTCTTCTTCTTCACCACCAATGTGGTGTGTGGTGGTCCTTGTGGTGGTGGTGCAGATGCTCCTGCTGCTGCTGTTACTGTAGCCATTTCTCAATGAATAGAAGCAGGTCTTCCTCACTCAAAGAACAAAGTGAGAATGAGGAAAAAAGGTGGGGGCTTTCATCATTTGGAAAACAAAACTGTTCTGAACCAATGAAAAGTGTTATTTTCAGGTCACATGACCCGGGCTTTCATCATTTAGAAACCAAAACTGTTCTGAACCAATGAAAAGTGTTATTTTCAGGTCACATGACCCGACGCGCTTACGCTACGCGCCCGGGGGAGTGTAGCGTAAGCACGTCGGGTCGCGCCCGGGGGCGCTTACGTTGCATGATCGTATGCGCTTGGGCGCTTCCGGGTGCGCTTACGTCGTGCGTCATAAGACGCATCACGCGGCTACGCGATACGTCACGACGATATTTTCGTTCACGGCAATAGTGCTAACGGGATGCTCACCGGTACGCGCACCGGGGCGCGCCGCAACTGCGCATACCGGTACGCGCACCGGAAGCGCACCAGGGCAAAAAAAAAAAAAAAAAAAAAAGGGAAAAATATACATAAAAAATAGTATTATATAAATATACAATATCAAATTCATTATAAGAAATATTATATTTCATAGCTATAGAGATTTGCTATTAAAAAACCTTTGAAATTCACTGAAAAAACATAGGTTTGAGGCCCTATATATAGTTCGGAATTAGCATTTACAAAACCTATGATATTCACTGAAAAAACCATAGGTTTCACACCAGTTATAGTTAGGAATTAGCATTTAAAAAACCTATAAAATTCACTGAAAAAAACATAGGTTTCACACCAGTTATAGTTAGGAATTAGCATTTAAAAAACCTATGAAATTCACTGAAAAAACCATAGGTTTCACACCAGTTATAGTTAGCTGGAAATTTTACTGACATAAAACCATTGAAATTCCCACGTTATAGTTAGTTGGACTCACTATAACTCGCACGCCCGCAATGCACTGCTGATGATGTCACATATTACATCATTCATGACATGGTTAGTGACATCACTGATGACATCACTGATGACATCTCAAATGACATCACTGATGACATCACTGATGACAGCACTGATGACATCATCCATGTGATAATACAATACACCTCCTCACACTCTAATCTAACACATGATACACCTAGTGTTAAATACAAACTACCATTCCTGAAACCATTGACACAGTAAAACCACTTACCACACTGATTTCTAGGTCTACACACACATCCACGCATTCACCCATACAATCTTTCATACATAGTCACTCATCAATACAAGACCAACATATGCACTCAAACACCTATACAGAGACTCACACACTGCCACTCATCCATGGAGTTACTCATACACCTAGTCAGTCATGTAAAGAATCAATCACACTCCCATTTCCACAACTATACAGTTATACACACAAAACCTTGTTTATTTAAACATAAACTAACACATACTTACTGTCTTTTACAATCACTGATACAAGTACATATTGATAGATACAGTCACTTATAAAATCACAGGCTGTTGTATATAGTCATTTAAATATGACAACTCTCACATGCAGCAGCTTACACAACAACAAACATAATGATGTACACATTCAGACAGTTTAGTCACTAACCCATGCATTCACTAAGACACATTTAATCACTCACTCATACAGTCAGTCACGCACCTACTAAATCCTTCATCCAGACACTCATACATACACTCACTCTTCAATATGTAAAACATTTTAACTTTACAGAAACACGCAGACACTGGATGATGTCATCAGTGATGTCAATTGAGATGTCTTAAGTGATGTCATTTGAGATGTCATCAGTGATGTCATTTGAGATGTCATCAGTGATGTCATCAGTGATGTCACTAACCATGTCATGAATGATGTAATATGTGACATCATCAGCAGTGCATTGCGGGCGCGCGAGTTATAGTGAGTCCAACTATCTATAACGTGGGAATTTCAATGGTTTTAGGTCAGTAAAATTTCCAGCTGACTATAACTGGTGTGAAACCTATGGTTTTTTCAGTGAATATATATATATATATGCATTTATGTATATATATACATATACATCATTTATGTATATATATACATATACATATATATATAAATCTGCATAAATACAAATATAAATGCATGCATACATATACATATATGCATACATATGCATGTTATGTACATGAAAGTTTGAAAAACACTAATAAAAGCAAAGCTAAAAAGCCACCTAATTACAAACAGGATTGCTTTAACTTAAACGAGGGCGAGACCGATAGCATTTTCAATGCTTGTCATTTATGTTTCCTGCTAGTGTTCCAATCTCTGCTCCATAATTTCTATGTATTATTGCCGTTTACTTTTCAGCTAATGTTTGAGCTCCACTACATGTTTGACACTCTCTCTTCATACTATCTGTTTTCTTTCATTACCGGTGAGCATTCTCACTCCAACATTAGCTCCATATTTGTAAACAGGCTTGCTGTGTATCTCACTGCTGTCTGTTAAAAGTATCTGAGTCTTTAGTTAAACAAAAACATTTATTGGTTCTTTTATACGTCACATTTTTGTGTTATAAAAACATTCACATTTATAGTTGTTGTTGTGCTCCACTTTGATTTTTGGTACCTTATCTGCGGGTTTTCTTTCATTACCGGCGTGATTATTGCTGACTTTTTTTCCTGCTCATGTTCCAAGTTCAACTTCATAACTTTAACTTTATTACGGGCATAGCCAATAGGTCTCACATTTGGGGCCTTATAAGTATTTAGTTATTCAGCACAATATCCTTGGTGCAACAACATCAAACGTTAAAAAGCTAAAGGTGAGACCTATTGGCTATGCCAATGCTTGTTTATACTGCAGGGTATTTTCAAGTAATCAATATCCACTGTATCCTTCACCACTCATCAGATTTAGTATTTCTAAGTGCATCAATGCGTTTCAGTGGATTTCATTCATACCAACCACCATCTTCAGGATAAGGAAAGATTTTTCGCTCACAATTTTAAGAAACACTATACCTATTACAAATCATAAAAAAACACAGGGACAAACCTACAATTCCTCACCTTTTGGAGATATACATAAAGAACAATGATGGGGCCTACATTTTGTTTGATTATATAATTTTTTTCAAGGAACATATTTTTTCTATATCCAGGATCTATGTATAGCAGAATTATTACAAACCCACCATCATATTCATCATTACTGGGTGACCCTTCAGTATACATTATAACATTCAATATCAATGTTTCTTTCTTCCTATGCCACAGGTTTCCACGAGGGCCATATTTCCAATCTCCAACTCATCATTCACATTCTCACGTTTTCTTTTTTGGTCCCTTTAAAGTCTATAAAGGAAACATTGGGCATAACCATCTCAGAATTCATCCGCACTCTTGCTCTTTCATTCATCCGACACTGAGCATTCTACAATTTGTAAGGGGGTCATTTATATAGTTCTGGCCACAATCTTTTCTTGTTTGATCCAAGACTAGTCGACCCGAAGGAAGTGTTTGTAAAGTGTAGGGATACAAAGAAAGAAAAGGGGGCATGATCTAAATATTAATTGTCAAGAGTTTTTTTGATAGTCTATAGAAGAGGACTTATTTTACTTTATAGTTCCATATCCTATTAATCATCCTACTTTTTCAGTTTCTCTAGTTTGGGTTGTAATTGATTTTTATTTATTCCAGTTTCTCCCAAATTCCATTATTTTTAAGTGTTTCCAGGAAGGGCTCCTTTTCTTTCCTGTATTGAGCCTACTTGTAACCAGACGTTATGCAAAAGGGGGGTTTACCCAAAAAAGTCACTGGGACCTGGGTGCTGTATGATACAAAAAGAGGGGTCCCAGTGGGATGTATGAAAAAGTACACAAAATATATTACAAAAGTTAACAAAAACACCAATGAGTACTTTACACACACTGTCGTTTAATCACAATGTGTATTTCATGCTGTACACATTATTTTTAGAGCCTCAATTTATTATTAAAAAAGGTGCCCCAGGGAAAGAGGGGTGGCGAGGGGTGTAGATGTGAGGAGAAAGGGATGTGCAGAATCGGTCATAGGGCAAACAGTAAACAGTAATGGCAACATATAAAAATGCAAAAGCTTTGACCTGGCTTCAAACCACTGAGCCAGTATTCACAATTGGAGCAGCCAATGCTCTACAATTTCTAAACCACCATGCTGACGCTAATGTTCAGTAATTTTCAATGTTGGTTGCGTCAGCTGGTGTGTAGTTGTAGCCGTCGACGTTTCGACCCCTAAACTGGCAAGTAGGTATATGTCAACCTTAAAATGGGGTCTTCATCAGGACAAGGAGGGGACCCGGGGGGCAAGTGAATCAGTGAAATGAGGTGAGATAATTATTACTACCAACTAAAATCATGCAGGAGTGTCAAGAGACAATTAAAGGCAAGGATAAATTACCATGGGAAGTTGGGCCATCCGGCTCTCAACATGGGACAGGAGAACGTAAAAACAACCTGAAAAGCAGGGGGAGGGGTATGCTTTAGATTCAGTGTATGGAATAAATCCGGATTCAAACACACAGGATCACCAGAAAAAACTCACTTGTTAATTAGAGTCTTTAAAGATCCTAATAATAAATGATGCCGGCACAGTCATCTCAAGACTGCAGAGGATGAAAGAACAACCACAAGGGCATGTGATTCGTACCTACCAATTACATGAGTCAGTATGGCATAACTCAACATGGATAGCAGGGTCACTCACATGTCACCGGAGTTCTAACGTGGTGATTTAAACAATAATTTTCAAGTTGAACCTTCCCATCAAAACGTTGGGGTACTACAGACAGGGATAAAGGAACAATGGCTGTAATTACTGCCATTACAATTGACCCAGTAACTAAGGACATACTGCACAACGAGGTACACTTACATGCACGGGCAAGAAGTTCGCATTCGTGCTTCAGTAGACTTGGGCCGTGGTCACGATCTTGTACTGCAATAAGAGAAAATCGCAGGGGGCAGTCAGTGAAGCAATCCCTTATTAACCAGGGTTCACCAATTCTGATATTGGGAGCTGTAACGGATCTTACCTCCATCGGAGCGAGGGGTTACCGCGACCTGTACGTTAAGCTGTCCTGTCTCTCTGTGAGGCTAGCTCACGCCTGTGGCCTATAACGGCTACCGCGTGCACGTGTACTCTGATGGCACGCCACAAGAGGGCAATCGAAGACAGACTATCAGGTAGTGAGTCTCCGCAAACTTTCCGAAAACTTTATCAACTATGTCAACGGGTCGGTATGAACATCATAGTTACCTCAACGGTCGGGGCATAAGCTCGGGGTGATAATGTTGGAAAATTGCCTAGGTATAGTTAGGTATTAGGCATTGGTACAGTGGTTGCCAGGCACCTCTCGTGCAAGAGGGTGAAGTGGCTTACATCAATACATTCAGGCATTCTGGTATCCTCTTGGTACCTTTCACACAGGAAGAGTATTTCAATTAGAAACATAATTTAGACTGCGCACCTCTCATCCAAGAGGGTGAAGGCGACTCATGTATGCATTGTAGGTGTGGCATATGTCCTTACAATGTCGAGCATAAATGTTTTCGGAAACCGCGTACCTCTCACACAGGAGGGTAAAGCGGCTCCAATCGGATTTAGTGGCATGTTATTCCAAAACATATATTTTAAGGAAAAAAGATTCAGCGACCCAACCTAGCTAGCGGAGCATGGCTACTGTCCGCCTCATTAAGGCCATTATTGATCGAGTCCAAAGTTGCCATCCATTTGGACTCACGTGTGTTCAAGAGCAGGGATATATCCCCTCCCCTGGGACCTAGCGTGACTTTCTCTAGGACTATCCATTTCATGACATCTGGAGTGTGTCCCTGCCTTTGACAATGGTCTACCAATGGGGCACCCGGTACATTACACCGGATGCGGCTCCCATGTTGTAAGATTCTTGCCTTAACTTTCTGCTGTGTCTGTCCAACATACATCTTGTCGCATGGACATTTGATCACGTAAATCTCGTTCATCGTGTTGCAATTGGTGTATCACTTCAGTGAGAAAGTTCGCTCTTGATGCACAAACTCCTTTGATTGAATAATGGTTGCGCAAGCTGCGCAAGTCCCACATCAGTTGTGTCCCAGAATAGGGGGAAGGTTCCATAGGGACAGGATGGTAGGGGGTTTCGTAGTGTACAAGAAAGAATTGACGACCAAGTCTCTGATGTTCTTTGCTCTCTTGAAAGAGTGTAGTGGCAAGGTATTCTGCTTAATGTCATCTGATATCAGGGCCCAGTGCTTATTAATTATTTTCTTGATATAATTGCTCCTAGTGGAGAAGGTGGTCACACAGATCATGCGTTCAAGGGCTTTGTTTTTCCACTCACTGGGTTCGAGGAGGGTCTCCCGTGGGTTGTACCAAGCTCTCTTCCGAGCCCGCTTCACTAGTCTGCCAGGGTATCCTCGTTCAATGAGGCGGTTAGGGAGATCCTGTGACTCTGTCATATAGTCATCTTTCCTGGAGCAGTTCCTCCGGATCCTAAGGAACTGCCCAACCGGTAGGTTGTCTTTGAGCCCCCTGGGGTGGTGACTTCCGTACTGTAGGAGGGAGTTGTGCTCCGCTAGTTTCCTATACAGTTTGTTTGGAGTATGTTATTATCCACAAAGATCGTAATATCTAAGAAGTAAATTTGTTCCTTGCTAGATTGTAGTGTGAATTGAATATTGTTGCTTCTCTGGTTCAACTACACATGGAAGCGTGTCAGATGTTCAAGATTTCCAGCCCAAATACAGAGCACATCATCTATGTACCGGACCCATAGGTCTAGATTGGTGCTATAGGGGTTGCCATCATTAAAGATGAATCTGTTGGCGAAATCATCCATGAAGATAACAGCCAGATTAGGGGCAAAAGTGGCCCCCATCGCCACCCCCTTTATTTGCAGGAAGAACTCCTCTTGAAACATAAAGAAACTCCTCATCATGGCAATTTGAAGTAATTCCAAAATGAAGTCAGTTGGCACCGGAACTGGTGCAGTCCTTTGGTTCCAGGCCCTCTCTATGACTTTGCGTGCCTCCAATTGCGGTATGCTTGTGTACAACGACACTATGTCGCATGTCACCAGGAATTGTTGCGTGGAGACAAAACGGCGTTGGTCAACCAGATTAATTGTTTGTGTGGTGTCCCGGAGGTTGGCCCTGGTCTTTATGGCCAATGGTTTCAGGAAGAAATCGATGTATTGGCACAGGGGTTCAAGCATCGACCCGCACCCGGACACAATTGGTCATCCCTGTGGGTTTTCCATGTTCTGATGAACCTTCGGTAAGGTATAGATTGTAGCCAGCCACGGGTGACTTTGGTTGAGGAATTTAAATTCCTGATCTGAAAGGAAACCTTCATCTACACCCCTCTCGGTAACTCGTAGGATCTCCAGGGCCAGATCTTTTGATGGATCCGACTTGAGTTTACGGTAGCTTATTCCATCCGTCAATTGTCTGTACACTTCTTCTTTAAACTTGCAGACATACTGTACCACAATGGCTCCACCCTTATCCGCTGGCTTGATCACCACTTCCTTGTTGTTTTTTAGGGCGATTAGCGCAGTTTTTTCCATTCTGCTCAGATTGAATTTAGTATACTTGGGTTGGTTCAGTACTATGTCCACGTCTCGTGTCACAACATCTTCAAAAGCTAAGATCTTGTTACTCATAGAATATGTAGAGGGAACAAAGGTGGATGGCTCTTTCAGTCCAGTGACTGAAGTTCTTTGTTGTGCGGTGGAGTTCCTAAAATAGTACCGTAGGCGGATCTTTCTGAAAAACCTGTACAGTTTGGTTTTAAGTTGGAACTTGTTGGGTGGTGCCGTGGAAACATATGAAAGACCTCGACTCAGGACCTTAATTTCATCGTCTTTAAGTTGATATTTGGAAATATTGACCACTGGACTAGATGCCTTTGTCGTAGCAGGATTCGATGTAGCCTGGTTCTCTCTTCTTGCCATGGTGGCATTTTGGTTGATTACCAACGGTAGACTTTCCTCCTCGTAGCGATCTCGCCATGGTTCTCTGGACGGAAAGTGACCTGTTTCTGTGCCCTGCCTCTTCCTCCTTCCCAATTGGCGGCATTCGACTGTTGTCCACGTTGCTGGCCACGGAACCAGTTGTTGCCTCGGCCCCGGGTGGTCTCCATTGTCCCTGGCCCTGGCCTAAAAAAGGCTGCTGTTGGTACCCAATATCTTGGTATTGGTAGTTATAGGCGGCGCTGGGTCCTGCTGCTTCGGAGTCGCTACCAGAGCTGTAGGATGAGTCGGAAAATGTGGTGAAATTCCTCCTACCCCTATAACCACCGCGTCCGCGGTTGGTAAACCGGCCTTGAGTATCCTGTTTGTAATAATCAGGTTGCAAGTATGAATACACGTTCTTTTTATCAAATTGGCGTAGGTCCCTAGCCAATTTCTCAAATATTTTAGTTTGGGTAGTTACATCAAAATCCTTCAGGGTTGCAACCAAAGTGTCTAGAGCGTCCTTAGCATTAGTGAGCGAGCTGTCGCTGCTGATCTCTGCTCGCAGTGCTGCGATCTCCCTTGTGAGGACCTGCACCTGCTCCGCGGCTGTCTCCACTCCCAGCACCATCCAGTGCCGGGAGCAGTTGTTTGCCACAAAACTGACCCCCTCTTTAAATTTTGGGACGTCTACGAAAATGCCAGGTTACTGGGTTAATTGTAATGGCAGTAATTAAAGCCATTGTTCCTTTATCCTTGTCTGTAGTACCCCAACGTTTTGATGGGAAGGTTCAACTTGACAATTATGGATTCAATCACCATGTTAGCACTCCGGTGACATGTGAGTGACCCTGCTATCCATGTTGAGTTATGCCATACTGACTCATGTAATTGGTAGGTACGAATCACATGCCCTTGTGGTTGTTCTTTCATCCTCTGCAGTCTTGAGATGACCGTGCCGGCATCATTTATTACTAGGATCTTTAAAGACTCTAATTAACAAGTGAGTTTTTTCTGGTGATCCTGTGTGTTTGAATCCGGATTTATTCCATACACTGAATCTAAAGCATACCCCTTACCCTGTTTTTCAGGTTGTTTTTACGTTCTCCTGTCCCATGTTGAGAGCAGGACGGCCCAACTTCCCATGGTAATTTATCCTTGGTTTTAATTGTCTCTTGACACTCCTGCGTGATTTTAGTTGGTAGTAATAATTATCTCACCTCATTGCACAGATTCACTTGCCCCCCTTGTCCTGATGAAGACCCCATTTTAAGGTTGACGTATACCTACTTGCCAGTTTAGGGGTCGAAACGTCGACGGCTACAACTACACACCAGCCGACGCAACCAACATTGCAAATTACTGAACATTAGCATCAGCATGGTGGTTAAGCAATTGTAGAGCATTGGCTGCTCCATTTGTGAATACTGGCTCAGTGGTTTGAAGCCAGGTCAAAGCTTTTGCATTTTTATATGTTGCCATTACTGTTTACTGTTTGCACTATGACCGATTCTGCACATCCCTTTCTCCTCACATCTACACCCCTCGCCACCCCTCTTTCCCTGGGGCACCTTTTTTAATAATAAATTGAGTTTCTAAAAATAATGAATACAGCATGAAATACACATTGTGATTAAACAACAGTGTGTGTAAAGAACTCATTGCTGTTTTTGTTACTTGTAACCAGACACACCACAATTTTAATCATATTTTCTCTTCGGTATGTAGTAATATTTCTCTATAATTCCTTACAAAAAGGCATTTCCTATATTTTCAGTGTGTGTAATTAGCACTAATTCTCTATTTCCGTATATGTGACATTAAAGAAACTTCAACTGTTTTATCCACATTATGGCAATCGCATGCATTTCTTATCGCATTATTTTTACCTAGTGGTACGAGGTTGTACAAGTAATACAACAGCATTTCATACATATGTTACTTCTTTGAAACGCCTGTAGTTGTGTCCTCTTTAGGATTAAATAACTCAATCAATCCCATCTTATCCCATCATATGCATTCCTCTATTAGTTACATTTACTAGGAAGAGTGTTAGATAAAATAATAATACGGAAACCTACCCAGCTCCTTATTTTGTGTTATTAACCCCTTTAGTGCTGCCGTCGGCCGTTGGAGGTTGCGAGCACTACCTCCGTAGTGCTGCGCACGTCCAACGGCCGACCCGGCCCCACCCCTTTCTTAGAACGTTCAGCACTGGCGTTGAACGTTCGACGCAAGAAACGGGTTAATCCATACGGGTTATATATTTTTAACTTAGTACATTACTGCCAGGATCTTACCCTCCTCGTATCTGACGCGTCACTTTGTCTTGTTTAGTTTAGTTACGTTACGGAAAGCCATCTGGACTTTTGGCCCTCTGTGTCTTAATTTCCGCTTCCTGGGGGTCAGAGGTCAAATACTATCCCGCTTCTAGAACCGGCAAATGATGGATGCTGCCATCTTTAGAGCCCGTTCTGGCGCAGGTGGGCTGACTGTCTTGCTGCCACGCTCGCTGCCATTTTTAAACAGAAAGAATTACCGAAATTGCTGCTATTACTACTTTGCACAGTGTGTTTTCATTGCTTTTAAACTGATTTAATAGTTTTTAAAAGTAAAGCTTTCCCTTACATTGTTGGCGCTTTGGCTGAATCTCCCCACGACGCCCCCCCGATAGAAGCACTTCCGGTCGGTTACCGGTCTAGTGCTGGGGATTGACAGCCGCTGCACAGCAGGGCTGATTGGTGGGTGGGTGCTGACTCTGCCTATATCATCACAGTGGGACCTGGCGCACTGACAATAGAGCCCCGTTCTGGCGCAGGTGGGCTGACTGTCTTGCTGCCACGCTCGCTGCCGTTTTTAAACAGAAAGAATTACCCAAATTGCTGCTATTACTACTTTGCACAGTGTGTTTTCATTGCTTTTAAACTGATTTAATAGTTTTTAAAAGTAAAGCTTTCCCTTACATTGTTGGCGCTTTGGCTGAATCTCCCCACGACGCTCCCCGATAGAAGCACTTCCGGTCGGTTACCGGTCTAGTGCTGGGCTGATTGGTGGGTGGGTGCTGACTCTGCCTATATCTTTCACACTGGATCAAGCGCGCAGCGGGCGCGCCAAAGGCGTGCCAAAGGCAAGCCCGTCTGCGCCCTCCCGGGCCCAGGGGCCAGACCCCCTGCCCATGGCATACTGTACTGTTTTTCCGACCTGCACCAGCTCAAAAGTCCTCCGGTACCTCTCGATAACAAGGTCACCATCCTCCTCAAAGCAGAGGGTCTACTAAGGCCCCCCCCCTGAACTGGCCTCTGACCGACCGTGGAGGGCCGCCACCCTCCAAAATCCCTCCCCGACCCTCACTTTTGCCTCTCTAAACACCCGCTCACTCCAAAAACATCATTTAGAGGTTTTTACCCTGCTACAAGATGAAACAATCGACCTCTTGGGCCTCTCCGAGACCTGGCTGGAAGACTCATCCACCCCCGACCTGGTAACCACCATCCCGCCCCAACTACACGGCCATCTATCATAACAGGCCAGGCAGCACACGCGGTGGCGGGGTGGCCATGCTATATAAAAATACCTTGAAAGCAGAGACCCTGCTTGCGGAAAGCATCGAAGGGACGGAAGTACTCGGGGTCAAACTCCACTCTCCCACACGGTGTGTCATCGTCATAGCCGTGTACCGTCCCCCTAAAACACCACCCAAATTTGTTAAGTGGTTGGTGGAACTGGCACACGATCTATGCTCCCATTACCAATGCCTAATTACATTGGGCGATTTTAACTTTCATTGGGAAGCATCTCCCAAGGAGAGTCAAGCCACCCTCCTAGATGAAGCTCTGACCGCTCTCGGACTGAGCCAATCTGTCACTGGCCCCACCCATGCTAAAGGTCACACTTTGGACCTCGTCTGGACCTCATTGCCTCTCACCAGCCCTCCTGTCATCCATCCTTGTGCCTGGTCCGATCACTCAATTATCTATGGCACTATTCAACCCCCCAAACTAGGTCCCCAACCTTCTCCCAGATGGAGAGTAATTAGAAGCTGGAACAAAATTAATGCAGCCAACCTCGCCCCTGCCCTCCGACTGTCCGGCCCGCCAGATCATCCATTTGGAGATATCAATGCAAAAAATCATGCGCTGGCAAAAAGAATTAACAAGGCCATTGATAGCCTTGCACCCGCCCGTAGGGAAAGGATTAAAGATAAGGGGAAAGGAGCCCCGTGGTTTAACGATAAACTACGCACCCTGAAGCAACAGCTTCGCCAAGGGGAAAGAGCCTGGCGAAAAGCATACGATCCTTCCACTCTCTCACACTATCTTGAAGCCTTCTCAGCATATCAACACGCAATACAGACTGTGAAGGCGGTTTATTATGAAAACAAGATTGTGTCTGCCCCCAACACCCAGAACGAAACGTTCAAAGTTCTAAAAGAACTCCGACAGGTCAAGGAACAGAAACCTGCCTTTAATGAGGAGGATTGCGAGAAATTCCAAACCTTCTTCACCTCCAAAGTGGAGGACCTCTTGACTACCATCGAGAAGACCTCTAAGCTGGCATGCTCGCTAAACCCAGTCCCCTCTGGCCATCCCCTAGAACCCTCCCTTACGTCCTTCCCTCTGCTCACACATGAGGCCTTGGGGCCACTCTTCGGACGTGTGAAATCAGGTTCCCCAGCTGACCCCTGCCCACCCAGGATCTACAAGATGGCCCTCCCCGAAATCGAAGGCGAGACTCTCTCACTCCTGAACATGTCTTTGGAAACAGGAGTTGTCCCGAGCGATTTTAAGGAGGCGCGTGTGATCCCTCTTTTGAAAAAACCTGGGGCCGACACTAAAAACTTGAAAAACTTTCGGCCCATATCCCAGCTCCCTTTACTCGCCAAAGTCTTAGAGCAACACGTGCTTGCCTCCCTTGCGCACCACCTAGTAGCTAACGACATCCTGCAATTCAACCAGGCGGGCTTCCGACCCCATCACAGCACTGAATTAGTGATGCTGGCAGTCCTAGATGATCTGAGACTGAGCCGATTCGAAGGACCCTTGCGCCCTGATTTTGTTAGACCTATCCGCGGCCTTTGATACCGTGAACCACGAGTTACTTCTGTCGCGGATGGCTGATTCCGGGGTGCAGGGCATTGCAATGACATGGCTCACATCCTTCCTAAAAGATCGCTCCCAGAGAGTGCAGTTGGGGGATGCCGTATCCAGGTCAGGCACTCTCCCATGTGGAGTCCCTCAGGGATCCGCATTGTCTCCCCTTTTATTTAATGCCTACCTTCAGCCCTTGATAGCTGCGCTCAATCAGTTGGAGTGCCAGATTTACAACTACGCAGATGACACTCAAATTATCATTCGGATAGACAACTCCTTACCAGCGCACCAGAAAGTACAGAACATCTTAAAATTTACAATAAACTGGATGTCGGCCAACTATCTTAAGATCAATCCAGATAAGACAGAGGTGCTGGCAGTCACTAGTGACGCCAACCCCTGGAACTGTCTCTTCTGGCCATCCGAGTTGGGCAAATACCCTGAGCCAGCTACAGCAGTCAAAAGCCTGGGATTAAAAATCGCCAACAAACTAACCTTGGCTCTACAGGTATCTACCACTATCGGGGTTTGTTCCAACATAATCAGGCAGCTGCGAAAACTGGCCCAGCTACTCACCTTTGAGACCCTCAAACGTGTGGTTGTAGCACTCATCTTATCCCGTCTGGACTACGGTAATTCACTTTACCTAGTACTCCCAGACTACCAACTGACCAGACTCCAGACCACCATGAACGACGCGGCCCGGCTCGTGTTTAAAGTCCCGCGCCGCACTCATGCCTCCCCTCTTCTACACCAACTACACTGGCTCCCCATCAGACAGAGGATCAAGTTCAAGGGCTTGTGCATTGCGCACAAAGCCATCTACGGCAATGCACCAACTTACATAAAGAATAGCCTTACGAACTACGCCCCTGCCAGAGCACTTCGATCCTCGGAAGCCAGGTTATTAGTCTGCCCCCGCACCCGCCTGTCCTCCATGGGAGGCAGAGCCTTTTCGGCTATCATTCCACAGATCTGGAATAGACTGCCTGACAACCTCCGTAAGGAACACCTCCTGTTACCCTTTGGGAAACAGCTCAAAACCCTCCTGTTTAAGGAAGCCTGGGGCGCGCAGTAAAGTACCATCTCCTCACCCGCAACACTAAGCAGGTCCCTCTATCAAAGCGCTTAGAGACCGTTGGTGATAACGCGCTATATAAATATAAATTACAAATTACAAATTACAAATTTAAATGGCCATATCCCTCATTCTCTACTTGCGTTTCCCGGGTCAGGAGTCACATTTTATCCTGCTTTTAAACCAATGAGTGCCGCCATCTTAAAAAATACCTTTTCCCCCCTCATTATACCTTACTCCCTCCAATGAGTGCCGCCATCTTAAAAAATACCTTTTTCCCCTCATTATACCTTACTCCCTAACAACTACATTTCTGGAATTCTTTTTTTCCCACAAGCTTTTACTAATGTATGTAATGTTAATTTTCATTAAGTCTGGGGTCTTGAATTATCTAATTTTTAAGTTCATAAAATATTTATTTTATATCCTGTTTGTATAGTATATGTATGGTTTATAGAAACCATCGCTTTCCTAAAAAATATAGGAGATTTTGTGGTCACAAAGAGACAGTTTCTTTCAAAATCCCAGTTTGCATGAATATAAGATTGAAACTAATATTAATCATGTGGGGTATATCGAATATTATACATACCCCAGTGTATAAGGGTTGTGTTCTCACCATTTATGTTTCTCAAGATTTCCAGTAATACTTTTTTTGATTTTATCCTCCAAGAGGTTCTTCTCGTATCTTCACCATATATCTATACTGGGACCTCCATTTCTATTAAATGAATTTCTCTCATTCCTCTCTAGAATGATGGCCATTCCTTATGGTCTTTAATCGTGATATATACCACTATTCTCTCAATTTACGTTTATCATCCAGGCTACCTCCTCTTCTATTTATAGTAATTTTCTCCAATATAAACCAATGAGAATCCTCTTGTCCATGTCCTTTCTCCAGGAAATGGTCCACAAGTGGGCATTCAGTTTGGATGTTCGAATAGCCGATTTATGTTCCTGTAACCTAATCCTTAATTCCCTACTTGTTTCCCCTATGGATCCCAACCCACAGGGGCATCGCAGTAGGTAAACCACATTTCTATTTCTGCAATTGTTTAGGGTGCTAATTCTCAAAGTTATTCCATTGTGCTTTGTTACTTTAATGACTAAGCAGGGCTCACAGATGTTACAATTCCCACATTCGTGGTTCCCTCTTGCTCTCCCATTTTCTAATGTGGTTTAGATATTGGGTTTGATCTCCTTGTAGGTTTGTACTAAATTATTCTTCAAATGTGTTTTTTGTTTAAAAGCAAAAAGCGGTCTCTCCAAATGTACATTTTCCTGATCATTTAGTATTCTCCAATTTCTGTTAATAACATTTTTAACATGGCTATTAATCTCAGAGAACTGACTAACAAATACTATCTTGGTCATTTCCTTCTTCCTGCTTTTCCTTACACTGAAAATGTCTTCTCTGTTATAGAACCAAGCTCGTTTGAATGAATGAGTGATTCGTTTTCTTGGATAACTCCCAGCTAGCAATTCATGTTTCAATCCTGCCAAGATGTTTATTAAATTCAGCCAAATATGAACAGTTTTTTCGTAAACGTAAAAACTGTCCAAAAAGAATAATGTCTTTCTGGGATTTCGATTGGAAACTTGAGTAGGGTATTTTTATGTGTTGGTTTTGTACATCATCCCACATCCAGCCTACCCAAATTTTCTTATATAATGATATCATGAAAACCTACTCTATCACTGCTTTGGTGTGATATAATTTTCAAATTGGGATCTCCCAGGTTAAGCCAAGTAAGGAATTCATCTAGTTGTTCTTTGCCTCCTTCTCATATAAAAAAAGATATCATCAATAAAACGGTACCACCCTATAATGTTTTTTCACCCATTTGTTGTTAGTGGATGCATGTACGCATACATCGTGGCAATGATGATGAGATGGTCAGCCGATATCAACCGAGTGAACAGCCGGCATAGGAGATGTGGAGGTTTATTGCAGGGAGCGTCTAAGTAATGTCTGCATTTGCTGGTGATGGGCTTTCACCTGTGTTAGTCATCCAGAAAAAAAAGTACAAAGATTGCTTTGGCCAGACGATCACCGTTTTAACATCAGAGCCCAAAGAAGGGAGACACTGTCTTCTGGTCAGTTTTGCTGCAGGGTGGCTGCCAAGGTAGCTGTAAACAGCAAAGCAGGAAAGGTCAAGGGGAACTCTACCTAACAGGAGTGTGGTTGGATGATTGGCAATGCACTCCCTTCAGAAGATAACAATGATGTCTTCTTAGCTATGGTTATTTCACCGATATGTTATGTTATGTTATACTATGTTTGTAAAGCGCACAGCTACTCAAAGTATCCCGGCGATAATTCCCAAGAAAGCCCACCCCATAACTATTCAAGGAAAGAAAAACCCACCCCATAACTATCCAAAGGAGAGACGAGAAGAAAAAAGACCTCAGAAAAGCAGAGTTTTTAATTTCTTCTTAAAAGCAACAGGGTCCGACACCCTCCGAAGGGCCAGAGGGAGCTCATTCCAGGCAAGGCCTGCTTTGCGGGTGAAGGAGCAGCCACCCAGCCTGTGGCGATTGAACCGGGGGTTCTGTATTAGGAGTTGGTCAGAGGACCGCAGTTGCCTAGAAGGTCTATAAACGGCAAAGCGCTTCTGAAGATAGAGCGGGCCCAACCCATACAAAGCCCGTTGGACAATGGACAGCATTTAAAATTTAAGACAGGACTCGACTGGGAGCCAGTGCAGGTGACGAAATGGACCCGCACACTCTGCCTGCAAGAAAGTCCCAGGAGGAGTCTCGCTGCCGCATTCTGGACTACCTGCAGCTTCCTGGTCAGATAGCCCGGGCATCCTACCAGGAGAGCATTGGCATAGTCCAGGCGGGAAAGGATCAGCGCCCAGACAACCGTCTCTTTAGCACCGGCTGGCAAGAAGGGGAGGAATTGCCTCAGTATTTTCAGGGTGCCAGAACATGTCCCTGTTAACTTCTTCACTTGTGTCGCGAAATGTAAGTTTTCCTCAAACCAAACCCCCAGATTTTTTGCAAGACCCTTATCGGATAAAGGGGGCGGGAAGTCAGGCAGCCACAGCCTAGCTCTGAAGTCCACCAGGAACGTCCCAAACAAGAGAACCTCCGATTTCTCTTCGTTGCACTTTAGCTGTGCATTAGTCAGCCAGCGAAACACAGCAGCAAGACAGTGCTGCGCCAAGCTGACCGAGTCCTCGCCACGCTTCCAGGAGAACAACAGCTGCGTGTCATCTGCATAAGCCATCACCTTAGCCCCCAAAGACTCCGCCAGATAAACCAGGGGAGTCACGTAGATGTTGTACAATAGGGGGCTAAGTGAGGAGCCTTGTGGGACGCCGGTGGAAAGAGGCGTGGGCGCCGAAGAGCAAGGGGGCAGCCAAACTTGCTGTGACCTGTCCTCCAGAAAGGATCTAAGCCAACTCCAAGCTGAGCCCACAATGCCAATAGCAGTAAGACGGTCAAACAGGAGAGAGTGGGGCACCGTGTCGAATGCCGCCGAGAGATAGCACATGAAGATGTAAATATAAGGCTATGGCCTTGGCTATACCACAGTAATCCAAGCTGTCTAGCTTCTTGAGAGCTGTTTCAGTGGGGAGCAGCGACATGCACGTTGTGAGTGCACTGTGGCCAGGTGCCCCCTACAATAGCAGTGGCGCACCATTAGCCGCTCCCTGTGCAGGAGCTAAGGGGGAGGTGTTCCTTGTTTGCTTCTCATCAAAGAATGGTCGACCGTGAAGTCATGAGGTGGCGTCTAGAACTGCAGCATATAAGGCATCATGAGGTGAGGGATCAGCCTCTTTTTCTCTCCTTCGTGCACCAGGATGCAACATACTACATCAAAAAACCACCCACTCCTGTAAGTAGATGGAATTGGTGGAAGAAAGAGGGGGCTTCGCAAAATTTGGACTGGTTTACTAAGCTTACGCTCTGGAGGGGTGCTAATTTGTGTGAGCACTGGGCAGGCAGGAGGGGGAGACTGACCTGCTGGTGGTCCTGGATCTTTCTGCCCTACCCCGGATGCCTGGAGTTGAACATTTTGGGATGTATGCCTGGTGACAGGTACTCTGGCAGGGCCAACGCACTATGCAGTGACCTGGAGTAGGTGTTGGTTTGGAATTACGGGTATTGTCTATCCCTCTGAGTGATGGAGGGGAAGTTGCCACTAGATATGCTCTTGGTTAATGGCATGGGTAATGGATAAGGAAAGGGGCCTGCTGACACTTCAGCATTCAAAAGTATTGCACTGTTATGAGAGGTGGTGACACATGTATTGTTTGCACAGTCTTTGAGCTGTTTTGCTAATTTTATGTACTGTATTCTCATAACAATAATTATGCATTTTTCAGTTTACGTCCTGTATTCTCATAACAACGATGTCTGCTTTGCTATGATTATTATTTCACCAACATCAGGTGAAGATGAGAATCAAAGGCTACACCCTTAGTGAAACACATTCAGCGAGGAGAAAGAGATAGCAAGAGAGAATAGAGAGGAGTGCCACCGGCAGATAGGAGCATAGAGCAAGCCTTACTCTCCTTCCTGCAGAAACACCTTCCAACATTTCTCCTGGATGTTAAGCGGCCATAACAAGAAAAAGAAAACTACTTATCCATCGTCAAGTGTGGCAGAGACAAAGTAAAGACGACCTCCAGCCCATTCTATTTTTTTTCCTTCATATTCCTTTATTAAAGAATTTTATCTAAATCAAAGGTAGGATAAGTGTTACAGCCATAATCATCTCTTCATACCAAGTACATAGTATAAAACTGACCAATAACACTAGAATATTCCTATAGATCGCAGCTTAAACATCGATACATATATGTGATTTTAGGACAAAGCTACACATATTCTTTCCAATTAAAATACATCATCATAAAACAGTATTGATGCACCTATCTGTAATTGCACTATATGATGATCCTGGAAAAGCAAATTCAAAGTAAAGAAGAGAAAACAGAAGAAAGGAAAGTAAGAAATAGGAGTGGGCCCTGAGGAAATAGATGGGGTACCAAGTGAGGATGTGAGGTTACCATACCTACAACATTATAGATGGTAGGGTATATGTATGTATATTAAGTCCTTCTTTTCCAGGAGGCTTAACTCTTTCATGATCTGCATCTAATAATTTCCAGATTGGAGAGTTTGCTGAGATCCTGGAGTATTGCTGGGGCACGTTCTGCCCCTCTAATGCACCTTATCCCATCCCACCACGCGTTACTTAAGGCATTCTCTAAATGCGTCCAGTCACTTAGAAATGTCTTATGTGCTAAAGTAAACATTGGATCTAGCAACAGAAAATGGTTTGACTCTAGTGTGTATTTATCTTTCCCTATCACTGTATAAGGAAATGGAGAGAAACTGAAAACATCCCTTGGCCCGTTCTGACGTGTTGCCTGATTATCAAAGGATTCCCTTTGATGAGCGTCATTACGTTTGAACGTGGCGGGCATTTTAGGTGAGCGTCCCCCCCATACCACCAATAGCCACTAGGAGTGCAATGAAAGCACACTTTTGGTGGAGGCGCACAAATTCTGCCCAACCAAAACCTGTACTCCCGGCGCCCAACATTTGGGTGGAGACAAACCCCTTTCTAGTGGTTCTCACATAAATGTCTGGCGACAGCTGTGCTGTCATGACAGACCATAGCAGCTCCCCATCTATATTCACAAAGCCCCCTCCTTACTCCTAACTCACACTGGGGGGTGAATGGGTAACACACACCTCAAGGCCATGGTTGGTAGTCTACAAAGATCACTGGAAGACACACCCGACTTCCGCCGGCATATGCCACATGCGAGTCTCCCTTGGAGAACAAAACAAGCGCTGCTGCAGCCTGCACCCCAAAACTCTGCAGATGATGCACCCCAAAAGTGCAAAGACGATGCACAGTGCTTGTTTCGAGCAGAGGGCAAGAGGGTTTGAACATGTATGTTAGCTGGGTCTGAAAATAAAGTTAAAATAAGAAGAGAATCAGTGAGGCTGGACAGGAGAGAAGCTGCTTCAAGGGTGACGAGGGGCACAAGGGTGAAATAACCTTTGACTCCCTCTGTCAAACCAGGCCGTGGCCCCAGCCTGTGAGACATGGACAGTGCAGCAGTGACCTCCATGGCCAAGGATGGGGGGCAGGAGCTGGATGGGGGGCAGGAGCTGAAAGGGTGTGGGATCTGGTCAGCTCTATCCTTACTTCGTAAACTGGTGTCAGACACTTCAAGAAGTAAAACTCTCGCTGACAACATCTGAGGATTGACTCTTGACAGGGTCCTCTTGGACTTTCATCCTTCTGGGTGGCATTAATGGATGGGATTAACACCCATTATGAACACTGCATTGAAGGAAACAGAACTGCTGGGCAGCTGCAGCATCGATGTTATTGTTACAGAGCAGACGAGATTGCGGGCTCACTGACACGTCCCTGCAGGGGACACTCATAAGAGGGCGGCCCCTTTAGTGCCACAAGATGGCACACTGGACAGCCTAGTGTCCCGAGCCCTTCAGGGTCCTGCGCGTCATTTCCGGCCGTGTTGGGGGAACGGGGAGGTATATATGCCTCCCCCGCCCACCTGGTGGCTTCTTTGTCCTCACCCTGATGCCGTGCTAGTCGTTTGCGATTTGTGCTTCCGAGGACCACGAGGTTATATAGGTTGCCCATGGCCCATATGCCCCCAACCCCCTCGGGGTCCCACTGCAGGGGCCAGGCCCGGGTGGGACCTTATCTCTCTTTTCCCCGGTTCGGCCCTCGTGTGGTTGCCTTGGCATCTGGGGGTTGTTGCTTGCACCGGGGTTGGGGTATGGGGCTGGTCCTAGGGGGGTCCTGTAACCAGGCGGCTAATGCAGTCCACTGCCTTGTAAAAGTTATCTCTGCCAGCACGGCCCCTCCACTGGACCCCCGCAGCATTTCTCCTGCAGTGAGGGACGGAGGGTGGGGAAATAGGGAGCTGGTTCTGGCAAAGCAGCCGCTACGGCACCTCCAGGCCACGTGGGGCTTTGAGGCCGGATATGTCGCGGGCGAGGGGGGGGGGGGGGGGGGTTTGCTTACAGGTTTTCAGCAGCTTGTGGTGTGACGGGAGGAAGCAAGCTCCACAGGCCACGCACAGCGTGCGGAGGATGCCCGAGGCCGCCAATTTAAAATGGCCTCCCCATCCCCAGGCGAGGTAACCCGCGCTCCGCATCGGTACATGTACTCCTTGATAAGACAGATACCATAGATAAGCGGGATGGGCACGCTGCAATGTGGCGGGATTGGAGGCTGGGTGTGTTTACACGATTTCATGCATGATTTAGGGGCACCGGAGGCGATGGAGCGACCTCCCCTGCACACCTTCACTCCCAAACCCCGGGCTCCCCCCACGGCCTACAAGCCAAACCTCGCGGGGGAGCCTGGCGTAAAATGCATGAGACGAGGTCCCACAACGGCATGGCCGAGGACCCTGAAATTGGACAGGGGTCCCCTTCCTCGTGGGCTTTGGTAGCCCAGGCCCGACTAGGCCCCCTCCACCCCCCTTTTCAATCACACTTGCCTGGACAGAATAGGGCCGCGAGGGACCTAGCGCACGGCAGCAGGTGGGGGGAGGAGGTACGCAGTTATTTTGCCCGTTCCCTCCAGCCAGTGGAGATCAAGGGGGGTACGGAGATCCAGGGTATAGCCCCCATTTTTTCAGCGCATGGTAACATGGCGCAAGTTCCCCATTCGAGGCGTTTTGGGAGCTTTGCAATGGCGGTATAGGCGGTTAGATTCTCCGGGGAGGCCCGCAACGTCCAGTGTCCGCTTTGCGCACCGGGCGCGGAAGTTTCGCAGTCGATGTGGATAACTGGGCACATCAGGATTTGTGAGCCTGGGGGCTGTAATGCGAGCAACAAGGCTGCTGAAAAGAATTTTGCTTAGTTGTAAAAGCAGCAGCGTCTGTGTTACAGTCTCGGAAGCATGGTCCGAGTCTCATTGCCGCCAGACAAGTTATATGTGCCTAAAATGAGCAGCGGGTTTTGCGATAGTGCCGGAGCCAACTAACGAGGGCCTTTCGGCGGGAGCGCAACCGCTTGAGGGATTAGGAAGCAGTCTCGAGCGATATTATCCTCCTGGAGTTTTCATTATGAATGGCGTGCACTTTATGCTCATGCTGCTAGTGTAACCTGGCCGCCCAATGCGGGTGAATTCGCAAGCATTGGAAATCAGAGGCCTTGCGTAAAGGAGGGCGCAGCCTCAGTCCTGTCGAGATTTACAATGGGGGGGGGGGGGGGGTCGGAGCGGAATACGCAGCACGTTATTTTCTTCGCTCTGGAAAAAATAGATTGGCAGTTTCACCCCGCGTTGTAGTAGTAGAGTCGTGAGTAGTCATTCCTGTACTGCCCCGTTACCACTTTCCATTAGCTGGTTACCATTCAGCTGTACCACGAGGAACGTGGACAGACATTGGGGCAGAGTTGTCAAAGCCAGCGCATTCACCTCTTTTGGTCTCGCAATTCACCCGCGCAGGCCTGCTGCAGGGCGGGGAGGGTGTAGACAGCGTGCAAAGCACCCTCCCCCTCTTCTTGTCCGACCGGGAATACAAGCATGATGTTTCGTGCGAGCCCTGACAGAGAAGCGAGCAGAATCCACACAAGCAGAGCGTTTCGAGGAAATACCCTAATCAGTTACAAGATTGTTATATGTTGAGAACGAGTGACAGCCTTAAGGAGAGGATCAGGCATAATGGTTATTGCAGCCAGCCTTGGAACCAGGGAGCTAAATTCGAGTCTCTGTGTCAGCTTGCAGCCTGTAATTCTGGGCAAATCAAACAATCTCCCAGTGTTTGCGCAAATATTGGCAACCCCGGGCAATCCCATACAGTTTCAGAAACAGATTGGCTGATAACACAATATGGGCTTTCTATCGGAATAAGAGACAATATGGGCTTTCAATCGGAATAAGAGACAAGCAGTGCTAATGCGTAGGGAGTGCTTGCCCAAGTCCGAGCTGATGGTGTTGCATCAATCTGGCTCAATTTAGGGAGGAGCTACATTAGCTTTAGTGTCCGCTGTGGAAACCATAATTTCCAGTCAGTTGCAGCATCGAAAGTTGAAGTATAAAGTGGAAGTTTAAAGGTCTGTCCTTTCATGCACCGGTTCTCATTCCACAGTCAGTAAAGTTAAGGTTGTTGCCCTACACCAATGATTTTAATCCCAATATAAAATCCTACACCCACCACAGGCTTCTTCTGTGTGGGGGGAGCAGCTCAGGTCGGAAGCCCGGTGATTTTTCCAGATGTTGCTAGGCACAGTAGTTTGCCAATTTAATTAATAGTTTCTCCTGCTATCCATATTGCTAGACACAGTAGTTTGCCAAGTTAAATAACAGTTTCTCCTACCATCCAGTTTTCATAATTTAAGTTGTACGCTGAAAAAGCGGGAAGAGTGCATTGCCATGACTGGGACTAATTTTACAGGAAACTGCATGAACGAGCAAGCATTTATCTTAGCTCATGGAGCTATTGTCATGCCAGGTATAGTACTTTACTGAAATAACTTTTTTAATTATGCACCAGAGATGCTTACAAATAGGGAACTGTTACAGATATACTCCGTGTTGCAGCCAATGCAAATAGCTTAACTAGATTAAAATATATTCTAAAGCTTTGTGAAATCCAAACCATTATTCCTGAGCCTCTACTGACATCGGCTGGTCGAAGAATAAATAACATTATCATTCCAGTCATCTTGATTAAAAGATACCAGGGCAATACATATTATGCATGTGCATGGCTAATGTTTGTTTGCTTCCAGGGGCTGTATCTTGCAAGCTTGTTCCAAACCCTAAAGGATTCGGTGACACACGTGCACACAGCAGGTACTCGGACCGTGGACCACCGAGGGATACACAGCAGTCTTCAATGGGTAAGGAGCACAGGGCTTGGCCCGGAGCGCTTTAAAACTTTCCTTTCTATTTTCAGGACGAAGAGTTAATCGCTATTGAGGCAAGGATGCAGGCGGTCCTGCAAATAAAGTGATGGACAGCCTGGATTAGGAGCAGGTATGGGTCAAGTGTCAAAGAAGGGGGGGAGCAATGGAGATAGCACCTGGCCCCACAGGTGGGGTACCAGGAGCCTAATGAAGGCGTGCACTGATGGTTCACAAACCCCATAACACGGTAACAGCTAATGTCTGTTTTTCTCATCCTTGCCCCCCACTCAATCCTAGCACGCAGAGGACAACCCGCACTGACTCTTGCGCACGTTGCGCCCCAGGTCCACTTACGCTGCCATATGATAAGTAAGTATAGGGGTAAGGTGGGGTCATGGAGCTTCTGCAGCAACAGGGGATTTAGAGGTCATCCCTAGGCAACGCAGTGAATCCCTTTTGCTGATCCAAATAATTTTCTCCTCAGATTGGTGGCCTGTGTGATGGCAGAGGTCAGCACGGACAGCCAGTGCTCCCCCCCACTTTTCCCGGAGAGGTCCCAGGTGGAGGACTCGATGCCAGGCACTTCACAGGAAGAGCAATGGGCAAATTTCCTCGAGATGGCCAAGGTAAAAAGCCTGGCGTGGGCTAGCAGCATTATGAATGCTCCTGAGCAGGAGGACTCTGGGATCGTTGGCGATTCCCCCTTCAGAACAGCAGCCCGGCCTCGAGGTGGGCTCCTCTAGACCAAAGCGGGTCCGCAAGCCCACGATCAGGGACTTCCCGGCAGATCCGCTTCCGCCACCCAGAAGCAGAACAGTTCTGAACCCCAAGGAGGTCATTGCACCGCAGGGTGCTCCTCCGCCCCAGGGCCAACCACCCCGATGGACAGTACCGCGGCCCAAGGTAACTACGCCACTAGGGATGATCTTGCTAAACTTATGGACACACTGAACAGTTTTATATCACGATTACAAGCAGGTACTGTTGGCCCCAGCCCGCGCATTCGGGCAACAGCGTATGGGTAGGCGAAGGGGCCTCGTTAGCAGTGGCAAGTGTATGGTCAGCAGGTGTTAGAGATCCAGTAGGGCAGATGGGGGCCACTGCGGCGGTGGGGATACCAGCAACCCCTACCTCCGGAGGGCAAATCACTGTGCCAGCACCCGTCTCGCTCCTCCCACAAACATCCAGCCAGGTTCCACCCCCTCTGAACACCAGTGCGGGGGCCGCATCTGTAATGTCTCCTATCGCACCTGCTCCCACACCCGCCATGGTCCAACAGGTCACCACCACCCGCTGCTGTCTGGGCGATGCTCACTGGCCTGGCAGATGCCCCAGGCAGCCAAAGAAGGAATTTGGGGGCGGGATTTTAGAGGGCCTTGACGCCAGGAAGATAGGGGCGAAGGAGGATGATAAAAAAGTAAAATACCAGCCTTGGCCAGAGAAGAACATAGCAAACTGGCTTGAGGCTTTTTCCATCCTAGCTTCTGTAACGATGGAGACATTTTCAGAACAGGGCCCTGGGCTGGCACATTATTCTAGGACAATACAAAATGAGGCTATGAAGTGGGGGGAATCGCTGGCTGAATTATGATAGGGAGTTCAGGAGGAAGATGTCCCAGTGCCCCGAGAAGGGTTGGGACCAAAAATGAAGTCCAGCTTTGGATGGACCATATGGATGCCCATGCACAGCAGTGCGCAGGCCCCCAGGTAAATACACAGGGGGGAGGGACAAGCTCTACCCAGGGGGCGGTAGGGGCAAACAGGCATTTTACGGAGCACGCAGAAGGGGGGAGACGGGTACATGCCGCCTTTTTAACAATGGATCCTGCTCCTGGGGTAAGACATGCAAGTTCCAGCACGTAAGTAACACATGTGGCGGGCCCCACCCAGCGGTTTCCTGCCACACTAAGCAGGAAAGACAGCCAGCTGGCAAAGGCAGGCAACAAAGTTAAGGCTGCAAGATCACCAGTATCTCCAGCTCCCCCCTCACCCACCATCCCCTGCACACCATCTTGTCCCTGCGAGTGAATCAGACCTACCTTACAAAGTACCAGGTGGAACACATTATGCACGCATGCCTGGCGCTGTCTGGCAACAAGGACCCTAGCAAGCGTTTCTGCAGCCACTCTTTCCGCATAGGGGCTGCAACTACAGCGTTAAGTAAGGGTTGCCAGCAGAAAGCATCAAACAGGTGGGGCATTGGGAATCCCACTGTTTCAAGAGATACATACGGTCATGAGCCCACAAACTTTAACATCTGTTTAGCAGCCGGGTCCTCGCGACTGGCCAAAGTGGGTTGTGAAGTAAATTTTCTGTTTGCAATTTTGTATGGCCATGAGCCACGAAAGTTAATTTGCTTGCAGCAACCGTGTTGTGTAGTGTATTTGACTGTTTGCATTTTGGCGTGTTGTGTTGTCAATAAATGTTTTGCAACATCACATTTCTTTATTTGCCAGGAACAAAGGTCTGGGTGATTGGCCACTCTGGCGTCTGCAGGTTGGCACGGAGGGCAGAAAGCAGGAAGTGGAAGCATGGCTTTTCCAACACAAAGATAACTTGGCTGGGATAGCTGGGCATGCAATGGAATGGGTTGTTACAGCAGAAACTGGGGGGAGTCACCCGTACCCCCCCCCCCAACTCATTAGTTATACACCTGGGGGGGAACGACCTGACGGGCCTGGGCAAAATAACATTGCTTCAAAACAGGAAGGCCAACATTTTGCAAATTATGCAACCAGTTAGGAACATGTGAACTGTGGTGGTCTGAGATTACTTAACGGCTCCTGTGGCAGGGAGCCTGATCTGGGCAACCAATGGAGGCTGCAAGTAGGAGAGCGAACAGCGCACTGTGTAAAGGCACCGGACAAATAGGGTTTGGCTTCATACGACACCGGCTGCTTCATGCCAAATCCACAGGGTATTTTGAGGACAATGGGGTACATCTCTCCAGAGTAGACATGGACTTGTTCCTCCTGTATCTAGGGGAGGTCCTGGAAGTAGCGGGATGTAAGTAGGAGCACCGGCCTTGGTGGGGGCCCCAGGCTGTGACGGTCACCACACCCAGGGCTGTGGCGGAGTTACAGGGCGATCCAGAGGCAGAAAGGTACTCAGGGGTACCCTCTTCAGGGGCACTAAGGGTGCCGAGGCCTAATATCCCCAGGAAATCTATGCGGGGGACCCAGGGGTGCGACTGCGCCCCATCTGTCCTACGGGCGGTTGGAAACATGTACAACTGGGGGGCACTTGAACGCTCCGCCCCTCATAGGCGGGGGGCATGAGTAATCGGGTGGACTGATGGTTCACCAGAGGTGGGAGGGGCTATCCCCTCACTACAACCGCTGAGCACCGATTGGCTAAGGCCATGATGCAAGATGGCCCATCAGGTGGTAGGCTGCAAGGGGCAGATTGCCTTTGGATCGTCTGTAAGATAACCCACCATGTTGGCATATTTGGTATGCTAATAAACCTAAAGCAATTTTTCCCACCAAAAAGTTGTCTTATTTAAACAACATGTATGTTGCTGCGGGAGGGCTGGAGAGTGTGGCCGATATTGACACTATGCGGGCTTACCGACACGTCCCGGCAGGGGACCTTCATAGGAGGGCGGCCCCTTTAGTGCCACAAGATGGCACGCTGGACAGCCTAGTGTCCGGGGAGCCCTTCAGGGTCCTGCGCATCATTTGGGAAAGGGGGAGGTATATATGCCCCCCCTGCCCACCTGGCGGTCTCTTTGTCCTCACCCTGATGCCGTTTCCCTTCCTACTGCTTACCCAGCGTTATCATCGTGGGGGGGAGGTTCTTCTAATCTTCTTTATTTGTGTTGCGGGCGGAGTTACGGGGCGATCCAGAGGCGGAAAGGTACTCAGGGGTACCCTCTTCAGGAGCACAAAGGGTGCTGAGGCCTAATATCCCCAGGAAGTCTGTGCGGTGGACCCTGGGGTGCGACGGCGCCCGGTCTGTCCTACGGTGGTTGGAAACCTTTACAATCGGGGGTCGCTGGAACGCTCCGCCCCTCATAGAGGGGGCAAGAGTAATAGGGTGGACCGATGGTTCACTGGAGGTGGGAGGGGCTTTCCCCTCACCACAACCACTAAGCACCAATTGGCTAAGGACATGATGCAAGTTGGCCCATCAGGTGCTAGGCCGCGTGGGGCTACTTGCCTTTGGATTGTCTGTAAGATAACCCACCATGTTGGCATATTTGGTATGCTAATTAAGCTGCAGCAATTTTCCCACCAAAAAGTTGTCTCGTCTGCTTATTTATGTGACATGTATGTTGCTGCGGGAGGGCTGGTGTGTGTGGCCGATATTGGCCCTATGTTACAGAGCAGAGAGTAGTGAAGAGGAGAGGGCTCTATTACCAGGAGTAGGGTTCAAGGCCTCGCAGCAGAGGACTGCATACTGATGACACCTGGGTTTCAGTTGGAGCTGACCTCCAGCCTCAGAGCTCACTTTGATCACAAGGTCGGAGATTGGCTGAGGAGGAGGCGTGTATTGTAGTCACCATCCTGCACAGGGACCCAGCAGCACACGACAAAGTCGGTTCAAAATGAGAACAGTTCAATCAATCAAATAAGGCAGGGAATTTGTCATCACGGACCATTAATGATAAATAAATATTCCACACTTCCCTCACCCTCGCTGCTGACAGTCTCTTCACTTCCACCCTGTCACTGGCAGGATCCGCAGCGCCCCCGCATTAACCCCTCCCTTGTTGAGTCCTGGCATGAAGAAGGGCCGCAGGGTGGGGGGGAAGGGGGCCCCGGAGAAGGTGAAGAGCAGAGACCGGTCATCCACATTGTACACCGAGAGCCTGCCCACCTCATAGTCCAGGAAGAAACCCACAGCTCTGGGGGGCGCGCTGGGGGTCAGGAGGGTGGAGGGGGAGGAGACAGCTATACATTCACTATCTCTGAGCATCACTGCCCAGAATCCATTCTCTGGTGATAGTGTGATCTTCCCCTTCCTGTTCACAGCCTCGTCACACACCCCCAGGGTCCACCCAGTCTTGTCCTTCACCTCCAACTCCACCTCCCAGTAATGCCTCCCGGAGCTCAGCCTCTCTCTCCCCAGGACAATGCTGTAGTAAGTGAATCTTTGGGGCGTGTCCGGCAGATCCTGCTTCATGTCTTCGTCTCTCACGCTCCTTCCGTCCTCGGACAGGATGAGCCAGGGATTCGCAGTGTCCGGATCCAGGGTCACCGCAACTGTAAAACAGGGAAGCAAAGACCAGAGGCTGTTACAAGGTGGTGTAATTCACTGGGGGTTATGCTCACTCACAGGATGTTTTGACAAGATGTTCTGTTTGTAAGTATACGGTGTGCTGTTTGTTTACTTATGTGTATTGCCCCTGGTTGGAGCCAGGAATGCTACGTCAGTTCCTTTGATCTCTCACTTATGGGATGCACTGCGCTGACCCTGGGGTACATTTCTTACATTAAACTTGGATTTACAACTCCCTCATGTTGAAAGGAGTGTTTGTTACGGAGGCCAAAAACCAACCGTATCACTAACAAGAACCCAAATATTAACAAATGTCCATCTACAGCAGAAGCAGCGTCCTGCAGCCAATCATAGGGCCCCAGACACGTTTCACAATCTACCCCATCAGAAGCACAACTGAAGTAATGATAATCATCGTCATGGGCGCTTGTCTTTATATAGTGCTTCATAGTACAGTGTTTTACTGTCTATGCACTGTAAATAAAAAAATAACAGGTGTTATCAGGCAGGTTATTGATTGTCATGTGATTTGGGAGCATAGCGCCTTGTGCGGTCTCTGGAGAGGGGGGCACTGAGTTTACATCGGTCAATAAAACACTTTTTCATATCACCCAGGAAACTACCAGACTGATCATACACCTTCTGCTCCTGAGCACATTTTCCATTAATAAAAGTGCTTGTTCTCTGCTGTAAGAATGTTGAATCTTGTACATAAATGTCAGCACACACCTCTCTGGCCTCATTCACCTGATGACAGCGGAGTGAGTACCTCGTGACTTTCTCCATCTCGGTTTTACTCCTTTTCGTTGCAAAGCATCCACCAGCTCCTTATTTTTACAGCCATTTACAAACATATCAGTGACATCCCCTCATCATCAGTGACTGACCCACCAGACGCCACTCTATTGGGGGTAGGCGGGTCTGATTAGAGTCCATCTTTCAGCTCAAGAGGCCATCAAATGCCGGTGTTGGTGAATCATTATTTGAGCAGTATCAAGTATTCAAATAGTTGATACTGCTTTCACCCCGCTCAGATGTGAAACAGACTTCAGACGAAACCCCCGGCCTGGATGGAATCAGGAAACACGAGAGCTCTGCACAGAGGTGGGAGCTGCAGCAGTCAAGGGGCACGTGTTGTACACACCCCTCCTCCCCCAGTAATGCAGGACAAGCAGTGTTTCTGATGGGAGGGGGGCAGAGGGGTGGTCTAACAGCTGCAGCTCTACTGTTGTGTCCAACTCTCAACTCAAGAGGCCATCAAAAGTAGGAGTAGGTGAATCATTACTTGAGCAGTATCAAGCATTCAAAGAATTGATTCTGCTTCCATCCGCTCAGGTGTGGAATTATTTTTCACGTGGTCGCGCCAACTGCCAGGGACACCACCAGGATGTCACTCGTGAGTGACGGGAACGCAATCAGTTGTCGGTTACAGCACAATCCTGGTGAATCAAGCAGCGCAGTCACACTCGTCCTGTCTCATTGTTCCATCCGTGAGGAGCTCTTTGAATTCTGCTGCGGGTAGTGCTGTTATCTCACTGGAGACCGATGACAACAAGTGCAGAAATCAGATGAAAACCCCTGGCCTGGGCCCTGGGTGGAATCAGGAAACATGAGAGCTCTGCACATAGGTGGCAGCTGCAGCAGTCTGGAGGCACGTGCTGTACACACCCATGTACCACTGCATGTCCGATTAAGGGTGTACACCATCCCGCTCTCTCTCACACACACAGTAGTGAGACTGGACAAGCAGTGTGACTGATGGTGGGTGTACACACACTGCCTCGCCCCCAGTGGGACTGGACAAGCGGTATGTTCAAAGCTGGTCATACACCCCCCTCCCACCAGAGGGACCAGATAAGTAGTGTGTCCAGGACTTTAAGTGGGCCAGGTCCCGCCGGTGGTGAGCTCCAGCAGTTCTAAAAAGCAGGTGTCGACAAGGGCCCCTATCGGTCTCTCCATTTTTGCCATCAACCTCGGGTGGAAAAAAATCTTAACTCTACAGCAGTATCACCCTTCACTGCCTTTGGGGTAACTTCGAAAGAACTCGTTAAAGTTCTCTCAAAGTCTAATTTCAGAACTGAAGGATTGTCATTTTATATTCAACAAAGTCATAGTTGTTTCTTATGCAACTAACAAACATTGACAAAGCAAATAGTTTACACTTGCTGTAGGTGTAATGTTACTTGTATTATTTATCTGGATGCAGTGACAGAAGCAGCAAAATACCAGTCGGGCAGCACACTATGCTAAGCACAGATTTTTTGCTTATGTGTTTTAAGCCACACTCCTAATTAGTTTGGCCACACCTCTTTGAGATACCTCACCCCCCCCCCCGTTTTTTCATTCCACTGAAAGCCCTGAGTGTATCTGATGGTGGGTGTGCACAGTCTCCCCCTACCGCTCAGTGGGACTGGACAAGCAGTGTATCCTATTGTGGTAATACCCCCCCAGACCCCTCAGTAGGACTCAGTCAGTCAGGTGTTTGTTAAGCGCGACTACTAGGGTCTCAAGGTGCTGGGGGGTGAGTCGCAGGTTCCAGTCCATCAAGGAGGGGGTCTGTCAAAGAGCCAGGTTTTGAGGTTTCTTGCGAAGATGGGGAGGGATGTAGTCTGCCTGAGGTGGAGCGGAAGGTCGTTCTAGGCTTTGGCCGCGCGGAAGGAGAAGGAGTTACCTCCCGGTCTTGTCTTTCTGGTGCAGGGACCACTGCGTAGGCGAACTGGGCTGATAGTAGGGTCCTTTGGGGTGCGTGGAATTTGAGTCGTCTGTTCAGGTATGCTGGTCCGGTGTCATGGAGGGCCTTGTGAGCATGGGTTAGCATTTTTAAGGTGACTCTAGCTTCAATGGGGAGCCAGTGGAGTGTGCACAGGTGCTGGGAGATGTGGCTGTGTCTTGGCAGGTTGAAGACCAGTCTTGCGGTGGCGCTTTGGATGTTCTGTAGCTTGCGGGTGAGGTTTTTGTTTATTCCGGCATGGAGAGCGTTGCCGTAGTAGTGCCTGCTGGTGACTAGGGTGTGAGTGACGGTCTTTCTGTGTTCAAGGGAGATCCTTTTGAAGGTCTTGCGGAGGGTGCGGAAGCAGGAGAACGAGACAGAGTTGATCTGGTGGTCCATTTTGAGCTCTGAGTCCAGGATGATTCCCAGGTTCGTGCGTGGTCCGTGGGGGTGGGCGGGCGTTGAGGGTGGGGGGCCACCAGGTATCGTTCCAGGTGTCAGGGTTGGGGTCCATGATGAGTACTTACGTTTTGTTGGTGTTTAGTTGTAGGCAGCTATTTTTCATCCATTTGGCGATGGCTTCCATGCCTTCTCGAAAATTTGTCTGGCAGTGTTGAATTTGTTGGATAGGGAGATGATGAGTTTGTTGTTGTCTGCGTATGACACAAAGTTGAGTCCTTAGGTTCCGAGGATGGGAGCGAGCGGAGCCATGTAGACGTTGAGGAGTGTAGGGATGAGGGAGGACCCTTGGGGGACACCACAGGTGGTAGGTGTAGGGTCCGAGAGGAAAGGGGGGGGGCCGTGGGGGCAGCAGCGGCAATGAAAAACAGGCTGAAAAAGGCAAAAAAAAGAGAGAAAAGTGCAAATAAGGCAGCAAAAGTGCAAGAAAGAGTGGAGGAAAGACACAGAGGACACAGAAGGAGAGTGAAAGGGGGAAATTGAGATGAGGGTTAAAAAAAGAGTGCAAAATGGAGGAAAGACTCAGAAGGAGAGTGAAGGGGGAGATAGAAGTGAGGGGAAAAAACGAGCGAAAAAGGAAATGGACAGAGATCCACTGGACCACCAGGGATGAGGTGCAGGTGAAACCTGCGGGTGGAGGAGGGCCTCGAACACCAACACTCGAGAGTGCAGGGGCTCGGGGGAAGGCGTCACTTAATTGAGGAACTGCGAAGGGGGGAGAGCAATTTCACGGACAATGAGTCAGTGGTCTTGCTCTGGATTGGACAAGCAGCGTGTTCCATGGTGGTCATGCACACCCCATCCTCTCTCAGTGGGACTGGACAAGTAGTGGAAACCTGGGCTGGAGAAGGTGCAGCCGGACCTGATGGGGCCCGGGGAAAACACGGCTCGGAGGCGGGAAGCCCTCCACCCCTCGTCACGGAAGCCTTGAAAGAGGGGCCAACCAGGATTCATTGCCCTAAGGTAGCCAACGGCCCCCCTAATCAGGGGGTGAGGCGGCAAGCAGCTGGGGTGTTAAATAGGGACACAAGACCCAGAGTAAACATGCAGCACCTCCCTTCAAGAAAAAGACGGAGGAGCCGGGCAAGCACTGGGTGGACAGCGTGGACCCGGCTTCAACCGGCAGGAAATGGACATGGGGAGTCAATTTTGGAACCTCGCCTCATTGGAGACATTGCTGCGCAAAGTAGTCTGGGCTGTGCGCCCACAAAGGGGCCCCTTAAGAAGTGCAAAACGGGAGGATAATTCAGATCCAGCCTGGGAGCATCATGGCCAGTGAAGAGAGATGGAGCACCAGCAGCTTGGGAAGAGGGCACCTGGGCCTACTCCAAGAAGCTGGGCCACGGCATATCTAGTCGGTCTTTGTTACTGCGAGGTCGCGACGGACATTGCAGCACCGGCAGTGCCCAGGAGAAATCGGCCTTACCGGATCTTGTGGTCAGAAAGTCACCCCCTCGGCAGCGAACAGATCAGAGGCGTCAGGCAGATGCAGGGGCTATAGAAAGGTGAGAGGCGTTGGAGGGGGGGTGAGACTTTATGTTGAAGGGCACACGCAGTAATGAAAGATTGCTTGATTGAATGGGTTTAGGCACTAAACTGCAGAGGCTTCGTCAGCGGCAGGTTTACAGTTCGGTAATTTATGCAGCATGTGCAATACTCCTCTGCGATCAGAGTCCGCGATAGTGCAGCAGAAATAGTTTCTGGGGAAGTTTGAACGGTGCAAAGTTATTGGCTGGCTGCAGGTGCGTTTGACTCACTTCTCTTCTGAAGATCCTGAGGCTCTGTGAACGGGCCCGTGTATAACCAGCCGTCCTTTGACACCAGACACTCAGCCCGACTGTGCAAACAGAAGTTTAATGTCTCTCGCATGGGCTGGTGATGGATTAAAGATCTGAAAAGGTGGCTGGAGGGGTTAGTTTGGAGATAGTGGGGCTCGGCTGTTGTGATAAGAGAGGTAAATAGGTCCAGTGAAAGGGGTCGCGTCTTCAAACCAGTGTGAGCTGCCATCTCTTTTTGGGTTTTCAGTTAAAGGACAGACCTCAATCTCGAAACAGAATGACAAAGTTAACAGCCCCCTTATATATATTTTTTTAATATCTTATGTAGCATCGACTCCACCCAGCAGGGCTTCATAGTGCAGTATGATACACTCAAAGACGGCTGGTTAATTATTTCTTGACTGCTGTAAACACGCACCTAATGCAGTTGAAATCAGTTTTGCCTTTCTTTTGAGAAATACAACCTAATCTCTGACAGTGCTTGCCTTCATTTATCACACAAACCCTGATTTGATGCATCCATTTGGGCATTTTGCAATACGTAGTGCCGCTTTGTAATGCACACAGATATCAGTGTAGAAAAATAACAGATTCTGGACCGGAGGGGGGGAATTGGAAGTGTTTTCCTTACACAAACAACTGGATAAATTGTCACCTTAGCACTAGCTTGCGCTTTAGATAGATGACGCAACGATACGTTTAAAGGAGTTTTTATCTTCCGGCTTTACAGAACACATGTAGAGCTGCTTAAGAGAACAAGAACCATAACCAATGCCTTTCTCACTTTATAGAAAAAGGAGGACTTCTGTATAGAGTAGGCGACCTGGGAGCCGAACCACAACTTTTGGTCCCTAGGGTCTTCCATGAAAAAATTCTGTTCTTTTCACACTCCCATCTCTTGGCAGGACACTTGGCAGCCTTCCCAAAAGTTGATGAGGTATTTTACTGGTCGGGTATTAATGCAGACGTGAAAGCCTACTGTCAAAGTTGTGAGATTTGTCAAAAGAAAACCTGCCATCGGCCGCCTCCTGTTCCCCTCCAACCCTTACCTATAATAGGGCACACTTTTGAACAGATTGGAATGGACTTAATAGGCCCCTTCCCAAAATCTAGTCAGGGAAAAATGTATTGTTTGGTAGTCGTCGATTAGGCGAACAGGTATCCGGAGGCGGTGGCCCTTAAGACTGCTACTCCAAAGAATATAGCCAGGGTGCTAGTGGACATATTTTGCAAAGTAGGTTTCCAGAGACAAATCCTTACTAACCAGGGGAGCCCCGTCGTCTCCAAAATATTGCAGGAGGTAGGTACTGTCCTGAACGTAAAACATCTTAATACTGCAGTTTATCATCCCCAAACAGATGGGCTAGTAGAACGCTAAAATGGTACCCTTGAACTCACCCTTAAGAAGATGCTCTTAGGGGAAGGGAAAAAGTGGGATCTTTTCTTCCAATTTGCCCTTTTTGTCATTGGGGGACAGGTGCAAAGTAGTCTGGGTTGTTCCTCTTTTGAATTACTTTAAGGACGACAACCCTGAAACCTCTTGGAAATAACCAAGGAAGCCTGGGAAACACAGAAAGGGAGTGAAGCTCAAGAGTTGACAGAATACGTACAACAGTTACGCTCCAGACTAGGAAAATTAAGAAACCTAGCTCATTCTCATTTGGAAAAGAGCCAACAGAGGCAGAAGAGAATGTATAATAAAGGGAAGAATGGATAGAATATCAAATAAACAACTAGGTTTTGGTCCTCCTCCCTACTTCCTCTAAAAAATTATCTCGGAATGGAAGGGCCCCTATCAATTTGTACTGAAACACGGTCAAACCACCTATAGAATCTGGGTGGGAAAAACATATCTATCACATAAATAACCTAGAAAAAAGAACGAACCTCTGCACCATAGATCAGTTAAATATTAATGGTCAGTTAAATGAAAATCAGAAATATTCCCTACATCTACTCCTATGATTATTCACCCATATTTTTGGATACCCCGGGACACACTCATTTAGCTGAACATGTCATTTCTACTGAGAAAGGGGTAGTAATCAAGCAGAAGTCCTATAGATTACCTGAAGCAAGACGATTGGCTACAGGAGAGGAAATCTCACAGATAATGCAGATTAAGGTTATTCGACCATCCAAAAAGTAACTGGTCATCACCTATAGTTCTAGTTCCTAAACCGGATGATTCCAGTAGGTTCTGCATAGACTTTAGGGCGGTAAATAAGATTTACAAATGTGACGCGTATCCTTTACCATGGATAGATGAGCTTATGGAGGAGCTAGGGGAAGCAAAGTATATCACTACCCTAGACCTTACAAAAGGATGCTGGCAAGTTTTTTTATGGGCAGAAAATCAGGAAAAGACAGTTTTTGCTACACCCGATGGTCTTTTTGAATTTACGGTGTTACAGTTTGGACTACATGGAGCCCCAGCTACCTTCCAAAGGCTGATGAATGAAGTATTAATAGGTTACCAGGCTTATTCATCAGCCTATTTGGATGATATTGTTGTGTTTAGCCCTACCTGGGACTCACACCTAGAGCACTTAGATATCATACTCTCCGAGTTGCAAAAAGATTGCCTACATATCAATGCCAAGAAATCCCGAGTGGGGTTCCCCAAAGTCAACTACTTAGGCTATATGCTAGGAAACTGCCTTATTGAGCCCCAAGATGAGAAAGTAAGGGCCATAACAGACTCCCCCGTCCCCCGAAATCGTAAAGAAGTAAGAGCATTTTTAGGACTTCTGGGGCATTACAGAAGGTTTATCCCTCAGTTTCCAAAATAGCCACTCCCCTTACTAACCACTTGAGAAACAAAACCTCCAAAAAAGACAAACTTAATCCTTCTGGAGATGTCCTGTAGGCTTTTCCGGAACTGAAACGCACGCTAACCACCAGTCCTGTCCTCACCCAGACTTTTCCAAACAGTTCATATTACAAACAGATGCTTCTGATTGCGGCATAGGGGCTGTTCAATCCCAGACCAACAGCAAAGGGTTTGATGTACTTATTTTGTTCAGAAGTCTCAAACTCTTTCCCCGGGAGCAGAAATACGCTACCATCGAAAAGGAATGTTTGGTTATTAAGTGGGCAATAGAAAAATGCGCTAATATTTAGAAGGACGCCCTTTCATCCTATATATCAAGCATGCTCCTTTGACTTGGGTAAGCAGAAACACAGGACATAATGCCAGAGTCCTCAGATGGTTTCTATTCCTCCAACCCTATTGGTATGAAGTCCACCATAGAAAAGGGAAGGATCATCTTAACACCGATTTTCTCTCATGAATGCCCCTTTTCCCTGAACGGGATAATCTTAGGGAAGGTATGTGTGACAGGGAGGCAGAAGCAGAGGACGAAGAACCTATTCGGTGGCATATTCTCTGCTCACCTGCCCGCTCTCCTTCTTCCCTGCAGCCCACCACCACAGAAGACGTTCTGAGTAAACAGGAAATATGAGGACAGACGTCAGAAGTAAGGACCCTCACGTGGTACCTGTGCAGCCAATTAATAAGAAGGGAGGGCTTTTAAACCCACAAAGCCGGAAGAAGGGTTGTTGCTGGAGAGAACCCCGGTCGGAGAATCAAGCGGAAGAGACGCAATGAAGATAGCGGGCCTCTCGACAAAACGAGAAGCCAAGTCCAGACCCACGTACTTCCTCGGCAGTAGCTGGAGATTGGAAAATACCAGAGGCTTCAACCATTCTGCGACAAGGAGCTTCGACAGACCTGGGGACAGATATCAAGATACTGAAGTAACAGAGAATTTGAGATCTGAGGTTCATGGATAGCCTGCAGAGATGCGGTAGAAAAGCAGCCAGAGAGCAGACTCCCACATCGCCTCAACACCCCCGCCACGTTTCTGCAGAAACGTGGCTAAGCCAGGTATGGGGCCGTATCTTTGGTCAAAGGGAGGGAGGCACACGGGGTCAGAGATAAAAAAAAATGCACTAAAAAAAGAAGTCAGACCGTAACTGAATTGACTTAAAAGCTGATGCTTCTTGCATTGATACAATGATTAATTTTGAATGCAGTGGGAATAGAGCCAGGACTCTCCTATTTCCAATAAAGGAGAAGGAGTGGAGTAATTATATGCATCTAATAACATAGAAGAGCTTTCTGCTGAGCTTCCTGCCCCCTGTTTCAAATTGTGTTTACGTAAATAGGCCCTCATCCATGAAACAGATTGAGGGTTATATCCGAAGATTGAGATCCTCTAATGTGATGGGCCCGGATGAGGTCCCCATTTCTGCAATTAAGGGTGTGGAATCATTATGGGCCGCTTTACTCACCCCAGTGATTGAACAATACTATCAGCAATGTATAATCCCCCCATCGTGGTCTGGGAGTATTATATTGGCTTTGCACAAAAATGGTTCCCTCAATCTGCCCTCCAATTACTGTCAAATTACTCTCTTAGACACAGCATGAAATCTTTTTGCCAAAAGTATTCTTGAACATCTACCTCTTTGGTAGTACAGTAAAAGCTGGTTTTAGAAAAAAAATCACTGCACTTCAGATAACATCTCAATGTTGCAAATAATTGCTGAAAAGTACGCTACTATTTATGGCCTCCATGTCTATGCAGCTTTTATAGATTTTGTCACAGGATTGAATAGAGCAGATCACCCAAAAATATAGAAAAAAACTGCATAGATTAGTTATGCCAGATAAATTTCTCTACTTGGTGATAAGTGCTTTTAGGAGGTGACTAGGGTTTGTCTTCTATAATCCCTACTAAAAATGGTCTAAACCAAGGCTGGCTGCTAGCCCCTATATTGTTCGTCCTACATATACATTTCTGATCTGCAAAAACACCTAGATAACATCAAAAGAAACCCACCAAGAATTGACGGATGCTACTTCCTGTGTCTGTTATATGCAGATGAGATTGTCAATTTTGATTTTACACCAAAGGGGCTCGGAAAGCAATTGTCATCTTTACAGCAGTTTGTTGATCCTCACTTTATGATTTATAAGGGTAATACACCTGGGAAGCCATGGATCTACAGCAGGGAACCTGGTAGGGAGAAGCTGGAATTGTTGAAATCTACATTTTGTCCATCTCACTTAATAATATGGATCATATATGCCATAGCTCTACCAAGGCTTTATTTCATGCCAACGGACTAAGTATAACACTGTGGGTCATAGACAATTTGTGCAACTACTTTCATTCTATCGGATACAAATCTCCTCCACCCTGTTGTATGCTACAGAGACAATAACTATTGTGAAGTGGGATTATTTAGAGAAAACAGAAGGACAAAAATATAAGAAGCTGTGCAATTTAAAAAAAAAAATCTTTTTATTAAACGAAGAACAAGAAAACCAACAACAGGCGCTTTACATTGCGGAACAAAAGGATAATATACACACATACAGGGCAGAGTAGACGGAAACCCACCAAGGCTAAAACTGATCCATAAACTACATCAGGCATGCAGCCGTTTAACATACAAAAGCATCCAAGCCCAGTCCTACCAGTACTGACCACAAACCCCACCTCCCACAAGAACAGGATTGACAGTAAGAAAGCAGCCACAAACGTCAGGCAAGCGGAAGCGTAGCAAAGCAATGGAATGAAACAACGGCCGCACCCAGCACGCAACAATAAAAGATGCAACACATAGCGAAGATCTGTGCGAGCAATACCGCCCTCAGGACCCGTCCACCCACAGAACAGGATCGCCCACCAGCAAGGCCCCCATTATCAGGATTCGATCAGGATTCCAAACACAAAAACAAAAACACATACAACACAAATACCCCTTCCCCCCACCCTGCACCCCTGCATATGGCTTTCGCCGAATCACAACTAACAGTGTGCCTGTCGCCCCATCTAACTAAATACTAAAAATAGAAAATGGAGGAGGGCAACTTTGTATGTGCCCCCGGTCCCTCCTCCCCCCCGCCAGAACCAAGAATCCCCCAGAATGATTCCACAATTCTATTAGGAAGCTAATGCATTACGAAACAGGGGAAACTGTAAACACCGCCCAATCTCCCGTAAGCAACATGGTAGCGAATCCCACATCCATCAAGGCCACGATGTCAAACCCAGTCAATCAGTCTCATCCTTGACGCTTCCGATCGGTTGTGCAAACCCCTTCCGGACGAACTGCCGCCTCTACAGGATAGTCAAAGTACGAAAAAAGTTCAGCAAAGTTCACCCTGAGACGAAGCAAAGATGTTAAGTCACTGAGAACTCCATCAGTTCCAAAGACTCCCCTCACCGCCGTGAACTCCCAACGTTGTTTCCTCCGCAATCGTAATGAAACTGCAGGGGAGGGGAGGGACGCGGTTACAAGCCAAGAACAGTTCCCATCAAAAGTCTCCGGAAAGGGAGCACCGATTAGTCCTCCCACAGTCCGCAACGATATAGGCTTGACAATCCATGCGAAGCACCGAGCTCGCGTTTATCGGCCATCACAGTGACCAGAGGCTCCGACACCTCTCTTTGCACGGGGCCCACTTCCTCCATTGAAATGGCCATCGTGGGTATCTCGAGTCGCTTCATTTCTTGCAATGGAGCAGGGTCCGGTCCCATACGCCCAATTTCGAACGAACCCGCTATCATCTTGTGGACAAGGGCTTCCACATGAGAATGAAGAGCCCCAATGGCCGCCAGTACAGTTCGCAATGACGGTTCACTCTCAGCCCTCTCCCCCGCTCCTCGCTCGGTATCGACCATGGTCACGTCCCCCAGAGAGCCCGGTCTCCCCGGGGGAACAGGCAAAACTGGAACGGACGACGGTGGAGGGGGACTTAACGTTCACCACGGCAACAATCTGCACTCCGCCACCGCAAGCGAAGACCCCGATCCAGCGAACGCCGGCGGGGGCCTAACCGGGTCAGGGACCTCCGCTCATAGCCTCAGTCGTGCCTCGTCACCCCTCCTTCGATGTTAACCAATTCAGCAGACCGCTATCAAAATCGGGCCAAGAAAACCTCCACAGCAATAGACCGGGCCCTGCCACACACCCACGGCCGATGTTTTTCAGTACTCGAGACCCCGGCTCACAAGCTGGGCTAGGCCGCAAACTGAAACACGATGTAACTCCGTCCACCAAACCGGTAGAAATCTCGGGATCGCACCATCAAACTGTAGTCCGGTTCATACACACGGAGGCATGGGGTAAACACAGGATAAATGACAGGATCATCTGGCAGGAGACGGAGGTCGGCGGAGCCGGGAGCCTAAACAGCCATCTTGTTCGCTAGCGTAGCTCCTCCCCCCGAAGCTGTGCAATTTTAACTCCCTGGCAGAGGCACATGCACTTTGATTAGACTTTGGATTAATATTCTTAGTGGATGTTCCTCTGCAAGGTCAGGCCGGTGTGGTCCAATGGGGATCTAGGCTGATGAAGGGTGAGAAGAATTCATTAAGAGGTTTTAACTGCACTGAAAGTTTTTATATGAAAAAAGAAAAATCACTATTTGATAGGAATTTTCATCATGCTCTAAAAATGTTTGAGTTAAAGAAGAAAATTCTTTGCTCCTTTTTCATTGTTCTCTGTTAGATCTGACATATTTAGAGTGGTGTTTCCCCAAAATGTTTTGCCTTTTACCTCCTGTTTTGCTGATTCTCCTGTTGTTGGCTTTAAGACTTCAAGCACTTTACCACTGCTAATCAGTGCTAAGGTGCATGTGCTTCTCCCCCAATCATGGTAACATAGGTTCTTACCTGATTGACATATTTGATTTACTGGTAAGTCCATTGTAAAGTGGTATACAATATACTCAGGGCCCCTATTACAAATGCAACTAGTGGGCCTGCAGCACTGATTGTGCCACCCACATAAGTAGCCTTTTACACATGTCTCAGGCCGCATGTTGCAGCGCCTGTGTGTGAAGTTTACTGACACTTCGACCTGGCATTTAAAACTACTTGTCAAGCCTTATACGCCCCTTTTATTACATATAGGTCCACCTAAAGTGGCCCAATGGACAGGTTTCTATGTAAGTAAAAGGACACATGCCTGTGTGTTTTATATGTCCTGGTAGTGACAAACACCTAAATTAGTTTTTCACTGCTGTGAGGCCTTCTCCTTTCACAAGTTAACATTGAGAATTCATTAATACACTTTTTTAAGCTGTAATTCCCGATTGCATAGGGGTAGCTGCTTTATGTTTTATATCTTTAGATTTGTAATAAAATACTTCTTTGCTAGTAAGGTGGGATTTGACATTACTAGTTAAATTATAACATTTCTCTGCTCTCTAAGCCTCTTGTGTGCATTATAGCCTGTCTCCAATACATGTCTGGGGTGGGTGACATCTACACGTTGTGCATTCCCTTAAGACAAACACAAACACAGGACACTCAGCTGCATCTGCATACTGATGGGTCATGTCCTCACACAAAGCAACCCCTCACAAATTACCTTCAAAGGCACTTTTGGGTATAAGTACTTGGACTCTGACCCCTTCAAAACAGACACTTTTTGGACTCGTAATCAGACACTGCTAGAACTAAAACTGCACATTGCCACAAAGACTGCTATGGTGCTTAAAGGACTCATACTTGGACTGCCGACCTGGAAGGCTAGCCTTTCTATTATGTTGCCTGCTGATCTCTGCCTGTCCTGAAAGGAGAGCAGGACTATTACTTTTCCTCGAAGTGTTCTCCAAGGGCCTGTTTGCTTGCCTCCTGTTGTTTGAGACTCAGGAAAATCAAAGTGTCCACCCCTGTTCCTTGGCCTGTTCCACTGCAACTGGGCCCAGATACTTGCAACATGGATTTTGACGCATCTCCTGTCTGAGTGTAGCAGAACCGGTGTATCGACCCGGTTTAAGGAGTAGAATCAGTGAATCACTCTCGGCACCAAAGCAACATATTTAAAGTAGGAAACATCGCAATTTTGCATCGCTGCCATCAGCTCAAAAAGCTTAACGTATACTTGACTGCATTGAGAAACCTGGTGCATCATTCCTTGGAATAAATGCAATGTTGCTGCAGTGTCACATCTGTGGAATGGGCGCATTGCCTCCCCTCTGGGCCCGACAGTGATGCATCGCTCGATGGCGCTCCGCATCTCACAAAGCATCTTGTATTGCAAGCAGGAAAGGTACATTGTTCACTGGGGCCTGTGTGTGTCCTGTAGCTGGCCAGCCCTCCGGGGCAGTCAGCCCGAACTTTGACTCTGTCCCAGTTCAGCGTGACCTAAGGTAACCTGCAATTTACTTCTGAGCACTTTACTGCATTTAATCAATTTTAATTTGTCTCAAGTTTTATTTATTGAAATTTTGTTGTTTCGGTCTTGTTTTGTTCAGAATATAATATTCTTTGTTTCTAAACCTGTGTGGAGTCTTTTTGTGGTGTATTCATTGTGTTACTGTGTGTGTGTATTGCAAAACATTTTTACACATTGCCTCTTCAGACAAGCCTGACTGCTCACTGCCTAACTGCCAGAGAGTGAGCACAGGCTATTGTTCAGTGTGTACTTAGCTTACCTGGACTAGATTGGTGGTTCCTGCCTGGCCTGGCTGCATACCTCAGTCAACCAGGAATCTAATTTCTAACATTCAGCTTAAAAGCTTTTTAAAGCATTCTTTCATTTAAGTCAAAGTGCAGATGTTAAATTTTGTGAAGCAAAGAAATAATGTGATGTAATATTTGCTTCTTGCTGGTGAGAACTACAGTGGTATTTACATTGGAACTTTGATGACACATTTTTGGAAATTGTTACATATGAAAATGCCTCCTTTGAATGTCCTAACAGTGAACTGGTCTACCTCTCTGACCAAGAATAGACCTTTCAAATGTTTGTTACATGGAAATTGAAGACTTCAATCGTGTATTATTTGTTTTGACATCCCAGAGTCGCCAATCCTTGAGGCCGTTGTCTTACTTATAATGTTTGAATGGAGGCATAAGCTCATCATTTGATATTTGTCCTAAGAATGAGATAATTTGTCAAAAAGGTTTTAGATTTTGAAAATGTTTTTTTTATTTCTGTACTATACTGTAATGTGTAAATGACATGCTGCTATTTTCTCTTGTGGGCCTCGAAATCTTGAATGAAGAATTGAATTTATAATAAGCTTTAATATAGGGTACTATATAAAAATATTTGTAAGTGATGTACTATACCATTCACAATTCTCTAAAATGTCTTTTAAGTGTGGGAAGAAGACAACCCACCACCTTAATGCCTTAATGCCTGGAGTAGCACTCAACGAGTTTTCATTCCCAAGCCCTTTTCCTAAAACAGCCTCCCATATAGTCTCAGACCTGTTGATATTTAAAAATTACCCAGAAAGAGGAACCACTGAAGTTGCTTTCTCTTCTCTATTTGTTGTGTCAAAATCATCAGAATTACAACAGCTGAGGACAAAAATTATTTTCCACATAACAATTACTGCGCTGCATCAAATGCAGAGAGCAGGAATGTGCCATATGTATTTAGATATGTCACATTCTTGCTCTCTCTCTCTGTGCTAGTGAGTGCCAACACAGGCACTCTTGCGCCATGGTGCAAGGGAGTCTGTGTTCCAGGGAGGATTGCTTTTTTGGGCAGGAATCTTCATTTACAGAAAAAAAAATCCGCAAAGGAATTTTCCTCTTAAGTGTGCTGCAGAAGGCAGCACATGCAACAAAATAAAATACTGAGGAGAAAGAAGGAAAATGCTACTTACCCAGTATGCATCTGTTCTTGGCATATAAAGCTGTCGAATCATATGCGACTAAAATTTCGGGTTAGTCATAAGACCACTTTGTTTTGGTGTGTTTGTAAAAATGGCTCTTCTATGGTTAGTGCCTGAAGCTCACCCACTCTCCTTAGAGATGTGATGGCTACCTTCTAAGTGAGAAACTGTAGTTCACATTTGTGCAATTGCTCAAAAGGTGAATTGCACCAAGACGTAAGCTTATGGATGTCTACACTAAATTGGAAAGCTCAAGATATAATAGATAGCAAATGTTGTTTTGGATTGACGCGTCTAGCGGATTGATTCAATTGTTGTTACAGTAAACGCCAAACCGCTTCCCCTTTGCTGCGTAGCATGCTCTTGGGGTAGTGAGCCTAGCCTCTTTGATAATATTCATACAGTCTGGCAGAAGATTTAGATGGCCAAACCCTATGTTTTCAGGTGCCAGATCGCAAGGTTGAGATGATTGGGATCTGGATGTCTTATCTCTCCACCGTTCTGAGTGAGAAGATTGGGAGGAAGGTGTAGTTTTTGGTGAGGAACTACCGATAGCTCCAACAGGGTTGTGAACCTGAGTTGAAGGGCCCATGTGGGAGCAACTAGGATTAGTGTCAGGGACTGCTGTCTGAGCTTCCAAACCAGTTATGGAATCAGTGGGAGAGGTAGAAAAGAATAAGCAAAAATCCCTGACCTATTCATCCATAGTGCATTGCCTTTGGACAATGGGTGTGGATACCTGGATGCAAAGTTTGGGCATTTTGCGTTTAGATGGGTGGCAAACAGATCTTTTTCTGGGAAGCCCCACATTTGGAATAATGGGAGGGTGTGGAGTTCTCGTTCGTGGATCTACTGTCGTTGTCGACTGAGCAGATCGGCAATCTGGTTGTTTACTCCTGGAAGGTGTTCTGCAAGGAGAAATATTTTAGGTTGAGCCTAGAAAGCGCATGAGCTGTTGCAAGACCTGAAGTATTCAGTAAATTGAGGTAGCCAGCCCCCACAATGCCCTGCTGCTTCCTGCGCCTGGAGGCGCCGTCACCTTCTTGCACGCCCGGAGGCGCATGAAAGCAATCGTGGCTCCCGCTTCGCGGGACCCGCAATTACCATAGTCGCAGGGGGGACTCCAGCCCCCACACTGCCCTTCTGGTTACCACACCTGGCGGCGCCCGCACCTTCCTGCACGCTCCGAGACGCATAAAAGCACTCGCAGCTTCCGCTTCGGGGGACGCATGCCGGTGCGCCTGGGCAAAGCCAGGGCCAAGTGCGGGCCCGTCCTTGCCCATCACTGGCAGGAAGAGGCAGGGCTGGGCCACCCCCCTTGTATTTGTTGTGATTATCGCCAAGCAAGGTACTGTATATTTTGGTTTTTCTCCTACGACGCTGGCAGCCAACATATGACCATATATTAATCTTGGTCTGTTGACTTTGATGGTGTTTGCCCTCCTTGTGTTACAGGGGACTATATAGCACTTTTGCTTTCCCTTGTTTCCTACCATTCCCTGTGGGGGAATATGCGATTACCTATTGTCTGACCCGATAGAACTGTGGGCACCTACTAGCATTACCATCAGTGATACCTGGTCATTCAACATGGGGAAGCGGAACACTATGGAAGGCAATGGGGAAGAAAGGCAGGCAGGTCTACTAAAGGGAAAAGGGCTAGGAAGTCTCTCAAACATCCAGGCAGTAATTGTGTACTCGATAGGATAGATACCCTAATAAACAAATGCGAAGAAATCTTGCAGAGTAATCAATAGATACCCCCAATTCTTGGGGGTTTGGATGATAGATCATCCCCAAGCTTCAGAACAGCCCGCTGCCTTGCTATCCCAATGATGTTTCAAAAGTCACCCACCAAAAGGATATCTACCACCTAAACCAGTCAGTTCCCCTTGTCCAAGGCACATCCCAAACTCCTGTAACTCCACTAACCATTATTAGCACTAACGTACCTCAAGAGGCTCATGAACAAGAACTTACCATCCCTTGCTCAAATAGATTTCTACCTCTTCAGACAATTGGTGACGAATACAGTGACAACTCCCCACAGCCATGGCCCCCACGGCCTGGCTGACGCTATCGGGCGTGTAGTACAGCAAACCAAACTGAGCCCACAGAAACTGCCCTTACTTTAAATGCATTAAGAACTGAGATGACACATTGAAAAGAATGATTGAGGATCTCACAACCTTAGTCACAACCATAGCAAGGAAGGTCGCGTCCTGCAAGGGAAATGTTACCCGTGCGCAATGTCACTGCCCACAGCCCACCAATAGTTGCCACAAACAGCTAGTTTCATCAATCTCTAGCATAAAAAGCTCTTCTTATGAGTCCAACGCATATCAACTAGCCACCTCTGACTCCAAAATGTGCCTCTAACAAATCCTTGAATCAGAGCACAAACAGGCATAATAGCTCTATACAGGATAGGCTTAAGAAGTTAGCAATCCTGCAGACCCAGCAGGCCCCTCAATACAATACACTGCTCAGCCACGACAGGCTTAACCCCACATCCAACCCTTTACTTATGGAATTCGAGAATCGTTGATCCCCGCAACTGCTACAACCAATAGCAACGGACCACAATCCCCAAAAATACTTATGATTAATGTCCTAAGAATAAACACCACCACTAAGAACGCCTTCGAGAGCGAAGAATCTCTAATCAATAAAGTGATCCACTGGATTCGTCACACTAGGGGTTGCCAATCGTTGATCAGGGATTATGTCCTCGGAGATGTCTTGCACCCCTTACCCAACTGGATGATATCGAGATCACCTTAAAGGAATTTGAGATTGCGGAGAATCTCCTTTCTCTGGAGTTTCGTACATGCCCTCCGGATGGCTCATCTATCCAGTTTAGACATCAGCCTTTGCACAAGCTGGGTAGAACACAACACATCCAGGAAATAATGCACCTAGCAGGTACTTCATCCTTGGAGTAAAATGATTGACTACAAGAACCATCTCCTCTGATCCCCCCTATCTGTCCAAATCATTAAACGCAAACCTCTCAATGTTCAGTAGGCACAAATGGGGCAACAATCCATCTAGACGAAGAACTAGTCATCGATTCACACTGGTACATAGATTCACCATCTCCAGCTTCTTTGCAGGGAAATATCTCCACAAAGCATAACTCATACACCAAACCAACATTTAAAGATTGTATCTTGGAATGTGGCGGGACTGAATAGCAAACTCCCTCTTCCTCACTGCAAGGATTTCGTAGGGAATTTTGATATTTATATTTTCCAGGAGACGTGGAGATTTGTACACTTATACAAACCTGGTTACACTTGTCATTTTATCCCTGCAACATCTGTTGGGAGAGGCCGCCCTTCAGTGGACTGGATTGTTTGGATGAGCATAGGTCTTGATTGCTGAATTATCTTCCAAGCAAGCCCGAGCCCCGATATCCTACAGCTGAGTATCAGGGGACCTGGAGGTGGCAGCCAAATTGAGTTTTTCAATGTTTATGCAAGAGGGACAAAGTGTGGCAGGCCCTCAAATATCATCACTGCACTAGAGGAATGTTTAGATAAATGCCAACCAAATGCAAGAATAATAGTCGCAGGTGATTTCAACTGCACCTACGAACCCCTGGCTTCAGAGGAACTGTTGGAAATTGAACCCCAAGATACTAGGTGGGCAGTACCCCAATTTGCTCTTCCTCCAATTAAAAGATGGACCCACCAGGTTCTTCAATGAGCTACTAATGACAGGTCACCATTCGAAAAGCAAGGGGCCAACACCTATAATAGAACTAGTGGCCCATCCCATATTGATTACATCCTCCTCGATATCAGATTATGGGGGCACCTGATTGACATGCTAGTGGGCTCAACCAAAGAAAGTGACCACTTTGAAACCTCTCTGGGAAGCAAATTCTCACCAGCAGATCACTCAACCTCAGGCAGTCACTAGAGCTGTATTCCCATCAAATTATAAAAGGACCTTGAGGTGGAAAAGGGTAGCAATCACCCAAATCATTGCACACTTCTTGATTCCAACACAAAAGGATAAACCCCGCGATTCCAACAAGGACCCTTACTCTTGGTTCAACAAAGACTGCAGGGAAAATAGGTCGGCTTTAATTAAGGCAATCAAGGGGAAAAATAAAACTCAAATAAAGGCTGCCAGAAATTCCTATAAAGTGGCCCAACGAGAGGCAAAGGCTACTTGGGATGAATCACGATGGGAGCAATTGAAAGATGCATGCTCATCCAAGGATAATAATCTCTTTTGGAAATTGGTTATTCTTGGCAGCAGGTCAGGTCCACACCCTCCCCCGAGCCACATCACTAGCCAAGTTTGGTTCAATCATTTCAAAGGGCTATGTTCTGTTGAAGGGGACATCCAAGAGGGGGAAAATAGCAGGGCAAACCAGGCACCCGTCAGAGGAGGAGTACTTTACAATCATGGAGGTAGAAGCCGCAATAAAAAAAATAGTTCCAGCGAAAGCTGCAGGACGGATGGCCTGTCCGGCGACCTATTTTTGGCCGACTGCGCTCAATAGGCATGTTACATTTTAATATTAACTAATGCCATAGCCAGGGGCACATGTCCCAACGTCATGGAAATCCGCTGAAATAGTTTCAATATACAAAAAGGGAGCTAGAGACGACCCCGCCAATTACAGCCAATTGATCGATGCTATGTAGAAGGTATTTGGCAGGATGCTTCTGCATAAGATCCAGACATGGTCCGAGGAAGATGATATGCTTTCCCAGTTTCAGGCGGGCTTCAGAACAAAGACTGGGACAATGAACCAAGAATTTAGATTCCTTCTAATCTATTGGAAGGTTGTGGTACTAGGCAAAGGCAGTCTTTATTTAGCATTTATTGATTTGAAGGCTGCCTTTGACCTGGTTCTTAGATCCAGGCTATGAGACACGCTTGGTGAAATGGGTATACCCCACTTTGTCCTTCATTTATTAGTCTGGATGCACAAGGGGAACTTTGCCCAGGATAGGTGGGGAGACCAGAGCCAACTTAGTGAGCGCAACCCTGTCAAGAGAGGAGTAAGACAGGGATGCGTTCTGGCACCAACCCTATTCTCCCTATATGTAAATGGAGAAGTGGACTTTCTCTTGGTGGAGCCAGCAAATTCACCTACCCTGGGGAGGATAAAGATACCAACCTTGTTGTTCGTGGATGACACGTTGTTAATATCTAACCAAGACCCCAGCAGGGCTACAGCGCCTTATTGATAGATTCCATCTGATCATAGATGCCAATAAAACATAATTTATTGCTTTTAATCCCCACAGGACATGCAGGAATGGCCCACTCCTAGGTGGGACCCCCTTAAAAGGTTGACACCTTTGACTACCTAGGTTTAAGATTCACCAATAAAATGTTAGCGAGACCCCACCGAGGTAAGAGGTTGATGGCTCACAAGCGCACGGCAGGAGCAATAGCAAAAGAAAATCGCCTTTCCCATACTAGGCCTGTAACTCCAGCCCTCCAGATATATGACACTAAGGCGGTCAGCGCTGCCCACTTCGGAGCTGAAGTTTGGGGATTTGATAAACTAGATGAGCTACACAGATCAGAATATACATTTCTAAGAGATCTAGTAACAGGTCCAAAATACTTCCCCCTCACACCGCTACTAATGGATATGGGCAGACGATCGATAAGCGGCATAGCTAGGCTGTGCCCCCTACTGTTTTGGGCCCGCATCAGGAGGACCCCTGAGCTTTCTCCTTACACAGAGGCCCTTACTGAGGTTAGCAGCCTTGGCATTGGTGTAAAATAGGCTGGATATGTGACACCAAAAAAATGCTATCTACAATCGAGCTTTGTGGATGCTGGGCCAGTCAGAAACCCCCAAGGAGAGAGGAACTTAAATGCCTGTACTGGGAATGGGTGAACCAACGAGAGATTAGTAGATACAATGTGGGCAACTTGACAACTGAATTCTACTCCCACAAGCAAAGCAGATATTATGAGCCTTACCTTGACCTAATCAAAGTACAAGGCGATAGAACACTCTACATGCACTTCAGGTATGGCTCCCTTCCAGTGGGCGAAGTGACAGTAAAATGATCCACAAACAACGGAAAAGATTGCCTCAGATGCAAAGCCCCTGTGGAAAGCATTGTCCACTTACTGTTTGCTTGCCCGGCGTATAAAACACCACAGAGAAATTGGCTGAGCCCGATTTGTCTGCAGCTTGGCACACAGGACCATCATGTCGCACTCCGCATTCTTAAGTCAGACCTTTTTAATTCTGCTGTATAGCAAAGTACTTGGGTCAAGCTTGGTTGATACGGTGGAAAGCACTTTCAAGGAAGACGTAGCTTCCATTGTACAGAAGATAGCCAGGACTGTAAAGTTACAACAGCATCACCACAAAAACCACCATGCATAAGCACTTTATTTTCAAATTTTGGTAATTACCCCAAGCAAATTGAAAGTCTCTCCATGTATTGCACTACAAAATAATGAAGGATTACTTGTTTTTAACTTGATGTTCGAGGCATGTAGGCTGCTGAATTCATATCTGTGCATAGATCGCCGCCTAGTGTTGGGTCCGGATGATTGCACTTTGTTGTTCCTGGAAGAGTCTTCGAAGTATCACGATAGGTGGCTCCTCCCTTGGACTACAGTGCGCATGGGCATCTTCTCCCTCCTCAGATTGTTTTCTTCCGCCATTGGGTTCGGATGTTATTCCTATACTCCAACTTCGGAATCGAAACTAAACTTTTCTAAGGGCCAAAAGGCCTTCGACTTCGACGGTATTGTTATCGTTCGGTAACTCTAGAATCGATCAGGCTTTCCATCTCGTTCCGGCCCTCGACGCGGGCCGTTGGGCTTTTCGACGCCACGTGGACCGACTGTCGATGGAAAGGAGCCCATTCAAAAGGTGCCCACAATGCCACTCCAAGTTCCCGCATATTGACAAACACACAGTATGCAACAAGTGCCTATCTCCAGATCATAAGGAAGAATCCTGCTCGGCCTGTGCCCAATTCCGTTCGAAAAAAAACATCCGGATTCGACGGGCCGCTAGGCAAGAGATGCAGGGACAGGCACCGGAACCAGACAACATCTTCGATGATGAACAAGACCTTCCGGACGCGGAAGATTCGGATCTAGAGATCATCACCGTCAAGGACCAAGACGACTCCAAACACGATGTACCACCTGGGCAAACCGTGAGTACACTGCCCCCGAAACCAATCGGCCCGGTACCAAAGGCTCCGGTCGAGGACTCTTATTAACCCATTCCTCTGAAGAAGAAGAAAGATGTTGGGACTTCACCCACTGCACCTTTCCTTCCTTTCTTTCCCACTATGCCTGCTATGCCTTTTGCTTCTTACTCCCCTACACACTCAGATTATAATGAGGATAACACTGGGGAAGAACTTCACGAGGATTATAACAATCCAATAGATTCTAATCCTCAAAATTAACCAGATGAGGATAACACTGATCCATATAACACACATCCCATCCCTGACACCTCCACTTACCCAACAAAGCCGTCACCTACGGACGACACCATTGTCTTCAACCAAATCATAGATAGGGCTGGGCAGTACCACAACATAGACATGGACAATGACCCTGTAGAAGAAGATTTTCTCTTTGACACATTCCCTACTTCAGAAAAAAATGTCAGAACTCTCCCTATGCTCAAGGGGTATTAAAACACGCGCCAGACATATTTAAGGATACAGCCAGGGCACGTGTGATCAATCCCAGGATTGAGAAGAAATATAGGGCGGCCCCTACAGACCCTACTTATTTTTTTTGTTTGAATATGTTTATTGCATTTTGTCATTGTACAACATTACACATATGCAGACAGAAATAATAAATGACGCTGTTGTGTAAAGTATTGTGCTTCAGGTCGTTGCGGACAATCACACCCTCATGGAGGTATGGTAGTAAGGAGCAAATGAAAAAATTACACAATTAAACAGCATGACAAATTCGTATAGCACCAGCTTATGTGTAATACATTGATGTTCAGTAGAGGCAGTGACCAATATTGGTGCAAGTAACTTCTGTTTTGTGACTGCATATCTTAGTCTTATTCTATACAGCGCTCAAGGTATGCCATGACTGTAGAATCAAAGAGGTTGATCACATTGACGGTATATTGCATATTCAAAGCTTCATATGAAAACTATCAACTATAAAGAACAATCCCAGAGATATAGGTGTGGAGAGGAGCGGGGTCATATTGCTTCGTGTCATTGGTAATGTACAATTCGTAGGGTTCATCTTGTGTGTGGAAGAGCGCGGGGGGAACTCCGCAGAGAGGGGGGGGAGAGAGGGAGCGGGGGGAAAGAGAATAGTATTAGGAGTGACACTGGAGAGTAGGGTGCATATGCTTACATGATACTATTCTGCAGACACACCTGGTGGTAGGTCGTCAGGGTACTATCCCACTCCAGCGCGATGGGATACTGCCGGAGCCCTGCCGTCTCCTCCCTATGCAATGCCACACTCTCCGCTCTCGCCCAATTATCCAGTGAGCGACGCCACTGTATCGTTTGGGGAGGCACACTATGTTTCCAGCGCCTAGTGATGAGACGTTTCACCGTGATCAGTCCTAAGTCCCAGAATCTCGCTTGGACTTTCGTCTGCTTCGTCCTTTTAAATGACCCAACAGACAAGCTTCCCAAGTGTTCGGCAAAGTGCCCCCTGTCGCTGTCGCCAAGACAGTTGACACTGCAGTCCAGTAGGGCTGCAGCGAAGAGCAGGACCAGAGGACATGTAGGAACTGTGCGTCTACAAGTCCACATCTGGGGCACGCTGATGTAGTGAGCCCAAAGTATCGATTAATTTTGTCTGGATTCAGATACGCTCGATGTACTATGTAATACTGTATGATCTTAAAGCGCGCATTGCGTGGTACATGTAGAGCTCCAGCTAGCACCCGTGCCCATTCTTTGTCAGTCCAGTCCCATCCTCTATCAGCCGTCCATTTGTCTCGCAGGCGCTGAGGGGAGAACTGCGTGTGTATGTGTAGTGCTTGAGCTATCCAATGTATTAGATGAGAACCGTTTCCCATCACATGTAGGTATTGATGAGTAGGTGTGTTGGTGGTTCCTCCGCCAGCGGTCCCCAGGCCCTCGTCAATCTATGCAACAGTTTTGCATGAGTCAGGAATTTTCCTGCCGGTAATCCCGTATTGTCCGCTAGCGTCGCAAAAGGGAGCAGTGCACCCTCTACAAATAGGTCGCCCAGGCTGTCCAAATCAGCCGCTCCCCAGCTTTACAGTACAGGCGTCGTGAGCACTCCAGAACCCCAAGGCGTACCCAGCAGTGGCAGGTTGGGCGCATATGGCTTGACCGCTGTAGTGAGTTTCAGGCTTCTCAGAAAGCACTTTCTCGCTACCTCAAGGTGTAGCTGGCTCTGAGTATGCGACCTAGTCAAGGGATGAAACAGCGCATGTATCTGCGGGACCGTCATGATCGTCTCCGTCGTGGCCGTATCTCCCAAGTTTCTCCCACTCAGCCAGTAAGCTACCCATTGCAACTGCGCAGCCAGGTAATAAAGCTCGTGTTTAGGTACCGACAGCCCACCACTCTCAGTCGCAGCATAAAGGGTTTTCAACGCTACTCTGGGGCGGCACTTGTTCCAGATCAATCGCCTATGTAGAGTTTCCAGTTCGCGAAAGGTACGAACCGGTACGTACACAGGCAAATTTGCATAGTATTACAGTAACCTGGGCAGAGCGATCACCTTTGCCAGCACTATGCGGCTGGGCACATTTAGCGGGAGAGTGTTCCAAAAGGAGACTTGTGCCGTAAGTGAAGATATTGCTCTCGTGAGATTGCCTTCCAGTAGGTCTGCGGGGTCGCGATAAACATGGATTCCCAGGTAACGAAAAACTGTGGGGTACCAAAGGAGCCGCTCGCCCATCGCGGTGATCTCACACTCAGGAGTGTCTGCTGCAAAAGAGTACACACCCGACTTTGCCCAATTGACGCGCAACCCTGACATTTCGCCAAAGTTGCTGAATATGTCCGTGAGTGCGCGTGGAAAGCAGGCTAGGTCTTTGACATAAATCAATAAATCATCAGCATACAATGATACCGAGTGTATCCCGTCCGTCAACGGAATCCCCCAATCCTCGCCAGAAGCACGGAGTTGTGCCGCTAGTGGCTCCATCATGAGTGCAAAAATCAGGGGGGAGAGGGGACACCCTTGTCTCGTGCCTCTGCGGACACGGATCGGGTCTGAGAAAAGCCTGTTTGTTTGGACCCGCACCACAGGATCGGAGTATAGGAGTTCCACCATACGAAGGTAAGCTGCACCCAGACCAAATTTTTCCAACACCAGCGCTAGGTAGGGCCACTCCACTGAGTCAAACGCCTGCTCGAGATCGAGAACCACACACCCCGAACGGGGCCACCGGGTCACCGCCAGACTCTGCACCCGAAATAGCCGCCTGATTTTGTAAGACGTGCTGTGGGTGGGGACAAATCCGTTTTGGTCCGCGTGTACTAGCGCAGGAACCAAAGGTGCCAATCTCTGGGCCAGTGCAGACGCCAGAATCTTATAGTCCGTGTTAAGAAGGGCGAGTGGTCTGTAAGATCCCATGTTTAACGCATCTTTGCCGGGTTTTAAGAGTGAGATCACATTAGCCTCATTCAGGGACAAAGGGAGTACGGCATCCTGCACCGCAGCCGCGTACACCCGTATTAATTCGGGAATGAGAATGGTAGAATACGCCTTATAAAACTCCCCCGGCAGGCCATCGGGCCCTGGGGTCTTGCCGTTTGAAAGAGAGAATAAAACAGCTCGGATTTCTTCCACTGTGAACGGTGCACCCAGTTCCTCGCACTGCGCATTAGTGATCGTCGGCAATGGGAGGTCTAATAAATACTCAGCGATATCTACTCAAGTAGCTCTCAAGCGGGAACAGTACAAGGTCCTGTAGTGACTCGTAAATGCCTCATGTATAGCCCTCTGGGTGTAGACCACAGCACCTTGTGCGGTGCGGATCGACATCACCGGTAACGTTTGGGTGTCTCTCCTGATCAGCCAAGTCAACAGTTTGCCAGCTTTATTCCCAGTGTGATGTGTGCGTGCCGAGTGCGCTGCGTAATTTAAGTTCTTCAATCTATCAAGGAGCTGCGCATGTTTCCCGCGAGCGTCCAGTAATCTCGAGTCGTCACCCTCCACTGCCTCCCGCTCGCCCGTCAGTAGTTCTGCCTCTGTCTGCGTCAGTTCCCTGTCCACCTGGCGCCTTAGTCCCGCCTGCGTTCCCAGGCAATGGCCCCTCACGACCACTTTAAATGCGTCCCACTCAACTTGCGGGGTGGATGCAGTTTCAGTGTTTTCTGCGAAATACTGTAAGATACGGTTCGATAGCAGTTCCCGGAATGGAGCATCTAACAATACATCTGGCTGGAGGCGCCACGTGGGTATCGGCGGGTGTGGGCGTTCCCAGGCGAAGTCAAGTGTGTGTGGATTGTGATCTGAATGAGTGCGACCCAGGTAGTGGGAGTCAGTGACTAAGGGTAAGAGATCGCTGGTCAGCATGAATCTGTCGAGTCTGACATGTAACGCATGAGCGCCCGAATAGTATGAGTAAGTCCGTGTGGTGGGATTGCGGCTACGCAAAGCGTCAGTGAGATCCCATTGCGTCGCCCAGTCAGCAAATGCGCGCGACGTACCGTGCATCGTCGCATTCGCTAAAGGGGGGGGAGGACCTATCCAACATAACATCAAGGACACAATTGTAGTCGCCCCCTAGCAAAAGTGGCACTCCCGGCCATGCTGCTATTGCCGTCGACAAGTGTGTGAGGAAACGCCCATGGTCAATGTTGGGAGCATAGATGGAGGCTAGAACTATGTGTTGGCCGTCTAGTTTGCCCTGAAGTAGCACATATCTGCCTTCCTCGTTAATGTTGCTACGTGGAATAGCAAAGGGGACCCCCGGGCGAATCCATATTAGAGCCTCGCGCGCGTAAGCCGAGTAGCCTGTAGCATATATTTGCCCCCTCCAGCGGCGGCGCAGAGTGTGTGCCTCCGGTTCTGTTAGGTGCGTCTCTTGTAATAGCGCTATCTGTACCTGATGACGCTTGAGATACGAGTACACCTGATAGCAACGGGAGGGGGTGTGCATACCGCGCACGTTCCAGGTGCAAAATGTAATCACAGACATTGTAACATTGCTTCTCCACCACCCAGACCCCCCACCCACCAACAACACCGCAATCAATGACCCAACAGTTCAAATCATTACAAAATGCACATCGTGTTGACCTCTTATTCGCATCGCCTCGCCTACACACATCAGGGGGAAGGGAAATATGCACCAAACCCGTAACCATAAAACACTGAACAATAATGCCAAAAGGTCGACTGCGAAACATGCTGTCGTCCAAACGCTCTAATGAGCACTAACCGTTCGTGAGTTCAAAAAAGGGGGGGGGGTTCGCTGAGCTTGTGTATTAAATGTACATATGATTCATGCAGATATGACATGGGCACTCCTCCCACGCCACAGGCATCCATTGTCGCACAGCCCAATTACAGCAAGGGTACTCAGGTTCGGGTGCAGTCGAAGCGGCAGCAGACCCGCAGCCACATCAGACAGTTCATGTGCAAGGACTTACCATCGGGGGGCAGTACACCCACATCCCCCGCTGAGACCCACCAGCAACAGGACCATTTACAGCAATGTGCCAACGTCAGGCTCAGCGTCCAGAGCCTGTGTCTCCGAGTTCGGACCCCTCCCCAGTGCCCGCCGAGTGCTCACAGTAGTCCCCTCGGCCAACAGTAGTGTAGGGGCACAGAGGTCGCAGGTAAGTGTTGCATGCTTCTCTCTGGCAGCCAGTGAGTCCGTACCAATGTTAATGAAGCAAATCAGCTGTCTGCGGTGTGACATCTGGGAGTTCGACTGACACCTGTGAATCCGGTAGTCCATATATATATTCATCGTCACTCACCAGGGCGCCAGGGCTGGCTCCCGTGGCCGGGACGTCCGTCTGTGACCCGCTAATCTGCGGATAGCCTCTTGTTGCTCTTCATGGCGGTGTTCAGGGGTAGGGCCAATGTTCACCTCAGGGTGCACCAGGCTCACCGTCGAGTGTCTCCTGCGTCTGCGTCTCCGAGCTCCCCCTCCGCAGCGGGACCTCGGGGGCGGGCCACCCGGTTCCGTAACAATTCCCGAGTCAAGCCAGGACTCAGCGGCCTCCGGCGTGTTGAAAAAGTGTGTTTTGTCCTGAGCAATAACTCGTAGGCGAGCAGGGAACAGTAGGGAGTATTTGAGTGCTAGGCGGCGGAGTCACTGCTTGACCTCCAGGAAGGAATGCCTCTGACGCTGTACCTGTATTTTGTAGTCCGGGAAGAACATAATTGTTGCATTATCTACCCTGACCTCCGACAGTTTTCTGACCTCCCGCAGGATAGCGTGTCGGTCGCGATAGTTCAACACGCGAATGAGCATGGGCCTAGGGTTGGAGCCCTCAGGGGGAGGTTTAGACGGTACGCGATGAGCGCGCTCCACCACAAAGTGCTGCGAGAGGGTGCCTTCCGGGAGAATGTCTCTGAGCCACCGCTCCATGTGTTCCGGTGCCTCTCGGGGTTCCCACCATTCCGGCAGACCCACTATGCGGATGTTGTTCCGCCTCCCCCGCCCCTCCGCATCCTCTGCGCGATCCTCCAGGAACTCCACCCTGTTGAGAAGATCCTGCACATGTTTATCCATCTGGGAAATTTTGGGAGACAGTTCCGTCACTGCGGTCTCCAATGTCGTCGTCCTCTCAGAAAGCTTTTTGTGGTCAGCTCGGAGATGCGTCATATCTATAGCCACGCTATCGATTTTAGTCTCTAAGGAGGCGCGGGTCAGCTGCATTGATTCCTCAAGTCTTTCCATGGCCGCCAACATCGTGTCCAGCTTGGAGGCAGTGTGGTCTGTCTCTGCCTGTTTCGCCATTTTTCCCTTCACCAGCGTGTTGCCTGTTACAGCTCTCGTTTTAGGTCCCCCCGACATGAGCGACTGTGACGTGATCGGTCAGAGGTACGGCTCAAAGGGACTCACTATGGCACGAGTAAAAAGAGGTCCGCTGACAGGGTAGGATAGAGTAGTTTCAAGCAGTTCAGACAGGTTTGCTCACAGGCTCCTGCAGCCCCCACGTGTGTCGTGTGGTTGTCACTGATCGTCTCAGGCGGTTCGCAGCCACGCCAGGTCGTAGGTACCCCTATAGTAGGACCACAGATAAGGTCGCTGTGTGGATGAGCGAGTGTCTCTGACGGGGCAAGGTACTCTCAAGGGCTGCTGTTATCGTCTCAAGGTGGTACAAGGGGGGGAAAGAAGCGCTGAATGCACTGGGCAGGGCCGTATTATCGAGCCAGACCAAGGGCAGTGGTGCACGTTCAGGGGCACCCTCACAATAGGGCAAGTCTTCTAGCGAGCTCCAGCGTAAGCCTCCCAATCTCGACCCCCTCCGCAGCAGTAGCACTCACAGGGACCTGGCTTTGCGTCCCGGCCTTAGAAAGTCAGTGGGGGGGGCTCGTGCTGGTGTGACTCACTGTACTCCCCACCGCGCCTAATTCAAACTCTAGGCGATTCCGGGGCGCCGCCACAGCACCGATGTCAGCAACTCACCATCGCTGTCCGTAGCACTATGCAGGGCCTCTGGCAGGGGCGTCGCCATTCCCAGCAGCTCCCAGCACCTCTCGTCGCTGCCGGGCCTAATAAGTAGGCCGCGTCTCCGGCCTCAGACAGACCCGAGTGTAGACAGTGACAGTAGGGGCCCTGGGCAGAGACGCTGCAGTCGGAGCCTAGGGGCGTAGAGGGAGGCACAGAGCCCAACCAGCTCCCAGCTGGCAAGGAAGGCACTCCGGAGATCGTCCCGGGGAAGCCTCAGGTCGTCCAACGCGATCGTCGCGGTGAGGGGGCACTCCGATGGTGATCCGGTCGTCAGGGTCCCTCCGCCACGTAGTCCGGTAGGGGCCGATCTGCCCCCGCAGCTCCGAGCCTCGTGACAGTCCTTCAAAGGGGGAGCACCGGCGGCGCCCAGAAGCCGCCGGAGGGCGCAGGGCCGCAATCTGCTACGTTGGGCCTAGAAGGCCGGCTGAATCCCCGACCTCGCTTGACATCCCACGCCGACCCACAATGAGCGGTGATCGGGCAGACCGCGCTCGTCTCCGCCGGGGCGGCTCGGATTGAGCCAGCTGTTCCAAACCTTGGCAGCCGACAGAGGGGTACTCAGCACACACCCGCTAACAGTTTCAGGAGAAAACGGGCAAAAGTGACGGAGAAATGGCCTGTGGTAGGGGAGCCTCTCACGGAGCTCTACCCAGGCACGTCCGCCGCCATTGCGTGCTTAGCCACGCCCCCCCCTACAGACCCTAATTATATCAAAGGTCAGCTACCATTAGACTCCCTAGTAGTGGCTAATGCAAGAAAAAGGGCCAACTCACAGACAACAGGAGATGCTCCACCTCCTGATAAAGAATCCAAAGTACTTGAGGCCTCTGGTAAAAGGGTAGCGTCACAAGCTGCAAATTCATGGAGAATCGCAAATACATAAGCTTTATTGGCTCGTTACGACAGAGCACACTATGACCAGCTTGAAAGTTTACTGCAACACCTGCCTGAACCTTTCAAAGCACATGGAAATTCATAACAAACGCCTCCATTAAATGTGCGCTTGACGCAGCCGACACTGCCGCTAGGTCCATTAACTACAGCGTATTACAACGTAGACATACATGGCTACGCATATCTGGCTTTAAGCCGAGGTGCAGTCTACCATTCTTAACCAGCCAGTCAATCCAGACTTCCTTTTTGGCCCGGCAGTTGACACCATTCTAGACAAAATGAAGAAAGATACGGAAACTGCTAAATCAATGGGTGCATTGCAGTTTCAGCAACACAGAGGCTCTTTTCGCCGCTCCTCGTACAGAGGTGCTATACGAGGCAGTACTTCACAGACCTCGTCAACATATAAAAGCAACACACAAAGTTCCTTTCACAAAAACTCTAACGGGGAGGGTACAGAGGAAACAATAATAAGGGAAGAGGTCGTGGAGGCAATATCACCAGAGCCTCCACTGCTGCAAAACAGTGACTTCATCACACTACCCCAGACCATTTAACACCAGTCGGGGGCAGAATCCAACAATTCCTACCAGTCTGGAACAACATTACCACAGACAGGTGGGCGAGACAAATTATCCAGTATGGTTATTGCCTAGAACTCACTTCTACTCCACCCAACATACCACCCAGAGCCCGTCCTATGTCCAAAGAAAACATCACCCTCTTACAACAAGAGGTGAAATGCATGCTCGAAAAGGGGGCCATAGAGCCAGTCCCTCTCCAACACCAAGGGACAGGAGTGCACTCACTGTACTTCCTTATTCCCAAAAAGGACGGCTCTTTCAGACCAATTTTGGACCTCAGGCCCCTAAATCAATACATACTGTCGGAGCACTTCCACATGATCACACTGCAGCAGGTGCTGCCGTTGCTACAGCAAGGATATTACATAGCAACATTAGACCTCAAGGATGCGTATTTTCATATACCAATCCATCCTGCTCACAGGAAATATCTCAGGTTCACAATAGAAGGGAAACATTACCAATTCAAAGTGCTCCCCTTTGGAGTAACCACTGCCCCCAGGGTGTTTACCAAATGCTTAGCGACAGTAGCTGAACATCTCAGGAGGCAGCACGTCCATGTGTTTCCATACCTGGACGATTGGCTCATTCAGGCAAAATCGTACAAACAGTGTGTAAAGAACACATCTCAAACACTGCAGCTGCTACACAGCCTAGGATTTTCAATAAACTACCCAAAATCACATCTACAGCCATCCCACATAAAGCAATATGAACAATTGTTACTTACCTGTAAACAGGTGGTTCTCCAGTATTGGTGTCTTTCATAGATTCACATGCTTGAATATTCCCCGTCGTCGAAGTGGGAGTCCCACGGTAAATAAAATAGCAATAAATGCTAAATATATATATATATATATATACATAAACATAATACAAGAAAAGAAAGGAAATACACTGAAATCCTTTAAAAACCATTCCTACATAAGAATGCAAGGCAAAGAGAAAAAACCATTTGTAACACATTAGTGTCATTATGTTAGTCCAAACTGCAGCCAATCAGGCGCCAGCACCCTCTAGAACCTTCTCCTCAGAAGCTCAAGCCCTCAGATTTTCGTAGCACAAAGTAACTAAGAGCGCATGAGGAGAAGAGAGCCTCTGAGGGGAGGAGGGTGGGTTGCATGTGAATCTATGAAAGACACCAATACTGGAGAACCACCTGTTTACAGGTAAGTAACAATTGTTCTTCTCCAGTATTAGGGGTGTCTTTCATAGATTCACATGCTTGAATAGAATAGAAAGCAGTAACCTCCTAGAACTTAGATTGCTAAGCATATGAAGCATATATCAAGACAGTACTATAATAAAAATAATACAGTCATATAACATCAAAGCAATCACAGGAAATAATAAGGAGGAGGGAACAGAGGCTCACCTTACTGAAAAAGATGGCGAAGCACTGCCTGCCCCACTGCGGTATCCGCTTCATTGATGGCATCCAAACAGTAATGTTTGGTGAAGGTGTGCTTGCTGGACCATGTCGCTGCACGGCAAATCTGATGAAGTGGCACACCAGCAAACAAGGCGGTGGATGAAGATATCGCCCTCGTAGAATGAGCCCTCACTGAAGACTGTAATGGTCTGCCCGCTTGTTGGTGGCAGAAGGCAATGGCTGAGGAAAGCCACCTGGCAATTGTCGGCTTCGAAACTGGATGTCCTCTGCGCAGTCGTCCGTATGCAATGAATAATTGGTCGGACTTGCGGAAAAGAGCAGTTCTTGCAATATAAAATTTAAGACATCGCTTGATGTCTAACGAATGTAGGCGCTGCTCCGCCGGAGATTTAGGGTCCGGAAAGAAAGTCTTAAGGAACACAGGCTCGTTCAAATGAAAATCCGTAGCCACTTTAGGTAAGAAAGAAGGGTTGGTACGCAGTGCCACTCCGTTAGGTTTGAACTGTAGATAAGGAGGCTTGACAGTAAAAGCGTGAAGGTCGCTCACGCGACGAGATGAGGTCAAAGCCAGAAGAAGTGCAACCTTCCAGGTGATTAATTTTATATCGGCCTTATGGATAGGCTCAAATGGTGACTTCATAAGTTGAGCTAATACCACATTGAGGTGCCAAGCTGGCGGAGGGCGACGCACAGGTGGAAATTTGCGGAAGAGCCCTTTGAAAAATTGACGTATAACTCGTGATGAAGAGAGGGATGAAGAGCCATCATGTCGGAAACGAGATATTGCAGCTAAGAAAACTCTCAGTGTAGCATGAGAGAGTCCAGACTGAGCGAGGCTCAAAAAGAATGGAAGGAGCTGTTCAGGAGTGGAATGGATAGGATGGATATTGGCTGAAACGCACCAATGACAGAACCGCTTCCATTTAAGTTTGTAAGTCTTAATGGTAGACGGAGCTCTGGCTTGAGCTAGAATGTCTCTGCACTCCTGGGATATGTTCAATTCTGCGAACTCAAGGTACTCAGGTTCCATGCCCACAATTGAAGCGTTGAGGGATCTGGATGACACACTAGGCCCTTGTCCATAGTTAGGAGGTCTGGACGAGGACGTAGAGGAATGGGCTCGCACTGGGACATCAGAAGCAGTTCCGTAAACCATGCCTGTCTGGGCCAACGAGGTGCGGTCAACAGAAGTGGCAAGGCTGCCTCCGCATTTTCGACAGTACCCGCTGTATTAATGGGAGCGGTGGAAAAGCGTAAGCGAATAGATCACACCAGTTGATCAAAAGGGCATTCCCGCAGGACCCTGGGTGGGGATGCCAACTTGCATAAGACGGGCATTTCCGATTCTCCGGTGTTGCAAAAAGATCCAGATCTGAGTGACCCCATTGGCGGAACACAAGATCCAGAGTCGGTTGGTGCAGTTCCCATTCGTGTGTTGAGGACGTGGATCTGCTTAAAGAGTCTGCCAGAAGGTTTGACACACCCGGAAGGTGGACATCCGTCAAGGTGATGCGATGGCGGAGAGCCCAATCCCAGATTGACTGGGCCAAGCGGGACAGAAGTGGAGACCTGGTTCCGCCCTGTTTGTTCACGTAGTGCATACTGGTGGTGTTGTCCGTTTGGATTAGCACTGATTCCCCGTGAACAACTGGGAGGAAGGACTTGAGCGCTAGAAAGATCGCCATCAATTCTAGCCTGTTGATATGACACGTGCGCTGCGTCGGCGACCACTTGCCCTTGATGGAGAGGCCCTGGAGATGAGCGCCCCACCCCTCCAGGGAGGCGTCCGTCGTCAGCGTCAGGTCCGGAACGTGATCGAGGAAGGACACACCCATTTTCAGATTCGCGGGCTGCGCCCACCAACACAGGCTCATCTTCATGCGGGTTGTGACGGCAACTAGGTCGTTGAAGGACCCGGAGACCTGACGCCACTGTAAGTCCAGTTCTTCCTGAATAGGACGTGTGCGCAACCTGCAATTTGGGATCAGTGCGATACATGACGAAGCCATTCCCAAGAATGACTTTAACGTCCGAACAGAAATGAACTGTTTTCGTCGAATGAGTGCGACCAGACGAAGTATCTTCAGACGCCGCTCGTGAGAGTCAAATGCTTTTGAGAGCTGCGTGTCTAGGATCGCTCCCAGAAAGGATCTGGTCTGCAGGGGTGCAAACTGTGACTTCTCGACGTTGATGGTCAACCCCAGAGACTGAAACACCTGCTGGCAAAGGTGCGTGTCCCGACCCAGTTGATGGTGGCAATGAGACTTGAGAAGACAATCGTCTAAATAAGGAAAGATCTGAACTCCTTGTAGACGCAGGTGAGCCACCACTGGGGCCAGTACCTTTGTGAACACACGAGGAGCTGAACGCAGTCCGAAGGGTAGAACTTTGAACTGAAAATGCATGGTTCCCACTTTGAAACGTAGGTACTGGCGATGTTGTGCGATGATGGGGACATGAAAGTAAGCGTCTTGAAGATCTATGGTGGTCATAAAATCCTCGCTGGACAGAAGAAGCAGGACCTCCAGTAGCGTCAGCATACGGAATGATTGAGACTTTAGGAACTGGTTGAGAGCCCTCAGATCCAGAATGGGTCGCCAATCTCCGTTCTTCTTGAGTATGAGGAAAAAACGAGAGTAAAAACCCTTCCCTCTTAGATGTTTCGGGACCACTTCGACTGCCCCTTTTAACACAAGAAGACGGACCTGATGGTAAAGCTCCTCGAGATGTGGAGGAGATGGGCCACGAGGTGGGGTGCAAGGAGAAATCTCTGTGAATTCCAGGGTATGACCCCGTTTGACAATGCCCAAAACCCAGCGGTCCGAGGTGATCGAGGACCACTGGGAATAAAACAGAGAGATTCGTCCTCCAACACGTTGAGAGCGGCAAAAGTCATTGGCGTTTCTGATTTGCGCCACGATAGGACGACTTTCCTCTGAATGTTTTGGCGGGTTGTTGTTGAGACTGCTGATTGGGCGTGTAACGTTGGCCGCTCTGATTGTATGAACGGTATTGCTGACCACCTCGAAAGTTGGAAGAAGTGCCGCGTCCGCGCGCACCTCGAAAGGACTGGTTACGAAATTGTAGCGTGCCTAAGGACTTCGCCGTATCGGTGTCCTTCTTGATGGATTCAAGGGCATCATCAATATGGGATCCGAATAATGATTCTCCATCGTATGACATATCCAGTATTCTGGCTTGGACTTCCTGTCGGAAGGAGGTGGACTTTAGCCAGCCTTGACGTCGGAGTGCAGCCGCACTTGCCAGGAGGCGGAAACCTGTGTTAGCAATATCCACTGCACAATCAATGATTTCCTCCGCTGCTCTTTGTCCATCGCGGAGAATCTGCTGTGGGTCAGCCTTGGAAGCATCAGGGATGAGTGCCATGTAATCTACAATGTCTGACCACATCTGCCGGTCATAGCGACCCAAAATGGCCAAGGCATTGGCTGCTCGGACAGATGTGGAGGCCATGGTCGAGAACTTGCGGTCAATTGCATCCAAGCGTCGACCCTCTCTATCCGGAGGGGCTGTGATTTGGGACGCCGGATTTCGTGCTCTACGTTGTGCTGCCTGAGTCACGACAGAGTCCGGCTTGGGATGAGAAATCAGGCCAGCTGGAGAACCTGTAGGGGCCTTGTACTTCTTCTCAAGGCGCGGAATCTGAGCAGGTAAGGAGTTTGGAGCAGTCATCAGTTTAATACCCTCTTTCCATACAAAATCAATGATAGGGATTGTGTGCACCTGCTTGAAAGGTTTGTCCTTAAAATCGTATAGAAAACAATCCTCCTCGCGTTGTGATCGTGGGAGTTTGAAACGTTGAGCCGCTTTATCCATTAAAAGATGGAAGCTGGCGATATCTACTGGTGGAGACTCACTCGAGGTACCAGGTTGAGGAGAGGGCGTCTGCGCCCGATAATCATCCCATTCGGCCATATCCTGGTCGCCTGCCTCATCATCCGTGTTGTCAGGGACTTCACCTTCCTCACGTTCCGCATCCGCCTCCTCCTCATCCGCTTCCTGCGGATATATAGTGGTATGGATGCTTATAGACCTATGAACATGAGAAGGTGCAGGTGGTACGATAGACGGCAATGCAGGTGGAGGTAGTGCCATAGGTGCGGGAGGTATAGTCTGCGGTGTTGCAGGAAAACTGCGATTATAATCGTCCAGCATATGTTGGAGATTAGATATCAAGGGCAAAGGAATGGTAGCCACAGGAGCTTGAGTGAACTGTTCCTCTTGTTGAAATTCTGGGCCATTGCCATCATCAGAATCTGTGTCTTGACATTTAATTATTAAATCAGAGGGACTACGTGCTGCCCCAAACGTGTCCTCTTCCTGCTCCGAATCAGTGTCATGCTCCGTACTAGTTGCAAACAGTGAAGATGGTGGTTGAGGCTCTGGATCAGAGATCTGTTGGCAGGGTACCGTAGTGCGTGGGTGTGAAGATTTTGCGGTCTTCAATGGCACTAACGGTAATGACGCAAACGAAATTGGTTCCGCCGTCGACGGAGCCGTCGTCGTTAGCGTCGAAGAGGCCGATTTTGGCAATAGTAATTTTGAAGAAATCTTTGTCGACGGGGTCGTCGACGGTATCACCGTCGACGGGCGATCCACTGTAGCTGTAGTCGTCGACGGGGACGTCGTCGACGGGGTGATCGTCAAAGCTGGTACCGACTCCGTAGACGGAGTCTTCGTCGACGGGCCTGTCTTGGTCGACGGGCCTGTCTTCGTCGACGAGATCTTCTTCGTCGACTGGACCTTGGTCGACGGTGGCTTCGTCGACGAGGCTTTAGTCGACGGCGTCGTCGACGACGATGTCTTCGGGTCTTTCGTCGACGAGGACTCTCTCTTCTTCGTCGACGAGATGGGAATCGTCGACGGGACAGGTGTAGACGGCGATGAAACCCTCGTCGACGTCGAGGCTGTCGACGAAACCATCGTCGACGATGAAAATGCTGATGTGGTAGTCAGCGTAGTCGTCGAAAATGCAGGCAATGCTGCTCTCGTCGTCGGAGCGCTCGTCGACGCTCCCGTCGACGGTGGAACTTTAAGAGGTGGGAAAACACCGCGAGAGGTAGCCAAAGACGCCTGAGAGCCAAGTCTCGTGGGCGTAGAGGTGGTAGGAGTGGCAGAAGACATCACAGGAGCCACAGGCAAAGCCAATTTAGGTTTCTTGAGGAAAGGAGAAGGAACCTCATGAACACTACCACGTTTTGAGGCTGCTGAAGAGAACCCAGAATGTAAACTTTCTGCGTCGGACACCACAGAGTCCTTGTCCTTAAGACGCTGCAGCCAAAGGAGAAGACGGCCTTCCCTGTCCTTCAAAGTTTTAGTAGAAAAAGTTCTACAGTACTTGCAGTTGGCAGCCTCATGATCAGGATATAAACAATAAATACACTTCTGGTGGGGGTCCTTCTCAAAAAGGCGCAGCTTCCCACAAGAAGAGCAGGGTCTAAATAAAGACTTTTTACTTGACATGCTGAAGAAATTTCTGGAAGTAGAGGTTTAGAGAAGAAAACTGAGCAGAGCTCAGGGAGACTCCCTTCACACGACGTGCGGTAGAAAATCTGAGGGCTTGAGCTTCTGAGGAGAAGGTTCTAGAGGGTGCTGGCGCCTGATTGGCTGCAGTTTGGACTAACATAATGATACTAATGTATTACAAATGGTTTTTTCTCTTTGCCTTGCATTCCTATGTAGGAATGGGTTTTAGACGATTTCAGTGTATTTCCTTTCTTTTCTTGTATTATGTTTATGTATATATATATATATATATATATATATATATATATATATATATTTAGCATTTATTGCTATTTTATTTACCGTGGGACTCCCACTTCGACGACGGGGAATATTCAAGCATGTGAATCTATGAAAGACACCCCTAATACTGGAGAACTGGGAGCTACTATAAACACCTCAGTGGCAAAGGCATATCCAAACTCAGCCAGGATAGCCAGCATGCAGATGCTCATTCACAAATTTCAGCCACAACGCGCATTACCAACTCATAGGCCTGATGGCCTCTTGCATATTCATTGTCCCCCATGCCAGACTTCAAATGCGCCCACTGCAAGAATGCCTTGCAAAACAGTGGAACCAAGCTCAAGGACTACTGAAAGACCTAGTGGTGGTGGACAGTCGCTCTTACAACTCTCTGCAGTGGTGGAACCCACTAAACCTTTCCAAAGGGCGACTGTTCCAAGAGCCGGTTCCACAACTGATACTAACAGCGGACGCATCCCTAACAGGTTGGGGAGCCCATCTCCTTCAATACACCGTTCAAGGGCTCTGGACAATCAAACAAAAGAAACTGCATATCAACCAACTAGAGTTGCTGGCGATATTTCTAGCCCTCAAGGCTTTCCAAAAATTCCTGTACAACAAGACTGTGTTGATCCGGACGGACAACATGACAGCCATGTACTATATCCAAAAACAGGGAGGAACGCAATCTCCACAGCTGTCCCACTTGGCACAGAGCATATAGAAGTGGGCAATTTCAAAATACATCTTTCTCCTGGTGGAAGACCTCCCAGGGAAAGACAATCAGGTAGCGGATCTGCTCAGCAGACACAGCCAACAATTGCACGAGTGGGAAATTCACCCTCAAGTCCTCCAACCATTCTTCCAAAAGTGGGGCCAACCAGAGATAGACCTGTTTGCCACAAAAGAAAACTCAATATGCCAGTACTTTGCCGCCAGGTTCCCACATCCGTTGTCACAGGGCAATGTGATATGATGAACTGGTCAGGCACATTTGCGTACGCTTTTCCCCCAGCACCACTAATTCCGCTGGTAGCACGCAAACTACGGCAACAGTCACTCACAATGATCCTAGTGGCTCCAACATGGGCGAGGCAGCCGTGGTACACAACGTTCCTAGAACTTTCGGTAGTTCCTCATCAAAAGCTGCACCTCGCACCCCATCTTGTAACTCAGAACCATGGAGAATTCAGACACCCAGATCCCAATCAGCTGAACCTAGCGATCTGGCTCCTGAAGTATTAGCATTTGGATATCTTAACTTGCCCCCAGACTGTATGAATATCATTAAAGAGGCAAGAAAACCAACTACTAGAGCATGCTATGCAGCCAAATGGAAAAGATTTGTTATCTACTGCAACAATAACCAAATCAACCTAATAGATGCTTCCATACAAAACATTATATGTTACCTACTGAATCTTCAAAGATGCAACCTAGCATACTCTTTCATAAGACTACACCTTGCTGCTATAGCAGCATATCTCCAAAACAGACAACACCTTTCACTGTTTAGAGTACCAGCAATCAAGGCTTTTATGGAGGGCCTCAAAAGAGTAATTCCTCCAAAACACCCACCTTCACAAGTCTGGAACCTCAATATAGTATTTACCAGACTTATGGGTCCTCCTTTCGAACCTCTACACTCATGCGAATTACAATTTCTAACATGGAAGGTAGCATTCTTGATTGCCATTACTTCACTCAGACGAGTTAGTGAACTACAAGCACTAACTATTCAAGAACCATTCATACAAGTACATGCTAACAGGGCAGTCCTTAGGACAAACCCTACATTTATGCCAAAGGCCATATCCACCTTTCATATTAACCAATCAATAGAACTGCCAGTGTTCTTCCAAAATCCACAAACAGTAGCCGAAAGAGCCCTACACACTCTAGACGTAAGGAGAGCTCTACTTTATTATGTAGAAAGAACTAAGGGGTTCAGAAAAACAAAGCAATTATTAGTTGCTTTTTCGCCACAACATAAAGGAAATCCCATATCAAAATCAGGTATAGCCAGATGGATAGTTAAATGCATTCAAATATGTTATCTAAAAGCTAAACGCACGCTAACTGTTCCCCCAAGAGCACACTCTACGCTCAAAATGGGGGCATCCATGGCTTTCATAGGGAATATTCCTCTTGAAGACATATGTAGAGCAGCCACATGGTCTACTATACACACTTTCACAAAACACTACTGCGTAGATGTGCAAGCAAAGCAGCAAGCTGCTGTAGGCCAAGCTGTCCTCAAAACTCTTTTTCAAACTGCTGCAGCTGGCACAGGTAGCCACCGCTAGAGGAGATACTGCTATACAGTCTATGCACAGATATAAATTCAGCAGCCCACATGCCTCGAACGGAATATGCTACTTACCAGTATGCATCTGTTCTTGGCATGTAGGACTGCTGACATTCATATCGTCCACCCTCCTCCCTGGTGCCTGTCGCAGCTGCAGCATTTTCTTTGCATGGCCATCTCTTACTTACTATCTCCATCTCTGCCACAATGGCGAAAAACAATCTGAGGATGGAGAAGATGCCCATGCGCACTGTAGTCCAAGGGAGGAGCCACCTATCTCGTGATACTTCGAAGACTCTTCCAGGACAACAAAGTGCAATCATCCGGACCCAACACTAGGCGGCGATCTATGCATAGATATGAATGTCAGCAGCCCTACATGCCAAGAATAGATGCATACTGGTAAGTAGCATATTCCTTTAGGATGATTAAGTGTATATTTATTACTGTACCTCCTTTTTACCTATACTCATTTTAATGGCTATGTCACCTCTGCTCAATGTTGCTTTTATGACTTTTATGTCGAAATAAAGCTTGTGATGATGAAAGTAAATTGAGGTAGTTCCCGCCTGTTGGTTACTATTTGTTCAGTTCCCGCCTGCTGCTATTTGTTCACTGCAGTGTCCGTCTTCTTTGCTGTCGTGTAATTGGTTTAGGCAGCCAACGTCACTTCCGTTTTTTGCCTGTGCAGCACAAACCAAGTAAAGGTGTGTTACTCTTAGACAACATAACTGTTATTTTGGGAACTCTTTTTTGTTTTGACTTCATTCCTTCATGCTTGTGGCAGTGCTCGTTGCACATCACAGTCGTCCCCCCTCCCCCGCACCACCACCCGCCCTCTGTGTGCCACCCCGAGTGCCACCTGCCTGTCGCTCCTTGTTTATTTTCTTTTTTTGTCCGCTTTCTGGGTCTTAGTTGTTTATTGCATTGCTTCATGCTTGTTTCTTTTTATTCACGTTGATTTTTTACAATGGCCGCACCCATTGCTTTTGCTTTCAACATCCTAAGCTAAAGTCCAGGGTGCCGCCATCGCTTTAAAAGCAAACAAATAGTTTACTTTTGTAGCAATCGTGGCACCCACGCTTTACCTTACAATGTTCAAAGATAAAAAGTGGGTGCCGGGATTGTAACAGAAGTAAACAAGCGTGCGGTCACCATATATTTTCTATTTGCTTACTTCCGTTTACAATCGCGGAACCCCCACTTTAGCTTTGAACATTTTAAATTCTGGAGTGTAACCGCAGCCTCTCTATCTTGTGTGTAAATGCCACTACCTGTCTGTCTCTCTGAAACAATAGGGTGTAAACATATAACGTGTTTTCTAAGTACAGAACAATGCTATACTCCACTGTACATATAGCTGGGCATTGCCCTTCAGTAAAGACAATGTGAGGGGTGGCTCTGCCCGACAAAGCGAGGCTGAGAAGGGGTTTCTGGTCCCCACCAGGATCGCGTTTGCTCGGCGGTGATGTCGCCCATTTTTTATGAGGTTTGCAGATTTATAATGTTGACAGTAACTGCAGTTTTGTAAATCAGCTTTCTCTCTTGTCATTTCTCTCTTTCAAAGCTGGACAATTAAAGCGCTAATGGTACCGTGAATCAAGGGTCTCCGTCTATTCTGAACCCGCATACTTAAAAGTTCTGTCACAACTGCACTCATCCAACACAGTTTATTCTATTTTTTTGAAAATTTAGTGGTTGGCTCTTAAAAATGATATTTCTTGGTAACTATTGAAAATTCAATCATGGCACGCGTGCTCCCGGGTATTATATATGAAATAAGCATACTCAACACAGTGGCACCTCCAATGCAGAGACACTGCATCAGTTTGATAAACGTCATGGGAAAGGAGTTAAAACAAGTATTTGCAATACAATAGGTTTCGCAATTGCGAGATTGTGACCTATTGGCATTGTAAATGACAATGCCATTTATTTATGTTTAAAAACACTGCAATAATAAAAAGGCATTGTCATTTAGAAAACTAATATGTCAAAGTTTCTAAAATGCACGACCTATTGCATTGTAAATGCTTGTTTGAGGTATGGCCCTTCTCCAGATGCTCTGAGCTAGTTGTGAGAGATAGAGAGTGCCCCCCCTGTTTGTTATGTAGTACATTGCTGTCATGTTGTCTGTGCGAATCAGGACAGCTTTGCCTACTAGATGAAGTTGAAAGGATTTTAATGCTAGAAAAATTGCTATCAGTTCTAGATGGTTTATGTGGAGTGCTTTTGTTGCATAGTCCACATGCCCTGTATGGTATGATTTTTAAAGATGAGCCTCCCAACCAATGAGTGATGTGTCTGCTGTTAGCACTATCTGTGGAACTGGGTTGACGAATAGCCGCCCGTTGGAAAGGTTTTGTATGTTCAACCATTACATAGAACGATGTGTGCAGCCATCCACCAATACTAGATCTGATAACTGACCTTGAGCCTGGTTCTGCTGACATGCTAAGCATTTCTGTATGGGACGCATTTGTAGTATTGCATTAGGAACAATTAAAATGCAAGAAGCCACCATTCCTATCAATTGCATGAACACTCGAGCTGGCAATGAGCTGAAACTGTCATATTAGAGTCGGGATGTTGCGGATCCTGACTGGGTTGGGATATGCTAGAGCTTTGTGAGTGTCTATTGTGACTACTAGATACACTTGTGTGTTGGATGGTTGGAGATGAGACTTGGTGAGGTTTACAGTGAACCCAAGGTCGTAAAGCAGAGGGACAGTTTTTCGAGTGTGGTGTAGGCAGCTGTGTTGCGAGCTGGCTTTTATTAGCCAGTCATCTAGGTATGGGAAGACATGAATCTGCTGTCTTCTTAGATGAGCCGCGACTACTGCCAGACACTTGGTGAAAACCCTGGGTGCTCTAGTTACTCCGAATGGGAGAACTTTGAATTGATAATGTTGTTCATCCACCACAAACCTGAGATATTTCCGGAAAGCAGGGTGAATGGGAATATGGAAATAGGCGTCCTGAAAGCCCAGAGTGGACAGAAAGTCGACTTGCTGAAGGAGTGGGAGCACCTGTTGGAGTGTGACCATGTGAAAGTGGTCCGACTGAATGTATAGGTTTTGCTCTCTGAGGTTTAGTATAAGTCTTAGAGAGCCGTCCTTTTTGGGGATTAAGAAATACAGGAGTATATCTGTTCCCTTGGTACTATAATGGGACTGGCTATATAGCGTGTTTTTCAAGATAGAGAGAACCTCTTGCTTTAGGAGGGTGAGATAATCTGGTGACACTGCATGTGATCTTGTAAAAATAGGTGGAGGAACGTTTGTAAACTCCAGGCAGTAACCCTATTGGGTAATTTGTAGTACCCATTTGTCTGAGGTGCTTCCATTCCAGACAGGTAGGAATTGGGAGAGACGTCCCCCGACAGGGGTGGAATGATCAGGGGAAATCAGAAATCCTCTTCTAAAGGCTCTTTATGGAGCTACACCCCATGATATTGAGCAGCCCTGTTAAGGAGCACAACATACCCAATGTTGTCATTAGGTGGGGAGGGTCTGGAAGGGTACAAATCAGGGTAATTGTCTGTATTTGGTTCTGGATAATAATCCTCCCAAGGGTCAGTCTCCTGTGGCCTATCCTGATCCTCATCTCCATCCCCTTCATCCTGTGGGTTGGGTGAAAGTGGTGGTGGGGGTGGTGAATTTGATGGTGTGATGATCAAATTGGGATGAGGAGGAGGTGGAATATAAGGAGGAGAAGGGCTAGCACCCTCACTTTTATGGTAGTCCTCTGGTAGGTCACTCTTCCGTTTTTTTGGAAGAGTGGCATGAATATGTCCTGGTTCAATGTTGATCACAAGTTTTTGGATCCAATGCCAGATCTTCAGGCCAAGGTTCTTTAGAGGGAGTGTCTTTCTTTTTATGTGCCGGTTTCAGAGTCGAAGGTTTAGACTCCGAGCCTGTAGGCGTGGCAAATTTCGGCTCCAAGCCTTTGGTCGTGAAAGGTTTTGGCTCCGAGCCTTTCAGTGTCAAAGGTGAATTCTTCGGTCCTGGTGGTATTGTGCCCAACATATGCTTGGGCTTGTGTTTAGGCGTCAAAGGTGTTGGTTTAGCACCAGAGTGGGGCTGGCTCGAGCCAGAAGGCTTCTCTTTGTGTTTCGGAGCCGGGCCGGAGGGCAGGGCATCGGAAACTTTTTGTCTGTGCCGACCTTGGCCCAAAGGCAGAGAAGGGACCGGCGCATTTGTTTTATGTTGAAGGGGCACAGGGGTATCTTTACTCACGATACGCTGACCCGGAGTAATCTGCTTTTCTTCTTCCTTGTCGCTGTCAGCCTCGGACACTGAGATCTGTTAGTCTCCTTGAGCTTGATGTTGAATATCGGAATCTTTACCGAAGATGTCCAGTACAGAGCCGCTGTTTTGTTGCATCTTGTGGCGTCGAGCCCTATGATCACGAAGTGTCTTTTTCGATCGAAAAGATCGACATGTGTCGCAGTCTTTTTCGTCGTGTTCCGGGAACAAGCAGAGATTGCCCACTTCCTGCAAGTTGGTCCGCGGTAACTTAGCACTGTAGTAAGGGATGGGCGTTGTTTGCGCACATTGCTATGTTGGCATAGGCTCATTAGAAGTTTAAACGCCGTTTTACCTTATGCTGTTTTTGCACACGACACTGCATATAGCTGTTGTTTTAAGTTAGGCTGCGTGAATTACTTCACATGAGAATGGCTTGTTTTCGGCATCCCTAGACTTACATCGCAACCCTAGTCTGCACAGTGAGAGCTAAAGCCTCCAATGTTATCATAACAAGGTAGCTGTTGTTCGGGCTGATCGGCTCATGTTTTAGACATAACATACATGCAGCTGCAGCCAACTGAGATTCTGGCGCCTTTAATATTGCACTGTAGGCATGAATTCAGGCACTTGGAGGAAATCCGATTCCCAGAGAGAAAGAGCTTTTGCAGATCCTGATGTGATTCACTCCTGCTGATCTTGGAGGTAAGGGGTCCCCTATTCAAGCCTAAGAGACCTTCTATATTTTATGAAGCATAGTTCCTAGCTAGGGAGGGTGATATACTAGGCGCTATAAGACCTGTTTTCACCATCATTGTAATATGATTCCTCCTTCTGTGTTTTATGGAATTGTAACAATGCTAATCATATTATTTCTAATCATATATCTGCTTGTGTTAGCAAAAATACTGCACCTTAGAGCACGTCATTAAAATAATTTTTTTTAACTTTCCCGTGTCTCTTTTACTTCTGTCGGAAACTTTTTGTCTGTGCCGACCTTGGCCCAAAGGCAGAGAAGAGACCAGAGCCTTTGTTTTATGTTGAAATGGCACAGGGGTATCTTTACTCACGGTACGCTGACCCGGAGTAATCTGCTTTTCTTCTTCCATGTCACTGTCGGCCTCGGACACTGAGATCTGTTCGTCTTCCTCGGCTCCTTGAGCTTGATGTTGAATATCGGAATCTTTACCGAAGATGTCCGGTACAGAGCCGCTGTTTTGCTGCATCTTGTGGTGTCGAGCCCGATGATCACGAAGTGTTTTTTCGATCGAAAAGATCGACATGTGTCGCAGTCTTTTTTGTCGTGTTCCGGGGACAAGCAGAGATTGCCCACTTCCTGCAAGTCGGTGCTCGGTAACTTGCCACTGTAGTGAGGGATGGGCCTTGTTTGCGCTCACTGCTATGTTAGCATAGGCTTATTAGAAGTTTAAACGCCATTTTACCTTTTGCTGCTTTTGCACACCACACTGCATATAGCTGTTGTTGTAAGTTAGGCTGCGTGAATTACTTCACATGAGAATGGCTTGTTTTCGGCATCCCTAGACTTCCATCGCGACCCTAGTCTGCACAGCGGGTGCCAAAGCCTCCAAGGTTATCATAACAAGGTAGCTGTTGTTTGGGCTGATCGGCTCATTTTTTAGACACAACATACATGCAGCTGCAGCCAACTGAGATTCTGGGGCCTTTAATATTGCACTGTAGGCATGATTTCAGGCACTTGGAGGAAATCCGATTCCCAGAGAGAAAGAGCTTTTGCAGATCCTGATGTGATTCACTCCTGCAGATCTTGGAGGTATGGGGTCCCCTATTCAAGCCTAAGAGACCTTCTATATTTTATAAAGCATAGTTCCTAGCTAGCGAGGGTGATGTACTAGGCGCTATAAGACCTGTTTTCACCATCATTGTAATATGAATTCTCCTTCTGAATTGTAACAATGCTACTCATATTATTTCTAATCATATGTCTGCTTGTGTTAGCAAAAATACTGCCTCTTAGAGCACGTCATTAAAATAAAATGTTAGACTTTCCCGTGTCTCTTTTACTCCTGTTGTGGACTGGTATGAGAATAACAAACGAAAGAGTGTTCTTGATTCCCACCATTCCTGAGAGTAACCTAAGTTGCATGTTCTGGGTTGTCTAATCATTCGTTCTTTTGCTATAGGACGAAGAGCTTATGTGACACGGATGCTAGTCGGTTAGGGGTTCTAGGTTTTTCCAGAAGAGATGATGCGCGGCGAATGGGGAACGGCGATCGATAACAATACCGTCGAGGGTATTGGATTGTGCGTCAAAGGTGTCCGCAACTGGTACAAAACCGGAGCGCAGCAATACACATCCGAACCTGATGGTGGGAAAAAACAATGTAAGGATGGAGTCGATGCCTAAGCGCACTATCACCGAAAGGAGGAGTCACCTACCTTGTATCTACAAAGACTTCTTCGAAGAAAAACAAAGTATAAACATACGGACCCAACACTAGATGGCGATCTATGCTAAAGCATATGATCTACAGCTCATGTGCCTCGAACACATATTTCTTTTTGTTACGCCTCTATTCTGAAGGCATTGCATTTTGATGCATTTCCAAGTTTACTACCCATAGTAAATCTGGGAATACACCAGAATCCATGGGTGGATGCGTGGTGGCACCCAAACTCCAACCATGGAAGGCCTTCCCAATGCATGGTAATGCAAGTCAGCGAGTTGCGTTGCTTTGCGTTACTCTGGATTTACTAAGCCAGCAAGAGCTTTGCGTGGCTTAAAGAATATCACTTAAACCCTTGTGTTACCTTGCAAGACGCAATGGCAACGCAAGGGCCTAGTAAGTCTGGGCCTTTGTCTTTTGTGAGTTTAACCTCATAATGAACCCTCCACTTGTTTGCACATATGATAAGCTGAGGCAGGCAAATAGTCACTCAAATTCAGGGATACCTATGTGTGAAGAGTATGTGTACTAAAAGCACTGAACTGTATCTATATATTCGCTGTTTAATCCACCCAAGAGAACGTTGCCACTCCATCCATTTATAACTCACAGTCACAAACTCACACAACATTACCTCAGATCATCCACTGTTTTTATGTCTGGGAAAAATCTCTTCAATATCTGTCCAAAAAAACAGATGTTCAAATATATCCTAAATAGCAATACATACAATGATAATTTGTCTGAGTTGGAATAACATCTACAAAGAGACAGGGTGTCACTCACTACAGTTTTGCAAGCTTTCAAACATATATATGTGGTCACATCATAAAATGTATCAACATTAAAACTCGGGCTGATTATGAGTTTGGTGGTCCATTGCCGTGCCAAACTAATGGTAGCATGGCGGGAACCACCGCACTGGTAGACAGACTGCCACATTACAAGCGCGTTGGTCCCACCTCCACAGGAACGCGGCAACCTCTGGGTATCAGTGATCCCTCGTAGGTGGCACCGCGGTATTGCCCAGCAAATTGCTGGTGGTGCTGCTGTGTCACCGGCAAGCATATTCTGAGTTTCTTCACTACCACAGTTTGCATGGTGGTGAGCCTGCCATGAAAACTGTGGCAGTGAGGAAACTAAGGAGGCCCTACAGGGCCTCCTATTGCCTCAGGGCCACGGGGTGCATGCAGGAGGCACATGTTGTGTCTCCCTGTGTGCATGCAACACACGCCATGCAGGAACAGGCTTTGGTGCTCCCATGGCTCACATATGAGCCTTACCACGGAACCACCGTGGAACCGCAGAAGCACTGCTCACCTGACCAGGAGGAGAAGTTGGTGGAGTAGGAGTGGGGTGGTGGGGTGGAGGCCCACTCCCACATCACCAAAGTCCTAATCAGGCCTCAAGTCTGAGAGGCATAAGATTATCATGCAATCTGAAAACCTGCAAGAGTTGCGATTAAATATGAAGGAAAAAAACAGCTAAGAGATCAAAGTAAGAAATATGTAGATCAACTTTTGAGTCCAAAAGTGAAAATAGGTTTGGACTTCGAGCACAAAACTGAGTATGAAGTTTAGAAGCAGAAATTATAGGCAGATGAATACAGTAAGCACCAAGACAGACAGTGGCTATGCATACAATAGAACACTGGATATTTTGTCACATCGCTCAGTTGTCAAACAGGAAAATGGTTGTGGCTTATTCAAGTTTTCAGAGCAGATCATTAAACAGTGAAAACTATCTGCCCAAACTGAAAAGCTTGCCTCTCCAGGTAGGCTTGAGTTGCTGGAATTGTCAGAAATCCAATCAAACATGGCAGAAGGAGGTAATATAAGTGGGGTAGCTGAGGGGGCAGAACTTTTTTGGGGGTGGCTGAGAGCGTAAGGTTAGTTTTCTCTCCCTTGTCATCGTCTCCTCTACTTGTAGTCGTCTGTCGCCTCCCCCCACTCGTCAACGTCTGTCACCACCTCCCCTGCTCTTACCTCCAACGGCTGTCCCTGGGTGGCAAACTATGGGATCACCCCAGGAGGCAAACCGCTAGCTATGCCACTGGGTAATACTCTTTAAAATGTTTTTGAAGACCTGTTTTAGACAGAAAGTTCCGATAATTTAATTGCCATTAAGTCGACTGTGGAAGGATAGCCAATTCCTGCTATGTAAAAGGGCTCCTCTAAAAAAAGAACAGAAGACATTTTAATAAATTGTAGCCCCCATCTTGATGTCAGAATTGCGCGTGGTAACAGTAACAAAACCAATATCAAATTGCATTGTTCGACACAAAACCTTTAGAACCATGGAAAGAAGGGAAAGACTGATATTTTTGTACAATGAGATATGGATATGCGACACGGATTCAATTATTCAAGTAGGTCGACTGAAAGCCTACAATTTAAAAAATTCCGTTTTTTAATAAGGAAAATGCTACTTACCGAGTATGCATCTGTTTTTGGCATGTAGAGCTGTAGATTCACATGCTTTGCATAGCCTGCAATCTAGTTTGGGTCCGGATGTTGGCACTTTGTATTTCTTCTAAGAAGTCTTTCGATTCACAAGGTTGGTGCTCCTCCTTTCGGTGATAGTACGCATGGGCATGAACTCCATAGTTAGATTGTTTTACCTCAGAGGGTGATAATGGAGTTAGTAAAAGTAGTAGAATAGAGATGTCCATGTGTAAGTATCTAAGTAAGATATCGCTGTAACAGGTATATGTACCTGGGGAGGCGGGTGGGCGCATCGGAATCTACAGCTCTACATGCCAAGTACAGATGCAGACTGGGTAAGTAGCATTTTCCGCTCCAGGCATGTGAGTTGTAGATCACATACTTTGCATAGACTAGAAAGCAGTAATCTCCCAAAGCGGTGCCTAACCTGTAGCTGTTGCAGAGGTTTGAAAGAGTGTATGTAGAACTGCTTGGCCCACACTAGCTTGCTGTTTCACATCTACACAAAAATGTTTGGTGAATGTGTGATGTGTAGACCATGTTGCAGCTTTGCAAACGTGATCTATGGGAATGTTTCCTAAGAAAGCCATAGAAGCCCCTATTTTATGAGTAGAGTGTGCTCTAGGGGGAATTGTTAATGTCCGCTTTGCTTTTGCATTACATCTCTGAATGCTTTTGACTATCCACCGTGCAATGCCTGATTTTGAAATGGGATTGCCATTATGAAGTGGAGTAAAATCTATAGAGAATTGTTTTGTCTTACGGAAAGGTTTTGTCCTTTCTATGTAACAGAGTAGTGCTCTTTTAACGTCTAAAGTGTGTAGAGCACGTTCTGCCGCAGAATCACGTTGAGGGAAGAACAACAGCAATGCAACAGATTGTTTGATATAGAAGGCAGAAACAACTTTGGGTAAGAATTTAGGATTAGTCCGAAGAACCACTTTGTTTTGGTGTACCTCTAAAATTGGTTCTTCTAACGTTAGCGCCTGGAGCTCACCCACTCTTCTGAGTGATGTGATTGCTATAAGGAAAGGACTTTCCAAGTGAAAAAATGCAGTTCGCATTTGTGCAGTGGCTCAAATGGTGGCCCCATAAGTCTGGTGAGAATAATACTGAGAATCCATACTGGGGCAGGTGGAAGTCTTGGGGGAATGACTCTTGAGTCCTTTCATGAATGCTTTGATAACAGGCACTCTGAAGAGTGACAGATGTTGTCTATTTTGAAGGTATGCATCTATTGCTGCTAGATGTAAGCGTATAGCTGAGTATGCTAAATTGGTGCACTGCAGATGTAATCGATAGCAAATTATATTTTGAATTGAAGCATCCAGCAGGTTGATGTGATTGTTATTACAGTATATGACAAACCGCTTCCACTTTGCTGCGTAGCATGCTCTGGTGTTAGGATGTCTAGCCTCTTTGATAATATTCATACAGTCTGGCAGAAGATTAAGAAAGCCAAACTCTATGATTTCAGGTGCCAGATCGCAAGGTTGAGATGAGTGGGATCTGGCTGTTTTATCTCTCCATGGCTCTGAGTGATGAGATTGGGTGTCAGATGTAGTTTTTGGTGAGGAACTATTGAGAGCTCCAAGAGGGTTGTGAACCAGGTTTGACGAGCCCATGTGGGAGCTACTAGGATTAGTGTCAGGGACGACTGTTTGAACTTCCGAACCACTAATTATATTAGCCCCTAGAATATGGAACTCACTTCCTTCAAACATCAGAAAGATTGAAGATACAGCAACCTTTAAGAGGGAAACTAAGATCTTCCTAATGAGTAAATTCCTTCCATAGATGAGGCACGTGAAGTCAGAAATCTTGCTTAAGGACTGGAGCTGAAACACACACAAGAAATAGTCCATTAGGACTGACTGACTCTTTTACACTTTATATGCTACTATTTACTAAAAGTTTTGTCATAATATATGCTATTACTCTTGTAGAAATTTTATGGATACTGTCGCCTGTATAATTTATGTACCTACCTCATAATAATGTGAAAACTACGTTGACAATGCAAGAATATAACTACCTCATGTAATGTGAAGCGCTCTGATACCCAAGGGTCTTGTCCGCGCTATACAAAACTCTTAATAAATAAATAAATAAATAAGTGGGAGAGAAGGAAAAGCATAGGCAAATATCCCTGACCAATTCATCCATAGTGCATTGCCTTTGGACAGTGGGATTGGATACCTGGATGCGAAGCTTTGGCAATTTGAGTTTAGGTTTGTGGCAAACAGATCTCTGTCTGGAAAGCCCCACATTTGAAAGAATGGGAGAACTTGAGGATGGAGTTCCCATTCTTAGATCTGTTGTCTTTGACGACTGAGCAGATCTGCAATCTGATTGTTTACTCCTGGAAGGTGTTCTGCGAGGAGATATATTTTGTGATGTAAAGCCCATTTCCAGATGGTCTGTACTAGTTGTGACAGCTGGAGAGAGTGTGCCCCTCCCCCCAGTTTTTGTATGTAGTACATTGCTGTCATGTTGTCTGTACGAATCAGGACTGCTTTGCCTGCTAGATGAACTTGAAATGCTTTGAGCGCTAGAAAAATCGCTAGCAGTTCTAGATGACTGATGTAAAGCTGTTTTTGCTACAACTCCACATGCCCTGAATGGTATGTGTCTGTAGATGAGCTCCGCAGCCAGTGAGCAATGCGTCTGCTGTTAGCACTATCTGTGGAACCGGGTCGCCATTTTGAAAGGTTTTGGGTATTCCACCACTGCAGAAAGCGATGTGTGTGGCTGTCCACTGACTGATAATTGACCCTGAGCCTGGTTCCACTGACGTGCTAAGCATTCCTGAAGGGGACGCATTTGAAGTCTTGCATAAGGAACTATTAATATGCAAGATATCATCATCCCTAGCAACTGCATGAACACTCGAGCTGGTAACGAGTGTAGATGCTGAAACTGGGAAAGTAAAGTTTGTAAGTTGTGGTTTCTGGCCAAATTGGGGTAGGCCAGAGCCTTTTGTGTATCTATTGAAGCTCTCAGATAATTCTGTGTGTTGGATGGTTGGAGATGGGACTTGGACAGGTTTACTGTGAGCCCAAGATCGTGAAGCAACTGCACAGTTTTTTTAGTGTGATGTAAGCAGCTTTGCTGCAAGATGGCTTTTATGAGCCAGTCTTCTAGGTATGGGAAGACGTGGATGTGTTGTCTTCGTAGATGAGCTGCGACTACTGCCAGGCATTTTGTGAAAACTCTGGATGCGGTAGTTTCTAGAAATGGGAGCACATTGAATCAATAATGCTGGCCTTCTACCATAAACCTGAGGTATTTGCAGTGATCAGGGTGTATCAGAATATGGAAATAGGTGTCCTTTAAATCCAGAGTGGACATAAAGTCGCCTTGCTGAGGAGTGGGAGCACTTGTTGGAGTCTGACCATGTGAAAGTGGACCGACTGAATGTATAGATTTAGGGGCATATGTAGGTAGGCGTTTGCGATTCGCAAACGCCACAATATGGCGATTTTCGGTGTTTGCGCATCGCAAACGGCGTTTTGGTATGTAGGTGCCACTTAGCAAAATAGAGAATCACAAAAATTGCGATTCCTTATTTTGCTCAAGCATTTAAGGAATCGCAATTTTTCGATTCCTTGAATTGGTGCTTTTAAAATTGCGATTTTGGCTTAAGGAATCGCAAAATACCACCTACTTGAAGTAGATGGTATTTTGCGAATTCCTGTCAAAATGCATTTAAAAAAAATATTCAAAGTGCAATGTGGCGCACAGACATGCCCTTAGGGCATGTATGTGCGCCACATGTAGTTACAGGCACATTCCAGGCGTGCTCTGGCACCCTTGGAATTGCGATTCTCAAATTGCGATTTTCTCATAGAACATCGCAATTTGAGAATGTATCCCCATTCATTCCTATGGGCCTCTGGGCCATAGGAATGAATGGGTCACTCATTCCTTAATTGCGATTCTTAATTAAGGAGTGTTAGAGATTCGCAAAAAAATTGTTTTTTTTTTTACCTACATTCCATTTTGCTATTCTCAAATAGCGATTCCTTAAAAATCGCAATTTGGGAATCGCAAAATTGAAATTACCTACATATGCCCCTTAGTTCTCTGAGGTCCAGTATAGGGCTGAGAGAGACTTCCTTCTTGGGAATTAAGAAGTACAGGGAGGGGGGAGGAGCTACGCAAGCAACCAAGATGGCCGCTTAAGCTCCCGGCTCCATCGACCTCCGTCGCTGGCAGACTTATCCTGAACTTCATCCTGACCTCCCGCCAGAATCCCGTGTGTCTGAATCGTTGCTGAGCCCAGGGGGGCAATCCCGGAGTTTTTATCACCTTTCTTGACGAAGTTACACCGTCTTTCATTTTTGGGCCTACTCCAGTGTGTAAGCCGGGGCCTCGAGTACTGACCCAGCCGGGTTTCAGTTGAACAACATCGCCCGCGGGTGCCCGACAGAGTCCGGTCTCATTGGAGTGGAACATATTCTCTTCCTGGTGGTGGTCTTTGGTCCCTGTGAATACTGGACGAACGGCGACGAGACGTGGTTGCAGCGGTGGGTGGGGGGCCAGGTCCCGGGACCCTGTTGCAGCCCTCGGGGTCCGCGGATGGGGCCCCCGCTCTCGGCAGTGGTGTAAAGGTTGCCAAGCCTGTGAGTCGCCAGTCGCTTCAGTACACTCCGCGCCTGTTGGTTTCCCCGGAGTAGCCGGCCTCCGGGGTTGAAGATCTGCTTTGTTATCGTTCATGCGGAGATGGATCGGACGATGTGTGGACCAACCCTGGGGACCGTAATGGCCGCCATCGGGGCTCTTCGCCTGCAAACGGAGGCTGCTCTCCACAATTTGACTGCACGCCTCGAGACTGTTTGTTTGAGACCGGACTCCAGCCTTGTGTCAGACCTGCAACATACGGTTACCCCCGCGACGCTTGATCTACCTCGAGAGGAGAACCCCGAATATGATCAGAAACTGGTGCCAATTGTACCCGCACGATTACAGTGGTACGTTACTGGAGCCCCTGAACACCTAGCAGGATCGGCAAAGTCATCGCCCGCACAGGACTCACTTCTTTCTTCTCTTTTGGAGACCTCCACTAATATTTTCTGGATTGACTTTCGTGTATCTGATAGACTTCGAGACTTAACCTTTTTGACTCTTTCAGGCTATATTGATCTCCTTTTTCAACAACGCTTAGACTCTTTTGCTACTATATCGGTTCTACTGGATGGGGCCTGTGCAATGGATCATAAGGGCCAGGGCTGAATTTGACTTGAATCCGGTGCAATGACTTTCTTTTGGCTCTGCTGGGTTGTACCTGTGGGAGTGAGGGCCAGATGGAATTCCTATTGTCTGGGTTTGGTGTGACTGCTATGATCGAAAATGGATTTGCTGCCTCTGTGGTGCCGGGGGCTGGGCGGGATGATCTTTTCTCTGTCGGTGGCTCCCCTATTGGTTTGCTTATTAGTCTGTTATAACTTGCTTAATACCACGGTAGGGGATGTCTGCTTTTGGCGGGGGGGAGGGGAGTCTGGGAGCCCGTATTGTCTTGTAATACATCTCCTCCTCCATCTTTTCCCTTCCTTGGGGTGTAGTTTAGGGGGCGACAGGTGCGCTGCTAGGGGGGTTAGGTCGTAGCCATCTGCAGGGGTGCAGGGTGGGGGGTTGAGGGGGGTTTCTTATTTTTCCTTTATTTTGTTCTATGACCTTTCTATTTCCATTTTCCCTTCTTCACAAGAGATGTGGCTTATTCTCCTGATCTTTTTGTCCCTCATATCCGGGTGTCGAATGTCCAATTTGCATATCCTGTATTCCTGGTGGGCGGGTTCTGATAAGGTTTACTTATGATTATCTGTATCGTATTGTTTTGCCTCAGCTCTAAGCTGGTATTGATATTTTTCAGATGCCTATGGTTGTAATGTATTTCCTCAATTCATTTGCCCGTTCACCGCTGTACGATGTACCACCAAATGACACCCGATATGTACATTTTTACTCTTGTGTTATAATCAATAAAAATATATATAAAAAAAAAAAGAAGTACAGGGAGTACACACCGGTCCCTTGGTATTGTAATGGGACTGGCTCTATAACGTGTTTTCCAAGAGAAAAAGAACTTCTTGTCTTAGGAGCGTGAGATGTTCTTGTGACATTGCATGTGATCTTGGAAGAATGTTTGGGGGAGTGTCTGTAAGCTCCAGGCAGGAACCATATTGGATAATTTAAATCAAAAATCACGGAGGAGCGTGAAAATACAGAAAGAATTATGGTAGCTCAAATATTACACATTTGCATTAAGGTACTCAGTCCCAAAAACAATCTTCCAGGCAGATGTCGTATAATTTGTTTTCTTTATTCAGATGTTGCGGTCAGTCAGCTTAATATTTGTTTTCATACACAGTTAACAGCCGACGCGTTTCATCCCCCCGGGACATCAACGTACGTTGAGACGAGTGAAAGAAACACTTTGGGAGTGGATGATTTTTTCATAGTTGGGGAATGGTGTATTTTTTGTGTATTTTCACGCTCCTCTGTGATTTTTTTATTTAAGTAGAGCAATTAGGGGTTGGTGACGGTGTCCCTCTAGGTAGTTGAGCGTGGCCCTTTAGTATTAATAACTGATCTTGAGATATAATTTGATAGCTCTCCAGTGCGCAAAGTAGTAGACCCAACATCGTCTAAAACTTAGAGTACATATTGGATAATTTGTAGTACCCACTTGTCTGAGGTGATTGTATTCCAGACAGGTAGGAATTGAGAGAGACATGCACCTACAGGAGTGGAATGATCAGGGGCAGCGGAAGGAAGTCCCTACTTGTTATTTGCAGGGGAAGTGCATGTGGAGTTGCTTCTGCCTCTTCGCTTACCATTGTTTCCACAACAGTTACCTCTAAAGTAGCCTCTTGATGAGGGAGATTGGGTGTTGACCTTGTAAGAGGAAGAGGCATTCTCTGTAGATATGATTTTGGAGCCACCCCTGTAAAGGGAGCGGCGAAAGGAACCCCTATTTCAGAGTAACTACAAAGCCCCCATGGACTTTGCGACCTCAGTGTCATTTTCTCCAGCGAGGTGTCAACTGCTGGGCTAAAGAGGTGTTCTTTTTCAAATTGTTGGTTGAGAATAGAAGATTGAACCTTAGGGTTGAATCCTGAGATCCTCAACCAAGCATGCCTGCATAGCAGTACGCTGTTGTTTACTGCACGTTCTGCTGTGTCTGCTGCCTCTAGGGCGCACCTGATGGAAGTATTGGTGATTAGTTTGCCCTCTTGGATAAGATTATTTGCTTTAGTTTTGTCCTTATCGGTTAGAAATTGCATTATACGGAGCCCTATCATATAGAGCTAACAAACTAATGATTGGCGGCTTGTGACGCTGCTCTTTTGCCAGTGGTTTGTGAGTTAGCTCTCTTGAGAGCATTGGAAACAAAAAGAGTCTAAAGGCAGCTGACTCTTGATGTAGGTGGAGACAGTAGGGGCAGTTTTATATTTTTTCTCCACTCTAGGTGTGATGATTCTTGCCCTCACAGGATCTTTAAAGACCTCATCTGCATGCTTTAACAGCCTTAAAGCATTGGCAGTGTATGATTAGCTCTCTGAGAGGAATGTAGGGTCTCGAACATGAAGTCCTCCTCTAAAGCCTCCTTATGCAGCTCTACCCCGTGATATTGAGCAGCCCTGTTAAGTACCTCAATATAACCTATGTTATAGTTGGGTGGCGAGGGTCTGGACGGATATAAATCAGGGTCATCATCCGTATTTCGGTCTGTGTCATAAGCTTCCCAAGGGTCAGTGTCCTGTGGACTATCCTGATCCACATCCCCATCCTGATCATTATCCTCTCCATCCTGTGGGTCAAGTGGTGGTGGTGAATGTACAGATGAGATGAGTAAATTGGGATCAGTGCGGGAAGGAGGTGGAATGTAAGGTGGAGAGGGGTTAGTACCCACATTTTTTCACTTGAGAGGAATGTGGTAATCCTCCTGCAGGCCTATTTTCCTTTTTTCAGCAAGTTTGGCATGTATATGTCTAGTATCTGGATTTATTACCAGTTCCTTCTGTTTCGGATCCAACAGTGAAACGTCAGTTCGAAGCTCATTTGATGCAGTCTTTTTGTCTTTGCTCGCCAGTTTCGGCTCCGAAGGATTAATTTTTGGTAACAATGGAATAGTTACCAGAACGTGTTTTGATTTCGGTGCTGAAGGTTGTAGTTCGGCGCCGGCATGGGGCAGACTGGAGCCCTAGCCGGAAGGAATTTCTTTATGTTTTGGCATCGGGCCCGAGGGCAGGGCGTCAGAAATTATTTCTCTGTGCTGACTATGGCCTGAAGGCAGAGGAGGGACCGGAGCCGTTTTCTTCTTTTGTTGATGGGGCAAGGGGGTTTCTGTACTTGCAGTAAGCTGACACAATGTAACTTGCTCCTCTTCTTTCATGTAAGAGCCGGTCTCAGACATGGTGATATGCTCTTCTTCTTCTTTAACTCTTTGAGCGTGTAGTTCTTGTTTGTCGAAATCTTCGCCGAAGATATCGGGTGCAGAGCCACTCTGATGTTGCATCTCATGACATCGAGCCCGAAGGTCAGGGAGCGTCTTCTTTGATCAGCACGTGTTGCATTCTTTCTCGTCGTGATTCTGGAGACAGACAGCGGTTACAGACTTTGTGCAAGTCGGTGCACGGGAACTTAGCACGACACCCGGGACATAGATTGAATGGAGTCAATTCCATCCACTGCTAGTGTGCTCGGGGCGGTTAGGCCAGACGGCCCACCACCAGCCTTACAATCAAAGGTCTTCGAGTCTAAACGATCCGCGAAAAATGGGAAGCGCATTCAAAAACAATACAGTGAAGAGGAGTGGATTGTGCATCGAAGGGAACCCGAGAAAACGGTGCCTAACGGGAGCACAGCAATTTTCACCCAAACCCAATGGCGGAAAAAAACAATCTAACCATGGAGTTGATGCCCATGCACACGATCACCGAAAGGAGGAGTCACCGACCTCGTGATTCGAAAGACTATTTCGAAGAAAAACTAAGTGCAAACATCCGGACCCAACACTTGATGGCAGGCTATGTAAAGCATGTGCTCTACAGCTCACATGCTTCGAACATAAGGTTATACTGAATAATCAAAACCAATACCTTGAAACATGATAATTTGCAACCACATGTGTCACTGTAATGGGAGTCCAGTTTATCAGAGCCCCTCCCATGTCTAAGTATAACCCCATGTTCTCATTTCTCTGGCGTGGTTGAGTGTAACTACAGAGTATCAAAGGCTTTCCTGCAGCTTGGTATGGCCTTTGATATAGCCCATATCATGACCTGCTATGACTCCTATGTTGTCTTATTCCCTCCTTGTGAAATTATGACCTCTCATTATCCTAACCTCACCCATGATTCACGATGAAACCCTGCTGTCAAAGTCATAGTCTCTGTAAAGGCTCTGTAGACTCTGTCTGCTCATTATAACCTCAGGGTGTTTTACTTTCTGCCTGTGGTTCAATTTTACCCCATGGTATCACACCCTGTCCTGTGAATCAGCAAGACCACGATGGCTCAGCATGACCAAAGTCATTGTCTTAACCACTCTCAGGAACGCTACAATAAAGGTGTGAAGTTTGGTACTGTAAACCTGAATCAGGTTTACTTACTTGCATAGGTTTTCATGTATCTCCACTCTGAAAGTAAGAAGAGAAAACTTAGTTTGTGAAATCAGATAAAACAATAGGAAATTAGTTAAATTCAAAAATATATTATAATATATTATCTTACCCAGTTCTATTTTTTTTATTGCTGTAATAAAAAAACCATTTTGTATTAGATCCTAAACAATTATAATCAATTATTACCTGTATTCCTGGAGCTTCAACAACCCATCAATCATTCTCAAGTCACTCCAACCCACACTGACACAACTTGTATTCTTGTGAGTTTATTAGCTTAGTTGTGGTCTTCAATAGAGCCTACAGCATGCAATACTTCATTTCAAAGAGTAAAGTTGGGATCCTGTCTCTTTGCAAAGATTCTATCGCTGTACTTCGTAAAATACATCTTGAACCTGATCAAATGTGACCAAGACAGATTTTTCAAAGACATGCAATAACAAAATCTAGGTCGATATCCAATATAGTAAAGCTGTTATATCATGTTAAAATAATAAACATAAAGCTGTCCGGTACCCAAAAAGGGTGCCCTAATAATGAAAGGATATCTGAAGAGTTGGGGGTATAGGAGATTCTTCAGTTGCCTTTGGAAAGCAAAATGGTCAGAAACAGAACGAAGTTTGACAGACATGGAATTCCACAAATGAGTCCCAGGTAGAAGCTGAAGGTGTTTGCAAAGAATCTAACTCTGAGGGCCATCAGACCAAGGCCCATACATATGGGCCAACTCCAAAAGTCAAAACTGCAGTCTTCTAACTGCAGAGCTCCAACAAATCAGTACACCTTTGGTGGCACCGCAAAAGTGTGGAAGTTAGACTGGGTCTATTTGATATTTTAATTGAACGACACAAGGATTTGTGGGTTGTTAAGTTATTAATGGGCATTCAAAACATAGGATTAAGGACTAATGGGTAGATGCATCAACGTTTTTTTTTGCGATTCCTAAATTGCGAAAATTAAGGAATCGCAAAATGCAATGCATTAACAATTCGCATTTATTTTTGCGATTCTGTATTTTTCCTTAATTGCGATTCACAATTTGCGAATCGCAATTAAGGAAAACCCTTCCCATTGATTCCTATGGGCCAAAAGGCCCATAGGAATGAATGGGAAGGCATTCACATTTTGCGAATTTCAAATTGCGATTCGCAAAATGTGAATGCAATTTCAAGGGTGCAGGGCGGGGTTCCAAAGAACCACTCCCTGCACCCCTGAAATGTAACTTTAAAAGCAATTTACACACACACATGCCCAAAGGGGATGTGTGTGTGTAAATTAAAAGTTAAAAAAATGCAATTTGTGCATATTTGAAAGATTTGGGTAAATTAGCATGAAGTTCAACTTCATGCTATTTTACCCCTTCCAAATTGCGAATTCGCAATCTAAAAATAATCATGCATTGCATTTAGGAAATCTCAAATTGTGATTTCTTAAATGCAATCGCAATTTTAGAAATCGCAACATGGTTGCGATTCCTAATATTGCGAAATGCATGATGCATTCCAAATTAGTGAATTGCATTCGCAAACGGCCAAAAATTGCGATTCGCAGCGTTTGCGAATGCAATTCTCAATGTTGCATCTAGGCATTAGAGCCCTCAGACGAATCGCAAACTACTATGAATCAGTCATTTGCAAAATGAACTATTGGTATATAGGTCTATAGGCGCATCGCAAATTGCCACATTGGTTGCAAACCTTACTGGTCACAAATTGAGACCAGTATTTTGTGACCAGATGCTTGTAAATATGGCCCCAGTCTATGATTCCTTTTACATAAAGCAATCTTTTTCTTTCTTTTAATGGAGCCCTTTTTCCTAATAGGAAAACAGGATGTGTTTAAACAAATGCCATAATTACTTATTGGAATTTTTTTAAGGAGCAGGAAGTAATCCCAGGGACCACTGTCTGCCAGATCAAATGTATTTTCGACATTCACAAAGGGGAAAGGGTCCAATGGACACAAATGAAAAAATGCTACAGCACCATTTCCTTTATTTTGAATTTATTGTTCAATTAATTCAAATATATTAAATTATAAAATTAGGTTAATGGAGTTTAACTTAAATAATACATTCCCACCAAAAGAATAAATACATATTTTGTTATTAACCGTGGTGTGGCGGTTTAATAGAGTGGGCGGGGCCGCGTCGGCAACAGACGTGCGCAGCACTACGGTGGTAGTGCTTGCGACGGCCGTTGGCCGACGGGCGCAACAAAGGGGTTATGCATGAATTAATATTAAAAGAGATGTATTATATTTTAATAACGTAGGTTACATTAATGTTTAAATAAAAAATATATATGCTAGATTTAGATTTTTATTAGCTTTAAATTACTTTTATTGATATTTTAAACAGTTTTAAATCATTTAATTTAACATAATTTTCTATGGGATTTTATTTAAAATTCCTACCTCAATTATTTTCCATGGGAGGGTGTTGAGTACCAGTGGTTAGCAATGTGTACTGCTGGACTTAATACTTTTTTGCAGTAGTAATTTTCAAGTGCAGATTGTGAAAAGCATTTTGCAATGCGTTTATAGTACTATCATACTTGACCCTGCCCCAGGCAGGTCGCTCCCTACACCACTGCACTGCCCGTGTCAGTGTCTGCCCATCCTCTGCTGCTGCACTGTGCCTGGTTGTATTGTGATCTGTTGTTGTGGCTGTCTGCTGCGCTGTGCTTTCTCCATTGACTCTCTTATTTCCCCTTGTTGTTTCTTATTTCCTCTGCTGATGCATTGTGTCTAGTTGTGCAAATTGTGATCTGCTGCTGTTTCCATTGACTGTGTGAATTGTGATCTGTTGCTGTGCTTTTTCCACTGACTTTTTCCCCCCTTGGTATCTCTTGTCCCACCGCGCCCTGTCTCTGCCTCCCATTAACCCCAGCCGTCCTCACCCTCTATTCCCGTCGATTTCTCAGGCTGCTGCGTCCCCGCACCCCCCTGCTGCCCATTCGCTGCCCCGCTCCCGCCTCCCACCTGCCCCTCCCTCCCACCTCCCCTTATATGGAGGCCGCGCAGCGGATGTGCGCAGCGGGCGCGCCGCTGGCGCACCGAAGACGCTCCTAAGGCTAGCCAGTCTGCACCCGTCTGCACCTGGACCGCATCCAGTGGCAGGACCTTTGGCCCCACGAACTCCACGAAGCACACCTCTGCTACAACTCTAGCACCCTCCACGCAGTCAATGCTGGACAGTCACACACCTGCTGCCTGGCCACCACGAAGCGCACCCAAGGACCTTTCACCTGCTGGAACTGCAGCTTCACCAGCATCCGGCCCGCCAACCCACCTACCGAAGATGCCAACTTCCTCAGATGCATCCTGCTCAACACCCGCTCCACACGCAAACACGCCATCGGACTCTGGGATCTACTAGACACTAACGCAGCAGACATCGCCTTCCTGACAGAGACCTGGCTAAACCCCTCCTCGGCACCAGACATCGCTATAGCCATCCCAGAAGGCTACAAGATCACCCAAAGAACCGCACCAACGGAGTCGGAGGAGAAATTGCCACCGTCCACAAAAACACTCTCAAAGTCTCGACAGACACCGACGACACCCTCAGCACCGCCGTACACCTGTACTTCCAGATCCACACCGACCCCAACAACCCTCAGAGGCACCCTTGGGTACAGACCGCCTGGACCCCGACCGCAGTTCAACGACTCCATCGCTGACTTCATCAGCACACACGCCCTCACCTCCACGGCCTACATCCTCCTCGGGGACCTGAACTTCCACCTTGAGAACAACAACGACTTCAACTCTTCCACCCTGATCGCCAACCTCGCAAACCTCGGACTCAGACACCTCGTCACAAAAACCACCCACTCCGCCAGCCACACGCTTGATTGAGCCCATCTTCTCAGCAAGCCCTCACATCTTCTTCAACTACACCACCGAACTTCACTGGACCAACCACCGCTTCATCCACTTCACCTTCCAGAACCCTACCACACACCACCGCACCCAGCAGATACCTTGCCGCCGCTGGATCAAGGTCACCGAGTACCAGCTAACCACCGCCCTCTCCCAGAGCCCACCCGCTGACCCGATCGACCCAGACGGCGCAACCCGTAACCTCAGACAATGGATCGATGGCTACGCCAACACCCTCGCCCCACTCAAGAAGCCCTCAAACACCCACACCAGCAAGACAGCAGCTGGTTCACCGAAGACCTCCAGGCGAACCTGCCGAAAACTCGAAAAAAAACTTGATCCATGAACGAACACCGGAAAGCTACATAGCCCACAAGAACGCCACCCGCAGACACCACCACCTCATGAGATCCACCAAAAGGAAATCCTTCAAAGACCGCCTAGACAACAACACACGCACACAACAGCAAAGAGCTCTTCAACATTGTGAAGGAACTCTCCAACCTCAGCTCCGACACCAACAACATCCCACTGTCACAAGACCTGTGCAACTCGCTGGCCACCTTCTTCCATCGCAAGATGGCAGACGTCCACAACAGCTTCTACGCCGTTACCACCACGACAACCGCAGAGACCCCAGCTCCCACGACCACCAACTGCCTGCTCGCCTGGGTCAACATCAACAACGACAACACCATCAAGATCATGAACACCATCCACTCCGGATCCCCTGAAGACCCTGCCCACACCACATCTTCAACAAAGCCAGCAGCACCATTGCACCCCATCTCCGGAAAACCTTTAACATCTCCTTCAAGAAAGTGACCTTCCCGGAGAGCTGGAAGCACGCAGAGATCACCGCCTTTCTCAAGAAACCTAAGGCGGACCCCAAGGACCTCAAGAACTTCCGACCCATCTCCCTGCTCCCGTCCTTGCGAAGGTCATCGAAAAGGTCGTCAACAAACAACTGACCAGCTTCCTTGAGGAGAACAGCATCCTGGACCTGTCCCAGTCTGGGTGCAGCAGCAACCACAGCACCGAAACTGCCCTCGCTGCCGCCACCGACGACATCAGGACCCTGCTCGACAACCGAGAAACCACGGCCCTCATCCTCCTGGACGTATAAGCCGCCTTCGACATGGTCTGTCACCGCACACTACGATCACGCCTCCACGATGCCGGAATTCAAGAGAAGGCCCTGGACTGGACCACCTCCTTCCTCTCCGGTAGAGCATAGAGCGTCTGCCTCCCCACCTTCCGCTCCGAAGCCACCGTGATCATCTGCGGCGTACCCCAAGACTCATCCCTCAGCCCAACGCTGTTCAACATCTACATGGCATCGCACGCCCACGTCGCACGACGGCACAACCTCAACATCATCTCCTACGCCGACGACACCCAGCTGATCCTCTCCCTCACCAAAGACCCCCAAACCGCCAAAACCAACCTCCACGAAGGAATGAAAGCCGTCGTCGACTGGATTAGAAACAGCTGAATGAAGCTGAACTCAGACAATACGGAGGTCCTCATCCTCGGACCCACCCCCTTGGCCTGGGAAGACTCTTGGTGGCCGATGGCACTAGGACAGCACTAGGAGCACCCCCTACACCCACCGACCACACACACAACCTAGGGGTCATCCTCAACTGCACTCTTTCCATGACAAAGCAGGTCTACGCCGTCTCCTGCTCCTGCTTCAACACCCTTCTCATGCTTTCTTCAAGTGGATCCCCACCGGAACTTGAAGGACGGTCACCCAGGCCCTTTTTTTAAAATTAATGGTAACAATAGAATATTTACCAGAGCGTGTTTTGATTACGGTGCTGAAGGTTGTGGTTCGGCACCGGCATGGGGCAGACTGGAGCCCGAGCCGGAAGGCATTTCTTTATGTTTCGGCACCGGGCCCGAGGGCAGGGCGTCTGAAATTATTTCTCTGTTCTGACCATGGCCTGAAGGCAGAGGATGGACCGGAGCCTTTTTCTTCTTTTGCTGATGGGGCAAGGGAGTTTCTGTACTTGCAGTAAGCTGACACAATGTAACTTGCTCCTCCTCTTTCATGTTGGAGTCGGTCTCAGACAAGGAGATATGCTGTTCTTCTTCTTTAACTCCTTGAGCGTGTAGTTCTTCTTTGTCAGAATCTTCGCCGAAGTTATCGGGTGCAGAGCCACTCTGATGTTGCATCTCATGACATCGAGCCCAATGGCCAGGGAGCGCGTGTTGCATTCTTTCTCGTCGTGATTCTGTAGACAGACAGAGGTTGCACACTTTGTGCAAGTCAGTGCGCGGGAACTTAGCGTGACACCCGGGACATAGATTGAATGGAGTCCATTCCATCCACTGCTAGCGTGCTCGGCGCGGTTAGGCCCGACAACTCACCACCAGCCTTCCAATTGTAGGTCTTTGAGTCTAAATGATACGCGAAGAATGGGAAGCGCATTCGAAAACAATACAGTGAAGAGGAGTGGATTGTGCGTCTAAGGGAACCCGAGAAAACGGTGCCGAACAGGAGCGCAGCAATTTTCATCCAAACCTGATGGCAGGAAAAAACAATCTAACCATGGAGTTCATGCCCATGCACAGTATCACCGAAAGGAGGAGTCACCGACCTCGTGATTCGAAAGACTTTTTTGAAGAAAAACTTAGTGCAAACATCCGGACCCAACACTTGATGGCAGGCTATGCAAAGCATGTGCTCTACAGCTCACATGCTTCGAACATAAGGTTATACTGAATAATCAAAACCAATACCTTGAAACATGATAATTTGCAACCACATGTGTCACTGTAATGGGACTCCAGTTTATCAGAGCCCCTCCCATGTCTTAGTATAACCCCATGTTCTCATTCCTCTGGCGTGGTTGAGTGTAACTACAGAGTATCAAAGGCTTTCCTGTAGTTTGGTATGGCCTTTGATACAGCCCTTTCCATGAACTGCTATGACTCCTGTGTTGTCTTAGTCCCTCCTTGTGAAATTATGACCTCTAATTATCCTAACCTCCCCCATGATTCAGGATGAACCCATGCTGTCAAAGTCATAGTCTCTGTAAAGGCTCTGTGGACTCTGTCTGCTCAGTATAACCTCAGGGTGTTTTACTTTCTACCTGTGTTTCAATTTGACCCCTTGGTATCACACCCTGTCCTGTGAATCAGCAAGACCGTGGTGATCATAATCTCACAAATGGCTCAGCATGACCAAAGTCATTGTCTTAACCGCTTTCAGGAAGTCTACAATAAAGGTGTGAAGTTTGGTACTATAAACCTGAATCAGGTTTACTCACTTGCATAGGTCCTCATGTATCTCCACTCTGAAAGTAAGAAGAGAAAACTTAGTTTGTGAAATCAGATAAAACAATTGCAAATGAGTTAAATTCAAGTATATAATATAATATATTATCTTACCCCGTTCTAAATGTTTTATTGCTGTAATAAAAAAACATTTTGTATTAGATCCTAAATAATTGTAATCAAATATTACCTGTATTCCTGGAGCTTCAACAACCCATCAATCCTTCTCAACCGACTCCAACCCACACTGACACAACTTGTGATCTTCAATAGTGCCTACAGCATGCAATACTTCATTTCAAAGAGTAAAGTTTGGATACTGTCTGTTTGCAAAGATTCTATCTCTGCACTTCGTAAAATACATCTTGATCCTGATCAAATGTGACCAAGACAGATTTATCAAAGACATGCAATAACAAAGTCTAGGTTGATATCCAATATATTAAAGCTATTATATCATGCTAAAATAAGCATAAAGCGGTCCAGTACCCAAAAAGGGTGCCCTAATGATGAAAGGATATCTGAAGAGTTGGAGGTAGAGGAGATTCTTCAGTTCCCTTTTGAAAGCAAAATGGACTGACACAGAACGAAGTTTGAGAGACATGGAATTCCACAAATGAGTCCCAGGCAGAAGCTGAAGGTGTTGGCAAAGAATCTAACTCTGAGGGCCATCAGACCAAGGCCCATACATATGGGCCAACTCCAAAAGTCAAAACTGCAGTCTTCTCACTGTGGAGCTCCAACAAATCAGTACACGCAAACGTGTGGAAGTCAGACTGGGTCTATTTGATATTTCAATTGAACGACACAAGGATTTGTGGGCTAAGTTAATAATGGGCATTCAAAACATAGTAGTTCGCGATTCGTCTGAGGGCTCTTAGTCCTTAATCCTATGAATCAGTAATTTGCAAAATGACCTATTGGTATATAGGTCTATAGCCACATCACAAATTGCCACATTGGTTGCAAACATTACTGGTCGCAAATTGAGACCAGTATTTTGTGACCAGATGCTTGTACATATGGCCCCAAGTTTATGATTGCTTTTACATAAAGCAATCTTTTTTTTTTTTTTTTTTAACGGAGCCCTTTTTCCTACTAGGAAAACAGGATGTGTTTATAAAATGCCATGATTACTTATTGGAATTTTTTTTAGGAGCAGGAAGTAATCCCAGGGACCAATGTCTGCTAGATAAAATGTTTTGTCGACATTCACAAAGAGGAAAGGGTCCCTTGGACACAAATGAAAAAATGCTACAGCACCATTTCCTTTCTTTTGAATTTATTGTTTAATTAATTCAAAAATATTAAATTAAAATTAGGTTTATGGAGTTTCAATTAAATAATATATTCCCACCAAAAGAATAAATACATATTTTTTTATTAACCGCTTAACCGCGATGCTGCGATTTAATAGAGTGGGCGGGCCGCGTCGGCCAACAGACGTGCGCAGCACTATGGAGGTAGTGCTTGCGACGGCCGTTGGCCAAAACGAAGGGGTTATGCATGAATAAATATTAAGAGATATGGATTATATTTTAATAACACAGGTTGCATTAATGTTTAAATTAAAAAAATATATGCTAGTTTTAGATTTTTATTAGCATTAAATTAGTTTTATTGATATTTTAAACAGTTTTAAATCATTTAATTTAACATTATTTCTTATTGGATTTTATTTAATGTTCCTACCTCAATTATTTCCCATGGGAGGGTGTTGAGCACCAGTAGTTAGCCATGTGTAGTGCTGGACTTAATACTTTTTTGCAGTAGTAATTTTCAAGTGCAGACTGTGAATAGCATTTTGCAATGCGTTTATAGTACTATCATACTTCACCCTGCCCTAGGCAGGTCGCTCCCCACGCCACTGCGCTGCCCGTGTCAGTGTCGGCCCATCCTCTGCTGCTGCACTGTGCCTGGTTGTATTCTGATCTGTTGCTGTGCCTGTCTGCTGCGCTGTGCTTTCTCCATTGACTCTCTTCTTCCCCCTTGTTGTTTATTTCCTCTGCTGAGGCATTGTGTCTAGTTGTGCGAATTGTGATCTGTTGCTGTTTCCATTGACTGTGTGAGTTGTGATCTGTTGCTGTGCTTCTTCCATTGACTTTTTTCCCTCTTGGTATCTCTTGTTCCACCATGCCTTGTGCCCTGTCTCTGCCTCCCGTTAACCCCCACCGTCCTCACCCTCTGTTCCCGCCGATTTCTCCCGCCGCTGCATCACCGCCCCCCCTGCTGCCCATTCGTTGCTCCGCTCCCGCCTCCCACCTGCCCCTCCCTCCCACCTCCCCTTATATGGAGGCCGTTTAGCCAACGCGCGGAGCGGGCGTGCCGCTGGCGCATCGAAGGCGCGCCTAAGGCAAGCCCGTCTGCACCAGTCTGCACCTGGACTGCGCCCAGCGCCAGGACCCCTAGCCCCCGCAAACTCCACGAAGCCCTCCTCTGCTACAACTGCAGCACCCTCCACGCAGTCAATGCCAGACAATCACACACTTGCTGCCTAGCCACCCCGAAGTGCACCCAAGGACCTTTCACCTGCCGGAACTGCAGCTTCACCAGTATCCGGCCGGCCAACCCACCTACCGAAGAACTTCCTCAGATGCATCCTGCTCAACACCCGCTCCACACGCAAACACGCCATCGGACTCTGGGACCTACTAGACACGGACACCCCAGACGTCTCCTTCCTGACACAGACCTGGCTAAACCCCTCCTCGGCACCCAACATCACCATACCCATCCCGGAAGGCTACAAGATCACCCACAAGGACCACACCAACGGAGTAGGAGGAATTGCCATCGTCCACAAAAAACACTCTCAAAGTCTCGACAGACACCGACGACACCCTCAGCACCGCCGAATACCTTCACTTCCAGATCCACCCCGACTCCAACAACCCTCAGAGGCACCCTCGTCCACAGACCCCCCCGGACCCCGACCGCAGTTCAGCGACTCTATCGCCGACCTCATCAGCTCACACGTCCTCGCCTCCACGGACTACATCCTCCTCGGGGACCTGAATTTCCACCTCAAGAACAACAACGACTCCAACTCTTCCACCCTGATCGAACACCTTGTCAACCTCGGACTCATACAAATCGTCACAACATCCACCCACTCCGCCGGCCACACTCTTGACCCCATCTTCTCAGCAAGCCCTCACGTCTTCTTCAACTACACCACCGAACTTCACTGGACCAACCACCGCTGCATCCACTTAACCTTCCGGAAACCTACCACACACAACAGGACCCAACAGATGCCTTGTCCCGGAGGACCAGCCAACCACCTTCCTCGCCCAAAGCCCACCCGCTGACCCAACCGACCCCAGCCCCGCAGCCTCAGACAATGGATCAACGACTACGCCAACACCCTCGCCCCGCTCAAGAAGCCCTCCAACACCCACACCAACAAGACAGCCAGCTGGTTCACCGAAGACCTCCAGGCCTCCAAGCGAACCTGTCAAAAACTCGATAAAAACGATCCGTGAATGAACACCGGAAAGCTACACAGCCCACAAGAATGCCATCCGCAGACACCACCACCTCATCAGATCTGCCAAAAGGAACTCCTTCAAAGACCGCCTAGACAACAACGCACCCAACAGCAAAGAGCTCTTCAACATTGTGAAGGAACTATCCAACCCCAGCTACAACACTAATGACATCCCACCGTCACCAAGACCTGTGCGACTCACTGGCCACCTTCTTCCATCGCAAGATCGCAGACATCCACGACAGCTTCTACGCCATCACCACCACGGCAACTGCCGAGGCCCCAGCTCCCACGACCACCACCTGCACCAACCGCCTGCTCGCCTGAGCCAACATCAACGACGACAACACCATCAAGATCATGAACACCATCCACTCCGGATCCCTGGAAGACCCTGCCCACACCACATCTTCAACAAAGCCAGCAGCACCATCGCACCCCATCTCCGGAAAACCATCAACATCTCCTTTGAGACAGCGACCTTCCCGGAGAGCTGGAAGCACGCAGAGATCAACGCCTTACTCAAGAAACCCAAGGCGTACCCCAAGGACCTCAAGAACTTCCGACCCATCTCCCTGCTCCCGTTCCCGGCGAAGGTCATCGAAAAGGCCATCAACAAACAACTGACCAGCTTCCTCGAGGAGAACAGCATCCTGGACCCGTCCCAGTCCGGGTGCGGCAGCAACCACTACACCGAAACTGCGCTGATTGCTGCCACCGACGACATCAGGACCCAGCTTGACAACCGAGAAACCACAGCCCTCATCCTCCTGGACCTATCAGCCACCTTCGTCATGGTCTGCCACCGCACACTACGATCATGCCTCCACGACACCGGAAATTTAAGAGAAAGCCCTGGACTGGACCACCTCCTTCCTCTCTGGTAGAACACAGAGCATCTGCCTCCCCCCACTCCTGAAGCAGCTCCAACGCATCCAGGACGCATCCGCACGCCTGATCCTTGACATCCCTTGCCGCACCCCACCAGAGAGGCCTGCACTGGCTCCCCATCAACAAGATGATAACATTCAAACTCCTCACCCATGCACACAAAACACTCCACATTACCGGACCAGCTTACCTCAACAACCGACTCAGCGTACCTCAACACCCCCACCCGCCAGCTCCGCTCTGCAGATCGCGTCCTCGCCACCGTCCCCCGCATCCGTAGAGTGACCGCCGGTGGCAGATTATTCTCCCACCTCGCCGCCAAGACATGGAACACCCTCCCCATCCGCCTACGGCAGACCAAAGACCTCCTAACCTTCAGGAGACTCCTTAAGACCTGGCTCTTCGAACAGTAGCAGCGCCACCCCCCCCCCCCCAGCGCCTTGAGACCCTCACGGGTATGTAGTGCGCTTTAGAAATGCTATGATTGATCATACTACTGTAAAAAAGCAGTTCGTGGATCGGACCCATTATGTTTTCCTTCGGCATACTCAGAAAATTGCGGTCTGTCCCTAAGCCTTCATTGCTGAGATTGGATTAACTTGGATAGCAAGTCATGCCATCATATCATGATCAAAGTCATCTTGAAAACATGGCTCAACCCAGTGAAAAATACGTTTGCTTTTAACCAACTACCTTTTTAACAGCATGTGAATCTAATAGAAATGCATGCATAGACTATTGTTTCTCCACCCACTACAAAAACTATTGAGAATTAGCAAAATATGAGCAAACATCATCGACTACTGCAGCTCCGTATCATCTCAGACAAGAAGATGATTTAACAAACATTATGGATCTTGAAAAACAAGAATGCTGCTTTTTTATAGGAAATTCTGATGTGCAAGATGGGTTGACCTCCTATGAGTAGAAATAGGAATTAACATTATCAAACAGTTAGACCTTGTCCTCTATTTAGCTTTGTGCATTCCAACATGTTTTTTAAGGTATACCTCATTGCAACCAGAATGTGATGGCAATTTTAAAACATTATAGACCTTGGTTTATGCATACTTCAAACTAAATACTTTTTGAAAATGTATGTGGTGCAAAATGGAATATATTTCAACTTAACCATTCCATGGAATTGGATCTCAGTTCCTTTAGTTTAATGATCCAAGTCATGCAAAGTTAGCTGAGTATTGCCCATAATGATTGTAGCTGGAATTATAACTGTCTCACACAACTGAAAGGACTACATTAATATAGTTTGTGTCAAATGGGGAAATACACTAAATAAGTTTAGAAAGGAAATTAGTGGGCTATTTTGAAGAATTTAAGAGAATTAAGTTATATAAGTATTCATTTATTGTTATCTGAAAACACATAACATAATGAACCATTACAGTTAGAAATTGGGTCTCTAGCTGGCAGTGGTATGCACCCTGTCCAAGTAGGGACCATCACTCTAGTCAGGGTAAGTTACACCGCCAAGGATATTCCCTGTTCAGCCCCTTAGTAGCTTGCCACAGAGCAGTCAGGCTTATTCCCAGAAGAAATGTGTAAAATATTTGTACACATACGCATACAGTAACACAGTGGAAACTTCACAAAAATATCAACTATTTATCTGAGTAAAACAAGACTAAAACAAAAAAAATCGAACAAACAGAAGTCAAGATATGAAATTTTAAAAGATTAAATAAAGCTATACATCTTAGAAAACAATAGTACAACTGGGCCTATCTGGTCGCCCTTGACCAGGACAAAGCCACAAGTTCAGTCCGACCGCAATGGAGCACGGCCGACTACAGCCCTCATGTAGACCCCGGTAAAGTACTTTCAATGCAGCAAAAACAAAAGACGATGATTGGTGCATGGGAGGTGAAGTGTACTTAAAGCAGGTGATGCTTCGGTTTCTTACTGCTATGCAGGTCCTTGGCACATTGGCACTCGGGGACAGTGCTTTGCATAGTGCAGGTGATGCCTCGCTGTAAACAGTGATGAGTGGTTCATGAAGGGGGTGCTGAGTCGTTAAGCCGCTAACGCCCAGGGACAATGCAAGGCTCAGAGGAGGTGATGCATTGTTTGCAGGTATGATTTCCCCCAGTTCCTTACTGCTGTGCGGTGTTGATGAAATCATCACCCAGGGACAATGCATTGCACACAGGAGGAGATGCGTCGCTTACGGCGAGATGCCGGTTCTGATGGCGGTGCTGTGTCAATGAAGTGTTGAAAGTCAAGTCATGCTGCATCGGTTCCAAGGTGTCGAAGCAGGTGCTGCGTCAGAGTCAGAGTGGTGAATCTGTGCTCCAGACTCACGGAGTGATGTTTTTTTTTTGAGGGGCTGCAGCAAAAAGTCAAAGCCTGCATTGTAAGCCGTAGTCGCTGTGTCAAGGGTGGACCACGCTTCAGTGAAGTCAGCAGCGGTGCATGAGTTTTACGATGATGCACCGGTTTTAAAACAACGCTTGGGGACATTGCATGGGTATTCTTTTCTTCAGCACCAGAGCCCAAGAACCAAATTTGGCTGCACTTGGCAGAGTAGGGCTCCCATCAGAGGAGCCCAGGTGCCTGCAGATGAAGCCTTTGATGGCCCTGGGACTTCCAACAGGAGGCAAGCTCAACTCAAGCTCATGGACAAACATTAGAAAGACTTCTGTGTGTGCGAACAGGGACAGCTCTATTCAGGTGTAGGTGTCAACTTCTCCCAGCACTCCAGCTCAGGAAGGCCCATCAGCCTGGTGATGGACCAGCAGGATATGCAGGGCACACCTCAGCTCCCTTTGTGTGACTATCTAGAGTGAATGCACCTGTCCCAACTGTCACCCTGACCATTGGGACATGTATTCAGAGACAGGCAGAGGCACATAATGGTTAAAGTAAGAGAATGCACACTTTCTAAAAGTGGCATTTTCAGACCTGCAAGCTAAAAAACATCTCCACTAAAAGATGTATTTTTTAAGTTTGAGTCCAGAGACATCCTACTCCAAATTTCTATCTACTCCCAATGGGAAATTACACTTAAAAGAGGTTTCAAGGCAATCCCCTTGTTAACATATGGGAGAGATAGGCCTTGCAATAGTGAAAATCGAATTTAGCAGTTTTTCGCTACCACGATATGTAAAACACTGAGGGCCAGATGTAGGTAACTTTCATTTACCGATTACTTACTAGCAATTATTAGCGAATCGCTATTAAGCACTCGGTAAATGGAATGTAGGTAGGAATCGCTAAAATATTAGCGATTCCATAATAATCCGTAATAACGAATTGGTAATTCCGATTCGTTATTATGGAATACCTAGCCATTCATTCCTATGGGCCAGGAATGAATGGGAAGAAAGTCACTATTACCGGGAGGTATTTCAAGGGTGCTAGAGTGTCCAAAGAACAACCTGTTGCACCCCTGAAATGTGCATGTGTGCACATGTGGTGCACATACATGCTCTAAGGGCATGCATGGATGTGTGCCGCATGGCACATTAAAAAAAGCAAAAAAGTGCTTTTTGTAAGGAAATCGCTACTTACCACCACCTTGAAGTTGGTGGTCAATAGCGATTCTTTACGGGTGAGGTGCACTGTTTTCAGTGCTACCTACATTGCATTTAAGGAATCGGTATTTCCGATTCCTTAAATGTAAGAACACAATAAGGAATCAATAAATATTTACCGATTCCTTATTTTGCAAGTAGGTTGAAGCCACCTACATTGCACATGGCAAAATATGGGTCTATAATGCTGAAATTTACAGAATTTCGGTGTTAATGACCGGTATTAAGACGCCTACATCTATCCCTGAGTGCCAGATGTAGGTGGCCAAATACTGAGCGGTAACGCAGAAATTAGTTACCGACTGGTATTTGGCTGGGAGTAATGTAGGGGAGTTCAAACCTACTTGCAAAATAAGGAATCGCTAAATTGAGAGTCCTTATTTTGCTCTTGCATTTAAGGAATCGGAAATAGCGATTCCTTAAATGCAATGTAAGTAGCACTAAAAATAGTGCTCTTCAGCCTTAAGGAATCGCTAATGACCACCAACTTCAAGTTGAATTTACCTATATCTGACCCTATATTACAAATCCTACCTTTTAAATACACTGCACCTTCCACATGGTGCTGTCTAGGGATTACCTTAAGGGTGACTTAGATGGAATGAAAGTAAAGGTAAGGCCTGACAAGTGGGTGCACTTTCCTCATCGAAATGGAAGTTTAAAACGGCACACACAGACACTGCAGTGGCAGGCCTGAGCCATGTTTAAAGGGGCTACTGAGTGGGCGGCACAATCAGTGCTTCAGGCTCAACAGTAACATTTAATTTACAGGCCCTGGACACACATAGTGCACTTTACTTGGGACTTACAAGTAAATTAAATATGAGAATCATGGACAAACCAAAAGCCAATACATTTAAGACACAGAGCACATGCACTTTAGCACAGTGGTAAAGTGCCCAGAGTCAGGGGGCGTGGTTCGGCCATGATCGAATATGGCCGCTTAAGGGGGCGTGGTCTGGCCACGATCAAAGATGGCTGCTTAACGCCGGAGCTTCGCGCAGAGATAGACCCTGATGGCGGTTGCAGCGCTCTCTGCCTTCCTGTTCCGCCAGTTAGACACAGCGCCTGATCCTGGCACCCTGAAGACAGCTGGAGGCTCCATTATGCTGTCGGGCTCTCTTCCCCGGTCCTGCATAGACTCAGGAGGGTAGGGTCTACACGACAAAGGGAAGCTGCGGCCCACAGTGAGGCGAGGCGCCCCGCCGGGCTGGCCTGTGGCAGAGGGCACCGCCCCTGGGAACTCCCTCTCTTCTGCTCCCGCAGGAGAGTAGGAGCCCTGTGACCTGTTCCTCCTGTCGTGCCCACCGCCTACTACATGCATCCCAGGCTCCAGACTTGCCATTAGCACTACCCCAGCGTCTTGGATGCACAGCGGGCCGGCGGTCACATAGATATTGCACACCGCTCCCGGGTGGCGCACCGGGCCCACGCCGACCACGTGCTGTGGCCTTCCTTTAAGACAGGATGTTCTAACACATGTATCCTACCCCTTGGAATCCTGTCTGGGTTTCAAGTTTCAAATGAGCGATCATCTGGACTGTTTAGTAAGCTCCGATTTCTGAACACTGAGTCATGCCAAAAAGTTTGTGTTTTGTTTATTTATTATAATTTTTTTAATATTGTTGTGTAGTTCCGAGGACCCCTCAGGACCTGCCCATTTTGGAGGACCTAAACTGAGGGCTTGGTGTGCAGACTGACTCCAGACACCTCACAGGATGAGTCTGCAATTAAACCAGCTATCTCTATATGCCACTACCACCCCCTGTATTCTGCAGTGGTGTAGGTAGTTTGTGGCAACCACTGAACATGACAACCCTGATTTCTCAGTTATCGTGGAAAACAATATGGTATCTTTCGCTCAGTCACTCATTCTTACTTTTCTCAGAATACACATACACTGACTATTGGAATTGTTTCAATAATTATTTATTGGTCAAGCGTTAGTCTAGTGTGAAACATATTTGCTGCGACAATCAAAAGACAGGAGCAGACAAAAGTAATTGCGAGCACTAATATCGTAAACAGTAGATACATTTCTACCAAAGTGCTAATAAGATGAATATAAACAGATGATATAAAACAGTAGCATTGGCGTACTCCTACGACACGTAGCATACCTAAATGTACCTAGCCTAGATATGTAGGTGAAGCATGTGTATGTGAGTACTAGGATATACACTAATGGAGCCTAGAATCCCCCGGGGAAGTACTAACCCCTCACCTGATGGTTTTGAATGAAGGACCCAGTCTCTGCATCGAGTATGGCCCCATCAAGGGATGTCAGGTCTCTGACTGTCGAAGGATCAGCCTGCAGAACCTCGGTCCAGCCTGGAAGGAATTCTCCTCTGTGTTTCTATGGGGGAGTGAGAGTCTTTTATACGAAAGTGGTCACTCCAGGGTTTCTTTTAGGATCGATATGTTTTGGAAACAACCGCTAATCCTTTTCTAAACAAAGTGAACATGCACAGCTGGCTGTGGCCAGGGATGAAAAAAGTGGTGACCCTTGTACAGAATAAATCTGCTGTGCCTGGGGACATGTTTATGTACGTCAGGTACAGGGATTATGATATTGTACTGAGAGTCCTGCGTCAAAGAGACAGAAACAAGCTACTAGGTAAAAGGTCACCTGTGCAAAACCGTTATGATCATATGGATGGGACAAAAGTGTATATGATTGCTATGTACATGGTGGGGCTATTCTAAGAGACATGACACCCACTCCTCAACAAAAGGTCAACAAGGTCAGCTAGTGAATGATGATCAATTGCTAAAAAAGGCATAAAATCATTTGTACTTAAACATACTCAAAGCCATTAAAAATATTTAAAATGTCCTAACAAGCAATATCAATACAAAAGTCACTTTTTCCTAAAAAGACATTCTAAAAAAGGTCCTCTATATAGTAGCATATACTCTGTTTTCTTCCTATGTCAACGGAGTGGTGGAGCATCTTCTACAACATCCATCAGATACACCTTCCCTGGCTGGGAGGAAAGTTCAGACTCTCCTATTTGCGGATGATACCCTTCTAATCTCAAAATCACCAGCAGGCATTCAAAAGTTGCTTTCTAGTTTTCAGGCCTTTTGCGTTACTAAGGGCCTGTCTATAAATATAGGCAAGACCAAATTCCTTGTCCTTAATCCCCCTAAGAAATCTGTTGCCCCTCCTGCTCTAGACTCTGTTCCACTTGAAAGAGTCAAAGAATTTGACTACCTGGGCATCCGACTTTGCGACACTATGAGTTGGAAGGCACACCAACAAAAGGTGTTTTTGACCCATAAGAGGGTCGCAGGTGCCCTGCTCAAAGAACAACGCGCTTCATCCATAAAACCTATTGGGGCACTATTAGACATTTACAGGGCAAGGGTGGTGAGTGCAGCATTGTATGGCGCTGAACTGTGGGGCATTCAGAGAGTTGACACCTTATCGCACCTCGAAAATAACTTCCACAAAGATCTTATGAGGTTACCCCACAGTACCCCTACAATCCCACTCTTGCTAGATGCAGGCACACGCCCAATATGTGAGCAAGCAAGGCTACGTCCCCTTCTATTATGGGCCAGGATATGGAACGTCCCAGAATTGTGTAGCTACGCAGATGCCTTAAGTGAACTCTTATCCCTTTCGGGCTGGCATAAGGTACCCTGGCTCAGGGAGGTAAAGCGGCTTCTCTAGGAGTTGGGGTTAGGAGACGCGTGGGCTAACAGATCAGCACCGTCAAAACAATTACTAAAGAAGGCTTATTGGCCATGGGTGGATAACGAGAGACTGTGCAATCCTAAGCATTGTAAATCTGTTGCTCAGTTTGTTAGTTAAGGAGCTCCCATATAGGGAACCCTATCTGGATCTAATCCATAACTCGGGCGACAGGTCACTGTACTTCAAATTCAGGGTGGGAGTACTCCCCCTAGGGTTGCTAACTTCCACCTGGAAACCACCACTACAAACTGTACCATATTGTCCCTTCTGTGACTCAAGGGTTGAGTCTGTTGCTCATCTGTTGTTTGAGTGCTACGCTTATGTGGGGCCTAGGTTGAGATGGCTGAAGCCTTTATGTAGGAGCTTGGGCACTAGATAACATTTGGAAGCCTTACGTATACTACGTACAGATGCCCGACCCTTCTTTGCCTGCTGTATGGCAACATTTCTGGGCTGGGCTTGGCGAATAAGAACTGCAAAGAAACTGTTGATCCAGTAATATGTTTTCTGCCTGTACCGGTTTTTTACATTATGCCCAATAATACATTTTTTAATCCCGTTGTTGATTCTGAAGGGTTTTTACATTGTGCATTGTTAAATTGTTTTTATTATTGATGTAATGTTTCGCTTTTATGATATGTTTTTATATCGAAATAAAGCTTTCATATCATATCATATTAGCATATATGTTTTTTGTTTTTCTGAGCACCTTGAAAGCCACTACACTCAGATAGAGCAGAGAAGAAACAAAGACAGGTTGACCTTCAATTGGGTATGTTGTTAAAAATTGCAAATCGGTCTCCAGCACAGGAAAAGCCAGATTGTTTCAAGAATACTGTACTGAAGTCTCAACATCACTGAACATGGCATCTGCAGGAGGCAGTCCCTCCAATATTTCCAGGATGGTGTGAAGGGAGCAAAGGTGATCATCTTCAGTTCCCAAGGCAGCCGCCAAGGATGAATTAGATGTCTGTATGCCTGAGGCTGATGACTGCATAATCGTTGTAGAGCCGATATCCATCCTAACAGGAACTGAAGCATCCAGTGGAGGCTCTAGGAACGCCATCATCAACATGGGAATACGCTGAGGACAACTGTGCACATGGGCCCGCAAAGGCATCAGGAGCATGTCAATGTCCGGCAACGCAACCAATGGAATTGTCAGACAGAGGTCCAACATGCGTTCAGAGCTGCAAAATAGGCAGCAGAATACTGACAGAACGCAGTCGAGCCAGGCTGGCCTGAAAGACAGGAATCAATGCTCATTCAGCTCTTGAAGCCGAGATGTTCCCAGGAAGAACACCAATCGCTCACGACAACCTCGCTTCAGCCATGTGCTCTCCATGTCTCGAGTGATGTTGGCATCCATTACATAGCAATAGGATTGAAATCAGGATGCCAGCCACAGAAAGCCGGACTAAAGGAAGTCCTACAAAAACGCTTCCAAGTACGTAGTGTAAGAGTGATGGAATCACTCCGAAAATAGTTTAAAAAGTTGTTAAAAGCCCTGATCCAATGCTCTAAAATAGGTGTACTATCCCCGAGTATCAGACATGTTAAAGATACGATGGACCACTTCTCGAAATGGAGCGGGAAGTTCGTACAGACCAGAGCCTGTTTCTCTGCCGAGGATCTTGCAACCTGGAGATCAAAGATCTCTCGGGCTGTAGTTAAGGCCACATTTTGCTGAAACAGCATGGCTGTCAGTTTGCTTCAGTGAATCAAACTCTATGTTGGAAACATTCAATGAAGGCCACAGTGGTGCCTTCCTAACTGTGCGAGACGGGGGAAACAATACTTGCTTACAACAAATAACCCTGGATTTAACGGTCACTAAATAAGTCATACCACAGCAGCCTTGGTGATTCAGCATTAAGTAACCCCCATTAGAAAGTAACTTTAAAACTGGATGAATTACAGCAACTGGGAACATCTTCAGGAAGCAGGACAAGTTCGCTAGTGATGCATTACATGTGCTGTGAAGCAACACTTCTTTGCATACTTAAGACCCACTCAAGGCCTTTTTTGCAGTTTGAACCACTCAAGAAAACTTCCTTGTTCCTGCACCTGTATGTGTATGGCAACTCCCAGGTTTCTCATATGTACACTTTGCCCAACGCTTCATACCTGCTTACTGGGTGATATTTCAGGCAGTACTGGAATTGGAATGTTGTGATTGGCAGTGTGATATAGCCATGAATTAACCATTCCATAGATGGTGACTCTGCTACTGTAAAAGGTGACTTCTCTAGGTTTTCAATGAGCAGCATGGTTTACTTCGCATCTCTGTGAGCCATGGTCATTTCTCTGTCGGTCAGATTGTAAGCCGAAAAAAGACTGGTGTCTTTGATGTATCACTATGGAACGACGCCAGAATGCAATGATTGAAGCTTCCAGCTCAAAAGCATAATAGCACGCAGCTGAGACTGCCCATGTTGTAGACAAATCCTGTTCATTATGTCATATGCAGAGGACACAATGTTGCCTAGTGAATAAATACGAGACAAGAGTGTGGTCGTGCCATTGTCTACCACAACGAAGGCCTTTTCTAGGTTAATTCTATCAATCTCACAAAGTCTCTCCGCAGCTTACTGTTGGGAGACTTTCCATACCTCATTATAGATGGCATACAAGAAGCGTTTACTACGTGGTTTCTTGGGACCTAAGAAGAAATCTCCAAGATCCAGGTTGTCTGACAGAAGGGGCGTTGAGGTCTGTAGCAATTCTAGGCACAACTTCCCGACACTATAAGATGTCACTACCCCTGGGTCATCTGTGTGTACATAACGTGGGTCAAGCATATGGATACTAAACTCTTCGTGGTACCCTTGAATCTTGAGTTCCACATATTCGTGCCTACAGGGCTAACCAACCAACCCTTCCAATCGGGAGATGATGAATTGTATGTGCTTGTACTATGTGTCTCCACACTTGTTAGTGTGTTACTTGAGATACCCTTACTAGGTGTGGAGCTGGGGATGCTCTGTGTTTTCAGGTCTTTGATTTTTGCAAACCCGTAACAGGTAGTCTGTTGCACTGTTCTGTTCAGAAAAATCATCTGTAATGGTAAGAGTCATGCTTTAAATAAAGCTTCAGTTCCCAGAACCTGCCACTCTTTTGTCCCACAGATGGATTTTGTGTCTATGGTATCTTTCCAATAGTCAAAACCCCTTATAAACAGTTGGGAGATAAAAGGTGCCGAATATATCAGCTTAGAAATCGTCAGCATAATTTTCTTTGTCGAGTTTGCTTGAACAACTTTATAATAATATGACGCTGGGTCTGTCGTATCAAACCCTGAAAAGTATGCAAATTTCAGTTTGAATGTGACTGAACTACCTTTTGGAGGTGTCGGGCAATGTTCCCATTGATGGTACACATTAGCAGTGCATTGAACACTTGTTCTATGCAAACAAATTATGACCATGTAACAATACATGGTGTCATAATCTGTTGTATCTTCATACAATTCCCTGTAAGAAAATGCAGAAGACTGTTCTAAATCTGAAAGCATTGTATTTACAGTGTCAATGTCCCAATCATCAGAGAGTGTACTCAGGGTATGGAAATCACTTAAAGATATTTTAAACACTTGTGTCATTTTTAAATGTTGGATTGGCCCAATTACATCATATTAAACGTTATACCAAACTATACCGTCCTGTACTGGAGTCGCTGTAATGTTCAATAGGGACAAGTCTTTTGGTTCACAGTGTGATGATGTATGTGGTTTCAGGGCCAAGTGCACTGATTGTACTGCAGAGCATTCTGGGAGGTAATGTCTGTTCAGCAGCAGAAAAAAAGACAGTTACTGTGCCAATACAAATGAACATGTATACAGTCCCTATTGCGAACCAAATGAGTAACCAAGGTGACACTAAGTACGTCTTTTTGAGCACAAGATAGAATTGTAGAAGTTTTACCTTCTTTGAAATAGGTGACGTTTGATCAGGTTCACTTGGATCTGAAGAGAAATCATCGAAGTTTATGAAATAGCCAGACTCAGTTCGATCTATCTTTTGTAGCTCTGCAGGTTTTTTAGAACTGGCAGATGTGTCGTTTGAAGGCACATTAATGTAGACATCATAGTTGAGCCGAATTGCAATGCGCATTGTTGTTTCATCTTGATGTTGTTCAGTTTCAACTGGTGTGATTTGTGCTCTGTTATTTGTCTTTCAATCTGAACTTCCTGTATAGTAGCAAGAGGAGATCTGCGGCTACTGAGGTCGCACCCAGCCTACTGTTGAGAATCAGTCACATGGTGCAGTTTGATCAGATCGATTGAGACAAATCTTTTTTTTTTTTTTGCTGGCAAGAGGCTGAAGAAGTACTGTTCTTGTTCCCACAACTGCCAGGACAGGTACAGGTGGTCTGTAAGATGGCCCAAACTCTCTTCTATCCACAATCTTTTCCCTGACCAGGTCTTTGGGACCCAGGCAGGTCTTGCCGAAACTGGTTTCACTTCCCCAGTGGCAGTGCATCTGACTTGCATGTGTCTTTGTAATGCCCGGAATTTATAGAGTTCCTGTAAAACAGCCAAACGGTCATTCAGTTTAGATGGTTTTGCATCCGCCACTGTGTTGGCTAAATCGAGACAGGTACCCACATTCTTGTCCCAAACAGGATTTCATAAGGGGTACGGCGTCCCAAGGATTTTCTTGGCTTATTATTGAGTGCCCTCTGGATCTCATATAGGTGATTTACCCAACTACCACCCGCTCAGAATACCCTAGCTTTTAAGGATTGCTATAGGTCCTGGTCCTGGTTTTTCCTCTCCACTACCGCATTTCCCTCTGGGCAGACCCCGGACTCATGGAAAGAGACGAACATAATTATATTCCATAAAAAAGGGAAACCCAGTGAGAACCCGGGGTCATATAGACCTATCTCGCTTATTAATTCAGATACCAAGTTATATTCTAAGATCTGGGCTTTGAGGTTGGGCAGGATCATAGGCGGTCTCGTTTCCCCTTGGCAGCATGGGTTTGTCCCCGGACGTGGCACGACGGATCATACCAGCAGAGCTATAGCTATAGCTCTGTTTGACGCCCATGCTGCCACGGGAGGGGAGATGGCCATGATCCTGCTCGACGCAGAGAAGGCTATTGACCGGGTGGTCTGGAGTTTTCTCTGGGACATCTTAGCAGGTAGAGGGTTTTGGCAGAAAACCATTAGAGCACTAAGGGCGATGTATCAAGATCCTGTTGCTAGAGTGACGGTTATGGGTGAGAAATCTAATCTGTTTTCTATAAAGAGAGGAACCCGTCAAGGCTGCCCGTGCTCCCCGATTCTTTTCTCCCTTTATATTGATCCGCTAATCCAGGCAATATTAGGGTGTCCCAGGTTAAGACCAGTGGTTTTTAATGGATATGAAAATAAAGTTTTAGCATACGCGGATGATATCGCGGTATTCTCATCTGATCCCCAGCAGGCAATGGAGGTCTTGTCAGATCTGACGAAACAATTCGGTGCTAGTTCAGGGTACTTATTAAACGAAGCGAAGACCCAGATTATCTGCACGAAAAACATTGTGAAATCGGATCCTAGATTTGTGGATGCAGCTGTATATCTAGGGGTGACAATTAATGCCTCTGTTGATAAAATTGTGGAAGAAAATTATACACCACTTATCAAATCAATTAAATCGGATTTGAGAAGGTGGGACGGGCTACATTTATCATTAATTGTGTGGGTGAATGAGGTCAAAATGTCAATGTTTCCAAAGGTACTATATTTATTCCGGGCCAAACCATTATTTCTCGAGGAGAAAATAATTATGAACCTAGAATCAATGTTTATTAAATTTATTTGGCAATTTGGAAAGGTAAGGCGGTCCACTAATTTGTTGTCTCTCCCGAAAGAGAGGGGGGGTCTTGCTTTGCCTAACCTAAGACTGTACCATTGGACCTGTCTTCTGACTCAAATGACAGTGCTTTTCCAGCCAGAGACTTTTCACAATGACTTAATCATAGAAATTGAGCGCCCCCTTCTATATTCGAGTTATTGTTGGGAAGAAAGACGTTGGGGTTAATGCTATGTGAAATTGACCGTAGATTTTATAAGAACGCGAGGTTTAAGATTATTGATGGTGTCTGGCGAGTTTGGAAGGCCTGTGGCAAGTTCTGTAACATCCCCAAAATCAATCCATACTTACATATCTACAACTCGAGCCTCCTCTCAGCGATAGAAGCAGATAGGACTTTTAAAGTATGGGGAGGGTTGGGCATTAAAATGTTGTGGCAACTAATGGAAGTAGAAGGGATAGTAAGATTTGATGCCCTACAAAATAGTTTTGGAATCCCAGGCAACCATTGGTTTGTTTATACCCAACTGGCACGTATATTGAAGTCTCAGAGACCAAAACTGCCACCTCCCGTTATTAGCCCCCTAATGGATGTACTGACTAGAGGGTGTAAATAAATTAGGATCCTCTACAACATCCTTATCTCAGAGATCCAAGACGATGTGGATAAGACTGAGGTAGCTTGGGCTAGAAAATTGGGAGATCCAGATATAGATGTTGATCAGGCCCTATTGTTGAATAAAAAGATTTTTAGAGCCACAAACTTAAGGGCTCAGCATTACATAACGGTTTGTAATCTGTACTATACCCCGGCGAAGTTATATGCATGGGGGGTCAGGGCTGACGACACGTGTCCAAGGTGTGGGGATGGTCAAGCAGACCAATTGCATATGTTTTTTAACTGTATCCATTTAACCCCAGTTAAGAGAGAGATTGAAAAATTTTGGGAGGGGCTGCTAGGTCATAAGATCGATCTATCCCCTACTCTAATGATCCTGGGCACGGATTCTAATTTAAAACTGGGGAAAGAGGAAGAAGCACTGACTTTTATATCTGTGGCTGTGCTCAGGCTGTTAATTTCGGCAGGATGGAAGGATGTTGTGGCTCCGTCCTTCCAAATGTGGCTCTCTAGGTTGCTTGGAATTTATAATATTGAGTCCCGCCTGTATGAACATAAGGGATTAAAAACAAGGGACTTTGGAAGAACAGGGCTCAACAAATCCACTCGCCCGCTCGCAATTGCGAGGGAGAATGGATGAGGACGAGCTATTTTTAGGTCCTACTCGCCCTTTCTGGCGAGTAGGAAGTCAAACTAACTTTTGTCCTCTGTCTTTGAAAACAGAGCAAAAGTGACAAGATAACACGATTTAAAGGCATTTTTATTGCTCATAAAGGGAACGAGCAATAAAGATGCCTTTAAATCTTGGTATCTTGTCACTTTTGCTCCGTTTTTAGAGACGGAGGTCAAGTGGGTTGCAGTCAGGTCGAGGCGATTTTCCATGGTACTAGACCTGCAGGACTAGAACAATTTTTCGGATTTGTCGAGCCCTGAAGAAGGTTCTGGGCCCCTGTCACTGATTGGAGGCAGTCTAAGTTGTAACAGCCTAGACTAAATCTTTCTTTTTATGGGCTTTTATCTCCAGGCGTATTTTTTTTTTTTTTTTAAGACCTTACCATTATGAATTGTAAATAAGATGAATTTGGTCCAGTTTTATTTGCTGACTGAGTATTTATGTATAATTGTATTATCTATTTACTGTATATATGTATTGAGCCTGACATCTAAGAATTGTTGTTTTTATGTCCGGATTAATCCAATAATATTTTCTATAACGTTTTGAGGGCTCACCAACCTCCCTACTTACCTCTCTTTATCTCTACCCACTCTGTGAAATCCATGAAAAACGATGGTGCTCCAGGGCCTATTGGCCTTCCATCTGATGTATTCAAATGTGCGCTGGAAGAATGGGCTAAGCTATTACTTCCCTTATACAACTATGCGTTTACTACGTTTCAGATACAGACTCATGGAATGGCTCGATGTTATGCCAAATTCTTAAAAAGACGATCCTTCCATTCAGCTAACTACTGACTCATTGCCCTATTAGATCTTGAGGTAAAGGTATATGCTCGGTGTCTTCTCAAGTCAATAGAAAAATGGGTAGCGGAAAGGAAAATGCTACTTACCAGTATGCATCTGTTCTTGGCATGTAGAGCCGCAGAGTTACACACTTTTGCATAGATCGCCACCTAGTGTTGGGCCTGGATGTTCTGAAAAGTCTTTGGAAACCACGAAATAGGTGACTCCTCAGATCACATTGCGCATGGGCATCGGCTCCATCCTTAGATTGTTTTTCGCCAGCAGGGAAATGATGGAGCTTTGTAAGAAAACAGGATGGATGCTCATGTAAGCTGTATCTAATTAAGATGATACTGGAACAGATAAAGGTAGCCGGGGAGGCGCGTGGGTGTGTGTAACTCTGCAGCTCTACATGCCAAGAACAGATGCATACTGGTAAGTAGCATTTCCTGTTCGAGGCATATGAGCTGCAGATTACACACTTTGGCATAGACTATATAGCAGTACCCCTTCCTAGCGGTGACCACCAGTATCTGTTGCAGTAGTTTGAAACAGTGTTTTGATTACAACCTGGCCCACAGTAGCTTGCTATTTAGTTTGCACATCTATACAATAGTGTTTTGTGAATGTGTGTGGTGTAGACCATGTAGCTGCTTTACAGATATCATCTAAGGGAATGTTCCCTAAAAATTCCATTGAAGCCTCTATCTTTCTTGTAGAGTGGGCTTTAGGAGGAACCGATAAAGTACGTTTAGCTTTGTGGTAGCAAATGTGTATGCATTTGACAATCCACCTAGCTATTCCAGATTTTGATATAGGATTGCCTTTGTGTGGTGGTGAGAAAGACACAAAAAGATGTTTGGTCTTACAAAAGGGTTGTGTTCTTTTGATGTAGTAAAGCAATGCTCTTTTGACATCTAAAGTATGAGGAGCTCTTTCTGCGACTGTTTGTGGCTGCGAGAAGAATACGGGCAGCTCCACAGACTGATTGAGGTGGAAAGGAGAAATTAATTTAGGATTGGTTCTGTGTTCAACCTCATTATGATGCATCTGCAGAAAAGGTTCTTGAATAGTTAGTGTTAGTAGTTCACTAACTATTTGTAGAGAAGTAATAGCTACAAGGAAAGCAACTTTCCATGTAAAGAATTGAAGTTCACATTTATGTAAAGGTTAAAAGGGAGGTCCCAATAGTTGTGTGAGAACAATGTTTCAATTCCACACAGGTAAAGGTGGTGCTCTGGGAGGAATTATTTGTTTGAGGCCTTCCATAAAGGCTTTTATGGCAGGTACTCTGAAAAGTGATAGATGTTGTCTATTTTGTAGATATGTTGCCATGGCAGCAAGATGCAGTCTAATAGACGTGTAGGCTAAGTTACATCTTTGTAGGTGTAGTAAGTATCTTATGATGTTTTGAATAGACACATCTAATGGATTGATGTTGTTGTTATGACAATATATTACAAAACATTTCCACTTGGCTGCATAGCATGCCCTAGTGGTGGGCCGTCTAGCTTCTTTAACCGCATGCGCGCTCGCGGTTTTCCCGCTGCGCTTTTGAAAAAGCCGCGTTACATGACGAGCTGAGCTTGTCATGAGCATGTGAGCGGCGCAACTCATGACGAGCTCAGCTCGTCATGAGCGCGGAAGGGGTTAATAATGTTTATACAATCAGGAGGAAGGTTAAGGTAACCGAATTCTAGGACCTCAGGAGCTAGAACGCAAGATTGAGTTGAGCTGGGTCCGGGTGTCTGATCTCTCCATGGTTCTGGGTTAAGAGGCGTGGAGAAGGGTATAGTTTTTGGTGCGGTACCACGGAAAGTTGTAGCAATGTGGTGTACCACGGTTGTCTGGCCCAAGTTGGAGCAACTAGAATGAGAGTTAGGAAATTCTAGCTGTAGTTTGCGCACCACTAGTGGAATTAGTGGGAGAGGTGGAAAAGCGTACGCAAATTTGTCTGACCAATTCATCCATATTGCATTGCCTTTGGACAGTGGGTGCGGATATCTGGCGGCGACGCTTGGGCATTTGGCTTTTTCGTGGGTGGCGAAAAGGTCTATCTGAGGATGTCCCCACATCTGAAAGAACGGTTGAAGAACTTGTGGATGAAGTTCCCACTTGTGAATCTGTTGCGTTTGACGGCTTAACAGATCGGCCATGGTGTTTTGTACCCCTGGAACATGTTGGGCTGAGAGGACTTAGCCCACCTCCAAATGCTCTGTGCTAGCTGAGAGAGTTGCATAGAGTGTGTCCCGCCTTGTTTGTTTATGTAGTACATGGCTGTCATGGTGTCCGTGCGGACCAAGACAACCTTGCCTGATATTTGCTTTTGGAATGCTTTTAAAGCTAGGAATATGGCTAGTAACTCCAGGTGGTTGATGTGGAGTAACTTTTGTTACGGTGTCCACCTGCCCTGCAAGGTGTGTTGTAGAAAGTGAGCTCCCCAGCCAGAGAGCGATGCGTCTGCTGTCATGATTTTTTGAGGAACTGGATCTAGGAACGGTCGCCCTTTGGAAAGGTTCTTGGTTTTCCACCATTGCAGAGAGCGGCGAGTCCAACCGTCCACCAACACTAGGTCTGTTAATTGACCTTGAGTCTGGTTCCATTGGCATGCTAAGCACTCTTGAAGATGATGCATCTGGAGTCTTGCATGAGGCACTATGAATATGCAAGAGGCCATCATCCCTATGAGTTGCATGAACAGTTGAGCTGGAAGAGAGTGTTGCAGTTGAAATGTTGTTAGAAGAGCTTGCATGTTTGCTATTCTGGCAGGAGAGGGATAAGCTAGTGCTGGTGAGGTGTGTATTGTGGCACCGAGGTATTGTTGTATGTGGGACGGTTGCAGGTGGGACTTGGTGTGGTTTACTGTGAACCCCAGGTCGTGGAGTAATTGGATGGTGGTGTGAGTGTGTTGTACACAGTGGCTGTATGAGCTCGCTTTTATGAGCCAGTCGTCAAGATATGGGAAGACGTGAATGTTCTGTCTTCTTAAGTGTGCTGCTACCACCGCTGGGCACTTGGTAAACACCCGTGGTGCTGTTGTGACTCCGAATGGGAGTACCTTGAATTGGTAGTGCTGACCGTCTAGTACAAATCTGAGCTACTTTCTGTGAGCAGTGTGAATGGAATGTGGAAATAGGCGTTCTTGAGATCTATGGTGGCAAGGAAGTAGTTTTGTGAAATAAGAGGAAGGAGCTGCTAGAGTGTGACAATGTGGAAGTGGTCTGATTGTATGTACAGGTTTAGGGGTCTGAGGTATAGAATAGGCATTAGAGAGCCGTCCTTTTCTGGGATAAGAAAGTACAGGGAGTAAACTCCCTTGTTTTGTTGGTGCAGTAGAACAGGTTCTATTGCACCTTTTTGTGAGAGGGATATTACCTCCTGCCTTGGTAGTAACAAATGTTCTTGTGACATTGGATGCTGTTTGGGTGGTATGTTTGGGGGGGGGGAGATGTTAGTTCGAGACAGTAACCCGATTGGATTATTTGTCGCACCCACCTGTCTGATGTGATGTTGGTCAAGACAGGAAGGAATTGTTGCAGTCTTCCCCCGACTGGAGTAGAATGGTGTGGGGGAAGTGGAGGAAAGTCATTGGGCAGGGGTGGAGGCAGAGTGGGAGTTGTTAGTTTTGCTTCTGCCTTTGTTGTTGTTACCCCTGTAACCACCTCTTTGGTAGCTTCTAGTGAAGGTGGATTGAATAGGGGTTTTGTAGGAAGTGGAGGGGCTATCTGAGGAGTAGCCTCTGGTGGTGCTTCTGTAGGATGTGTAGCTAGGCATGCCTACGCAAAAGGACACTGGTGTTAATTGCCCTTGAAGCAGTATCTGCCGCATCTAGGGCGCAACAAATGGAGGTATTAGGATAGTTTTACCTTCTTGTATGAGTTCATTGGCCCTATTTTTATATTTGTCTGGAAGGTGTTGCATTATGGATTCCAGCTCATCATAATGTGCCCCGTCGTATCTCGCCAATAGTGCTTAAGTATTGGCTATGCGCCATATGTTTGCTGCCTGCGACGCCGTTCGTTTGCCAGAGGCGTCAGGAGTTTAGACTCTTTATCTGGTGGGGGGGCTCACCTGATGTTTGGGAATTTGCTCTTTCTCGCGCATTAGAGATTACAAGGGAGTCTAGTGGTGCAGGCCCTTAATCTATACTGGATCTGTAGGTGGCAGCCTTATACATTTTCTCAATCCGGGGGTTGATGACTTGAGACCTGACTGGATCTTTGAATACCTCCTGTGCATGCTTAATGACCCCTATACGCATGGGTAGAATTGAGGTGGGCTTTTATGTGGTGTCAAATATGTCCATGAGAAAATCTTCCTCCACGGGGTTTGTGTTCAAGTCAACCCCATGATATTGGGCAGCTCTGTGGACAAGTTAGTTAAAGCCCATAGTGTCCTAGCTGCCCTTCCTCTATTCACAATTGGAAGTCGAGGATTGTAAGTAACATTTCCCTTGACTTACAACGATCATTCTCTCTGTGTTTAGATATTACACTGATTCAGCATAGTGATAGCCGGCATTTTTTTGCAGGTGGTGGCCGAATTTCCTTTCAAGTAATTTGGTGTACTTTTGTGACTAAAGATGTAAGTACAACTATTCAGTACTGGCCATACTCTAGTGTGACTCATCAGTCAACCTCTAGACTTTGATATTGTTTTAACTTTCATCTACAGCATAACTATTGAGATTGCGCCCGTTCCGTATCCATCATGCTAGGTGACACACCCTTCAGACGGCGAGTAAAAACCGCGATCTGATATAAACTCACCATTCGGATGAATGAGTGGAGTTTTTTGTAAGTTTGCCCTTGAGATTGAATTTTTGGTCTAATTATATCTGGCACAAAATCCCTTTGACATTTGATTGCTATTCTGATTTTATTTCTCCTCTGTATTTGCGAATCTGTATCGTTGAGATTGACCACTACTTTTGAGCGGTCTATTCTAGTTCCTGCATTAGAGCTTTCCAGGCCTAATTTCCATGGTAATTTTGACTGAATTGATCCATTCTGTCGTTATACGACGGTTTTAATTGAGTTTCGCCACTTCAATATTTTGATATTCTGTTTTAATTTTTCAGATACAATTGCCCCACACCCCCCCTTGTATGTCCTGATGAAGACCCCGCCTAAGGATCTAACTTAACCTACAGATAGGGGTCGAAACGTCGACGGCTCTTTTCTTTTGGACATCCGGCACATGCCCCTGACAGTTTCCTTCACAGTTTGTGACCGTAGAATGTCTTTTTGTAATAATTTATCAATGGAGGCCATAAATTTCGGCTTTTGTATTTGAAATGTTTGATTCCCTATTGATTGTGGTATCAATAATTGTGTTTCCTTGATTAACTGTGCCTATTCCTTCAACTTTCACACCCTTGAGCACCCCCCTTCCTTCCTTCCTCCCCCTATGGGGATATTCATCTAATATGAAGTAATATGAAGTAATTCTATTATTGTAGTTGTCTGGTGTTGTAAATAAATTGCAATACTTTTGAAATTTTTGACATTTTTGATTTTCTGTTTTGACTGGTTTTTGTTAACCATTGAAGCATTGTTAGTGTGTGTAGCGAGTACAACACACCCTTCTTGCGGGGACCTCCTATTTACATGTATCACATAGCGCCCAGGTCCCCATGACTGCATGGGTAAAACACCCCCTTTTTGTAACATAGTGTCATCTTGGCGCTGACACTAAGAAATCGACGTCAGAGCAAATGCATGTGTGTTAAATATCTGTTTGAAAAAAACAGGTTATTAAAGATTTCCTGAACGTAATGAGGTTAAGGCTACTTTTGATCGTGATGGGTAGGATGTTCCAGAGTTTGGTCACTCTAACCAATAAACATCTACCACCCCAACTAACTTGTTTGAATCTGGGTGCTTGCAGCAACTTGTGACTGACCGATCTGAGATTCCTAGCAAGAGCATAGTATTTTATTCTGGAGGTCAGATAGAGTGGACCTCTACCGTGAAGTGCATTAAATGTAATGCATAAAGCCTTGAAAGCTATTCTTTTCTGAACAGGCAGCCAATGGAGTGCCACCAGTCGCTGAGCCACTGGTTCATGCCTGGGAATATTTAAGATTAGTCTGCCCGCCGCATTCTGTAGACATTGAAGTTTGCTTAAATATTGCTTTTGGATTCAAAGATACAGTGCATTGCCATAGTCCAATTTGGATATTGCAAGGGCAATGACCAATGTTTTCAATGTCTCTGGGGGAATAAAAGCTCAAGTCTTTCTGTTCAACTTAAGAGTAGCCCAGAACCTGGCTGTAAGAGCATTGATCTGACTGTTAAATGCTAGCCGATCGTCAAAAAGTACCCCAAGATTTCTAACTTTGGAAACTGGTTGGGGACATTCACCCAGCTCAGGGGGCCACCATGTAGGCGATCAGCCCAGAGGATTAGTTCCCAAAAGTAAGACCTCTGTCTTGCTACCATTTAATTTCAGACAGTTGGCTTGCATCCAGCTATTCACCTTTGACATACAAGTATTAAAGTGGTCTGCCACCTCGCTTTCGTTGTCGGTGATTGACACCACAATTTGTGTGTCGTCGGCATAGCTGATTACCGAAAAAACAAACTATCTGATTAAGGCCGATAGAGGTGCCACATATACATTGAAGAGTGTAGGGCTCAAGGAAGATCCCTGGGGTACTCCACAATGTAAATTAAAAATTTGTGAGCTGGTACCTCCTACTTCTACTCTGAACGATCGTTCAGTCAGATAGGATAGAAGTAGCTCTAGTGACAAGCCGTGCAACCCCAGCTCCGACAGTCTAGAGATAAGGATATTATAATTGACGGTATCGAAGGCCGCCAATAGGTCTAACAATATCAAGGCGGCCTTCCCGCCTCCATCCAAAGACTGCCTGAGCTCCTCACTGGCAGTCACCAGGGCTGATTCAGTCCCTTCTCTGAATCCATTCTGAGAGTTGTCTAACAGATTGTTTACAGAGATGAAGGTGGAGAGTTGGGTATTAAGTATTTTCTCCAGGACCTTAGCACACATTGGAATTCTAGAGATAGGACGATTAGCATCGGCAGTGTTCAAATTAGTTTTTTTAAACAAAGGAAACACCAATGCTCCTTTCCATGCCATTGGAAACTTTCCGAGCTGTATAATTGCCCTAAATATATCAGTTAGATGAGTACTGAGCTCTTCAGCATGCAGTTGATATATCTTGGGGGGGACAAGGATCAGAGGGGGCTCCTGATTTAATTCCTTTAATGGCTTGTAAAATTTGGTCCCTACTGGGTGGGGTGAAAGTGTCATAAATTACTTGCACTTTATCAACAAAAGCCTGGCCTAGAATGTTACAGAAATCAGCATTATTACTCTGAATCCCTTTCTCAGGGATTTTAGCGAATTTTTTGACTGTCTCTAGGAGTTCTTTACTCGAGTTGTTGGCTACTGCGATCTTGTTCGAGTAGTATCTACTTTTTTCCTCCTTAATTAAATTTTTTATAACAGGAAAAAGGCTGTACATATTTCTTTTTTGATTCTGTGCTGTAGTTCGATCTCCATTGTTTTTCAGTCCTTCGGGTCTCTGAGACCCAAGATTCAGATGGTGTTTTCCTTTTGGTTGAAGAGGTGAGAAGAGGTGCAGCTTTGTTAGCCGCCTGGGTAATCCAGTTGCTAAGTTTGTTGACCGCTAGGTCAATGTCTAGCCCCGGATTCGGTGCATTCTTTTTGAGGGCGGTGTAGAAAATTTCCCAATCCATTTTATCCCAGTTCCGATAAGAAAAGGATGGAGACAACACAGATTGACTATGCGGTTGGGCAGAGGTTTTAATTGAAAATGTGATGGCTCTGTGGTCAGACCATACCACAGGAAGAATTTTGTCGATACTAATCAAAGGATTGGACGTAAATATACCATCCAAAGTGTGTCCCGCGTCGTGGGTACATTCCTTAACCTACTGTTGCAAGCTTAACCCAGCCAGTGCCTCAACAAGGTCACCACTACTAGTACACAGGGGGCTCTCGAGATGGTAATTAAAATCCCCCAAAATAGTATAACTAGCATAATTTATGCTGGATTCTAAAAAAAGGGGTGAGGATGTCAAGCAACAGGCGCTGAGCTTTAGGAGGGCGATAAATTAGGAGACCGTTCAGAGAATCATTATGGTTCAATAGAGCCTGAAACTCAAGCAATTCACAATCCGATGAGGTACCCAGTGAGGATACTTTCATTGAGATATCATTTTTTGCAATAATTACCAGCCCCCCCCCTCGTTTATGTGTCCTGTCAGCTCTGATGATTTGAAAATTTGGGGGGAGAGCTGCTATTAAGTCCGGATCTGAGGACTCATTGGCTCACGTTTCTGTGACAAAAGCTAAGTCTAGTTTGAGACTGTCAATCAGCTCGGCCATCTCCAAGTTATGTTTAACTAAGGAGCGGGTGTTAAGTAACATGGCCCTGAACTGTTTGCTAGACTCTTGCTGTGTTTGTGAATTCAAGGACGACAACTGGGAAATAGCAAAACCAAGATCACAGTATGGGCTCTTACTGGGCTCTGTCAAAGGATCGATCCTTAGACAGCACGAGAAAGAGGTCCTGAAGTTAAAAAGGCAGGGGTTCTGTCCCTCGGCCCGGGCCAGGCGCGGACGGTGGAAGACGGGCTTGCCTTTGGCGCGCCTTCAGCGCGCCCGCTGCGCGCGTATGCATAGCCTTGCCCTAAATAGCGTGAAGTGCCAGGACGCTAGAGCACTAACCCCGCTTCTGACTCCAGGGGGGCCCACCGAGCAAACGGCACAAGCCGCGTCGGACCGGGGCCATGGAGCAGCCGGAAATGATGTCATAGGTAGGCTTGTTCCCTACACTCCCAATTCGGACTCAGTGCAATTTTAAAAACAATACTAAATACAATTTTAAAAGTACGAGTGAAGTTGAGGCAGGTTTAAATGGCTCCGCACACCGCAACTGACATCGAGTTAGTTTGTGTCCGCACCTCCCCCTGTATCATCAGAGGTGTTATCTACATCATGGTCATCTTCTACTGGAGTAGGAGATGGTGTAGGAGAGTGATGTGGTGGGGAGCAGGTGGATGAGGAGTAGGAGGAGAAGTAGGAGGAGAAGGTATCCTTAATGGAGAGGTTGCAATGTCTCTCTTTTTAGGAGGAGGAGCCAGTGCTCGTGCATTTAGTGGTCGTTTCTTGGAGCGAAGAGTCAAATGACCAGTTTTGGGATCGTTCATAAGAGTCTTTTGGGTAGGATCTGGTCGAAATAGTTCTTCTGTGGAAGATAGATCCTTCGGTGTCGAGGTTTTTGGCTCTGTAAGCCTTTTCGGCACTGACTCGGTAGTGGCTTTATGTTCTTTTGGTTTCGAACCTAGACCTTTAGCAGTGTCTTTGGTCGATGGAACGTGGTATTTTTTTTGTTCCAAGGCCTTTTTCGGCTCCGAGGTATGGGAGTCGGGGCCTTTTGGTGGCAGTTTTTTGGTCAGCTTCGAGTGTGGTTTTGGTGTTGAAGAGCAGGTGCCAGTCTTGGATGCAGAGTGCTTCGATGTTGGAGAGGCGATCGGCGTGGACGAGGAAGAGGATGGCTTCTTTTTCGGTGTCGGTCAGTGTGTGTCGGTACCGGGGGCAGGCTGACTCGAGCCCGAGTCGCCTAAAGGCTTAGTAGGCTTGTTTACGAGGCCCGGAGGCGGGGTATTTGAAGCAGTCTCTTGGTGTGCACCTGGGCCCGAAGGTGAAGGTGTGATCAAAGCCTTCTTCGGGTTGTCCAGGGAGGGTCGGGGTTGACGTATGTACTTATGACCCGCAGTGCCGGGGTGATGTCCTCGACGTCTGAGTCCTCGGCTTCGGAGTCGCTGACGATGCCTTGTTCGATCCGATCATGTTCTAGCACGTCGACGCCTTCTTGGAAGATATCATCGGGCACTGAAGATGACGAGCGAGCCATGTTCCTTCAAGCTCGCCGGTCCCGAATCGTCTTTTTGGAGCGGAAGAAAGCACAAGCCGAACAGTCTCTGGCCTCGTGCTCCGGTGAGAGGCAGCAGTTGCACACCTCATGAAACTTTGACCCACATTGAGGACACTTCTTGAATGGCGTCCTTTCCATGAGCCAGAGAGAAGGCCCAGGTAGGCCCAAAGGCCTTCGTCGACGACCAAAATCGACGTTTTTGAGACTCGCGTGGATTGGGAATGCGATCAAGACAACACCATCGAAACGGGTGAAGGATTGCGCGCCGAGAAGAGTTGATTCCAAACTCAAGCGCAGTAAACACATCCGTGCCCGATGGTGGAAAAAAACAATCTAAGGATGGAGCCGATACCCATGTGCAATGTGATCCAAAGGAGGAGTCACCTATCTTGTGACTTCTAAAGACTTTTCAGGACAAAAACAGGTGCAAACATCCGGGCCCAACACTAGGTGGCGTTCTATGCCAAAGTGTGTAATCTGCAGCTCATATGCCTCAAACATAATATTTAACCATACTTTCAACTGGGTTTCGAACTTCTGCCTCTACAATTGACAACATCACCACCCTAGCCATTCAGAGTCAACAAGCAGCGCAAAAAAATGAACTCCCCCTCTATTGCTGCTTTATAGACTACGCGAAATAAAAGGGGATGATGGACGGAGCGTTTGAGCAAATCAAGCACTCACCCCCAGTCAACTGATCTGGGTTTAATCCATCATCATTCTTTAGCTCACTCCACCACCCCAGTTCACATATGGCCATATGCAAATCAGTCTGACCCTGTGCTTTATGGAAACAGTCCAGCCCAAACTGTCAAGCCATGTCTTCCCTGGACCGGAAACCCAGCATCCTGGAACCGGTTTCTGGCTGATCACCTGTCATCAGCCAAGCTAGCTTGAATCCAGTGGCAAAGTGAGCAAGGGACCCACGGAGAACGGACTGCTGCCACACTTGCCACGGACTGTTGCTGCCCTTGACACGGAGTGCCGCCGATACTTGCTGCCAGAGGAGGAGTGGGAGGACTTCAGCCCACGGCTTGCCGCACCCGCTGTGCGGGTGCCGCCTCGTCACTGCAAACTCCGGGAAGGCGTGGGACTGCATAGGAACACAGACAGCAGTGTTTGATGTGTCTTTTGTCCTGGATTGACGGAGGCGCTTCGAGGGAGTGCGAGAGAAACTGCAGGGACTCCGGTTACCAGGAGCCCCTGCTTCGCCTTACTCACCAGGTGCGCGTTGCCTGCACAGCCCCGCCCCCTTCACCGAGCGTGTCATTAAAGCCTGCAGAGCACCTAAATCAGCGGGAGAACTGACTGCTGCCACACTTGCCACGGACTGTTGCTGCCCTTGCCACGGAGTGCCGCCGATACTTGCTGCCAGAGGAGGAGTGGGAGGACTTCAGCCCACGGCTTGCCGCACCCGCTGCGCAGGTGCCGCCTCGTCACTGCAAACTCCGGGAAGGCGTGGGACTGCATAGGAACACAGAGAGCAGTGTTTGCTGTCTCTTTTGTCCTGGATTGACGGAGGCGCTTGGAGGGAGCGCGAGAGAAACTGCAGGGACTCCGGTTACCAGGAGCCCCTGCTTCGCTTTACTCACCAGGTGCGCGTTGCCTGCACAGCCCCGCCCCCTGCACCGAGTGTGCTTATAAAACCAATCTGGGTTACCGCTGCGTGGGAGCGCGCGGGAGCGTCGCCGGGCTAAGGCCGGGCAAAGGGCGGGCCGTCCACGGCCGTCAAAGGCCGCCATAGTCCGGCCTGGGGCCCCCCCCAAACATTTCGGATGAGACATTGACAGATTTCTCAACCTTGGTACGAACTAAGTAAGGTGACATTATACTGCTATTGTGACAAAAGTTTATAACTTTAAAATTGTTTATTATTCTACATTAATCATCTTAATTAAGGGTTGTAAAACAAGCACTAATTGTTAGATCACAAACTGTGGTAGCAAAAATGAGCCCTGGGAAGAAAACTTCGGCGGGAGGGTCTGTCCAAGGAACCTTGGATTTATTTATAAGCAGGGCGGCGAGTGCCTTAGAACGTGAAATAGCCCTCACAGAAAGCCGCTTATCCATTGAGCTCTTGTATAACAAGCGCTCGTCGTTGGGCCTTACACAGCATACTATCACTCCCCCGAACACACTTATAGAAACTGACCCTTTGGGAGACATCGGTATTCCGCCACAACTACTAGACCATAGTGCTCCTACCAACACCAGCAGGGTGTCTGTTAGTGATGATTCGTATGTCGAAAGCCCCGTGCTTATTAATACTAATACCGACACATACCCCAAGATAACCATTATGCCTAGTATTCAAAATTTACCGGGCCCTATACAAACTAATAAAAGGAAGCGAGGGTGAAAGAGGCAAAAGGGCAGGTGCGCCAAGTCCTCTAAAAAGGCATCTACAGTTATAAGCCCTTCTAAAGGTTCGGCCACAAATTTACCCCAGCCATAATCCCCTGCCCCCCCCCCCACTGATGTTGAATCAAAACTACTTGGAAACATTGAACAATTAATTAGATCTCTTATATTACCCCTATTGGAGCGGGTTATAAAATGAACGGACAGCTGGGGAGTATGGAGGAGGAAATTAAACTAACCACAAAAGCTCTACATGAACTGACAGCTACCAAAGTAAAACCCATTTTACAAAAGCCAATTTCTGATGGACAAAACATTAGTCAGGGAGTAGGGAATGGCATCATACCACAGACTCAGCCACTCCACATACCCCCCCCCAAACAAAACAGTACACACATAAAAGCTGGAGTAGGGTGTAGTTCTGAAAATTCTGGACTCGAGAATTTTATTTCATCATAGCATGACGATTTTTATATCAAAAGACCGAGAATGGCTAGTACACTATGTACAAGCATTTTCGTCATATTCGAGTGACGATTTCACCTCGAAATCGTCATTTCCGTTCTGAACCCTTGGCTTCCATTTTGTGTACGGCAGCCATTTTGTGAGTTGCCCTCACATAGGCAAGCGAATTAAGCCAAATTCGATTCCAAAGGACACGTACACCTTAATTGACTTTCCTGTGACCTGGGCAAGTTGGAACCATTGCCCCAGGCCGAACCTGTTTGGTCAGTTCCTCTCCCAGTGGCCGAACGAGATAGCATCAAGGCACAACATGCCATAAACCCTTTTCATCGCACACACACCCTGCCGAATCTTGCTCACACCTGTCCCTGCCCGGTTTTATTGGGGGTCCACCGATATCTGATGAGAATGTTGGGCCTTGCCGGGTAATTTGTTGTGGGCTGGACAAACAGAAATGTGGGCTGTCATCACGACTCTGCTTTTCCTTTGTAGTGAAAATATTTGAATGGTGTACTGTAAATCCAAGAATGTTTGCCTGAAGCACAATATTTCGTATAAAAAGAGAAGCCTGACTTTGTAGGATTGAGCAGTCTCCTGAGAATATACATCCCGTGCTGTTGTACTTCTAGGACGCCTGTTACCTTGGTTGCAGCCAATAAAATCGATCCTTGACTTCACCTAGAAGACTCTGAGTTTCTGTGGTCTGAATCAGGAAAGTACTCGAGGTCTTTGGGTGTGTTCCCTGACACCACTGGGTTACCGGTTCGGTACCGGTTCTGGAAAACCCAGTACCTCAAGGGAGGGAAGAACAACTAAAAAAGCTGATTAATAGTGCACCAGACAGTAAATTTGGGAAATCCGCTAGACCCCCAGATAGGGACAAGCAAGGCATCTTTCGTAGAGTAGACTTACCACCTGAATCAGCTGCCTACGTTATAGTCCTTACTGGAGTCCCAAAACTACCAGATGGTATGAAAGAAGGGCATTGTGAACTTAAAAACAAGGTTGTCCATTGGCTCATACGTAATAGGCCTTTACCGCCCAACATAAATGGACAGATTTTATATGTCAGGAGATTGGGTTGGGTGGGTCAGAGGCCAAAAGATGTACAAGGGATATGGTTGTTGTAAATTTCAGGGATCGTAGGGCTACCGCGTAGTAGTGTGGCTCACTGGTTAGAGGCGGCAGACCCGAGAGCAGAGGACGGCCCGGGACCAGGGTTCGATTCCCGGCGCGGCAGGTTTCTGGACCAGGGTCAGCGGACTCGATAATTCTCTCGCCTCGGTGCCCACTCTGATCAGCGTTCACACTCGGCAACTCTGGGCATTAGCTTGCCTCATCTTCACTAACGGCCCCACCAGACCGCCGGGGATGCCTGGTTTCACCCTGGAGATACCCATTAAGGGACCATCTCTCAGGGAAGCCAGGAAGGGTTTCGCAGCGGTCAAAGCGCCTTGGGACCCTACGGGTAACTAGTGCGCTATATAAATGCCTATACATTTACATTTACAAAATAAAAGAGGCAGGCCAATGGGCGGCCTGACCACCTGGATAAAGCAGGACGGAAGGTATAAAATTAAACAAATAAATTCAAATTGCGGAGATATCCTTATTGTAAAACTAGAATCTCCTGACTCTAGAGACTTAATTGTTTTTAACGTCTACGCCCGGGGTAAACCAGGGGGGCAAACCGTCCGAGACAGTCATTCAGCAGGGCCTACACCTGGACACATTCAATGGCAAGGCAAACCTACTGGTAGCCGGTGATTTTAATTGTTCATTTTGAGCCCCTGGATCAATTTGATATTGAACTAACCAAGGCAGAAGACCGTAGTTGGCAGATCCCTGAATTAACTATCCCCCCAATAAAAAAGTGGACACAGGCTGCCCTTCAGCTTAAAGCCCTAACTCTCGAACAGGGCCTCAGAGCAGTAAATGGCAGGTCAAATGCAGATAAAGAGGGAAGACTTTGACAATGGATTGAGTACCAGTCGGATAGATTATATCCTAGTTAGTTTAGAATAATGGTCATCTATACGCGATATGACCATTATAAAAAGAATAGAGAGTGATCATAACCCTCTCAGTTTAGAGCTAGTACTATCTAAGGCCAAGATAGATACAGCCTGTCCGGTTAATATAGATATTTTTCCCACAAATGACACTAGAAGACTAAAATGGGCTGAGTGTCTTTTAAAACAGGAATATATCACCGAAATGGACAAGCTAGTAGCAAGTGCATCTGCAGATCTGGAGGGATGTACATCCGATGAAGATTTTATGTCCAAGGTTGTTCCAATTCACATCACACTTTTTACAAATCTTAGTAAATATTTTATTTAAAAAGTAACTGGATCACGACGTCAGGATAGAAATAGGCCAGAATCTTGGTATGGAAAAAGCTGCAGGGTTGCATACAAGACACTAGCTGCAGCGATCAGGTCGAAACATAGAGACTCTATACAAGAGGCTAGACGAAATTACAAAATGACGCAGCAGAAAGCTAAAAAATCCTGGGATGAAAACTCCTGGGAAGAACTTTTCGAAGCCAGTAAAATGAGAAACATGGCAAGTTTTTGGGACTTAGTAAAATGGGGCAAAGGGTGTCACAGGGCCCACCCGCAAAATTATGTTGCACCTGAAGTGTGGGTATCGCACTTCAGGACTCAGTTTGCACACACTGACTGGGAAAAAGGGGCTAGCAGAGATATCTTTCCCAACTGTGTAACTGCCACCCCATTGCAATTTAGTCTGAAAGAAGTTGAGTACGCTCTAACCACTATCCCCAAAGGAAGAGCCCCGGGGCCGGACATGATACCCCCGGATCTCTTCCTGCATGGTAGAGAGGTATGGGCACCGTATATCCAGCTACTAGCAAATGCCATTGCGAAAGGCTCCCCAATTCCAGATATCTGGAAGGGAGCCGAAATAATCCCGATTTTTAAAAAGAGAGACCGTGCAGACCCCGCAAACTATAGGCCAATTAGCCTGATAGCTTATATTCAGAAGGTGGTGGCAAGGCTTGTGCTTTTTAGGATTCAGAGTTGGATTGAAGATGCGGAGATCATGTCGCCACTGCAAGCGGGTTTTCGCCCATTTACGAGCACTGTGGACCAGGTCTTCAGACTTGCCACTATTTACTGGAAATGGGTAGTTCTAGGGTGAGGTACACTCTATGCAGCCTTTGTCGATTTGAAATCGGCTGTCAATCTAGTGCCACGCACCAGGCTGTGGAGAGTTCTCCAGGAGCAAGGCATGCCACCTGAACTTCTTGCCTTCCTAGTAAAATTTCATGAAAACAACTATGCACAGGTCAGATGGGGGGAGCCAGGCCAGGTCACTGACAAATTTCCTACCGAGAGACGAGTAAGACAAGGGTGTGTCTTGGCAGCGACATTGTTTACACTCTACATCAACAGGGATATTGAATACTTCAAAGACTCACCTACAGATGCCCCTAAGTTAAATGGAGTCCCAATACCCCTGCTGATGTTTGCCGACGACACTCTTTTAATTTCCAAAACACAACAAGGGCTTCAGAAAGCAATAGGGTGTTTTGAGGCCTTTTGCACAGATTATGGCTTAACCATCAATGTTTCGAAAACAAAATCTATGGTTATGCATAGACACAAGATCGTGAAAGGAAGGGTGTTAATGAACGGAGAGCTCCTTGAACAGACCCAATGTTTCAGCTATTTAGGAATTACTTTGGGGTCTAGACTGGAATTGAAACCACACTTGAATTATTTAACTACCAAACATGCACAGTTGGCAGGAGTGCTCTTAAGAGGATTACGATCCTCGTCCACACAACCAATAGCTCCGGCCCTAAAAATATATGACACTAAAATAAGGGCCTCTGTGTTATATGGGGCAGAATTATGGGGGGTGTTTAACATCTCTGCCTTGACAAAAGCTCAGAATAAGTTCATGAGGGGCCTGGTAAGGCTTCCCGTATCCACACCGCGGATACCTCTTTACTTAGACCTGGGCTGTCAGAGAATTCAGGATGTTGCACGCTTTAGATCGATCGCATATTGGCGGAGGATCTGGGTAACCCCTGAACTTTCTCACTACGCTCAAGCCCTGCTAAAAACCAGAGATTTGGACAAAGGGAATAGAATACCCTGGTTCAGAGAAGTGAGGTTGACATATAAAGCAATGGGACTGGGGGATTTTTGGGATAATCCATTACAAAATCCATTCCCATCACGCAAAACCCTAAAAGAGCTCTACTGGGCCATGGTAATCCAAAGAGACTTCCCAAAATGTACTGCCCCATCAAAAACAAGGGATTTTCTGGAGCACAAACATATACCGGTCTATGAATTATACTGGGATGTTATTATTATGCCAGAAGACAGGAAATTGTTCCATCAGTACCGGGTGGGAACTCTCCCGTTTAACACAGATACTAGCAAATGGACAACTAACAACAACGATGTCCTTTGCCCTTTCTGTATCATACAACCAGAAAGTATAGCTCACGTCCTCTTTATATGCCCAGAGTATAAACTTCCTCGCTCCAAATGGTTGAGACCAATATGCATTGAGAAAGGCATCAAAAGAGGTACTGAAGCACTTAGGATATTAAGAACAGATGGTTCTGAAAGCCTGGTAATCGCCGTGGCCAAATTTTAAAAATGGATGTGGGTAATTTGCAGGAATAAATTAAAATTACTGAACACTCCATTAGTTTAATCTGGTTTTAAATTCTAATTGTAAATAGTCGGAAATATAATGAAACAGTGTGTTTTTTAATCCAGGTTTTATAATATTTATTCTTTTTTTTTTTTTAAACCAAAAGTGTATGGAACAATCAATGGAATGAATCAATGTAGTAGTGTAAATGAGAAAATCACTTAGATTCTGTAAAATTAATAGATGGAATAATCAACCCCTGTTCCACTATGGTTTTGACGCTTTGATTTTAATTTTACTCTTGTTGTGCTCTTATATATATATGTTGTCTTTTATGACTTGTAGTCGAAATAAAGACTTATTTGAATTGAATTGAATTTGAATTAATCCAGCATCATTCTTTAGCTCACTCCACCACCCCAGTTCAGACATGGCCATATACAAATCAGTCTGACCCAGTGCCTCATGGGAACAGTCCAGCCCGAACTACCAAGCCATGTTTTTCATGAACCCGAAACAAGCATCCTGGGACTGGTTTCTGGCTAATCAGCCGTCATCAGCCAGGTTAGCTTGAATCCAGTGGCAAAGTGAGCAAGGGACCCACGTCTGGGTATACCCTGCCAACTTAGGGAGAACAGAGCGATACCAAAGGGGATGATCCATGGAGCGTTTGAGCAAATCAAGGACGGAAAACAAATCAAACACTCACCCCCAGTCAACTGATCTGGGTTTAATCAATCATCATTCTTTAGCTCACTCCACCACCCCACTTTAAACATGGCCATATGCAAATCAGTCTGACCCTGTGCCTCATGGGAACAGTCCAGCCCGAACTGCCAAGCCTTGTCTTCCCTGGACCGGAAACAAGCATCTTGGGACCGGTTTCTGGCTGACCAACCATCATCAGCCAGGCTAGCTTTAACTCAGTGGCAAAGTGAGCAAGGGACCCATGTCTGGGCATACCCTACCAACTTAGGGCGAACAAAGCGATACTAAAGAGGATGATGGACGGAGCGTTTGAGCAAATCAAACATTAACCCCCAGTCAACTGGTCTGGGTTTAATCCATCATCATTCTTTAGCTCACTCCACCACTCCAGTTCAGACATGGCCTTATGCAAATCAGTCAGACCCAGTGCCTCATGGGAACAGTCCAGCCCGAACTGCCAAGCCATGTCTTTTATGGACCGGAAACAAGCATCCTGGGACTGGTTTCTGGCTAATCAGCCATCATCAGCCAGGCTAGCTTGAATCCAGTGGCAAAGTGAGCAAGGGACCCACGTCTGGGAATACCCTGCCAACTTAGGGCGAACAAAGCGATACCAAAGGGGATGATCTACGAAGCGTTTGACCAAATCAAGGACGGAGCGTTTGAACAAATCAAACACTCACCCCCAGTCAACTGATCTGGGTTTAATCCATCATTCTTTAGCTCACTCCACCACCCCTGTTCAGAAATGGCCATTTGCAAATTAGTTTGACCCTGTGCCTCATGGGAACAGTCCAGCCCGAACTGCCAAGCCAGGTCTTCCCTGGACCGAAAACAAGCCTCCTGGGACCGGTTTCTGGCTAATCAGCCGTCATCAGCCAGGCTAGCTTGAATCCAGTGGCAAAGTGAGCAAGGGACCCACGTCTGGGAATAACCTGCCAACCTAGGGCGAAGAAAGCGATACCAAAGGGGATTATGGACGGAGCGTTTGGTATCGCTTTATAGACTACCTTCGAGAAAGTGTCTCGTAACACTTTATGGAGGAAATTAGACAAGTGGGGGATCTCACAGAGCCTGCTCGGAGCCCTTATCTCCTTGCATAAGAACACATGGGTGCGAGTCAGAACCGGCCCCACGAATGTCTCTGCAAAAATTCCAACTTCAGACGGCCTGAAGCAATGATGTGTTCTTGCTCCCCTCTTGTTTAACCTCTACAGTGCTGACCTGGGGAGTTTCCTGAAAAAAGCAGCCTCCTTCCACCAAAATTAGGACACGCAAAAACGAACTTGCACATTCTGCATTATGCTGATATTGTCATAATGGACGAGGCCAAGTCTGGTCTCCAAAGAGCCTTGTGTAAACTCCACGACTACAACACAGCTAATGCTCTTAAAATTAACCAGGATAAGACCCAGGTCTTGATTTTGGGCCGTTGGAAGAAGAAGAAAAGTCTAACATGGAACATTGGGCCTGCAAAGATTAAAACAACATCAAAATACAACTACCTGGGGGTTTGATTTGGCGAGTCTTCTAGACCATGAGTCCACTCAGCTGCCTTGAAAAAGAGAGCTGGAGCAACAACATACAGCCTGACTCGACTTAACCAGTCCCTGAGTAGTCCTTCTGCCGAACCCATACTGAAGGTGATCAAAGCTACCCTTCTCCTTGCCTTAAGTTATGGGCACCAGGCTTTTCCTGGTGCATGCTTGGCCAGTCTTGACCACGCTCAGGTCACCATTATAAAAATATCTTTTGTCTCCCGAATCACATTTACAGGGCAAGACTACGACTGGAGCTGGGCCTCCAAAGAAAATCTTTTTTCTGTGAGGCTGACACGCTGACATACTACATAAGGGAACTAAAAGCTGCAGATAATACGCTTAAAGCCCAGTTAAAAGAAACTCTTGCCAGTTGTGGGAATCCATGGAACTGTCAAATTGTAAAAGCCATAAGAACGCTACATTTTGAAGAAACATCACTAACTGCAGACTCTATTCCATACACAGCCTGGAAAAGCATTGTCAACAAGCAGGTTAGACACACCTCCTACCAGATGGACATTAGGGTCTTAAAAACGTCCGCTATCCTGCTCCCCTTGAACGATTCATACCTCCCTGTGGTACCACAACTGTACCCTTTTGAACGCAGTGGCCAGCAAAAACATAATGTTTATGTGTCTTCTAGGTCTGCGCTCCACTGCCTTCAACCGATGGGCTCCAACTAGTGAGGAGGGGGCTTGTAGACTGTGCAATTAAAGGTCTGAATCATGGTGGCATCTTCTGTGCTGTTGTCCCTTCCGTGACGCTCCTAGAAGACTTCTCCTAAAACCCTTATATCTAAAAAGGGGCATCAGCACATGTTGAGAGGCATCTGCTCTCGGTTTTACTTCATCAGATATTCAAGCGTTTGCAATGTCCAGAAAATATGTGAGGCTGGGCGAGGAAGAGGATGGCTTCTTTTTCGGTGTCGGTCAGTGTGTGTCGGTACCAGGGGCAGGCTGACTCGAGCCCGAGTCGCCTAAAGGCTTAGTAGGCTTGTTTACGAGGCCCGGAGGCGGGGTATTTGAAGCAGTCTCTTGGTGTGCACCTGGGCCCGAAGGTGAAGGTGTGATCAAAGCCTTCTTCGGGTTGTCCAGGGAGGGTCGGGGTTGACGTATGTACTTACGACCCGCAGTGCCGGGGTGATGTCCTCGACGTCTGAGTCCTCGGCTTCGGAGTCGCTGACGATGCCTTGTTCGATCCGATCATGTTCTGGCACGTCGACGCCTTCTTGGAAGATATCATCGGGCACTGAAGATGACGAGCGAGCCATGTTCCTTCAAGCTCGCCGGTCCCGAATCGTCTTTTTGGAGCGGAAGAAAGCACAAACCGAACAGTCTCTGGCCTCGTGCTCCGGTGAGAGGCAGCAGTTGCACACCTCATGAAACTTTGACCCACATTGAGGACACTTCTTGAATGGCGTCCTTTCCATGAGCCAGAGAGAAGGCCCAGGTAGGCCCGAAGGCCTTCGTCGACGACCAAAATCGACGTTTTTGAGACTCGCGTGGATTGGGAATGCAATCAAGACAACACCATCGAAACGGGTGAAGGATTGCGCGCCGAGAAGAGTTGATTCCAAACTCAAGCGCAGTAAACACATCCGTGCCCGATGGTGGAAAAAAACTATCTAAGGATGGAGCCGATACCCATGTGCAATGTGATCCAAAGGAGGAGTCACCTATCTTGTGACTTCTAAAGACTTTTCAGGACAAAAACAGGTGCAAACATCCGGGCCCAACACTAGGTGGCGTTCTATGCCAAAGTGTGTAATCTGCAGCTCATATGCCTCAAACATAATATTTTACCATACTTTCAACTGGGTTTCGAACTTCTGCCTCCACAATTGACAACATCACCACCCTAGCCATTCAGAGTCAACAAGCAGCGCAAAAAAATCAACTCCCCCTCTATTGCTGCTTTATAGACTACGCGAAATAAAAGGGGATGATGGACGGAGCGTTTGAGCAAATCAAGCACTCACCCCCAGTCAACTGATCTGGGTTTAATCCATCATCATTCTTTAGCTCACTCCTCCACCCCAGTTCACATATGGCCATATGCAAATCAGTCTGACCCTGTGCTTTATGGAAACAGTCCAGCCCTAACTGCCAAGCCATGTCTTCCCTGGACCGGAAACCCAGCATCCTGGAACCGGTTTCTGGCTGATCACCTGTCATCAGCCAAGCTAGCTTGAATCCAGTGGCAAAGTGAGCAAGGGCCCCACGGAGAACGGACTGCTGCCACACTTGCCACGGACTGTTGCTGCCCTTGCCACGGAGTGCCGCCGATACTTGCTGCCAGAGGAGGAGTGGGAGGACTTCAGCCCACGGCTTGCCGCACCCGCTGCGCAGGTGCCGCCTCGTCACTGCAAACTCCGGGAAGGCGTGGGACTGCATAGGAACACAGAGAGCAGTATTTGATGTCTCTTTTGTCCTGGATTGACGGAGGCGCTTGGAGGGAGTGCGAGAGAAACTGCAGGGACTCCGGTTACCAGGAGCCCCTGCTTCGCCTTACTCACCAGGTGCGCGTTGCCTGCACAGCCCCGCCCCCTGCACCGAGTGTGCTTATAAAACCAATCTGGGTTACCGCTGCGCGGGAGCGCGCGGGAGCGTCGCCGGGCTAAGGCCGGGCAAAGAGCGGGCCGTCCACGGCCGTCAAAGGCCGGCATAGTCCGGGCTGGGGCCCCCCCCCAACATTTCGGATGAGACATTGACAGATTTCTCAACCTTGGTACGAACTAAGTAAGGTGACATTATACTGCTATTGTGACAAAAGTTTATAACTTTAAAATTGTTTATTATTCTACATTAATCATCTTAATTAAGGGTTGTAAAACAAGCACTAAGTGTTAGATCAAAAACTGTGGTAGCAAAAATGAGCCCTGGGAAGAAAACTTCGGCGGGAGGGTCTGTCCAAGGGACCTTGGATTTATTTATAAGCAGGGCGGCGAGTGCCTTAGAACGTGAAATAGCCCTCACAGAAAGCCGCTTATCCATTGAGCTCTTGTATAACAAGCGCTCGTCGTTGGGCCTTACACAGCATACTATCACTCCCCCGAACACACTTATAGAAACTGACCCTTTGGGAGACATCGGTATTCCGCCACAACTACTAGACCATAGTGCTCCTACCAACACCAGCAGGGTGTCTGTTAGTGATGATTCGTATGTCGAAAGCCCCGTGCTTATTAATACTAATACCGACACATACCCCAAGATAACCATTATGCCTAGTATTCAAAATTTACCAGGCCCTATACAAACTAATAAAAGGAAGCGAGGGGGAAAGAGACAAAAGGGCAGGTGCGCCAAGTCCTCTAAAAAGGCATCTACAGTTATAAGCCCTTCTAAAGGTTCGGCCACAAATTTACCCCAGCCATAATCCCCTGCCCCCCCCCACTGATGTTGAATCAAAACTACTTGGAAACATTGAACAATTAATTAGATCTCTTATATTACCCCTATTGGAGCGGGTTATAAAATGAACGGACAGCTGGGGAGTATGGAGGAGGAAATTAAACTAAACACAAAAGCTCTACATGAACTGACAGCTACCAAAGTAAAACCCATTTTACAAAAGCCAATTTCTGATGGACAAAACATTAGTTAGGGAGTAGGGAATGGCATCATACCACAGACTCAGCCACTCCACATACCCCCCCCAAACAAAACAGTACACACATAAAAGCTGGAGTAGGGTGTAGTTCTGAAAATTCTGGACTCGAGAATTTTATTTCATCATAGCATGACGATTTTTATATCAAAAGACCGAGAATGGCTAGTACACTATGTACAAGCATTTTCGTCATATTCGAGTGACGATTTCACCTCGAAATCGTCATTTCCGTTCTGAACCCTTGGCTTCCATTTTGTGTACGGCAACCATTTTGAGTTGCCCTCACATAGGCAAGCGAATTAAGCCAAATTCGATTCCAAAGCACACGTACACCTTAATTGACTTTCCTGTGACCTGGGCAAGTTGGAACCATTGCCCCAGGCCGAACCTGTTTGGTCAGTTCCTCTCCCAGTGGCCGAACGAGATAGCATCAAGGCACAACATGCCATAAACCCTTTTCATCGCACACACACCCTGCCGAATCTTGCTCACACCTGTCTCTGCCCGGTTTTATTGGGGGTCCACCGATATCTGATGAGAATGTTGGGCCTTGCCGGGTAATTTGTTGTGGGCTGGACAAACAGAAATGTGGGCTGTCATCACGACTCTGCTTTTCCTTTGTAGTGAAAATATTTGAATGGTGTACTGTAAATCCAAGAATGTTTGCCTGAAGCACAATATTTCGTATAAAAAGAGAAGCCTGACTTTGTAGGATTGAGCAGTCTCCTGAGAATATACATCCCGTGCTGTTGTACTTCTAGGACGCCTGTTACCTTGGTTGCAGCCAATAAAATCGATCCTTGACTTCACCTAGAAGACTCTGAGTTTCTGTGGTCTGAATCAGGAAAGTACTCGAGGTCTTTGGGTGTGTTCCCTGACACCACTGGGTTACCGGTTCGGTACCGGTTCTGGAAAACCCAGTACCTCAAGGGAGGGAAGAACAACTAAAAAAGCTGATTAATAGTGCACCAGACAGTAAATTTGGGAAATCCGCTAGACCCCCAGATAGGGACAAGCAAGGCATCTTTCGTAGAGTAGACTTACCACCTGAATCAGCCGCCTACGTTATAGTCCTTACTGGAGTCCCAAAACTACCAGATGGTATGAAAGAAGGGAATTGTGAACTTAAAAACAAGGTTGTCCATTGGCTCATACGTAATAGGCCTTTACCGCCCAACATAAATGGACAGATTTTATATGTCAGGAGATTTGGTTGGGTGGGTCAGAGGCCAAAAGATGTACAAGGGATATGGTTGTTGTAAATTTCAGGGATCGTAGGGCTACCGCGTACCTAAAAGACTGGTACTTGGAGAGCGGAAGGGGAGGAATATCTACCAAGGACCTAACATTCTTCTACCCCCAATATCAGATGATCAACACACAAGTACCAAGGCCTCATCCTGAATGGGGGGTACGAGTTCCAGGTTTTGACGTTCTGACATCAAACTGCTTTGCTTCACTGTCCAGACTAGAAGGGGTGGATTGACGCACAAATAGGACAGCTGGCAAAAAACAAGTGCCTGGAGGATCTGACTTATCAATAATGATTAAGGGAATTCATAATTGGGCTAATAAAACCCCTAGGAATGAAAGAACAGGGGGAGATGGGAACGGAACTGATGTCCAATACAGTATGACACAAGCAGACACTGGGAGGGCCTTAGGCATAGATAATAATTCCAGAATAGAATATAGAACAAATTATTCTGCACCCACTAGGACGAAAGCCATTTCCAGGAATGCCCATATAGGGAGGTATCCATCTACTAAAGAGTTCTCTAGAAATAATGAATTGGCCCAACTATTGGTGTCCTGGAATATAGCAGGACTAAAGAACAAAATGATATCCCCGGAGTGGTCAACCTTCATTGATAAGTATACTGTAATAATACTCCAGGAGACCTGGCAGAAGTCACCCCAGTTTAGGCAGGGTTATTTGAATTTCTTTATACCTGCAACACAAAATAAAAGAGGCAGGCCAATGGGCGGCCTGACCACCTGGATAAAGCAGGACGGAAGGTATAAAATTAAACAAATAAATTCAAATTGCGGAGATATCCTTATTGTAAAACTAGAATCTCCTGACTCTAGAGACTTAATTGTTTTTAACGTCTACGCCCGGGGTAAACCAGGGGGGCAAACCGTCCGAGACAGTCATTCAGCAGGGCCTACACCTGGACACATTCAATGGCAAGGCAAACCTACTGGTAGCCAGTGATTTTAATTGTTCATTTTGAGCCCCTGGATCAATTTGATATTGAACTAACCAAGGCAGAAGACCGTAGTTGGCAGATCCCTGAATTAACTATCCCCCCAATAAAAAAGTGGACACAGGCTGCCCTTCAGCTTAAAGCCCTAACTCTCGAACAGGGCCTCAGAGCAGTAAATGGCAGGTCAAATGCAGATAAAGAGGGAAGACTTTGACAATGGATTGAGTACCAGTCGGATAGATTATATCCTAGTTAGTTTAGAATAATGGTCATCTATACGCGATATGACCATTATAAAAAGAATAGAGAGTGATCATAACCCTCTCAGTTTAGAGCTAGTACTATCTAAGGCCAAGATAGATACAGCCTGTCCGGTTAATATAGATATTTTTCCCACAAATGACACTAGAAGACTAAAATGGGCTGAGTGTCTTTTAAAACAGGAATATATCACCGAAATGGACAAGCTAGTAGCAAGTGCATCTGCAGATCTGGAGGGATGTACATCCGATGAAGATTTTATGTCCAAGGTTGTTCCAATTCACATCACACTTTTTACAAATCTTAGTAAATATTTTATTTAAAAAGTAACTGGATCACGACGTCAGGATAGAAATAGGCCAGAATCTTGGTATGGAAAAAGCTGCAGGGTTGCATACAAGACACTAGCTGCAGCGATCAGGTCGAAACATAGAGACTCTATACAAGAGGCTAGACGAAATTACAAAATGACGCAGCAGAAAGCTAAAAAATCCTGGGATGAAAAATCCTGGGAAGAACTTTTCGAAGCCAGTAAAATGAGAAACATGGCAAGTTTTTGGGACTTAGTAAAATGGGGCAAAGGGTGTCACAGGGCCCACCCGCAAAATTATGTTGCACCTGAAGTGTGGGTATCGCACTTCAGGACTCAGTTTGCACACACTGACTGGGAAAAAGGGGCTAGCAGAGATATCTTTCCCAACTGTGTAACTGCCACCCCATTGCAATTTAGTCTGAAAGAAGTTGAGTACGCTCTAACCACTATCCCCAAAGGAAGAGCCCCGGGGCCGTACATGATACCCCCGGATCTCTTCCTGCATGGTAGAGAGGTATGGGCACCGTATATCCAGCTACTAGCAAATGCCATTGCGAAAGGCTCCCCAATTCCAGATATCTGGAAGGGAGCCGAAATAATCCCGATTTTTAAAAAGAGAGACCGTGCAGACCCCGCAAACTATAGGCCAATTAGCCTGATAGCTTTTATTCAGAAGGTGGTGGCAAGGCTTGTGCTTTTTAGGATTCAGAGTTGGATTGAAGATGCGGAGATCATGTCGCCATTGCAAGCGGGTTTTCGCCCATTTACGAGCACTGTGGACCAGGTCTTCAGACTTGCCACTATTTACTGGAAATGGGTAGTTCTAGGGGGAGGTACACTCTATGCAGCCTTTGTCGATTTGAAATCGGCTTTCGATCTAGTGCCACGCACCAGGCTGTGGAGAGTTCTCCAGGAGCAAGGCATGCCACCTGAACTTCTTGCCTTCCTAGTAAAATTTCATGAAAACAACTATGCACAGGTCAGATGGGGGGAGCCAGGCCAGGTCACTGACAAATTTCCTACCGAGAGACGAGTAAGACAAGGGTGTGTCTTGGCAGCGACATTGTTTACACTCTACATCAACAGGGTTATTGAATACTTCAAAGACTCACCTACAGATGCCCCTAAGTTAAATGAAGTCCCAATACCCCTGCTGATGTTTGCCGACGACACTCTTTTAATTTCCAAAACACAACAAGGGCTTCAGAAAGCAATAGGGTGTTTTGAGGCCTTTTGCACAGATTATGGCTTAACCATCAATGTTTCGAAAACAAAATCTATGGTTATGCATAGACACAAGATCGTGAAAGGAAGGGTGTTAATGAACGGAGAGCTCCTTGAACAGACCCAATGTTTCAGCTATTTAGGAATTACTTTGGGGTCTAGACTGGAATTGAAACCACACTTGAATTATTTAACTACCAAACATGCACAGTTGGCAGGAGTGCTCTTAAGAGGATTACGATCCTCGTCCACACAACCAATAGCTCCGGCCCTAAAAATATATGACACTAAAATAGGGGCCTCTGTGTTATATGGGGCAGAATTATGGGGGGTGTTTAACATCTCGGCCTTGACAAAAGCTCAGAATAAGTTCATGAGGGGCCTGGTAAGGCTTCCCGTATCCACACCGGGGATACCTCTTTACTTAGACCTGGGCTGTCAGAGAATTCAGGATGTTGCACGCTTTAGATCGATCGCATATTGGCGGAGGATCTGGGTAACCCCTGAACTTTCGCACTACGCTCAAGCCCTGCTAGAAACCAGAGATTTGGACAAAGGGAATAGAATACCCTGGTTCAGAGAAGTGAGGTTGACATATAAAGCAATGGGACTGGGGAATTTTTGGGATAATCCATTACAAAATCCATTCCCATCACGCAAAACCCTAAAAGAGCTCTACTGGGCCATGGTAATCCAAAGAGACTTCCCAAAATGTACTGCCCCATCAAAAACAAGGGATTTTCTGGAGCACAAACATATACCGGTCTATGAATTATACTGGGATGTTATTATTATGCCAGAAGACAGGAAATTGTTCCATCAGTACCGGGTGGGAACTCTCCCGTTTAACACAGATACTAGCAAATGGACAACTAACAACAACAATGTCCTTTGCCCTTTCTGTATCATACAACCAGAAAGTATAGCTCACGTCCTCTTTATATGCCCTGAGTATAAACTTCCTCGCTCCAAATGGTTGAGACCAATATGCATTGAGAAAGGCATCAAAAGAGGTACTGAAGCACTTAGGATATTAAGAACAGATGGTTCTGAAAGCCTGGTAATCGCCGTGGCCAAATTTTTAAAATGGATGTGGGTAATTCGCAGGAATAAATTAAAATTACTGAACACTCCATTAGTTTAATCTGGTTTTAAATTCTAATTGTAAATAGTCGGAAATATAATGAAACAGTGTGTGTTTTAATCCAGTTTTTATAATATTTATTCTTTTTTTTTTTTTAAACCAAAAGTGTATGGAACAATCAATGGAATGAATCAATGTAGTAGTGTAAATGAGAAAATCACTTAGATTCTGTAAAATTAATAGATGGAATAATCAACCCCTGTTCCACTATGGTTTTGACGCTTTGATTGTGCTCTTATATATATATGTTGTCTTTTATGACTTGTAGTCGAAATAAAGACTTATTTGAATTGAATTGAATTTGAATTAATCCAGCATCATTCTTTAGCTCACTCCACCACCCCAGTTCAGACATGGCCATATGCAAATCAGTCTGACCCAGTGCCTCATGGGAACAGTCCAGCCCGAACTACCACGCCATGTTTTTCATGGACCTGAAACAAGCATCCTGGGACTGGTTTCTGGCTAATCAGCCGTCATCAGCCAGGTTAGCTTGAATCCAGTGGCAAAGTGAGCAAGGGACCCATGTCTGGGTATACCCTGCCAACTTAGGGAGAACAGAGCGATACCAAAGGGGATAATCCATGGAGCGTTTGAGCAAATCAAGGCCGGAGAACAAATCAAACACTCACCCCCAGTCAACTGATCTGGGTTTAATCAATCATCATTCTTTAGCTCACTCCACCACCCCACTTTAAACATGGCCATATGCAAATCAGTCTGATCCTGTGCCTCATGGGAACAGTCCAGCCCGAACTGCCAAGCCTTGTCTTCCCTGGACCGGAAACAAGCATCTTGGGACCGGTTTCTGGCTGACCAACCATCATCAGCCAGGCTAGCTTTAACTCAGTGGCAAAGTGAGCAAGGGACCCATGTCTGGGCATACCCTACCAACTTAGGGCGAACAAAGCGATACTAAAGAGGATGATGGACGGAGCGTTTGAGCAAATCAAACATTAACCCCCAGTCAACTGGTCTGGGTTTAATCCATCATCATTCTTTAGCTCACTCCACCACTCCAGTTCAGACATGGCCTTATGCAAATCAGTCAGACCCAGTGCCTCATGGGAACAGTCCAGCCCGAACTGCCAAGCCATGTCTTTTATGGACCGGAAACAAGCATCCTGGGACCGGTTTCTGGCTAATCAGCCGTCATCAGCCAGGCTAGCTTGAATCCAGTGGCAAAGTGAGCAAGGGACCCACGTCTGGGAATAACCTGCCAACCTAGGGCGAAGAAAGCGATACCAAAGGGGATTATGGACGGAGCGTTTGGTATCGCTTTATAGACTACCTTCGAGAAAGTGTCTCGTAACACTTTATGGAGGAAATTAGACAAGTGGGGGATCTCACAGAGCCTGCTCGGAGCCCTTATCTCCTTGCATAAGAACACATGGGTGCGAGTCAGAACCGGCCCCACGAATGTCTCTGCAAAAATTCCAACTTCAGACGACCTGAAGCAATGATGTGTTCTTGCTCCCCTCTTGTTTAACCTCTACAGTGCTGACCTGGGGAGTTTCCTGAAAAAAGCAGCCTCCTTCCACCAAAATTAGGACACGCAAAAACGAACTTGCACATTCTGCATTATGCTGATATTGTCATAATGGACGAGGCCAAGTCTGGTCTCCAAAGAGCCTTGTGTAAACTCCACGACTACAACACAGCTAATGCTCTTAAAATTAACCAGGATAAGACCAAGGTCTTGATTTTGGGCCGTTGGAAGAAGAAGAAAAGTCTAACATGGAACATTGGGCCTGCAAAGATTAAAACAACATCAAAATACAACTACCTGGGGGTTTGATTTGGCGAGTCTTCTAGACCATGAGTCCACTCAGCTGCCTTGAAAAAGAGAGCTGGAGCAACAACATACAGCCTGACTCGACTTAACCAGTCCCTGAGTAGTCCTTCTGCCGAACCCATACTGAAGGTGATCAAAGCTACCCTTCTCCTTGCCTTAAGTTATGGGCACCAGGCTTTTCCTGGTGCATGCTTGGCCAGTCTTGACCACGCTCAGGTCACCATTATAAAAATATCTTTTGTCTCCCGAATCACATTTACAGGGCAAGACTACGACTGGAGCTGGGCCTCCAAAGAAAATCATTTTTCTGTGAGGCTGACACGCTGACGTACTACATAAGGGCACTAAAAGCTGCAGATAATACGCTTAAAGCCCAGTTAAAAGAAACTCTTGCCAGTTGTGGGAATCCATGGAACTGTCAAATTGTAAAAGCCATAAGAACGCTACATTTTGAAGAAACATCACTAACTGCAGACTCTATTCCATACACAGCCTGGAAAAGCATTGTCAACAAGCAGGTTAGACACACCTCCTACCAGATGGACATTAGGGTCTTAAAAACGTCCGCTATCCTGCTCCCCTTGAACGATTCATACCTCCCTGGGGTACCACAACCGTACCCTTTTGAACGCAGTGGCCTGCAAAAACATAATGTTTATGTGTCTTCTAGGTCTGCGCTCCACTGCCTTCAACCGATGGGCTCCAACTAGTGAGGAGGGGGCTTGTAGACTGTGCAATTAAAGGTCTGAATCATGGTGGCATCTTCTGTGCTGTTGTCCCTTCCGTGACGCTCCTAGAAGACTTCTCCTAAAATCCTTATATCTAAAAAGGGGCATCAGCACATGTTGAGAGGCATCTGCTCTCTGTTTTACTTCATCAGATATTCAAGCGTTTGCAATGTCCAGAAAATATGTGAGGCTCTTGGACTACCTGCTCTCTCCCTCCTGTCGCTGCCCAACCGGTCCCTCCTTTCCAAAAACTCCTCACAGACTATTTTGGCACTTTGCCCTAGTGTCTCTTCACCAAATTGAGCCACAAGGCCCATTTTATCCTTGATTTTGAAGGTTGTACTCTGATCATAATAGTAATTACAAGACTGCCTTGTTATAAATATGTGTACGAATTTGATGGTTTGCTTTGTTTTGCTTTTAATGTGGTAAAGACGCTACAGAGACATTTTATTGCAATGATTTTAATTAACTGTGCTAATTGTATAAAATAAAATCATAAAATTACCCTTACCTCATTACCTCTACCTACCTCTAAATCATAAAATTAACCTCTCTCACTTCTATCCACTCTAAAACCCTAAAATCACCCTTACATCACTTTACCAATAGCCACCCCTCCCCCATAAAATTCTACATGCCTCCTTATATCTCTAGCCACCTCTGCACCCCAAAACTATCCTTAATTGCTTTTACCTCAAACCACCCCTAAACCTTAAAATCAAAATGATCCCCTTTACAATTACCTACCCCTAAAACCAAAAATCACCCTTAGAACTCATTACCTCTACCCATACCTAAACCACTTAAAAAAAAATAACAAGACAATTTTCTTAGTTAAAAAAAATACAAAAAACGTACCCGTTTGATAAAGTACTTTGAGGTGACGGTATGAATACTTACCTGTGTTGTACTTACCTGCGTGGTGAAGACTATTTGATGAAAGCTCCATGATGAATGCTGTTTCCTGCACACTGCTGACATAGGCAGTGCCCGAGGCATCCCCCAGACAGAAGGTGCTCCAATCACTTTCCTTTGCCTCAGCAGCGATAGCTTTCCGGCTGATGATGGGAAGGTGTGATCAGCTAAAAAATGTTTATTATTTAGACGGCAAGGAAACTAATTTCTTTCTTCCTAACCAGTGGGAAATATAAGGTTAATGTATGTAAACATCTACAAAATGTGGTGCACAAATCCAAAAGATCAAACACACAAAAGTTGATGGGAGTAATGATTGCAAACAGTCTAACAACTGGCAATCGCTAGGGACAGCAATCCAACCCACTGTGTTTTTTTGCCCACCATGCCATCTCAGCTTATACCTAGCCATATGCAAATCAGCCTTGGTCCTACTCCAAAAGAAACAGCTCAGCACAAACTGCCAAGTGAGGTCCTCTCTGAATGGGAACACTTATAAAACAACACTGATATCAACCTGTTTGAGCCATTTCAGTGGGGTGCAGCTTGGTTCCAGTGGCATAGTAAGCAAGAGAGCCACTTTAAGCATACATTTAGCCATCAGCACATAGGGCCGATTTCAATGTCGGTTGAAAACTCTTACGATCGACTCGGTCTCGGAATCATTTCCCATTGAAAAAAGGGGTGGTTGCGGAAAATCTTGCACCCTGTGGGGGGCACCTCATGGTGCCTGCCACACTGTGCATGGTTGTAAAGAGGGCCCAGTGGGTACACCTATGGACACCAACTGGGGGCCTCCGGGCGAAGGGGGCCTGCTATGGGCCCCAAAAGTCAATCTCCGACAGCCGTTCCGTGTCAGACAGACCGATCAGGAAAGGTTGCTTAAATCTGACATCTGAATCTTAATACCTCGGACAGAAACCCGGTCCATAGACATGTACGTATCTGCTTTGACTGACTCGTTGTTTCCGAATGGCAGAAGGAGAAGGAGAGTGAGCGGGTGAGAGTGTGTGTGTGTCTGTGTGTGTGTTATTCAACAATACAGCTTGCCATAAAGGTGTCTGGACCAAAAAAAGTGATTGTTTTGTATATTTCTTTCACCTTCAAATTATAAATTCAGCTCTACATTGATTCACCAGACTAGTGCCTTCTGTCTGCCTCCCTAATCATAGATTTGAACCTTGAATACTTACCAAAAAATCCCAAAGTCACTGCTATAAGAATAGCCAGGATACCCAGAAAAACATGACCATAATTTGTCCACAGGTAACGCGCCGGGGAAACTGGAAAGAAAGTTTAGCGTTATTCATGATAATCATGTGAGGACAACTGCATTAATATTAATTCACCTGAGTGCATAATAAGATGATAAATAAAATGCCTCACACAAACGACAAAGCCTTCCTGCAGGCGCTGTGTCCATGCTTCCGGAGTTAAGTACAGTGCCCTATGAGGTTGTGGGACACAGAGGTAATTCAAACCCAATTTCGTTCTTAGTATAACACACTGAAACATTGCTCTAAGAAAAGACTATGGGCCAGATGTAGGTGGCTAAACACCAGTCGGTAACGCTGAAATTCAGTAAATTTCACCGTTACCGACCGGTATTTAGCCATTCCTAATGTAGGTAAGGAATTGGTAAATATGGAATCGGTAAATACCGATTCCTTATAGTTCTTGCTTTTAAGGAATCCGTAATATTGATTCTTTAAATGCAATGTAGGAAACACATTAAAGAGTGCTTTTGAGCATTAAGAAATCGGTAATTACCACCAACTACAAGTTGGTGGTAATTACTGATTTCCTTTAAAAAATCACTTTCTTGTTTTTTGTTAAGTGCCATGTGGCACACATTCATTCCCTTAGCGCATGAATGTGTGCCACATGTGCACATTTCAGGGGTGCAACAGGGTGTCCTTTTGACACCCTGGCATCCTTGAAAGCGCTCCCGCTATAAGCGATTCGGTATGGAGGCCCATAGAAATGAATGGGTAGGTATTCCTTATTACCGAATCTCAATTACCGATTCGGTAATAAGGAATATTAAGGATTCAGTATTTTTTACCGAATCTTTACCTACATAGGAAATACTGATTTCTTAATATCGAATCGGTAAATTTCGCTATTAAGAAATCGGTATTTCCGATTTACCTACATGTGGCCGTATATATTTAATAGTGTTATTTCCTCCTGCACTAATCCATGTTGCTAGCAGCAAGAATATACAGTTCTAACATGTGTAGAATGCTTCTAACAGTCTACCACCCCAAACTACTTTTATGAGCTACATTATGAGGGCATACAATAGCTAACTTGCATCTAGAGTTTCTTTGGAATTTGTGCACTGCATACTTGTTCACAGGGGGACCAGCTGTGTGTATACAACTTCATCAGGAAGAGATTTTTCCTTCAGAAGGAAAACACATGATCAGCTGGGCTCAGTGCCACCATCACTAATTCGATATGTTGCATAAGCATGAATGGGGTGGCAGTTTCGCAGAACTTTTAGTGATAACCTGGTGTGAAAGCCTCTCTAATTCAGTGGCCAATTCAAGGGGCTAATATCGGATTAACAAGTTACTTTTATCCAGCATTGCAGTCCAGTTGGACTTTCCAAAATCCGAGCTACGCCTGGACAAACCAACAAAATGAAAATACATCAACTCAGACTACATATTTATTTTACACTTCTAGCGTTTAACTTTGAAAAGGAGATATCTTATAGTTTGAAAATAATGAAATGCTGAATGTGAACCAAAGGCCGACAGGCTAACTTAAACTTTTAAAAATGGAGTCTGAATTTGGAGTTCACAACACATCTTTGTGGGGTTCATTTTATAGCGCATATAGTGCATCCTCCTGTTCAAGTGCCAATAGAAAGACGGACATTTTCACACTCAAGTGCGTCATCAGCCTAGCTTAATGTATATAGCTATTTAATGAGTGGAACTTCATAGATGACAAAGGAAAGGGCTTATTATTGAGCCTTGTAAAGCACAACAAGAGATGGGTTGGGAATACAATGGAAGAGGGCCACCACATGTTGTGGATGCCTTTTATCAGAATGACACGGTCAACAATGTCAATAAGCCACTGATAAATCCTGCAGTTTTAGTGAATTGAAGGAGAGGACCTGCTTTGTTTGTTTTATAGTCATGAGTGTGGCTTTAAGTGCAGCAGAAAGGCAATTGTGGCAGAAGATAAGGGGAAATATTTAATCTGCAAGATGACAGGACAGTAAACTTTCCCTGGAGGCAAGCTGTGAGCGACGTGAGTGACCTGCTGCTTTCAAATATCAGATTCTTCCGCCATTACTTAATATTAGTCAGACCAGTGGCGGCTGGTGGCATTTGAAAGTGGTGAGGAGTAAAGGTTAGGAATAAATGTTATGTCAGGATTGGGGAGAAAACTTTTTAAAAACATGTGACAAATGGTACATTTGAAAACATTTTAAAGCAAATTTGTGAAAGAAAGAAGGTTTATAAAGCAATTGTGAAAGTGTAGTGATGAAATATTTAAACACATCAAAACCTGCACCATATCTTACTTCATTAAATACGTCAAACAGTTACTGTAGTGAGCCACTTGTACAATTTGACATAAGTACTATGGAAATGAAACTATGAATATGTTGCACACAAGCAATCTGAACGTTTGACAGCTTTAAATAAACACTTTCACTGTCAGGTCACCATATTGCAAAACCTGCCATTGAGAGCAGATGGGCCCCAGTAATTAGTTATTGTCAGCGTCTAGGGAATGGCTTTCATTATTGTTGATGAGTCATACATGTGGAGCTGGAGTGTACTCCTGCTGGAGTGCGTAGACTGAGTGAAAGTAAACACGGACAATGCTACAAGGCATTGAAAAATAGAAATTTGGTCTTATTTTAGGCCGAAGCGGTGAACTTCGCTCCGTTGGTGGAGTTTGCGGAATTTTCTGCACTGCGCTCCGCGATGTGCAGTGGAGTTTTTTCCATGCTCGGGATTGCGAATGGTAAGTTTGTGAGCGCAAGCTGCCGCTTCGGTAGAATGTCTACTGAAGGAATACAAGCACAAACTGCAGTTCGCACAGCACTCCGCCACTCACGGAACTTCGCAGGGTTTTTTGTAACTTCACAGAGTTCCGCGTAGCATAACTCCTGTTGTCCCGTGGGTAAATCGCTCACGTGCTGGGGGACGATCTTTCCACTCTCTAGCTGCCAAGCTTTGGAACTCCCTCCCACTGCACATCCGCAGCCTGGAGAATTACCTGACGTTTAGAAAGGCAATAAAAACTCATCTCTTCCCTGTGGTCCAGGCTCTAGTTTTTAGTCAGCCTTTAGTAAACGCCGGTACGTCTCTTTTCTGAGGCAGCTGTCGCGTTATACAAGTTAGACTAATATAACATAACAGAGGAGTTGGCCTAACGGCTAGGGCGCTCGACCTCGGAACTGGGGAACTGGGTTCGAGTCTCGGTAATGACGCTAAAAACATCCTGTGATTCTGGGCAAATCACTTAATCTCCCCGTGCCTAACAAAAATTAATTTGTGTCCTCATGTAACGTAACTGGTGCTGTGTAAAGCGCTCTGATACCATAGTCGGGTCAAGATTGCGCTCTATAAAACTCTGCAAAAAAAAAGAAATATAACTACGTGAACTACGCCCAGGCTGGTCTTATTTATTAGATAGTGGCATTCCCATTTGAAACAATTAAATTTGAGTCCTTAAGGATTATAGGGCCAGATGTATGTAATCCTAAAATACTGAGTCCTTAATAGTGAATTTTACAGATTTGTTATTAAGAACTCTGTATTCCAGATGTACTCAATGAATCGGTAAAAATTACTGATTCGGTATAAATCGCAAAAAAATAGCGATTCAGAATGGATCAGTAAAAAATAAGTACCGAATCCCCATTACCGAATCCCCAATACCGATTCGGTAAATACCGATTCGGTAATTCAAAAATTCGGTAATTGTCTAATCAGCCAATCCTGTGCATCCCCATTACCTCCCAAATAGGAAGTGGCCACACCCAAGCAGTTGCACTGAACCTGGAGCTGACTGTGAGGCAGGGAGCAGAGCAGAGAGCCAGAGGCAACTCAGCTGAATTTTGCAACAAAAACCTAACAAAATGGCCAACCAGGAGAGGTATGAGGAGGCAGGTGAAAGAAAAAGGAAATAAAAATTCATTGAAAGGGAGCTGGAGGTCCTCATTGAAGATGTGACCAAGGACCACGATAAATTATTCCGAAAACAGTCCCTGCACGTGCCAGAGCCACAAAAAAGGAAGATCTGGCTTGCAATTCAGGAGAAAATAAATGCCATCGGAGTCACCCAGCGCTCCATTGAGGACCTGAAAAAAAAATGGTAAGATTTGAGGAAGACTGCTAAGGCGAGGATGGCAGAGAGGCAGAAGCAGGCCAACCTTACAGGTGGAGGGAGGAACACAGCACCTGCATCAACTGCTCTGGATCTCCTGGTCGAGTCCACCCTCCAGCCGGAGAGTGCGAGTGGGGTTGGCGATGCAGACAACTCAGCCAGAGCTGCCAACAAACAAGGTAAGATGCATTCACAGCATGCTGTGCCCCCCACCCCCTACCCCCATCCCAAAGAGGCATAGGGACTCCCACTCCAGTAGATGTTTTACTCATAGCCTGCAATGCATTATGGGAGATATAGTCAGAAGTAACACGTCAGAGCAGTCAGTCCACCAAACCCAAAGGCATCAGTGTGATTGGCAGGCATAACATTTATTACAAAACAAATGCTGCCAGATAAGTGAGCATATGTACATTCTGTCTTCGCAGGCAAGCCATCTCACAGTGCAGCAGAGGGGAGCAAAGGCAAGGCACCCAGGACAGAGAAGAAACAAGAAGAGGAGGTCCAGTCTCCTGCAGGGCACACCACCCCACCACCACCACCACTACCACCATCACCACCGCCACCACCATCACCATCACCATCACCACCGCCACCAGCACAGACAGGCAGGAGGCATGCAGTGGCCACCCTCCAGCAAATGGAGGTGTCCGAGGAGGACAGCATAGGAGGACAACAGTCAACAGTGGCTGAGGATGCCAACTGGGCAGGGTCAAAGTCCCCCACAGAGCGTGCCCACACACGCTCTAGATGCCGCAGGGCAAGGGCAGCCAGTCCTCAATCTCTGGGCAAAGATGATAGTGTGTTCTCCGGCCTTGAAGGCAACATGTTGAAGGTCCAGCGCCTGCAAGGAAGAGCAATCAGGTCATTGCAGCGGGAGATGGCACACATGAATGCACACATGCACCCCGCATTGAGAAAGGCATCAGTTCCATGAACACCACTATGGCTGAGGGCATGAGGGACGTGTCAGGCTGCTGTGCAGCTAGTTAGATGTGGACCGTCTGTCAAGGCGCAGGGAGAGGCAGAAACTTGATAATTACACCAAGGCAGTGAACCGCCTCTCCACTGCTCCAAACTGACAAGGTGGCCAGTACAGGTGATGGGGGTGAAAGGGAAGTAGCTAATCGCCGGAGTAGCATCAAGCCCTCTCCTACAGAGTCCTGGAGGTGCAGCGAACGCCACAGCGCTGCCACTGGACAGACTGGCAGTGCGGACAGTGGGGCGAAGGAACGCGGCAGTGCAGCGCGTAGGCGCAGGAAGTAGAGCCAGCCATAACATGGTTTTACTCAAATGGGTGACGTAACCCATTTTTTGTATGGACACTGCTTTTGATTTTGGTGGTGTGCTGATCATTAAACACCATCACTCACATACAGTATATGGTCTTTGTCGACCTTTCCGCAGCTTTTGACTGCGTGTCGCACACAAAGCTGTGGAAGGTCTTAGCCCAACTGGGAGTAGATCCACCCCTTCTGGATTTCCTAAGAGAGCTCTATACTGGAGCAACAGCTAGAGTACGCTTTGGCGTAAATGGCGAACTGACGTCTCCGTTTAGTGTAGGGCGCGGGGTCAGGCAGGGATGTGTCCTGGCCCCCTTCCTCTTCTCACTCTACACTAATGGCTTGGAGGAGGAGATGTTGAAGGGGGCTCAGGACCTCCCACGCATAAATCGCCGCCTGATCCCGGCCCTGCTCTATGCGGACGACGCCGTTATCCTAGCGCGAACCCCCAGGGAGCTCCAGAAAGCAGTAGGCAGGTACACGTCCTTCATGGGCAATTTAGACTTAATGGTGAATGTAAAAAAAACGTTCGTAATGACAGTCGGCAGAGGCCAAAAAAGAACATATCCCACACTGCTTAACAATCAAAAGCTTGAAGTCACCCCCCACTATCCCTATTTGGGGGTCATGATAGATGACCAACTCAGCTGGAAGCAAGCAGTGAACACAAGGGCACTTTTGTTTAGGAGATCAATTGCCGCTTTAATAACTTTCTCTCAGAGATTAGGTAAAAAACCACCAGTAGAGCTCCTCAAGATTTATAAGGCCAAATGCCAGGCAATCGCAACTTATGGTGCGGGAGTCTGGGGGTACGCTGACATTAGTGCCATCCAGAAGGTAGAAAATATCTTTCTAAGATTCTTGTTAGCCACCCCCAAAGGCACCTCAACCTATGCAATGCACCTAGAATTAGCTATACCCTACTTAGAGGATCTAATTAAAATAGAACCTCTGATGTTGTGGCGTCGCATCTGGAAGTCAAAAAAAAATGCTCTGACACAAGCCATTATCGCAGACTCAATGAACATGGATAACTCTGCAAAAATAAAGTGGCTCTTATATGTTAGGAATTTTTTCAACGATTTAGGCTTTGAGAACTATTATTTGGACCCGGCATCTATAACGGACATATCAAAAAAAGACCTTAAACAGAAAGCACTAAGTCATCTGGAATTGTTAAGACTCACATCCAACTCCTTAAAAACGGCAGTGATCCACGCAAACATGATCCAAGTAGCCTTTGACATTCACCCGTATTTGGTATACCAAATATCAACTTACGAGAGAATGTTAATCACAAGATTCAGGCTAAATACCTTTTTTAGAATGGTCACTTTTCTGTCACAAAACTGCTGGAATTCCATACTCCCGCCGTGCCCATGTGATGGTTTATCAACGCAGTCGAACCTACACGTGATCCTGCTTTGCAAATACCACCAAGCCCACAGAAAGATCTGGCTTTTACCGATATTAAGATCTTGGGGGTTGAGACAGTGCAGACCAGCCCTTTTAAGATTGCAAATGCTGGAAACGGTAAATGTCTGTTATTTCGTTAGTAGTTTCCTAAAGTGCATCATGAAACATAGAAAGAACCTCTAAAAACCTCGTCAGACTTATCATAAGCGGCCTTTTTGCACATTTTGATTATGCTCTTTTTCTTAACCATGAAATGAATTTTATCTGAAACATTTGTAACATGTGTACTTTTACAGTGTATGAAATTTTGTGTGCTTTTATGGTTTTTCCACTGTGAATAAGCCGAATAAAGATTTATATATATATATATACAGTAACTGGCTATGTCTCCTTACTTACTCAGAAATAGTTGGGTGTTATCTCAGCCCGTCTGTGTCTCCCATGGCTACTGCCACACCTGCGGAACTGTGCTCTGGCTGTGGACCGTCCTCACCCTCGTCGTCAGAGTCAGTTAGTTCCACAACTTTTCCTTTCTTTGTGGCAAGGTTATGCAGCATTGCACATGTTGCTAATATTTTGCAGCAGACGATGGGTCGTACTGACGTGCACCTCCACTTTTGTGTAGGCAACGGAACCTGCTTTTTAGTAGACCAAAAGGTGCGCTCCACAACGTTGCGCATGCTTTTATGTGCTACATTGTATTTCCTCTCACTTGGGGTGGAAGGATTAAGGTATGGAGTTAGGATAAATGACCGCACGGCATATGCGCTGTCACCTAAATGGGAAAGGAAGTGCCATTAGTTGGAGTCACCAATTCATTCATCCAAGGTATACATCAGGGTGTGTCACATTGAATTACCTAGCAGGTATCCTTCTCCAAATTCACCACCAGCCAGATGTGTGTAGATCCCAGTGTTTTTAAATATGTAGGAGTCATGGGTACTCCCTGGAAATTTGGCCACGACGTCAGTGATGATGTTGCCTGCATCACATATCACCTGCACGTTGATGGAATGCATGGATTTGCGGTTGCAGTATATATATAATGTTTCAGCAGGTGGGCAGATTGGTAAGTGTGTGTCGCATCAATGCACCCCATTACATGTGGGAACTGTACCTATTGGTAGAAATCCAGCTTTTTCTTCTGCATTTCCGCCTGTGTGCTGGGGAAGCGTATGTAGTGATGCATTCTCTGCATCATGGCATCCAAGAAGGAGTTAAAGAAACGGAACAGGCCACTCTGTGACACACCACCTGCCACAGCTATCACACCCTGGTAACTTCCTGATGCAAGTAGGTGCAGGCTACAGAGCACCTGCACATGTGTTGGTATGGCGTGCGTCCTTGGTGTCTGATGCTCCAGCAATGGGTGCAGGTCCCGTATCAGGTCTAGGATGGTTTGTGGGTGTAGCCTGTACCTTTCATGTATTTGTCATTTGGAACAGTGTGACACGAAGTCTGTACACACGCTCTTCCTGTCTCCAGACCCTCAGTCCTGCTGCTCGCAAACGTAGCCATCTTGCTGTGACGTAGAGGGCCACCATTGTCTTCACACTGTTGCATTTTGGTGCTGTTTTTATGCAGTGCACCTGATTACCACCTGCTTTGAGTCAGTGGTAATTAGCAATTCGTATATACTGATTTTTGGCAAAATCAGTATTATCGATTTTTGGTACATCGCATTTGCGGGTATTTACCGATTCGGTATTTTTGTGTTTCGGTGTCTGCCAACCGGTAAATAAGGAATCAGTAACTGCTTTTCCTTATTTTTACAGATTCCTTATTACATAGGGCGTTCGGTAATACCTACATCGCACGTGGCTAAATACCGGTCGGTAATGCTGAAATTTATCGAATTTCGGCGTTACAGACCGGTATTTAGTCACCTACATCTGGCCCATAGTTGTTAATTAAAAGTTCATAAAAAGCAACTCCAATTCTTTCAAGTGAGTGTCACCATCTACAATTCAGACCAGCTTATCCTTCATTATTTTCGCTCTACATGCTCCAGCAGCTAGCAGTCTCAGGGACAAAAACATTCCAGCTCACAATTTAAGATGTCCACAGTCTTACCAATTATTATCAGAAATGTGAAATAAATAGGTTGCCAGTTTAAGCACATTTTGTCTATAAGACTTACAATTATCTTAAGGAATACAGAGCTCACCAAGACTGGAACAGTACATAGTTAGTTTTTTTTTTATCGAACCTCCGGTTCACCTTTGTGCTACATAGATACCTTTCTGCACAGTAGGGAGCTATACTCTGCACATGGACATTATTTTACTGTGCTAAACATGAGTTTTTCCTTTTTGATGTGTTATTTTCATGCAAAACTTATTCACAAAACTAGAGCCGATGGGGCTCCGGGCCCTAACGCCACTCCTGCATCAGTTTAAAACAGGATGCTGAGTTTTGGACTATGTCTTTGGAAAAGCTCTTAACACATGTATGCTTACTGAATCTATCCCAATGTCTTGGCAAGGCTCGGTTCTCCATCCAATTTATACGAAAGACTCAGTTGAAGGCCCAGCCAACCATTAACTAATTGCCCTTTTGGATGTTGAGGCCAAATATTTTGCCTCACTCCTTTTGGGGGACCTTGAAGCAGGGTGAATATCAAGGAATCTGATATTTTTCAACGAAGCCGGCTTCAGACTTTTTTCAAGCATTTCTGACAACCTAGTAGCCATTACGATGCTCAACGCAAAACAAATAACAAAAGGGAACTTCTCTATTGTTGTTTTATTGATTTTAGCAAGCTTCTGATATGCACAAGGAAGGTGACATAGCAGGACTTTAATGGCCTGGCTAGTGAAGCAAGACACTACCCTCCCACCGGTCACCACGATCCGTAATGCAGCCGGTGCCCTGGTACATTCACAGGCCTCCATCCCAGAAATCTTCCAGCAATACTACACACAACTATATGCGGCCCCCGCCACAGTAGACTCTGAAGCACTTTCCTGATTCTAAAGCGTATTCCCTCTGCCCCGGATACCGCGAGCGAACCGACGCGAGCTGGACGAGAAAATTACAGCATCGGACGTTACACAGGCATTTGCAATCGCTAGTACCTGCAAAGCGCCCGGGCTGGACGGCCTCCCACTGGAGTTTTTCCGCACCGTCTAAATCCAATTCATGCCGCAACTGGTAAAACTTTACCAGTCAGCGATAGATGAGGGAGATCTACCACACTCCATGTGTGAGGTGGTAATAGTTTCATTCCCGAAGCCGGATAGGGATCCCCAGCTTGTAGGATCCTAGCGACCTATATCCCTGTTGCCAGCAGACTACAAGATATTCAGGAAGATACTGGCGGAGAGATACGCCATAATCCTCTCCACCCTGATACACCTGGATAAGTGTGGGTTTGTACCGGGGAGAAACACCTCCTACAACATTAGGAGCCTTCTTCATGTCCACTCGCAATAATTTCCCCCACGCGGTGTGCCTGGAACTGGACCTTGAGAAGGCCTATGATACGCTGAGCTGATACCCTTATCTCCTTCGGGTCCTGCGGCAAATGGGAGTGGGGCCATGCCTGCTCGCAAACACTACGCTCATATACACTAGGAGAAACGTCCAATGTAAAATTGGGGCTCTATATGTCCTCATCATTCCCCATTCTCAGAGGCACAAGGCAGGGGTGCCCGCTTTTCCCCCTACTCTTTGTGAAGGCGATGGAGACGCTTGCGATCCGCCTCCAGAAGGAGGGAGAAAAATGAGGCCTACCGATCGCGGGCACGGTCCACGCGGTGTCACTATACACCGATGATGTCCTCATCTATATCCAGGGACATCACGTCAGTCCTCACCCCCATACTAGACACCCTGCGAGACTTTGAGAAGGTGGCAGGACTGAGAGTCAACTGGCCAAGTCCACGGTATAACCACTCTCAGGCAACCTCCCACCCCAACAGCTGCTAACAGGCGGGCAACACATATCTTGGAGTGCCCAAGCAGTTAGATACTTGGGTATATGACTATACCACATGTCGCAGGACATGTGTTAGTCCTGGCACCATTGGCGTGGGCCTCCCTTCCATTTGGGGCGCTATGCCTTCTCTGTTGTTGATATGTTTTTGCTCGTTTAGATGCTTTGGGCACTTTGCTACTGCCAATCAGTGCCAAAGTGCAATTGCTCCCTATGGCAAACTGATGCATGGATTAGTGACTCCATGATTGGCTTGTTTGATTTACTATCAGGCCCTAGTGCCGTGCAATGTGTGTGACCAGGGCCTGTAAATGTTGCTGGTGGGCCTGCAGCACTGGTTGTTCCACCCACCGGAGCAGCTTGTAAAGTGTGTCTCAGGCCTGCCTTTGCAGAGCCTGTGTGCAGTCTGGTACTGCCAAGTCGACTTGGCAAGTGCCCCCCACTTGCCAGTCCCTAAACCTTCCCTTTTCTGCATGTTAGTCACCCCTAAGGTAGTGCCCTAGGGCAGGGTACATTGCATGTGAGAGGTAGGAAATGACCTGGTGTGTGCGGCATGTCCTGATAGTAAATTACAGCCAATTTCGTTTTTTACTATTGCAAGGCTATCTGCTCCCATAGGCCAGAATACTCAGTTTGATTATAACATCTTATAATGCTAACTGACCGAGGGAACATGGTAGAAAAACGAATTTAGTATGCCTGAACTCAGAATGATAAACTACATCTTTTAGTGAAATTGGTTATAACATTCTGTGTTTAAAAATACCACTTTTAGAAAGTAGGTATTTTCTTGCCTAACCATCCAGCCTGCCTCTGCTAGGTTTTGTATTGCATGGCTGGTTTGTGAGTGACAGGAGGGCTGGGGCTCCAATAGTCTGATGCGTCAGGACTGGGCTGAATAGGACCCTGGCTGAATAAGGAGTGGGGTCGGAGATTTCCTTTCACTCTCCTGATCCCTCATAGGATAGAGAGTAGGGGGAGGAGATTTCCTTTCAGCTACCTGGGCCAGGTCTGCTCTCAAACAATGCTGTCTCCACCTCCTGCCAGGAAGCTGCACATAACTGGTTCTGGCTAGGTACAGGCACACTCTGCCTTCCGAGAACAAAGGATTTACTGGTATAAATATGGAGACCCAGACCCCAGAACTTTAGATCACTTCTGGCAATCAAGACAAACTTTTCCTAAGGAGAAGCACCAAGGAAGCTGAAGGAGGAGACTACCGCTATGCTGCGTGTTGTTGGGTTGGCCTGCAGTGGTTGCTTTATTGCTAAGGAAAGGAGAAAAGAACTGAGTGTGCTTTTACATCATCTTGAAGAAGACATTGAAGGGCTTTAAGATTGAGCTTGCCTCCTGCCTGAAGTCTCAGGGATACAAGACTTCACCCCGCAGCTCTCCTCCTGAATTCCCATGCTGGGAATTGAAGTGTCTGCTGTTTTCTGGGCCTTCTGAGCTACTGCGCAATGCTGGGAGTGCTACTCAATGAAGAGGAAGCGTGTCTCAGCCGCAGCAGTTGTCATTGTATCGCTGAGTAAGCGTGACGCTGCAGCTGCTGTTGCCAAAATCGCCGAAGCGCCTCGCATCACCGGAGAAGCCTGCTGCCGCCACAGAGGTGCCGGCACAGAGGTGCCGTCACATCGATGTTGAAGCGTAAGAAACCGATGCATCACCTCCCCACATGGTGAAGAACCAACACATCACCTCCTCTCCGGTAAGGAACTGACGCATCACCCTCCCTGCGCTGCAGTAGGGAACCGATGCACCATCTCCCTCCGAAGCAAGGAACCGACGCATCCTCGTTCTTGCGTGTAAAGAATCGACGCATCACCTTCCCTGCGACCCTTTTGTTTATTTTGCCTTACGCATCTAAGGTACAATGAGAGTAAAGTGTCGCCTTTATCATCTACATTGAACTGAACTATTTCTACCATTTGACAGTCATATTTTGAAGTATTATATTGTGGATTTTTGTCATTTGTGAATTGTGTTAAGTCTATATAAAGAATACTTATTTTTATATACAACCTGTATGGTGCCCCTCTGTAGTGTTGTCACTGTATTACTATATGTGTTCACAAATGCTTTACACACTGCCTCTGAGATAAGCCTGTCTGCTCGTGCCAAGGTACCAGGGGGGTGAGCAGGGGTAATTTTAGGAGTGTACTCCTTTACCCTGACTAGAAGCAAGGGTCCCTATTTGGACAAAGGTATCTACCTCTGCCAACTAGAAATCCCCAGTTCTAACAACGTTTATGGGGGAAACTACCGTAGGGTCCTAGCCAGGATTCGGGCCTCAGTGAATTTCTGGAAAGATCTCCCAATAGCCCCCAAGGGAAGAAAGCAGTGGCCAAGATGACACTGGTCCCACAGCTGCTTTTTCATCAATCGCCCAGTGGTTCCCCCGTCCCTTCTTCTGTGAGCTGGTTACCCTCATCTGGGGAACAGGCCACAGACGGATAGCCCTTGCTAAGCTGCAGTTGCCTATGGATCAAGGCGGACTGTGTGTTCCCTCCATTCAGGGTCTAATCCTGGCAAGATTAGACTACTGTAACGCCATATACCTGGGAGCCCCTGAGGCCACCCTGAACTCACTGCAGAAAGTCCAAAACGCCGCCGCCCGTCTACTTACGGGTACAACAGGAAGATCCTCCGCCAGGCCGGCCCTCAAATCTCTCCACTGGCTCCCAGTCAGAGAAAGGGTCGTTTTTAAGGCCCTCTGTCTGGCCCATAAAACCCTCAACAACAACGGCCCCCCACTTCTGAAAGAACTCTTAATCCCATACAAAGCAGAGAGAGATCTCCGGTCTAATGTAGAAAATCTTATTGTAGTCCCTAGAGTCAAAAAAGCCAAGACCGGTGGCCGTCGCTTTTCGGTTCACACGGCCAAACGCTGGAACCATTTACCACGAAAAATCAGGACAGAACCGAACTACCTCCAGTTCAGAAAAATCTTAAAGACTCCTTTTCCCGCAAATATAATTTCATTAGTTGGCTGAAGCCTTGGAGAAGCAGAACAGCGCTGGGATGCTCTTTTGAGTTACTACGCGCTTTACAAAAACCATTAAATAAGAGGCGTACTTCTGGCAGCTCAGTTGCAATGGGTGTCGCGCTGGACTGCAGGCCACGCATTGACTGAAACACACACTATGGCGGGACCAGTCACAACCGCTGATATACAACGCATGCTGCTACTAGGTGCCGTGCCTATACAAGATTGCCCACTCAAGTTAGCAGTAGCACGAACATGCCTGAATCGCATACATGAAATGAGCCACTCAGCCCCTTTCTACTCTCCCATACACCCACTGGTGGGCTTTCCCAGAGGCCGGACTCAATACTGCTTCACAAACATACAATAAATACCACATGCTACATCATGCATATCTGACCCCAGAAATGCTTCAGCGCTATTACCCCAACACACACTTCACCTCTCCTTGAAGCCCGGAGCCCGGGGCTTCCTTCCTCCAATTGTTCTGGGCTTGCCCGGAACTTCACTCCTACTGGACCACAATACATGCCACTCTGCTCAAGATAACAGGGCTCAGCGAGCTCAACACATGGAAGGTCTGCGTGTTGGGCATAGTCAAGGACCGAAAACACCAAAAGTGGAGTTGCGCTTTGCCTCCCTCTGCATCCTCTTAGCGAAGAGGTGCATAGCTATGCACTGGAGAGCGCCGAGAGGGCCATTGATCAAAGTGTGGCGGGGGGAGGGTGGTTAGTAAGTCGGGGGCCTCGGAGGTGGAGTCGCTCAGATTGGATGAGATCCAGGACACCCACAAACACCACATTTCCATGCAATGGGCCACGCTACTTCATACCTTCAAACATGCAGTAGCAGATGAGCCACCCAAGCAGGTCACTACACTCCCGGCAGAGGAGACATGCCGCGAGGGCGCACATCATCTCCCCCCCAGATGGACGCGACCGCAAACCTGCACACGGAAAGCATTCGGTGCTCCCTACGTAGCATAACGCATCACACCCCCTGCGCTACAAAGCCCAGTAATGAAAGCCGTCCTTCTCACCTACTAGCCGTCATTAATGTATCCATGCTCACATACATTGAATCCCAGTTTAAACAGCCCATGTTGAAGAGTTATGTTTCATATTAAAAGAATACACAATAGGTGGTGGTATCCCACACCACCACAGTAGGTCAACACAAGAGCAACAGTACGCCCTACAGGTAACAGCACAAGTTCGCACAGGCGGCATTTGATGATTGTTGTGTTAAGACTCATGTATCAACCCAATGTAACTCCACCCAGGAACATTCAGTCTTGTAGAGCCACACTGAGCACCTGTAATGATACTCTCATGATGCATTGACCTTGTATACTAATAAAATGCGAATAAAAAGATCTTTACAAAAAAAAAATAGCAATGCTTTTGATCATGTTGATCACCAGTTGCTATGGGCCAAACACGAAGCCTGGCGAATCCCAGATGCACTTTTCGTGGCATTCAATAACTATATTCTGATATGTGGGCTACAGTAAAACTGGGAATAGAACTGCAATTCCAAAAAATTAAAAATCGAACAAAGCGTCAAAGAAGGGTTCGTTTTAGCCCTAGCCCTCTTTAATTTGTTTATATATGACCTGGTACCAGATCGAATTCAGTCGTCAGCCATGCCCTAAAACTGGCAAATCAATCCTTAATGCAGACAAAGTTGTCCTTTTAAGCAAAACAGCGATGGGCTACAAAGATTGATTAACATGTTCCATAATCACAGAAGTCTCCTATGGATTGACAAATTTTGAAAAAACAAACATTGTAATATTCGGCAGAAAGGATAAAGCCTGGCACTTGGTTTTTGAATGATTGTCATTAGATTGAATTAAATAAACATAAATACCTCAGATGCTGGCTGGATGGATAAGGGAGGCCACCTAACACATCTAATACCATTAAAGCCAAAATCTGCCTCATTACAATTTGTTTTTAAAACTATATTTAAGGCCTCAAAACAGCCGACTCTGGAACCATTCCTGAAAATAATTGATGAGGAAGTTATCCCGTCCCCGACATGTAGCTCAGAAGCTTCTAAAGGAAAACTAGGTGCTTTTCTAAACAGTGCTCATAGCGCAATCCTCAGGGTCTTGTTTAAGCTGCTACACAATACAAGATTAGGTTGGAATTCAAGCTGGACGGCCAACATCTTGCACAGAAAGCCAGTCTCCTGCAGTATATGCACCCAGTACGAGCTTCTAAAGAAGGATCTCTAAAGAATCTAGCAAACGGCTTGTCATCCCAGAATCCTTGGACAAATGCACTCACAGAAGCATTAGAGTTAAAAAGAACAGCTATTCTGTGGAACTTACACGTGCCTCACCAACAGTTTAAAGCAGCTCTAAATAAAGAGGTTCAGATATCGTCCTTCACGCCAAATTGTCTGAACCTCAAGAGAAGAAAGCACACCGATCTTGTCAACAGTTACGCTCAAAGAGAGATCCAAAAATACCACATTGAACCATTCTCAGAGAACCACAAAATGAAGCTTTGTCAACTACACATGGGATGTGTCTCATCCTTAGCCCTACTGACGCCCTGGTTGACTCAACCCACCATCAACAAGTGCCATTCATGCTGCTTGATTCAGGAGACACTATCACACCATCTCAGCATCTGCCCCTTATTAATTGATGAACGCAGAAGATTTCTAATGTTTGGAAAACAGACTTAAGCAAGAACAAAAATATAAAGGCAATTGTTGGCATGCGACAACACAACTGATTAATATAGTAACATCAAATCAGATGTTAATTAAAAAACATTTATTTATATCACAAAATATATTTTTAATTTTGTTTTTTAAATACGTTATTCGATATGCAGTGTATAAAATTGTAGAAAAATGCTCATCTTGATATGTGATTTGCAAGTATAGTGTGCAGTGTTACAGTGTAACGAAACTGGTGAACATGTAAAGCGTTCTGATATCCGGTATCTTCGGGTTTAGTTTATTTATTTATTTATTTATAACATTTGTAGAGCGCGCTGTTACCAAATGGTGTCCTGACGCTGTAATGATAGCTCCCCTGGCCAAAGCCTCCTGTTTAGTTTGTGACCAGCCAAGTTTTCAGACTTTTACGGAAGGTCATCAGGTCAGTAATCTGTCTAAGAGCCAGAGGTAAAGCATTCCAGGCTGTTGCTGCCCCCAGGACGAAGCTTCTACCTCCCCAGCGCGCTTTCCTAATACGTGGGGTCTTAATCAGCCCCAGGTTGGCTGACCTGAGGTGCCTACCCGGTCTAGTGGAGTGGTGTGGCTCACTGGTAGTGGAGTGGTGTGGCTCACTGGTTAGAGGCGGCAGACCCAGAAGCAGAGAACAGCCCGGGACCAGGGTTCAATTCCCGACGCGGCAGGGTCGTGGGCCAGGGTCAACGGACACGATAATTCTCGCCTCGGTGCCTACTCTAACCAGGGATCACACTCGGCAACTCTGGGCATTAGCTTGCCTCATCCTTCGTGAGGTCTTTACAGCCTGTCCACTCCCCCCATTGGGGCTTCTGAACAAGTCTCTTTCCTCTGGCTCAGTCCCCAGCCTATTTAAAGTTGCAGAGGTCGTGCCTATTTTAAAAAAAACAACGGCAGACCCTCTGGTCATGAGCAACTACCGCCCCATTTCCCTTCTCCCCTACCTTGGCAAGATTCTTGAGTCTTATGTGACCAACTTCCTGAGCTCATTTATTGAGCATTCTCATTATCTTGACCCCCAACAGGCCGGTTTCAGACCCGCCCACTCTACGGAGTCTGTTATCCTGTCTGTCATGGAGGAACTGAGAAGAGGGGCGACTCTAACATCAGCCAGGTTCTGGTGCTCCTGGACCTGTCGGCCGCCTTTGACACGGTCGACCATGATATTCTGGTCGACCGTGTCAGGGAGGCTGGCGTGCGGGGCGCGGCCCTTGACTGGATCCGCTCCTTTTTAAGCAATCACCACCAGGCTGTCCGCCTCTCGCAGTTTACTGTGGATAAGGTCAAACTGACCTGTGGCGTCCCGCAGGGTTCCTCCCTATTCCCTCTTCTTTTTAATTTGTATTTGGTTCCCCTTATTCGTTCTTTGCGAGGCAGCCATGTCACCGCGTTTAACTACGCGGACGACATTCAGCTGGTCTTTAACATCGACACCTCGGCTCAGTCCATTGCCAATTTCCAGTCAACCTTATGTCATATCAATGACTGGATGGGGGCCAACCACCTCAAACTTAACCCCGACAAGACCGAGTTGGTTCTTGTCGGGGGTACTGCCAACCCATGGAAATCCACCTTCTGGCCTGCGAGGTTGGGTCTCCCCCCCAGTCCAGTCGACTCAGCTAAAAGTCTGGGGGTAATTATTAATAAAGATCTTACACTGAAGCCCCAGATTAACGCTGTTGTCTCTTCCAGTTTTTTTCAGCTGCGGAAAGTCCGTAAGATTGCTCGTTTTCTGACCATTGAGGCTCTTACTTTAGTTCTGCTAGCCTTAGTCATCTCAAGGTTGGATTACGCCAACTCTTTGTATGTTGGCATTCCGGCATATTTAATGAAGAGGCTACAGCTTGTCCAGAACCAGGCTGCGCGCCTCATTTATCATCAACCCAGACACCAACACGTTCGCCCTTCGCTAAAATCCCTTCACTGGCTCCCCGTGTCCGAGCGTTGCAAATTCAAACTGGGTTGCACTATTTTTAAGTCTCTTGCCGGAATGGGTCCGTCTTTTATTTCCTCACTAATACACCCCCATGTTCCCTTACGTAACCTCCGTTCTTCTCATCTCGCCTTGCTTAAGGTCCCAGTGTATAAACGCAAGAAGCATGGAGGTTTGAGATTTTCTTTCATTGCCCCTTCCCTTTGGAATTCACTCCCCTTAGGTATTAGACTTGCTTCCTCCTACAATCATTTTAGGTCCCTCCTTAAAACCTATTTGTTCTGTAATGCTTATCACTAACACCTTTGTTGTGTGGATTGTTTTCCCCCTTGTGCTCGAGCGCCAAGAAACCGTTTGGTGTTAGTTGCACTATAGAAACATTTTTTACATTACATTACATTACATTACATTACATTACATACCTCAATAGTGGAAGAGGTGTGGTGCAGCGGCCAGGCCAGCTGACTCTGGAACCCAGGGGGCTCACGGTTCAATCGCCGGCGGCAGGTTAGCCCAGCACCATGTGACTCTTGGCAATAGCTCGATTAATCTTCCTGATGGACCCCAGCGTCTAGACACCCTTAGAGGTAATTTTGTGCGCTTTTCAAATACCAGGTTATTGTATGTTTATGTCGTTTCAAAGCCGACTCGGTAGGAGTAGTTGTGTGTTTTGGGTGAATGAAAAGGTAACAAAAGGGGGTGCACAGCCTTCTCACACCAGATAAGGCACGACAGCTTGTGAGCTATAACCTATGACTGCTTGTACTTAACAATTTCATCCTTCAACTCCCAAAGCATGTATTATGCTCATAAATGATCATCAAGCACATCCTTAAACCTATACAAGGTGGAATAAGGCTTTTGTAGCGTGGAAATACCTGTTGTGTGGCCCTTTTCAATTTTATTGTTACCAGAACCCGCATTATAGCCCACTATTGAAACCAGTTCATTGTTTTGCTTGTCCGCTACAAAAAACACCGGCTGGGTATCCCAAAAACAAGAAGAGAAGGAAAGCAAAGCGTGGTGTCCAAGTTCCCACTCACATTAACATACAGGATCTGGTGTCGTCCACATACCTGAAGGGTGCAGGGAGTACACCAGAATACATTTCTCAACCACAGCACCAGTCTGTAAAACAAGTGACAGTGAGTGCCTCCTCCAAGCTTTTTTTCTTTTCTTTTTTTTTAAAACTTTTATTTATATTTGCTTACTCAAATACATAGCATTAGAAAGTATGCATATTAACGGTATAACAGTGGCGTCTAGTATATGAGTACAGTACATATTCTCCAATGTCCTCCCCCAAACGCCCCCCCTCCCACCCTTACCCTTCCTTTGTGTCCCCTAAAACTCTCCAAAAAAAGAGAAAATCTTATCTTTGTGAGCGGAGTATAGTACTATAGCTTGCTTCTATTAAAGTCTAGCACGTGCTTCTTATCGTCCTGTTGTTCATCCGACAAATGTCCTGATGTAGAGTATTCCACAATAAGCTCTCAACATTGAATCAGGCCCCGTACCTCCCACTGCTATTGTCCCTCCTTACTCCCCGGCTCCCTGCATCTTCCCCCGCACCTCACGCTCTCACGCCTCATTCAGCAGCACACTCGCCTTCCACTCCTATGTTGCATGTATCTTCCTCATCCTGCTGTCCCCTGAGGTAGGACATCAATGGGCCCCAGATATCTTTTGGCCGGGACTTCATCGGTAATTGTTAAGCATACACTTGTAAATATTCCTGCCATGTGGTCATGTCTTGTATCCACCCCTTAAATGTAGGTGCTCTGCCCCTGTTTCATCTGCATGCCACTTGTCTGCGTGATAAGAGTATGACCATAATTAGAAATTTGCGATTTGGTGTGTTGATATCTGCGACTAGGCCCAGAAGGGCTCTGGTGGGAAGAGGTGCAATTTCAGTCCCCAATATCTCAGTTAGCCCCGTAAAGACTTCCCGCCAGTACTCAGCCACCTTAGCGCAGTTCCATGCCAGGTGCAGGAAATCCGCCTGGCATCTATCGTCTGCCCGGAGGCCTAATCTATGTAAGCGCGCTGGCATGTGGTACAGTCTGTGCAAAAATTTGAAATGCAGCAATCGTAACCTGCTACTACCAGATACCAGCTCTGTCTGCTGACATGCCTGTTCCCACTGATCATCAGAAAGCGGTTCAGGCAGGTCTCTATCCCATTCAGACCTGGCTCGTACTTGCGAATTGGGAGGCACAGAGCAGACCTGCGCATACAACACGGAAATGACATGCGCTGGTGCAGCCGTCTGCAGCAACAAATGGAGGGAGGTGAACATCTCCGGCTCCTTCTGGAAGTCCGAAGACCTCACTGCCGGAGCCTAGTGTATAGGAACAGATCCATACACGTGTAGGGGGCTTCCCCAAAGAACTGTTCCTTAGTTCAAAATTCTCTTCCGAGGTACAAGTCCCCCTATGTTGAATACTTTAGCCTAGTTAGTAAATTTTGGCAGATTTTCTCCATCGTAACCTGCAGATACGAGCAGTTATTCAATGGAATTCTAGGGGAGTATAGTCGAGGGATTCCTTCCGCTTTCACTAACCAGTGCCAAGCCTTGACTGTACAATCCACAGTAGTCGGGTCCCTATCTCTCTCTTTATATGGTGCAAATACATATCCCGACGGTGGGACCGGGGCCATATGCCCATCTTCAACCGCCAGATGGGGCATGTGGGGAGGGGGATGGAACCAATACACTGCGAAATGTGCTTGTGCACTGTGGTAATATTGTTCAAAGTCGGGCGCGTCGAAGCCACCATGTCGATATGAGAGCATGAGGGTATCCAGTTTCAAACGTGCTTGCTTCCCTCCCAATATCAATCTTACCAGCTGCGTTTTTAGCGTTGCAAAAAAAGTGAGCTCCTGGGTGATAAGGGATGTTAATGAACAAATATAAAAATTTGGGAACAATTACCATCTAAATTAATGAGATCATCTCTGCCATTGACAGTGGGAGTTTAAGCCAGCTCGTGATGTTATCCGTCACCTTAGTCATGGCCCGCCCATAATTCGTCCTCATTAAGACTTCTTTATCCCTGGAGATGTGAATCCCCAAGTATTTAAACTCCGAGTCTTCCCAGTGCAATGGGTAGTCCAGTGAATGCGGGGGCCTATGTTCAGTCAGTGGGAATACTGCAGATTTCCCCCAGTTCATTTGCACCCCGGCAATTGCGCCAAATTTGGTGACTTCCCTCTATAATGGGTTTAGGTTCTCCTGCGGGTTACGGATGTACAGGGTAATGTCATCCTCATAGAGGGAGACCAAAATTGTCTGGAGGGGTAAATAAGGCCCCTATGATTATGGTGTTGCCGTAGTTTAGCTGCTAGAGGTTTGATCGCTATAGCAAACAGGACAGGAGACAGGGGGCATCCCTGCCTCGTCCCCCTAGTGACAGGAAAGGGGTCCGAACGGGACCAATTAAGGAGGACCCTAGTAAATGGCGCAGTGTAGAGGAGGTTAACCCAGCCTATGAAAGATGCTGGCATCCCATGTATGCCAGTGTACCCACCACATAGTCCCATTCTACTGAATCAAACGCTTTAGTGGCGTCCAAAAAGACGGCCACCGCAGCACAGTGCGGGTCTATGTCCTGTATGATTGCTAAGAGGGTCCGAAGGTTATGGGTTGTAGCACGATCTGGTACAAATCCCGCCTGATCGGGTAGCACCAGTTTTTCTAGGAGGAGGTTTAGCCTAGTAGCCAGTACTTTGGCCAGGATTTTAGTGTCGCTATTTAAGAGTGACAGAATTGTACGAGTCACACTGGTCGGGAGGTTTACCGGGTTTAAACAGTGATAATATGTGGGCCTCTCTCATGGTCTCGGGTAGGGTGCCTTCTTCCAGCGCCTCATAAAATACCGCCTTGAGGATAGGATGTAGGATGGTGACATATGTTTTATAGAAATCTATAGGGATCCCATCAGAGCCAGGGGATTTTCTCGACTTCATACCCATTATAGCCTCAGTGATTTCGTCGACTTCTAGGTCTACAGCTAAGAATTTACATTGCCCATCTCCCAGCCATGCAAGGGCCACGTCCTCAAAGTAGTCCGCAAGTTTCAGTGTGGATTGTCTCTGTGACGTATATGGCTGTCTATAGTACGTAGTAAGGGTGGCCATTTGATCCGGGAGGGATCGGCAAGGTGTACCCTGCGCGTCCTGCAGTTCAGTGACATAGTTGCGGAATCTGGGGGGTCTAACTGCTCCCGCTAAAGATTTGCCTGGCCTGTCCCACTCTTTAAATATCCTGGCCGTGTACTGTTTCCCGCGGAACTTACACTCCCTCTAGGCCACCTCCATATATTCCGTCATCTTCTCCCTCATTCTAGCCTTCAGGGGTCCTATCCCTTCCCGGACCATCATTTCCCTTTCCAGAGCTTTCATGTCGGTCTCCAGAGTGCTCAGGGTCCGTCGCAGGTCCTTCAAGATTCCCCTCCCTTGGAGATGCACCATCCCCGCGCTGTCACCTTAAATGCTTCCCAAACCGTAGTAAGGCTGGCTACGGATCCCGTATTCCTGGGGAAGAAATCCTTTATCTAGAGCGGGATTCCAACTCCTCGTTCTTGTCAGCAATAACTTTTAAAAGTTTGTCCATTTGCAAAATGTGCTGCTTGCTCGCCCCCGCTCCATCCTCCAGATCCGACACCCTCTGCTCTGTTTCCTTTAGCCGCTCTTCGTGGTTATCAAGCTTCGCAACGACTCTGTCGAGCCTGTGGCTCATGGAGTCTATCTTAAGAGTCTATAGAAGTGAGACTTTGCTGCATGCTCACCAGCAGGCTCTTCCATCCGTCCTTCCTTGTCTCAGGAGGGTCGCCGTCTCCTTGGTCCTTGGGGGCAGAACTAGGTGTTTTGCGGGTGTCGAACGCCAATTTTGATTGCCTTGGCTCTGTCTTGCCCATGGCATCAAGGTGTTCACGGCCCAGGCCCGGTTGACGAAAGGGGGCCGTCAGGATACTTGCAGGCAGCCTCAAATCCCACAGGTGCTGGGGCCTCAAATTGCAGACAGCCCGATCCCGTCTGATGAAAGGTGGGTAGCCGCAGTCTACCTATGCTCAGCGCCCACAAGCAGCTCGAAATCGCCAGGGCCCGTCTCGCTCCCTCCGCCACAGACTCAGTCCAGGCCGAGGCTCCAGTGGTCCAGTTCTCACCAAATCACCAGGAACCCTGCTCTTAGATGACAGTTCCGGGCCCCGGGGGTATATGCAATCTTTGTGCGCCTTGATTTGCCCCTCCGAGTGAGGCCTCTGTACACTTCTGGGGCTAGTGTGACCTCTGCTTCCAAAATGGCGGCCGTCCCTATACCCGCAAGGGACTCTCGTAGCAGTGTCTTGGCTCTGCTGTGGCAAACGGGGGGGGGGGGGTTCCAATCCGTAAATGCACGGGTGCAAGAACTGCGGGTAAATTACTTGTAGCAGCGAGGTGCTAATCCGGCCCCCATCCAGCCCTAATAGACCTACTTCGGCCTCAGACGTCTCACAGTATGTCTGGCTGCTAAATGGCAGGTGCTGCTGAATCTGTTCTCCTCCACCGTTATCCGCCCTCAGCATGTCTGGCCTCCCCCCGCATGCGGGCAAATGACGGCTCAGTCTGTTCCCGGCCCCGGCGCTGGAGCGGGGTCTCCGCGTGCCCAGTAACCTCCTGTGCTCACCGTCTCTGTCCCACGGGGCTCAAACTCCTCCACTTTTCTTCCTGGGCAGGGGGCTCTCCGGAAAGCCTCCTGGCCCGTCGTAGTATCTCCCGCCGCGTCACGCTCAGGCCCGAGCAGCAGCGGCCGCGCGTGATCATCGCGGCCGCAGCAGCCCTTAGGCGAGGTCCGCCGCAGCTCACACCAGCGTGTAACTTCCACGAGAACCGGAGCTCCGGTCCCAAACTTGCCCCGCGGCAGCAGACGATCTTCCGGGGTGCAGTGACAGTGTCTTCGGAAATGTTTATATTGGCAGGATGGGGATTATGATGATTTATCGCGCAATAAACAGACCACGCAGTGTGTAAGCGTAAAAGGCCATTTTATTAGACCAGGCTGCGTGATCTGTACATAACAATAAACATCAACAAGTAAATAACATCAAACCCCCACTCACACTCCTCCCTCATTCGTTTCACCCGTTCCACCTCATCACAAACCCCTACAAGCTCCATACCATACCTTATTCCTGCCCATCAATCACTTGTCATCCAGCCCGCTCCTTGCGTCGTTCCAATCATGCCTCTATCTATCGAACTCCCCCCCCCCCCCAAGGGATGGGTGTGCCTGCTCTTGACCCCCCTGTCCCTTCAAAGTACTGCCAACCAGGGAACCCCCTGTAGGGCGGTTCCCTGCCCCACCCCTCCTACCCAGGTCAATTCGCCCGCACCAGCACACCCGCAATCACTCCCTGACACACCAGATATTTTCATTCCATAACTTGCTCACAACATCTCGCATCTCCATCATGTACCAAGCATTGCCCAGCCGCGACAAGTGTACTCCGTCGTTCCTAAAAGCTAAAGGTTCCTCCAGTCGAATCCCTCCATGTGCAATCACTTTAATGTCATTGTCACCACAGTATAGTCTCATTGCCCTGTTGAGCTTCCTTCGTGCCTTTTCGATCGCCCCATGCTTCATTGCCCCTCTCCACACTTTCCTGGGGACCAACTCTGTCCAGGCAATGCAGGTCCCTGCAAGCCTAGATTTCAGCACCTCCAGGTCCCTCTGCATGAGCTGTAAAAGCGCCAAACCTGACAGCTGCACCAGATCATTTTCTCCCAGATGTATTATTAGCAAATCAGGGCATCCCCTCTGCGGGACCATCTTCGCGAGCCAGGGCAGTAGTGCCCCCCATCGCATGCCACCATTGCCCCACCATTGTACCTCGTGCAAGTGTCCTTTCAGTCCCAGGTTACGGCCGTAAACCTGTTGCTCCGCATATTTGGATGCCCAATGCACGAAGGAGTGCCCAACAATCCATGTCACCGTCTTATTTCCCGGTCCACCCACGCAACCTACGAAGAAAAAAGATGTCAGAACAAGAAACAGCAAAACCATGAATCAACCAACACCCTACCTGGGACCATCTCATTTCCTCACATACCTCTCACAACAATGGGACTTCCATCGCCCAATCCGCTTAATCCTGTCCCAAGACCACCCCAACCGGGCCGCAGCTGTCGCAGCCCCAATTCTGAAGGAGTGAGTCCCGAAACCAGACGCATCCAGACCCAATCGCCGCAAAGCCTTGCGCAACACCGCCAACAATTGGCCCGCCGTCAGTCTCGCGCCTGATGCGTGACAAAAAATCTCCCCACGCGCCACACTCGCCGTCCCCAGGAAAGTCCGCCATTCAACCACAGGGCACACCGGCCCGCCCTCATTCAGCCATACCCACTTACCCCTGCCCAACTGATCAGTCTTCGAGCACCGCAACCAAATACCCAGGCGACCTCCATCCTCCCGAATTTCCTCAAACAACCTGCCAGCCATTCCTCTTGCACCCAGCAACTCAGACACTCTGAACGCCCCAAAAAACATCCACACCATACACAAACGGAAAAGGCCAACCTCAACCAGGTCGTAACAACATTCCGGTAACACCCCAACCAGCCGGACCAATAACTCAAAAGTAACTGCTTCCCGCAGCCTACCCCCTCCACTCCTGCATTCCCTGCCCCAACCCCGCAACATCCTGCTCGCGATCACATCTTTAGCCGGATCAAAACACAGAAACAAAACACAGTAAAAAGATATCCCTGCCAATTTACCAGAGATCGTAGCCGCCGTCAAACCCCTGTCAATACAATCCAGCACAAAACGTCTCAGCCCTTGTTCCACCACAGACTCAACCCCATCCAGATTCCAACCCATGAAAGCACTAAATTCAGACCATGCCAAACGATACGTCCTCCTCGTCGTCTCTGCAACAGAACCTTCCACCAGGCCAATCATCCTCACTCCCCCAAGGCTCAGATGCCGGCCGGCAGCTCGGTCTTGCATGTATCCGCTTCCGGTGCCAGGTGCCGGAACCGCTGCCACTGCGAACGAGACAAAGCATCCGCAATGTCATTATTCGCCCCAGGGAAATGGTTTGCCCGAAACACCACATTCAGCCGCAGACAAGCCAACATGAACCTCCGCAACAGCCGCAGCACTCTCAGGTCCCTCGCCCTCTGATGATTCACCAGCTCCACCACCGTCATGTTGTCCACATGGAAAAGCACTGACCTGTTCCGAAATTCCCCGCCCCACACCTCCAGGGCCACCAGCAGAGGGAAAAATTCCAAGAACGCAATGCTCCTCCCCTGTTTGAGCCAGTGAGCCGGCCAGCTCTCCGCACACCACCTTCCGTCCCAGAAAACACCAAACCCCGCTGACCCAGCTGCATCAGAGAAAATTTGGCATTGCCAGACCGCCCTTTCCTCATCAAATTCCAGGGGCACACCATTGAAATCCTTCAGGAATGCAATCCAGGTCCTCAAATCAGCCCGCACCCCCATGGAAACCCTGACTCTGTGATGTGGGAGTACCGCCCCCGACATGGCCATGCCGAGCCGCCTACAGAACGTCCGCCCTGCTCTCACCACTCTACATGCAAAGTTAAGGAAACCAAGGATTTTCTGAACCGCTCTCAAAGGGATCCGCTTTTCTTCAATTGCCCATTCCAAACAAGCCAGAATTTCCGCCACTTTGGCCGCAGGAAGGCGCGCTAGCCACTGTACTGAGTCCAGCTCGAGCCCCAGGAATGTCAAGCAACAGCTGGGACCAGCCGTCTTCTCCGGTGCCAGAGGCACACCGAAATGAAGGGCCAGTTCTTGGAATCGCGACAGGGCCCTGCCGCAATCCCCGGAATCCGCCCTCCCCAGGAAGAGGAAATCATCCAAGTAGTGGGTGACCTCACGGCACCCACTGACTCGCACCATGACCCACTGCAGGAAGGTACTAAATAGCTCAAACAGAGCGCAGGAGATGGCGCACCCCATGGGCAAAACCTTGCCCACGTAGATGGCCCCCCCGAACTGCATGCCCAAGAGCGAGAAATCCGCCGGATGAATGGGCAGTAATCGGAAAGCTGACTTGATGTCACATTTCGCCAATTCAGCCCCCGCCCCACACACCCTCACCAGCCGGATCGCATCGTCCACTGACGCATAGAGCACCCAGGAATGTTCCTCTGCAATAAAATCGTTCACTGACTGGCCCTCCGGCCACGACAGATGGTGTATCATCGTAAACTCCCCTTCCTCCTTCTTCGGCACTACACCCAACGGAGAGATGATCAGATCGTCCAAAGGCCAGTCAGTAAATGGGCCAGCCACCCTTCCTTCCTCAACCTCTTTCCTCAACTTAGCGGCCACCACACCAGGCAATTCCTTAGCAGATCGCAAGTTGTCGGCACATCGGCGCTCCCTGGGGCCCTGATAGCCCACTCTAAAACCCTCTGTGAAACCCCAGAAAAGCCGCGCCGCCGCCTCCTGATCTGGGTAGCACGAGAGCCACGGGGCCATCGCCTCCACCCAAACCGGTGTAGGCGCCCTTCTGTCTAGGGTGGCCCCGCCCTCGGGCGTTCCTCCACTGTTCTGACGGCGTGGCAAGTGTGAGGCACTGAGTGAGTGCATGTTTCCCTCCGCACTTCGAGCACTCATGTTTGAACTTACAGGGGTACAGGGAACAGTACCCCCTATTGTAGCTCCAACAGGCCCCTGTGGAATATCCCCCTGGCTTAGTCTGTTGATCCGATACGATGGTGCTGGGCACTGCGCCTCCTCCCGCCCCGCTTTGGGCAGGACGCGGCGGAAAGGACCGATACACTACCGGCAAGCCGCTAGCTGTGTGTGTGGATGCAGTGGAGTGCGTGGACGCCATCCACTGCACCCAGAGCTCCTGATCCACCTCCCCCCAGCTTTTCTCCGGATTCGCACTGACCCTGGTCCTAAACTCCTCGTCATAACTCAGCCATGCAAATCCCCCAAACTGCATCTGAGCCTTGCGAATGATGTCCATGTACTTGAACAACGCAATTGCCCTGTCCAAATACTTTTCACAGTAGATACTGGCATAAATCAAAAACGCTGATGTCCAGTTCTCCATTGTCACTGGCACCCTGGGGCGCCTAGTCAGCTCCCACTCTTCCTCTTTCGAACCCTCCTTAGCTTGCACCTCCCTATGCAGTAACTTAAACACATCCACGAATTCGTGCCTCCAAATCCGAGCCCTGACTTTCTCCGAGAGATGTGAGCCCAATGGCATCGCCAACCTCATGTACGGCAGTTTCTTCGGGACCTTCACCCCTTTCTCCTCCTTACCATCCCCTTTGTCCGTCTGCACCCCCGTAGTCACCGACTTACCGTCCACCTTCTCACCATCCTCAAGTGGCCTGCCCGATGGCTTCTCCGGCTCCCGGACTGACCCGTCTCCCACTCCCACTGACCTGCAAGTCCTCTTACGCCCCCCCAATCCCCCCTGGAACCGTCCTCCCAGGCTGCCCACCAGGAACCCTCACCTGTGAGTGCCGAGGTCCGTTTCCCTGGGCCGTCCTCTGGGCGCCGCCACCTGGACCGCCGCCGTCCCAGCTTTGGTCTTTGTCACCGCCAGGGCCTGCAAAACACCAATGTCGCCGTTGTCCGCAGCGCCCCCTAAGCCCTCTGTGTCATCCCGCACCTCCCCTTCCTCCAGCTCCTCACTCTCATCACTATAATTCAACTCAAGCACCGGTTCCAGATCCACCCGCGCACTCACCACCTCTCTCACTGCCCTCTTCACACCCTTCTGCACACCCCCAGGGGCACGCTTCCCAGACTCCACACGTGCCACAGCAGCCCGAGCCCTCGGAGGAGGGACAGCCGCCGCAGACTGCCCTGCTGCTTCTGTCCTGCGTCTTGGAGCCGTCTTGCGCCCCGCCAGGCCCCCCCGGCCTCTGCCGACAGCCGCCGGCTTGGATCCCCTCCCGCCCCTCAGGTTGCTCCAACCTGAGCGGGCCCCAGCACCATCGGGCCTCAAAGCCGTCCTGGCCGTCCCTACACCTGACATCACCCTCTGGGGGGGGGTCCCCCACGGCCTTCCTGGCCTTGACTCGCCTCTGCTCCTCCTCTCGCTCCGCCTCCCGTTCCTCCTCGGAGGTCGGGGTAGGGGGCCCCTCTATCTCATGGCTCCACACTGCCCCCACTCTCGCCCCGTCCTGCGCTGCCCATCTGGCCTCTCGAATCTGCACAAGGATCCGCTCCTGCCTGGCCCTGTCCTCCCAGGACGAGGAACCCCATATCTGAGGGGGCGGGGGCGGGCAGTAGCCAAAAAAACTCAGCCCCCGGGGGAAAAAAGCCCACCTGGCCAGGCCCTGGGCCCCCCCCCCCCACCACCCAGGGGAACAGGGGCAGCAGGCCCACCCGGGCCCGCTGGGTCCCCGGCCGGCTCCCGCCCCACCAGGGCAGGTGTGGGTGCCCTGGAGCTTGTAGACAGGTCGATGGGGGCATCATCCCATTACCCTGCCTCTATGGACACCGCCCCCCCTCACAGGCCCTCCCCACTGGGAGATCCTCCGGCTGCCTCCCTTCCCCGGTGGCCCCAGACACCCCACCGGCTCCCTCAGACAGAAAAGGGGACAAGGCACCCTGCCCCGCCCCACCCTCCTCGGCATCCGGTGCAATCACCTGCTGTAGCAAAAGGCCAGAGGGGGCCGCGCCCCCTACAGCAGCCCCAGAGGCCCCTGACACGAAGTCGAGCGGGGGGAAGGCTCGCGGGGGCAGGCTCTTGCGCTTCCCGCCCCTCGCCGAGTCCCTGGGCGCTCCGCCTCTCCTCCGCTCCACCGCATGCCCCCGAGTGCCCGGCTCGTCGTCCTGGCACGCTAAGACAGCAGCCATGACCCCCGCAGAGGCCGCGCGCGTGCCCCTCGTGGCCCCCACCCACGCCTGTCCCAGCACACCTGGTTGGAGAAGATCTTCCCGACCGGCCCTAGCCAGCAGCAGCAAGGCCGCCCGGACCTCCTCGGCCGAGATGCCCGACATCGTGCTGAAACTCACGCTTCCGGCGTGAAACTATGAACCGGCTGCCGTGAATCAGCCCTCGCCGCTTCCCAGCAGAAACCTAACTTAATCAAAAATACACCTATCGCTATCTCTGCACTAACCTCCTTTCTTTCTACCCTCCCGATGGTGCCAGGTGCAGGAAGAGGAAGTTCCCTTCCGTCCCTGCGCCTATATACCCACCCCCTAACTCCTCCCCTTCCCCTGCCTGTCCTATCCTGCGCGAAAGACCCCGGGGGAAGACTAGTCTGCGACTGTGCTTCCCCCGGGGCCCGGCAGGCACCCGGCTCGGCAGGAGCTCTACACCAGAGCGGCCATCGCTGTCTGGCGCCTGCCTCCTCCAAGCTTTGAAGGCGCTGCTGAGTTTGCATGTTTCAACTCAGACCGCTTCATTCTTTGGCTTCGCCCAGTCAGGCTTGAAAGCGAAGCTGGAACAACTGTACAAAGAAGCTCAAAAAGAAGTTGACACCCTTGGGGGTAAGCCAATAGGTTTCCGAGAAAAATGCTGGGCGGGTGCGCTGGAAAATGTGTTCAGTATTAACATTATAGTTTGAAATATATATTCGAACCTTTCATTTAAGACACTAATTTCACAAGGAATCACTTTATTTGACCATTGTGATAAACGTACGCATTTCTACTACAATCTTTTGTAGAAGGATCATCTAGCGTAAAATGAATTAAACATCCGTTATAATTGCAAAACAAAGAGAAATTCAGCACCCATGCTCTTTCTAGATAAACACAAGCAGGGACTACAGGACAGGACAGTAAGATGCCGAGTAGAAATAGAACAAGTATCACAGGAGTAGAGAGGATGTCGTGCAGCAGCCAGACCTGCTGACTTGAGAACTAGGGATCCTGGTTTGAATCTCGGTTGAGCAACATCCTGTGATTCTGGGCGAATCACTTAATTTCTCCTGCAGATATGTTGTGATATGTAAATCTGCTGCACTATGAAAAAGAATTAAGGCAAAACTTTATTCAAAAAGAAGTTCCACCAACGTGGATTTTACCAGTATTTCGGCGACAGGAAACAGTTAAGAGAAGCAGACGAGGAACAAGCATTACTAAATGCAGAAAAATATACTACAGTCAATAGAAATGAAGTAAAAGTGAGTGGCAAGCATAGGAACCAATGAAAACACAGGAAAGAGAGGAGACGGGGCAGAAGTCCCTTTTAAGTTGATATTAAAAACATAGATTTCACAAGCACATCACACGCGCTGTGCAGGCAAAACCTACAAGGGATTCATGCTGAATAAAGAGTCCTCTTCTAATACTTGTGTTTGGCAGGAAAAGTTGGTACACTTGGGTGTCGCTACTGAAGTCATGCAGAACAGGCTTGCTTTCATATAGAGGGAATGGAGTTCTTAATGTCCTAGACAATGAGAACTTAGTTACAACAGAAAGCAAATCTCATGGACAAGCCTTCCTTATTTTCCAATTTATTCTTAAAACTTAGTAGATTACTTCTATAAATACGCATATCCTTCCTCAAGCTCTAAACACTCAAATGTCTGCATTCCTAAACATTCACTGCACATTCAAGTGCATATGTTGCAGCTGATTTCAGCCTTCAACCCAGTAAGGCACATTTATATTATTTTGTATTCTTTGAGATTCTCTATTCTTCTCCTGGGCTGCTTAATAACCCCACATCCAGATTTCTAGAAGCCAGCACTCTCATTTGCGCCAGTAAATAGTGAAATACACACTTGTCTCTTCAGTCTAACACAGTTTACATTCTCCATAAAGCATCACCTACACAACAATTCCTGTTTTTTCTCTTCTACCCATGGCTTTACTTTTATCACCCAGATCACTGGCACCCCCATGTCTGAAAGATTCTTAAGCATTCATACCTTGAATGCCAGATATTAATATGACTAATCTCTTCTGATATGTAATTATAGAAATGACCAGTTACTGTACTTCATTCTTCACAGTAGCAGTCACACTTTGTTGGACACATATTAATTCATTAATCAATTTATGCTGCAGTGTGTAAAATGGCTGCTAGACCCGAGAAAGTCATGTAGTTAGAAATTACCATAAAAAGAATACTTTCTGGTTACTCAGATAAACTACCACAAAACTAGGCTGGCACTAAGAGAACTATCACTAGAACACTTTACGGGTTCTAAGGTGCCATATAATAAAAGCACCACATGAAACATCATCTATCCACCACATTTGATCTAACTAGTGTGCTTACATTTCCATGTAGAACCTATCCAAGGTCAGGTCCAGACTGGGAACCCAAAGCAGCCCTTGCAATTTTCTTGGACCAGCCCCTGATGATGCACTGCCTGGCCACCTAAGAGTTTAAACGCTTGCTTGCTACTTTTGTTACAAGGGGCTGTTATTGCAGCACTGTTACAAAACCGGCCCCCAGTAGAAAAATAGGCCCTCACACTGCAAAACCGGCCCCCACCCTTTCAGCCTCCCGGGGAAACGCCTGATGCCCGCTATGGCCAGTCCGACAATGGCGGCATACATACTTTACACATTACCTCTAAGTTAACCCTGGCTGCTTTTGTGTCAAACTACCAGAGAGTTAAGCACAGATTAATTTAGTGACTTTTGTAGTTCATCCTAACAATCATCCTGAGAAGGATTGTGGTTGTTGCCAGAGTTACCCTATTTCTTACTGTTTCTAATATGACATGGTGTCAATATGAAAAACAATTGCAGATGCTACAATGAGCAGGACCACTTATATAAGAACCTCACAATTACGTGAATCTCAAATTGTATAGAAAAAGACAAATATGTTTTAAAAAGTGTTTGAAGATTTATAGTACTTTGGTTACAATTATTTGTAAAGTTCTCAAATAATTGTTTTCTAAATACACTACGCCCAATGTTTTAAATTATGTGTATATAAGTACAAACTGAACTCTATCAAGGAAGTAGATGGGGCACACGGCAGTGTATCACGCACAGCATCAATAAGCAAAAATATTTTCATGCATAAACACTTGAAACAGAAGCAGTAAATGGATTTCTAGCCTTTCAAATTAAATAGCATGCAATTCATGAGGTCTCGCCTCTCAATGCGCATTGAGCAGAGCGAGACTATAGCGACTTAAACAGAATTTACCCAACTGGGCGATTTGGTGCTGTGCCCGTGCGCTTTTAGGTCAATGCGCAAGCCATGTCTCGCATAAAATAATAGAATTTCGCCCTATTTTTTGCTTTCTTGCGAGTGTGTTACTGAAGCACTGTCCGCCCGATTCACGCAACCACGTGCGCACCAAAATGCTACTTGGTGCACAGATGGCGCGGTTCTCATTTCCCTTTCATAGAGTGCCCTTTCACGCTCCTAAAACGGCATAGTGTATTACATGGGAGTATAACTACTGCCAGAGCAGGGATTTGGGTGCTGTAGGACAGGATGCTTTAAAAAACAGATGCACGCATAAGAACCTGTGAATTTGTGCATATTTTGATATTTTAGCAAGGCACATTCCAAGCACGTGGAACGTAGTATTTGTTCCTATCGAGTGCGGGAGTAAATCTGTATTCGCTGGTGGGGGAGAGCAGGGGGGTGCAGTAACATGTAAACGTCACTTTTATAACATCCAGTGTTTACTATTGACGACCGGCGCTCTAACCGGAACTGCATCCGAGAGTGCAGAGTATCAAGAATAAAAATGTATTAAATTATTAAGGTGCACAAGTCTCATGAGTAACAGCCGCTGCTTTTAAAAGAGTTGTAATATCGGCTTCCCTCTACACTAAACTGTGATTCTGGGCAAGTCACTTCCTACCCATGCACCCTTATCTTGCAAAAGCAGTACCGTTCAACAGACCCGAGTCAGACAGGTTATTCCCGAGTTTCAAAGCAAACAATGGCTTTATTTATGCTCTCTCCCGCCTAAAATTAACTGTTTTAATAGGAGTCAGTGGGGAAGTATATACCCCTATTTTTATCGGCGCAACTCTTACATCATCTGGAAGGTTCCAGAGGGCTGCCTTTTTTGCTTCTACAGCCCCTCACCCTCACACCCCCCCTCACCCTCACACCATCTCACCCTCACTCACCCTCACACCATCTCACCCTCACTCACCCTCACACCCTCACTCACTCTCACACCCTCACCCCATCACCCTCACACCCTCACACCTCCTCACCCTCACACCTCCTCACCCTCATCCCCCTCACACACCCTCACCCACCTTCACACACCCTCACTCATCCTCACCCCCTCCTCCTCACACACCCTCACTCACCCTCACACCCCCTCACAACCCTCTCACCCTCACTCAGCCTCACACCCTCACCCTCACACACCCTCACCCTCACACACCCTCACACACCCTCACCCTCGCACCCTCTCACCATCACCCCCCCCTCACCCTCACACACCCATACCCTCATCCCCTCACCCTCACACACCCTCAGTCACCCTCACCCTCACACCCCCTAACCCTCACCCCCTCACACACCCTCACTCACCCTAACACACCCTCTCACACCTTCACTCACCCTCACACACCCTCACCCTCACACACCCTCACCCTCACACCCTCTCACTCCCCCTCACCCTCACACCCTCACTCTCCCTCACACCCCCTCACCACTCAGTGCTACAACACATATTGTGTTACAATAGGTGTCACATTTGCAAAAGATAAAACTATTGGCATTGTAAATAACAAAGCTATTAATTTCGCTATTTTCAAAACAAGCACATAAATAAAAAATGTGTCCTTTACAATACCAATAGCTCAAACTTTCCTAATGCGAGACCTATTGCATTGCTGTGCTTCTCTCCCCTGCTGCACTCTCCAGCTCTCTAGAGATGTGGCCTAACGACCAGAGCTGCCATCTAAGTCACGTAAATACAAAACATGTTGCAATCCAAATGCTATAGGTGTCACATTCGCGAAAATTATAACTATTGGCGTTGTAAATGACAAAGCTATCAATTTAGCTATTTTAAAAACCAACAAATAAATAAAATATTTGTCATTTACAAGACCAATAGCTCCAACTTTTCTAATGCGAGACCTATTGCATTTCCAATGCTTGTTTTTAATGATGTTTCTGAAACTCATGCGAGGGAGAAGAATACCCAGGCTGGGGGCTGGTTGCCTCTTTCAGGTAACCCTAGCTATACTAAATCCACACTCCAATAATAAAAGTAAGGCCTCGATACAAAAAGGAGACAACACAACAATAAAGAGAAGCATGGGCAGGGCTCAAATAAAGCTAAATACAAGGGGAAACTCCTAAAAATGCACAGTAGGAGAGGAGCATTAAATCAGACAAAAGGCACTAGGACCCCTTAAAAAGACCAAATGGTGGTGGTGGTGGTGGTGGTGCCCTAAAACGTTCACAAACTAGAAGGTAGGAGGGAACCTGGCTGCGAAAATGTTTTTAAAATGCCATTTCTCCTTTGCTCCATCACTCATCTGGACCATTCTCACCCAAGTAGCATAAACCCATGATAATCACAGTATCTTGATTTGGCCCTGTTCTGACTTTTAGGAGTAGGTGGGCAAGGCGAGGTACAGATTGACCCCTTGCATTAAGTCTTTACAGCTATTACTGGTTGGTTTAGAGCCATCTCTCTGCATATTACTGCATGTACGCCCATCTAACCTCGGGAGCTCCAAACAAAGAACTATGTACAATGTTCTGAAACAATGTCCTACCTTATGTAAAGCGCTCTGATACCTCCGGTTCTAGCCAGCGCTATATAAAACCTTTCAAATAAATTAATTAGCATGACTCTATATAAAACTGCTGTTAATGGCAAATTGTGCATGACATCATGTTGCTGCACCTCCCTATCGCTGTGAGGATTATAATACGTTGTTTTGTTCATAGCATTTCCTGTCAGCCATACGTCTGCAGCCTCTAAATGCTGTAAATAGCAGACAGATGGGCCTCGAAAGATGGAAAACTGAGAGGTTTCCTGAGATTTAAACGTGTGACCTGCCTGTCCTGCAAGGGGAGCTCTGCTCACCTTTTAGTCTCCATTTCTCTTGATTTTTGTTCATGTTCCTTCTCCTCCCTCTAGCCACTTCCTCCCGCCTCACAATCTTACAGGGCAGAACATTAATTAAGCATACAGCAGGCTAGTACTGTAAAATAGCTCTCAGTTCGAGGGTCTGGCCTTCATTTTCAGTTTAAAAAAGATCTTACTGAACTTTATAAACATGTAAACAAGTAAATGCTTGGTGTTTAGTTTTTTAATCTTAAAGGGCAGGATGTCACATGGCATGGCATCAAGTCGACTGTGAACTTGAGCTAGGGCTCTCACTGTTTCTGGTGGTCATTAACGGAGTCTCTCACTTGCTGGTGCCACTCTCCAGCTAGTGAACCAGGTTTGACTCTGCCAGTTTCAACAGGATGCCAAATACTGAGTGCAGGCTTGCTCACGGGAACAACTCACGACCTTGAATAAGCCAGTGGGTGGATGAATAGATGTACGAGTGCAAATATGGGTAGCAATGCTTGATGACTTATTGAATGCCTAAACTCATCAAGGACTGAAGAGGCACTTTCAGTTAAAAGTCAGACGTACTGGCATTTTCAGTGCTTATAATATAAGTGTCACAAGCCAGGACGGTGTCTTATGGTGTGCTGTTGTGCATGTGTCATTTTAAGCTAATATTATCTGTGTGCTTTGTCAGTGCTGTTGAACTGGCCATGCTTTGGCCACTCCGTGGCTTTTGTGTTATGTTGTCTTCATGGTGGTGAGGGGTTTCTGTTTGGCATGTGCTATTTAAACTGTTGGCTGTTGTAGGTGAGGCTGAAATACCATAGTCTGGATTCCTGATTGGCTGCATAGTCCTAGTGGAAGTCTGATGAGAGCCCATTTGTGGTCATCAGTGGTGTATTGGGTGCAACAATGAGGTTTATGGTTGTCCATGCCTTGCAATGTCTCTAAAATATGAGCATAAATTGCTACAAATGCCCACTATACTAGGTATTACATCTTCAAGAATGCACAAGGCAGTTTCAAATTATCGTTGTTGGAAGCTTTTATTCGATATGCAAGATATCTTGAAAGCATACATACACAAGAAACATGTTTGTAAAACAATGTAATGTACGTCAGACATTTAAATGTTAAACGGATAAAAAATAGAAATATTCCATGATAAATTAGCTAAAAAATGAATTAAACTGAAACTGAAAGTCTCTTGCAACGAATCAGCCATGCATGTTTTAAAAACTTGGAGACACCACAAACTATTAGAGAGGTAGAATCGGTCATTAAGATCCGTAGTGCGACCAGATGCCTACGTGTTCCCAGGCATTTAAAAAGGGGTTTGAGCCAATATCTCCTGGGTTTAATGTAATCTGGGCACTCAAAGAGTATATGTGCTACAGATTCTGGCCTAGATGGGCAGAGAGCACAAAAAGATGTTCGGTGTGCTCCCTTCCATTTTGCTACAAAGGTCCCAATCGGAAGGGTACCAACCCTAAATTTATAGTACAGGGACCTGTCAGCTGGCAGGGAGATTAAGTCCAAAAAGGGTTCAAAAACAGCCACATCCTTTAGTTCCAAAAAAGATGTGGTCAGATTGCAATGGTGATGGTTCCTGACAAGATTGCCAGAAACCCACTCAAATTATCATTTTACCTTGTCCCTCAAAAAAATATTTTTTGTTTGGCTAAACGCTCTTTGCTTTGCCTGGGAAGTGCACACTTCGTGTTTATTTTCATAAAGTGACGTTTCCATTACACGAAAAGGGACATTTTGTTCCTTTTCAAAACCGGCGATGCTGCCTCACTTCACACCTTCTGCACGGTTTCTAACCAACCCCTGCCTTAATGCACAACAAGCAATGGCGTTTTCAGCTCACGTTTCCTGTGAAGTTGCCATCTTTATGCCACAAAAATACAAATTAAATTTGGTTGACCTCGTTTTTGGGTACTCGTCGAGCAGTTCTGTTCCACTGGACACTAGACGACTCTGTTGGTTGGAGAGAAGACTGGAATCGAAATAAGATTGTGTGCCTGATAACACCATAACATTTGAGGCGTGTGCAAGCTTTACAAGTGAACGCAGCGAATTTCCTACGCGCCCTAGAAGAAAGGCAGGTTGGTGAATGCAGTTTTAAATTCTGTGACGCACAATTTTTTTCATTTCATGATACAACTTGAACTCAGTGTACAACTTTTACACTGAGTTCAAGCTGTATCATGAAATGAAAAACATTGTGTGTCAGTATTTACAAATAGCCGCATGCCGAATATTTCATTGGCTGCAGACAGGGGAGATTAAACTACGGGGTGCGGATCTCTTTCCTGGCTGGTCTGTCCTGCTGTCTCCCTCTCTGGCCTCTGAATGCCTTCCTCGACCTCGCTTCAGTCACGCACACTTCACAATGCGCATGAGCATCACTGCTGGGGGCCTCAGGGGGAGCAGAGCGCGAGCGGTCTCCCCCTGGGGTCATTCGCCCAGTGGACCAGCCTGAGGGCAACGTTAGGCGGGGAGGTAGGCGCGCGCTGTTGAATGTTCACAGTGCGCGCTGTAGGAGGTTACGAGGCAGCAGCTGGGAGGCGGGTGGTGTCAAATTTTGTAAGTCCCACCCTCCCATCCCCTAAAAAAAGGGGGGTAAGTCTGGAGCGGATTTAAGGAAAAAGAAAGGTGAAAAGAATAAAGGTAACCAATGAAGAGTAATGAAACACAAGGTTTTGAAAGATTGTGAGAACATAATATTGGATGGTTTTGGTCTGAAAATGCTAATATTTTATACCCAAGAAGAAGAAAATGGTTTTGGCATATTTTACTAAATTGTGGATCTTATAAAACAATTGCCTGAATTTTGGAGTTACCTGATCTAAAATAAAGGTGGCCTTTTCTGCTATTCAAGAAACATGTGTCCGAGTCTTGTCATTTTGGGCAAAGACCCTACCCTAAAAAAAACAGCGGCACCGCGGAGGCGATGACAAATGCGCGCTGCGCGCGTCTTAAACAAAACATCATCATTGATGATGTTTTGTTGTTGAAGATCATGGTCAGGTTACAGGAGGTGAGGTCATGTGGTGACGTAGTGTGTAATACATTAATGAGTACGGCCGGGCGGCGCCGCGGCGGCCTGGCTGCCGCCTGATCAAAATGAAATAATTTATTTGAAATTGGCACGGCACAGCAGCCCACATCAGGCCTCTCAGACAGCCAGGCGGCCTGATTGGGCTTAATGTACTGCTGTAAGCACCGTGTTCTGTTGTTGGGGCCGATTTGGACAGACCATGACTCACAGTCGGTCCAAATCGGCCCCAACAACAGACCCGGCCCCTTGTCACAAAACAGGCCCCCACCCCATCCAGCCTACCGGGGGATTTCCCGGTGCCCTGAATGACCAGTCCGGCCCTGCCCAAGGCTCTCTCCCACGAGCGTATGTCAACTTGTCACGCTCAATTTTCAAACCAGGATCTGCCCTCCCATAGCTATCTTCAAGTCTGGCATGTACTCACTTTTCACTTGCTTTATTTTGTCCAGCAGGTAGGTGAACGGTAGGCAAAACTTCTGTAAACTTAGCTGTGTTCCAGCAGAATTAGCCTTGGGTTTCCAATGGTTTATATTATCAAACCTAAAAGAAAGCAACATGTTATACTACTCAGACTCCAGAAGTAATGGACAATGACCTTATCTATGAGGTCAATGAGAGGCACAAGTGGTATCTATAGGAGACAGTGAAAAAGAGAGACTTTATAGTGAGCTGAGAAGCAACCAGAGACGTGCCAGATGTAAACCTGGCCTAATGTTAGACTGGACGAAAGAAAAATATGTAGTAAACGAGCTAGGATTTGCTATATTTCTTTTTAAACACTACTGGGAAGGGGCCCAGAGTATATTAGGGTACTTGGAAAAAGGGATCAGTGTAACTGCTCTGAATTCTCTTCTGACTGCCAGGCTCACCCAACATATGTTTTTTGCCCTTTGTGGTCAGTAGACCAAGGAGTTCTTCTGTTTGGGTCAGGTGGAAAAATGGGGGCAATAGTTTTTTTTAAAAACTTTTATTTTCAAGTTTTTATCAAGGTACATACATAAAAGGTACATCAAGAGTTCACACAGCATTCCGACTTTCATGATAGATACGTAAAGCACATGACTCGATAATACATTGGTTAGGCGAAATCAAACATAGATACAGTTCGGTACGATATCTCCAACATTGCATTTTTTAGTAGGCATAAACGTAGGCAGTTGGCAGTCCCATGCACACAGCATGACAATATCCATCAAAAGGCAGCAGTGTCTCTAGACCATTAACAGCATACAAATGCACAGGATACAAAACACTACTTCTGGGTGATGACAATTCTACGGTGTGTGCAGAAGACCGTCTTCAAGTATAGCAATGAAACATTATGAGAGTATCCCCACTGTCATCTAGTACAGTGTCCAGGACAATGTAGGTCCTCACATCTGTTATCTGAAATCAGGCTTTAGCAAGTAATGCATGGGGAGTGGGGGTGGGGGGGAAATGGGGGCACATTTAGTCCTCAGTAACAGAGTATGACTGCGCTTGCAAGTAGCATTTCAACGGGGCCCAAATGTCTGTCGGACGGGAAGCCACAGGCATAAGCTAAGCATATGTTAATATCGGCTCTTGACAGTATGTAAGGTCATGTAGCCACTCTTTGAATTTTGGCGCCCGCCCTCTGCCCCATCTACAAGCTACTCTTCTTTTGGCCATAAGAAGCGCCAGCGCCACAAATGTACGATAATTTGCTGGAATGGGTTCAACATAACCTAATAAAGCAAACACTGGGGAGGGTTCTAGGTCAGTATGAATCATTTGAGATAGTGCCTCGAAAACATGCAACCAATATGCACTCACTACATTACAGTTCCACGCTAAGTGCAAGAAGTTGGCACCCGGGGCATGACATCTAGCACAAGCATCCGATTCCCGTAACTGGTACCGATGGAGGCGCGTATGCGTGTAGTATAGCCTATGAAGGAATTTGTAATGAATGATCCTAAACCTACTACTCGAAGAAATGCGTTCGGTCTGTTGTGTACAAAAGTCCCATTGTCTGTCCGTCAGTACCACACCCAACTCCAGATCCCATTTGGTTCTAGCTACAGGATTAGGTAACTCCCTCAGGGCTTGTGTCGTTCTATAAATTGTCAAAACAAGTTTTTTGGGTGTTGCACCTTTGAGTATACGTGTAATGGCGCATGCGCAGGGGGCTCGGCTGGAAAGTCGGGTGTAATTGACCTGAGGCCTTGGCGCAACCTAAGATAAAGAAAGGTGTCAAGAGGTGTTCGTGGTACGTCTTGAAACAAATGGTCAATCGTGCGAAAAGGCCTTTCGGGATATAAATCTCCCCATGTTTTGACGTGTGTGCGCTCAGCTAGTCTATGGAATACGGTTTCTTGCAAGAGAGGCATTTCAGGGTGATATGTCAGCAGCAAGAGTGGTGAATACAGCAAAGGTGCATTCAAGCTTTTACCTTTCCGGGTCCAGGCATAGACCGTGCTCGTCACAGTTGTCGGAGTCTTGTCCCTGCCAGGAGTTGGGTCATGTATCGCTCCGTCAATCGGAACTGGATGGGCCAGCCAGTGTTCCGCCGCTACCTGAGGCATGTATCTAGGCGGGTACATCCAATAAAAAGCGTACTGTGCCTGAGCACTATAATAATACAACTCAAAGTCAGGGAGTCCAAAGCCTCCCTTTATGTATGGTCTGATGAGTATATCCCACTTCAGTCTCGGCGTTTTACCGCCCCACTCAAAACGAGACAATTCTGATCGCAAGTGCTGGAAGAAATACCTTCCAGGATAGAAAGGAATATTCAAAAACAAGTAGAGTAATTGTGGCAACACCACCATCTTAATTAAGGAGGCTCTACCAGCCATAGAGAGTGGTAGAGTAATCCATCGCGTAATGGCCTCAGATATACGAACCATAGTCGTCCCATAGTTAAGCCGCATTAGTGCATCCCTGTCTTTAGATATATGAATCTCTAAGTATTTAAAGTCATCTCCACACCAAGGCATGGGATAATCCATGGCAAAAGGAGATGTGGCAGCTGTGAGGGAAAACAAACAGGATTTACTCCAATTTATCTGGACTCCTGAAAGTCCACCAAACCGTACAAACTCTCTGAGTATGGTATTCAAATTATGACGGGGGTCGCGAATATAAAGCGTTATATCATCCGCGTAAAGGGATACAAGATATCTGCCTCATATTGCACTGTAAACCCAGCTCCTTATGATGTTGCCACAATTTAGCTGCCAATGGCTCAACCGCTATTGCAAACAATAGGGGCGACAGCGGGCAGCCCTGGCGCATACCTCTCGTGATGGGTATTTCTTGTGACACCTTCCCATTAATGAGTACTTTGGCCGTAGGCGAGGCATAAAGCAACTTAATCCAGGATAAAAAAATAGGAGGAAATCCCATACGTCTCAAGATAGCAAAGACATAATCCCACTCTAGCGAGTCGAATGCTTTTGTAGCATCCAGAAAAATAGCCGCCATGGGTAGGTCTTCAGAGACATTATTCAGGACCGTAAAAAAGGTACGCAAATTGTGTGAGGTGGCGCTACCCTGGACAAACCCCGATTGGTCAGGTAATATTAAATTAGGCATGAGAAGGTTGAGGCAAGTGGCAATAAGTTTTGCTAGGATCTTGACATCACAGTTCAACAGTGATAATGGCCTGTAAGATTCACAGCTCTGCGGTTGTTTCCCGGGTTTCAAAAGGGACGTAATTAAAGCTACTCTCAAGGATGGAGGTAGGTGGCCTACTTCTAGTGCATCCTCGTAGACTTCCCTCTGCACCGGGGCCATAAAATCAATGTACGTTTTGTAGAATTCGATTGGGATCCCATCTAGACCGGTAGCCTTGCCTGATTGCATGTGCATAATAGCGTCTCGCACTTCGCCTATTTCAAACGGGGTGCTAAGGAACAAAATTGGGGCAATAGTTTAGCGAGTCTCCTGTCTCGTGGTGTTTGCTAATTTGTCAACGTATTCCAAATAGGAACTGCCTCTGTCTTGGTTTCAATCACATAAAATACAATGATATTAGAACCTCACCGTCAAGGTTTTAGAACATGTAATGGGTTCATGCAAGCCATGATCCTTAATTTGTTTGCATGATCTTGTATTTTCTTTTCATAAAAGTTTTTTTTTCTCATATATCCATAACTGTGCTTTCAAGAAGAAAGAATGGCAAGCCCCTATTGGTTACTTTGATGAATTGCCCTAGAATTATGTTAACTAACCTTTTTTTTAAAAATTTTTTTTTATTTTTGTCCTCATTACTACCATGGTTCAATGCCAAACCAAAGTTCGCATTCGCATACAAAAAGCTGTCTCAGTTTGTGAAAAACTGGCAGGGATAAGGAGCGACGGAGTGGGGGGCCAAGCATCACTCAGCTATTGCAAGCTCAGTCAAGAAGGTATAAAACCAACCGGTTACCTAAGCAATGGCAACCCTGGTAGGAGTGACAGCCACATCAGGCCGGGCTAAGACCGGGCAACGACTGTATACATAGTGCAGGAGCAAAAAGGGCACCATAGTAGAGTAATCATCGGACCCGGGGAAAAAAAAAAAAAACCCCGGACACCTTACTACACCCATGATAACAGATACCAAAAAGCCCTTTTGCTCTGGTTACCCGACCTGGCCAGGTCCATGCGAGCTGTCTGCAATACGGAAGCCTGCCATTCACTAAAAAAGGGGGGTGAAGGTTCCTTCCACTTCCTGCAGATTTCCCTTCTTGCCAACAGCACCGCATAGAACACCAAATTTTTAGCTGCACTTTGATATTCATCCAGAATCCCAAAAATCACAAGAGGCAGATCTATATTAACCTGGGCACCCAATGATGTTGTTAAAGTCTTACTAATCGCTGCCCAAAATGTATCTAGCCTGGGGCATTCAAAAAACATATGAGTATCAGATGCTGCCAAAAGCCCACATCTTGCACATGCAACAGAGTTGTCCTCAGTGAATTTAGATAATTTAAGGGGAGAATAATATGCCCTGTGCAGAGTAAAAAGGTGATTTCTGCGTAGCCATGAGAGCTTCATAATATTACACAAGAGCTCAAATGACGCACACCAAAGGTCTTGCAGGTTATGGCTAGTGATTAAAGGGCTCCACAACGACTCCGGTAAGGTGAACTCTCCATCCGTTTCCTCAAGGATGAGTTTATACCACTGTGAAGTCTCCTTTTTAGCTGGTAAATTATTCACTAGATTGTTGATAAGTAGGCTGTGACCTCCAAGTTCAAACTTATTCCTTCTGGATGGTTGAGTTTTGTAAGCTTGCGTCCAACTGGTCATTTGTAGATATTTAAACCTCGAAGGGCCGATCTTAGCCTGAAGATGTTCCCATGAAAGCAACTCCCCTGCAAAAAAGAGATCTCCCCAAACTTCTAAACCTGCATCTCTTATAGGCACCGCTAAACTGTCTCCGAGCCAGGCAGGATTTTCAGGTAGCCCCCAAAGCGGTGTTCTATCACAAAAATACCCTTGTTTTATAGATCTTGTGACTTCCGCCCACATTTTTGCCAATCCTTGCAGGACCTTCAGTTTGATTTTTGTTTTAAATTTCGGGTTGCCAAACTTGAAAAGATAAGCAGACTGGCCAACCCCCTCACCTTCCAACATAGCTGAAAACACAGAGCCCACCCCATGATTCGTGGGCGTTTTTAATAACGAGTGTGAGACAGCTGGAAGGCCCATGCGTATAATTTTAAGTCGGGGGCAGCCAACCCCCCCTTGTCTCTTCGCCGCCTAAGTTTTTTCCATGATATCCTTGCCAGTTTATTGTTCCAAATAAAAGATGTGATGTCTGACTGTAATTTGGCTAAACAGGCATGATCAAAATATAAGGGGAAAGTGCTAAACAAAAAGGAAATTTTGGGTAGAATCGACATTTTAATTAGGTTAACCCTCCCAATTAAAGACAGTGGGATATGGGACCATGATTGTAACAACTTACGGCACTCTTTAGCTACTGTTGATAGATTAACTGAGGCAATTTTATCAATGTCTTTCACAATACGTAGGCCCAAATACCTCATTGAAGAACCTGCCTGTACCTCCATGGCGCTCCCATCGTCATTCCAGACAAGCATCTCGGTCTTTGCTTCGTTGATCTCGTAACCGGATACTTGACCGAATGCGTAGGCTATTTTTAAAATTGCGGGGAGTGCAGTATCTACATGTGACGTACAAATAAGCACGTCATCGGCATATAGGGCTACTTTCCTCTCCCACCCTCTATAAGAAAAAGATTTGATGGTAGCCTCCTCCCTTAGTTATTGAGCGAAGGGCTCGATATAGAAATCAAATAGTAGGGGGGAGAGCGGGCAACCCTGCCGTGTCCCTCTAGAGATGGTAACCGGGTCAGACAAATCTCCATTAACCAACAAACGCGCAACTGGACTATTATATAAGAAACCGATTGCGCGGTGAAACCCTGCGCCAACGCCAAACTTGGCCAAAGCCCCCGACAGGTACTCTCAGTTGACCCTGTCGAAGGCTTTGGTTGCGTCCAACGTGAGGGCAGCTAGTGGGAGGCTCCGGGAAGATGCTATATCAAGGGCCCCTATCAGATCATAGGTAAGCTCAAATAGTTGTCGTCCCTTCACAAAACCTTTTTGGTCAGGATGGAGGACCAAGGGCGCAATCAAAGCCAACCTAGATGCCAAAATTGTGGTAAAGATCTTGTAGTCCACGTTTAATATTGATATTGGCCTATAAGATCCACAGGCGACCCTTGGCTTCCCCGGTTTCAAAATGAGGGTAATAGAGGCATTATCCTAAGATGCAGGCGGAGTCTGTCCTTCAAGTAGGATTTGATTAAATAATATAGTAAGAAAGGGGACGAGTTCTGCTTCAAGGGCTCTATAAATTTCTGCCGGCAACCCATCGGGTCCGGCCGCCTTCCCTTTCTTAATTTTTTTATGGCAGATCTAACCTCATCTTCAGTGATGGTTTTATCTAAAGATTGAGACTGCTCCGGGGAAAACGAAGGTAGATCAATATCCCTCAGCCAAGCCTCAATAGCTTCTGACGAGATCCCATTAACCTCCTTATAGATCACCTGAAAGTAATCTCTGAAGGCCCTCCTAATATCCTCATCTGATGAAAAGGTGTTATTATCAACAGTTATCGCAGCTATGTTATTGCGAACCTGATCTGTTCTGGTCTTCCATGCCAATAATTTCCCCGCCCCCTCACTGTATTCAAAATGGGCCAACTTGCTGGCCTCCCATCTCTGCTGGAGTCTAATATTTAATATTGAGCTCAAGCTACCCTTCAGAACCAATAACTGATTCCTAAGAGAGGTTAGAACAGGTTCAGAGGTAGTATGGTTGGTGTCTATATCTTGTTGAATTTGAAGTATGTTAGCTTCAATAGAGGTTACTTCCTCCCTATGTTTCTTCCTGCGATATGAAACTTTCCCCGTAATAACCCCTCTCAGGAAAGCTTTGAACGAATCCCAAATAGTCCTCGTCGTCGCTGAGCCCCTATTAGCATTCATAAAGTTATGGGTTTCTGCTTTAAGAGACACAATATCCTCCGAAGAGGAAAGAAGAGAGCGATCAAAAGACCATGTCTTAGTGGGCCAAACAATTTCCATTACTACAGCCGCATGGTCCGACAGATGTAACGGGAGATAGCTAATGGTCTTAACGGAGTCTACCAGCCTCAGACTGATTAAGATAAAATCTATTCTGGACTGGTGATGGTACTTGTAGTTCCGAAAGGAGACCCCCTGTTGTTTTCCAGACCTCTCTCTCCAGATGTCAACATACCCATATTGCTTCATTGCGCTCTGTAGCAGGGACCTAGTCTTAGAAGAAACTTGGGAACGGCTATTGGCCGATTTATCCAATAGAGGATCCAGTACGACATTAAAGTCGCCAGCCAAGATAATAGGTTCAGGAAAGGAAAGCAGGTGTGAGAATTTAGACTCCAAAATAGAGGGATCGTCCTGGTTCGGACCATAATAACCCAGGATTGTACTTTGTACACCCGCCATAACCACTAACGCAATGGCCCATCTGCCACCTGGGTCCACCGCCTTTGATACCAGCCTAGCTCTAGCTCCTTTTTTAAAAACAATTGAAACACCTCTCGTATTTGTTGTTTGAGTTGTTGAAACTGCAAAATCAATCCATCTATTTTTCTTAATAAGGGTGAGCATTTCCGTATGAGTTAAAGGAGTCTCCTGGAGCACAATGACCTGTGCATCCAAGTCTCGCAAGTATTGCATAATTCTATTAGCTCTAGGCTTGGTGCGAAGGCCATTGATATTCCAGGAGATATATTTTACACTACTCATACTTAAAAGAGAGGAAAGCAACTGAAGCTAAGCATGTCAGCTGTGAACTTAAAACACTATCCAACATCTGTCTCCTACCATCCATTTTAACACATCCTTGCTCAATGAGGACTTTTTTATGTTTATGCCACCCCCACCACCCCCCTAACCCAGTGCCCCCCTTACCCCTCTCCCCACCCCCCACCCCTTGAAAAACCCTTGTGTTATCTAACCGGAACATAGTCCAGTAGATAGCACCCCTTCCACGAGCTCCCGGTGAGATTGCCCCACCTGCCCCAAGGGGAGAGATAGAGGAGATGGAAGGACATAAGGACATGTATTAACGAAAGAGATTACCCTACATGCCCTCAAAAATAATTGCCACAACTGGTTAAGTGAATAGCTAGTTTGCTAAAAAATAAAAAAATAAAAATCGGTCTAGTTGGTTTACTGCTTCTAAGCCAGGAGTGATCATAGCTTATGAATGACGTAGAAAATATTGAGCCTACCTGAAGAGGTACACTTATACTGCCTCCAGTTATGCACATCCTATTTATTCTCATTGCCCAACTTCATTAAGAGCTCATCGGCTGCCTGTACCGATCTGATGTTAAACATCTGGTTATTATGCATGACTTTAATGGTAGCCGGAAACATAAGCTGGGCTGCTGCACCTAACCTCCTAAAGGCATCCAACCGCCTCCCAAACTCCCATTGTTTCTCCAATGTGACTCTGGAGAGGTCAGATCTGATTAGGAATGTATAACCTTTCCCGGCAAGTGACTTTTGTTTTAACGCCAGGTTAAGAATCTGCTCCTTCAACACATAAGTATGGAAGTTAACCAGTATTTTACACGGATTTGGCCTTTGGGGGTTCCGCCGAAAGGGATCTCTATGGACTCTCTGGATATCCAATGCCAACTCTTCAACTGAATGGTCTAGGCCAAGGGACTCCTTCAACAAAACAGTGATAAATTGCTTAATGTCTGAGCCCTCAGTTCCCTCCGGAACATTGAGGATGCGGATGTTCCCCCGCCTAGCGTTATTTTCCAACCTCTCCATCCTTTCACTTAGTGCTTGATCCTCACTGGTAAGCTTCTTTATATCAACTTTAGCCTGCTCCAAGTGGGTCAAAAGTGCTGCTGTTGTTTCTTCCAGGACACCTGTTCTTATGGTAAGTCCATCAATCTTACTGTCCAATGCTTCGCAGTAGTTCCTTATCTCCATTTGATTCGCGGAGGACTCAGTAAAACCATTCCTAATCTCCGATGTGAGAGCAGAAAACATCTCCAATAAGGAAGCCGCTGTTATAGAGGATCCACCTTCAAAATTAACTATGCTGGCTTTAACTGAACCAACATCGTGTTGTTCCCTGAGGCTCTCATCGCCCCCCCACTCTCCTCCTCTGGCTGCACCTTCCATCTCCGGCGGTACTGCTAAGTGATTTCCAGGGTCTGGTCCTTCCGCTTTTTTCAAGCTCTGTGGGGGGCTCCGCTCCACAGGGGACAGAACTCCAATGACCTGGACTCCCGTCTCTACTTCTTGATCTTCTCCTACACCCGCCATACCCTCTAGGTTAGGGGTGTCCAGTGCCATTGCCCCAGCTTCAGCCCCAGCTTCAGCCTCCCCCACTGGGAGGGAGGGTAATATATCCTGGGCAGGGAGAGAGTAAAGGCAATCAGGGGCAGGTGGGACAGACGCCATGTTATGATCCTCAGAAAGATTAAGTAACTGAGGGACCGCTTTGAAATAGGATCGAAGCGAAGGGGTGATTTTTGACCCTAAAGATAATGCAGCCTTAGGGCCGTTAGCTATAGATTTTAGCTTAGGCTTAGGCTTATGCTTGGTGCCTATAGACGTCACTTCTATGTTTAAATAGGAAGAAGATTTCCTCCTAACCGACACACCAGAACTAACAGCCCCCGTAGACTCAGCAGACTTAGCAGTTTCCCCCTCTGGCACGGCTATTTCTTTTTCCGGTCCCCGCTTATCTTGCCTTTTATCCGAGGTACATGCCGAATTTCCAAAAATATTACAAGCAGGTCTTGACCCTGGCAACAACTCAGCCAGAGTAACTTCAGAGCTCTCACTAACCTTACTGTGAACCTCAGCCTCTAACCCCACCACTGCAGCTGCTGTCAACGGAGTCGACAGTGGTTGTTTCTGTGTGTCTCTGGGAGGTGTTCTATTAATGGCACTTCTTGAGTTTGCAGCAAAAGAGGAACTGCGGAACGGCCGCACCAAACCCCGCAGTTTCCTCCCTCTCCTTAGCTCCAGCGCGGCTGCCCACAGACGCAGCCTCGGCCTCACCTGAGGATCTCACAGCCTGGACACACCAGAGAGATCAGGAAACAGTCTCCAGGGAAACGCCGCATCAGCAGGACCAGCAGGACCTTGACACGACTCAGCAACACCCCGGGCAGTAGGGCTCACGGAAAGAGCATCCCGGAGGCAGTAAACACGACGTCCTCCGTCCTCCAAAAACGAGCAGGAACACAGAAAGCGGACTGCTCGGCGAGGCACCTCCGGGGGCGGAACACTGCAATGCATCCTCACCACATCCGAAAAAAAGGTAGAAAACAGTAATGAATCCATACGACAGCAAACGGCAGAAAAACTGTAAATTTCACGAAGAGAAGGCAAACATTGTTGTGGCTATCTACTCCCACAACTCATCCTGCAAAACTGTAGTCCTTACTGAGGCAGGGAATTCTCTAGACGGGAGCTCGCCGTGGAGCAGTACGACAGCCTACCTAGCTGCCGCCATGTTTTTCCCGAAACCAGCGACTAAGTCTATGTTAACTAACCTTAATTGAATTTTACAAACTGACATTTAACCCTCAGACATATCCTATGTTTAGCAAACTGTAACATATCTCAGCATGTACCTGCAGTATCTGTTTCTAAGGCATGTAGTATCAACTGCTATACAGAGGACAAGGTGGAATGTCCATAATGACTCAGTCATGAATCATTGTAAATGGACCATGCAGCACTGAACACTCTCCGAGGGAGGGCAGGACACCAGGTTGCAAAAGCTGGTTGTCTCAACCATTCACATTGTGTCCATTTTGGAAGGGTGGTGCAGGTCCAGTGTAAGGTATATTTCGCAAACAGTATGAAAAGAAGGATAATGAGGGAATTCAGTGCAGAGAACTTCTACCATGATGTCCAGTTGCACAAAGGGCAGACTATAGGTAACTAACAGCAAGTTCACTAATGACATTATCATCCTTCCTGCAGAGTAAGGCTATGCACTGTTGTTTAGTCCTGCCCCCTTACTGAGAAGACACGAGCTAAGTGATAAGGAGGAGTGTTACAGCACTCTATGTTCCATATGTGCCATACATTAGGGGGCAGTGAAATAGTGCAAGGCCTAATTGGAATTTGCATAGTGACTGAAGGGAGCAGGTTGTACTGTGTAGTTGAAGCGGTCTGTCAGCGTGTGTGGATGCATGGTGCACAGGTGACTCGCCAGGGAACTGAGGCAGAGTGCTGGAGTAAAGCAGTTGGGTTCTGTATTTCATAATATTTAGCTTGAACCATGATATAATTGGCAAATGCAATAGAAATCAGACTTAATAGTATAGCTATGAGTGAAAGCAGGTCAGAGTCAGCGTAGTATGATAATATGAGAATGATACAGAGTTGAAACATCAGTGACAGTACCAGAAACTCTTTCCTTATATATATAAATGATTAGGCAATACTCCTTGTGATATAGCAGTCTGAAAAATAATGTTCCAAAATGGGAAACCTTGTAGATAAGAATCAGAAATTTTGTTGCATGTAATTTCTGTGTCTGCACCGAACACAGGCTAATGAATTACTAGCCTACTAACAGACCTATAAAACATAGAAACTAGGCGATCCTATTTCAGAAGGATGCACTGTTAATTCATTAGATGTAATCATGTTATTCAAGGTAAATGTGCATAAAAAAGTGAAGTGGTACAGTGATCGCTTTCAAAGTGACAGATCCATAACTAAGTACCGACACAAATAGGCAGGCCCTGATGTTTTGATTGACCATTTTCTGCCACCACTTCCACCCGGTCTCCCTATAGACTGGGAGGCAAAGGGATCTTTGCCAAATCGGTTAGCAGGGAAATCGTCATGATGTTAACTGAGGTCCTGTTATTCTTGGTGAAGCCAGTTTGATTTAGCGGAATGATTGTGTTTGCCTCAGCCCACAGCTGCAGCTCCTCCAGTACCACCCCCATGGAATTTAGTGCCATTGTCGATTACGCTACTAATCAGTAATTCCCGAGGTCCCCTTTATCGCCCCCTTTGAAGATTGGTGCCAAGATTGAGCCTTGCCATACAGTTGAGCCTCGGAGCCTCAGTCATGCACAAATCTTGGCAAAGAGGACATTGTATATTAGACTCAAATGCACGTATTCTTGTTAAAACTCCCCTATGGAATAATTCAGCTATTCGTATCAATGATCGCACATTATCTTGGCCCTTATGGCAAGCAGCTGGTATCTACTCCCCAGATCAACTCCTTCATGATGGTAATTTTAAAACCATCTCTCAACTATGTGAGGAATTTAAACTTCCTATACAACACTCCTCTAAATATTCTCAACTTCAACAATGTCCGAAGAAACATTTGGGATCTCCCTCTTTGTTGCTCCAGGTATCTCCAATACCATCTTATCTAAATTTGTGGGGGAAGCTTAAAGGAGTGACCTCCAGCCTTTATAAAACCTTTATGTTTCCTCTATTCTCACAAACCCTCTCTTATACTCTTCAAAATAAATGGCATATACAGCTTCTGAGTGGGACCAGATATTGGAGGGATTACATGAAGGAGTCAGTGAAGCAAGGCTTAAATTTAGTATATTTAAAATTCTCCATGACTGGCACTGGTCACCGATTAAATTACATAAAGCTAGACTACTCTCACACACTAATTGCTGGAGATGTTTCACCCCTGGTTGTGACATAACCCATATCATTTCCGAATGCCTAGAACCATGTCTTTTTGGACCATTGTTGGTAAAAACTTACATTCCACAATGTCATTATCTTTACCATTTACATCTACCACCATTCTTTTGCACGATTTATGTTATTTCCCAAATCTTTCCAAACCACAAATTTGTCTCCTACATACTGCGCTAGCTGCAGCTAAAATTTGTATTTTGCGTCATTGGAAGTCACCATCCTCACAAATGGCTGGTGGCAATGATGCAGACGGCCCTACATGAACGCACAATCTATAACCTCCAGGACCAAGCTGATATTTTTCTCCAAACTTGGTCTCCTTTTTTAAAAGCTGAAATTGATGATACTACCCAACTTCATTCTCTCTCCTAATGCAAACAACCAAATCAATTAATTCATTTTTTTCATCCTTGTGTATTAAGGTTTCTTCACCATTCTTGTTTTATTTACATTTCCTTCCTTTCTTTCTTCTCCCTTTACCATTTCATTTTCCTTACCCCTGTCATCCCTCCTCCCCCTCCTTTACTCTGGCTCTACTCTCTCACTATTCTTTTATACTATTCTTCAAAGTGTACCACCTTTTTCTTATTTTCTTCTTCCTTTCATTTTCCTTTCCAACTTTCTACTCTTCCCTAAACTTTTGTGTCCTAATATTATCAATATAACTATCGCGTATACAGTTATTGTCTTTTATTTATATATAGATTCATTCATATTTTATCTATTAACAATATATACAATATACATTTCTTATTCATGATATTTCTATTATCTATTCACTTATTTACTTAAATATTTATACATAATATGATTCCCTATTTATTCTATGTATTTCATGTTTTTCTTATTCCTTTAATATTTCTTAAGTATTTATCAGTAATTCATTATTTTGCTAATTTTTGTATTACTATGTATTTTATTGTAATAAAAAGTTTCAACACAAAAAAATAGTGATCGAATAAGAGTTGGTGCCAAGTTGACTCAGAGGTGTTTGAAGAAGCCACATTTGGCTTATGCCTGCCAACTTTATTTAAGGTCTGCCAAATGTCTGAGGAGTTGTTTGTTTTATTGTCATACAACAGTTTTTCCCAAAAGGTGTTCCACCACTCCCTTTGTTAGTTTTTTTCCTTTTCTAAAATGTTCCTTGCCACTCGTATGCTCTGCAGTATAATTGGATCCATTGGTGTCTTTTTGAATGCTCTCAACAGATTATTTACCCTACTTTTGTCCCTTCTTAGGGCCAGATGTAGGTAGCCAAATACCGGTCGGTAACGGCCGAATTCGGCCGTTACCGACCGGTATTTGGCTACCGAGATGTAGGAGGACAGAAACTGGGCAAATCGGTAATTTTACCGATTCTGTAAATATACCGGTCGGTAAATTTACCGACCGGTATTTTTACAGAATCGGTAAAATTGATATGTAGGTGGGACTCTTATGAGTCCCACAAGGCCTAAGAAATCGGTATTTTACCATCAAATTCAATTTGATGGTGAAATACCGATTGAGGTGTGCATGCACATGTGTGCATGCACACCTGTGCCATATGACAGGCAGACCTGCCCTTAGGGCAGGTATGCCTGCCACATGGCCCCCGTACCTTTTGTGGGGGTGCTAGAGGGTGTCAAAGTGACACCCCCTGCACCCTTGTCAAAATCGGTATTTACCGATTCGGTAAATACCGACCGGTAATGCCCCATTCATTCCTATGGGCTTCAAAGCCCATAGGAATGAATGGAGCATTACCGGTCGGTATTTACCGAATCGGTAAATACCGACTTTTAAAGATTCGGTAAATCCACATCTGGATTTACCTACATCTCGGTACTTCTATTTTACCGATTCATAAATACCGAATCTGTAAAATTCGGTATTTATGAGTCGGTAAAATAGAATTACCTACATCTGGCCCTTAATGTGTTGTTTACTCTACCTGGAGGGAGGCCAGTGTAATGTGCTTGATGTATTTTCTTGGCCCGGATCGGCTTAGCATGCAGAATGGGAACCTTTCCTATCCAGTAAGGGGTCTTCCCCTAGCATGAGTGTGTTTGCAGCAAATGAGAATGGGACTTCCACATGTGCTGCTGTGTCGTGCTAGAATGATGCAGTATTTTGGCGCACCCTTGCTGCAGGAACTGGACGAGAATTGATCTCCGCTCTTTCTACCTATTTGGTTACATTGTGTTCAACTCGTGTTCCACTGCATATTGTGCACCTTCAAGTGTGCAATGGATTCATGCCTTGTCAGACGACTGGTCCAGTCTCCGGATGTAGAGTTGCTGATGGGTCCATTAAGAATCCACCTGCACAGATGTCCTGGAAGATTGCCTTTGATACAGAATGCATAATATGGGCCATCCACGTATGCAAATTCTGGCTTCTCATCATAGAGAACACTTCTGACTGCCACACTTTCAGCGATGGTGATACAAATGTTTTTAGGCCGTAGGTTTTATAATATATATACTTTTATGTTTAGCCTAAATGTTTAGTCACTTTACTGACAAAGAGTGGGTGTTATGTGGTTGTGTAGGCCCTGAGCACAAACACTTCCATTTTACATGTTCACTTTTAAAGTTTACATCCTTTAAACAGTGTACACATTTTGCCTGCACATTAGCATATTTGGGAAATAATTGCTTACAAGTACATTTCTTCATAGGCACATTATCGTCTCTTAGAACACCCTGTACAAGGTACCTGGTACTGTACTTTTTTATTGGTTGTTGTCTTTGGGGGTGGGCAGAATAATCAAGGTACAGCTGTACCAGAGCTTAGGTAATAAATGCATGGGTTCAGTTTAATATATGAACTGTATGGACCCTTGCTTAAGCAGTGGAAACATTTTGACAGGAATGTCATAGTCACTCTGTGCCTGAATAATTTAGCCCAGCTCGATTCCGTCCCTATCCTGAGAAGGATGATGGCCTGCTTAATATCAAACCTTGGTGTTGGATGATACACGCACACAGGTAAAATGGGGAGTTAGACTACTCTATGGGATCTGGCAAATTAGCACATATATGCTCATTAGGATAGGCAAAGTTAGGAAGGAGCACAATTATATGTATTCATTTTTTTTTTAAGCGTAGTTTATTGGGTTTTGTACAAATATCATACACATACATGTAATCCACCACTCGAGTGGAGAGTGCAATCTTGGTCAGAGGGAATAACCCCATCATCCTGCGTACATAAAATCGTGCTATCCGCACTACATCAGAAAAACCCGACTACAATAAGCACAACCCAATACTACTTGCAATCCCGACTCCCCCCAATGTGTGCAGTGAACCCCCCCCCCCCCCGTATCGCTGGTGTTTACTATGCCACGGAGCTATACAATCGTGTAGGAACAGGAGTCTCCCTCTATACTCTCTCTAGCCACACCTGTCCTAGTTCGGGTATCCTACCACTTCTGCAATCCCTTCTCACTCCTCCTCTACCTGACAATCCTGCAACGCCTGTACCAGTGTTTCCCATGCCGTTGCTGCCTCCAACGCTTTGTCAGTGTTCTGCCGTCGGGCCTGTTGGTAACAAAGCGTACTCTCCCCAGTCGCCCACTTTAGAAACTCAGCCCTCCACTTCCCGCTGCTGGGACCCACTGTCGCCTTCCATCGTATCGTTATTTCTCGTTTTGCCAGTAAGAGCCCTATATCTATAAATTTACTAGTTATTTTATTTTTCGACATGTGTGGGAACAAATGCAGGATACTAGTGGCTACATCAAAAGTCAACTGGCGCTCCGTAATGGTGTGTAGCATCTCACCTACCTCCTTCCAATAAACCCCATCTTGGGGCAAGACCACAGCATATGTAACAGGTCAGTACCCGCCCGCGCACAGCGAGGGCACGCCGCTTCCTGTACCTGGAAATTCTTTTGAATCTTCCCTGGCGTCAAATAGGCCCCGTGGAGAATGTAAAAATGTACCAGTTGGAATCTCGCGTTCCTAGTGCTCTTCCAAGCTCTGCGCATGATTTGAGACCAGGCCGGGGCGGGGATAGACTTCTCTATTTCAGCTTCCCAGCGCTCCCAACAACACCTCCAAGGGCACCAATCCCTCGCTAAGCATCCTGGAATAAAGACACGTGACCGCCTTAAAGGTCTCGGCGGCCATCATGGTATACTAGCACGCCAAGGTCGTCTTAGGTTCCACCAGCCCCTCCCGCCAATGTACCTGGAGTGCTCTAATTAGCGCCGGATGCAGCAAAAACCCGCCCCTCGGCAGGTCGAACCTCTCCTGCAACGTCTGATAAGGCAACAGGGCCCCATCCTCATACAAGTCTCCTATTAAATGGATTCCTGCATCCTCCCATTCCATCGATTCAGAAAAGGGGGTGGTGATGAACAGAGTGTCTGAATTAAGCAGACCACTCTTACCCAGTCCAAAGATCAGGGCTTGATCCATCACCGTTATTTATCTCACTGCCCCATCCCAGCTCAGAACCTGGCTATATGCAAATTAGTCTGTCCCTGGCCCAGTGCATCATGGGAACAGGGCAGACCAAACTACCAAGCCAATTCTTCACCAGAAAGGAGACAAGCTACCGGGGACCGGTTTCTGGCATTTCAGCCTCTTCGGCCCGGCTTGCTTGAATCCTGATGGAGCAGTGAGAAAGGGACTCATGTCTGAGTATACCCTGCCACACCTATAGTGGCCAAAAACGATTCAGAAAAGGGGGTGGTGATGAACAGAGTGTCTGAATTAAGCAGACCACTCTTACCCAGTCCAAAGATCAGGGCTTGATCCATCACCGTTATTTATCTCACTGCCCCATCCCAGCTCAGAACCTGGCTATATGCAAATTAGTCTGTCCCTGGCCCAGTGCATCATGGGAACAGGGCAGACCAAACTACCAAGCCAATTCTTCACCAGAAAGGAGACAAGCTACCGGGGACCGGTTTCTGGCATTTCAGCCTCTTCGGCCCGGCTTGCTTGAATCCTGATGGAGCAGTGAGAAAGGGACTCATGTCTGAGTATACCCTGCCACACCTATAGTGGCCAAAAACGATTCAGAAAAGGGGGTGGTGATGAACAGAGTGTCTGAATTAAGCAGACCACTCTTACCCAGTCCAAAGATCAGGGCTTGATCCATCACCGTTATTTATCTCACTGCCCCATCCCAGCTCAGAACCTGGCTATATGCAAATTAGTCTGTCCCTGGCCCAGTGCATCATGGGAACAGGGCAGACCAAACTACCAAGCCAATTCTTCACCAGAAAGGAGACAAGCTACCGGGGACCGGTTTCTGGCATTTCAGCCTCTTCGGCCCGGCTTGCTTGAATCCTGATGGAGCAGTGAGAAAGGGACTCATGTCTGAGTATACCCTGCCACACCTATAGTGGCCAAAAACGATTCAGAAAAGGGGGTGGTGATGAACAGAGTGTCTGAATTAAGCAGACCACTCTTACCCAGTCCAAAGATCAGGGCTTGATCCATCACCGTTATTTATCTCACTGCCCCATCCCAGCTCAGAACCTGGCTATATGCAAATTAGTCTGTCCCTGGCCCAGTGCATCATGGGAACAGGGCAGACCAAACTACCAAGCCAATTCTTCACCAGAAAGGAGACAAGCTACCGGGGACCGGTTTCTGGCATTTCAGCCTCTTCGGCCCGGCTTGCTTGAATCCTGATGGAGCAGTGAGAAAGGGACTCATGTCTGAGTATACCCTGCCACACCTATAGTGGCCAAAAACGATTCAGAAAAGGGGGTGGTGATGAACAGAGTGTCTGAATTAAGCAGACCACTCTTACCCAGTCCAAAGATCAGGGCTTGATCCATCACCGTTATTTATCTCACTGCCCCATCCCAGCTCAGAACCTGGCTATATGCAAATTAGTCTGTCCCTGGCCCAGTGCATCATGGGAACAGGGCAGACCAAACTACCAAGCCAATTCTTCACCAGAAAGGAGACAAGCTACCGGGGACCGGTTTCTGGCATTTCAGCCTCTTCGGCCCGGCTTGCTTGAATCCTGATGGAGCAGTGAGAAAGGGACTCATGTCTGAGTATACCCTGCCACACCTATAGTGGCCAAAAACGATTCAGAAAAGGGGGTGGTGATGAACAGAGTGTCTGAATTAAGCAGACCACTCTTACCCAGTCCAAAGATCAGGGCTTGATCCATCACCGTTATTTATCTCACTGCCCCATCCCAGCTCAGAACCTGGCTATATGCAAATTAGTCTGTCCCTGGCCCAGTGCATCATGGGAACAGGGCAGACCAAACTACCAAGCCAATTCTTCACCAGAAAGGAGACAAGCTACCGGGGACCGGTTTCTGGCATTTCAGCCTCTTCGGCCCGGCTTGCTTGAATCCTGATGGAGCAGTGAGAAAGGGACTCATGTCTGAGTATACCCTGCCACACCTATAGTGGCCAAAAACGATTCAGAAAAGGGGGTGGTGATGAACAGAGTGTCTGAATTAAGCAGACCACTCTTACCCAGTCCAAAGATCAGGGCTTGATCCATCACCGTTATTTATCTCACTGCCCCATCCCAGCTCAGAACCTGGCTATATGCAAATTAGTCTGTCCCTGGCCCAGTGCATCATGGGAACAGGGCAGACCAAACTACCAAGCCAATTCTTCACCAGAAAGGAGACAAGCTACCGGGGACCGGTTTCTGGCATTTCAGCCTCTTCGGCCCGGCTTGCTTGAATCCTGATGGAGCAGTGAGAAAGGGACTCATGTCTGAGTATACCCTGCCACACCTATAGTGGCCAAAAACGATTCAGAAAAGGGGGTGGTGATGAACAGAGTGTCTGAATTAAGCAGACCACTCTTACCCAGTCCAAAGATCAGGGCTTGATCCATCACCGTTATTTATCTCACTGCCCCATCCCAGCTCAGAACCTGGCTATATGCAAATTAGTCTGTCCCTGGCCCAGTGCATCATGGGAACAGGGCAGACCAAACTACCAAGCCAATTCTTCACCAGAAAGGAGACAAGCTACCGGGGACCGGTTTCTGGCATTTCAGCCTCTTCGGCCCGGCTTGCTTGAATCCTGATGGAGCAGTGAGAAAGGGACTCATGTCTGAGTATACCCTGCCACACCTATAGTGGCCAAAAACGATTCAGAAAAGGGGGTGGTGATGAACAGAGTGTCTGAATTAAGCAGACCACTCTTACCCAGTCCAAAGATCAGGGCTTGATCCATCACCGTTATTTATCTCACTGCCCCATCCCAGCTCAGAACCTGGCTATATGCAAATTAGTCTGTCCCTGGCCCAGTGCATCATGGGAACAGGGCAGACCAAACTACCAAGCCAATTCTTCACCAGAAAGGAGACAAGCTACCGGGGACCGGTTTCTGGCATTTCAGCCTCTTCGGCCCGGCTTGCTTGAATCCTGATGGAGCAGTGAGAAAGGGACTCATGTCTGAGTATACCCTGCCACACCTATAGTGGCCAAAAACGATTCAGAAAAGGGGGTGGTGATGAACAGAGTGTCTGAATTAAGCAGACCACTCTTACCCAGTCCAAAGATCAGGGCTTGATCCATCACCGTTATTTATCTCACTGCCCCATCCCAGCTCAGAACCTGGCTATATGCAAATTAGTCTGTCCCTGGCCCAGTGCATCATGGGAACAGGGCAGACCAAACTACCAAGCCAATTCTTCACCAGAAAGGAGACAAGCTACCGGGGACCGGTTTCTGGCATTTCAGCCTCTTCGGCCCGGCTTGCTTGAATCCTGATGGAGCAGTGAGAAAGGGACTCATGTCTGAGTATACCCTGCCACACCTATAGTGGCCAAAAACGATTCAGAAAAGGGGGTGGTGATGAACAGAGTGTCTGAATTAAGCAGACCACTCTTACCCAGTCCAAAGATCAGGGCTTGATCCATCACCGTTATTTATCTCACTGCCCCATCCCAGCTCAGAACCTGGCTATATGCAAATTAGTCTGTCCCTGGCCCAGTGCATCATGGGAACAGGGCAGACCAAACTACCAAGCCAATTCTTCACCAGAAAGGAGACAAGCTACCGGGGACCGGTTTCTGGCATTTCAGCCTCTTCGGCCCGGCTTGCTTGAATCCTGATGGAGCAGTGAGAAAGGGACTCATGTCTGAGTATACCCTGCCACACCTATAGTGGCCAAAAACGATTCAGAAAAGGGGGTGGTGATGAACAGAGTGTCTGAATTAAGCAGACCACTCTTACCCAGTCCAAAGATCAGGGCTTGTACCATCACCGTTATTTATCTCACTGCCCCATCCCAGCTCAGAACCTGGCTATATGCAAATTAGTCTGTCCCTGGCCCAGTGCATCATGGGAACAGGGCAGACCAAACTACCAAGCCAATTCTTCACCAGAAAGGAGACAAGCTACCGGGGACCGGTTTCTGGCATTTCAGCCTCTTCGGCCCGGCTTGCTTGAATCCTGATGGAGCAGTGAGAAAGGGACTCATGTCTGAGTATACCCTGCCACACCTATAGTGGCCAAAAACGATTCAGAAAAGGGGGTGGTGATGAACAGAGTGTCTGAATTAAGCAGACCACTCTTACCCAGTCCAAAGATCAGGGCTTGATCCATCACCGTTATTTATCTCACTGCCCCATCCCAGCTCAGAACCTGGCTATATGCAAATTAGTCTGTCCCTGGCCCAGTGCATCATGGGAACAGGGCAGACCAAACTACCAAGCCAATTCTTCACCAGAAAGGAGACAAGCTACCGGGGACCGGTTTCTGGCATTTCAGCCTCTTCGGCCCGGCTTGCTTGAATCCTGATGGAGCAGTGAGAAAGGGACTCATGTCTGAGTATACCCTGCCACACCTATAGTGGCCAAAAACGATTCAGAAAAGGGGGTGGTGATGAACAGAGTGTCTGAATTAAGCAGACCACTCTTACCCAGTCCAAAGATCAGGGCTTGATCCATCACCGTTATTTATCTCACTGCCCCATCCCAGCTCAGAACCTGGCTATATGCAAATTAGTCTGTCCCTGGCCCAGTGCATCATGGGAACAGGGCAGACCAAACTACCAAGCCAATTCTTCACCAGAAAGGAGACAAGCTACCGGGGACCGGTTTCTGGCATTTCAGCCTCTTCGGCCCGGCTTGCTTGAATCCTGATGGAGCAGTGAGAAAGGGACTCATGTCTGAGTATACCCTGCCACACCTATAGTGGCCAAAAACGATTCAGAAAAGGGGGTGGTGATGAACAGAGTGTCTGAATTAAGCAGACCACTCTTACCCAGTCCAAAGATCAGGGCTTGATCCATCACCGTTATTTATCTCACTGCCCCATCCCAGCTCAGAACCTGGCTATATGCAAATTAGTCTGTCCCTGGCCCAGTGCATCATGGGAACAGGGCAGACCAAACTACCAAGCCAATTCTTCACCAGAAAGGAGACAAGCTACCGGGGACCGGTTTCTGGCATTTCAGCCTCTTCGGCCCGGCTTGCTTGAATCCTGATGGAGCAGTGAGAAAGGGACTCATGTCTGAGTATACCCTGCCACACCTATAGTGGCCAAAAACGATTCAGAAAAGGGGGTGGTGATGAACAGAGTGTCTGAATTAAGCAGACCACTCTTACCCAGTCCAAAGATCAGGGCTTGATCCATCACCGTTATTTATCTCACTGCCCCATCCCAGCTCAGAACCTGGCTATATGCAAATTAGTCTGTCCCTGGCCCAGTGCATCATGGGAACAGGGCAGACCAAACTACCAAGCCAATTCTTCACCAGAAAGGAGACAAGCTACCGGGGACCGGTTTCTGGCATTTCAGCCTCTTCGGCCCGGTTTGCTTGAATCCTGATGGAGCAGTGAGAAAGGGACTCATGTCTGAGTATACCCTGCCACACCTATAGTGGCCAAAAACGATTCAGAAAAGGGGGTGGTGATGAACAGAGTGTCTGAATTAAGCAGACCACTCTTAACCAGTCCAAAGATCAGGGCTTGATCCATCACCGTTATTTATCTCACTGCCCCATCCCAGGTCAGAACCTGGCTATATGCAAATTAGTCTGTCCCTGGCCCAGTGCATCATGGGAACAGGGCAGACCAAACTACCAAGCCAATTCTTCACCAGAAAGGAGACAAGCTACCGGGGACCGGTTTCTGGCATTTCAGCCTCTTCGGCCCGGCTTGCTTGAATCCTGATGGAGCAGTGAGAAAGGGACTCATGTCTGAGTATACCCTGCCACACCTATAGTGGCCAAAAACGATTCAGAAAAGGGGGTGGTGATGAACAGAGTGTCTGAATTAAGCAGACCACTCTTACCCAGTCCAAAGATCAGGGCTTGATCCATCACCGTTATTTATCTCACTGCCCCATCCCAGCTCAGAACCTGGCTATATGCAAATTAGTCTGTCCCTGGCCCAGTGCATCATGGGAACAGGGCAGACCAAACTACCAAGCCAATTCTTCACCAGAAAGGAGACAAGCTACCGGGGACCGGTTTCTGGCATTTCAGCCTCTTCGGCCCGGCTTGCTTGAATCCTGATGGAGCAGTGAGAAAGGGACTCATGTCTGAGTATACCCTGCCACACCTATAGTGGCCAAAAACGATTCAGAAAAGGGGGTGGTAATGAACAGAGTGTCTGAATTAAGCAGACCACTCTTACCCAGTCCAAAGATCAGGGCTTGATCCATCACCGTTATTTATCTCACTGCCCCATCCCAGCTCAGAACCTGGCTATATGCAAATTAGTCTGTCCCTGGCCCAGTGCATCATGGGAACAGGGCAGACCAAACTACCAAGCCAATTCTTCACCAGAAAGGAGACAAGCTACCGGGGACCGGTTTCTGGCATTTCAGCCTCTTCGGCCCGGCTTGCTTGAATCCTGATGGAGCAGTGAGAAAGGGACTCATGTCTGAGTATACCCTGCCACACCTATAGTGGCCAAAAACGATTCAGAAAAGGGGGTGGTGATGAACAGAGTGTCTGAATTAAGCAGACCACTCTTACCCAGTCCAAAGATCAGGGCTTGATCCATCACCGTTATTTATCTCACTGCCCCATCCCAGCTCAGAACCTGGCTATATGCAAATTAGTCTGTCCCTGGCCCAGTGCATCATGGGAACAGGGCAGACCAAACTACCAAGCCAATTCTTCACCAGAAAGGAGACAAGCTACCGGGGACCGGTTTCTGGCATTTCAGCCTCTTCGGCCCGGCTTGCTTGAATCCTGATGGAGCAGTGAGAAAGGGACTCATGTCTGAGTATACCCTGCCACACCTATAGTGGCCAAAAACGATTCAGAAAAGGGGGTGGTGATGAACAGAGTGTCTGAATTAAGCAGACCACTCTTACCCAGTCCAAAGATCAGGGCTTGATCCATCACCGTTATTTATCTCACTGCCCCATCCCAGCTCAGAACCTGGCTATATGCAAATTAGTCTGTCCCTGGCCCAGTGCATCATGGGAACAGGGCAGACCAAACTACCAAGCCAATTCTTCACCAGAAAGGAGACAAGCTACCGGGGACCGGTTTCTGGCATTTCAGCCTCTTCGGCCCGGCTTGCTTGAATCCTGATGGAGCAGTGAGAAAGGGACTCATGTCTGAGTATACCCTGCCACACCTATAGTGGCCAAAAACGATTCAGAAAAGGGGGTGGTGATGAACAGAGTGTCTGAATTAAGCAGACCACTCTTACCCAGTCCAAAGATCAGGGCTTGATCCATCACCGTTATTTATCTCACTGCCCCATCCCAGCTCAGAACCTGGCTATATGCAAATTAGTCTGTCCCTGGCCCAGTGCATCATGGGAACAGGGCAGACCAAACTACCAAGCCAATTCTTCACCAGAAAGGAGACAAGCTACCGGGGACCGGTTTCTGGCATTTCAGCCTCTTCGGCCCGGCTTGCTTGAATCCTGATGGAGCAGTGAGAAAGGGACTCATGTCTGAGTATACCCTGCCACACCTATAGTGGCCAAAAACGATTCAGAAAAAGGGGTGGTGATGAACAGAGTGTCTGAATTAAGCAGACCACTCTTACCCAGTCCAAAGATCAGGGCTTGATCCATCACCGTTATTTATCTCACTGCCCCATCCCAGCTCAGAACCTGGCTATATGCAAATTAGTCTGTCCCTGGCCCAGTGCATCATGGGAACAGGGCAGACCAAACTACCAAGCCAATTCTTCACCAGAAAGGAGACAAGCTACCGGGGACCGGTTTCTGGCATTTCAGCCTCTTCGGCCCGGCTTGCTTGAATCCTGATGGAGCAGTGAGAAAGGGACTCATGTCTGAGTATACCCTGCCACACCTATAGTGGCCAAAAACGATTCAGAAAAGGGGGTGGTGATGAACAGAGTGTCTGAATTAAGCAGACCACTCTTACCCAGTCCAAAGATCAGGGCTTGATCCATCACCGTTATTTATCTCACTGCCCCATCCCAGCTCAGAACCTGGCTATATGCAAATTAGTCTGTCCCTGGCCCAGTGCATCATGGGAACAGGGCAGACCAAACTACCAAGCCAATTCTTCACCAGAAAGGAGACAAGCTACCGGGGACCGGTTTCTGGCATTTCAGCCTCTTCGGCCCGGCTTGCTTGAATCCTGATGGAGCAGTGAGAAAGGGACTCATGTCTGAGTATACCCTGCCACACCTATAGTGGCCAAAAACGATTCAGAAAAGGGGGTGGTGATGAACAGAGTGTCTGAATTAAGCAGACCACTCTTACCCAGTCCAAAGATCAGGGCTTGATCCATCACCGTTATTTATCTCACTGCCCCATCCCAGCTCAGAACCTGGCTATATGCAAATTAGTCTGTCCCTGGCCCAGTGCATCATGGGAACAGGGCAGACCAAACTACCAAGCCAATTCTTCACCAGAAAGGAGACAAGCTACCGGGGACCGGTTTCTGGCATTTCAGCCTCTTCGGCCCGGCTTGCTTGAATCCTGATGGAGCAGTGAGAAAGGGACTCATGTCTGAGTATACCCTGCCACACCTATAGTGGCCAAAAACGATTCAGAAAAGGGGGTGGTGATGAACAGAGTGTCTGAATTAAGCAGACCACTCTTACCCAGTCCAAAGATCAGGGCTTGATCCATCACCGTTATTTATCTCACTGCCCCATCCCAGCTCAGAACCTGGCTATATGCAAATTAGTCTGTCCCTGGCCCAGTGCATCATGGGAACAGGGCAGACCAAACTACCAAGCCAATTCTTCACCAGAAAGGAGACAAGCTACCGGGGACCGGTTTCTGGCATTTCAGCCTCTTCGGCCCGGCTTGCTTGAATCCTGATGGAGCAGTGAGAAAGGGACTCATGTCTGAGTATACCCTGCCACACCTATAGTGGCCAAAAACGATTCAGAAAAGGGGGTGGTAATGAACAGAGTGTCTGAATTAAGCAGACCACTCTTACCCAGTCCAAAGATCAGGGCTTGATCCATCACCGTTATTTATCTCACTGCCCCATCCCAGCTCAGAACCTGGCTATATGCAAATTAGTCTGTCCCTGGCCCAGTGCATCATGGGAACAGGGCAGACCAAACTACCAAGCCAATTCTTCACCAGAAAGCGTGGAAGGGTATACTCAGATGTGAGTCCCTTGCTCATTGCACCATCAGGATTCAAGCAAGCCGGGCCGAAGACGCCTGAAATGGCAGAAACCGGTCCCCGGAAGCTTGTTTCCTTCCCAGTGTAAGAATTGGCTTTTGTAGTCTGGTCTGCCCTGTTCCCATGATGCACTGGGCCAGGGACAGACTAATTTGCATACAGCCAGGTTCTGAAACTGGGATGGTGCAATGAGCTAAAAAACGGTGTTGGATCTAGCCCTGATCTCTTGACTGGGTGAGAGTACTCTGCTTAATTCAGAGACTCTGTCCATCACCACCCCTTGTTGTAAATTATTTTGTCCACCCTAAGCGTGGAAGGGTATACTCAGATGTGAGTCCCTTGCTCATTGCACCATCAGGATTCAAGCAAGCCGGGCCGAAGACGCCTGAAATGGCAGAAACCGGTCCCCGGAAGCTTGTTTCCTTCCCAGTGTAAGAATTGGCTTTTGTAGTCTGGTCTGCCCTGTTCCCATGATGCACTGGGCCAGGGACAGACTAATTTGCATACAGCCAGGTTCTGAAACTGGGATGGTGCAATGAGCTAAAAAACGGTGTTGGATCTAGCCCTGATCTCTTGACTGGGTGAGAGTACTCTGCTTAATTCAGAGACTCTGTCCATCACCACCCCTTGTTGTAAATTATTTTGTCCACCCTAAGCGTGGAAGGGTATACTCAGATGTGAGTCCCTTGCTCATTGCACCATCAGGATTCAAGCAAGCCGGGCCGAAGACGCCTGAAATGGCAGAAACCGGTCCCCGGAAGCTTGTTTCCTTCCCAGTGTAAGAATTGGCTTTTGTAGTCTGGTCTGCCCTGTTCCCATGATGCACTGGGCCAGGGACAGACTAATTTGCATACAGCCAGGTTCTGAAACTGGGATGGTGCAATGAGCTAAAAAACGGTGTTGGATCTAGCCCTGATCTCTTGACTGGGTGAGAGTACTCTGCTTAATTCAGAGACTCTGTCCATCACCACCCCTTGTTGTAAATTATTTTGTCCACCCTAAGCGTGGAAGGGTATACTCAGATGTGAGTCCCTTGCTCATTGCACCATCAGGATTCAAGCAAGCCGGGCCGAAGACGCCTGAAATGGCAGAAACCGGTCCCCGGAAGCTTGTTTCCTTCCCAGTGTAAGAATTGGCTTTTGTAGTCTGGTCTGCCCTGTTCCCATGATGCACTGGGCCAGGGACAGACTAATTTGCATACAGCCAGGTTCTGAAACTGGGATGGTGCAATGAGCTAAAAAACGGTGTTGGATCTAGCCCTGATCTCTTGACTGGGTGAGAGTACTCTGCTTAATTCAGAGACTCTGTCCATCACCACCCCTTGTTGTAAATTATTTTGTCCACCCTAAGCGTGGAAGGGTATACTCAGATGTGAGTCCCTTGCTCATTGCACCATCAGGATTCAAGCAAGCCGGGCCGAAGACGCCTGAAATGGCAGAAACCGGTCCCCGGAAGCTTGTTTCCTTCCCAGTGTAAGAATTGGCTTTTGTAGTCTGGTCTGCCCTGTTCCCATGATGCACTGGGCCAGGGACAGACTAATTTGCATACAGCCAGGTTCTGAAACTGGGATGGTGCAATGAGCTAAAAAACGGTGTTGGATCTAGCCCTGATCTCTTGACTGGGTGAGAGTACTCTGCTTAATTCAGAGACTCTGTCCATCACCACCCCTTGTTGTAAATTATTTTGTCCACCCTAAGCGTGGAAGGGTATACTCAGATGTGAGTCCCTTGCTCATTGCACCATCAGGATTCAAGCAAGCCGGGCCGAAGACGCCTGAAATGGCAGAAACCGGTCCCCGGAAGCTTGTTTCCTTCCCAGTGTAAGAATTGGCTTTTGTAGTCTGGTCTGCCCTGTTCCCATGATGCACTGGGCCAGGGACAGACTAATTTGCATACAGCCAGGTTCTGAAACTGGGATGGTGCAATGAGCTAAAAAACGGTGTTGGATCTAGCCCTGATCTCTTGACTGGGTGAGAGTACTCTGCTTAATTCAGAGACTCTGTCCATCACCACCCCTTGTTGTAAATTATTTTGTCCACCCTAAGCGTGGAAGGGTATACTCAGATGTGAGTCCCTTGCTCATTGCACCATCAGGATTCAAGCAAGCCGGGCCGAAGACGCCTGAAATGGCAGAAACCGGTCCCCGGAAGCTTGTTTCCTTCCCAGTGTAAGAATTGGCTTTTGTAGTCTGGTCTGCCCTGTTCCCATGATGCACTGGGCCAGGGACAGACTAATTTGCATACAGCCAGGTTCTGAAACTGGGATGGTGCAATGAGCTAAAAAACGGTGTTGGATCTAGCCCTGATCTCTTGACTGGGTGAGAGTACTCTGCTTAATTCAGAGACTCTGTCCATCACCACCCCTTGTTGTAAATTATTTTGTCCACCCTAAGCGTGGAAGGGTATACTCAGATGTGAGTCCCTTGCTCATTGCACCATCAGGATTCAAGCAAGCCGGGCCGAAGACGCCTGAAATGGCAGAAACCGGTCCCCGGAAGCTTGTTTCCTTCCCAATGTAAGAATTGGCTTTTGTAGTCTGGTCTGCCCTGTTCCCATGATGCACTGGGCCAGGGACAGACTAATTTGCATACAGCCAGGTTCTGAAACTGGGATGGTGCAATGAGCTAAAAAACGGTGTTGGATCTAGCCCTGATCTCTTGACTGGGTGAGAGTACTCTGCTTAATTCAGAGACTCTGTCCATCACCACCCCTTGTTGTAAATTATTTTGTCCACCCTAAGCGTGGAAGGGTATACTCAGATGTGAGTCCCTTGCTCATTGCACCATCAGGATTCAAGCAAGCCGGGCCGAAGACGCCTGAAATGGCAGAAACCGGTCCCCGGAAGCTTGTTTCCTTCCCAGTGTAAGAATTGGCTTTTGTAGTCTGGTCTGCCCTGTTCCCATGATGCACTGGGCCAGGGACAGACTAATTTGCATACAGCCAGGTTCTGAAACTGGGATGGTGCAATGAGCTAAAAAACGGTGTTGGATCTAGCCCTGATCTCTTGACTGGGTGAGAGTACTCTGCTTAATTCAGAGACTCTGTCCATCACCACCCCTTGTTGTAAATTATTTTGTCCACCCTAAGCGTGGAAGGGTATACTCAGATGTGAGTCCCTTGCTCATTGCACCATCAGGATTCAAGCAAGCCGGGCCGAAGACGCCTGAAATGGCAGAAACCGGTCCCCGGAAGCTTGTTTCCTTCCCAGTGTAAGAATTGGCTTTTGTAGTCTGGTCTGCCCTGTTCCCATGATGCACTGGGCCAGGGACAGACTAATTTGCATACAGCCAGGTTCTGAAACTGGGATGGTGCAATGAGCTAAAAAAACGGTGTTGGATCTAGCCCTGATCTCTTGACTGGGTGAGAGTACTCTGCTTAATTCAGAGACTCTGTCCATCACCACCCCTTGTTGTAAATTATTTTGTCCACCCTAAGCGTGGAAGGGTATACTCAGATGTGAGTCCCTTGCTCATTGCACCATCAGGATTCAAGCAAGCCGGGCCGAAGACGCCTGAAATGGCAGAAACCGGTCCCCGGAAGCTTGTTTCCTTCCCAGTGTAAGAATTGGCTTTTGTAGTCTGGTCTGCCCTGTTCCCATGATGCACTGGGCCAGGGACAGACTAATTTGCATACAGCCAGGTTCTGAAACTGGGATGGTGCAATGAGCTAAAAAACGGTGTTGGATCTAGCCCTGATCTCTTGACTGGGTGAGAGTACTCTGCTTAATTCGGAGACTCTGTCCATCACCACCCCTTGTTGTAAATTATTTTGTCCACCCTAAGCGTGGAAGGGTATACTCAGATGTGAGTCCCTTGCTCATTGCACCATCAGGATTCAAGCAAGCCGGGCCGAAGACGCCTGAAATGGCAGAAACCGGTCCCCGGAAGCTTGTTTCCTTCCCAGTGTAAGAATTGGCTTTTGTAGTCTCGTCTGCCCTGTTCCCATGATGCACTGGGCCAGGGACAGACTAATTTGCATACAGCCAGGTTCTGAAACTGGGATGGTGCAATGAGCTAAAAAACGGTGTTGGATCTAGCCCTGATCTCTTGACTGGGTGAGAGTACTCTGCTTAATTCAGAGACTCTGTCCATCACCACCCCTTGTTGTAAATTATTCCTCCCATTCCATCAGCGGGGTCCAATCACCGCCGTGCGGGAGCGCAGTCACCATTCCCAGCGGAATCTCGGGCGCATACGGGTGTAATACTCCCGCCCTGCACTGCGAACGGTTCCAGCACAACCGCAGTGTCTTTTCCTCCATAAAAGACCCTTAAGATCCAGTCTCTGTTGCAGCACTATAAAGGACAGCACATGGCGTGGTATACCCCTGCCTCTCTGCTGCTCTGGGCCCCTGAACTCCATCGCTACCACCTGCGGTAAGACCTGAAGTTGGGCCGCCAAATAGTATAGTTCAAAGTCCGGGACTGCCAGACCACCCTCAGCCTTGGGCCTAATGAGCGTCGCCAACGCGACCCGTCGCCTGCCCGTTCTCCATAGGAAACCCACTATGAGTGATTTCAACAATCGAAACTTCGAACACGAAATCCACACCTGAAGAGTCCTGAAAAAATACAGTAGTGAAGGGAGCGCCACCATTTTCAAAAGTGCCACGCGCCCCGTCACCGATAGGGGGAGCGTAGCCCAAAAGTCCATGCTGCTTTTCAACGCCCGCAAGCCACGTCCCACATTGCACCCCCAGATATTTCATACAATTGAGTTCCCATCGCACCTCTCTATCAGTAATTGGTTGGAGCTCTCCCTGCCTCAACGGGAACAGGCATGTTTTGGACCAGTTTACTCTCAGCCCCGAGACATCACTGAAATCCGACAGCAAAGTCCCCGCTCTCGTCAGCACTCCACCAGCATTATCAAGGAACAACAGCAGATCATCAGCATACCAGGAAATGTACTGCTGACCACCTTTACACCACAGACCGGCAGAGTGTTCCCCCAATCGGACCTTCATCGCCAATGGCTCTACAGCCAAGGCAAACAACAATGGCGACAACGAACATCCCTGTCGCTTGCCCCGATTCACTGGATATTGCGAGGAGATCAACGAACCAACACGCACTCTAGCCACAGCCGACGCATAGAGCACTCTCGTCCAGCCGATAAAGTCAGCCCGAGGCCAAATCGCCCCATCATAGCATACAGATAGTGCCATTCCAAGCTATCGAAAGCCTTTTCAATGTCCACTGACAACACCATTGGCTGTGGGGCCTCCGGTTGGTCTTCCTCTAGCAGCTTCACTAACCTCCTGATGTTCGTCGATGTGTTCCTCGTTGGGATGAAACCAGCCTGATCCTCGTAAATCAACGTGGTCATATGGTGAAATAGCCGGGCCGCCAATATACCGCTCAAAATTTTATAATCAGTGGTCAGCATCGACAATGGGCGGTAGGAGGCTGGATTCGCCCCTTCCCGCCCCGGTTTCAAGAGGGGAATCACTAAGGCTTCTCGCATCGAAGCAGGCAACCTGCCCAGCTCCTTTGCTTGCCTATAGACCTCCAGAAGTTTAGGTGCCAGTATATCAATATAAGTCAAAGAGAACTCTATCGGCAACCCATCAACTCCCGGCGTTTTATTTCTGGACATGCGCTTAATCGCACATCTGATTTCGCTCAATTCTATATCCCGGCCAAGGCAAGCCGCCTGCTCCGTATCCAATGCCGTGAAAGGTCCCCCAGAAAGGAACCGATTTCCAGGTCTCCCACCACAAGCAAACTCTCGTATAGGCCTTCATAATAGTGCCAAAATAGGGGAGCCCCGCTTGGTCGGGTTGGCCAACCAGGCCAGCAACGTCCCTGCCCTGTCACCCTCTGCATGCACTCTGGTAGTATAGGCCCTATAGTCAAAGCAGCGCAGCCTTTCCAATTCCGCAGCAACCTCTTCCTTCGCTGCCTTAACTGTCTCCTGGAGCTCAGGACGAGCAGGCCGCGCCAACTCTGCCTTACGTAATTTAGTCTCTGCTCGTTCCAGGTCCTGGAGAAGCACCCTACGCACCCCCGCATGTTTCCCTATGCACATTCCCCTGATCACCACCTTGAAAGCATCCCACTCTATTGCCCTCGTGGAGGCCAAGCCAGTGTTCCCTGCAAAATACTGGGTGATCCCCTCACTCACTGCTCTCTGAAATATCGCGTCCTCCAGTGTTTCAGGGCGGAGCCTCCACGTGGGGATACACGACACCCCAGTCATCCAACGCAGCGTGAACAACAGAGGGTTATGATCGGAGATCGTTCTAGCTAGATACTCAGTCTGCACTACACAGGACAACACAGTTGGGGAGCACAGCACCGCATCCAACCGGACATGTAAATCATGCATCCCAGAGTGATAAGAATAATCACGGTCAGTCGGGTGCTGCACCCGCCAGGCATCCACCAAGTTCCACCTAGTTTGACAACCCAATCTGCCTTTAATCAATCTATGTATAGGGGAGTCAACCAGTGGAGGGTGCGATCTGTCGATCGCCACGTCCGTTATGGAGTTGTAATCTCCACAAATTATCAGGGTGCTCGCAAGGTAGGATGCCAGCGCACCAGACAGTTGTGTCAGGAAACTTAACTGATCTACATTAGGTGCATACAGACTACAGAATGCCACCTCCTTGCCCCTAAGCCTACCCTCTATGGCCACAAACCTGCCCGCAGGTTCTATCATCTGCCGTTTAAGTTGGAAAGGGACCCCAGCTCGTATTCATATCAGAGTCCCTCTTGCAAACGCAGAATATGTGGTATTATAGACCTGCCCCGCCATCTCCTCTGCAGTCCTATACCCTCCTCTTTAGTTAAGTAGGTCTCCTGGAGCAGCGCTATGTGAATCCCCCTGCGAACCAAATAAGCGTGAATCTTGTGGCGTCGCGTCATGGTGTGTAGGCCCCTCACATTCCAGGTAATACAGCGTAAATCAGCGGTATCTCCCATTCCCCTCAGTAGCAATCGCAACCCATAGCACACACCCGTTTCCACACCGGGCAACATCCCCACCCCCCAACAACTGCCCCCACAATCCCCTCCTCCCCTCCCCCCCAGAGCAGGACCTAGCAACGCACTGCAAGTTCCCATCCAAACCAATACAAACTGTAACACACTCCTAAGCCCGCCTGCAGTCACTGAGGGCACGCCATAAGGGCAATGAAGGGCACCGGGTGCCAACGGGCCGCCGCCCAGTCTCTGCACAACTCTCTCCTCGAAACGAGCTCCAGATAAATGAAAACCTGAACGATCCCTCCTCCCCCCGACACAAAGTCTCCGAACAGGGCCTGCTACAGGAAGTGTTCTGCGGCACCATCTCTATCATAGTCCAGCAGCTGTGTCAACTCTCATCCAGATAGCCATCTGCCGTTGATGGGGTAACTGTCGGCAGGCGCACACTGTCCACCTCTGAATGTTCGGTATTGGTGCGGTCGCCATCTTTCTCCGAGTCGGAACCTACCGGAGACACCATCCCCTGCGCACCTAAAAGATGTGAGGCCACCTCCAGTACTCCTCGACGCACCGCTTCCGTCTGCTGCAGCGAGGGCCTCCTCAGGCCCTTCTGTCGACTTCGAAGCCTCCTTCGTTTCCTCTGAGGCAATTGTTTCTCCAGCTGCTGCAGGTCCTGGTCGCCACCATCCTTCCTGGCTCTGTACAACTCCAGCCAAGCACAGGCCTCATCTGGAGAGTCATAAAAGTACATAGAGGGATTGGTAGTGGTGTATCCAAATATGGAAAAGACCGCACATACACTAATAATAGTATGATGGACAACAATGCTGGAAGAATTAACACAATCTTTTAGTTGTAAAGACGGAGTGCTACATAGACCACTATCCCTCACTACCAAGAGGGATCAAAATGTCAAACAAAAGATTGACAAGTGTGTGAGAAGTTGGCCTGGTATATGATGCTCACTAGTTCTAGTGATCACCTTGTACCATGCCAAGCAACCCTTATGGTGCAGGTTGTAAAGTCAACCTTATAGACAAGCTATCCTAGGGGTAGCATGGACTAAGCAGTCTTAGGCTAAACTCTGTAAAGGCATGTGAAGCAAGCTGTTTTACCATACACAATCCCCTTGAATACCAAATGAAAGGACACCACACAGATATATATTGAAAATATATAGATTTATTAACTACAAAGATACCCTATACTCTTTATGAGCACAGAAGCACAAGCGTTAAAACAAAACACAGTTTAAATACACAAAAGTTGCACGAATATGGATGAGCCCTAGGGGCCACCTAAACCATATACTAAAATAGTGGTATAAGAACCACTATGAGGAAAGTGAAGAGGCCTAGGGCCTGGGGAATCGCTGGAGCTGTTCAGGACTAACAGTGATGAAGTCGGGAAAGGCCCGCAGGACTCGGGTGCAGTGCGGAAAGTGCACGCAATACCAATGCAGTGTCAATGGTGCGTAAAAAGTACAAAGTTAGTTAAAAAGGAACCTTCCGAGTGACCTAGAAGGATGGAACTTAAGACACAGGCCCTAGAGGTGTGTACCAGTGTGGGAACACCGGCGGAGCTGAGTTACCTCACCCACAGGAAGCGGGTGCACAGGGTCGAAGTAGTGTCGGGTTTCGTCACGCTGGTCGATGGTGCTTGGAGCTGAAGATGCTGCAGGCGACTCGAGGTGAAGAGTTCCGGTGGATCCAAGGGTGGATCTGAAGTCGTGAAGACCTGAAAGCAGAGGGGACAATGTTCAAAGTCACTAGCCAGTGACTACTGTGGAACCAGAGTGGAACCAGGCGATGTCCGGTGCAAACAGGCGTCGAGGTGTAGCTTCTCTCTGCAGCCACGTGGACACAAGGGGTCGAAGACGTCCAGGAGTCGGTCACGAGCTGTCCCACGCAGGCTTCTCGCTGTTGGCGGTGTCGGCAACCGGATGGAAGCAAACAGGCCTTGGCTAATGCAAGCCACGCAGGAATCAAGAAAGGCTTGTCACTCGGACCAGCAAGGTCAGAGCGGGTGCTCCTTTTCACAGGAGCAAGGGCAAGTCTGGAGCAACCAGACCTGCAGTGAAAGTTGTAGATTTCGTCGCCAAGATGGCCACTAGCCGCGTGGCGAGTGGACGGGATGGCGCGTCGAGTGGCACAGTGCAAAAGGGCCCCACGCAGATCGTGGAGATGCTGGGGGGCTGATCTTCGGTGCAAGGGCTGCTCGAGGTTGGGGCTTCTCAATCTCCAAAGCACAGCGTCGAGGGTGCCTCTGATGCTGCGCAGTCAGCTTTTCGGGGGTCTTCCAAGATGTCCGGTCCCACGTCTCTCGGTGCCTCCACGGGTCCCTTCTTTGCAGGGACTGTGGATCGGGCGGTGAGAAGTCTGGGAGTCTGGGTCTTGTCAGGCTCTGGGCTCGGGCTCCGGCGGGAGGCGGCGGCAAAGCAGACGTCGAGTTGCTGGTTGGTGCCTGTGTTCACAGGGTGGTCACTCCTTGGCCACAAGGGAGATTCTCTTCCGTCTTCTGAGCAGCAGAATGTCGAAGTCCAGTCTTCTTCTTTATTTCAAGTTGATTCAGGATGATCTGAAGTCTCAGGACACAGCTCCCACTCTTATTCAAATCTGGGGGGCCGGATCACCTACTAGGTCCCTCCTCTGGGTGGAACCAGGAAGGGGGGTGGTTACACCCCCTTTCCTTTGTCCAGTTTCGCGCCAGGACTGGGGCAGGAAAGCCCCAGCACTGGTTTGAACTGGCCTATGCGCAGGGACACCTTGTGTGCCCCAGGCATGTCTGATTCTATTCAGCCCTGTCTTACCCAATACACAAAATCCTGTCTGGGGTGGTGCTAGCACCTCCCAAGGCAGGAAACCCTTTGTCCAAGCTGCCCTCGCTGGAAGGACTCCCAGCAGCAGGAGGTCAGACTTGTGTCTGTGGTGGCAGCATCCATTTTGAGATGCTAAGGCGATCCTCCCAGGTGGAACTAAAGACAGCAATATCGTCCAGATATGCTGCACAAAAGTTATCCAACCCAGTAAGGACTTGATTCACCAACCTTTGGAAGGTGGCAGGTGCATTTTTCAAACCAAAGGGCATCACCACAAACTGATAATGCCCACTGGGGGTAGAAAATGCTGTCTTGGCCTTAGACTCCTCAGCTAACCTGATTTGCCAGTAGCCAGCTGTCAAGTCAAATGTGCTCAAATACTTGGCAGAAGCCAATTTGTCTATGAGCTCATCCGCCCTTGGAATAGGGTGAGCATCTGTCCTAGTGACAGCATTGAGTCCTCTGTAATCCACACAGAACCTCATCTCTCTCTTCCCATCTTTGGTGTGAGGTTTGGGGACCAGAACCACTGGGCTAGCCCAGGGGCTCTCTGAAGGCTCAATGACACCTAATTCCAGCATCTTTTGCACCTCAGCCTTGATACAGTCTCTGACATGGTCAGGCTGCCTGTAAATTTTGTTCTTCACAGGGAGACTATCACCAGTGTCCACCACATGGGTACACCAGTTAGTCTGGCTGGGTGTCAGGGAGAACATATGTCGGAATGACTGCAAAACCTGTCTACAGTCATGTGCTGACGTTCAGTGAGGCTGCCATCTAAGGCCACACCATCAACTGAGCCATCCTCAGGGTTCTGAGTCAGCAGGTCTGGGAGAGGGTCACTCTCTTCCTCCTGCCCCTCATCTGTAGCCATGAGCAAGCCCATGTCTGCCCTGTCAACATATGCTTTCAGCCTGTTAACATGGAGCACCCTGTGGGGGCTCCTGGGAGTTCCAAGGTCCACCAAGTAGGTAACCTCTCCCTTTTTCTTCATGATTGTATGGGGTCCAGACCATCTGTCTTGGAGTGCTGCTGGGGCCACTGGCTCCAGCACCCATACCTTCTGTCCAGGCTGGTACTCAGTCAGGACAGCCTTTTGGTCATGCCAGGCTTTCTGTAAGGCCTGGCTAGCCTCAAGGTTTTTGGAGGCCTTCTCCATGTATTCAGCCATCCTGGAGCGGAGACCAAGTACATAGTCCGCTATGTCTTGCTTGGGCTTTTTGAGAGGTAACTCCCATCCTTCCCTCACCAGACATAGGGGTCCTCTTACAGGGTGCCCAAACAACAATTCAAAGGGGCTGAAGCCAACCCCTTTTTGTGGGACCTCTCTGTAAGCAAACAGAAGGCAGGGCAGAAGGATATCCCATCTTCGCCTGAGCTTTTCAGGTAATCCTTTGATCATGCCCTTTAGGGTCTTGTTAAATCTCTCAACAAGCCCATTGCACTGTGGATGGTAGGGAGTGGTGAACTTATAGTTGACACCACACTCCTTCCACATTGCTGTCAAGTATCCTGACATGAAGTTCGCACCTCGGTCGGATACTACCTCCTTAGGAAACCCCACTCTGGAGAAAACTCCAAGTAAGGCCCTGGCCACAACAGGAGCTGTTGTGGTCCTAAGGGGAATTGCCTCTGGGTACCTGGTGGCATAGTCCACAACCACCAGTATGAATCTGTGCCCATATGCTGTGGGGGGATCCATTGGTCCAACAATGTCAATCCCTACCCTTTCAAAGGGCACCCCCACCACAGGTAGTGGTATCAGGGGGGCCTTTGTGGAACCACCTGCTTTGCCACTTGCTTGGCAGGTTACACAGGAGCGACAAAACTCCTTTGTATCTTCTGACATGTGAGGCCAGTGAAAGTGACAGACAAGTCTGTCCCATGTTTTGTTCTGGCCTAGGTGTCCTGCTAAGGGAATATCGTGTGCCAAGGTAAGAAGGAAGCCCCTAAATTGCAGAGGTATGACCAACCTCCTGGTTGCACCAGGCTTGGGGTCTCGACCCTCTGAATAAAGGAGCCCATCATCCCAATAGACCTTATGGGTACCTTGAGCATTCCCAGCAGCCTCAGCAGCAGCCTGCTGTCTGAGGGGTTCAAGAGAAGGACAGGATAGCTGAGCCTGCCCCAAGTCTGCCCTAGAAGGTCCCCCTGTCCCCAGAAACTCAACCTGATCAGGTTCAAGCTCTATAGGGACAGTTCCTGCAGGGGTCTCAGGATCATCTTCCTGTGAAGGCTGATCCTCACTTGTAGGCATTTGGGAAGGCACAGCCTTTACCCTCCTGTTCCTTGTCTTGGGAGGTACTTGGTCCATTGTTCCAGGATCCAAGACCTGAGGTTCAGAGAGGCACTTTTTGGCCTGTGACCTGGTCAAAGCAAGGACATGTGATGATATCCCTAACATCTCTGCATGAGTCCTGTACTCAACTTCCGACCATAGAGAGTTCTCCAGGTCATTGCCCAACAAACATTCTACTGGGAGATCAGCACTAACCACAACTCTTTTTAGGCCAGTTACCCCTCCCCAGGAAAAGTTCACAATTGCCACACTATGGGTAGTAGTGACATTGCTGGCATTGGTCACCAGGTAATTGTCACCTGGTAGGTACTGTCCAGGGTCCACAAAGCTAGGCGTCACCATAGTGACACTGGCACATGTGTCCCTGTATGCTTGAGCCACTTTCTTGTTAATCAGAGGTGTCTGTCTGTACTTGCCCAGATTATTGGGACTGACAGTAGGGGAAAAATCAATCTCCCCATCACAAATCAGAACAGCCTGTGTGGGGACTCTGACTAGGTCAGAATCTCCCTCAGTTCCCAAGGTGATACCCACTACCCCCTTAGTTTGTGGACCAACACTGCTAACTGTACTAGTGGGTGCAGGTGCCTTAGGGGCTGCAGTGTTGGGGGCTCCACCCTTTTTACAATCACTTGTCCAGTGAGTGGTGTTTTTGCAAAAGCTACACCAGGGTTTTCTTTGACCTTCTTTCTTCTTCTTCTTCTTGGAAGTTTGGGACCCACCCTCAGTATTAGTTTGGGGCCCTGTTGAAGACTTCTGGTCTTTAGCTTTCTGCTCCCCACCCTTCTGGTCTGTTTTCTTTTGGTCACCACCCTGGTTCTGGTTCTGGTTCTTTTGCTTAACTCTGGTTCTAACCCATTTGTCTGCCCTCTTTCCCAATTCTTGGGGAGAGGTTAGATCTGAGTCAACCAAATGTTGATGCAACTGCTGGTTCTGACAGTTATTTAAAATCTGTTCTCTCATAAGCAAATTGTACAATCCTTCATAGTCTGTAACCTTACTTCCCAGCAACCAGCCCTCCAGAGCCATAGTGGCACATTCAACAAATTCAGACCAGTCCTGAGTCTGTGTCTTCTGGGTATCTCTGAACATTAACCTGTATTGTTCAGTGGTTAAGCCTAACCCATCAATCAGAGCACTCTTCAGGACTAGGTAGTTTCTAGAATCCCCATCACTAACTGTGAGGAGTCTGTCTCGGCCTCTACCTTCAAAGGAGAGCCACAAGATTGCTGCCCACTGCTCCTGAGGAACCTGCTGTACTTTGCAAGCTCTCTCAAGTGCAGTCATCCACTTGTGGATATCATCCCCAACTTTGTAGGGGGGCACAATCTTACTCAGCTTTCTATTGTCATAGGACCTGTCTTTATCCTTAAGGATATTGCTGCCACCAGTGGGTTCTAACCCACTCTCTCTAGGCTGCCTTGCTCTAGCAAGTTTCTCTTTGGCCAGGGCAACTTCTAATTCTTGTCTCTGGATCCTAAGTTCAGCCTCTCTCATTTTGGCCTCATGTTCCCTTCTCTGAGGGCTAGTCAACTCCCTTCTGGAGTTGCCATGAGAACCTCTAGAAACATGGGAGGTATTGGATTCACCTGAGTGATTCCTCCTCCTCCTATGCTCCTGGTTAAGTCCATTTGGGGGTCTGAATGGGTTGGACCCACCTTCAGTCCCAAATAAGCTTAAGGTAGCCTGGTTAAGCCTGCTGACTAACACCTGGCTATTTCTACCATCATCAGAATCACTGTCTTCCTCCTCCTCCTCCTCCTCTTTTTCTTCCTCAGGCGGAGTATTCCCAGGGGTCTGGTCTTCCTCAACTATCTGGATGACAAGGGCAGGGGTATCAGAAGTATCATCTTCAGAGGGAGAAGCCTCCTCACCAGTCCCTGAGGGGCCTGGTTTGGGGTTCTTTAGAGCTTCAGACTGGTCTAATAGCTCTCTGAGGTGTCCTGCTGTAGGAGTAGGAACTGTTTTGATTCCTCTCATGGAACACAGTTGCCTCAGTTCCTTAAATGGAAAGATAGCAAATTTGGATGGTGCCTTTGGAGGGTCACTCTCAACAGAGATGGGTCCAGTGGATCCCTCTGCTCCAGACATTGCTCTAGTGTGGTGGATGTGTTGCAATCTACCTACATTTCTGTTTTCCTACAGAACCTATCTAGTAGTTGTAGTCAGGGTGTGCTACTCCCTATCCTCTACAACAACTAAGTTCAGTAGAACTTAAGTATATCTAGTCTTGTTTTAGTGTACCTATCAGGTACCTGTATGATCTTTCAAATGATATTTTCAAAGATTGTAATGGTAAAACAACAGCAAGCTCAAATCCCAATCCGCTGCTCACCAATGTGAGAAGTTGGCCTGGTATATGATGCTCACTAGTTCTAGTGATCACCTTGTACCATGCCAAGCAACCCTTATGGTGCAGGTTGTAAAGTCAACCTTATAGACAAGCTATCCTAGGGGTAGCATGGACTAAGCAGTCTTAGGCTAAACTCTGTAAAGGCATGTGAAGCAAGCTGTTTTACCATACACAATCCCCTTGAATACCAAATGAAAGGACACCACACAGATATATATTGAAAATATATAGATTTATTAACTACAAAGATACCCTATACTCTTTATGAGCACAGAAGCACAAGCGTTAAAACAAAACACAGTTTAAATACACAAAAGTTGCACGAATATGGATGAGCCCTAGGGGCCACCTAAACCATATACTAAAATAGTGGTATAAGAACCACTATGAGGAAAGTGAAGAGGCCTAGGGCCTGGGGAATCGCTGGAGCTGTTCAGGACTAACAGTGATGAAGTCGGGAAAGGCCCGCAGGACTCGGGTGCAGTGCGGAAAGTGCACGCAATACCAATGCAGTGTCAATGGTGCGTAAAAAGTACAAAGTTAGTTAAAAAGGAACCTTCCGAGTGACCTAGAAGGATGAAACTTAAGACACAGGCCCTAGAGGTGTGTACCAGTGTGGGAACACCGGCGGAGCTGAGTTACCTCACCCACAGGAAGCGGGTGCACAGGGTCGAAGTAGTGTCGGGTTTCGTCACGCTGGTCGATGGTGCTTGGAGCTGAAGATGCTGCAGGCGACTCGAGGTGAAGAGTTCCGGTGGATCCAAGGGTGGATCTGAAGTCGTGAAGACCTGAAAGCAGAGGGGACAATGTTCAAAGTCACTAGCCAGTGACTACCGTGGAACCAGAGTGGAACCAGGCGATGTCGGGTGCAAACAGGCGTCGAGGTGTAGCTTCTCTCTGCAGCCACGTGGACACAAGGGGTCGAAGACGTCCAGGAGTCGGTCACGAGCTGTCCCACGCAGGCTTCTCGCTGTTGGCGGTGTCGGCAACCGGATGGAAGCAAACAGGCCTTGGCTAATGCAAGCCACGCAGGAATCAAGAAAGGCTTGTCACTCGGACCAGCAAGGTCAGAGCGGGTGCTCCTTTTCACAGGAGCAAGGGCAAGTCTGGAGCAACCAGACCTGCAGTGAAAGTTGTAGATTTCGTCGCCAAGATGGCCACTAGCCGCGTGGCAAGTGGATGGGATGGCGAGTCGAGTGCACAGTGCAAAAGGGCCCCACGCAGATCGTGGAGATGCTGGGGGGCTGATCTTCGGTGCAAGGGCTGCTCGAGGTTGGGACTTCTCAAACCCCAAAGCACAGCGTCGAGGGTGCCTCTGATGCTGCGCAGTCAGCTTTTCGGGGGTCTTCCAAGATGTCCGGTCCCACGTCTCTCGGTGCCTCCACGGGTCCCTTCTTTGCAGGGACTGTGGATCGGGTGGTGAGAAGTCTGGGTCTTGTCAGGCTCTGGGCTCGGGCTCCGGCGGGAGGCGGCGGTAAAGCAGACGTCGAGTTGCTGGTTGGTGCCTGTGTTCACAGGGTGGTCACTCCTTGGCCACAAGGGAGATTCTCTTCCGTCTTCTGAGCAGCAGAATGTCGAAGTCCAGTCTTCTTCTTTATTTCAAGTTGATTCAGGATGATCTGAAGTCTCAGGACACAGCTCCCACTCTTATTCGAATCTGGGGGGCCGGATCACCTACTAGGTCCCTCCTCTGGGTGGAACCAGGAAGGGGGGTGGTTACACCCCCTTTCCTTTGTCCAGTTTCGCGCCAGGACTGGGGCAGGAAAGCCCCAACACCGGTTTGAACTGGCCTATGCACAGGGACACCTTGTGTGCCCCAGGCATGTCTGATTCTATTCAGCCCTGTCCTACCCAATACACAAAATCCTGTCTGGGGTGGTGCTAGCACCTCCCAAGGCAGGAAACCCTTTGTCCAAGCTGCCCTCGCTGGAAGGACTCCCAGCAGCAGGAGGTCAGACTTGTGTCTGTGGTGGCAGCATCCATTTTGAGATGCTAAGGCTCTGTTTAACTTTAACCGGGGTTCAGGCTAGGTACATGTCGTGTCCCTCTAGAAGGGTGGAATGCTACCCCCGTCGCCAGAACTGGCGAGGAGGTAGTATTCCAATTCGTATGACACCTTACTCGACATGTTTTGATAAAGCCAAACCTAAGATAGCATTTAACCGCGAGGATTATAATGCACTTAAGAGTATATGGTATGGCAGTATCATGAAACAGCTAAAGGACATGGTTCCGAAAGCTGCAGACGGGCTCAGCTCATGCCAGAGCACCATCTCACATATTTCCAAGCACTCTGCCTCCAGGATTGATGAGGCCTTCCATAGGAGTGACTGATAGGAACATATGTGTCCATTTTAGGTTAGGTATAGGCATACTACACCTAAGTAAGGGGTGGTTACACCGACTTACCCCAGCTGAGTGATCAGCCAGTTGTGTCAAATATGGAGGCCAGGCCAGGGGTGGCACAATACGTGCTGCAGCCCCTGGTAGGCCTTGGAAGCACCTATGCCCTGGGTACCTGGGTACACTGTTACAGGGGCCAATAAGGTGAACCAGTTCCAATGTCGTTATGCACCTAAAGTGCATGGGTTATAATTTAGAGAGAGAACAGCAGGCTGTGGGTCTGATTAGCAGGCCCACAGCCACATTAAGTCAGAAACCAGTGAAGCAAAAAGCAAAAATTTGGGGTGACCATAGGATAGCAGACCCTACTCTCCAACAAAGTGTGCAACAGGAGAGAAGAGAGCACAATCCTAGATTGCATGTAAATAAGACTAATGGGTCATATAGTTATAACAGTATTGGAACTGAACATAATTTGTAGTTTGTGATTTTAGAACAGAACAGATCAGTAGATAAAGTTCATGGTTATATCATCATTTTCTTTATTTGAAGAACCATAAAATTTGAAGTTGATAAAAAACAGCCGACACGAGTTTCGTCCGTACTAACAATAAGTACTCAGACTTTTTCAAGGCAATAGAAACGAAGTGTCATGGCGCATGTATCGCCTAGTCATACGATTGTAACAGTGTCCATAAGAATCCGGATTCAAAGTAAAGAGCAAGGATCCAATACTGTTATAACTATATGACCCATTAGTCTTATTTACATGCATTCTAGTACTGTAGTCCCTCATTCCGCAATTCTCTCTTAACGGCCAGGAAGGAGGCCCGATGACGCTGCGTCTCATACGTGTAGTCCGGGAATAGGTTGACCTTACTGTTCCCCACGTAAAAGGGACCGTCGACCCGTGCTTTCTGAAGCAATAAGTCCCTATCCCGGAAATGCAACAGCCTCGCCACCACAGGCCTGGGGGTCGGCCCTGCTGGGGCGGCCGGGCCCGGACCCGATGCGCCCGTTCCAGAGTATAGAAAGTAGAGAGGCCCTCGGGTGCTACCAAAGTTCTTGAGCCAGGTCTCGAGGTACTGCAGCATGTGTGCCCCTTCCGCTTTTTCCAGTAGACCCACCACACGGATGTTGTTCCGGCGATTACGTCCTTCTGCATCCTCGGCCCGCTTTTCCAGAGCGCCCACTCGATCCAATACATTTGCCATTGAGGCCTTTCTGCTGAGGCTCGATGGCATGGAGCACTCCCTCCACCGAATTGACCCTGTCCACCAACTTTCCGTGATCAGCTCGCAAGAGGCCCAGCCCCGTTGCCACCTGCGCTATGTTCTGCTGCAGCGCCGCTCGAGAGTCCGCTATCACTGCCAGGATTTTGTCCAGTTGGCGCTGTAGATGGGGATCTCCTGGCTGCTCGGGGTCTTCTCGCTCCTCCCGACCAGACAATTCTCCTTTCGCAATTGGTTGAGCTCCGTCCTTCTTCCCCTTTGGCTTGGCCATGACTAGGCACCGTTGGCCCAGGGTCCTCACGCCCCTCCGGAGCAATGTGTACGTAAGCCTCGCGCCAGGGGAAGGCCGCCACCACCTCCTCTCGCTGTCCCACTGTGTCGGGCCAGGCTTCTCCTGAGGTCTTCTTCCCCCGCAGGAGGCTGCCCCCCCTAGGCCCCAGGCACCACGCAGCCGAGTTACAGTTCCGAGGGCCCGTGCCCCTCATCCAGTCCACAATAGACCCTCTCTGGGCACTCGGGCACTAGCTCCACTCGAGTCGCCTCCGCCCTGGGTCCTCCGCAGGGCTCAGCCGGTCAGCCGGTCCACAACACTCTTAATTTCGTTTCTGCGCCATGGTCGCCATCTTGGGCGGCTCCGTCCTCTGCACCGGCCAACTTTCCGACGGCCGTCACCAGAAGTCTAGGACAGGTCCCGTTCCCGAATCGCTGCCAGTGGGAGCACGGACCCTTCCCCTATCTATCCGTCGGGGTGGAGACTCTGGTCCAGCGGTATATCAGGATTAATAAGGGCTCAGCTACGGAGCTCGCGATTTAGGGGGCCACCATCATCGGCTCCAAGCCACGCCCCTCACAATTATATGTATTCATATAATCGAATGCACATGTACAATGGTTAAATTATTCATCCTGTTTACTATTCTTGTCATGCTGGTGGCATCGGTTTGCTTCAGTCTATTAATATTGCAGCACATATTTTACTCAAGAATCTAGTTTCCTCAATGAATATTTGAAACAGCACTTAAGTCTTTCTTCTGTACCTCTTTGGGTATGCCTGACTTACAACCGAAAGGGTAAGATTTGTTTCCACGCTTTTCTTGGGGGATTAGGGTTGTCATGTTCTAGGGTTGCAGACACCTTCTGGTGCCCTGTCAGTATAGGCGTCCAAATGGAGTACTGTGAGCTAGCCAGGGATTCTGTCAACATAGGATGGTTTGTGCGGACCCACATAGTTTTGATGCTTATGTTACCCAAAAGCACAGTCTTATTTAGAAAGTAGTAACCATATGACATTCACAGCTGTATGATCCCTTGATTGGTGTTGCAAACGTTGTTAGTTAGCTCACTGAATGGCTTAGTTTGGAAGAGGTTGGTGGTAGGGATGAACAAATCAACAGCACTGAGCTGTTGCCAACTATCAAAGCTGACACTCACTTTATCAAGACACAGCTCTGCATTTCCCGTAGCAGTGCAGGCAGAGGCTTAATCTTCCTCCCAGATCTGTGTCCTCCTACCTTCTAAATCAATGGAGGAATGGTCATGGTCCCAGTACAGTTTGACAATGGTGAACAATGTCTTGAGTTGAACCTTCAGGAACAATACTGCTCTGAATGTGAAAATGTTTATCTGAACCTTGCCCTTTTTTACTGGAGGTGACATTTTCACCATAAAGGGCTGCCCATAAGGATTTCTTTACTGTTTTGTTCCTGATCTACAGAGTTGGAGTGTTAATCTTTGAGATTGATGAAGTTTCCAAAATACTAGAACAGTCAAACAATCAATCAATAAAAACTTTATTTCGGTTTGATTTGCAAACCATAAAAGTACAAAATACAGCAATACAAAAATTCATTATTAGAAGAAAACCGTCAACAAGATACAGAAATACAAAAATAGCAGCAATTTATGGCAGTACAAATTTTACTAAAAAGTTTTTAGATAGAAGTGCAAAAAAAGGTTTCAGTAAAAACTCATTACAGATCCAAACATTTTCTATACTTTACAGTTGATTTTAAAAATTATAATACAAAAAGGATACTGTCACTATGTAATAATTGTAAGTACATCATAGCTGGTCTGATCTGGCAAAAGTTACGTTTCTTTAAAAGTGGCATCAGATAGCGTTTGCGGGGAAATTCATATAATTTACATAAAAACATAAAATGCAGCATATCCTGCGGAGTCTTCCGTCGCAGCCGCAGGGAGCTGCTTCTTTACTAAAAATTGTTTTTCGTTGCCTAGCAAGCAGATGGTAAAATTGGTTCAACCGAAATCTAGTTAATAAAAATTTCTAATATGAGGTCAGGGTGCCCATTAAATTAGGCTCAATGTGTGGTGTTGTTTTTAACATGACATATGTCCTGACACTCGGTTTCTGAACCTCTATGCCTTCCCTCATCATTTTTCTTTCCATATGGAAAGCCGTTTTTATTGCCTCCACGTCCCTTTTGATGATACAAGTGGGAGTTTCAAATAACTCACCACGCCCTAGGCTTAGAAAACTGGTCTTTAAATATTTCAGCCAAGGTATAGCAGTTGAGTTGTCCATAGACAGACAGTCTTTTAAGATCATGTGCGTAAGGGGGATGGAATATGCTACTTACCAGTATGCATCTGTTCTTGGCATGTAGAGCTGCAGAGTCGTATACTGTGCATTAGATCGCCACCTGGTGTTGGGCTCGGATGATTGCAGGTTGTTGTTTTCTTGGAAGAAGTCTTTTTAGTCACGAGATAGGTGACTCCTCCCTTGGACGATACTGTGCATAGTCATCGACTCCATCCTCAGATTGTTTTTCGCCATGATGGGAAATGATGGAGTTAGTAAAAGTAAAGATAAAGAAAGGATGTCCATGCGTGTGCATTTAATTAAGATGATACAAGTCCCGGGGAGGTGGGAGGGCGTATACGACTCTGCAGCTCTATATGCCAAGAACAGATGCATACTGGTAAGTAGCATATTTCGTTCGAGGCATACGAGCTGCAGATCGTATACTGTGCATTGATTGTGCAGCAGAGTCTCCCCTAGCGGTGGTCGCCTGTATCCGTTGCAGCATTCTGAAATAGTGTTCTAAAGACAGCTTGGCCTACTGCAGCTTGCTGCTTGGCCTGCACATCAACACAATAGTGTTTAGTGAAGGTGTGTATTGTAGACCATGTCGCTGCCTTGCATATGTCCTCTAGTGGTATATTTCCTAAGAAAGCCATAGAGGCTCCTAGTTTGCGAGTAGAGTGTGCTCTAGGAGGAACTGCTAGTGTAGGTTTAGCTTTTTGATAGCATATTTGTATACACTTTACAATCCACCTGGCAATCCCCCTTTAGAGATGGGGTTGCCTTTGTGTGGAGGAGAGAAAGATACAAATAATTTTTTTGTCTTTGTGAAGGTTTTAGTCCTGTCTGTGTAGTATAACAGGGCTCTTCTAACATCTAAGGTGTGTAAAGCCCTTTCTGCAACAGAGTCCGGGTTTTGAAAAAACACAGGTAGCTCTACTGACTGGTTAAGGTGAAAAGGAGTAATCACTTTTGGCAGGAATTTTGGATTAGGCCTAAGAACCACTTTGTTATTATGTCTCTGAAAAAATGGTTCTTGTATTGTGAATGCTTGTATTTCGCTAACTTTTCTAAGAGAGGTGATAGCAACAAGGAAAGCAGTTTTCCATGTTAGGAACTGTAATTCACACTTATGTAAAGGCTCGAAAGGGGTCCCATAAGTCTTGTAAGGACCACATTTAGGTTCCATAATGGAGCAGGTGGTAACCTAGGTGGGATTATACGTTTTAATCCTTCCATAAAAGCGTTGATTGCAGGTACTCTGAATAGAGATAGATGTTGTCTATTCTGTAAATAGGCTGCTATAGCTGCCAGATGTAGGCGTATGGAAGAATACGCTAAATTGAAACTTTGTAGGTGTAGAAGGTAGCAAATGATATTTTGGATGGAAACATCCAGTGGATCAATGTGATTATTGTTGCAATATATAGCAAATCTTTTTCACTTAGCGGCATAACACGCTCTGGTAGTGGGTTTTCTAGCTTCTTTAATTATGTTCATACAGGCTGGTGGTAGGTTTAGGTAACCAAACTCTAAGACTTCAGGAGCCAGATCGCCAAATTCAGTTGGCTTGGTTCTGGGTGTCTTATTTCTCCATGGTTCTGTGTTAACAGGGAGGGCGTGAGCTTTAATTTTTGTTGTGGAACTAGTGAGAGATCCAGCAGTGTGGTGAACCACGGCTGGCGTGCCCATGTGGGAGCTACTAGTATTAGTTTGAGAGACTGTTTTCTGAGTTTGCGCACTACTAGTGGAATGAGTGGGAGAGGCGGAAATGTGTACGCAAATCTGCCTGACCTGTTCATCCATATCGCATTCCCCTCCGACTGTGGTTGTGGAAGCCTGGCCGCGAAGGTTGGGCATTTTGTATTTTGGTGGGTGGTAAACAGATCTATTTGTGGATGCCCCCACATTTGGAAGAGTGGCTGAAGAACTTGTGGATGTATCTCCCATTCGTGAATCTGTTGTGACTGTCGACTCAACAGATCCGCTATCTGATTGTGAATTCCTGGAAGGTGCTCTACCGTCAGGTGTATGTTTTGAGCAATGGCCCATCTCCAAATGTTCTGTGCGAGCTGGGACAGTTGCAGAGAGTTTGTCCACCCCTGTTTTTGTATATAGTACATGTCTGTCATATTGTCCGTCCGGATTAAGACAGCTTTGTTTTGTACTTGCACTTGAAAAGTTTTGAGTGCTAGGAAAATTGCTAGCAGCTCTAGGTGGTTGATATGGAACAGTTTTTGTTGGTTGTTCCATTGGCCTTGTGTGGTATATTGCAAGAGATGGGCTCCCCATCCTGTGAGGGATGCGTCTGATGTGAGCACTATTTGTGGAAGAGGCTCTAGGAACGGCCGTCCCTTTGTCAAGTTTTTGGTGTTCCACCATTGCAGAGAGCGATATGTACGGCTGTCCACCAACACCAGGTCTGAGAGCTGACCTTGAGCCTGATTCCACTGTTGTGCTAGACATTCTTGTAATGGGTGCATTTGCAGTCTTGCATGTGGAACTATGAAGATGCAAGATGCCATCATGCCTATTAGTCTCATGAACACTCTGGCTTGGAGCGACTGCTGGTGTTGAAAAATGGAGACTAAGTTTTGAATGCTCTGTATCCTGGCTGGATTGGAATACGCTAGAGCTGTAGATGTGTCTATGGTAGCTCCTAGATACTGATGAACGTGCGAAGGCTCTAGGTGCGACTTGGTGTAGTTTATTGTAAACCCTAAGTCGTGCAATATTTGAATTGTGTGCTTTGTGTGATGGACACATTGGCTGTATGTTTTTGCTTTTATGAGCCAGTCGTCTAGATAAGGGAAGACATGTATCTGTTGACTTTTGAGATGAGCCACTACTACTGCGGAGCACTTTGTGAACACTCGTAGTGCTGTTGTGACTCCGAATGGGAGGACTTTGAACTGGAAGTGCTGTCCTTGTATGACAAACCTTAGATACTTCCTGTGAGCAGGATGTATAGGAATGAGAAAGAAGGCGTCCTTTAGGTCTAGTGTTGATAGAAAATCGCCTTGTTGTAGTAGTGGGAGCACTTGCTGCAGAGTGATCAAATGAAAATGATCTGATTGTATGTAATGGTTGAGGGGCCTGAGGTCGAGAATTGGGCGTAGGGTCTCGTCTTTTTGGGGGATTAGAAAGTACAGGGAGTAAACCCCTGTTCCTTGTTCTTCTAAAGGAACTAATTGAATAGCATCCTTTTGTAGAAGGGCTAGAACTTCCTGTTGAAGCAGAGAAGATGGTCTGTAGACATCGGACACTGTCTGGGTGGTATGTTTGGGGGTTGCTGTGAGTTCTAGGCAGTAGCCATGTTGGAAAATTTGTCTTACCCACTTGTCTGTTGTGATGGAATTCCAGACAGGTAGGAACTGTGATAGTCTGCCCCTCACAGGAGTGGAATGCTGTGGGGGGGCAGGGGGAAGTCACTGTTTGGGAGTGGAAGAGGAGCGGTTGTTGTTATTACCTCTACCTCTTCCTTTGTTATTATTGCCTCTATATCCTCCTCTAAAGAAGCTTTTGCTAGAGGAGGTCTGTGTGTTTGCTTTGAAAGATTATCTGTACCAGTTTGGAGCCTCCTCTATAAAAGGAGCGACGAAAATAACTTTTTGTCTGTGTGGATTGCAACGCTCCCATAGACTTAGCTGTGTCTGTGTCCTTTTTCATTTTTTCTAGTGTAGCATCTACTTCAGGGCCAAACAATTGGTTTTGATTGAAAGGCTGGTTTAAGATGGTAGTCTGAACCTCCGTTTTAAATCCGGAAATGCGCAACCACGCATGTCGTCTAAGTATTACACTAGTATTGACTGCTCTGGATGCTGTGTCAGCTACATCTAGTGCACATTTTATGGAGGCATTGGATATTAATTTTCCTTCTTGAATGAGCTCTTTTGCCTGATCTTTAAATTGATCTGGGAGGTGCTCTAATAGTTTTTCTAATTGGTCATAATGAGCCATGTCATAACGTGAGAGCAGGGCTTGTGTATTTGCTATGCGCCATATATTTGTAGCTTGTGCAGCAATACGCTTTCCTGACACATCAATAACTTTGGATTCTTTGTCAGGAGGGGCGTGTCACCAGAAGTTTGTGAATTAGCTCTCTTTCGGGTGTTAGACACTACTAGAGAGTCTAGTGGCATATGTCCCTTAATATAGACTGGATCTGCTGGTGCTGGTCTATATTTCTTTTCAATTCTGGGATTTAAGACTCTACAACGTACAGGGTCTTTAAATACATCTGGAGCATGTTTAATGACTCCTTTGATCATAGGCAGTATTTGTGTAGACCTTTGTGACATGTGTCTAGTAAGAAATCCTCTTCAATAGCATCAGAATGCATTGTAACCCCGTGGTAGAGCGCAGCTCTATTTAAGAGGTGATTAAACCCACTGCTGTCCTATGGAGGGGAAGGTTTCGTTGGGTATGACTGAGGATCAGGAATGTCAGGCACATTATAAGGTGGGTACACATAGAAGTCTTCATCATCTGCATCTACAGGGTCTGTCTGTGGATCTGGTGAACCATCCCCCCCACCTAAATCATACTCTTCATCAGTGTGGTGTGAGGATGCAGGAGACTGAGGTGGAGAAGCTCTAGGTAAAATGTGAGGAAGGATAGGAGGCAAAGAAGGTAAAGGAGAGTAAGGGTGCATTGGAGAAGTTGCACAATCCTTCTTCTTGGCAGGAACCACAGGTTGAAGTAGTGTGTCTGCTGGTCTCTTCTTACGAGGAATAGCTTCCACATGTCCAGTTTTAGGATTTACATAGACCTTCTTTTGTTTAGGATCTGGTCTAAACAGTTCTTCCTCCTCCATAACCTTCTTCGGCATCGTTTTTTTCGGTGCCGATAGAGGTCTTTTTGTGTCTTTTGCTTTAGGAGGCGTTGCAGAGTCCCGTGGCAAAGTTTTCGGTGCCGAAGGTGTTTTTGGCTTGGTTGAGGGTGTGGGGGCCTCTGAGCCAGGTTTAGTATTCCTTGGTACGAAGACCGGAGTCTTTGGGGTGGAAGCAGGTCTCTGCGGCGTTGACGCGTTGACCGCTGTTTTTCCATCTTTGTTCCTTGGACCGGAAGGTTTCGGAGCCGTATGTTTTTTCGGATCCGGTATAGTTTTCGGCGCCGGCGCGTCTTTAGGCTTGGGTGCCGAAGGAACTTTGTCTAGTGGCACCGAAGGTTGTTTCGGTGTCACAGGGTGCCTCGGTGCCGATGGAAGAGGTGGAATTGGCACGTGCGGCTTGTTCGGTGCCGGAGCACCGGAAGGCATATTATGTTTCTTCGGAGCCGAGCCCGAGGCCGGGGCGTTGGAGGGAGTAGTACGGTCTCGACTGGGCCCCGTGGGCGGAGTGCTGACCGATGCCTTTGACTTGGGCAGTGTCTGTGATGCAGGGGCAAGAGTACTTACGGGTTGACAAGATAGAATTGAGTCATCTGAGTCCTCTGCCTCTGATACGATCTGGAGATCAGGTGAATCTTCTTTGGCGACGAGTTGAACCTCGTCCTCGGAGACATCCCCCTCGGAGATTTCCTCGTCTGAGATCTCCTCCTCGAAGAAGGCCTCCGGTGCTGGGGCCGTTCGCCTCATCTCGTGTCGACGGGCCCTCCGATCCCGAATGGTCTTCTTTGATCGAAAGGAAGTACAAGCTGTGCAGGTCGACTCGTCGTGATCTGGTGACAGAGAGGTTGCAGACTTCGTGTCGATCGCTATGAGGGAATTTGGTTCGACATAACGGGCATCTTTTAAATGGAGTCCTGTCCATGAGGTGTAGGCCGCACGGTGTCGATACGCCCAGCGGCCCGCTACGACGACCTGAAGGTATCTGATGGCGTCGAATGTAGTATATTCAATGTCGAGATTAGTTTTATAAAGTTTTTACGCTTCGAAGTTCCTGGAAAAGTGTTTCTAGCCGAGCGGAGAACTTTCAACCGAACTCAGTGGCGGAAAAAGACAATCTGAGGATGGAGTCGATGACCATGCGCAGTATTGTCCAAGGGAGGAGTCACCTATCTCGTGACTACAAAGACTTCTTCCAAGAAGACAACAGCCTGCAATCATCTGAGCCCAACACCAGGTGGCGATCTAATTCACAGTATACGATCTGCAGCTCATATGCCTCGAACATCAGGGTTTAGCCACAATTTTAACCAGCATGACAGTGGGCACAGAGAAAAAATATGGACAGCTAGGTTGGATGTAACTTCCGGGAGAGACAATAGGCGTTTCAGAAAAGTGTTCTCCACAGTCTGAAGTTGCTCTCCCCCAGTGTACCCCCAAATTTCACTGCCAAATGTTGCTGTGCGTTATATAGCTGCAACATGGCGCCGGTAGGCTTTTTCCCAGTTTAGATGCAAAATTAAATATTGAGACATTCATCCTGGCAACATCCCCTTTTTTTTTTTTTTTTTAAACATGCGGGCCCCAATTTAACTTGTTATCAACAAGGACTCCAAGATAGGAGAACGTGCTAGATATGGGAATTGTTTCATCTCCTACATTAAATTGGAAATTCCTTCTTGGTGGCTGGCCTACATGCATAATAAACGATTTAGAATTGTTTATGGTTAAATCCCTGTCTGTCATGAAGGACTTGAAAGCAGTTAAAAGAGCTTGCAGGCCTCTTTCGGTCATAGATATGATGACCGCATCGTCCGCATATAATAGGACCGGGATACCCCGACGTCCAACTCTGGGGCAGTCAGCCCCCTCCTCCTGTAGGTCACTATGTAGGTCATTGATATAAAAATTAAACAAAAAGGGAGCCAGAATATATCCTTGTCGGACTCCCCTTTTGATATTAAAATCCTTCGTCACACTCAGATCTTGAGAAAATCTAACGTTTGCTCTGGTATATCTATGTAAATCTTCTAGAAAGTTCACGATACCACTATCGACCCCCCTTGCCCTCATGAACCGCCACAGCCTCTGCCTGTTCACAGTCAAAGGCTGAGGACAGGTCCATGAAGGCAAGGTGGATGGTCCCCTTATGTGTCACTGTGTATTTACTTAATATCAAAAACAGGTTAAGTCATTGAGTGGTTGTGGAGCGCCCCCTACAGAAACCATACCGGAAGGCAGACATGATATTATTGTCTTCCACCCATGTAGTGAGCCTCTGCAGAAGGACCCTTCCCATTACTTTTACCATAGAGTCTATGAGTGAAATGGGTCTATAGCAGTGTGGGCTGCCTTTATCCCCTTTTTTAAAAACAGGTACAATAGTAGAAACCCCCCAAGACTGTGGGCATCCACAATCTACCGCAGCATTAAAAACAGATTCAAAAATTGGGGCCCAAAAATAAGGGTCAGACTTAAAAAAGGCTGGGGGAATCCCGTCTGGGTCAGGTGCTTTCCCGGCTGTTAAGCCTAAGATTCCTTCAAGTATTTTACCCCAGCCAATTATTATTTAGTTGCCATTAAAATCAGGTACCAATCTATCATTCTCTTCCAGGGGACAAGCATACATTTTCTCGAAATGAGCCTCCCAATCCTCCATGGATATATGACATTCAAGGCCACCTCCTGCCTCCTGGACAAGAAATGTTTTTTTTATTGTACCCCAAAATTTAGAACTGTTCTTTATGAGTTTCGGGATCCAATAACTCATTCCATGCCTCGTCCCTTAAGGTCTCCTTACGTTTTGCTAACGCTGTTTAATAGTCCCTGCGACAAACTATTACGTCAGCTTGCACTCTAGGGCTAGAAGCTAAGGTTGCCCTTAGATTTTTTGCTGTTTTTGAGCAAAACTGATCGAACCATTTAGGGCCCACATTAGTCTGTTTCTTAACTGGTGCGGACAACAGCTCCGTGACCCTGTCTGAGATAGTCTGGAAAGCTACTAGTACCTTCGTGTTTTGTTGCCACCCCTGTGTGCAGATGATAACTTCATCTGCACACGCAGCTTTAATATCATTGTATAACAGCTCAGGGGTAACTTGAGTCCATCTAAGTCTACGCTTTCCATCCGTTGTGCTCAATTCCCCCTGTTTGGGATTTGACCCTATTTTTGTAACACAAGGTCCTATTAAGTGTAATGAAAGAGAGTTATGGTCAATAAATTCGCTCTCCTCAATTATAAAAGAATCTACAAATGTTTGCATTGGGGATGAAATCAGCATAAAATCAATGAATGTCCCCTTCCCATGACCCTTAAAAGTGGGTACCCCAAAACTGGTGTAAAAGTCCGACAGAGCCGTGGTGGGTATCATGTCAAGATCATTCATCAAATCATTAAGCAACTCCCCCTCAGATGAGTGCTCAAAGTGAAATCTGTGAATTCAGGAGCAACTCAACTCAGAAATACATGTAAGTAGGGGGTTACCACAAGGATGTATGTTAAAATCACCCATAACCAGAAGATTGTGTAGGCTATGACTCAGACTTATTGATAAAAGCATTCAGAGCAAAAATATGACTACGATCCGAACATGAAGAAAGTGAGTTATAAAAATGTACCAGACCAACCATACAATTCCCTCCTTTTAGAGTTAAAGCGAGAATACCCGGATTAGAGGTAGAGACTATACGTACTTTACATGACAATGCTACAGAGACATAAATAACCAGTCCCCCTTTGATCTCCCCCTGTTGGAGAGAGTGGCTCTCTGATAATTTGTTTACTAGAACAGTCTCTGAAACCAATTTCTATAGCTAGAGGGCTGATTTCTGATCAGCTAGAGGTCAAAGTGTCGTGTATTTCTATAGGTTCTGAATCGATCCCCCTATTCCTGGCCCTATTCTGGTTAAACTAACTAGCTAAGTTAACTAACAGTCAGCCCATGAGGCAAGAACAGCCCCCATGATGCAGATACCGTTATCTGACGCAGTCACACTACGGCACAGGAACGTGTTATCTGATTAGGTCATAACGCTTGAGATCTAATTAGACAAGCGACATTCCTCCAGCCCCTGATAAGGCATACGACGTTCTCATAACAAATCAAACCTATGACAACCTGGAAAATCCGTGCGGCCATTGTTTTGATTTCACAGAGAACTTTAGTAAAGAATGTGCTAACGAGCAAGTCGTATGACATCTTTATTGACGTACCTATGTCCATCCTTACGTCAATCCCGGCACCTTTAAGGTATAAATATTGCCGACCTTGCCCTATGCAAACACACGCGTGGTGACAAGACGGAGCAGCCATACTTGCCGAAGCCGAGAGCAGAAGCAGACCCCGCTGGCAGCAGCCCAGCCTTCCTGACACGCTGAGAGACGCGCTGCTATCTCAAGCCGAGAGACCCAGCACCGGCGCTTTCGGGTAGCCCTCGCAGGCAGCCTGGAATATCGAGAGCAGAGAAAGAGATACCATTCCTCATTCATCCTAACTTCCAGGTACAGAACTGAATAACCCCTCACAGAGAATTCTTTAGTTATTCACTTGGCAAAAACAAACTTAACTTAAACTGTAACTTTCTATTCCCGCCCACGCATTAGACTTAGGTCAGGTACACGGGGTAGGCGTATTTAGAAACACCAGTTGAGTACGTTTAGTCAAATGTATATGTGTATGTAAATATATTTTAATCATTTAAAACATCATATGGCTCAGAAACCATATCAATGTTTTTACAGTATTATTTTATACTATTGCTTTTAATGTATGCACTTTACTTAACTATAAGTATTGCAATAATATCGATCCATTTCTCATGTATGAGAAAAGAGACTGATCAATAAATAACACCTTTTTATTGAACACGCCCGTCTCTTCCTTTTCTCTACATTCTGATGAGACTAAGAATGCACGTACTGACTGAGTAAAATAATTGCCTTGTGCTCACACGACTCTTGAGATTGACTCTTGATTAGGGGAGAGCAAAGTTGTCATGTTCTATGGTTGTCAGAAACTAAATCCCTTCTTGTCTAATCAGGGAAGTTAATCCTTCCTTGAACATTCGAGAAAGTTTCTAGCGAACTCTGAGCTTAGCTGGCAAACCCAAAAATTAAGTCTAGTATCGACAGTAGTAGACCTAGTTAACGTCTGGTCTAGGCCTTTACTGCTGTAGGTACTATTCCAATGCGCAGAGCCTATTGGGAAGATAGGAGCTACACTACATGGCGCCCAACGCGTTTGGAAAGGGCGATAAAACTAACGTAAGACATTTAGAGTAACTCAGTCGTGCTTTCTCACTCAGACCCCTTTTCCCAAATACTCCAAAGACGTCTGGAGTGGGTGAAAGGTTATATCCTCCAAAACCTCGCAGGAGGGAACTCCTATGTATGGTTTTTGGTCAAGTCAACGTTGAAGGATAAACAGTTCCAAAATATTGTGCATCTAATCTCTGTTTCCATAAAGAAACCTGATCTGCAAATAAACATAATACCATCCTGTCTGTAAAATGGGAGACAGTGATGAAGAAAGAGAGGCAGTTAGATTAGCAGCTGAAATAGCAGCAGCTGATAATACAGCACTCGCAGCAGACCCGGATATAATACTCATCCAGGTCGCCAAAAGGAGATCTATAACTCTAAAACTTATAGAAAATGGACTGACACCTAGAGGTGGTACAGTCATATTCGTAATCGAGGCACACGAATATCGGCAGACAGAGGTATATTATACATGGATACATTTTCCAGCAGCAAATGCTGTAACAAAGTACTTCCACTATTACAAAGTAGAGGAACCTCCTGAAACATACACTCCTTTCGAGGAGGTGGAAGTACCACTCAAATTCCAAGAGCATTTGCTCTTATTTGATGGCGCCCTAAAACATAATAATCACATTACAAGGCTCGGTCCTTTAGGAAGACCAGGAGCAACGTGGCCGGTCTTAGCCGGATACACACCACATCCAGACATCGACGAGATGCCTGCACCACAGCTGTTAATACAGCTAAAACAATTACTAAAAATTCACAGACAATTAGTTCAGTATGTAATGCGGACTTCAACAATTCAGCCAGCGATTAAACTTCCACAGCTGACCCCTCACCAGGGGAACACAAATAAAATCACACCACAGAACATCCAATCCTGCCTAGGTAAAGTTCCAGCTAAACGGGAACAAATACCATTCTGGTTGGCACAGAAAATCACCCAAATAGAGGCGGTGTTTCCAGACACCACCCCGCTGGAAAAACACAGGATTCTGACTATATGTCTCCCAATGGGAATCGCACCACACATTGAGGACTGTGACACTTGGGGTACAGTCTTTGCTTCCATCTACACAAAAACGCACGGTGTCCCATCCATTTCGGTGATACCAGATGTGCTAAAACAAATTTAAGATGAATACGGTCCAGAACCTGCTTTAACTCTTGGTATGAAATTACTAAAAGACTTCAAGCAGGTCTCGGCTATATTATTAGCCAACATAAAAGGTGAAGCAGCAAACGTGGCGATCCGCCAGAGGTTAAAAGAGACAGATATAGCAGACCAACCAGCTGAAATTGCCAGAATCATAGAAAAATCCTATGAAGAACTAGGCAGAGATAGTCTAGGTGGAATACCAGTAAAACCGCAACTGACTACAAGTCCAGAAAAAATATTTTTTAATAATAATAATTCACCAAAAAATAACTGGGATGGAAACAAACAATCCAATCCTAAAGAAAAGAAATTCCAGTCCAGAGGAAGGTCTCCTAGGCGAAGAGAGAAATCTCCAAACCAAAGACAGAGGTCACCGCAGAGTGACCCCTCTGGGAATAGATATAACCTTAGAAATAGGGATAATATTAAAAAACCTGATAGATATCAAGACATTGATACACGTCCCTCTCAATCTTTTCAGAATTCCTCGCAGAAATCGGAAAGAAGAGGACGATCAGAAGAGCACGCCAAGTCCAAAGACAAGGAACCTGCTCAACTGAAAAAGAAATTACAATTTCCAAAAAAGAAGGTAGCCAGTATCAAGGTAGTTAACAATGCCGAGAATACTGAGGACACAACTGAAAAACGGAGAGTGGGCTCAGACAATGCTAGACAGCGCAGCAGAGGTGAGCATAGCTCGCAAAGTCCTTATGAATCATCTGGAGACAGTGGACACGAATGAATACCTTCAAGTGGAAACTGCAGACACCAGAGTTAGCAAGCCCCACAAGATATACGAGATAACATTACGTATAGAGGGAGATAAGACTAGGAAAATAAGGGGACTATTTTGGGATAACCTCTCCAAGGGCTATGACATCCTTCTAGCTGAAAAAGACTGGCCACCAGAATTTGTCAGGGAGTGCCCTCATGGCGAAGAAGTAATTATGCCTGCCTTCTCGAATCAAATCCCGATTCATAAAAAATATACACTTGCTAGAAAGTGGGCAGTGGCCTTAGCACCTGCTTTATATAAAAATCAGGTAGGATGGGATGAGGATTCTCCTCCTCACAAAATCCAGTTAAAATCACAACCAACTGCACAAAGGCAGTACCCAATTAAGCAAGAAGCTAAAAAACAAGTAAATGAAATACTAGATCAGCTAGAATACCAGGGGGTGATTGAAACTTGCACCTCACAAATGAACAATCCTTTGTTTCCGGTCGCCAAACCAGACAACTCATATCGTCTAGTTTTGGATTACCGACACCTTAACACATGTTGTAAAACTTTTGCAGTGCAAAACTCACACAGTGCTGCACTAATGAATAACATAGTGCGCAAAAATACAAAACAACCTTGGACATCTCCAATGGATTCTTTTGTCAAAACATAGCACCAGAGAGCAGATATTTAACTGCATTCTCAGTAAATGGCACTCAAAAACAATTCTGTCGGTTAGCCCAGGGGTACAAGAACAGCCCGGGGGTATTCTCAGCGAGAGTAACAGAATTACTACAACTATATGATGATGAAGCATTATCTTATGTCGATGACATTTACTTAACAGATGATGACTTGGAGACTCACTTGAAAAGAGTGAACACCATAATACTTGGGTTCGCTGCAGATGGTTACAAATTCAACTTCAAAAAATCCAGAATTGCCCATCTAAAAGTTCTATACGAAGGATATGAATTATCAAGTATAGCCTGGCTGACAATTTTTTGAGAACTAGAAGAATTGAAAAATCTAAAATATGAAAAGACGTATCCTCTGCCAATCGACATTCTGCCTCTACGACATTACGCCTGTGTAATCTATACAGACGGACATGCTCAACCCTCCGTTTGGGGAGAACAAGCATACAACCCCACATGTGAGATTACAAAAGAAGTGTGGCGCGGAGGTATATTAAAACCTCTATTAACAAAATCACACTCAGTAGAAACTAATTCAGAACAACAAACTGAAATAATCGCATTGAAAATGGCGCTAGATAATGCGGATCGCGAATTCCCGACACTTAAAGTGTCAGATTCATATTACTGCGTCAAATCATATAACAGCGATTTGCAGACATGGATTCAGAACGGTTACAAAGATGACACAGATGCACCAATAAAGCAGAGACTGCTCTGGGAACAAATCGCTCTTTTACAAAAAGAACTACCAAAGACTCACGTGACTCACTCACTGAGTCATCAACGTGATGGCGTTCACGTTGTAGGGAATTCATTGGCTGAAACAGCCGCAGCGGCAGCCACTAAATCGGCTCCCGTAGTTCGAAAAAAGCGTACATTAAAATACATTGACGGTGAAACATTGCTGGCGGTGAAAACGTCATCAAAAGGCGACTGCTCAGCGTTACCGATCAACTATCCACTCAATTATACATACATAATCGATGCAAACTCCGTTCCTTTTGCTCGAATCCCTGGAGTGGGGAATAGAGTGATTCCAAACATGGACAGGAGACACTTGTTAATCGCAGACGCACATATGGGTGAGGGTCTTGGACACCTCAAACTACAAGATTCTCTGGAAGATTTACAATCACGGTACTGGTGGCCAGGCATGAGCCTACATCATACCATGTTTGTAAAAAACTGCCCAAACTGCAACAGAAATCGCAGTGGGGAGAGAAAAAATAAAATACGGTGGAATCTGACTGCAGATAACATCACCACTAAAAAGAATGGCTTGCGATTAACATATACAGGCTAGTTTCCACTTATAATGTAGATCCTCAGCACTCGGCTGACGTCCGGACTGTTATACAAAGATTTGCGAGTCTAAATGGCATATACGCTAAGAGCATGCTACGTTCGACCATTTTTTTTCACTTAGGCAATCCAGCCTGGGGGGGAAACATGGCCAAATGAGCACAGCCCAGCGGGAATCTTCTCACTTCCTTCCTGAGGGTACGGGATGGTGTAAAGAAAAAACCAAGGCAGAAAGCAATCTATAATAGAAAGGATATTAGGTTCGGGAGCTGGGTGGGTCAAACATCTAATAAGTGTCCAACGTAGTCTAAATAACTTGCCAAGAAATTCTCTGAAGGGATTCAGTCCGTACGAATTATTATTCGGAACTAGGATGTTGATCTCTGACCTTGATAGTCAGACTTCAGTGGTAATAGAAAAAACCTTTGATGTCAAAGACCTTTTGGCTATTTTGCAGGACTTAAACAAAACAAGAAAAGACCTGAGCAACATACAGTTGAAACAACAGCCAACAACCACTGAAGAATCACCACCTGTCCCAGCAAGACCTGTCTGGATTCCAAAAGTCGGGGATCTAGTCAGGGAGAAGATCGCGGTAAAGAAGGAATTTGGGCCTTCTTACAGAAAAGCAGTTCCTGTCTTGTCTGTCAACGGGACAAGATCAGTTGTACTACCGCCACTTGCTGGAAAAAAGGAGAACCGAGTTGTATCCATCGACCTGGTAAAACCACAACATGTGGCCGATAACAAACAGTAGGCCAAGTGGACTCCCAATAAGTAGCAGAACACCAAGGTTTGCTACCAGTACAGAGGTCCTAACAAAGAGGCTCATTACATTCGAAACGCCTACAGAAGAACAACAAGGACTATGCAACAATGCAATTGAACTCAGACCTCTGAAAACCCAAATAAAAACATTTAGCAGAGACACACCAATCTACAATGAAGTACCGAGTGACAATGCAAGAAACAAAAATCCTGAACCAATTGGAACAATTGACAGAACTGCATCCGGGTACTTCATCAACTTCGATGATTCCTCTGAAGGCTTCAGTGAATCAAAGACACAGCCATCATCAAAATCCTTTAAAGACAAAGCTAAGGAACTTTTGAAACAACTGAAAGAAACATATCTGGTTTCTCCATGGATTGAATTTTGGGTGGGTTTTGGTGCATTTATCCTCATACTTTGGCTCATCATGGTATTTACTTTGGGACGCTTCATTGAGGGAAAATATGCTAAAATGGACACAGCAAGTCAGAACATCAACTTGGTCCTCAAACCACACACATCTTCACACGTCGAGAAAAGAGAACTTTCTCCAGAACTTTCTTCAGCCAACTTCACAGCCAATCCGATACCTGGTGGGGTAGCCTGGGACAACACTGACTATGAAATTTATGGTCCGGTCGAGATCCTGAAATATCCACACCAAATCAAGATCTCCTTGAGTGACTTTGCAAAACCAAACTCATTTGCTGATGATTGGGACTTTGAAAGTATTAACAACATGATGTCTGACTTAGTAATGTCTGCTAAATTTACAAAACATGATTATTTGCAAGGTTCTACAAATTATGATAGTATGTATTGCTATAACCATTATGGTAACCATTTCTTGCATAAATCTGCACAACTTAGAAATGTTTTAAATTATAATCAATGGGAACATTGTGCTACACCTCCAAAAGGGAGCTCTAGAACCGTTTATGACAAATATTCATACTTTCAAGGTTTTAACACAAGTAATGCTGAAACATTTTATTATAAATTGTCAAACAAGACAGGGATGAAAACCATGATAACCAACACAAAATTGATATATTCAGATTCATTCTTTGAAAAAATGAATACTTTTGGATTTGATTATTGGGACAAAAATGTTGATTTGAAAAGTGTTTGGGGTACAAAAGAATGGCAAGTACAGGGTTTAGAAGCTTTGTTTAGAGCCTGCATGATCCCAGAACAAATGATATTTTTAAATGACACTGTTCAACAAACCACCTGTCTTGGCTTAGCCAAAATCAAAGATTTAAATAACCCGTCTATTCCAAAGCCAACAATGTTTAGCAATAACTCTGATACAGATGAAGAAATAGACGTAAACCATATACTTAACCAAAACAGAACACATCCTGATTGGAAACAATGGTTGATCTGGCCCACAGATACAAATCACTGTCAAGATAGATTCCTGAATAAAACACAGGGTTTCAAAATGACCAGGCCAGACCCTAGATATCCCCAAAGACATCACCCAGGGATAATAACAACCTACAGTGTGGGCAAATTATGCCTTCAATGGCTACAAACTTCCACACTGCCTGAAATTAAGCAACACCTAACTTTACTTACTGATGGTGCTGACTTGCGTGATTTCATACTGGGACCACGCAAACAGCGTCAAAAGCGTTTCATAGCAGCCTCTGTATATGCAGCATACAATGAGGCCTGGAAGGTTACTCAAATTGAAACAGCAGAAAGAATACGGGAAATTGACCGTATTAATTTGGAAAAATCACTTTCTGTAGTGGACAATGGGTTAATGACTCTGTCCTCCAGAATTTTTTCATTGGACAGCATTGTGTCTTCAGCAATCGATATATTATCGCAAGACTTACTGTTATTACAACATGGTCAGTCACAATTGCGTTCCATTGTACAGCTTGGCTGGACGTTACAAAATCTGCGTTCAGGCTATGTGCCTTGGCGTTTAATCAACACAACGTCACTATTCCAAATCTATTAACCTTACTGATAGACAAATCGGTATGGCGCAAAAGGGTGCTGATTATACAATCTTGAGCATTGAAAAACTAGAAAGATTACCAATGACAATGTCAGAACGACCTGTCAGTGAATGGATAATCCACGGAATAATAAATATTCCAATCTCAACCTTCAGGTTTCAATACTGCCAAAAATATATACAGGCTGGCATGTACGAGAAATTGGGAAAGGGGTACCTTAAAACAACTTGGAACCTGCCCTATTCACATGCATGTGTCAGTAATAAAGGACAGAAAGTGTTTCTTAGTGGCAACAATTGTGCTATGTCACTAAGCGGCACGCTTCTGTGTAACGGTATTAGTTTGCACGGAGCCTGTGAAGGGAATTCATACAACCTTTCATGTCACCAGCAAGGCGCACCTGCAACTGAAATAGAACCATTCTTTCAAAGACTCTATAATGGGAGTTACATTCTTATTGTAGACCGCAGATGTTGCAGTCTTATGCCCGGGACTCCTTATCTAGTAACTACAACGGCGAAGGTCAAGTGCTGTGGACGTTCTTTGTTCCCCAGCTCCTTTCCAGACAGGGAGGCAAGGGCATGGCCCAGTTTGAAAATTACTTCTATTCGAATAGATACTTTAAGCAGAATGAAAACAGTGCTTCTTCAGACGCCTACAAGGCTCACGTCATCAAAAGAAACGTATGATCTACAAGTCGCAAGGACGACTGCAGAGATACATACATTATTATCAACTAATTCCCCCGTACATTTCGCGGAAATCCTGAGCGAAATCTTAAATATTTCTGATACCACAGGGGTCTCAAAGGTATTTAAGACAGTATTTTCGATGGCATTAACACCATTCAAAGCCATACTGGGTATTTTTCCAGATTTCGTCCATTCGATTTTTGGCGGACTTCCCCTGATCCTGGGACTAATTGCAGGAATCCTATTCCTAGTCCTTATTTTTCGTTATGGCAACCCATGTCACAGAACAAACTCTCGCGACAATGGAAGATACGATCCTAGCCATTGGATACCGGGACCGGATATCAAAAATCCTGGGACTCTCCCGGCTTAGAGACCTGAACATGACTTGGTTTCTATCATTTCGACCAATGTGGCAAAGGTGTGTTTTACCTGTACTAAGGTGTCTGCTATGCGGAGAAGAATGCGTGTTAGACACCTGTCTGACGCTACAATCGGATGCGCCGGTGGATGCAGATACACTGTTGGTTCCTACCAAGGTTCACGCTTTGTGCTGCCCTCAAAGGCTGCCAATCCTGATGACGGCATTCCTGGAATCTTCACCACTACGATTGAAGGGTAGTGAAGTTCAAGATGAAAGCAGCATCGAACAGGTACGACCTTCTGTCAGTAATGCAAATCAGAATGTCAATGGAGACAATCATGCGCACGAATGCATGGTTACACCTATTTCCGACTTAGTGGAACTTTCCCATGAAGCTGTTGACAGTTTTTTCGAAAGCCTTAATGATATGATGTTCTCGCCAGAACAGAAATAGAGACTTTTGAGTAAACTCGCACACGGCGTTCCCTGAATTCGGCCTTCAACTTTAAAAATAAAGTCACATGAACAATTTCACTCCAGTTCACGGACAGCAATTTTTTTCAGCAAGCCCCTTAAAATATTTTTCTATATATTTTCTCATATACCAATAAGCAATAATGCATAAAAATGCGTGTTTACTTTTGCATTTAATTCATAGCTTAAGTGCATACAATATTTATGACTGCAATTTTTCAGTATATTTGAAAATTTCAAAATGCATTTATGTATTTTGGGGTGGTAAGGTATACACTATACTCTATAGTATGTTGTACTATGTTAAACTATGCATAGATTAGTAGATATGACCATAGTTAGCGTGGAGTGGGTGTCGTGTATTTCTATAGGTTCTGAATCGATCCCCCTATTCCTGGCCCTATTCTGGTTAAACTAACTAGCTAAGTTAACTAACAGTCAGCCCATGAGGCAAGAACAGCCCCCATGATGCAGATACCGTTATCTAACGCAGTCACACTACGGCACAGGAACGTGTTATCTGATTAGGTCATAACGCTTGAGATCTAATTAGACAAGCGACATTCCTCCAGCCCCTGATAAGGCATACGACGTTCTCATAACAAATCAAACCTATGACAACCTGGAAAATCCGTGCGGCCATTGTTTTGATTTCACAGAGAACTTTAGTAAAGAATGTGCTAACGAGCAAGTCGTATGACATCTTTATTGACGTACCTATGTCCATCCTTACGTCAATCCCGGCACCTTTAAGGTATAAATATTGCCGACCTTGCCCTATGCAAACACACGCGTGGTGACAAGACGGAGCAGCCATACTTGCCGAAGCCGAGAGCAGAAGCAGACCCCGCTGGCAGCAGCCCCGCCTTCCTGACGCGCTGAGAGACGCGCTGCTATCTCAAGCCGAGAGACCCAGCACCGGCGCTTTCGGGTAGCCCTCGCAGGCAGCCTGGAATATCGAGAGCAGAGAAAGAGATACCATTCCTCATTCATCCTAACTTCCAGGTACAGAACTGAATAACCCCTCACAGAGAATTCTTTAGTTATTCACTTGGCAAAAACAAACTTAACTTAAACTGTAACTTTCTATTCCCGCCCACGCATTAGACTTAGGTCAGGTACACGGGGTAGGCGTATTTAGAAACACCAGTTGAGTACGTTTAGTCAAATGTATATGTGTATGTAAATATATTTTAATCATTTAAAACATCATATGGCTCAGAAACCATATCAATGTTTTTACAGTATTATTTTATACTATTGCTTTTAATGTATGCACTTTACTTAACTATAAGTATTGCAATAATATCGATCCATTTCTCATGTATGAGAAAAGAGACTGATCAATAAATAACACCTTTTTATTGAACACGCCCGTCTCTTCCTTTTCTCTACATTCTGATGAGACTAAGAATGCACGTACTGACTGAGTAAAATAATTGCCTTGTGCTCACACGACTCTTGAGATTGACTCTTGATTAGGGGAGAGCAAAGTTGTCATGTTCTATGGTTGTCAGAAACTAAATCCCTTCTTGTCTAATCAGGGAAGTTAATCCTTCCTTGAACATTCGAGAAAGTTTCTAGCGAACTCTGAGCTTAGCTGGCAAACCCAAAAATTAAGTCTAGTATCGACAGTAGTAGACCTAGTTAACGTCTGGTCTAGGCCTTTACTGCTGTAGGTACTATTCCAATGCGCAGAGCCTATTGGGAAGATAGGAGCTAGAGGTCAAAGAATCATAATTATGTGAAACCGAATGGCTCTTGTTATGTCCTGGTTGACAAATGTGGACATTCCACAACTCTAGGATGAGAACTGGGGTAAGTAAGTAAGTAAGTAAATTCTTTACTGTTTAGTTAATTAAAACCATTACAATATAGAAAAAATGCCACAATACATTAACACTACAATATAAAAAATAAAATCTATAAAATCCGTTGTCAAACATGCTTGAAGATAAGCTTGTTAAGGGCCCTAATTCTGCTACAATAAAAGGAATTCTGGTATCGAGATCAGGTCTTTACCAGAAGGCCTCGCTTTTTCTCAAAATTGTTGATGAATTTGACTGTTCTACAAATCAATTGTGGATCCACTGAGCATAGGATTTGAACAATCGCAGACCGACAGGTGCGTACTCCATATTCATTAAACTTAGCTTTCAGCCAGCATCGACGAGTTTTGTTCATGGCTGAACAAATGCAAATCAAATGGATGAAGTCTTGTTTGCCTGCACCACAAAGTTTGCATTCTTTACTTTCTGGAGGCCTCCATTTCGGTTGATCTGCACTTGTTGGAAGGTTGCCCAGCCTTAAATTGAGATATTTGCGCTTGATGAATGGCGAGAAGGCAAGATCTAAATAGGCTGCTGGTACAGGCTTTTTATATGATTTAATGGTCATCCAGGCGTGAGTTCTGTGACTGAAGGTTAACTTTTCGTCAAAGAGCGAGTGCCTTTTGGCCGCCTTCTTAACCACCTGTTTGAATGATGGTACTGGAAGCTTGGATTCCCAGAGAATAGCCAACTCAGTTGCTTCTAACGATAGTCTTAAGTACTTTGCGTACTCGGAGTTCGGACTTTTTTGGATTGCTTCCCACATGGCGCGGTAGACTTCATTTTCTGGTTCCTCCAAACATCATACCAAAATTTGACGGTCTCATACTTTTTCAAGAGCACTTGCGACTGCAAACCAAATTCAAGTCTTACTTGTGCCGGTGATGCGTTGTTTGGTAAGGCGAATACACGCTTGTAGACTTTGGTTTGTATTTGGTCAATGAGTGTTGCACTTTTGCCATGATGTAATACACTCCCGTATGCTATTGTAGGCAGTAACTTTGCTTTCATTGCGGTTAGCAAGGGGGAGACCACCGGGCCTTTGAGCTCGATCGCTAAGTTGGCGAAGGCATGTAATAGTGTTGAACCCTTTTTTTCAATCTCTTTAAAGTGTGGAGAGAAGTTAAGGCGCTTGTCTAGTTGTATCCCCAGATACTTGTAGCTGTCCACCACTTCCAGCTTAACGTTGTCTATTAGGAAGGTTGGTGGGGCTTTGTGGCGTCGTGTTATAACCATGATCTTGGTTTTCTTGCTGTTTATTTCTAGCAAATTCTGTTTGGCGTATCTGGTCAGATCTTGCAGTAGACGTTGTAAGCCTATTCTCGTCTGACTTAATAGCACCACATCGTCGGCATAGGATAGATGTGTTACACGGAGATTACCAAGCCGGGGAGGGTGAGCATTAATCTGGTCTAGGCTTACTGTCAGGTCTGCCATAAACGGATTAAAGAGGAGAGGGGCCAACACACAGCCTTGTTTTAGGCCGTCAGCGGTGCTGATCTTCCGTGTTAATCGCTGCCCGTTGTCAATCTTTACCTGCATCCAAGTATTGGTATACAGGTCGATAATTGGCGTGAGGATTGAGTCCGGCAGGCCCTGATGTTTCAGTTTAGCCCAAAGTGTTTGCCTGCTCACACGGTCAAATGCCGCCTTAAAGTCCACGAAACAAGTGTAGAGTTCCAGGTGGTTGTGTAGACTTTTTTCAGCAATCAGGCACAGGGCCATGGCATTTGCCATGGTTCCCGTCCCGCGCCGAAATCCAGTCTAGTTTAGTGGTATTTTGTTGTTCGTTTCAGACCATTGAGCTAGATCGGCTAGTACAAGTGATGCATAGTATTTTGCTTCAGCATCAATGAGGGCTATCAGGCGATAATTATTCGGATCTTTGCGATCCCCACCTTTGTAGATTGGATTTATGATAGCTCCCCTCCAGGTATCTGGGTCTCGACCAGTGTTGTTTATTGATCGGAACAGAATATTGAATTTGCTGGCCTAGGATGAGAACTGAACATATACATTAGAATGTTAAAGACTCGCATAAGATCAATGGGTTGTTAATGGGTGTTAGTTGAAAAGCATTTTGTGACATTTAGAGGTAATCTTTTACACCTTGGCTCTTGTAACAAGAAAGTAAAGATCAGTTTACATTCTTGTTACAATTTGAAGGTTGTCTTATTTCTCTCTCTTGAACTTAGACTAAGACACCTGTGAAATACCTTTGTTCAACATAGTCATGAAACTTTGTGTGTAAAACTATAAATTTGTGATGTGTCGTTGCTTTGGGAGTCTGCTCAATGACGGTTTATTGATCAGACAACCCTGGTTGGCAGAACCTGTGATTCACAAATATTCATTTTTCTTCTAAACCCTTTCAGCCTTCAACTCACATGTGCACAGAGTTTATTTACACCATCACTGTTTCATTCCATTTATTAAATATTTACTTTGACAATTGAGAAGAGAATCATACCTGTGAAATATGCTTTTGATGCCCTAGAGAAAGAGAGACATGGAGAGAAATGTAAGGTCAACGAATGCGCATCAAATCAATAGTATACAAATGTGTTTTTCAGAATTTTAATATGCATGATATAACTTTCATTTTAAGGCAGATACCACAATACATCAGAACAATATATTACCAATGTGGCTTTTGGCATGAAACATTAGAAAGCCTGCACCTCCGGGTGCTTCCTTATTCTAAGGATTGAGTTTAGCAGTCTGTCCCAGCAAACTGCTAGTACAGAGGATTTACCACTCCAGTTATAGACAAGTCTCCAGATTTTGAGATGTTACTGAAGAGTCTTCAAACTCTTCCGAGCCCCCCTCATAACTCCTGCTCTTGATAAGTCCATATTGGTAATGACTTTTTCAAACCCTGGACATCCCATGCAGGCCCTCTATGACTCTCACCACTCACTGCTTCCCATGAACTGATTTAGTTCCTGAAAAGGTACCACCAAATAGGAGGTACATTTCAAAGACCTACATTGAGACTCCCATGTGCTTGGTGGCACAGCTCACCATGTCTCGGAGCTCTGACAAAAGTATGCTTTCCTAAAGGCAGCAGCTCAAGCAAGCGAGGCCAAGGACAGAAAATGCACGGAGAGGTACTTGTGATAATGTGGGACCTTCTCCGACTAACTTGGAGGATACACTACCAATTTGGAGACAGGGGAGTTATTGGACATTGAAGAAGGTGAGGTTAGTGAGCTCTCTTTGTAATTTAGAGCTGCAGGACAGCAGAACCAGTAAATGGAGCAGGAGGGGCTCATCATGTCCAGAGTAGGGGAATGCTGCTCGTCTACCAGTTGGGATCCTTCAACTAGGTGAAAACTGTGAACTTTGGTCAGTGTGGCATTGGAAAGAGCAAAAGTAGTTGTTGCGTTTAGGGGCTGGTACAGACCAGGGTAAAATAATCTGGGAGTCCTCAGGTATGTGATGGGCAATGGAGGTAGGATTATGGGAGAGTAATAACACTAATGGACAGTAGTGGGCTCCAAAGTTAATTGATTTTGTGGTTTATGTACAAAAATCAATTGATCTTTTGAATATGTTCCACGTGTAGAAAAGATCACCTGAATATTATTCCTGCTGACATGACCAATAAATGAAAAGGGACCATTATAGGTAAGGATGGACAGAACAGGTCAAGGTGTGTTGCAAAAAAGGAAAATGCTACTTACCAGTATGCATCTGTTCTTGGCATGTAGGGCTGCTGACATTCATATCTTAGCATAGATCGCCGCCAAGTGTTGGGTCCGGATGTTTGCACCTTGTTGTCTTGGAAGAGTCTTCGAAGTATCACAAGATAGGTGACTCCTCCCCTGGACTACAGTGCGCATGGGCATCTTCTCCATCTTCAGATTGTTTTTCGCCATTGTGGCAAAGATGGAGTATAGAACAGTAAGAAATGACCATGTAAATGTATGTTAAGAAGGTAACCCTGCAGCTGTGACAGGAGGAGGGTGGGCGATATGAATGTCAGCAGCCCTACATGCCAAGAACAGATGCATACTGGTAAGTACCATTTTCCGTTCGAGGCATGTGGGCTGCTGAATTCATATCTTAGCATAGATTGTATAGCAGTTTCTCCTCTAACAGTGGTTACCTGTAACAGCTGCAGTGGTTTGAAAAAGAGTTTTAAGGACAGCCTGGCCTACAGCAGCTTGTTGCTTAGCTTGCACGTCAACACAGTAGTGTTTAGTGAAAGTGTGTATGGTAGACCATGTAGCTGTAACTAACAAAACGGTATCGGAGGGCTAAATGGACATTTAAAGACCCGTCTAAGTTCTATCCCCTTGAAGGAACAACATGAACAACAAACAAACTTAGAGGTCTAAATCAGAAACCTGATCTGAATATCTTTCAAAATACCTTCATGTCTAAAAAGTACAACAAGATAAAGAAGTGGCTAACAATTATGAACAACAGACCAGATCGCCAAGAAAAGGGCCACCTGTAATTGCTAATCAAAACCCATTATGGATTCCCATCAATAACTTGTATGGATCAATGTTTTCATTTGGTAATCCTGCCAGGCTATTCTGTCTCTTGATCATTGAGACATACGGCATACCCCCATCTTTGACATGGGGTAATGACCTACAATTACTAGATTAGACCAAATGATGATGATCTGATGGGAAAGTGCAGTGCAAAAAAATGAAGATGAATGTGATGGTTAAAACAGGATAGGGAGCTTTAACAAAAATTACTTTATTGGGCATAAGCCCCTTCCTTGTTAAAAACAAGAACAGTGCAACAACATAAACGCAGTTTAAACAAATAGCTGCGAGAGGACCAACATGTTTCAGCCTATTATGGGAGGAAACCCAAGGCTTTCATCAGGGTCTCTGTTCTCAAAGAATGCTACTGCCAAATTAGTGAGAAACGTGTGAAAAAATTATAATAAAAAACACACAAGTGAACTAATAACAGTAAAGGATATATTTCTCCTATATCTGTTTCAATTCCTCCTTGGCGCCTGGTGTGATCAACAACAAAAACATATGTGGACCCTTATTAGGTTCAAAGGTCTGTTAAAAACCGTAATCTATTCATTAGTGTTTGTTTCCTCACCTCCACACTTTTGTGGCGGTGAGGAAACTGGTAATATGCTTGGCGGGGCAAACATATTGGGGCCTCAGGACAGCGCACAACCGCCAGGGAACGGCGGTTCTGCCGGTTGCAGTGGTCCCAGGTTGGCCCAACAGCCCTAGTCTGGCGGTCGGGAGACCACTACTGTTAGTCTGGCAGTCCAATGCCCACCCTAGTCATAATAAGGCCCTTACTGGTTTTTCTTTAATGTGCAAAATTTTTTAATTGGGGTGGAAAGTTCTAGATGCGAGGAACTCCTGGCCAATCCTGGGTTGACACATCACCCCTCTACCATTGTCCCAACCCTCCTGAACAGCATGCTGGGGCAATAAAAGACGGCACTGTCAAGAGGTCACTGTTCATATCTTCTCAGGGATCCTAGCTCTGCCCGTTACAAACATCACTGCCATGGATTTTTTTTATCAAACTTCAAAGGGGAGCCCCCTCCAGTGTTGGCTCCAGAGGTCGGCTTCCCTCCTTTGTTCAGTGGGACTCAGCTGTTCCAACCCTAGTAGAGTGTGACAAAGAATTTACAGGTGCATTTTTTTCCCCATACCTTCCTTCTCAGAAGCTGTGTAAAGAACTGTTAATTGCTACTTGTGTGCAGGGAGGCCTTTGTTCTCTCTGCTAAGGAACAAAATAATTAACTTGGCCCAGTCGGGTGAATAAACGCCTGGAATGTGATTCTGAGCAGAGCCATAGAAATATGACAATTCTGGCCAACTAATAAGATGTACAAGTACATTCTTGGGACCTGTGTATTCAAACTGCGCACACCTATTTCACCACAGGTTGATACCTTTTCGAGAATGATTAGGCCTAAGGGAAGTGAAACTGCACTTTAAGAGAGAGTTACTCCCATGGGTATAATATAGTGATGCTGCAAATACGCCAGTGAACACTAATGACCTTACCAATTAGTGTCCAGTATTATCATAAGGCCTATCCCAGGCCAACATCTAAACTTGCAGAGTCTCCTCTGCACCAGGCTACCTCTCTGCAGTTACCACGCTGACACGTTCATATGTAACCAGCCAAGTGCCCCTTAACTTAGCTGCATCGAAGTAGCCTTATCTTAGCTCACCCATTCTACTCACATTTTTCCACTTACCCTCATAAATCTAATTGGCAAAAAGGAAAAGATTCCCGATAAAGAGCCTCTTTGAGGGGCCTCTTTGCCATTGCAGCACCGGCCCAACGAGGAGCTGTCCGAGGGTGAAGCATGATACTCCTTGGGGTGTGTGAGGGCCCTTGCTCCTGAAAGGAGCACTCCCCTCCGCCCACCATATAAATAGACAAAGACACCCTCACAGGAACTGCACACTCCTGTTTCTCATAGCTTGGCATATGTGCTGTACCTTAAAACTTGTCCCCCTTTCCTTGTATTTATAAAGGAGACACCCTTAGCCACCAAACCTCAGAGCTCACCTGGACTGGAGATGAGGACTGCCCTGCTGACGTGGGCCCTGGAGGAGAAGAGGCTACACCAAAGTTGCACTACACCTGCTGTGTAGGAGATTAGGGTCTGCTTCCTATTGTGACCCCCACTTTTTGCTGTGATTTACTGGTTTTTCGATCATATTGTGTCTGTGGGCCTGCTAATCAGACCCACCGCCCAGCTGTTCTCTCTCTAAATTAATACCATGTACTTTAGGTACATATCGGATTGGGTATTGGGTCACCTCTGTGAGCCCCTGTATAGTGTACCATAGGTACCCAGGGCATAGGTGCATCCAAGGCCTACCAAGAGCTGCAGCATGTGTTATGCCACCCCTGGCTGGCCATCCAAACTGACACCACAGGCTGATCACTCAGCTTGGGTGAGGTGGTGTAATCACCCCTTACTTAGATATAGTATTCCGATGGAGACAGACTTTTTCGGCGGAAAGTAAACTTAAATACAGAGCAGCCCTTAAAGATTGTCGGAAAATGATCATAAACCATAAAAGATGCTATCTCTTGGAAACAATTAACAAAGCTCGAGGCTTCTCCAGGGAGATATTTAATACGGTTAAAACTTTTACCGACCGACAGGTTTTTAAGCGACGACCACCAGTCTCTCAGACCCTCTGTAATCAGCTCTCCGATTTTTTCGAAGAGAAAATAGCCTTAATTTATTATTCTTTTCCCACCTCTGATGGTTATGACACTGGGGAAATACTCCCAGTCACCCCAACATTGCTCCCCGTTTTTGCATACTTTCAGGATATCCCAGCAGACGGTTCCCTCCAGGAATTACTTAAATGCAAGTCAGGGTCACCCAATGACCCTTGGCTTGCTAAACAATTTAAAGTTTTAGCAGCATTTCTCAACCCCTACCTTAATAGCATTTGGAATGCTTCCCTGAGCTTTGGCATTTACCCCGAGACGTGGAAACACGCTCTTCTGGTTCCCATTCTGAAGAAGGTCAATGCCGACCCCGAGAATCCGGCTAACTACAGGCCCATTTCTTTACTCTCAGCCCCGGCCAAGATTCTTGAAAGACTTGCACACCAACAGCTTGCTAGCTTCATTGAATCTAATGACCTACTCCATAATTCCCAACACAGGTTTCGGTCTGGCTATAGCACCGAATCGGCCATGATAGAAATGGCAGATTCTGTGCGGTGGACCTTGGACCGGGGATCGAGGGCGGTGTTGGTGCTGCTGGATCTTTCGGCAGCATTTGACACCGTCTCCCACCCGATCCTTGTCAACCGCCTCCGAGCCATAGGTCTTCAGGGCACAACGCTCAAATGGATCGTCTTATTTCTGACTAACCGTACACAACTAGTGTATACTCCTCCTTACACTTCTTCTAGTCGCCCACTTAAATGGGGAGTGCCGCAGGGCTCTTCACTGAGCCCTCCTCTCTTTAATGTTTATTTTACCCCCTTGGCTGAATTAATATCCCAGATGGGAATTAATATGACATCATATGCGGACGACATCCAGCTGCTTTTCTCTTACGACGATTCCAATCTGGCCACTTTTGACCCACTGAAAAACTGTCTCAGAGATATTGCAAACTGGATGGATCGCAATTATTTTAGATTGAATGCGGGAAAGACCGAGGTTCTCTTTTTCAATCAACCCTCCCCTTTGGATTCGAACCTCTGGTGGCCGGTAGACCTGAGTCCCGCCCCCCTTCCCAAGGATTCAGTTAGAAATCTGGGTGTCAGATGGGACAAGTGTCTCTCCTTCCATAACCAAATCCACACAGTCTCGGCTGCCTGTTTCTCAAAAATCAGAATGATAAAAAAATGTATCAACTATTTGCCTAGTAGCACCAGGAAAACAATAGTCCAGGCTCTTATTACATCTCACCTGGACTATGCCAACGGCCTGTACCTTGGTTTAGCATCAGGCTTGTGCCACAGACTTCAGATAGTCCAAAATGCCGCAGCTCGGCTAGTCTGTGGCATTTCACTCCAAGAACATATTTCTCCTTATTTGCCAAAGTGACATTGGCTTCCGGTCCACAAAAGGGTTGAGTTCAAAGCCATGACACTGGCTTACCGGGCCACAAAAGGTATCGTGTCAGCCTACCTTTCATCGAGTCTCCGACCCTACTGTAGCTCCCGTACTCTGCCCTCTAATTTCAAGCTGCTCCTTGTCATCCCTAGATTCAAAAAAGCGCGCACGGGTGGAAAGACATTCCAAGTATGTGCTTCCTCCCGGTGGAATAAACTACCGATCTCTCTACGCAAAATTCAAGATGAACCTGCATTCCGCAAATCCCTGAAAACCTTCCTCTTTCGTTAATTTGCTTTCTCTAGTAGTCTGAGCAATAGCGCCAGGAGACCCCGTTTGGGTAGCTGCGCGCTTTATAAAATACACAAATAAATAAATATATCTAACCTTATATATAGACACATATGCACCTATAAGTCACTCCTATGGCAGGGCTCGACAATCCTGGAGGCAGAGTGCTTGGTTTTATGTGAGCGGGTGCTCTGGCATGAGCTGAGCCCTTCTGCAGCTTTCGGAACCATGTCCTTATAGCTGTTCTATGATATAGCCATACCATATACTCTTAAGTGCATTATAATCCTCGCGGTTAAATGCTAACTTTGGTTTGGCTTTATCAAAACATGTCATGTAAGGTGTCAAACGCTTTGGAATACTACACCCCCCCCCGCCAATTCTGGCTCGGCGGTAGCATTCCACCCTTCAAGTGTGTTACTGCTTTACCCGTTTAGAGTTAAACAGAGCCTCAGCATCACAAAATGGATGCTGATGCCACAGACACGAGTCTGACCTCCTGCAGCTGGGGGAAACTCCAGCAAGGGAGGCCTGGACAATAGGTTTCCTGTCGAGGGAGTTGGTAGCCCCTCCCCAGACAGCCAGTAGTGTTTTGGGGCAGGGTGGGTTGAATGGAAAGATGTTTTTCCAGACACTGCCTGGGGCACACAAGGTGCTCCATGCATAGCCCGGTCCAAACCAGTTGCTGGGCCACTCCAGCCCCAGCTCTGGCGCGAAACTGGACAAAGGGAAAGGAGTGTAACCACCCCCTTCCCAGGTTCCACCCATAGGAGGGACCTAGAAGGTAATGCAGCCCCTTAGTTTGGTATAAAGTTAGGAGCTGTGTCTAAAGACATTAAATTACCCTGGAAAGAAACTACGATACCCGTGGCGGACACGAGAGACGTGGTACCGGTTATCCTGGACTACTTGCACTTTGCTAACTGTGCAATGACTGAGGTACCCTCGCAGTTCTGCATTGGGCTAAGCGAAGCCCCAGACCCGAGCATCATTTGCACCAGAGCTCAGCCCTCCCCACTCCACGAGTGCCGCTTGGGGCCCGCTCCTGCATTTCAGCTCGACGCGTCTTACCGGTTGCTAGCCCATTGGCTAGTACGCCCCCTGAAGACGAACCTTTGAATTTTAAACACTTGCCTGGTTACTCTGAGCTTGCTGCAGCTTCCCTCCAAAAGAGAAGCGCCTCAGACCTTGCTGGTCTGACCTGAAGCCAATCTTCACTTCCTGCGTGGGTTGTGGTTGCCAAGGCTTGTTGGGTCCAATCTGGATACCGACACCGCAGTCAATTAGATCCTTCGTGGGACAGCTCGAATCCAGCTTCTGGTCGTCGTCAACGCCTCCTGGTCCTCGTGGCTGCAGAGACAAGCTTCACCTCTTCACCTGTTTGCATCACGACATCACCTGGTTCCATCCTGGTCACTAGCAAGTGACCCAGACTCTGTCCCCTCTGCTTTCAGGTTTTTCACAGCTTCGATCCACTCTTGGATCCACCCGGACACTCTTCCTTCGGCCGCCTGCAGCACTTCTTTTGCAGGTCTCCATTGAAAGCATCGACGAAACCTGACACGAAAAGACACCTATGCACCCGGCTTCCCTAGGTGAGTTAACTCGAGTACTCCGGTGCTCCCGTGGGTGTTGACTATCCTAGTGTCCTAGCTTAAAGACGTTTTATCGTAGTCCACTCGGAAGTGCCCTTAACCTTTAACTTTGTGATTCCTTTGTTCTCCATTGAAGTCAATGAGAACACGCGCCTGTGTTTAGACACTGCAGGCACCGCCCGTGGGTCTCCTATTTCCTAACCTTTGGTACTGTAGTATAGCCCCAGCGATTCCCTAGGCCCTAGGCCTATTCACTGTTCGTGCAGTGGTTCTTATACCACTTACTTAGTATATGGTTGATGAGGCCCCTAGGGCAGAATTGTATTTGTGCAACTTAAAGTATGCTAAATGAGTAACTTGTAATGTATTTCGATCTCTGACCTCATAAAGAGTGCAGAAGGGTTGTGTTAGAAATACATACATATATATTTGATATATACCTTGTGTGGTGTCCTTTCATTTGGTATTCAAGGGATTATATATGGTAAAACAACTGGCTTCACATGCTCTCTGAAGTTTTAGCCTAAGACTGCTGGTCCATGCTACCACTAGGATAGCTTGTCTATAAGGTGACTTTACAACCACCACCATAAGGGTCGTTTAAACTGGTGCAATGTGCCCACTAGAATAGTGGACATCATATACCAGGCTAACTTCTCACATGCTGCTCCTTGGGGTAGCAAAGAGGAGACTGTGTCTGTGGTGTCCTGCTCATGGAAAAATTGTCTCCCGAGCCTAGATTGACGCAGAGACACCAAGAGTCATTTGGCTGACTTACTGTTCCAACACCAGTCTCACAGAAGTTAGAGAAGGCTCCCTGGGCCTGTTAGCAGCCCAGAACAAAACATTGCTGCTTACTGCACAGTGGAACCTGGGATTCCCGAAACTCAAAAGTTGCACTTTGAGTCTGACCCGAGAGAGTCGTTGAGTACAGTTTGGTCACCCAAGAGGATAGCCATTGATAGAAGAATGAAACTGCTGTTTTTGTTGTGTCCGGAGACCAGTAGGAGCTTCTGGACTTTTGATGGACCAAAGAGAGACCCGAGGGACATCGACCTCTGTAGGTAAAGTTACCAACCATGAATGAGGGGTAGTCTCAGTAAGTGTCATTTTTACCGTAGAGCATTAAAAGCATCTTCAGCATGCTGTATCCTTTGCATCAGGACCACTCCTAAGGGGTCAATGGCAAGTTGCAATTAACGCTGGAACTGGACTGGAGACTGCTTCTTCCGAAAAGTAACTGTTCTTTAGAACTTTGTTAGTTCCCTTGACCTGCTCCCAGCTGTAAGTTTTTGTCAAAAGTAAGTAGAAGTAACCACATTCAACTTTGACAAAACTTTTCTTCAAAAGCTTGTAGTATCAAACTAATCGAACTTGCCAATGCTTGTTTGAAAAGTTGTGATTTACTGTTTCTTCATGTAATTGTATCTCCAGAACCTTCTGGTGGATCGTATTGTGTTAGTGTTTATAAATAAAAATACAGTATATTTTCATAAATTAGTGTCAGATTTCTTTAAAGTCGTGTTTCTTTTTTGCCCAATTGTTTTGGTGCTTTACACTTGATAGTTTGTTTAAGCTTGTCTGCTTGAAGCCACAACTACCCAGTGTTGAGGTAAAGCTTGAAAAGCAAGCTTCACTGCCCTCAAAACAGGGTTGTGAGTTTATCCACGGTGAGGTCTCACAACCACATCAAAATAATAATCCACATTTCCTCACAGGCTTTATCGTGATGAGCTACTGTGGCTCAAAACAAAAGGAGTGCCTGATTTCTTTGAATCTGAGATGTCTAAAGCTCATAAATGGTGCACAGACATAATATCGACTCCACAATATCGAATGGATAAAATATCGAGTTAAAAATATCAAATATAATAAAATATCGAAAACAAAAATATCGTTGTTAAAAATATCGATTACAATAATGATAATAAAATATCGAGTTAAAAATATCGACTCAAAAATATCGACATGACAAAATATCGATTAATAGTGAAAGTAAAAAATATCGATATTATGTAGAAAAAAGCTAAAAAATATAAATACATTTTAATAGTAATATAAATTGTAGTTAATGTTTAGGAGCGGGATGTTGGGTTAATAGGGGATAAGGGTGGGGAGTAATTTAAAATAAATAATTAATTAATATATGTTTGTAAATATATTTATATTTTAATTAATTGGGAATTAATTATTATTAATTAGTTAATTAATTTATATTAATTTCTATAAAAATTTAATTAGTAATTAATTGGTAATTAAATAATATTAATTAGTTAATTGGGAAAGAATTATTATTAATTAGTTAATTAATGTATATTATTTTATATAATTTTTTAATTAGTAAATAATTGGTAATTAAATAATATTAATTAGTTAATTGGAAATTAAATCATAATAATTAGTTAAATAATTAATATAATTGGTAATAAAATGTTATGTAGTAATTAATTGGTAATTAATTATTAGTAATTAGTACATTGGAAATTAAATAATATTATTTAGTTAATTATTTTATATAATTGGCAATAAAATTTTAAGTAGTAATTATTTGGTAATTAGTTATTATTAATTAGTTAATTGGAAAAATAATAATAAAAATTATTTAATTATTTCATATAATCTGGTCTTAATGTTGTATTAGTAATTATTTAGTAAATAATTAATGTTAATTAGTTAAATAAATTATTTAGAGTAATTGTAATATATATAATAATTTGTTATAGTTCATTAAATAATTGGTGAAAAACTTAAAAATAATTACATGGAAATAATTACAGCTAATGTGCGAACATATTTTCATCTTTGTTATTGATATAAATTGTAGTTAATGTTTAGGAGTGGGATGTTGGGTTAATAGGGGATAAGGGTGGGGAGTAAGTAAAAATAAATAATTTATTATGATATGTTTCTTATACATTTAAATTATCAATTAATTGGTAATGAATACATATTAATTTGTTAAATAATTCATATTATTTGGTACATATTTATCATTAGTAAATAATTAGTAATTAATTATAAATAATTATTTAATTTAATTATGAATAAAAAATTTTTTTATTTAATATTGTGTTGTTATGAAATTTTTGTATGGGAATAAATATTATAAATTTTTACATTCTATTAATTACAGCTATTTTGGTAATATATTAACTTATTAAATTTAGATAATTAATCATTAATAGTTAATTTAATAATATTAATTAAATAAGGGTACAGGAGGAATTTTAGTGTTTCTGGGTCAGTTTTCTCTCTTTAGGTAAAGGGGTATTTTTATGTTTCTGGGTCAGTTTTCAGTTTTAGGGTAAAGGGGTATTTTTAAAGTTCAGGGTCAGTTTTCTGTTTGTGTGTAAAGGGGTATATTAAAAGTTCAGGGTCAGTTTTCAGTTTTAGGGTAAAGGGGTATTTTTAAGGGTTCTGGGAAAGTTTTCAGTTTGTGGGTAAAGGGGTATATTTAAGGTTCAGGCTCAGTTTTCAGTTTGTGGGGAAAGGGGTAAATTTAAGGTTCTGGGTCAGTTTTCAGTTTTTGGGTAAAGGGGTATTTTTAGGGTTCAGGGTCAGTTTTCAGTTTGTGGGTAAAGGGGTATATTGGTTCAGGGTCAGTTTTCAGTTTTTGGGTAAAGGGGTTTATTTAAGCTTCAGGGTCAGTTTTAAGTTTGGTTAAGGGGTATATTTTTAGGTTCAGGGTCAGTTTTTAGTTTTTGGGTAAAGGGGAATTTTTAGGGTTCAGGGTCAGTTTTGGGTTTTTGGATAAAGGGGTATTTTTTAGGGTTCAGGGTCAGTTTTTAGTTTTTGGGTAAAGGAGAATTTGTTGGGTTCAGGGTCAGTTTTCAGTTTTTGGGTAAAGGGGTAATTTTTTAGGGTTCAGGGTCAGTTTTCAGTTTTTGGGTAAAGGAGATTTTTTTGGGTTCAGGGTCAGTTTTCAGTTCTTGGGTAAAGGGGTATTTTTAGGGTTCAGGGTCTGTTTTGTGTATATAAAGTGTGAGAAAAAACATTATAAGTATTACAAATCATTGAACAATTTTAGTGATTAAATGTTGCTACTTTTTTTGGAAATTATTATTTTTGGAAATACTCAAAACAAAATATAATAAAAATATATGTTAATAAAATTTATAAAATAGAAAAAAATATTTGACACATTTTACACAATAACATTATAATAAAGTAGCTATTCTACTTTATACATGGTCAGTCTTCAGCACCTTTCCAGATATTACTTTCACTTGAGTAGGAATAGTAAATTATAATTGGTCAGTGTCCAGCAACTTCTCTGATAATACTTTGACTGGAGTAGGAATAGCAATTATTAATTGGTTAGTGTCCAGCACATTTGCATATAATTTTACATTAGTGTGTTATTATATTACAAAAAAATGCAAAATGGATGTTTTCAAAAAACTTTACTACATTTTTCAAATTTTTTCATGTGTAATACAATCCAATCACTATCACATAAAACATAAACATTTTTTGAAATGTTGTATTTGCAGAATAACACATTATCATTTATGTACATGTTTTAATTTGTCACACCAAATTTTTCACTACATATTTTTTTGTCAAAACACAATATTATTATCAATCACTTTTTGTAACAAGTATTTATATTGAAATAAATAAAATAACAGTTATTTTTCTGTTTCTTCCATTTATATTTAATAATGTTAATATTATATATTAATATTATTAAATATTTAATTTTCATTTTTAAATTTTTATAAAGTAACATGACAATTATTATATTTACTCAAGATATGGAAATAATAATTAAGACATTTTTTTCACATATTTCTGACAATGTTGTTTTTAAATTATACATATAAATGTATTATGTTGTTAACTTTATATCTGTAAAGGGGAATAATATGTTTAATAATAATATCTGGTATTGGTAAAAGATTATTTATGCAATTATATACTTTTATAATACTTAGACATTATTATAATTTTTTTTAAATTAATTAATAAAAATAATAACAAATATATTTATTATTATTATTATTAATTAATAAACTTAAACATTTGTCTTTTCTTTTCACAAATACATACATTCAGAGAAATAAAAATACAATATTTAAGGGCATTATTTATATAGTACATGGTTATAATTTTTTTTAATAATAATAAATAACTTATAATATGTATTATTATTAATTATTTACAAAACATGTATAATGTTTAGTTATAAACAAACACAAACTTATTCCTATTAATGTACAGAAAAATAAATTTTTTACATATATTATTTCAAGTGTCATATATTTATTTAATATTATTAATATATATTAATTACTATATATTAATTAATATTAAAGAAATAATTTTTTTTATAACAGTTTAAATTATAATGAGTCTACTTTATTAATTTGTTACAATTACAATGTGTATGTATTATATTTTTATACTATAACATTGTATTTTCTATGATACCTTTTTTAAATTGGATTAAGGGGACTACTTTTTTACCGCGTAAGGTTATTGCGCTTCATTCAGGACTGGAGAAGCTCGCGGTTGGGAGTTGCTTCGTGTGGAGAGAGGTAAGGTAAATTGTATATACTATTTATGACTGAGTGGTAATGTTTGAGGGTATATTCGAAATGTGTAGTGTTTTTGTGTGTATGTATGAATTGTTTATGTAGCGTTTAGGTGTAATGTCGTCGTTATAGATGCGTCGTGTATTTTTTAGTTCTACTGTTATTTGAATTGTTAGGAAATGTCTTCTAACATGGTTAATGTTAATTGTGAGTGTATTTACAAATTTTATGGGCTATTTGTGGGTGGGTTTCGTTATGTATGTTTTTTTACAGGTTCCCGTTCCTCGCATGAAAACTACATGGAAGGAAGCGTGTTTTTTTTCAGAGATACTAATGTATGAATTATTATGGTTATATTTTTACGTGTATCTCCCATTTTTCGTGTTTGCCAGGAGCGGATTTTTATAATGTTAACCTTTTTTCGGGTTTTTTGAGGGTTTCGTATTGGATAGATACATTGGTATGCGTCACCGTTTTTTTTTAAGTTGTGTGTATATCACTTTAAAGACTAAAGTGTCCACACTACTGTTTTCGGGATTTCCTGGAGCGTTTATTTAATTGTTACATATTTTTCGGGTTTTTGACGGTTTACCATATTGAATTTCTCTTACTTTGTAATGGATTGGATGGATTGCATTTTGCTTCATTACGTCTCTTTCATCTACAAACATTGTAAATAATTTTTATATTTCTATTTATTGGGTGGGAAATGTCGATCTTTATGTAATGTGTATGTGTGATGTAATTATAAATCTTGCATATTTGTTCAGAAATAATGTCAAGTTTTTTGATAACTTTGTAAAACAAATATGTCTTATTTATAATTGTTTTGAAATGTTTATTATTTTTATATGTACCATTATTGTAAGAAGATATTAGTATATTTTGTCGACATTTTTATAGTAGGGTTTTAGCTATTATTGACAGATATTCTAATCCTCTAGTTGTAGGGTATAGTGTGACTTGACTTTGCAGTAGTTGGAACATTTGTTTAGTTTGTTTACTTAGTTTTGGACCAATTTGGGTCATAGATTGTTCCATTCTTAGTTCTTGATAGCTTTGTTCTTTTATCAAAGCTTCTAGTAGGTTATGGAATGTGGGTCTAGTTCTGCTTGTGGTAGCTTGGAAAGCATTATGCCATCCTTCTACACTGTTGTTGGTTTTAGCCTCTTGGTTTAAAGTACTAAGATAGACATTCCACCAAGGGATTTGGAATTTGGGTTGGCGTCGATGTCCAGATCTGTGCAACCTTCCCACCCAAGTATCTTCAAAATAATCCAGTAATGGGGTTAGTTTATCTTCATTCCTCTTGTAATATGTGCTGTCAATTAATAAATTATAGTGTTCCGCTACATCGGTAACAGGAACGTAGGCCAGTGCTATCAATTTTTTAATTTGATAGGCAAAGGTGCTATCTGTGGAGTACAAAATACTTAAAGTTGATTTTTGGAGATGTCTCCATATGCTCTGATTGAAATGATAGTAGCAACCCTGGATTGCTGTGTGGGGAAATAATTTCAAAATGCTAATTCGAAATCAATAATTATTATTTTTTCTGGAAAATAATTATTGATTTCATTTTTGAGAACATTTAATATTTCTGTGTAAGTGTTTTGCTGTTTGTTTGGTAGCAAACAGTAAATGAAAGGGATGTTATAGTTATGGTATAACCCGTGGATGGAATATAGTTGATAAAAAGGTTTTGGGCATGGTTTAAATGTTCCATCCATCATCCATTGGGGACACTGTGGGATTTTTCGTAAATTACTTGCAGTTGCAAACATTATGATTCTGTTTGTACTGCTTTCATTGTCAAAAAGGATAAATTTGTCTTTATTGTGTGTGATGGACATTTCTGGTGAAATAATAATTTCCTCAAAAGTAGTAGGGTTGGGTGGGGTTGTGGAAGTGCGTCTTTTAGTGTATGCAATAGTGCGTTTTAGGGAGTCAATAGAGGGTAGTTGACCTGAAGCATGTGCTGGGACTTTTAACAGTTCCTCTTTAAGGATTTGTGTTGTTGGTCTATCACTTTGTGTACTAGCAGTCTTTATACTTTCTAAAGCATCTCTTATTTCAATTTCTGTGACATTGGGGGGATGATTGTGTTCCCTGGTAAATAGCACATTAGTTTCCTCTGTAGTAGCTCTTCCATAACATTTGTTTGAGTAATATTTTGTACATTTCCAGAAAACTTTTCTATCACTTTGTCTTTCCTGACTATAAACATAACCCATATAACATAACAGTAATTTATTTTTCTGTGACATAACAAATTCTGCACCTTCTGTCATTTTGTTTAACTTGTTCTAGGAAAGAGTAGAAAGAAACAAAATCAAATAACATATTTCACTTAGTGGTGCTAACGTAATTAATGTTGTATTTATACTTACGTTTACGAAAAGTTGTAATCACAAATGCAGAACTGTATTTTGAAGGACTTTCTTGTATGTATTTCTTTATTTACTGTTGGTATGAAAATATAGAAATGCTTAGTTAATGTTTTTTTTTTTTTTTAATTTGTTTTATTGTTGCATCAAAGTAAATGGGTACAGTGGAAATAATCTGCTGACGTGGCCTCAACATTCAGCCATGCGTGCAACGTTTTTCGGTTTATACAACTGGTGCAAATATACAGTTCCTCAATCAATTTGTACAGATCGTGCAACCATGTCTGCAGGTTGGGAGACAGTAAACCTGCATAGCCAAGAGGACAGTGGATGATAACAGGTACGTAAATTCCCGTCACAAGGGCGTTGGATCGGGGTCTGTACTGTCCGTGAACGGTGCTACCAGAGAACAGGGGGGGGACAAAACCGTGGGAGGGAAGCATGTGGGCGCCAGCATGGTCAAAGCAGGGGGATACCGGTGACGGGCGTCAGGGGGGGGGGGCTCAAGGAGTTAATCAGCCTGCGTTCCAGAAGGGTGGGAAGTAAATCAGGAGCTTGCTCTGGGGGAGGGGGGAAAACACCAGGTAGATGCTATTGGTCTTTTCGGGCTGGGAGGGGGGGGTAGGGGCAGGTGGATCACTTACATTTGTGGACTGTCGGAAGCTGTGGAGGAGCATGGCCCATTCCATGGATATGGGAAATTTACGCGCGCCTCTGGCTTCTTCCTCTCTAAGAGCATCCTCTTCCGCCGCCGCCCATTTACCGACCGCCCCCGTCCAGGCTGCTATAGGGGGACCCTCCGGGGATCGCCAGCGCATGGCTATGCATCTGTTCGCTAACAGGAGAGCTAAGGACACGAAGCGTCTATGCACTGGGACTCGCTTAGGGACATGAAAGATGCCTAGTGCGCTAGACTCCCAGGTGGATAATGTTGTGAGACCTGTCAGTTCCGACAGGGTGTCGTGTACCGCCCGCCAAAAGGAATGAAGGTCAGGGCAGCTCCAAAACATGTGGCGAAAATCTGCAGCAGGGGAGCAGCATCTGGGGCAGAGGAATGACGTGGAGGGATAGAATTTCTGTAAGCGCGCTGGGGTGAGGTACGCCCTGTGTAGGATGTAGTATTGGATGTTCTTGAAGCGGGCGTTCCTGGAGACGCGTTTGGGGGCCTCCAGCGCCTTAGTCCACTCAGAGTCATGTAGTGCGCGGCCTATGTCCTCTTCCCATGTAGCTCGCAAGGTCGTCAGGGGAGCGTGTGAGAGTTCACGGATGGATTTATACAACCAGGTGACTAAGTGGCGTCCCACCCCCATATGTAGGATAGTGTGTATTACTGGATGCGTGTCTGGCTCACCCGTACGAAGGTCAAAATGGGGTCGGTATCCATCAATCAGCTGTCGATATCTGAGGAATTGGCCCGGGGGGAGCCCGTATTCAGCGGTCAGGCGGTCAAGTGTTTTTATCTGGCCTTCCTCAAAGAGCGATTCCAGATCCGTGATGCCACAGCGCGACCATTCGGCGAAGAACGGGGCCGTGAAGTAGGAGTCCTGTCTGGGGCTGCCTATCAGTGGTAAGAGCGGAGAGTACGGAGGTCTATTGGGGGACATTCGGTGGATCCGCATCATGCACCGGCGCGCTATCGCCACTTGGAGGGGGTATGTGCGCCGTGGCTTGGTGCCCGGGAGTAGTAGACGGGTGAGTTCTGGGGCCGCGATTCTGCCGGTCGAGGTGACAGTCTCCTGAGGGTAACGGTCCGCCGTCCAGTACGACAGCCACTGGAGCTGTGCCGCAAGGAAATATGACTCGAAGGACGGAGCTCCAAGCCCTCCCAGCGTCGTGGGAAATTGGAGGGTTTTCAGGGCTACCCTGTGTCGGCCCTCGCCCCAGATAAGGGTCCCTAGGAGGGAGTCAACGTCGCGGAAAAAGGATCTGGGTGGTACCACTGGTAAATTCGTGAAGTGGTAGAGGAGTCGGGGAAGCATTATCATTTTAGCCAGTGCTATCCGTCCTATTGGGGCCAGTGGGAGTTTATTCCAGAAGGCAACAGCCGGGCGCAGATTGGCAAGTGCTTTGCGGTGATTCCCTGCGAAGAGGTCAGCTGGGGAATGGTACAAGTGAACACCGAGGTATCGGGGGGCTTCCGCGGACCATGAGAGTTTATGCGCTCCGAGCTCGACTTCCCGGGGGGGCAGGCTCGGGTGTAAGGGGTAGACTGTGGATTTATCCCAGTTCACCTGTAGTCCCGAGGCATCCGCAAATTCCTCTAGTGTCGCCCCTATAGGGGTCAGGTCCGTTTCGATGTCTCGGACGTATATGAGGAGATCATCCGCATACATGGAGACACAATGCGTGCTGTCCGCAAGTGGGATACCCCATTCCACACCTTCCAGGCGCAGCCGAACCGCCAGCGGCTCGACTGCCAAGGCGAATAAGAGAGGCGACAGGGGGCACCCTTGTCGCGTGCCTCGCCGAACCTCGAACGCTGGTGATATACGTTTCCCGATACGGACTCGCGTGGTCAAATCGGTATACAAGAGGCGTGTGTATGCTACGAGCGTTGGGCCAACATTGAGGCGTTGCAAGACCGAGAAGAGATAGGGCCAGGTGAGGGTGTCAAATGCCTTCTCCAGGTCCATAATGAGGCAGGCGGCGCGGGGAAATCTGCCACGCACCTGATCCTGAACATGGAAGACACGGCGGAGGTTCTGGGAGGTGTTCCTCCCCGGAACAAAGCCGCATTGGTCGGGGTGGACCAGCGGGCGTATGACCTGTGCATAACGATCAGCCAGAATTTTCCCCAGGATTTTACAGTCGGCCGATAGGAGCGTGATGGGGCGGTACGATCCCATGTGGAGTGGATCTCTGTGGGGCTTGGGAAAGGTGACAATCACGGATTCCCGCAGTGACTGGGGTAACCTCCCTAGATGAAGGGACGCCCCGAACACCCGTGACAGATGGGGGACCACTAGGGGAGAGAATGTCGAGTAGTACTCCAGCGGAAAGCCGTCCAGTCCCGGTGCTTTATTCCGGGACATGGCCCTAATCGCCTGGGTGATGTCAGAGGGTTTGATCCTGGCGTCAAGGGTGCGCCTGTCCGAATCCGATATTGTGGGTAGCGTCAGCGGGTCTAAAAAACTATCCACAGAAAATGGGGAGCATTGGGTCGGAGTCCCGTACACTTGTGTATAGTGTCGCTGGAACGCTAGGAGGATCTCGGCCTGTGAGCGCACCAGCACGCCGTCCGGATTGACAATATCCGTGATCGGCTTAATTTCGGTATCCTGCCTCGCCATCCAAGCCAGTAGCACTCCAGTTTTGTCTCTGTCCTTATGTACCCTAGAGGCGCAAGTCCTAAAATTGTATTTTCGGAGGTCAGCGCAGGCAGTCTGATACTCCGTCTTAGCCTTGGCCGTGAGCATGGCGTGTTCCTCCGAGTCGTCAGGCTGTGTAGTGAGTGCGGCCAGAGTCTGCTCTGAGGTTTGGAGCATCCGTTCCAAGGTGCGGCGGACCCCGACTACCTGTTTGATGCATTCGCCTCTTGCCACCACTTTAAAAGCGTCCCATTCCACCAGTACCGACGATGCCGTGTCTGTGTTGTGTGTGAAGTAGTCTTGGATGCTGGTTTTGTGTGCGTCTCTGAATACTGGGTCTGAGAGGCAGTCTCTAGGGAGGCGAATGCTTAGTTAATGTTTATACATAACAAACGTTTTTCTAGGAAAAAGCAGTTTTTTAATTAGCTTAGTTCTACATTTGATGTGAACATTACATATACTTACTTGTTTAAATAGTTGAGTTGTAGTATTTGGTGGAGTACATCAAGGTAGTAAAGTTTAGATCTGTAGAGAAGATAGAATAAATACATGTCACATATTATAAAAATTATTTTGAACCGTTGGGAAATGGGAAATATTTAAAAGTATACTAACTTGTAAATATGTATTTTTCTTTGCTGTAGGTAGAATAGATGTATGATGTATTCACAATATCTGTTGATGAAATATAAAATACATAACATGGTGTTAAGAACATAGTTCTTGTTTTTTTGGGAAGTTTTAGACAAATTGAAGTATACTTACATTTTTTACAAGGGTAGACTTGTCTTTTGGTATAGTTGATGTTGGATGTTTTTATTGGATCTGTAGGGAAGATGTAATATGCAAGATATGTTGTTTAGAAAATAGCATTTTAAATATTGGTTGTTTACTAACAAAAACATATATACTTACATGTTAAATTAGTGTAGTTCTATACATTTGTAGTGTTGAAATCCGTAAATCGCATATCTGTGAATAAAATGTTTTAAATAAAGTATGAATCTTGTGAAATAGTGTTTAAAAACAGCTGTTGTTGCATAACAGAGCATAAATATATATTTACTATCTTATTTTGCAGGGGAAGAAATAGGAGCATGTATTAGGAATTTTTTTGTAGTAGTTTCTATCAGAAAAGTAGGAGGAGATGAAAATTAAATAAGTGGAAGAGTTAGGAGATATAAGTAAAATAGTAGACTACTAATTTAAATTTTTAAATAATGCAATGTTACTTACTTGAATGATTAGCTAGTGAGCTGGATCTTTAAAGATGTTTGTTCAGGAACAAAATCTTCAGAGTGTTGGCATCTTCTTTCCATAGAGTTAGCAGCAGCAAATGGTAGAATGCATTTATCCCTTTTATAGTATGTGTATTTTGTGTGCTTGTATTTGATTGGTTGTAGGATGAAAGGAAGGATTGTATAGGCTAGTTTGAATTTTTTTTAAGTTAATTGGTGTGTTTGTTGATGTAAGAATGGTGGTATGTGGTGCTTTCCGCATTAAAGCAGGTTAGTTGTTAAAATAAATAGATGTGTAAGTGTAAAAATATTTAGAAAATGTTAGTTACATCTCAAGATTATTTTTCTAATGATAAAACGCATTTAATATAATGTATAGCAAATGATGATAAATAGTAATGTTATAAAAGTAACAGGTATTATATGTAAAATGTTTTTTGTATAGAGCTATGACTTTTATAGATGATTAATATGGTATTTTAGACATGAAAGGGTACAAAAAGTAACTCGATATTTGTTTAGAAATGATATTTTTGTACTCTATATTTTAGTAGTCGATATTTTTGTAGTGTTAGGTGTAATTTCATGAACAATGATATATTAGTAGTCGATATTTAATAAGACGATATTTATGTACTCGATATTCTAAATACTCGATATTTTGTAGTCGATATTTTTGTATTTTGTGTAATAAGTATACAAAGTCGATATTTTTGTAGTCGATAATTATTCAACGATATTATTGCTAGTCGATAATGTGACCGTCGATAATATTTCAGTGATCCCTCATAAATATTCACCACAACTTCTCTGCACATGTATTTTAAACAAAACAAGTTGGAAACAGAGAGTAATCTCTGCTTACAATTCCTGATTTCCTTTGCCTAAGGTGCATGCACTAACTTGGAGTACTCCCGAGTTATAAATATTAACTTTAAATAAATCTGACACAAAAAACGGGAATGTGGAGATGGACTGACACTAAGGCAGACAATCATGATACAGTCCTTGGTATTCATTTTAGGAATATAGCCTTTAAATATTTAAGAATTAAATTCTGTTAGTTTGCTTTGATGTACTAGTTTTTAATCGGAGAATAATAATATTTTTGAGAGCCAGGCAGAGTTTAACCTAAAGCCTGGATCTTGAGGGGGAGTAGTGCCGTAGATGGGAACTTGAAGTCATCTGACACAAAGTTAGCATGCTCAAGCTAAACCTAAAATCATTACTCAATGGATGTGTTTTTGAAATTGGTGAATTTTTTTAATATTGGTAGTTAAATCTGCTGTTTTATAGTGCACAATGCCATATGTTATTCCAGAATATTCAAAGTAGTTAATCCCAATCAATACAATACTCCAATGATTTGCATGGGTTCATACTATCTCCTATATTATTTCACATCTACCTAATCTCCTTGCCAGTCCTGATTACATCATCCAACCTTGAATGTTACCGGACCTCTTTACCTTATCATTGGTGTCTCTGTAGTCTCCTGCACCACCGATGCACTCCAGCCACTCGAGGATGGCCGTAATTCCCAGAATTAAGAAATCCTGCCAAGGAGGCCGAGCATTCTCTTACCTTGGACCAAGACTCTGGAACAACCAGCTTGCAACACAAGGAATGCGACTCACTCCCTGTGTTTCTGAAAATTTTAAAAACCTGGTTGATATCCTACGGTTCTTGTTCATCATCAAGTACGGTACCAGCCCATAAACCAACTTTCACCAAATGGCCAGCAAGGAATAATTGAATAAATTTACCACATATTGGTAGTCAACCAGATGACTCTAATGTAGTCCACCTCTGCAGGTCCCAACTAGGACATAGTATTACACTTCTCTACATCTCTGATAACAATCAGATATGGGATTACAGTAACAATGCCCATCCCACTCCATCCCTCCAGCACTTCTCCCCTAACCATACCTGCTCAGGAATATACAGTCAAAAACAGATAACCCAGTGCAATAATCAGCTAAATGGCCAAAGATTACAAAAAATACCTTTGAAGGCCCTGCAGAGCTCTTCAAAGCTGCCACCTTACTAAAAACCATAAACTGTGCACCTATCTCTCACACGTCTTCATCCAACACACCGCTAAGCACTGTATCCTATAACACAAAAACACACATTGGTGGACACCATACACGACATGGGAACTCTTCCCATATAGGATCAAAAACAACGAAAACCTTGCAGGGTGACATCAAGTCCCTGCTATAAGATAAGAAATCCAGTCTATGGATAACATGAGAGATCGCTTGGACAAGCAACACACTTGGATCAGAAATGCTGAAAACTTATCTCAGATATTTAACATGATGCAACACATTGCTTAAAGCTGGTTAGTGAGATGTAAGAGGAACCTCTTCACTTTCACCTTAAAAATTAAGATCTGGAAGCTAGATCATGATGGGCATTTCTGAATCCACCCCCATGGGGCACACTGAGAAGTACATTGAGGATCTGCTGACCACACTTTTCATGCCAACAAATTCTCTACAAAGTTTGTTGTTGAGAGAGCTCATTGTACACTGGGCCTCATGCCAATTTCGGGTGCATCACCTCTTCCAATCATAGCTAAGATTCTCAATTACAGAGACCGTGACCAATTGCTACCATTAGCCCGAGAAGCTGGAGAAACAAGCCACGAGGGGATGAAACTGTCCTTTTATCCGGACTTCACACTTGCTGTACAGGACACTCGTAAAACATTTCTTCCAGTAAAAAAGAAACCCCAAGAAAAGAAATTTCCGATAATATGCTATATCCTGCCAGTCTAAAGTATGTTTGGAAGGGCAAAATAAAAATCTTTACTGACGATGGGGAGGCCTTCTCAGCTGTTTCGCGGTCCTCTCTGAGTCACATCTCAGGGTTTCCTCGTAACAGGGCTGACCCTGGAAAATCCACTACCTGTTATCTATGCAGGATGTCGCTGCTCTGTATCAGTATTGCTGAACATCAGAATTTATATATGAATTGGCCATGTTTGGAAAGTTTTGCTGCGGCTCATGTACAACTACGGTTTGTTTTTGATGACTGGTATTTGGTTAATTTTAGCACTTCCATATATGCATGCTGTACATTTCATGCTTATTCATGCTAAAAGTTGCTCTGGTCGCCCCTTGCTTTTCACCATTGTAAGTCTATGAGTTAACATTTTTGACAAAGGAATTAGATTTTGAGTGTCCACTGGGAGATTGGATTCTGGTGTGAGTGGGGTGGTTATGGGAAGTTTATCAAAATAAGGCAAAGCCCTGTTTGACAAACTCTGTTGCTAGTCATAGGTCCCTTTTGCTTTACACAGGGCAGGTACTGCAGTTAACCAACTATCATGGATGGGTACAGAGCTACAGACCCTAGTAGTCTAAAATGGCTCACATGGAACATCCGCAGGCTTAATAATCTGAGGAAAAGCAGGCACACTCTTGCATATTTGAATAGGCATACAGTCAATGTTGTTGTCCTCCAAGAGACAATTTTCTTTTCGTCAAGGCAATCCATTAGCTTCCACGTGGGGCCCTCACAAGTTATTTTCTTCATACTCTACATTCTCCAGAAGGGTGATCGCACTTATCAGTGAGTTAGCTTATTTTAGCAGTGTAATTGATCTACAGGGTAGATTTGTGATTGTACGAGGATAGGTGAACTACACTGATATCATGCCAGTTAACACATATGGCCCGAAAACAGACTGCACAGAATTATTTTCTTCTGTCATGTGATAAGGTACACCCATAGACTATCATTTGGGAAGGAGACTGCTATTTGATATTGAACACAACTCTAGACAGTGGCGGCTGGAGACATTTAAAAGGGGAGGGGGTAAAAGTAGGAAATGAGTTTTGCCTTGCAAACATACTTCCGAAGGGATAGTGCCAGCAATTCTCAGTAGTGCTCCAATTCTTTCAATGGGAGAGTACCTGTGCATTGGGAGAAGGACTGGCAAACTAAAATATTAAAGTCAAGGGTGAGCATTAGACACTTACATTCAGGAGCACTATTTCACAGTGCACCACTATACTATAAACTATTGGGGACAGTATTCACCTTTGTGCTGAGGGATGACCATGCTATTGCTGAACACTTACATTTAGAGTGTTTGTACACAAAAAGTTAAGTGGCTTATGGATTTCTTTTCCGTTTGTCTACTTGGGGAATCCATGCCTGCTACGGAGCTCCACGCCTCCGAGTAGCCGGCGGTGACCCATGATCCAAGGACCCGCCCCCAGGAATGGCGGAACGGACTGTGTCAGACGCGAGGCTGTGTTAGAGCTGCCGCATTATCTCTTTTCTCGCTGCGCCGTCTCCCGCGGATGAAAGTGGACAGATTCGGTGGTGGCGCCTTGACTACTGGAGCGGATGGTAATGGATTTCTTGGGAGCTTCCGCGAGCGCAGCGCTCGTCTGACACGCTGCTGAGGGTGCTCGCTGTCTCTCCTGATTCAGCCCTGGCTACACATTGCACTTCTGGAGCAGATTGTAATGGCGAGTGCAGCGTTGGTGTGCCTCGCTGCTGAGGGTTCTCGCTGACTTTTTCTGATTCACCCCCTGCCGCACTTTGCCTTGTTTTCTCTGCCGGTACTGCTGGTATTGCCGGTACTGCTGCTGTTCAATTTCACCTAAGGCTGTGCTTTGCTTAGGGTGAGCTCGAAATGCTGGAATTGAGGCGGACTGCTCAGATACTACTACTGCTATTACTGCCCCCAGACTGTCAGACTGAACTCTAGTCCTGTGCAGGGACTTGGGTACACAGTGAGTAATATTTGATAAATACTTGTGGCTTAATTTGAACAACGCTTTTCACATCACCTTCAGACCGGGGCATAAAATTAAAACTCTGCAGCAGGATTTCTTGGTTCACAGTGAGCAGGACCTAAATATATTTATTTCTAAGTGGCCTAATCCTCCTGGGCAAGGTACAAAAGCTCAGAAGCATAGGGGGAAGAGAGTAGCGGTTGCAGGTAAAAAAAAAAAAAGTTAAAAGGGGCTACAATGGGCAAACCACAGAAGGAGGGGGAAGAGCCCTCAAAACTGAATACAAAGACTCGCCTTGCCCTAGCCAGGAAAGCTGCTCAAAAAGCAGCCAAAGATAAAGATAGAAATAAAGAGAAAAACAAAGAAGAAAATTCGGCAGAAGATACTCTTCCTGAATCTTCAGATGATGATGGGCTTCTTTCATCTTCCTCTTTAAATGTCACAGAGCCTAAGAAAATAGCCGCGGTCAAAACAGTCATTTTAAATGAATCTTTATCCCCCAAGTCAGCGTCACCAATAGCAATTTCTCCTCCTATAGTCTCAGTGATAGCATCTCCTGACTTAGTAGGGAAAAATATGAATGATCTGGCGGTATGGGAAGCAAGGAAAGGAAGGATTTTCCTCTTTTCGCTAAAAGAACTACCCTAAAATCGAACATCCATCACGCTTCGATGGCTCCTGTCTCCCAGGAGGAGCCAGCTTCTATTGCGTCGATTAAGGACACGGTTTCATCCTTGACGCAGTCCCATGAACAGAGACCGGAGTCTTTACTCGTATCCCCAGAACAATCCTCGCAAACGGTGCCAGATGAGTTGATAGATGAGGGGACATCAGGCCAAATCTTCTCTCAAAATCTGAGTAGGCAAGAGGGTGCACAGGTACCAACAGAAGGGGAGACCCAGCTGAGCATCAACAAGAGCCCGAGGGTTATGAACGTAGATCCTGAAGCGGATGAAACAAATCTATCTGGGACAGAAGTTAGATATCAAATGGATATCCGTGAGATGCTGAATCTGATTTTGGACGAAATACGCGAGATAAAGCATAACCAACAAGTAGAGATAGCTACTCTTCACTCCAGAATGGATAAATTTGAGGAAACGATGTTGGCTTTCCCCAGTAGACTTCAAGAAGCGGAGACAAGGATCTCCGTCCTCGAAGACAAGGTGAACTTAGTTGTGGGTGAAGCTAGGGAATCAGCAAAGAAGAAGGTCTCGCTAGAGCACAAACTTGAAGAGCTTGAAAATCACTCGAGAAGATCGAATCTAAGAATAGTAGGGGTTCCGGAGGGAGTGGAAGGCTCCGATACTATCCAGTGGGTCTCCTCCTTTATTCCTCAAGTAGTTCTTCCCGACTTTGAGGGTGATTTGACAATTACAAGGGCTCATCGGGTCCCAGCACAACGTTTTGTGAATTCTCCATTTCCTAGAACGATACTTCTAAATTTTGCTGATTTAGGATTAAGGAGAAGATTCTGTCCAAGGCCTTTCAACAACGACAGTTCTCTGTGTCAGAAACAGTAAAATGCAAGATTTTTCCGGATATGACTGCGGTGGCTGCCAAAAGGCGTAAAGAGTTTGTCAAGATCTTACATTTATTTAAGGCCAATGGCGCCCAAGCATCGATTGCACAGCAATCAAAACTGAAGGTTTTGGTCAAAGGGAAGTTCTATATGTTTTCTGATATTGAAGATGCACAATCCCTCCTCAAAGAGATCTCTTCTGGTTCTAATGCTTGAAATGGAAAGAATGTTTTCTCTTATATGTCTGCCCAATCAAACAAAAATTAGAAAGAAGGGGGCGTTCCAGGGTTAACGGGTTACAACAGGGTAGCAAGAGGACACCCAAAGAAGAAAGAAGAGGGAGGAATGTGGGCAGTGTGGACGGGGAGGGGGGCTCCACATTCCGGGGGGGTCAAGGGTGGGGGGGGGTAAACGCAGTAAAAAGGAACAAGTGCTGTAGGTTTTGTAATTTGATTTTTATTAATACTTGGTACGGAATATGTAGAAGAATTTATAAGCTTGTAGATGAAATATAATTCATGTGATATCCTGTCCATAAATGCGAACGGCTTGCTTAACAAGCAGAAGTATGGAGCTTTACTGAAATGGGTAATAACGCTTAATCCACATGTGGTCTTTTTTCAGGAGACGCATCTGAAAATAAATGCCCCAAAGATGTTCTTGCCGAGATATTTCTCACATGGATTCTTCTCCTCAGCAGGGATTGCCCAGAGGGGAGTTGCTATTTATTTTGCAAGGAACCTTCCTTGGGAAATCCTTCAGGTTCAAAGACACCCTGGAGGTAGATGGCTTTGGGTTGCTGCGAAGCTGTTGGGAAAAATATTTAACTTTGTGAACTATTACGGCCCCATCCTCGATGATATCTCGGGCCTGTTGGAAATTAGTGAGGTTTTAAGGGGCACCCCAGGGCAAATCATATTAGGAGGTGACTTCAATTATATCCAGGATTTGAGGAGGTATACTTCTAACAAGAATAAAAAGCAATTAAAACCTAAGACAAAATGTGTGTTTGAAGCACTCCTGGCAGAATATCAATTGCGGGATTCCTGGCGTTCTTTTTTTTTTTTGCAGAGTTTTATATAGCACGAACTAGAACCGAACCGAATCAGTTATCAGAGCGCTTTACATAGCACCAGTTACATTACATGAGGACACACTTTCATTTTAGGCACGGGGAGATTAAGTGATTTGCCCAGAATCACAGGGGGTTATTGGAGTCGTTACCGAGACTCGAACCAAGTTCCCCAGGTCCGAGGTCGAGCGCCTTAGCCGTTAGGCCAACCCCTCCCCCCATCTTTGAATGTAGATAAGGAGGCCTATACATGCTATTCTAACAGGTTTCAATCAGCATCCAGAATAGACTTTTTTTTAACTTCAAGATGACTACAGATCTCTAGAACTCTGATAGGATGTAACCCTTTTTCTGATCATGGGAGGGTTGAAGTTGAGCTTGTGCTAGGAGGAGTGGAAGGGGAGCGCCCCAGGTGGCAGCTGGATAGCACCCTTCATCAGAACAGAGATTGGGTTTCAGGGTTCAAGGAATGGGCGACAGAATTTTTTTTAGTAAATAAAGACTCAGCTGAGCCTTTTTCTGTATGGGGTGCATTCAAAGCAGCTTCCCGGGGGCAGATCATTGCGTTTTCCAGCAATAAGGCAAATGATCGCAAGCAAAAAATATCCGCTCTTCAGAATGCTGCCGAGAGGGAATATGCTCTAAAACTTAATCAACAGCCGAATCAATGGGAGCAGGCTAAAGCTCTATTAAGGGATTTTTTCACCCTAGAGGAGATAAATAGTTCAAAGGCCTTCCAGCAGAGGGTCTACGAAGAGAGTCAATTGGCAGGGAAGCTTCTGGCTAATTCTATTAGAAAGAAACAAGAGTCATCCATCATTTTGAAAATTCGAGATCCTCAAGGTGGAGTAGAAACACAGAGTGAAGGAATCGCGAAAATATTTCTGGATCACTATGAGAGAATTTACTCCAAGGAATATCAGGTGGAGGAAACAATGATTCAGGAATATTTTGTTAACCTAGAAATTCCTAAAATCTCCGATTCCCGAAGTAATCAAATCGCGTATGAAATAAGCTCCATCGAAATTCACGACAGCATAAAGGCAACATCGGGAGCAAAGGCTTCCGGACAGGATGGGTTCCCTATCGAATTTTATAAGGTGTTTACTAGGGAACTTGAAGAACCTCTGAAAAATGCATTTAATCACATCAGACTAGGTGGAAAAGTCCCTCCAGAATTCAAAGAATCCACAATTATTAGCTTCATCAAAAAGGATAAGAACCCAGAAGATGTGAATTCTTATAGACCGATCAGCTTACTAAACTCTGATTATAAGTTATTTATGAAAATCTGGGCGCAAAGATTTGTGTTAGCGGCTCAGGAGGTAATCCATCAAGATCAGTCGGGTTTTATTGCGGGTCGGTATATGGCAGCTAATACAGAATTTCTGATACAGGCTTTAGATTATTTTAATATTAATTCGACTTCTGCGTGTATTTTAATGATCGATGCAGAAAAGGCATCCGATCTAGTTAATTGGTCAGCGCTTTTTTTTTCTCGGGCCATTTTGGATTCCCTCCTTCAATTATTCAAATGTTAAATAATATCTATGAAGGGGCATCAGCCCAGATAATTATCAATGCTAAACAAGCTGGGAAGATTAAAATAAATCGGGGGACTAGGCAAGGCTGCCCATTGTCCCCCTTACTTTTTACTTTCTTTATCGAACCCTTAGTAACAAGAATAAGGAACAATGTTACTATTTTACCTCCCATCGTCGGGATGTCTAAGTTAAAATTGTTCGCCGACTATATAATCCTCTTTTTGGCTCCTGAAAAAGAAAATATCACACGTCTCATGAGTGAACTCAAGGATTAAGAAAGGATTGGGGGATATAAGGTTAATGAAAAAAAAATGGAAGTTCTTGTATTTAACACTAGTATAGATTTTCTTCCGATTTATCTTCAGCCTCAAGCAGTAAAAAGTGACCCGATTAGATACTTAGGTATATATGTGACCAGAGAGTATGAAAAACTCTTTGCTTTGAATTATATTAAAATGAAGAATAAAATAAGAAATCTGCTAGATCAATGGTGTTTACTTCCATTGTCATTGATTGGTAGAGTGTCACTAGTCAAAATGATTGTATTGCCATTGCTTATATTTTTGTTTAGCAATATCCCAATTAATGTCAATATTGTTTTTTTTAATGAACTTGAATCCATGTTGAGAGGATTTATTTGGAACAAAAAGGCCTCAAGAGTCAAGCTTCCGGTGGTTCAACTGGCTGTTGATCAAGGCGGCCTGGCTCTTCCTCATTTCAAAACATATTATGAAGCAGCCTTTTTTGATATTGTGGCAGGATTATTAAGGACTAGACAGACAATAGATAATTTCTTTCTAGAAAAAACTGATACAGGAAGCAGGCTCTCAAATTCCTATATTTTTAAAAACAGCAAAGCTCCCTAAGAAATCAAGATATAAGACGTTAAAAGGGTATACATCAAGATTACTGCCTCTTTTTAAAAAACATGGTTCTGATGGCTCTATTTATTTGAGTTTATCGGAATGTGCCAAAATGGGTCTCAAGATAGCCTTGAATCATTTGAAAAATTGGGAACTCTCCGGGTTTAGGGAATTAAGACATCTGTTTGTACAAAATAAGGTAATTAGCTGGCACGAGGTTTTAGACAGAACGAATAATCCCAGGCGGCTTATGTTTTTTGAGTATTTGCAAATGGTCTATTTTATTAGAAAAGAGATAGGTGGCCCGTTTATCTCTCCCAATGCCTTGATATTAGCTCTGTACGGAGATAAAAATAAAGGCATAGGATTTGGGTATAAAAAGCTTTATTTTATTAAATCATCTCCTGTAATTGATAGACATCAATAAGCCTCTCGACACAGTGTGGTCTTACAGATAAGGATTGGGAGGTATTGTGCCATCTGGGCAATAAAGCTCTTCGGGCGGCTAACTACAAGAGAATGTCTTTTTTATCACACTGGCTGGCGTATTATACCCCGGAGGCCCTGGAGAGAATGTTCCCGGAAGTAGAGAATAAATGTTTTAGATGTAATGCTATGGGCCAGGGGGGATGGTGTCATATCTTCTTTTCCTGCCCGAAGTTGGAATCTTTTTGGAAGGGGATATTCGAAGATATGGAGCTGGCAACTGGGAAAGTACTTTTACCGGAAGCAGAGGCGACCCTGTTTGTAAAGAGAGGAGCAGGTTTAACAAAACAGAAGAAGTATTTATTTTTTATTTCTTGTGTAGTTGCACAGTCTTTAATCATTCAAAACTGGAAATCAGTGGTGATTCCATCACTGTTAAGATGATTCCATAAAATGAGAAGAACTTGTAATTTCGAAAGAGCTTATGCAGGCAGGGTGGGGGCCACGGCAAGATTTGAAAGAAATTGGAAATATTTTGAGAAACTGGAATTGTTAAAGGGAAGTTGATAAGGAGGGAGAGGAGAATGTGAATTTGTGCACTTTTTTGTAATAATGCTGCTTTATATTAGCTGTTTTTGCACTATATTTCCTAGCACTTTAAAATTGCACTTTATTGGACTATATTTCCTCTTGCAGTTGCACTTTATTGCAGTTTTTGCAGTGGTATTGTTTACTAAAAATTGCGGTTTTTGCACGACGACCTTGCAAGTTCTTATAATGGTCTCTTTCCCTTTTAATCCACTCTTTTTATTCCAGTTTTATCTCTTGTAAAATGTCTGAAAATTGTCTAATTGTTAAAAATTTGATGTGAACAATTTTTTTTTTCCTTCAATTCTATACCAATGATTTCCTACCGCCTTGTTCAATAAAAAATGTTTTTTTTTAAATAGCATTACTAAAACAAATGGCCCTCACACTGATATGTTGGACCAGCCCACAGGCACGGTATGATTGCCCATTGGCTGACCTAATCATGCCAAATAATCTGATGCAGTAAACTGAAACACTTCGGCATGTAAAAATAAATACATCATTTTGAACGCTGAAACGCATACATTGTATTGTAGCAATGCTTTTTCAAATCTTTTCTTGCCAAGTATTCTCAGGACTCGGGCTGTGCACTGTCATTTAAGCCAGTGTCAACCTTTGGCTCTCTGTTTCAGTTTCAGGCCTGGCATAGTTCTCAGAGTTTTGCCAGAACTCTGCGAAGTGGAAAAAAAAATCAGCAGAGAGTCGCAAGTGGCTTAGTGCAGTGCGAACTGCCGTTCGTGCTGGTCTACCTGCTGTTGAGGTAGAAATTCTACCCGAGTGGCAGCTCGCCCTGGCGAACTTACCATTCGAGAGCGTGAGTGGGGAAAAACTCTGCTGCACTACACAGAGCGGAGTTTTCTGCACTCCGCGAACTTCGAAGTGCAGAGTGCAGAAAACTCTGCAAACTCCGCAAACGGAGAGAAGTTCACCACCCAGGCCTAAATTTGATGCTTCATTCACCTCAATAGTGCACTTCATTCCTCTGCCTGGGAAGGGTACTGGGAGTGGGTGAAAGCTAAATGGCTTTCCCAAGTCCAGCAGAGTCTGTCTAGCTGGATTCTGTGAAAGCACTTGATGTAGCAGCGCGGAAAGCTGTGAATTGAACTCTGCACAATTGGCCATTGAAAGTTGAGCTGAAAAACTTTGCAGAATCCAGTGCACAGCTTCCTAGCTGCAGTTTTTAAAATGACCCTTCCCTTTCTCGTCTCAGAGTGGGGTGGGGTCCGTGATGTTCTCGGACCCCACCCTGTGATGAGTTAAGTCAAGTCAAGTCAAGTCATATAATTTGTATAGCGCACTACATACCCAGGGGGTTTCAAGGCGCTTAGGAAGGGGAGGAGGATTACTTGTCAAATATCCACGTTTTAAGTTGCTTTCTGAATGCTAGGTGGTTCTGGGTAAGGCGAAGGTAAGCGGGGAGTGAGTTCCATGTTTTAGCAGCCAGGTATGTAAAGGATCTGCCTCCCATGGTGGTTCTGTTGATGCGAGGTACAGTGGCGAGGGCTTGGCTGGAAGACCGTAGTTGGCGGGGGGGGGGGTGTAGAAGGACAGTCGTGAGTTGAGGCAGTCTGGTCCGATGTCGTAGAGTGATTTGTGTGCGTGGGTAAGTAGTCGGAAGGTGATCCTCTTATTGACGGGTAGCCAGTGGAGGTCTTTAAGGTGACCAGAGATGTGTTCGTTGCGCGGGATGTCTAATATGATCCTGGCTGAGGCGTTTTGGATTCGTTGGAGTTTCTTCTGGAGTTTTACGGTAGTACCTGCGTAGAGGGTGTTTCCGTAGTCCAGTCGGCTCGTGACCAGAGCGTGGGTGACTGTTTTCCTTGTATCGGTGGGGATCCAGCGAAATGTTTTCCTGAGCATGCGAAGAATGTTGAAGCAGGAAGAGGATACGGCGCTGACTTGTCTGTTCATTGAGAGTGAAGAGTCCAGGATAACGCCTAGGTTACGTGCGTGGTCTGTCGGGATGGGTGCTTTTCCGAGGGCTTCCGGCCACCAGGAGTCGTCCCATGCAGAGGGGGATGTACCTAAGATGAGGACTTCTGTTTTGTCTGAGTTCAGTTTCAGACGGCTTTGTTTCATCCATTCGGCAACTTCTTTCATTCCTTCGTGTAGGTTAGTTTTGGCGGTGCTGGGGTCATTGGTGAGAGAAAGGATCAGTTGAGTGTCGTCCGCGTAAGAGATGATGTTGAGGTTGTGTTGGCGGGCGATGGCCGCGAGGGGGCTCATGTATACGTTGAAGAGGGTGGGACTGAGTGAGGATCCTTGTGGTACGCCGCAGATGACTTCAGAGGCCTCGGACTTGAATGGAGGAAGGCGGACTCTCTGGGTTCTTCCAGTGAGGAACGAGGTGATCCATTCAAGTGCTTTTCCTTGGATTCCGATGTTATTGAGGCGTTGTAAAAGGGTGCTGTGGCAGACTGTGTCGAAAGCTGCAGAGAGGTCAAGGAGGATGAGGGCGACTGTGTCTCCATTGTCCAGTAGAGTTCGAATGTCGTCTGTTGCTGCGATGAGGGCGGTCTCAGTGCTGTGTTTTGCTCGGAAGCCAGACTGTGAGGAGTCGAGGGATTTGTTGGTTTCGAGGAATGCGGCGAGCTGGTTGTTGACAGCTTTCTCGATGACTTTGGCCGGGAATGGAAGAAGCGAGATGGGGCGGTAATTTTTGAGTTCGGTGGGGTCCGCTGTTGGTTTTTTCAGAAGGGCGGTGAGTTCAGCGTGTTTCCAGTCTTCCGGGAAGGTGGCGGAGTTAAAGGAGCAGTTGATGACGTCTCGGAGGTGCGGTGCTATGACGGAGTCTGCTTTGTTGAAGATGTGGTGAGGGCATGGGTCTGTGGGGGATACTGAGTGGATGGAATTCATCAGGCGGATGGTGTCCTCAGTGGAGATTGGGTTCCAGGCGTTAAGGGTGTTCACGGGGGGAAGATGGTCAGCAGATGGTAGGGTGGGTTGGTTTCCGGGTTGGTTGTCAAAGCTGTTGTGGATGTCTGCGATCTTGTTGTGGAAAAATGAGGCTAGGGAGTCGCAGAGGGTTTGAGAGGGGGTGATGTCGTTGGAGTTGGCCGAGGGATTGGAAAATTCCTTGACGATGTTGAAAAGTTCCTTGCTGTTGTGGGCGTTGTTGTCAAGTCGATCCTTGAATGCTGTTTTCTTGGCTTTTCGGATCAGTTGGTGGTGAGTGCGGGTGGCGCTTTTGAAGGCGTCCTTGGTGCTGGTGGTTGGGTCTTTTTTCCAGGCCTTTTCGAGGGAGCGGCAGAGTTTCTTGGACTTCTTGAGATCATCGTTGAACCATGAGGCTTTCTTGCTGCCAGGTTTGCTTTGACGTTTTTTCAGTGGAGCTAAGGTGTCGGCGGTGTTGGATAACCATAGGGTGAGGTTGGCGGCGGCTTCGTTAGCGTTAGAGGAGAGGGCTGGGGAGTTTCGAAGGAGCGATGCGGAGATTTGGTCCGTGGTGATTTTGTTCCAGTTTCTTTGCAGGGTAGGTTGGAGGTGGATGTTGGGTTTTGGTTTGTTGTAGGTGAAGTGAACGCAGCTGTGGTCGGTCCAGAGGAGATCCGTAGTGTGGCTGAAGGAGACATGGTTGCTGGAGGTGAAGATGGGGTCGAGTGTGTGACCTGCGATGTGGGTGGGGGAAGTGACTAGTTGTTTAAGTCCGAGGTTGGCGAGGTTGTCCAAGAGGGTGGTGGTGTTGCGGTCGTTGATCTTTTCAAGGTGAAAGTTGAGGTCTCCCAAAAGGATGTAGTCTTTGGAGGGGAGCGCGTGTGGGGTGATGAAGTCCGTGATGTCTTCACTGGATTTTGCGCGGGGTCCTGGTGGTCTGTAGAGGAGGGTGCCTCTGAGTGTGGTTTTGGGGTCGATGTGGATCTGGAAGTGGAGGTGTTCGGAGTTGGCGAGGTTGGCGTCAGAGCTGGTTGAGATGCGGATTGATTTCTTATGGACGATAGCGATTCCTCCTCCTGTGTGGCCGGTACGGTCTTTGCGAGTGATCTTATAGTCGTCAGGGATGGCAACGGTGATGTCTGGTGCGGAGGAAGCATTCATCCATGTTTCCGTTAGGAAGGCGATGTCCGGAGAGATGGTGTCTAGTAGATTCCATAGGTCAATGGCGTGCCTGTGGACTGATCGGGTGTTGAGAAGGATGCATTGAAGGTGATTGGGGTCGGGGATCTGTGGTGTGGTCGTAGCGGAGATGTTGATAGTGCCGATGAACTTGCAGGAGTAGCAAGAGAAGGGTCCATGGGTGTGTCCAGGAGCGGCTTGGGCGCAGTTGGGGGCGCGACCGGGGTTAAGGGCTAGGAGGGTGGCGGCATCGTAGGTAATGCGGGAGGGCTGGGCAGTGCGAGGGTCAGGGGGTCTGGCGCTGGGCGCGGTCCAGGCGTAGACGGGCTTACCTTTGGCGCACCTTCGGCGTGGCCGAAGCGCGTGGACGCTGCGCGTTGGGACATCTGGCATTTGAAGGATAGTGGAGGGGGCGGAGCGTGGGAGGGGCTGCTGGGAGGCGGGTAGCGGGGAGGAGACACGGTCCACGAGTGACCAAAGCCAAAATGGACGGGCGTAAACCAAACAGGGATTGCAATCAGAGCGTCTAAAGTAAACAAAAACACTTTTAAAGCAGCGCAATATGCAAGGAGATGCCTTGCGTTGTAAAAACGATACCAGGCGCTATGTTCCCCTTGAGGCGCTCAGGGAGTGCAGGCTGCGTCGGAGCGCGATCACCCAGGTAGGGAGAGGGTGTTAGGAGCAGCAGCTGGGGCAGGCAGTCGTCAGAGGCAGCAAGCGGAGCAGGAGGAGTGTAGGAATCAGCCTGGAGATCGTGGCTGGGAGCGTGGGGGAGCGACCACAGTGGAGCAAGTCCAGGTGGTCACAGAGGGGTGTGGGCAGGGTCGGGCTGCTTTGCTTGTGGGTGGGAGGGGCTGCTGGGAGGCGGGTAGCGGGGAGGAGACACGGTCCACGAGTGACCAAAGCCAAAATGGACGGGCGGAAACCAAACAGGGATTGCAATCAGAGCGTCTAAAGTAAACAAAAACACTTTTAAAGCAGCGCAATATGCAAGGAGATGCCTTGCGTTGTAAAAACGATACCAGGCGCTATGTTCCCCTCGAGGCGCTCAGGGAGTGCAGGCTGCGTCGGAGCGCGATCACCCAGGTAGGCAGAGGGTGTTAGGAGCAGCAGCTGGGGCAGGCAGTCGTCAGAGGCAGCAAGCGGAGCAGGAGGAGTGCAGCAATCAGCCTGGAGATCGTGGCTGGGAGCGTGGGGGAGCGACCACAGTGGAGCAAGTCCAGGTGGTCACAGAGGGGTGTGGGCAGGGTCGGGCTGCTTTGCTTGTGGGTGGGAGGGGCTGCTGGGAGGCGGGTAGCGGGGAGGAGACACGGTCCACGAGTGACCAAAGCCAAAATGGACGGGCGGAAACCAAACAGGGATTGCAATCAGAGCGTCTAAAGTAAACAAAAACACTTTTAAAGCAGCGCAATATGCAAGGAGATGCCTTGCGTTGTAAAAACGATACCAGGCGCTATGTTCCCCTCGAGGCGCTCAGGGAGTGCAGGCTGCGTCGGAGCGCGATCACCCAGGTAGGCAGAGGGTGTTAGGAGCAGCAGCTGGGGCAGGCAGTCGTCAGAGGCAGCAAGCGGAGCAGGAGGAGTGCAGCAATCAGCCTGGAGATCGTGGCTGGGAGCGTGGGGGAGCGACCACAGTGGAGCAAGTCCAGGTGTTCACAGAGGGGTGTGGGCAGGGTCGGGCTGCTTTGCTTGTGGGTGGGAGGGGCTGCTGGGAGGCAGGTAGCGGGGAGGAGACACGGTCCACGAGTGACCAAAGCCAAAATGGACGGGCGGAAACCAAACAGGGATTGCAATCAGAGCGTCTAAAGTAAACAAAAACACTTTTAAAGCAGCGCAATATGCAAGGAGATGCCTTGCGTTGTAAAAACTATACCAGGCGCTATGTTCCCCTCGAGGCGCTCAGGGAGTGCAGGCTGCGTCGGAGCGCGATCACCCAGGTAGGCAGAGGGTGTTAGGAGCAGCAGCTGGGGCAGTCAGTCGTCAGAGGCAGCAAGCGGAGCAGGAGGAGTGCAGCAATCAGCCTGGAGATCGTGGCTGGGAGCGTGGGGGAGCGACCACAGTGGAGCAAGTCCAGGTGGTCACAGAGGGGTGTGGGCAGGGTCGGGCTGCTTTGCTTGTGGGTGGGAGGGGCTGCTGGGAGGCGGGTAGCGGGGAGGAGACACGGTCGACGAGTGACCAAAGCCAAAATGGACGGGCGGAAACCAAACAGGGATTGCAATCAGAGCGTCTAAAGTAAACAAAAACACTTTTAAAGCAGCGCAATATGCAAGGAGATGCCTTGCGTTGTAAAAACGATACCAGGCGCTATGTTCCCCTCGAGGCGCTCAGGGAGTGCAGGCTGCGTCGGAGCGCGATCACCCAGGTAGGCAGAGGGTGTTAGGAGCAGCAGCTGGGGCAGGCAGTCGTCAGAGGCAGCAAGCGGAGCAGGAGGAGTGCAGCAATCAGCCTGGAGATCGTGGCTGGGAGCGTGGGGGAGCGACCACAGTGGAGCAAGTCCAGGAAAGGATAGGCTGTGGCATGGCTTCACTACATGACTGACGTCTTGACGTGAAGCCCCTGACTCTGCAGGGCTTCAGCCTAAAGCGCCGGGGGATAACTTTAAGAAAACGTCCTCAAGAGGTGGAACTCATCCCAGGAGGATATCCATTTGCTTGGGTGATGACTTCAAGGACCTTAGGGATGTGAGATTGTCAGGCCGGCAATTTCAAGGATTCTATGTCAGGGAACGGAGGCTTCTGATTATGCTTCTCTTTATTCACTGAAGCCAATAAACTCCACCAACCAGAGTGCTGCCCCCCCCCCCCCCAGGGGAGCAGTCGAACGGAGTTAATTGCTTTCCGATCGGCTCCTCGTGTCAGTACTAGTGGTTTCCTCTCTTCCTCAGTCCCTGGAATGCCCGATATGGCGAAAATGTGTGGTAGGGTTCTGCCCTAGGAAAGTGTGAAGGGGTGGCTCCCTGTACTAGAAAGATAACATTTTCAATCAGGCTAACTCTAATTCACCCCTGGGTTGCTCTCCCCCTGAACCTCCTCCACACCCCCTGTAGTACAAATGGGGTACTTCGCAGAGGAGGTCGATGAATACGCAGGTTATAATAATTATGCAGTATTTGAATTTTGAAGAGGTGCCTTATAAGCACCAAATGGTGGAGCAGCTAATAGAGGCCGTGGATTGTCATGTTCAGAGTTTGGTAAACAGGGCTTTGATTAGGTCATTACAACCCATAAAAAATTATGGGAGAAGAGTCTTTGTTGCCTCGTTGGGTGAACCCTCATCTAGATCTCGGAGAGCGAGTGATCAGAGCTTTGCCTGGGAGAGACTTTCATTGAACTCCTCAGCAGAGGTACTATTCCAGGTGGCATCGCCTGTCCTACAGGACCATGGATATGGTTGTTCCTTCCCTTCTGGCCCATTAAGCAATTCTTCCCTTTCTAACCCTGGGGATGCGGAGGAGTCGTCTACTCCTGCAGACGACGCGTCAGATTATGACTGGGACACTGAGGTACAGCGCAAAGCAGTAAAACGCAGACATAAGACTCACCATGTGAGTACAGAGGCCCCAAATGAAAACCTCTCTGTGACCGCATCCGGAAACAGAACCACAGCCTGATACAGACGCACCCGTCTTTTGCTCCAAGTATCACTGTTACTGTAATACCGATCAACTTACTCCCAGCGCACTGCGGAGACACGTACTTCGGATACTACTAATGAAGCCTCAATGAAAACAGGAGGACTCCATCGACTACCACATCACCTTGCCACGGTCGGTCTGCTTACCTATACAGACCCTGCCGATCTCGAATATCCTTACAAGAAGGCTCTGCGCGACTACGATCACCCCACGCATCGACATACAGTGGTATTTATACATAGGCGGTCTACTTTTACATGCTATTTGTATTCAATACTACTATCTCATCCATCCTGACCTGGAAGCTGTATACTCTTTACAGGGAGGCCGCGGAATTTTTAGCAGGTGGTGCCCCTGAAGATATCTATCTCCATGGTACAGTTGGAGACAGTCCTTCTACAATTAATTCAAACCATCTAAAGAGCTGCACATCAACATCTTCCGCAAGCAAACGCACAAGACAGATGTTTTGCAAATTGTCAACTGAGTATGGCACCTTAATACCATAAGGGGACACATTGTGGTTATCTCCAAATATCTAACAATTACTGGGCCCCAACCGAGGGTTACAGCTCATTTTTTAATGCTACGCTGGGTGCAGGGCAGCCTGGAACACCGATCGTTGATGTGTGCCCCAAGGGAGGAAAATATACCACTGGCAGCCACAAGTGCAGTTACCTTGGAGACTCCAGACTCCAGTCCGTGACTTGCAGGTTGCCGGACGAGCGAGCGAACCAGACGAGAGAGCGAGGAGCAAGGAGACGCGAGTTCTAGACGCGGGCTCCAGCGGCTCGCAGCGGTTCTGGGACAATTGGGAGACCGGAGCATTTGCAGCATCTGCGGCCGACCGGAGCTGTCCCGGTGAGGAGCAAGCAGGGAGAGAGGAGAGAGGTGAGAGGAGAGACCGTTTCGGTTTCGGCTTCTGCTGATCCCCGCCGCGAAGTCCTCTGAGCCTCTGCCGAGTTGTGTTGAGTTGTGCCTGCTGACCCCCCCCCTCACTCTTCTCCGTCCCTGCTGAAGAGCCTCTGGAGGGGGGAGGGGGAGGGGGGGAGCCAAGGAGTCGAGGGCAACCCAGTGAAGCAGGCACGGAGAGTAGAAGGGGTAGAAGGGAGCAGAGAGTCAAGAGCAGCCCATAAGGAAGGCAGAGTGCTGAGTGATGCTGGCTGATTCGGTGGGGGTCTAATTGATTTGTGCACTGCATCAGGGCAGACCCTACCCACCCTCCAATTTTTCTAGGAAACCCCCTGGATCAAGGTTGTACAAACCTGATGCCCCAACCTTCAACAAAAAACATCCTATCACAGGAGTTCTCATCCCATTTGTATCGCCAGGTGGTCTGTGACGGAGTCCCTGCGACTGCACAGGAGCAGTGACTAGGAGTAGTGATCAGTGGGAGTAGCTACACCTGCCGTGAGCCACAGGACCTTGAAAACTGCCTGATCTTGATACCAACAGCACCAGCAATTATCAAAAATTAACAACCAACTATTAGCTATCAGTCTACTCTTTTACCTGGTTAGCCATGAGGTCAGGAAGAGTGAGAAGGTCTATTACAAAACCAATATCAAAACTAAAAAAGGGGACTGTAAAAGATGTCGGAGCTCCATTATCACCTTCAGACAAAGACCCTAGCAAAACAATAATCATTAAGGAAAATGATGACATTAAAAACATTAAAGACACCAACATTGACAAAAAAATCATCAAAGATACGGGCTCCGTCTGGTTCATTGGCACGGACACCAGCAAAGATAACAATCTAGTAATCACAAAGGGTCCAAACAACATAAAAGAACCAAATAATTCTCTTAAAGGAGAGAAAAGAGATAGAATTGAATAGCTCATAACTAAAGAAGGAGAGCCGGCTAGAAAAATCTCAAACTCCTACCAACCAAAAATCTACACGAAATTTGCATTTCTAAAAGATCCTGGAACGGCAATTTTCACAAAAAACGGGAATCTAGAAGGTTTACCAACCCCATTGGAGCCCGGGAAGATAGAATATCCCCTACCACAAATACAAAAAACACTGGAAACTGAAAAAACTTTAAAGGTTACAGTAGTGGATATTCATGCCGTTAATAATCGCATGGTGTCAACCGAAAGCTGGTAAAAAAGCAAAACTGACGAAGATGGAGTAGGAGGTAAAACAACAGAACGGCCAGTGGAGATCAGCAGCCCACTATACATCCAACAAAAAAGCCCTCAAGTCAAGAAGACACCTCCCAGCAGGACTAAAACAGAAAGTTCCCAAGGCAAGGAAACATCTCTCAGTGGGTTAAGATCAGACAGAGCATTAGACGCTTCCATCGTTTTAGAACATCAGGACCCACAAGATTGGGGTGACCAATCAACCCCATTGCTACGGCAAAAAACCCAGAGTGTACTGAATCAAAGGACAGTAACACTTCAGTCAAACAGTAGCCTCTCACCGATGCTGAAGAGTACACAAGATGGCTCCCAAACAGCCTCAAAAGAGCAGAGAGAAATGGGCCGACCGAATTCACCTCAAATTCAGCAACGGGAGAACTCATATACCATAGACAGCGATATGACCTTCCTCGCAACACAAGAGTGGCAAGACCTAGTGGCCGCATACAACCTAAAGCCTACCATAACCCCTAAGATGGGAAAATCCCCTAGCAAGTGAATTGAATTGAATTGAATTGAATTGAAAAGCAATTTGTATTGCGCGACTAAAACCCGAAGGTATCAAGGCGCCTACCCAAACAGATAAAAAAAAAAAGACAAAGCACAATTACATATATGTCCGCACAAAGAGACGGGTTTTCAGGGCATTTCTAAATAACTGAAGGGTGGGAAGGGACCTTAGTTCCAGTGGGAGGGCGTTCCACCACTTAGGTGCCAAGATGGAAAAGGCTTTACCACCCCATTTGGTTCTCCGAATACGGGGGACTGATAAAAGGAGTCTGTTAGAGGAACGTAGGTTCCTAGAGGGACTGTAGCGGGACAAAATGGATCCAATTCCAGTGGGGCTGCTTTTTGCTAAGGCCCTGTAGGTCATGCACATGGTCTTAAATAGTATACGGTCCTCTAAGGGAAGCCAGTGAAGCAGTTTCCTGGCAGAGGTAGCCGAAGTGCGCCGGGGTAGATCCAGAACAAACCTAGCTGCTGCATTCTGGACCACCTGCAAGCGCTGCAGCAGACTTTTATTCAGCGCATTGCAGTAGTCCAGCCGCGAGCTGATGAGGGCAACAGCAAGTTGTTTCCTTGCTTGCTGTGAAAGATAATGCCTAATCTTTCTCAGTATGTGAATAATACCCCAACAGGTAGATACAGTTCTATTGACCTGTTGGCACATACTGAGGGTGGAGTCAATCACGACCCCTAGGTTTTTTGCAGAAGAAGCAGGAACAGGACAGGCTCCCAATGAGTCTGGCCACCAGTCGGATGACCATACCTCCTCCTTTCCTCCAAACACCATCACCTCCGTCTTCTCCCCGTTCAGTTTTAATGAATTATAGATCATCCATTGACCGACTGCCTCCATGCAAGATCTAAAATTGGAGGCAGTCGAAGTAACTGACTGGGAGAAAGAGACGAGGATCTGCGTGTCATCCGCATAGGAAACTACCTCCATCCCAAAGGATCTAATCAGTCTGGCAAGGGGGGTCACATATATGTTAAAAAGGGTCGGGCTTAGCGCCGATCCCTGGGGGACCCCACATTGCACAGACAGGGATGGAGATAGAAATTTACCCAGCTTCACTCTTTGCTCTCGTTGATCGAGGAAAGAGGTGAGTAGCCCCAGGGCCGCCCCCTGAACCCCGATCTCCCTCAGGCGAGATGTTAAGACTGAGGGAGAAAGGGTGTCGAAGGCAGTCGTGAGGTCTAAAAGGATCAGGAGGGAGGTCGGTCCCCCATCAACTCGCGTGCGGATATTATCCAGCACTATGGTGAGGGCCGACTCGGTGCTATGTTCCCTCCTGAAACCATGCTGGGAATGGTCCAGACAGCCCAAGCTTTCCACGAAAGCAGCGAGATGTTTATTCAAGTGTGTTTCTAACATCTTCGCAGGAGCCGGAAGCAGTGAGATGGGGCGGAAGTTCTTTAATACCCCAGGGTCAAGAGAGGGTTTCTTGAGCAGAGGTTTTACTACTGCGTTTTTCCATTGGGGAGGAAAAATACCATCCCTCATGGCCCTGTTCATGATGTCAACAAGGGGGGGCAAGAGGGATTCTCTACACTGCTTAAGGATCTTAAGCGGGCAAGCATCTAGAGGGGAGCCGGATTTTATTTTATTAAGGAGAATCTCTAAATCCTGTAAAGAGAGAGGAGGGAAGGATTCCAAACATCCTGGTGAGAGTTTCTCCATTAGAACAGGGTCCCGGTCAACAGGGGCTGGGGGCTCAATGATAAGAGATCTCTGCAGCTCCAAGGCGTTATAAATATCCGAGATTTTTGTCTGGAAAAAGGAGGCTATGTTATTACAGAGCTCCTGTGAGGCAATGACAGGATCCGGGGTCTGAAGGGTTATAAGTGCAGAGAAGAGAGCAAAAGCTCATTCACCACCTTCTGGACAAGCTTATTAAACACAATTCAACTATCAGCAACAGCTTTACAATACCAATCTGATAAACTAGACATGCAGCTAACAGTATTGCAAACATTAGCTGAGTTTACTTCAGGGATTGAGAGTAAAGTAGGAGATTTAAATGGCCTCGTAAAAAGGGGACAGGAAGCAGCAGACCTTTCTGCGTTAGCAAGAACAGAATGTGATTGTTCCCCAATAATAAATAAGCTATCAACGCTACCAACAATGCTAGAGAACCTTCTGGCGAATTTGAAACCAAACGCAGTATCTGACCTGATAGACATAGTCAACTAGGGAAATGAAACTAGGGACACCCAAACAAACGGAATCACAAAAGAAGTTGAAAACAAGTTGATTCAAAATGAGGAGAACTGTCCCTCCAACTCCAGACAATCCCCAGAAAACTCCATCTTAAATGCCTCATCTCACGAAAGAGTTAGTACAGAGGCACCTACAAACTCACAAATCCGATGGAAACAAAAAAGGAAGGGCAGGAACAGGAAAATGACAGCTGTTGTTCATAAAGAGGAGGGGCAGTCGGCGGAATCCCAGGACCAAGCTGAACAAGAAGAGATAGCGGTACTTTCTACCCAGGTTGAGCAGACTCCGTCTCTGGGCAAAAAACTGAAAACTACAAGGATCCCTAACAAACTGAAAACTCTAATGTCAAAAGAATTGTTAGAGACGGAAATTGAACAGCCCGGGCAAAAGGAGGATAGAAACGCTCAACACTTACAACAATGGGAAAGATCTGAGCAAGAAATTGACCTACGTAGCTCAGAAATGAGTCATACAGACCGTCAGCTAAGGGATAGGCCACAAAATGAGGAACAGCCGGCCCTAGAGCAGGAATTGGAACAACCCAAAATAAGGGAAACTGCTGCCATATTTAAAAATAACATAGACCAACTCCCCAACTGGGTCACACACCTCGAAGTACCCTCAGCCCAAGAAACTAGAGCCATACCATCAAATGAGACATATATATTACTATTTGTTCCAGAGTATACATCTAGAGGTAGAATGTATACCTTAAATAGAGGAAACATAATAAAATTAGTCAACTCAATTAAGGGACTGGAAGACATCATTTCAACTGACCTGCTTCTAATCGAATTCCAATCCACACGTGACCCGTATAAACCAGAAACGACAAAGACAACATGGACATCTAACGAGCTGGTTGATCGGATCCTAAGAGAAATTAACAAATTCTCTCAGTGGGGAATAAAGCTGAAACTAGGAAGGAGGCCAGCCTACCCAACACCGTTTTTAGAGGAGAGTAAAAAAGAACACTTTCACACAGCAATATCAATTCTAAAAGGAGCTCTCAGCCAGTCACCAGGTCCCCAAGGGAGGCTCTTATATACTAAAACGGTAATAATAAAACCACCAATCCCTAATCTGGACAAAATACAGCGAACAATAACAAACAGGGGTGGGCAATGACAAGGGATTCCTGCCAAGTCTTTATCACACACTACACGGAACAATCTCAGAATATTTATCTGGAACATCAATGGCTTGACTGACAAACTGGACGATCAGGAAACATTAAAATATTTAAGGTCATTTGACCTGATATTATTACAAGAAACCTGGGAAGAACGTGAGATAGCCCTGGAAGGATACATGACGCAAATTGTCCCAGCTACTAGGGCCTCATCTTTTGGTCATAGCTCAGGTGGATTGATGATCTTTGCCTCAATTCTTACAATAGGAGCAATGAAGGAGATAAAGATTAAAACCATAGCCCCAAATGCTATACAGGCTATTGCTATACCAATACCACCCTCTCGTTATAATTAATTCCTATATACATCCGAAGCACAGATGGAAAGGCGCAAGAGAGCTGGTCAAGGAAACAGCAAGAATCATAGAAGAGGGGGAGGCTGAGAACATGACCTGGCAGGAGACTTTAATATTTTTCTCATTGGAACCACACTGGACGATGAACTAGCACAGGAGCCTAACAGAGCCTGGGGTATTCTAACTCAAGCACAAGCACTTCCAATTAAATAAACCAAGTGCTCAAATCAATTACTAAAGGAATTAGAGCAATTAAACCTAAGGGTGCTGAATGGCCGGTTCAAAGAGGATACCCCATCAGTATCAACCTATCACTCCGCAACAATCTCCTCCTACCTAGATTATGCACTTGCAACTCTCCCTCTGTTTGATATCATCAAAACATTTAAACTGGGTGTCAACGATCAAAGCGACCATCTGCCGCAAGAAATTGACCTAAGCATAACCAGAGGGAGTTCTATGGATGCATGGGTAAGCGTCGGGACCGAATAAACATCAGACTTCACACGAATAAGATACAAATCAGACAAGATTGAAGAACTATCCACAAATGCGAAGGATCTAATTCATCAGGGCAAGCTGGCCACGAACCCAATAGAAGCCTGGGAGGAGTATACGAAGGCCCTCGGGATCAAACACGCAACATAAGCAAAGACGTTTAAAGGTAAACCTCAGAAGCCCACACCAGGAAAGACAAGTACACTGGAGACAAAAAGACTTAAACGGAAAATAAAACAAGTTCTGAAACAACTGCGCGCACAGCCTCAAAAAGAGTCACTGCAAGAAGCCCTATGCGGTTTAAAAGCAAGTTTAAAAAAAAAGGAGGCTTCCCCGGGGAGGGTAACTGAAAAGGAATCACAAAATGCAGAACTGTAAATACACATGGGTGGGGAGCAAAATAGGGAAAAAAACAAAAAAAAATCCTCAAAATTTGGAATATGAAAAGATTGGCAAGGGAGATATAAGATGCCTTAAATGCAAAATCAATTTAAAATGGCAAAAGAGAAATCTATAAAAATCCTAACATGGAACGTTAACGGGCTCAGAACACCATCACGAAGAAGAAGATTTATGGAATACCTCAAAGAAACAGAGAGTGAAATCATTATCTTACAAGAAACCCATTTAACAAATGAGGAATGGTCTCAATTAGTAAAAAGTCTAAACTGGATTGGAGCAAGTATACATACCACGCAAGAGTGCAATATAAAAGGGGTAGTAATTATTATAAAGAAATCTCTCAAAGCCAAAATAGAGGAGGACAAGGTGGACAGTAAAGGCAGATGGGCAATCGCTAAAGTCAGAATTGAAGATCATACATTGACTATTGTGGGATATTATGGACCCAACAGGGACGACGCGGAGCCACTCCAAAAACTTTATTCTGAGCTTTTATCGTACCCAGCTCCAATTATAATGGGAGGGGATTTTAATCTCATAGGAGATCCTAAAATTGATAGATCCCCACCAACAAAACAATGGAACCTACCGAAGATGAGGGAGTGGTTAGGGTTCTACAAAAAAGACTTATTGCTTGAAGACATGTGGAAATCAAAAGGAATAAAAAACTACTCATACACTTTCCATAATAAAAAATTAGGGCATAAATCAAGAATAGATTTTTTTCTATTAAACAAAAATTTGAGAGATAAAGTTAAAAGTATTGAACATTTACCCGCTCATTTATCGGACCATTCTGCCGTTCAATTAAATATAACATTACCGCAACTACATATGCCTAGCAGGTGGACAGTTGACCGCACAATCTTAAGAGACGACCGATGCGTGGAGGAACTTATATTAACTACTCAACAATACTTCCAAGATAATGCAAATAGCACGGCAAAAAGAATGATATGGGATGCTTATAAAGCGGTAATCAGAGGAAAATTGCTTAGTCTAGGCGCTCATAAATACAAACAAAAAAAACAGGAAATCAAAAAGTTGGAAACAGAAATCAAAGAAGATGAATTACACTTGGAATGTGATGTTCCACAAATACAAAGGGAAAATCTGGAAGAAAAACTTCGTAACTCAAAAGAAAATCTGACAGTTTATTTAGAGAATATAGTTAAAGAGAAATGGGAGAGCAGTAAATTAGCGAACCATGAGTATGGTGAAGGATGCGGAAAACTCCTAGCTTGGAAAATGAAAACAGATCAATCCAGAAACAATATATTAAATATATATAACCAAGATCAATCATCCACTCTCTCGGATGATGGTGCAATTAGAACGGAATTCTTTAATTTCTTCACCTCAATATATAAGGAAGACACAAATCCTACGGAGGAAGAAATGAAAAATTATCTTGAGAAGATTCAACTCCCGTGTCTAACAGAAGAAGAAGCGGATTCGGTGAATTCCGAAATAACAGTAGAAGAAGTAAGGAGCGCCATAAGTCATCTAAAGAAGGGAAAAGCTGCAGGCCCAGATGCTTTGCCCAATGAATTTTATATCGCATTGGAAGAAACATTAATCGAACCTTTAACTGAAATAATTAATAAAACATATATAGAACATGAAAGGCTCCCAGACTCATGGAACGACGCTACGATAAGCTATTATTAAAACCCGGAAAAAACCCGAAGAACTGCGCTTCTTATAGACCAATATCACTCTTGAATGTGATTACAAGATCTTCATGAATATAATAGCGAAAAGAGTATCTAAGGTTATGGCTAAATTAATTGATACGGACCAAAAAGGTTTTATTAAGGGAAGACAGATACAAGAAATTACACATGAGCTTATAGCAACAATTGATATAGCTGTACAGGAAAATCTGCCCCTTACACTCCTTACTTATGATGCTGCTAAAGCCTTCGACCGGGTTAATTGGGCTTTTCTAACCAAAAGCATAGAGAAAAGTAATTTCGGGAATAATTTTAATCACATGGTAAGTGAAATATACTCAAGCCCAAGAGCAAACGTAGCTGTTAATGGCAATCTCACGGAAAATATTGAGATCCAAAGAGGCACACGTCAGGGATGTCCCCTATCTCCGCTTCTTTTTAATTTATATATCGAACCCTTGGCATGCTCGATCAGAAATAATACTAACATTACACCTTTTAGATACTCACAATGGACAAGAAAAGTAGCGCTCTACGCAGATGATCTAATGGTGCTCACAGATAACTATAATAATTCTAATCTAGCAATTGAGGAAGAGATGAATAAATTTGGTAAAGTATCTGGATATCTGGTTAATATCGATAAAACGGAAATAATGAGCTGGAATTCACAATTAATTTCACCACTCTTGAAGGATAAAATAAAATACTTAGGAATCATCATAACACAAGATCTTGGAAAATTAGCAGAAACAAACCTTACACGCGTTATGAATGAAACGAGAAAACTCTTGAAAATCTGGTCAGGTCTACCATTAAGCTTCCTAGGTAAATCCAATATAATCAAAATGTCAATCATTCCAAAATTCACATACCTCTTTAACAACATTCCATTAGAATTTAAAAAGGAAGCCCTAAAAAAGATACAAGGAGAAATAGCCAGCTTTATTTGGGCATCCAAGAGCACAAGAATCTCATGGAATAAACTTAGGAGAAAGAAGGAACAAGGGGGCATTGCAAGTCCGGATATACATGAATATTACAGATCCTTTCAATTCAAAAACATCAGAGTCTTACTAAAAGCACATCAAGCATATCCAACATATTTGTTTCATTTGACAAAGGGGGAGGATTATTTCCTCTTCAAATTCGGCCATCCGAAATTTTTCAAAAAAGTCAAACTAAAGGTTCTGAACAATGCTGTTAAGATCTGGAACCAAATAAGATCAATCACACAGATCCCATACTATAGTAACTTGGCTCCAATATGGGAGTCCCCAGGCACTCCTGACTGTTTAAAAGATTCCTTATCAAAACCTATTAGGCAAGCTGGAATTGAAAAATGGGGACAACTTCTATCTGGGAATTCCTTGTTATCATGGGACCACTTGCAAATAATCGCAGATCATAAAATTTCGAGGTTTAAATATTACCAATTGAGTAGTTGGGCAAGCACCATTCCAAAAGGAGATTTAGACCCGGAGAATTTAGAATCAGAAATGATTAGCGAAACGGCAATAAAGAAAGAAGTATCAAAATGGTATTGGGCATTAATTGAAACAGAAAAAGAAGACCATACAACTGTTGAAAAGATATGGAAGAAAGACTTGCAAAATGAAGTTTCAGATCTTTGCCAACTTTGGAACAAATCAGTAGAAAAATGTTGGTCATGTGTAAAAGCCGCTCCATTAAAAAGAAACCACCTTTTCTCCATACATAGAGCGTACTGGACTCCTAAAAAGCTGTCAAAATTCAGAGGAGCTACAGTAAAATCATGCAGTAAATGTGGAGAGGAAAAAGCGGATGATATACATATGTTCGGTGGGTGCCCTGCGCTTATACCATATTGGCAAGAAATTGGTAAGACTCTAACTACAATGCTGGCAACTCCAATAACTGTGAGTACTATTTTAATTATTTTTGGGATACACTGTAATACTCAATTTAACCAGACAATGCTAGATAAACATCAAGAAAATTTATTATTTGTCATGATTCTCTTAGCACGTAGAGAGATATGTATTAACTGGATAAAACCATCTCCCCCAACACATGAAAGCTGGTTAAACACTGCAATAAGAATTAGTAACCTAGATAGAAAAAGGAAACAAAACAAAAATATGAAATATTGGGAGATCTTGGAAAAGTATATCGAATCTAGACAATAACTCATTTTTCTTTACCAGAGGCCCCTTAGCTGTGTTTTCCTTTGTTCTTTTGCTTTTTCTTTTTTTTTTCATTCTTTTTTCTTTTTGATTCCAATGATTAAGCGGACAATAATTCCTGGCATGACTGGAAGTCTGCCATTTATCTAATGGGTCAAAGTTCTACCGAAACGATGGAATTATTGAATAAGATGGAGGTATGCAGTGGAGAACGGATCAGACCATGTATGAGGCCTACCCCTTGAACCCCCCGTTAGACGATCGGGGGCGGCCCAATTTATAAAACTTGGCTCGTTGGATGCTGGTCTCCCAAATGCCTGTCATTCTTTCACTTCAACCGCAATATGAGGATAAAAAAAAAAAAAAAAAAGCACGTTTAAAAAAGGCAATCTGGGAAAAAAATAGACAGGCGAACGACGAAAAATAAAGCATGACTCGAAACTGAAAAACAGCGCCAAATTTTGGCAGACAATTCACAGCCTACAGCGGCCAGGGCACCATGGAATAAGCTCATATATATATATGAGGCAGATTGGGCAAATTATCTGTATAATCACTTTAACAAAATCAAAGAGGGCAACTCCACTGAAGTGAAATCACAGAAAATGGAGAGTAATCAGTAAGGACAACGATATAGGAAAGATCAAAAAAGGGTCCAGAAAACACACCAAAAGCAAAGTGGGAAAATACAATCAAAAGAAGGAAGATGGAGCAAGCAACACTAGCACAATATCAAACAGCAAAGAAAAAAAAATTAACATAACGGCGGCTTGGATAAAAACACAAATACAGAAGGGGAAATCGGAAGGAGCACCGGGCCCAAATGGGATACCACCAATAATATTTAAACACGACATGGAATTCTGGAGCAACACACTAGTACCAGTCTTCATGGGCATTCAAGAGCTAGAAACCAGCCCGGAATCCTGGAAAGGATCGATCATAATTTATCAGCAGGGCGATAGGAGTAATCCTTGCAACTACCGGTTGATTGCCCTAATAGGCATAGAGGCAAAGTATTATGCTGGTCTATTATTGGAGGAATTGACATCCTGGGCAGCATCAAAACAAATAATCCAGGTAAACCAAACAGGATTCTGTAGAGGACAGGGAACCACCACCAATGTCATGGCATTAACTCTGCTGGCAGACGCGGCTAAAGCAGGAAAGAACTCGCTGTTTCTATGCTTAATAGACTACAGCTCAGCGTTTGACCACGTGGACCGGGCCAAACTATGGCAAAAGCTGGAAAAATGGGGGATACCACAGCCCCTTCTGAAGCAGCTGATCTCACTCCACACCAATACCTGGGTCAAGATTAAGCTGGGAGATGGGACGCATCTCTCAAGGCGGATCAACACTTTTAAAGGCCTGAAACAAGGGTGCGTCCTAGCACCTACACTGTTTAATCTTTTCCTAGCAGATTTACCAGGGGAATTGGACAGCACCAAAATCGCATGCCCCCCGATTGGGAGAAATCACGCTGTCCAATCTCCTATACGCTGACGACCTGGTCCTAATAAGCCGGACTCCAATTGGTCTCCAACACCTTCTAAATACTACCAGCTCATTCTCACAGCGCAATGGACTAATCATCAATTTAGCAAAAACAAGAACTATGACTGTGAATTACAAGAAGGCTAGGAAAAACAGTTGGTACTTGGATGGGCAGAAACTAGACCATGCAACAAGCTACAAGTACCAAGCGGTCCTACTAGACAGCAGAGGCTCGTTTAAACCTCAATTAGAGACGCTGCATCGAAAAGGCACCATGAGTTATCTTGCGATGAAGCCCCTGAAGAAAGTCCTGCCTGATTGTACACTCGACCTGCTCCTACAAGTAATAAGAGCTCGTCTTCAACCTATGCTAACTTATGGGAGCGAATCAACACTTGGGAAAGATGCGCCGATCCTAGTAAAACCTACAGATCCATCTTTCAGCTACCCAGCTATGTATCTCCACCCCACATACGCCTCGAATTCGGTCTCCAGAAGCAGACGGTGGAAAGAAGGGGCAGTTACATAAAATGCTGGCACAAGATCAGAAATGCTGAACAAGGTACCTTAAATGCCCACCTTTGGGGATTGAGCTGCAACGACGAGAACGATCACTTGCCAGAGAGTATCTGATGGAATCATTAGAGAGACTTGAACTGACTGATCTCTGGGAATCACCAGTAGATCATAAGAGTTTCAAAAAGGTAGTAACCAAAGTAACAAAAATAATATCGTTAACAGAAGATAAGGAAGCTCTAGCAAAGAGGGCACATGGATGGACAGTTTTAAACGACTACAAAACACTTAAGCCTCAAGCTTATTTGGACCACGGATTCAAACAGAAGATAAAAGAAAAATTTCTAAAGCTGTGGATCAGCATCTTACCAATCCTCCCTCATCTGGCACCATGGAAAAGGAATCAAGAAGATCAGACTTGTCGTCTTTGTGGAGTTGGACCTGAAGATTTAACCCATATAATATGTATTTGCCCAGGCTTAACGGATAAAAGGAGATCTTTACTATGTGCAGTATGGAACCAGAAGGGCATCAGAACCTGCAAACAGGCAGTCAAATTATGTTTTAACCCGCAGGAGACCCAATTAAACTGCCGCCTCTCAAAATTGTTTGATACAGTGACGGAAATACACAAGAATAAGCAAAATGAGGAAGCAAACTAACAGGCAGACATCACTCTAGAGCACAATTCTGGGACTGCAGCTCATACAAACAACATTAAAAAGTAAATTGGAAACACAAACTTTATTTACTATCGCACAATATGGCGATCCATGAATTTTAATCTTTGATAATCACTTTTATCTTTTGATATATACTTCTTTTTAAGCTGTGAATTTTAAAAATTGTGAGTTTTAATTAACTGTGCAATAAAGTTACTTACTTACTTACTTACTCATCCATCACAGTCCTGGGCCCTGTCAGGTCGGAATTATCTCCGACGGAGCGACTTTTCCTGTGATACTATATTTACTATAGCCCTGAGCAGTCGCAGGAGGATTGTCCCACATGCGACGAAACACGTGTCAGCTGGATCTCTTTTAAGAACATTAAAAAAACACTTTCACGACCACTGATTTAATGATGAAAAATTGATTTTGTTTATGAGCAGGCTTTGTCTCTATTGCTTAAGTGTCTACACTGACACAATTTCTTATGTAATGGTGTGGTGAGCAAGGGTACTTTGTTGTATGTTTACGGAGTATTTTCCCAGGCTGATACTACATTTGGGGGGTTATAGGGCTCATCCCATCACCCTTTTGCACCTCAAATCCTACTGAGAATCCCTAGATAGAATTACGTCAAACCTGACTAAAAACCCTTTCTGACTATTAAAGCCCCAAATGAAAACCTCTTATTTGACCCAAAGAATATTAACCACCCGAGATTGACAGAATGGGTGCCTTGCGTGGAGGTGGAGCATTATGTCGGGATAACATTAGGCAAGGATTTGAGCGTGAGGTGCGCACAACCCTAAAATCAGAATGTCCTAGACCCTCCTTATTAAGGAAATTAACAGACACCCCAGAGTTAGACCCCAACATGGCGACCTTCCCTAAGAATTTTGTGAAGGATCCCAAGGATAGGGCATGGAGGGGATGCCAAGACAAATTACTAGATGTATCAGGACCCCTCACTAAGATCCTGGATCTTGCAGTCAGAGCTAAGGACAGTAATTCAACTCTTGATTCAACTGAGAGTTTAGAGTGGGCTCAGAGAGCCTTATGTTTTTAGGGAAAGCAAATTGCGCCCTGTCCGCCGAATGCAGAAGATCTTTTCTAATAAGAATCGACCCGCAGCTGGCCGACATGGCCACTAGGGAGGCAGACCCGTTGGCCAACGGCCTGTTATTCAGCAACAAGCTTGTCAAGGAGCTCTGAAAAAAAGTGGCTACCTTTCCGGTCCTGAATAAGGCCCAATTTTTGATCAAAACATTTTCTACAGTGGCCTTATCAGGGCCGGATGACTCAGGGGCCAAGTGACCAGCCGAGAATATAATCAGGCCTTCAGAGATTTCGAGAATCGAGGTCGTGACCGTGCCATCCAATCAAATTTCGACCACACCCGCAACAGAGGCAGAAGAGGCAAACAAATCCTAGGTGGTTACAGAGGACAAACAATGCAGGTAAGCCTTATAGAGGCTGGAGAGGTGTTGGTGGGAGGATGAATTGGGTTTTTCCTTCACACGTGGAAGAGACCAACACAAGAACCTTGGATACTTCAGACAGTACAGGGCTTTCAGACTGAGTTCTATTCCTCCTCGCAACAGAATCGAAGACCTCACTCAACCTCTACACTTTCCCCTAACATAGTGTTCTTTTATAGACGACGAAGTGAGGTAACTAATGAGAAAAGGGGTAATTGCAGAGGTAATACCTCACCTACATGTATTTGCCAGTACAATATTCAGGAATTTTGACTTGTTTTAAGCCTCAAGGAATTCAATTCCTGGTTGTGTACCGCAACTTCAAAATGGAAGGCATACACTTACTGAGAGACCTGTTGTTAGAAAAAGACTGGATGGTTTGTCTAAAAGAAGCTTATTTGGTGGTACTGATTTTCCCACTCCACCGGAGATTCCTACAATTTCAGTTGAGACACAGATGGTTCAAATTTACCGCCATGCCCTTTGGGATGTCGTCCACCCCTTGGTGTTTCACCATCCTGCTCAAACGTCTGGGGCAATATCTGAGAGAGAGAGAGGGGAGGGATTGATCATTTATCTGGACGACGTCCTGATTATGGGTCAGAGTGTGGAAACAGTTTCACTACATTTATATTGGACGATTCAACTCCTGCAGGATTTGGGGTACATAATCAACTCGGACAAGTCAATCCTGATTCCTTCCCAATCAATGGATATTCTGATGTATGTGGATGACGTGATTATTCTCAACCTTACTCCATTTGGCCTTCAAAGGAACTTGCACGCACTTGAGTCATATGCAGAACACAACAAAAACAAAAATAGTTCCTTTTCGAGGAAATAAGATATACGTAAACTATAACTGGACCTTGGGAGGACAATCGTTAGAAATAGTGAAAGAATACATTTATTTAGGTCGTATTTTTAGTCAAACCCTAAAAAATCACTCCCACCACCCCCTGGCTTACAAAGCTGATGTTCATGCTGGGGCGCTGCAGAGATTATACTCTTCTACCGGGTATAGGCACTTCTCAACCCTTTTACAGGTTTTTAGCATTACGATCCCTCCAGTTCTTTCATACGCTCTCGAGCATATACCTATAAATCAATGGAATCTAATACAAGTCAAAGAAAGCAAGATTCTTCAAAAACAAACCAAAATGTCTCAAGCCGTCCCCGTGGAAGCCCTGCACCTTGAGTTTTCTCTAACTAGTACATTAACCAGATGAATCACTAGTATCATTCGATGGGGGCATATACCATTTTACATGCTGAACAAGGCTCCTTGAGAGCTCTACTAAAACTGGACATTTTTGATGAAGGATCTTCTAAATACGTTTTCTACCGAAACTTAACATTTGCACTGAAGTTGTTAGAATGTACAGCTGATCTACTGAAAACTTGGATCCCGGCACATTTAAAACTTTTTTGGAAACACCAGACTCCAAGGATCAATTACGATCTTGATTTCCAGCACTGCACAAAACTACAATCTCATAAGTTATATGCTGAGTCAATTGAATTCAAACAAAGGCAACAATATCTTTCCTACACACTGAGACATGGCGCCCGGCGTTGTATGATTTTAATTCGGTTTGGGATCCTTCCTCTCAAATCTTTTACCTGTAAATTGACAAACAACAATAATGCCAATAGCTTATGTGACCTCTGTAAAGGAGGAATTCAAGATCTGATCCATATTTTGTTTGTTTGTCCTAACCCTACTGTAGTTTCTGCTAGAAAGCGATACAGAGTTTGATTTCCATTTTTAAATCCCCTCCCAATTAATTTGTATGCTATAATCTGTTTAAATTTTATTTGTATTAGGGGGAAGTGTTTATAATTTTTGCTGACTATAAAATGTAATCCTATTTGTTTTATCATTATATTTGTTGTTCTCAGTAGAGAACTAAACCAAATAAATACATGTGATATGATTTGATTTTAGGTAGATTCCGTGCTGACACAATTGTTGCTCCCTCTGCAAAAGAGAATTTTGATCAAGAAGGAGTTGAGAGATATCCTCCAGAGCTATGGGGCGGTCTCCGGATATACCATAAACTGGACGAAATCACTCTTATATATACTACACGGTCCACTGCCCATGCTCCCCCCAGACTGTCCACTACAAATAGTACCCAGGGGTTTCAAATATCTTGGAATTTATGTAACTCCGCAAGCATCCGTTTTCATGGAAGAGAACCTGCAGAAACCCTTGCAGAGGCTCAAATCGGATGTAGTACACTGGCGATCCCTCCCGTTGACACTGCTAGGGAGAGCAGCACTCTTTAAAATGCTCTCGCTTCCACGGTTCCTTTACGCGCTACAAAACACCCCATTCCAAGTCCCAATTACTTACTTCAAGGCAATAGATGCAGAAATATCTACATTGCTATGGGATGGAAAACCGGCTCGAATATCAAACTCTAAATTAATCCGTAGCTGGTATGATGGGGGGATTGCGCTACCGAGCATCAAATTTTACTACTGGGCTGCACAGCTAACGGTAGTCAACCAATGGCTACACGCCCCACACAATGATCCAGCTTATAGTTTAGACAGGACGCTACTCCCCACAGACCAACTGATGAAGGCCCTCTACACTAATAAACGGCGTCATATGCTTACTGGCCCTACTGCTCACACAGTGAAAATCTGGCACACAGCTCAGAGAGCCTTGGGCTGGGAGGGAGTGCTCACACTGGCCACCCCACTTTGGGACACGCGCCGCCTTGGTACCCTAGCTAACACTAAAGGATTCGGACAGTGGGACCTCATAGGTATTTCAAAGATAGGTGACTTGTGGAGTAGAGGCGACATCATCACTTTCGAAGCCCTGCAAGAAAAATACGGAATGGTGAACACCGAGCGCTATAGATACACGCAAATCAGGCACGCCCTGAAAGGGGCCATTCCACCGGGAACGACCCTGGTTGACTCCTCCCCACTAGAGGATAGGCTGCTCACAGACCATCTTGAGAAGAAAGCAATCTCACTAACATATCGCAAGTTGATAAACAATCTTCCAGACCCCACAGTGGTCCTCCGTAGTAAGTGGGAAGTGGAATTAGGAGACATAGGAGACGAAGATTGGCTATACGCACTTGCTTCGGCAAGAGGCGCTTCCATTCCGTCTCGGCTAAAACTTATACAACTGAAGATATTGCACCGAATATATTATTCTCGCACCCTACTACATAAACTAGGTCACATCCAGGAGCCTGGGTGCCTGAGGGGCTGTGGACTCCCAGGAATGTACTTCAATATACTCTGGGACTGCCCCAGGATAAAAACATACTGGACTGGGGTGCTGTCGGAACTATCAAACGCAAGCGGGGTGGACATACAACCTGATCCACGATGCTGTATTTTAAACATATGGCCACCCACAGATCTAAACCGGGGGCAACAGACTTGGGCAACACTGGGCATGACACTAGCAAAGCGAAACATAGCTATAAAATGGGGGTCCGGAAATGTTCCCTCAAGGACGCACTGGGGAGATGACATGGATACGGCGATGGTGGCAGAAAAGGCAGTATTTATACACAGGGGATGCCCCAAAAAATGGTCCACTATATGGGGTAAATGGAATGAATACAGAGGAGACATTTGCGAAGCACCACAGGAGGTATCTGAACCGACATTAAGACCATAAGGGGAGAGCAAGGACATAACACACGGGTAACAGACACAGGTGCCCTGCTAGGGTAGGCAAGGTCACCAGACTGATCACCAACATACATCGTTTTTGATGTAGGGACGGGTCTTACGAGGTCTTCCACACACGCAACACATGAGCTCTACCAAGGGGGGGACATATCAGGAGGCGGCATCTATACTATGGACATATTGACGATGTTATGATGGCCAACGTTCGCTGATTACCAAATGTAGTACAAATTGTAAACATTGAAGATGCCAAAGTATGTTGTCTGTATGTAAGAAAGCAAATTTTACGTGTACTGTTACACTGAAAAGCCAATAAAACTGTTTAAAAAAAAAAAAAAAGAAGGAGTTGAGGAGAGCGATTGCCTCTCGACTATATCCTTGAGGATTCTTGAACAATTGGTAGGCCTGTTGGCTTCTCCCATTCAGGCGATTTTCCCAGGTCCACTGCATTACAGGGCGCCTCAACGACTGAAGATCATGCATTTGCGCAAGGGTTTGAGTTATGCCTAACAGATTCTGTTATACACAGAGGCCATTTTCTCTTGAGTCCCAGAGGTGGTAATAGAGTCAGATGCCAGCCAATGGGGTTGAGGAGCCCGATCCCGTTCAGTGGAGACAGAAGGCAGATTGTCCACGGAGGAACTGAAACTACACATGAATTGTCTGGAATTACAATCAGGATCATTTGTGATTCAGACCCTTCCCCCCACAGAAAGCTAGTTATTGTATCCTGCTGATGGACAATGTCTGAGCGGTGAGAAACATCAATCGTTTGGGTGGCACAAAGTCTCGGCTATTGGTGCAGATAGCCAAATATTTCTGGCACTACTGCCTGCAACATCACATCTCAGTGACAGCGGAGTATATTCAGGGCAGCTCCAATGTGGTGGCAGACTGGAACTCTCGATTCCTTCAGGATTCCATTGACTGGAGACTGCACCCCAGAGTGCTCCAGCTCTTTAATCAGGAGTGGGGTCCATGCAAGCTAGATCTCTTCACATCTAGGCTTAACACTCGGTTACCTACGTTTTACAGTTGGCGACTAGACCCACTGGCGCTCAACTCAGAGGGATTCCTTCAATCATGGACGAAGGGCACGCATTATGCCTTTTCCTCATTCGACCTGATTCAGAGTGTGTTAGCACAGATCCGCAGGCAGGGAGCAGAATTAATATGGATTTCCCTTTGTTGGAGGACACAGTCATTGTTCACAGTGGCGTTAACTTTGAAGGGTGCTCCTCCAGTACGTCTATCTCTTGTTCCAAGAGATCCTTCTGGACCTGATGGGACAACCTCACCCATTGGTAATGCAGGGTCAATTATTCCTCATGGCATGGAGACTTTCAGGAGATGCTGGCAAATGCCAGGATTTCCACAAGATGCAATCTTGGCCACCTCAATGCACAAGCGGTACAAATCAGCTTGGCATAGATTGGATGGTTGGTGTGTGAACGATAGGGGGATCCAGTAGGATCTGGTATACATGTGTGTGAATTTCTTATCGGAGATAGCTAATCAGGGTGTGGCATATCAGACGGTTAATAATTTCCATTCCACAATTTCTTTTTTTTTTTATTTAGAAATTTTTTATTGGTATACAAAAGAAGGTCGTACAAAAATATATATATACAGACATAAGTACAAAGATGGCGGTCATATCTATTGTTCTCCCTCCACTGGAGAAGAAAGAGAGAAGAAGAAAGGAGAGGAGGAGAAAGAGAGGGGGGGGGGGTACGCACGTAGTTGTCCTTGATTGTCCTTTATTGGGTCTTCCTCAGGAGCTCGTCGAGCGGGTCCCACATGTGCAGCTTGGCTTTATGTTCTTTCGAGAAGGTGCCTGTAATGTTGTCGGCTCCTCTCAGGAAGGTGATCCAGTTGATCCATGTTTTAAAGCTTGCTTTGGCTGTGTTTTTCCAGTTCGTTAGGATTATTTTGAGGGCTGCTGTGAGGAGTAGGTCTAGGAGTTCTCTCTCTTCTCTACTTTTTAGGTTCGCTGTTAGGTGCTCAGTCGCCAGGCTGACGAAGCTGATTTCCAGATTTGTTTTGAGCATATCGTTCAGGAAAGTGTTGATTTGTGCCCAGAACTTCCTGACTTTCACGCAGGTGAAGATAAGGTGTTCGAGGGTACCTTCCTCTTTCAGGCAGTTCCAGCATTTGTCTGAGTCTGCTATGCCGACCTTGTGGAGTTTGGATGGCGTCCAGTAGGCGTTGTGGAGCAGCCAGTATTTTGTTTGCGCTAGTTGTGGGGTGATTTTGTTTGTTGTCGCTGAGCTCCACATTTTCGCTCGCTCTGTTTCATTTAGTTGCCTGCCCAGGCGCGTCTCCCATGTGTTGGTTGCTTTTTTGTTCTGCGCCAGCTTGGATGGGCTGAGGAGTTTATAGATCTTTGCCGTTTGGTGACCTGCTGAGTTGATGAGCTGCAGGTACTTGATGATCCCCGGCTCTCCTCCGCACAGGTTGGCCTTTGTTATTGCTGTCTTAATTTTTAGGAAATTATAGAACTCTTGGTTCGGGAGGTCATGTAGCTGCTGTAGGTTCTGGAACATCAGCGGTTTTTGCCTGGTCTCCATTTGACTGGGCGTGCTAATGCCTTCTCCAATCCACGTGTCATTGTGCAGTGTCGCCCCCTGGTAGGTCACTTTAGTGTTGAACCAGATGGATTCCCAAGCAGTGCCTTTCAGTTTCTGCGCCATGTGCCTGTCCACTTTCAGCAGGGCGTCTCTCGTGTGTTTTAGTATGGCGCTCGCTTTCAGTGGGTGCCGGTTCGCTGTTAGGAGTGCTATTGGCTTGAGCCCTCCTAGGATGTCCTGTTCGACCTCCAGCCATACTGGCATGTACGTTTGTGTGGCATCTACCCAGGCGATACCCTGTCTCGCCAGACATGCTGTCTGGTATGTCTTGAAGTTCGCCAGGTTAAGGCCTCCGAGGTCTCTTGACAGTCTTAGTTTTTGTAGGCTTATCCTTGGCTTCTTGTTTTTCCATAGGAAGATGTTTATGAGCTGGTCCAATTTTTTGTGAAATGTCTCTGTCATTGGGAGTGGTAGCATTGTTAGCGTGTAGTTTATTACCGGTGTTATCATCATTTTGATCGTTTCAATGCGTCCCCACCAGCTGATGTACTTTGGTGACCATAACTCCAGTCTCTCCTTTATCTTCTTCAGCGTGAGGTCCTCCTTGTGTTGCAGCGTTGACGTGAGGTCTCTCCCAAAGTGGAGCCCTAGATATTTCAGTGGTTTCGTCTGCCATGCCAGGCCGGATTCGCCTAGGACTTCTCTTGTGGTGTGGACATTCATTGGCTTACACTCCGATTTCTCCTTATTGAGTTTGTAGCCTGAGGCTTCTGCGTATTCACCTATTGTGGCCATCAGAGCTTTTATCGACGTGGAGGGGTTCGCTGTTGTGATTAGGATGTCGTCAGCGTATGCCGCTAGTTTGACGGTCTTCCTCTTGAGCTTTACGCCTGTTATCTCAGTGTTGTCCCTGATTCTGGCTAGCAGGGGCTCTAGAGCGAGCAGGAATAGTCCGGGGGAGAGAGGGCATCCTTGTCTGGTGCCTCTGCCCAGCGTGAGCGTTTCGGATGCGCTCCCGTTTACCACTATTTTTGCCTTCGGTTTGTTGTAGAGGGCCATGACCATCGCCGTGTACTTCCTGCCTAGGCCAAAGGCTCCCAAACAGTTACCCAGGAAGGGCCACGAAACTCTGTCGAAGGCCTTCTCCGCATCCAGCGCTATCATGACCGCCTGTTCGCTGCTGCTTGCTGTGTGGTTGATCAGGTGGCACAGTAACCTTGTGTTGTCCTGCGACAGTCTGTTTTTTATATATCCCACTTGTGAGGGGTGGATGATGTTCGGCAGGATCCTGTTTAGTCTGTTGGCTAAGACTTTTGCGTAGATCTTGCAGTCGACGTTTATTAGCGATATTGGTCTGTAGTTCTGGGGATATTGTGGGTCTTTCCCCTCCTTGGGAATTATGGTGATGTTGGCCTCGCACATGGACTCCGTCATCCTCCCGTTCTGGATGCATGTGGAGTATGTTTGTGCCATCAGTGTCTTGATGTGTTCGCTGAAGGTTTTGTAGAATGTCGCCGAGTAGCCATCTGGTCCTGGCGCCTTGTTCCGTTTCAGTTGGCTTATGGCAGTTCCAATCTCTTCCTCCGAGATGTCGGCTTCGAGCGACTCCCTCTCCGCCTCCTCTAGCTTCGGCAGATTGGTTTTACTGAGTAGGTCTCGTCCTGCATCTTTGCTCAGGTTTTGATCTTCAGTGTACAGTTCTTGGTAAAATTGTCTGAAAACCTCCAGTATTCCTTTGTTCGTTGTTTGGGATTTGTTCGTGCGGTCAGTTATCGCTGCTATCGTGTGTTGCCTTTGTTTTGCCTTTAAGTAGGACGCCAGCTGCTTCCCTGCTTTGTTTGCTGCGCATAGGTTGACTGACTTGAACTTCGTCAGCCAGGAACCCGCTCTTTCGCTTAGGATCTTGTTCAGCTCGTATTTCTTTTTTGTGAGCAAAGTGAGCGTGTTTTTGTCCTTTATGTTAGCACAGTGACCTCTCTCCAGTGCTGTTATTTCCTCCTCAAGCTCACGGAGTTTCTTGCTCCTTCCTCTGTTCATCCTGGCCTTGATGTTTATCAATTTCCCCCTTATTGTCGCTTTGAGGGCATCCCATACGGTGTCTTTCCCTACTTCTCCATTGTCGTTGTGTTCGAGGTATTCTTTGATTGTAGCTTCAATTTCTTTGACGTTCTCTCTGTTCTGGAGGATGTCATCGTTCAGTCTCCACCTCCTCGTTGGGTTTTCATTGTGTTTCCCACTTAGAGTGAGTGTTATGTGAGCATGGTCTGAGACGGTGATTGTGGCTATCTCCGTGTCTTCTATGAGGTGCGTGTGTGTGTTGGACATCAGTATGTAGTCAATCCTGCTGTAGGAGTTATGTGGGTGTGAGTAGAAGGTGTATTCTCGCGCTGTCGGGTGTTGGAGCCTCCACGGGTCTGCCAGTTGTTGTTTGGTGCATAAGTCTTTCAGGGTGTTGTTGTTGTTGTTGGAGTTGTGACTTGGTCTGTTTGGGTGTCTGTCTGTTGCCTGGTCCATCGTCTTGTTCATATCCCCGGCTGTGATCAGGAGGTCCTCTTGGGGGAGGTCTGATAGCTTGCTGTCCACTCCCAGCCAGAATTGCTTGTCTTCCGAGTTCGGACCATAGATATTGACCATGTGGATTGTGTCGCCTCCTCTCTGGACGCTTGCTATGAGCATGCGGCCATCTTCATCAGTGTCCACTGCTAGTGTTGTCATGTTGGCCTTCTTGCTCAGGATGGTTATTACTCCTCTTTTTTTTCCTTTTGCCGGTGAGCAGAGTACCTCCCCTATCCATCTAGCTTTGAGTAGTTTCGCCTCCTCTTTGGAGAGCTTGGTCTCTTGGAGCATGTACACATCTCCCTTTAGTTTGGACAAGTAGTCCAGGATTTTCCTGCGTTTGACTGGGTGGTTCAGTCCTTTAACATTCATGGACACTATCTTCAAATCAGTGGACAGGCCCGCTCTTGTTGGGTTTGTCATGGTGGTTTCGTTGCGTCGCTTGTGCTTTGCGTTCTGCGGCCCCCCCCGGGGTGTTGGATGGGAAAAAAGAAATAGGAAAAGTATAGGGTGCCTGTGGAGAAAGGCAAGATTCTGGGTCCTTTGTTCATGACGCAACCGGCGGCTCTGCCATGTACTATCATATCCGCCGACTTCACTACCCCCCCTGGCCCGACCCCCTCCCCCCCTCCCCCCTCCCCCCCGTCAGTAGTAAACCGGGTGTGCGACAGCAAGGGTCCTCACACTCCCCCCCCCCAAGTTCTTCCTGAGTCTTTTAGTCCTTAGCGTGTTAGCCAAACCCCCCCGCCCCTCATGGTCAATTTCAAAAGAAAAGGATATGGTCATCGGTGGCTCGCCCGTTCTTCCCGTGGCCACCGTGGCCTTGCTGAGGTAGGTATGGTTGTTCTTGCTGTTTGGTAGCTCACGGCATGTTCTGTGTCTCGGTGGCTGTGGTCAATCTTGTTCTGTGTCCATCTGAGGTAGGATGTTGTTGTTGTGTGAGGTAGTTTCCTTTTTTTGAGGTAGGTTGTTGTTAATGTCAGAGTTTCCTTGCATGGTTGCGCGTGCTTTTTACTCCAGCCTATTGTTTGTAGCAGTCAATAGTCTCGGTGGCTGCTGTTGCTCCTGTACATGGTTGTCTGCGACAGCTTGTTACGTTCAGACTCTCGGAGCTTAGTTGCACATGCGTGCTCCTTCAAAACACTCCTTCTTATTCACCTCCTTCGTGTGTTTCGTCAGAGGATGCCCTTCTCTTTGCCCCCGGGCTCGGCAGCTCCATCTCCTCTGGTTCCGGGTCTCGTAGGTATCGGTGCAGGTCGTTGGGGTCATCGAAGATTCTGCTTCCGTGTCTGTCTGTCACTCTCATCCTGGACGGGCCTGCAAATGTAAAAGCAATGTTCTTTTTCCGCAAATGTTCCCTTTGGGCTAGGAAGCCTTTCCTCACCTCGACTGTTAGTTTGGAGAAGTCCTGGGTGATGGTTACTTTGCTCCCGTTTATCATCATCGGGCGGCCCTTCCTGGCTACCGCAAATATCGCCTCTGTTTGATTTTCTCTTAATGGTTTGCATATTATGGGTCTGGGGGCGTTGCTGTTCATTTGCTTCCTGGCTGGTATGCGGTACGCTTTGGTGATCTCCAGCGGTTTGTCGAAAGTAAGTCCCGTTATTTTAGGTATTAGGGCCTCCAGCATGAGGGCACATGCTCCTGGTGTATCTTCTTCCTCCTCGGGCACTCCCAAGAGTCTTATGTTCCCCTTGCGACTCCTGTCCTCCTGCTCCACAACGGCCTTCTGTAGTGCCGTTGTTCTCTTTATCACAAGCCCCATGTCCTTATGTGTTATGTTTGCGTTGTCTTCTAGCGCACCTATTCGCTTCTCTGCCTCGTCAATTCTTCCATTGGCTCTGCTTTGCTCGGCTCTGATTGCTATTAGCTCCATCTGGATGCTGTCTACTGTTTTTTTCGTGGCTTTTGCCAGCTCGTTCCCCTCCGTTATTTTCTTCAGGAGCATGTCCAGCGTTATGGTGCCATCCCCATGGTTGTTTCGCTCTTTGCCCGGTGAGGGCGGTGTCTCATTCTTGCTTTTCTTCAAGTCGTTGGCCCCTTGTTTCCCGTCCCTGCCTGCCATGGCTTCTGTTCCTCTTTTGGCCTGGTTGAGACTGAGCCTCCCTTCTGTTAGCGGCTGTCTTTTTGCGGCTTTGTCTCCTCTTTCTCCCTCCTTGCCCCTCGAGGTGCCAATCGGCGTTATAGGGTCGTCTCTGAACCTGGGTGGCCACCTGACCACTCTGGTTTTAGTCCTAAGCTCCGCCAGCCTTCTGCGCTGTTCTTTGCTCTGGCCGTGCCCCCTTTACTATTATGCTCCAGCTGTCGCCGTCGTCTGCTCAGGCTTGTTTGTCACAGCGTCGCTAGCTGTTCCCTCAGGAAGGCCACCTAGAGCTTCACTTCTGTCTTGAGATGTCTCAAATGGCCGCTGTTGTTGTTGTTGTGGAGCCACTGCCTGTGTCTGCCCCTGACCGTCACTTCCTGGCTCCCGTGGTCATGTCCTCCGCCGCCTCCTATTGCTTGGCCAGCTGCTGGGTGGTCGCCTCCTAGACAGTCGCTCTGCGGCAGTACAGTTTGAAAAGTTCACGGATTGCACCGCTGCAATATTGTATGAGACCGCGATTTGCCCCACGAGCTTGCGCCCTGCTCCTTCCTGCTGCCTCCGTCTGCCTCGCTTCGGCCTCTGTCCCGCTTCGGGGTTGCGACCGCAAGATGGTTACCCCCGTGTTTCCCTCCTCTGCCGAGATGGCCGAGATGGCCGAGATGGCCGTCTTATCAGTGGCCTTATCGATGGCCTCCCTGCCGCCTCCGCCTGTGGTGTACGTCCCTGGTGCGTGACTGATTGCCCCTTAGTTCTCTGCTGCGTTGGAGAAGCGCGGGCTTACCGCTCTGACCTGCTTGCACTGTGATGTCGGGTCGTCTAATGCCAGGAGAATTTCCGCCGTGAGGTGCTTTTGGCTATAGCAAGATGGCCGCCCCCGCTCACTCCCTCTCTACCAAGATGGCCGCCTTGTTGTTGTCTTTCCTGCTGCCGTTGCAGCTGCGGCCTGGCCCCTCGTTAGAATTGTGTGGCTGAGACTGTTCGCCCCTTAGTTCTCCGCTGCGTCGGAAAAATGCAAGTTTGCCGCTCTGACCCACTTGCGCTGTGTTGTCGGGCCGTTTATCGCCTTTTATCGCCAGGGGTGTTCCGCCGTGATGTGCTTGTAGCTTTAGCAAGATGGCCGCCCCTGCTCATTCCCCCTCTACCAAGATGGCCGCCTTGTTGTTGTTGTTGTCTTCCCTGCTACCGAAGCGGCTGTCGGCCCCTCGGCCGCGGTTTGTTAATCAATCAATCAATCAATCAGTGACACTTATAAAGCGCGCTACCTACCCGAAGGGTCTCAAGGCGCTGGGGGGGGGGGGGCCGCTACTGCTCGAACAGCCAGGTCTTCAGCTTCTTCCTGAAGGAGAGGTGGTCTTGGGTCAGGCGCAGGTCGGTCGGGAGGGAGTTCCAGGTCTTGGCGGCCAGGTAGGAGAAGGACCTTCCTCCTGATGTCGCTCTTCGGATGCGGGGGACGGCGGCGAGGGCGTGGTTGGCTGATCGGAGGTGGCGTTTGGGAGCGTAGAAGTTGACTCGGCTGTTGAGGTAGCTCGGGCCTTGGTCGTGTAGGGCTTTGTGTGCGTGGGTGAGGAGGCGGAACGTGATTCTTTTGTTGACGGGGAGCCAGTGAAGGTCTCTCAGATGTCCGGAGATGTGGCTGGTTCGTGGGAGGTCGAGGATGAGTCTGGCTGAGGCGTTCTGGATCCGCTGGAGTCTCTTCTGGAGCTTGGCGGTGGTCCCGGCGTAGAGGGCGTTGCCGTAGTCCAGCCGGCTGGTGACGAGGGCCTGGGTGACGGTCTTCCTGGTCTCGGTGGGGATCCACCAGAAGATCTTCCGTAGCATGCGTAGGATGTTGAAGCACGCCGAGGAGACGTTGTTGACTTGCCTGGTCATGGAGAGGGAGGAGTCCAGGATGAAGCCCAGGTTGCGTGCGTGGTCCGTCGGTTTGGGTGCGGTGCCCAGGGCGGGGGGCCACCAGGAGTCATCCCAGGCGGAGGGCGAGGCGCCCAGGATGAGGACCTCCGTCTTGTCCGAGTTCAGTTTCAGGCGGCTGGTCGTCATCCACTCGGCTACCTCTTTCATCCCTTCGTGCAGGTTGGCTCTGGCGGCGGCGGGGTTGTTGGTCAGGGAGAGGATCAGCTGGGTGTCGTCGGCGTAGGAGATTATGCTGAGGTTGTGTTTGCGTACGATGGCCGCGAGGGGGCTCATGTAGACGTTGAAGAGGGTGGGGCTCAGAGAGGATCCTTGGGGGACGCCGCAGATGACTTCGGTGGCCTCTGACTTGTACGGTGGTAGGCGGACTCTCTGTGTTCTTCCGTCGAGGAAGGAGATGATCCATTCCAGTGCCTTCCCCTGGATTCCGGCGTTGTCGAGGCGCTGCGCTAGGGTGCGGTGGCATACCGTGTCGAAGGCCGCGGAGAGGTCTAGGAGGATGAGGGCCGCTGTTTCTCCCTTGTCCATCAGGGTTCGGATGTCATCGGTGGCGGCGATGAGGGCGGTCTCGGTGCTGTGATTGGCTCGGAAGCCGGACTGTGAGGGGTCGAGGGATCCGTTCGTCTCGAGGAAGGCGGCCATCTGCTTGTTGACGGTCTTCTCAATGACTTTGGCTGGAAACGGGAGGAGCGAGATGGGGCGGTAATTCTTGAGGTCGGTGGGGTCCGCTGTTGGTTTCTTGAGTAGAGCGCTGAGTTCGGCGTGCTTCCAGCTCTCAGGGAAGGTGGCGGTGTCGAAGGATGTGTTGATGATGTCTCGCAGGTGGGGTGCGATGACAGCGTCGGCCTTGTTGAAGACGTGGTGAGGGCAGGGGTCGGTTGGTGATCCGGAGTGGATGGAGTTCATCGTGCGGATGGTGTCTTCGGTGCTGATCGGGGTCCAGGCGTGGAGGGTGGTGGTGGGGGGTGGTTGTTCGGTCATGATGTGCGTTGGTTGGTTGTTGAAGCTGTTGTGTATGTCCGCGATCTTGTTGTGGAAGTATGAAGCGAGGGAGTTGCAGAGGTCTTGCGATGGGGTGATGTCGTTGTTTCCTGCGCTGGGGTTGGAAAGCTCTTTCACGATGTTGAAGAGTTCCTTGCAGTTGTGTGCGTTGTTGTCCAGCCGGTCCTTGAATGCTGTTTTCTTGGCGGCGCGGATCAGCTGGTGGTGTTTCCGGGTGGCGAGTTTGAAGGAGGTCCTGTTGTCCGGTGTCGGTTCCCTTTTCCAGACTTTCTCGAGGGCTCGGCAGTTCTTCTTGGAGCTCTTGAGTTCGTCGGTGAACCATGGGGCCTTCTTGCTGCCGGGTCTGCTAGGCGGGGTCCTCAGAGGGGCGAGCTCGTCCGCGCAGATGCTGATCCACTTCGTGAGGTTGTCGGCGGCCTGGCTGGGGTCTGCTGAGCTGGCAGGAGGGTGCTGGCTCAGGGAAGTGGCGAGCTGGTCTGCTGTGATCTTGTTCCAGCTTCTGCGGGCGGTCTGTTGCTGGTGGTGGTGGGTCGTCGTTCTCTTGAAGGTGAAGTGGACGCAGCTGTGGTCCGTCCATTGAAGCTCAGTGGCGTGGCTGAAGCTGACGTCTTTGCTGGAGGAGAAGACTGCGTCGAGTGTGTGTCCGGCGCGGTGGGTGGGGGTGGACACCAGTTGCTTGAGTCCCAGGTTGGCGAGGTTGTCGAGCAGGGTGCTGGAGTTGCGGTCGTTGTTGTTTTCCAGATGGAAGTTGAGGTCTCCCAGGAGGATGTAGTCAGCGGAGGGGAGGGCATGCAGGCTGACGAAGTCGGCGATGTCCTCGCTGAAATGTGTGCGTGGTCCAGGGGGTCGGTAGATCAGGGTGCCTCTGAGGGTGGTGTTCGGGTTGGTGTGGATCTGGAAATGCAGGTGTTCGGCGCTGGTCAGGGTGTTGTTGGTGCTGGTCGTGAGACGGATGGTGTTCCTGTGGATGATGGCGATGCCTCCTCCCATCTGGTTGGCGTTGCGGTCCCTGCGGACGATATTGTAGCCCTCTGGGATGGCGATGGCGATGTCGGGACCTGAAGAGGCGTTCATCCAGGTCTCCGTGAGGAAGGCAACGTCAGGGGCTGTGGCGTCTAGGAGGTTCCAGAGTTCTACGGCGTGTCTGTGGACGGAGCGGGTGTTGAGCAAGATGCACTTGAGGTGGGTGCTGCTGGTGTTCGACTTGGCGGGTGCTGGTGTGAGGCAGGTCCGGATGCAGGCGAACTTGCAGGCGTGGCAGCTGAAAGGTCCGTGGGTGCGTCGTGGGGTGGCTTGGTTGCATTCTGGGAGTCGGCCGGTGTTGAGAGCGGTGAGGGTGGCGGCGGAGTACGTCCGGCGGGACGGTCGGGGTCTTCGTGGGCCAGGGGTCCTGGCGCTGGTCGCGATCCGGTCGCGGACGGGCGCAGACGGGCTTACCTTTGGCGCGCCTTCGGCGCACAATCGGCGCACCCGCTGCGCGTCAACGCTGCGCGTTCGCACGGTCGCCATTTAAGGCCAAGTGCGCGGGTGGGCGGAGCAGCTGGGAGGCGGGAGCGGGGAGGGTACAGAAGAGAAAGGGGCGGGGCTGATGGCGGTGGCGGGAAGCGGGGAGGGAGCGCGGCGAGGAAGGCGGGAAAGGAGGCAGGGAACGAGGGTCGGAAACGATCACAGGAGGCGGAGAGACACAGAAACCTAGACAAAAAGCAAGCACAAATGGCGGAAAAAACAGCAAAACAGAAATCCTGACAATTCCAGACAAGCACAAGTGACGGTCAAAACAAAAGGAAACTGACGAACTAGCACACGGGGAGAAGCAGAGCGGCCGCGAGGCCGTCGGCGAGGCAGGCAGCTAGGCAGAGCGAGGGGGCACCGCAGCAGCTGGTGGCCGTGCGGCGCGGGGGTGTCCCACAAGTGGGTTACTGCCGTCTCGGCCCCTCGTCTGAATTCAGAATTGTGAGGGCGTGAGAGGAGCTGCCAGTTCGTTCCTTGCGCTAACCTGCGCGCGCTGTTCCGCTGAACCGGTACTCACTTGCTCGGTCACCGCACGCCGTGACTGCCTCTCTCTCCCTTCTTCCTGAGGCGGGGGGGGGTGCCAGGGCGGTCGGGTGTTGCGTTCTAGGTGGATCAGCTCACCTGTCTTTGTGCGGCTCGCTGTCTTCCCGGTCTTCTGACTCAAGCCGCCATCTTGGGGTCGCTCCTCTTCCCCCCTGGCCGCTCGCCTTCTCCCCCGCCGCCGCCTTATTCTTGGCTCTTTTTGGTCGCGGAGCCTCTCGTAGGGTGCCGGTTTGGTTCCCTCACACTTTTTTTTGATTTTGGCTCAGTTTCTCTCCGTTGGGCTGTGGTGCGCGCCGCTCGTTGGAACTTGGGGTCGGGATGGGTCATCTCCCTGTGGATGTTGTGCCAGTGGGGGAACACCCGTTAGTCTGCAAATTACTAAGAGGCATTAGATTGGTGAAACCACCAAAACCCAGAGATTCCACGCTGTGGGATCTGGATGTGGTGCTTCGCTGTATCCCAAATTGGCCAGCAAATGAGGGACTTTCTCATGAACAGTTGTCAGCGAAGCTTACTCTATTATTGTGTCTAATTTCCTATAGGCAAGTATCAGATATGCGAGCCTTGGATTTGACAGGTAGAGTATTTACTCCATCAGGGGGTTTTATTTACAATTTCAAAAAGAACTAAGACTAATTCCAAATGTGTGACTTGTCCTGCTTTTCCACACCACAGCAAGTTATGTGTGGTGCAATGTTTGAAGTGTTACGATGATTGCACTCATGAGTTTATAAATGATGTAGCAGGATAATTGTTTTATTGCAGAAACCTTTCTGCCCAGTGTCTTCAGCGAATTTAGCCAGATGGGTTACATGGTTGTTAAGTCAAGCTGGTATTGATATATCTGTCTTTGGAGCTCACACTGTGAGGGGAGCTATGGCTTCTAAGGCCTTTGTAACTGGTTCTCGATTGGAGGAAATCATGACTGCGGCTGATTGGTCTTCTAATTCAACATTTAAAATGTTTTATCATAAACCAATTGTTGATGTAGCATCTCAGGTACTTGCACAACTTTAAACTAGCATAATCAGAAGCCTCCGTTTCCTAACATAGAATAAAGAATTCTAGTTGCATCAAGAATTTTCAATTCTATTAAGGACATGGAGGCGAGGATTGTCCCACCCAAAGAGAGTTTACATATTGAATTGCAATATTCATTATTGATGGTTATAGTAATGTATTGTAAGATGCCCACCCATTGTTGGAAATGTCTGGTTAGACATGAGATATTATGACCTGTTTTTCTTTCCAGGTACAGAGCACAAAGCGACTTGAAGGAGCTTAAAGAACGGGAAGTCTGGGCTGAAGTTCTGGTGACAAGGATTTGCTGGAAGACCAGAAGTGATTTAGTTCTAGTTGTGGTTATGAACTGTTCACAAAGAAAGAGGACGGACGTTGGTGCTCTAAAATTATTTACCCTATGGGGGGGTCACTCTGATTGGTAGAGTGATGTCATAATAAGCATCATGGGTTATATACATTAAAGTTTATTAGCTGCTCATAACACTTCATTTTGTATAGATTTCTGGATGGGCATGAGAGGTGTGGCAGGCTGGCTGGGGGGCCTTTGGCATCTCGCCCGGGCTTTATGAGATCACTCCACAGTGTTGTTGGCTCTTGATTGACCAAGTAGGTGGAAACAGATGTATCTTTGGAGTTTGTCGCCCAAGACTTTATTGGACGGTGCACTTTGAGAGGAGGTATGTCAGGTGATAACTTATTTTCCGTATTAAACAGAGGGTTGGTTGATAAGGTGGCTACCCTGTGGGATAAACTGAAAGCTGTTGTGCAGGGGTGAAGGTATAGCCAAAAGCAACAGGTTTTCAAAATCAATTTGGGCTTACCGGCACAGGCTGTGCAGTGAGCTCTGCAGTCTAAATCAACAGTATGACTCCCTACAGGAGCCCATGTAAACCACACTGACAGAGTTTAAGGAGGAAATGGATAAAGAATTAAAATCCTTGGACAAATATCAATTGGTGGCTGCCAATGTGGGGAGGGGTACAGATGGGGGGCGTAGCTAGCCAGCCAAGATGGTGGGCGCACTCTGAGGAGGCTCCGCGTCGTTGCCCGATAATCTGCCAATATACTGCAGCCACTGTTGCCATTGAGGAGAATGTGCAATCAAAAGAACTTTGATGACATCCCTTAGGCACTCAAAACAGGTGAAATCCTCCAACAAATTCAATGGGAAATAAGTTCTTTCAACTGAGTTTAATTTTCATTTTTCATTTTTCAGTTTTTCATTATTTTCATTTCAAAAGAAAATATCCACTGCCAAATGCATATTAATATTCAAAATCCATATTAATGTTGCTGCTCCAATGCATTTCGGGCTAACAGCCCTTCATCGGGGAGCTTTTCTAGCAGGGTTCACAGCGTTTCTGGAAACGCTGACCGCAGATCGGCGTTTTCTTTTGAAATGAAAATAATGAAAAACTGAAAAATGAAAAATGAAAATTAAACTCAGTTGAAAGAACTTATTTCCCATTGAATTTGTTGGAGGATTTCACCTGTTTTGAGTGCCTAAGGGATGTCATCAAAGTTCTTTTGATTGCACATTCTCCACGATTGTTTTCATATCGCCCAGGGTGTTGGGCGACACCTTAGAGCACCTAATACCTTGGAAAAACTACTGTAGAATCTATTAACAGCAGTGCACGGGTTTCTTATAAAAAAACTGTTGCCATTGAGCCATCTGACCCGACTCACCATATAATGAACGTTGGTGGGTTCTGGAGTCGAGAATCTCAGAACACCAGGGGGTAACCAGGCTGGGGCCGGCGCTCCTGCCCATGGGGGGCGCATTTGGTGAACCGTGGCCATCTTAGCGAGGTTGCACAGGCTCGCAGGCGAGAGCCCTTCATTCCTGAGGCCCTGGGATTCCGCAGCACGTGGCTGTGCAACAGCAGACTGACTGCGTGGATACCTTCGAGAGCGGAAAGAGGCGCCAGCATCACCATAAGAACCTGCTGAGAGGCCCAATCTGACTCAGAGCAGGCGGCGGATGGGAGCAAGCGCAGCTCCTGAGTGGAGATACCGAGCAGGAGCCCTAGGGGCTATACCAAGCCCAGGCTCAATTGCAGGCAGATCGAGTGGGTACCTGCTGGCAGATCCAGCGTGGGGCGAGGAGTGGGAGTGACCACTCTTGAAGATAAGTCTCCCGATGCTGTGGCGGCTGCTTCCTTGCATGAGCTGAAACGCCACAGAGGAGAGGTGCGCCAGCGGCGCATGTCGTAGTGGTCTGGGGTAAATGAGTCGAGCCTAGGCCAGCCTGTAGTGGAAGCCGCTGGACACACAGCAAAAGACAGATGACTAGGCCCAACAAGCAACCACTGCGTTGTTGTGCTCAGCACAGATGGCTCCAGCGTAGAGGCACCGGTTGTATGACACTACATCGCGGGCTATTACCACGCGTGCCATTACAACGCTGTTTTTACAACGCAAGTCGTTACAACGACTTGCGCTGTAAGCGCTGGATAGTGGAATAGTTTAATTTTCTATTCCAACTTCAGCCCACGTTACAGTAGGGAAGGTGTTGGAATAGAAAATGGAACTATTCCCTCCGCGGGAGCTTGAACAGCATATCGCACTGGTGCCCTGTACCTACATATGGCCACAATATTGAAATTAAAACAAGCGCCAAAAAACTAAATAAGCAACGTAAACTCTTCCGCAAAACCGGGACAAGTCTACACAAGAATCAATTACAAGAAGTCAAAAAAAGCCATGCAAAGAAGGTTTGGGCAGCAAAACGTGCCCATTGCGAAGCACAATGGTTAACAATCTTCGACTTGCTGAGCCCGGGAAGGAGTTTTGGAAGTATATATGCAACCTGGGTCGAGGCCCAAACCACAGAGAAAATTCCCTCGGAGCCTCCACTTGGGTCGCCCATGTAAAAGCACTCTATACTAATGACGGCCCTGCTCACCTGCAAAATGAAACATCCATTGCTGGAGATAACCTAGACCCATTGATCGAGAAGATAGCACCACCGGGAAAATTGCTTGTTACCAACATTATAAAAAACATCAGACAAAACGCCGCTCCAGGTCCTAATGGTCTCCCTGGACACCTATTCAAGGCACACATCGATTTCTGGTCTAAAAATCGGACTCACCTGTACTCTGAATGCTGGCTCCAGGGGGACATGCCAGATTCATGGAGAGGCTCGCTCCTACAGCCCATCCATAAAAAAGGCCCAAAATCTGAACCTTCCAACCACTGCATGATTGCCTTGTTGGATATTGAGGGAAAAGCGTACGCTAGTGCCATCTTGAGGGACCTCGAAGACTGGTCGAGTGCTGAAGGAATCTTACCATTCTGCCAAACCGGATTCAGACCTGGGTCTGCCACAGTCGATAATATCATCGCACTTTCTTTCCTGGCGCACCGCGCACGGACACGTAAAAGTCTTCCCCTCTTCGCCTGCTTTATCAACTATTCGGCGGCGTTTGATGGGGTAGACCGCGCAATTCTGTGGCACAAGCTGGTCCAATGGAACAACAATCCGGTTCTGTTAAGAGCGATACAGTCCCTTTACCAAAAAACATGGGTGCGAATTAAACTCTCGAGGGACCACGCATCAGCTAAGATCAATACAGACAAAGGCCTAAAACAACGGTGTGTGCTTGCCCCATTATTATTCAACCTATATACAGCGGATATGGAGAAGGCCTTGTCCGGGGCTGCCTTGGCCACTCCCAAGATTGGCGGGTCCAAAATTCATTTTATGCAATATGCTGATGACCTGGTCCTTTTGGACCACACGAGAATGGGGCTACAAAAGGCTCTGACGGCACTCGCCGCATATAACGATAAAAACAGGCTTGTAGCAAACCCTACTAAGTCTAAAGTAATTATTTTTGGACATTACCCAAGGAAAAAATCCTTAAAATGGAGGCTAGGCAATCTTCTGCTGGAAAGCACGCAGCGGTACACCTATTTGGGCATTTGCTTTCAGGAATCAGGGCACGCACGTGTCCATCTTAAGACAATTCAGGCTAAAGGCGAAACCATCACTTATGCCATTTGCAAGCTGCAAGCCTCCTTATGCAGCCCGTCCACCACGGCCATCAACTATGCTCTACAGGCATTTCCGGGCAAACTGAGCAATGAATTAGAAAAAATCCATTGTAGTGCATATAAGAAACTTTTTCAGCTGCCAAGGTGCACTAGAAACACCCTCATTCGCCTGGAATTCTCACTCAACCAGCAAAACCTGGAAGAGCTGGCCGCCTTAAGCAAATACTATTTTTTAACAACGGCGGCTCAGGAGAACACACCAAAGGCAGTCTTAAAAGGTATCTTCAGAGAGCCAGGGAATCCCTGGTCGGCCACCCTTTTTTTTTTTTTTTAGAGAGTTTTATATAGCGCGAACTTGAACCGAACCGAATCAGTTATCAGAGAGCTTTACATACCACCAGTTACGTTACATGAGGACACCCTTTCATTTTTTTTTTTTTTTTTTTAGGCACGGGGAGATAAGTGATTTGCCCAGAATCACAGGGGGTTTTTGGCGTCGTTACCGAGACTCGAACCAAGTTCCCCAGGTCCGAGGTCGAGCGCTTGAAGTGGCTAAGGTTCAACTCAATCTTGCCATGGATTCATGGAACCCCGAATACGTCAAATATTCTGCCATTAAAAATGCGATTAAAAAACAAGTGCGAGTGAGGTCACGGGAACTGGATCTGGAGTTGCTGGGAAGAAAAGACTTGCATGAGACCTTGTGCTTCCCGCATATCCTGCATACCGCTAAACACCATCTAACGCAGGCCGTGGGTCGCGCTGCCCCCCATCAGATCTTGGCTTATAGACTACACCCATTGCCCTTCAAAGAACTATATCCTTGCGGTCAGGTCAGCTCAGGAGTCCGGGAATGCAGGCTTTGCATGTACAAACGTGAGTCCTTGGCTCACCTCCTCTTTTGTTGCCCGGCCCTGCGTTTGGCCCGCAGTCTTTATCTTAGGCCATTACTAAGACAATCGGGGTTACGTACTGCAAAGGAGGGTATTATCCATCTTTATACACTGTCCACGGTAAAGCATATGGCGGTTTTTGGAAAGTTCATCTTTCAAGCACGGGCAATGCTGATGACTTCTACTGGTCTGACTACAGAGTCTCCTGCCGGCCTATGAACCTTTCCCGATGTATCATCAGGGCCCATTGAGCAACTAGATAAACTGATCCTCTGAAATTTTCTTGATTTTAACTTTTGTAATGCTGTTATTTTGGTATTTTGGTTTTATGTAATGGTTTTTTAGTAACCAAACAATAAAATATCATTCATTCTATTCCTTGTCCAACAGCGCCCTCCAGCGCAAGTCGTTGAAACGAATTGCGTTGTAAAAGCAGCGTAGTAATGACAGCGCGTGGTAATGCCCGCGTTGTAAAGGTTGATCCCCAGAGGCACCATCTTGCCCGCTGTACATAAGCCCGGAGGAGGAAAAAGCCCAGACGAATATAGGTCCAAAGTGAGACCATACAATAGACCACAACGTATGGGAACACGTTGAAGGCTACAGAGCATGTGGTCCCTATAGTGCTAGACCCGGGGTCTATGGAGGGCCTTGGGCAGAATGCGGAAGCTATCCCAGACACAAACACAGGCAGTTTGCATGGGCACCTACCGGCCAACTTAATGATGGGCGAGGCATAGGGGAGAAGCAGGTAGCAGCGCCCAACTGGTGACTGGACCCCTATCGAAGGAGAGACTGATACTGTGATAACCGCGCATAGTATGAGCCGTGCCGCCACGAAGCCGAGGTGAGCAAGCGTCACGCGCCATAGTGGTCCGGGGGCTACGTGTTGTGCCTGAGCGCGCCTGTAGTTGAGATTGCGGGACGCACAAAAGCAGACAGACATCAGGCCCAGCAGACCGCCGCTGCACTGTTGTGCACAGACCGGATAACTCCAACGCAGAGGTACCATTCAACCCGCCCTGCAGAAGCATAGATGTGGAGACTAGCACAGAGAAGGAGGGGCGCAATAGTGCACAGAATATAGGGGCATCTTGAAGACTGAAGAACGCGGGAACACTGTTTTGGTTGACTCAGGGCTGTATCGGCCCTGGGCCTAGACGCTGATAGTATACATGTGTACCGAGGGATGGATCCCTGTTGTGACAACTGCCTCCCACGTCCTGGTCTGCACCTGGTGAAAACGGCATCGGTCAACCGACTCCACAGTGTAAAAATACTACAGCCCTAAGGCGGACATAAAGCTAACCTAGTGGCCACTGGAACTACTAGCAGAGGTGACTGCAACTGCTAGCGCCGTACAGAAGTAACTCACGCTGCACAAGTCCACCTGCCGGAGCAGTGAGTACCTAGAAGGATGGACAGCAAGGTACTTAGCACTACAACTCACCCCAGCACCAGGTACGCATAAAATCCACGCACCACTGCTCCTCCAGGATGGACAGGCAATGAGGGGGTGTGGGCGAGGCTCAACACACTCTTTCGTCCTTTTGGCAGCCTGGACAAGCTCATAAAGTACCAGACCCCCCATGGCTACCATGTTGGAATCCAAAATAGATTCAGTAGTCCAAGCAGTGGCACAAATCTGAGTCTGATTGACACAAACTTGCACGTCTCTGGAAGGGTGAATAGATAAGATATCATCGGATTTTGCATTACTACATGCAGACCACCAAAGGGAAAGTTAACAAATTAGAGGCAGAGCTCAAAGAGGTCATCCCAGCCACAAAGACTGCGACTACTGAAGTATGGGAGCTCGCGACTGTAGGATGGACGATGCTGTAGGGCGCTCTCGCCAAAATAATATCAGAGTGGTTGGATTGCTTGAAGGAACGGAGGGTGGCAATGCACTGGCATACACAGAGGAATGGCTGAAATCCCTGATGCCGGCAGACACACTCTCCACCTTCTTCGCGGTCGAAAGAGCGCACAGGTTGCCGTCGGGCCGTCTACTGCCGTGCGCTGGACCCCATGATTTCTCTTCCACCTACTGAACTTTAAGGATCGAGATGCAGTACCTATAGAGGTAAGGAAGATGAAGGAGGTCAGAGTGGACAACTCCCTAGTCCTCTTCTTCCCAGACTATGCCCCAGGAGTACAAAAACTGCGGAGCACATTCCTAGCGGTCAACAACAAATGCGGGAGTTGGACATAAAGTATTCCCTCATATTCCCGGTTCACTTGCGAGTAGTCATAGATGGGTCCACTCACTTTATTTAACAAGGCGGATGAAGCATGGGACTGGCTCGAAACTGCAGGTCATCATACCTCAACTAGCAACAGACAGAGCAGTAACGGCACATACTCAGGCATCCGCAGAAACCGAAGAAGAATCTGTCTACGACCTGGGAGGGCCCGGGTGCAACTTAAGGCTGCAACCAATCTGGTGCAAGTGGCACAGGAACGGAGAGATGCCCTACAAAATGGCGGCTACTATGCAGTGGTGACAGGCCAAAAGAGACACAGATGCCTCATCTGAAAGATCACTCAGCAAGGACAGTTCTGCAATGTGGTCTAACAGTGAAGAATCACAAAAGCTCCGAACAGTGACACCCCAAACAGCAGACTATTTAATGTAAGATCTCGCAGTATTTCAATGTTACGCAAGTATCTTCCTGTGCACACACACACACACCGCACCGCCTCAATATGCATGCACTTGGCATAATGTATCATAGACTGTAGCTCTCACAGACACAAACACTGGTTGCCCCTGGTGCCAACAAAGTACAACATACACTGGTAGGTGCGCAGTGCGCACATCTATTCACACACTTAGGGCCCAAATGAAAAAACCCACCCTGTGAAAGTCCAACCAACACCCCCGGCCCCCTTGGAAAAACAGCACTGCACGTAAAGCCGAAAGTTGCCACATGGTATTGTTTATCGTTTGGGCAGATACACTTTGTCCCTCTCCTCTACCCCAGTTACATACCACATGGTTTCCTTCCCTAATAGCTGTCCTGCATGACACGACAGTGTTGATACAATACATACTTACTAGGCAGTAACATGTTGGCTGCCTCGCCTTCAGTACACCATATCGCTTGCATGCATTACTAGCTTAAACAAATGACATATGCCACCCACAAACATAATTACTTGGAATGTTAGAGGTATACACACACTGGTCCAAAGATATGAAATCTATGCGTATCTCAGACAGCATGCAGCCCTCATAGCGCTACTACAAGAGACGCACATTGCATAAGCCAGAGATACGTAGGCTACAGAAGAGACGGAAGGGGCAACTACTTGCCACAGGCTACTCCTCATATGCCAGGGGGGCTCTAATATGGATTAGGCCAAGGACCCTATACACACCTGAGGAGATGGAAGTGGATGTATATGGCCGCTTTGCATTGACAAAAGGCCATCTGAACAATAGCCACATAGTACTAGGCTCCATATATGCCCCAAACACGGAGCAGGGCACTTACTGGCATACATTGACAGGGCTGCTATCGCGTTGGTGCCACATTCCCTGGTTGCTGGGGAGACTTCAACACGGTACTGGACACGAACCTAGAAAGGTCCTTCCCACCGCTGCTGCCACATCTAATATTCGGGTCCTAAGAGAGTCGTTGCGCCGCTGGGATCTAATAGACGTGTGTAGAACCCTAAACCCACAGACGCTCTCTACTCCCACTACCTCACCCACACAGATTGCATGTCTGCATTGATCGCTTTGTAGGGAGCACAACATTACTGGTAGAATCCTGCAGTGCAGATTACCTTGGCCGTACACATTCAGACAACAGCCTTCATACATTGCACCTGCAAGAAGACAGCGTGGGACACACCATTCGACTGTGGAGGCTGCAGCCCTTGGCACTGGAAGATCCCCACTTTATGCCTACAGTAGGCGCACCTATAGAAACTTACTTCGAAAATAACACCGGCACCCACCCTGAAATGAGCATGCTATGGGATGCAGGCAAAGCTGTAATCAGAGTGCAGTGCTTAGGGCTTAGCTGGAGTGTCCTACGCCAGCTGGACCTAGAGACAAAATGCACTGAAGATGCACTGGCCCGCTTACAAACTGATCTAGCGCATAGCACTGGCACTCAACAGGCTCTGGACACCCAGAGACAAAAACATAGTGAAGTTCTTGAACAGCTGCACTGTTTAAATTATGTAGCTGATGTAGCGTGTAAACAGCGGCCGCAGAGAAGGGGGGCAGGCTGCTAGCAAGATTGATAAGACAAGAACATGCACGGCAACCTACGCTACAACTGTGGTCCATAACAGGACAGCTGCTCACTCGTCAAGGCGACATTCAATATGAATTCACTGCCCACTACAGCAGTGTGTACAGATCAGTAATCCATGTAACACCGACAGCACTAGAATCCTTTCTAGCTCCACTCACCATGCCCCAGGTGACTGCGAGGCAGAGAGCGGAGTTGAACAAGCCGGTCACACTCCTAGAGATACAGCAGGCAATACAAGCATTAGCCACAGGTAAAACACCAGGGCCTGATGGACTGCCAGCCGAATATTACAAAGCACATCAGTCAGCTCTAGCCCCACAACTACTCATATTATACTTCAGAATGCAAGAGGCATCTATGCTACCAGGCACATTCCAAGGAATCCTTGCTCGTTTCATTACTAAGCCCGACAGAAATGTAGAAATCATAGGCTTGTATCGTCTGGTAGCATTATTGAATACGAACTACAATATACTAGCCAAAATTCTAGCAAGCAGGCTGGCCCCATTAGTACCACACCCGATACACCCAGACCAAAAGAGGTTTGTGTCTGCTCGCTGTATGTCGCTGAATCCGAGATGATTTTTCAGAGTGGCACATTACTTGAAGAAGTGTTGGGCACATTCGGTGGGTTTGGTACTCAACTTGGAGAAAGCATTTGACACACTAGAGTGGAGCTTTTTATTTGCTGCTTTGCGCAAGTACAACCTGGGCGCCAGCTTCCTAAGGCTCGTCAAAATGCTATACACTCAGCCTACGGCTAAAGTTGAAACAGGCCAGTACATATCTCAACCAATTCCAATCAAGCGAGGCACACGAATGGCCTACCCGCTCTCCCGATTACTGTTCGCTCTGGCAATTGAGCTGCTAACCGAATCACTGCGCAGGACACAGGAGGAATAGGGCATCCCCTTGGGAGACAGCATACATGTTGTCTCTCTATGCAGATGACATGTTAATATATCTTTGAGAAGTCAGGTTTCTGTGCGAAACAATAGAAAAAGTGCTGCTCGACTTCGCCTGTCTATCAGGACTCTGTGTGTGTATTGGGAGAATTCGTGCTTGTACCCTTTCTCGGAGTCAACCCAAGATTGTCAATCAACGGCACAACAGTGCGATGGAAACTGATGGCGTTCCGCTACTTTGGGATACAAAACTACCAAGACCCAGCATATCTACTGGAGGGAAACCTCACACGTGCTACCACAGCAGTCCGGTCACAAATGACATTTTGGCGTACTCTTTCACTGGCTACCATGGGTCGCATGGTGCTCCTGGAAATGGTGGCGCTCCCAAGACTTTCCTACCATTTTAAAAACCTACCCTTATATGTCAAACTAACACTTTTTTGCATGTTTGAGCAAGACGTGCAACAATTTATCTGCCATGGAACATGTAGTAGGGTAGCACTTCTCAAGCTATATCTCCCAAATGACCGTGGTGGCCTCGCTGTGCCAAATATAGAACACTATTACCTGGCGACACAACTCCAATGGGTGTCCCATTGGATCGGCACTTGATATCTGGTGGATACCGCTCCCTTGAGCCATTGAGTTGACGAGCTTGTGGAGATGCACCTGTGCGCCTGTGGGAGGTACTGAGGTCCTCTAAGGATTGTGGCAGCCTGCTCATCAACCCCATATGAAATTCGTTTTTATCTCTATTGATGATGGATGGAATCCAGAAACATGTGTCTAGAGATGTACAGCATCTGTGCTGGGAGGTGAAGCAGTGCGACCCTACCCCTTCCTGTCTCCATGTATGTAGATGAAGCTCTCCTGGTAATGTGGGATCTGGAAGATCACTGGTGTCCCATTATAGATGCGATTATCCAATTCGGCCTCTGGGCATGCATTAAAATTAATTGGTCAAAGTCTATGCAAGTTCGGCTTACGAGTGCTACTTCTCAGCCCTCATTATCACTTCCATTACAGTGGCAGACATAGCCAAAGAGTTATTTAGCATTTTGTATCATGCTAACCCTAAAACGATCCTGTTAGAGAATTATGGGACATACATTGATGGGCTCGGAGCTAAAGTGGATCAAAGGATCACTCTACCCTTGACTTTAGCGGGCAGATGAAAATGTAAATCATACCCAAGTTACTCTCTATGTTTCAAAACAAACCTGTCCCATTGTATAGGTTCTTATTTAAGCACCTAAACTCACGTGTGATCTTCTTGACTTTAGCTGGTAGGTAACCTCGACTGAGCTGGAGTTGACTCTGTCTTCCTTACGATAGTGAACGGTTTACAGTGCCCAAATTCGAAATCTACTACTCAGTGGCCCAGATTAAATTCATGCATAACTGGATACATAATAGCCGCATCATACATTTGAGCAGGGTCAAATACACCCACTTTCTATGCAGGAGACACCCTATTCCCGTCGTTTTACTAGGCTGATGACAGAGATCCATACGGTAAGATGTACGCTTGGCCCTATCCAGAATGGCCACATTATGTGGCATAGCAATGCATTACTTCTCGCTCATTAAACACTACACCCTTCTCCACTTGACCCCGCTCCTCTGTTATAATGGCCCATCTACATAGCAAACACATCATTACTATAGGCGATGTGTTCCAAAACCATGACTTTGGAAAGTATGGAGAATATCTGGTCGAGGTGCCGGTGAGAATTCCGACCCGGCTCCGCTCGAGACCGGGTATCAAAATCAGTCAGAATGCGATTTCACAAATATCGACAGTAGTCTTCTCCAGCGGGTATGTGGAGATTCTTTAGTGAATAATCTTGCTACATATTATGGTCATCGGGGTAAGAAATTCAAGCGTGTCTCTTGGTCCGCGTATTTGAAGCACCCCCCGCACTACGGGGGCTTACTGCTGTATAAGTCTCTACACTTTCCGTGCTTCAAATACGCGGACCAAGAGACACGCTTGAATTTCTTACCCCGATGCCCCGGTGCCGGAATTATCACTGGCACCGCGACCTGTGGTTACATATCCACTACCTACAGCCCTGAGGAGTCGCGGAAACAGTGTGTTTTCTTGCGACGAAACACGTGTCGGCTGGCTCTCTATGAACAATAAAAAAGGACCCGAAACACTGGTGGTCCACTCCTTCGCCTCTGAAATTTGAACTTTATGTCCATTGAGACATCTTTTTGGCTTGAACTTTCATATAAGTGTGCAGCAGGTTTTGTTTTCATAGTGTGATAATATGCCTCTGTAAGGTCACATCACATCATGGTGTGATAATGTGCCAATGCCAGCCTTATCATGCTTGATAACAAATAGGTGAGCAGTCGTGCAGTTGATCAGGGCTTCTAAGTCTGGTGAATGAGGCACCGAAGGACGTATGTGATGAGAACTATGGCAAGGAGAGGAGTAAAAGAGAGATAGAGGGGGAATAATAAAGGTAATTGCAATAATATGATGAATGGAAAAGAAGGGCTAAATGCTAATGATGGGGTGGCTTGTTAAAGTGAGGAATGATAATGTTAGGGTGAACAAGAACCAGGTGGTGAATGTAAATAATGGGTTAATGCCAGGAAAAATAGGTTTGCAAGGTTTGTGGTTGTGTAGGAGTGTCATACTGTACTTGGCAAATGCTCCACTGAGTTGCCAAACATTCCTGATTTGCTGGGGCAGCCAAATAATGATCCTGTGTGCACTGGTGTTACTAAGATTTTGGAATATTTTGTGATTTCTCCTTCAAAATCACCTGTAAACCCAATTGATGTTTTGACCAATATACATGCAAATATAAACTTTACATGTTCAATTTCCCAATTCAAATTCTGGAGAAAGATATGTGTCCTTCTCCACCACTATCAATCACCTGGAGAACTCCAGACTATCTCCATAATGTTGTTTAAAGCAATATAGGAAAGTGTGCACATTTCACCTGGTTTGAGATCCCCAGGCGCCACATGGTGAGCGAGCTCTTGCTAAAAGTTTATCTAGCTCAAACAATGTTAAAAAAAAGGATAAAGTGAAATAATGTAAATTGGTGAGGTAGTTGCATTACTCAATATATCAGTACCCAGTTCAAATTTAAATATCCTATTTTGAAACCAAAGACTACTGCAAGTATTAGGTAGGACATACATTGTTCTTTTATATTTGATAAGCGGGTAATATAGCCTTCACTCATCTACATTTGTTTATCATCCAGTCTCATTTTCAGCTCCCACTCCACCCCTGTTTGGATGTTCCCTGACTCTCACTGAACTGTCACCTTCAGTAGCTCCAATGCCTGCAGCTAAACTGTCCTCCCTCTCTAACCAGATCCTTGAGTGTTGATCTTACGAATCTGTAGATTTCTATACCCCTGTACAACTTCAGAAACTCCAACATCTTATGCTGTGGATCCTTTCCCTGTGGACAGATTCCTGAATCCTGCTCTCCTTCCATTTGTATGGCTTTCTAGGCCCCTCTCACCTTCAATAGCTCGACATTCTGCTGCTGACACTTCTCCTCCATGTTGCTGATCAGGTCCATCAGTGCTGGTTTCTGATTCTTCAGCTCACTGATGCTTCTAAGGACCATCTGTAGACGTTCTTCATGCTTTCTTTTCATACTGCTAAGCTCAAGTTGTTTCTTCTGCTCCAGGCACATTTTCTTCTCCTCGAATGTATTCAGGATTTTTATCTCATTGTTCTTGACTGCTTCCTTAAAGAAAAATAATTCAACTATCAAATAGAAAGATATTTATATAGCATCCTACCAATTTGCAAACATAGATTGTTTGCAGAGCAGAAAGTGGGCTCCCCCTAAAATATTATACACCTGCTATTCTCTTACCTCCAGCTCTGTTATCCTTCTTTGATCTTTGCAGTGAAGCACCTCAATGTTCTCCAGACTGTTCTGCAATGTGGCCAGACAAATTTGAAGTTTGCCCTGAAAAAAAACATACTTTGGTCTTCAAAGCAAATAACACTATTAGCTAATGTAACATCCTACAATGCTGTGCATGAGTGTGTGTATATTTTCTGTGGGAGAGTAAATTCATTAGACCAGTATGTCTTTTGGGTGGGAACTCTCCACAGCAATGTTATTCAGAAGTATTCCTACTGGGACAATTACTAACATTGTGAGCACAATCTTAGATCTAATGTGGGTCATGATATATGTATGTATACGGTATTTCTATAGCACAAACCTAGCCAAAGGGCAGCAGAGTGCCGTCCACGGTCATTGGGAACATAGCAACTCATTGATCAGTGTCCTAATGACCAAGCAATAGGGCACTAAGCAATTCAGCACATGAAGGAACATTTAGCTAGTTTTTCCTGGTAGAAACTTTAAAGATGTTACTAATCTCTGTGCCAGAGCCAAAGATGGGCATTCTGCTCTCCACCCAACTCATGCATTATCTCTTAGGGGTCGATTACAATGCCATTCGGAAGACCTCCTAATCGGATTCAGGTTTTCCGAATCGGATTCAGAAGGCTTGTTTCCAACTGATTCGGAAACTATTCAGAATGAGCGATTACGATGTTTGGACTTTCTGAATCGGTTCCGAATTCAAACTGAACGGCGTTGGGAAAGTCCGAGCCATTTGGAGCCTAAAAAGGTGTTTCTACAGGCTGCTTTTCCGTACGTCTCTGAAGTTTTCCTAACACGCGATTATGACGGATTCGGACAGCGCTAACAAATCGGTTGTTCTGACTCAGATCGGCTGTTGGAAGCTGTCTTTGGGGGCCCATATCAGGCCCCCATTACCCGGGCCTTCCGAATCGGGCCCGTGGAGGTACCCAAGAAACCCCCCTTTCCAACCATGCACATTGTGGCAGGCACACAGGGATGCCCGCCACAGGGTGTACGATGTTCCCCAGCCAAGCCATTCTTCAATGGGAGCCTGTGTATTTGTTCGGAACACATGCTTCCATTGAATTCAATGAGATTCCAACCAAATTGCATACGGATGCACCATAATCAGTTGGTCGGACTCCCCAGATCCGAGTCGGTCAGAAACCATTCAGAGACCGATTCAGTCCGAAATCTTTCCGACCGAGATCATAATCGACCCCTTAGTCCCTTATCAGATATTCTGGTTCCTCATATTTCATTACAGATCTCTCACCAGCTAAAAGGAATATGATAAGGACTTAAGCAAACATTTGCAAAAAAGATAGTTCACAGATTCTCTATCACACCCATTCTCCCACATCTTTACTGATGAAAATAAATACAACAATTCCAAATGTTTCAGAGACATTCATCTGCTTGTAAGATTCCTTATGTATTGAGTCCAGGAGAGACCATAGAACTGCATTGTGACACAGCTTTTGAATCTCTAGCAATAATGAATGCCGCTCACTTATCTTGGAAAACTACATGCATTCAAGTTTGGCATCCCTAAGTTTACTGATCTTTGGCCAGGCCACTCTTCAGGTTCAGCCGAAAAATGATATGAAAGATTAAGATAATAACTTTTTTAATAATCCCAACCACGGAAATATGATAAACATTTGGAATTCTAAAAATATCTTCTGTATAGTAATTTGTGGTTCAAGTTACACATTTTTATAACTATGCATTTGAGATACAGATTAAGAATTTTACCAATGGCCTGCTTTACATATAAATAATATTTCACAAAAATGCTAAAGACAGATATTATGGTCATGTGGTTGAAGAAATTCTATGTCAGGACCGGAGGCTTCAGATTATGCTTTTTACCTTCTCTGATTTATTCACAAAACTCACAGCAGCCAAAAAAGCACATAACATCAGCCCTACCTCAAACAAAGGGTATGGGCAAAACAAAATGAATATGTCCATCAACTACAACTCCCATGAGCATCATACGGCAGTCCATAATGTAGTCCTTTTTCAGTATCCACTGCAGCTAGGTAGGAGATCCCCTTCATGACCACTTCCTCTTTCTTCGCTGCTTCGCAGCCAGTTAAGTGGTTTTACCCCTCTCTCCTCAATTGTTTTCATTGTTGTGGATTATTGGGGTGTTTTTCGCACTTTATATTGCATGTTTCTTTGATGTGGGGTTGCTATGGTGCTCCGTTTTCCTTTTCAGAGCCCATTCTAGTCGCGGGAGCATATTTCTGTCCCTACGCGACTTTGCCCGTTTTTCAGCCGCCTCCGGCTGCTAGGGGGAGCTAGAGCGTCTCGTTCTCCTCGGCGCGGTTTCTAGTCAGGGAGCCGCGCTGAGGAGAATGTTTCTGCCATTGCTCTCCCTGTCACCTCACCTAGACGCTCGTTTGAGCCTGTAAAAAGCCCAACACTCGATTCTAACGCCCCGGTTGGGGTCTGTATTGTGGCTTGACCGCGTTGCCGCCTGTGGGCGTATAGGGCACTTGTGGTAAGCTTCCTACTAACGGCTGCTGGCGCGCAGGGAGGTGACAAGGCCCGGTCTTGCCAAGAGGGCCGGCGCGCTAGCGGTGTGAGTGCCCCCCCCGATATTCCCGGTTTCACTGGGCACCATCTGCTGGCAGCTTCGGTCTGCCCCAAATCCCTCTACAGGCAATAGCCTGCTGCCCTGTCCTTCAGGCTGACTCGGACCCTTTCATAGATTTGGGGCATTGTGTTAGTGCTAGGCACCTGGTTGAGATGGGGGACGAGTATTACGAAGAAGAGGAGTCGCAGGGCTACCTCAACGATGATGAGTTTTATCAGGCTGTGGATAGCACTATTTATAGATGCGTCACGGAGATTGTGGGTCCTATGGAGGAACGCCTCTCAGCGCGCATTATGCAGGAGTGCGAGAAGGTGACCCTGGCACACCTAGGGGTTTCTGCTAGTCCTACGGTCCCGACGGGGAGTACTCCCCCGGCACCTAAGAAACCCTGTAAGGATGGGGTGTCGAGTGGAGTGCGCAGTGTGGACAAGGACGCCTTGGAGAGGTTGCGCGACGCATTCTTAGCTAAGGCGACAGATCCCGCCCCTGCGTCCTCCCCGCCCCCGGGCCCCTCGGGTACCGCAAGTTCAGCTCCTTTGTCGCCCGTTCAGACCTCCCCGGCGGACACCGATGATGAGGATGGGTCGGAGCGTTCTTGGCGGCCTTCGGGCTCTGCCGCTGAACTTCCACAGGATAGTTCGGGTATGCTCGACCCGGATGAAATAATGCACCTGAGGTCAGCAGCCTGGACCCCTGGGGAGAAGGTGGCGAAGTTTGTCGCTGGCCGCCTCCGCAAGCCCTTAGAGAAGGAGGCGAGGAGCTGTTTGCGTGGGGAATGCCCCAGGCCTACGCTGGAGGGAAAGGTTGCCCTGACCCCGGAGTTAGACCCAAAAATGGCCAAATTTTTAGCTAAGTTTGTTAAGGATCCTCGGAAAGGCATTGACCGCTCCTGGCGGGCTTGCCAGGATAAGCTAATAGATGCCATAGGTCCCATCACGAAAATTCTGGACATGGCTGAAGAGGCCAAAGTGTCCGGGGCGGTCATCTCCCCTGAGGTCCTCTCCAACTGGGCACAGAGAGTGGTGGTTTTCCTGGGGAACGCGAACTGCGCACTGTCTACAGAACGCAGAAGGTCCCTCCTGATTAAATTAGACCCTAAGTTGGGGGATCGGGCCTCTTCTGAGGCGGGGGCAGTGGCCCAGGGTGGTCTCTTTGGAGAGCCATTTATAAAGGAACTGGGGAAGTTCGTTAATACCTTTACGTCCCTAGATAGGGCCCAGTCAAATATCAAAAGAGTCTTCCACCAGCGTTTCTCCAGGGGGGCCGGTCGCGGAGGGGGCCGCGTGACCGGACGTGGTGGTCAGCAAGCGACCAACAGGAATCAAGGCTTCGGTCGAGGGCAGTATAACTCCTCGCAAAATTACAACACCTTCTATCCTACCAGAGGACAACGCTTCCGTGGCCATGGTGGATTCAAGAATGCTGCTGGAAACTCCTCCAACGGTGAGTGTCATCTCGGCAGACAAGGTCCGCATGGGGGGGTCGACTGGCCTTGTTTCCAGAGGCCTGGGCCGCGATCATGGCGGACGCCTGGGTTTTGCAAACTATACGGGGTTTTCACGTAGAATTTTACGATCAGCCCCGTCAGGACAGGCCTCCTCCTCCTATCGTTTTCTCTTGTGCGGACGCACGGTTAGTCGACGAAGAGATTTCGGACCTGCTTCGCAAGGGTGCCATCTGCCTTTCAAGTCGACACCCGGCGGGGTTTTTGAGCAATTTGTTCCTGGTGGACAAAGCGGATGATTGGGAAGCGTCCGGTGATCAACCTCAAAGAGTTCACAGGTTGGTTGGTCTACCGGCACTTCAAGATGGAGGGTATCCATCTTTTGAGAGATGTGCTGCTTCCCAACGATTGGATGGTACGCCTGGACCTCAAGGATGCGTCCCTGGTGGTTCCCATTCATCCCCCGCACCGGCGTTTTCTGCAGTTCCGGTGGGGAGGTCAGGTGTTCGAGTTTACCGCCCTTCCTTTCGGGCTTTCTTCGGCCCCTTGGTGTTTTACCAAGCTCCTCCAGCCAGTGGTGGAGGTTTTGCGGAGCCAGGGTATCCGGATGATAGTCTACCTGGACGACATCCTATTGATGGCTCAGTGTCCCGGACAGTTGGATCTTCAGCTTCGCCAAACGATATCCTTGCTTCAGGGACTGGGTTTTGTGATAAACAGCGAGAAGTCTGTTCTGGTTCCGTCCCAGTCGGTGGTGTTCCTCGGTTTTACCGTGGATTCGGTGCAATGCAACCTAAGCCTTCCCTCCAGGAAGCTAGGGAAGATCCGCCACATCCTCCGCCAGACGATCTCGCGATCGCATACATCTCTCCGTCAGATTGCCCGGGTGGTGGGTCTACTATCTTCCTCCATCCAGGCAATCTTTCCGGGGCCCCTGCATTACCGAGCCCTTCAGCGCCTCAAGGCGCATCATCTCCGACGGGGCCTGACGTACGATCAGGTGGTTCCCCTATCGGACGAGGTGAAGGAAGAGATGAACTGGTGGCTTGCACATATGGAGGCCTGGAACGGCCGGGCGATTTTCGGCCCAGTCCCGGACTTGGTGATAGAGTCCGACGCCAGCCGTGCTGGCTGGGGCGCTCGCTGTGGAGAGTTTTCCACAGGCGGCGCCTGGTCGTCCGAGGAGCAAGAGCTCCATATCAACTGTCTGGAACTGTTGGCCGGGTCCTTCGCGGTGCGCTGCTGGACCAAGGACACAGTTCGTTCCTCCGTCTTGCTTCGCATGGACAATATCTCGGCCGTGCGCTTCGTGAACCATTTGGGTGGCCCTCGTTCCAAGGCTCTTTCGGACTTGGCGAAGGTCTTTTGGAATTACTGCCTGGCGCACCAGGTGTCGTGACGGCGAATACTTGCCGGGTCAGGACAATCAGGTAGCGGATTGGCATTTCCGATATCTACGGGACTCCAGTCAGTGGAAACTCGATCCACAAGTGTTCAGGTGGCTGAGCGACACCTGGGGCCCGTTCTCGGTGGACCTTTTTGCGTCCCGGCTGGACTTACAGCTCCCATGTTTCTTCAGCTGGAGGCCAGACCCTCTAGCGGATGCCACGGACGCCTTCCTCCAGGACTGGAGCCGGGAGAAGTCGTACGCTTTCCCTCCGTTCTCGATGATACTGAGGCTGGCGGCCCATCAGCGCCGCCAACGGGCCGATGTGGTAATGGTGACTCCCTGGTGGAGGTCTCAAGTATGGTTTCCAGTTCTTCTGGAACTTTCTTAGGATACTCCAATCCTACTCCCCCCGTTTCCGCGGCTTCTTCTCAGCGCGGAAGGGGAACTCCATCACCTGCTCACTCAGAGCTCTCTTCACCTCATGGCGTGGAGGCTTTCGGGCGACGTTGGTCGCTCCCGGGCCTTTCGAGACCAGCTGAGAGTTTCCTCTCGAAGGCCTGGGCAGGCAGCACGACAAAACGTTATCGCTCTGCCTGGAATAAGTGGTCCCGCTGGTGTCTTCGACGAGACCTGGATCCCTTGGTCGCAGGCGTCGTTCCTGCGTTGAACTATCTGGCGGAGTCGGCTGCGGCTGGTCTGGCCTATCGTACTATCAATGCGATGCGATCAGCGATCTCGGCGGGCCACCAGCCGGTGGCGGGGGCACCACTGGGAGAAAATCCTTTTGTTTGTCGTCTCCTGCGTGGTATTCGACTTTCTCTCCCTCCAGAACCGCGTTACTCGGTTCTTTGGGATGTTAACCTGGTGCTTAATCTCTTTCTGTCGTTGCCGCCGAATAAGTATCTGTCCTTGAAGGAGCTTTCGGCGAAGTTGGCAATGCTCTTATGTCTGGTTTCATGCAGGCGAGTGTCGGATGTACGCGACTTGGATGTCGCGGCGAGGGTTTTTCCCCCCGATGGGGTGGTCTTCACGTTGGGGCGTCGCACGAAGTGTGCTTCAAGGTCGATTTCTTATCCATACTTCGTGGACTCTCCCAAACTGTGTGTGGTTCAGTGTTTGAAGGCTTATGAGGACCTAACCCTGGAACTTCGCCCTCCGGGCGAACGATAGCTGCTAATCGCGCTGCGAAAGCCGCACAAGGCTGTCTCTTCTCCCACCATCGCCAGATGGGTACGGTGGATCATGCGGGAAGCAGGCATTGACACGAAGCAGTTCGGTGCTTACTCAGCTAGAGGGGCCATGGCCTCGAAGGCGTTCTCTCTAGGAGCCAGATTAGAGAATTTGATGAGAGCTGCAGATTGGTCTTCGGACTCCACCTTTAAAAGGTTTTACTTCAAACCGGTGGTTGATATTGCTCATTTGGTGGTGAGTAAGCTTTAAACTAGCATAATCTGAAGCCTCCGGTCCTGACATAGAATCGAAATTTGCCTAGCAGTGTAATGGTAAATTTCAATTCTATTAAGGACACGGAGGCGAGGATTATCCCTCCCGATCCGCCTACGGAGTTTTCCCACCCGTACTGCAGTAAGTACTCAGGTTTTCCAATCCTATGGTTATGTGACTTGAACGTAGTGCATTGTGTGCTCTTTGGTCACTCGCAGTTTCCCTTTCACTGCTGACGCTGTGGTATTTTTTGTAGGAAATGATGGCGCCAAGCAGGACTAATAGTGGAGTAGCATGCCTCGCGCGAAGAAAGAGGAAGTGGTCATGAAGGGGGATGTCCTACCTAGCTGCAGTGGATACTGAGAAAGGACTACATTATGGACTGCCGTATGATGCTCATGGGAGTTGTAGTTGATGGACATATTCATTTTGTTTTGCCCATACCCTTTGTTTGAGGTAGGGCTGATGTTATGTGCTTTTTGGCTGCTGTGAGTTTTGTGAATGAATCAGCGAAGAAGGTAAAAAGCATAATCCTCGCCTCCGTGTCCTTAATAGAATTGAAACTTACCGTTACACTGCTAGGCAAATTTCGATTCTCTAGCTTTTCTGTCTTATCAATAAGACACAAAGGAAAAGATAGGTGTATATAATTTTTAAAAATCTTGGAAATTCAGATTGATTTCCTCATCTGTAAGATTGACACACTGCTCCTAATATTTTATTCCATTATCTAAGTACAGCTGGTCTGCATGGTTTATTCACAGCAGACTTCTTTTTTTTTATGTAGGTTAGAGCAATGCTTCCCAAACTCCCGCAGATTTTTGGTGAGTCGCAAAATTCCAAGCATTAAATAAAGATAGTCCAGGCGTAATTCATCTTCTATATGAATTCAAAAAAATTAGTTGGCTCAGCAGCTCGATTAACTATTCTTTACTTTATGCTGCTGAAACCATATGGAGTTATTTTTAAACCTATAAATTATCATCGTTTTAAGTAATAACACAGCATACTAGATGGCGGCCATATTTACTTCAGGCATCAACTACTTCAAGATCTCAAAAATAATTTTTGGGAATACATAAAGAAGATGAATTACGACTTAAAATCTATTGAGGCCTGGACCATGCTTCCGAAATGATTGGCACCTGAAGCTAATATGGCCGGCACACACATGATCAGAAAGCAATTTAAAAGAAGGGCCAGCCGAATGTGGCACTTTCCTCTGAAATTGAAAAATGGGATAACCAAGGCAGGAAGGGTTCGAGAAGGTGAAGATCTGGACCCGATTAAATCGTATTATAAAGAATACTAACTATGCAAAGATAGACAAAATTATTTTCACTTGATAGAATGATATACAGGACATATGATGAAATATAAACGGTATGCAGCATGGCATTTAGTTATGTGAGAATTATAGGTTAAATTAAGCATTATCGACCTAATCAGAATAAGGAGGCTTGTAGGTTACTCATGGGTGGCACTAAAGGGACGTCTTAGACCACAGCCCTATTAGTAATATCAATGTATTTTCAGATGGCTGTGAAAAATGGTATTCTCAAATATTTGTAAACATAAACAGTGTTCATACTAAAATGTTGTAAAATACAGGCAACAAATTAATAGCATTTTAGTAGTCTTGATTAAAGATGTTCATGAATATCAATGTGTCCATAGAAAGGTGGCACATATTTAAAAATGTCATAACAGACATAGGGGAGATAAACATGATCTTATTGTTTTCTGCATTCCATAGAGGCCATATGGGAGGATATTGAACGGAATACCCCTGACACAGTGAGCATATAAATAAAGGCTCTTCATGCATTGGCACCCTAATGAAGCAAGAATTAACATATTGCTACCATACTACTAAAAAGTTAATAATTGTGGTAAGAATATGGGGGAAGACAGTTAATAACATGGAACATAATGAATTGTAACTATAAATATTAAAGAAGTTGATATAAGTTTAATAGGAAAACCCATTTCCTCTTGAATTCCAACGGAGGAAAACAAAATTAGTACAGTCTGGTAATTAAAGACGATACAACCTATTTCAAAGAAAAAAATTAATATTGGAATATGAAAAGGTAATTGATATATTAGACAGATATGTATATATTTTATTTTATTGTTTACTTTATGAAACTAAATAAAAATACTTCTCTCTTTAGAGGTGCTAAACACGCAAAATTGGTATCAACATGAGAAAGAACGTAAGAAAGGTATAAAAGTAGAATCTGTAGGTGGGTTAAATTTCGTGCAAGGCTAATGAAAATATTCCCTGATAGAATCCTGAAAGAGCTCTGTCACAATTTAGAAATACATTTTTTACCCTGACCTATGTTCATTTTGGAAGACATTTGTGTGTATGAAGGTTGGATGGGATGAATTCCCCTAAAAATGGATTTTATAGATTTAACAGTAACTAATATAATTATGAGTATCAATGATTGTATGATAGAGGTTTTGGATGAAGTATAGAAAATCTTTTAGAAAAAATACTGACCTTGGTTTGTGTAAATGTATCATAGTTAATATACTGGAATGATTGTATTTAAATACTGTTTTTATGTATTCACTTTTTAGATAAATCCATGTTTTTACTATAATTACTTGTCCTGAAGAAGGTGGAGAGAACAAATAAAACCACAGAAACTCTGCGTCAACATTTTGAGTTATAATTTGGATGGGCTTTGGTTATTCAAATATCTGTGTTTCTATTATTGGTTTTAATTGATCGTCCCCAGGACTATTGTTTGTCAAAAGTGATTTAGATTGATATGAAATGGTTGTTGTTTCATATCCAGACATCTACTAGGGATATTTTTGGTATGTAAAAGGACTAAAAGCTCTGCCTTTTTGTTTTAATTAAGTGGAGTTTTGTACTGTGTATACACCTTTAAAAGTTGTAATAAATTTGACTTTTTTGCATAAAACAGGGATCAGTGTTTTAAAAAAAAGTTTTGGACGAGCCTATTGGTGAGAAAGATTCCTATTAAGCAGCTTGAATGAATGGTATGAGTCAGTGAATTTGGTTCAAGGTAAGGGAGTTTTTGCTATTAGTGAATTCACTTTGAGACCTTGTCCCTTTCTTAATCACAGGGCACCTATTTCATTTTTGCGGAGCCTGATTTCGATCTCGGCAGGCGTGTTACTCTGTCACAATAGAGACGGATACCCCATCGGCCAAATGTATGAATTAATTTTTCAGTGGATGGGATATACATCACTGTTGTGACGGAGTAACCCGTATGCCAAAATCTAAATCAGGCCCTCAGTCAAGAAGATGCCATTATCAAAGACATGTTTGATGTTTGGTGGATTTTGTATAGCGCACATACACTCCAGGGAGCATCTCGGCGCTGCTGACTTCACTGCAAGGATGGAGAGTTAGGGGGTAGTAGCTGAGCTTTAGATGTCCTTAGACTAGAGTCTTGCATTTTGCATCAGATAGTCCATAAATCCAGGTTTTTAGGAGTTTTTTATAGATTTTTTCTGATGGTGATGCTCTAAGTTTAGCTGGAAGGGTATTCCAGGCTTTGGCGCCTAGGACTGCCAAGGATTTACCACCCTTGGTGGACAGTCGAAACTTGGGTATGGTCATTAGATTAGCTGTGGCTGATCTAAGTTCCCTATTTGGGAGGTATCTGTGAAATTTGGTTGACAGATATTTAGGTCCACACTTGTGGAAGCCTCATGTAAGAGTTTTGTTTGAAATAGGACTACTTAAGCAAGAAACCTTTTGTTTTTTTAAATCAGAGGTTACATTCTTGTTCTAAAAGACAAACTCAAGTGTACTATGATTATATTCTGTATTAGATAGAATGCATTCTCTCCCTAGCTTACATGATACCTGCTGCTCAGCCAGAGTGTGTGTGTGTGTGCATCATGTCATAGTGTTAGAATGTTTATGTTTGCTTGAGAGATGAGTTGGAGTGAGCAGGCTGAGAAGCAGGATGCTACTCCAGGGGAGGCATTGATGTTACATCTTCATCGCATCTGTAACTTTTAACTAAGACTATTATCTTCAAAGAACCTTCATCATAAAACATACACTACCTGTCTACAGCAGATTTGTTATTGATTGCAACAATGGCAATGCTTGGATAACAAGGAAATAAAGTCTGCAGTGAGAAAGAGGAAGAGAGATTTCAGTTTAAGTAATAAACACATTTAAAGAATACCCTGATGCCCCATCTGTTTCTTTTCTAACAGCTTGCAGTCTACTCAAATTGTGAGGGGCGTTTGGACTCCCAAATGGGAAACATCCTTTACAACGCAACTTTTACCACGCAGTGCCTTTACGACGCAACTTTTACAACGCAAACCATTACAACGCATTGCGCTGGGGGGGCGCTCTAGGATAGGGAATAGGTTTCATTTACTATCCAACACCTTCCCTACTATCCACGGGGACTGGAGTTGGAATAGTAAATTAAACTATTCACTATCCAGCGCCCCAAAGCACTATGCGTTTCTAAAGGCATGCGTTGTAAAAACAGCGTTGTAAAGGCATGCGATGTAAAAGCATGTGTTGTAATGTCATACATCCCTTTCAAATGTATGCTGATTCAGTATTGTGATTCTGCAACCAACAAGGTTGGAGTTGGCTCATACTGGGTTATGCAGCTTTGTGATGAGTAAGCATGCCGTCAACTGAAAAGTAAGATTGTTGAAACTGCTTATTTTTACAGATTAAAGCTAATTAATGATCCTAGCAGTCTGGGATTTAATCGGCAGCGTGTGCAGACAAGAGTAGAGGGCCAGTCATCCTAAATATTGCTGCGGTACTGTTGTGCAGGCGTTGAGACCGTGGGACTTGTGAGGCACTGAATAATCATCTTGCTGGGGCCCATGCAATGCACTGTCATCTGAGGGCTGGAGGAGCATGCCTTAAAACTGTCCAAAATGCTGGATATTTGCGTGCATCTGTAAACATGCAGCTTCTTACACACAGGCATAGTGTGTACCGTCCTCGTGATCTTACTTGGCCAGAGCTTTCTCTTTGTGATGCTTCATCTGCAAGCCCAGCTCGATCAGATTGGAGTGTTGAGCGAGGGCAGATGTGACGCATTACTTTGGCACATAGAACTAGGAATACTATTGGCTGATTGTAGCAGCCAAGTGCTTGGATGTACTCGTTAGAAGACGCATCATCACACTGTTATTGTTATTGTTATTGTTATTTTAATTTTATACCGCGCCTAATCACCTGCAGGTCTCTAAGCGCCAGGAAAAGATGGTACAGGACAACAACACTGCTCATGATCGTGTGAGAGCACAATGCTGTAGGATTCCTGAGCGTGTTTCATATTGGATTTCGGCACTTGTCTGGGAACTTGGAACATTCAAATGAGGTGTGTCTATTTTGGCCTCACGCTGAGCAAGAAACAGAATGGTACTATTTTATTTCGTATCCGCAGCCAGTGTGCGATGTTGATGTGTTTGGGTGAGATATCGCTCACCGGTGTGGAGGACTAGACTAGATTTGCAGGGAATGTTGTTAAAATTGTGAAAGTCAGTTGTATTTTATTAAGGCAATGCTGAATATTTAGGAACTATGGCATGTCACTATTCTATACTGGTGATGGAAATATTCCTATGTTATGTTTTTATGTAATGTCATTAAGAAGGGGTTGCGTGAGGTGTTCTGAACTGGCTACCATCGTATGTTTTAATCAATGCCATGTTAATTAGTACATGCAGGAGAGGATGTGTGTAAAGTGTAGTGTCCCTGGTCCTGTGTAGGATATTGTGTATAATGAGAAGGTACTTTATTTTGGGATGAGTGGTTTTAAATTTATTATAGTGTCTTTGGTCCTGCAAAGTATGTAGGAGAGAGTGTGTGCACTCCTGTAGTTAGAAGTGATGAATGAATTGCCATTTATTTCAAGTTAATGTAGTGTTCTGTGGCTTTAGGGACATTGTAAAGGTGGGAATCACTTTTGAAACAATGAGGCACAGGTTCTTTTTGAAGTAGAAGATAGGTTTATTCACAAGTAATTCTGGACATCACTGGAGTGCGTCTCAACGAAGTACAGGGTACCAATGGCTGTTACTGGCATTCGTACTTCGTTGGGGAGAACACCAGGCACAAGCAATGGCTTTTCAAAGAAATACATGTTTATCCCAGCGCATGCTGCACTGGAACCAGCGTTCACGCTCTGATGCAACAGAGCATGAACAAACGGAAAGCATGACACAGGAAGCATCAACACATCTTCCCCCTCCTATTAAAGAACTTACAAACAACATTGGGGGTGTAAACCTGGAAAAGAAAAGCAAATAAAAAGTAACAAAAGAAACATGGCAATTTAAACACCAAAATGTTAATACATACAAAAGTCTCTGAACCTGGAAGGGAAAGAACAATTACGAGAAGATCTGGGAGCAGCAGATTAACCATCCCTGCTGCATTCACCTTGTGGAAGAATCACATCTGGTTCTGACAGAGACGATCCCTCATGGGAAAAACTTAGCTTCGTCGTGTGAAGAGCATTCTCAGATGACGAGCATGGAACAGAAGAAAATCTAAATTAACCTCCAGATCTGTATTCTTAGAAACAAGAATTTTACGAGCCTGATCAGGTCAGTGTCAACTTGACAATCACTCTCTTATTCCACCAGCCCTTCTTATCCAAAAATAGTGACCCTTTTGCAGTTTTGAGAAGTTGTACAGGAAGAGAGTACTTTGAAACACCATTTTTAACCCTATTAGGATTTTTGATCATGACCTAATCATCAACTTGAAAATCATGCAAGGTATCACTGTACCTTGAGTCAAGACGTTTATTCTGAACAGTTTGTTGGGCAAGAACATTCTTTTTCATTCCTTGTTTGTATGCGCAAGCTAAACAAGAATCATTACCTTTTCTTAATATTTTAACCAACCAGGTCATACATTACCATTGGGATCTCTTTTCCTAAGAAGCCTGAGGATATCCTGCATTGCTACAGAAGTGAAATGAGTCGCATTATCTGTTACAACTTCTTTTGGAAAATCTTCAGAGCTAAAAACTCTGGACAAAAAATTGAGCATAGACAAGGTATTAGGGGAGTCACAAAACTCAAACTCACACCATTTAGAAAAATAATCAATGATGTGTCTTTTATCAAAAGAAAGCACATCAAAGCGACCAGAAAAATCAATGGCTAGTTTGGTTCAAGTTTCCTCTGGGATAGGAACACAATGCAAAGGTTTTTTTTTAATCATTTTCCAATGTTTGTCAGAGACAAAAGAGGTTTGACAGTCACCTATCCATTACAAGACATCTTTATCCATTGCAGGCCACCAGAAATGTTCTTTCAACTTCCTAGAGGTGGCACCTATACCTAAATGAGCTTTTTGCGCTGCCTGAACATTTTAAAACTAAGGGGGGCAACGGGACTGACTGATCTCCCTGCATGAGAAAGTTATCCATAATAGAAAGATCTTCAGAGACTTGAGCAAAAAGATCCTAAGGGAGCAGGCAAGGAGCGTTCCCTGGGCCACCCAGAAATCACCATGTTTTTAACAGCCAGAAGGACTTTGTCCTCCTCGCACGCCTTAAGCCAGTAAGAGTGAGAGAAAAAGAAAGACGAGCCAAACAAGTCCTCAATAGAAGCAAAAACACATTAATCATCAAATTCTGAGCCTGAAGAGGTGTCTTCTAAAGGTAGCCGTGACAAACAATCAGCGCTGACATTGTGCCCACCAGGAATGTACTTCATAAAAAAAATTTACTCACGTAAACGAGATAAAATGCGTACCAGCCTCATAGAAGATTTGCCTGTACCATTCCAATTAAGTAAATGAAGTAAACGTTTCCAAACACAAATCAACGTGAGTACCCCAAATGAAAGTTTTACATTTCTACACAGCCCAGGTACAAGCAAGGGTCTCTATCTCAAGGGTACTATAATTGGACTCGGCAAGCGTTAAAGACCTAGGGCCAGATGTAGGTAATCTCGATTTACCTACTCTTAAATACCGAATCATACCGAATCGGTATTTAAGAGTAGGTAAATGGGATGTAGGTAATTTCACTTTTGTTTGGTAATTACCGAATCAGTATTTACTGATTCGGTAATTGCCATTGGTTCCTATGGGCCTTGAGGCCCATAGGAATCCATGCCAATTACCGAATCGATAAATACCGATTCGGTAAAATGACCGAATTTGCAAGGGGGACAGCGTGTCACTTTGACACTCTGTTGCACCCCTCAATTGTGCATGGGTGCCCATGTTGCTGACATACATGCCCTTAGGGCATGTATGTCTGCAACATAGCACATTTTTTAAAGCAAAAAAAATGCTTTTTGAAGGGTTTTCATTATTTACCACCAACTTCTAGTTGGTGGTAAATAACGAATTCTTAAACCCATGTAGCACTGATTACAGTGCTACCTACATGTTAAATTACAGAATCAGTAATTTTACCGATTCGGTATTTTACCGAATCGGAAAAATTACAGATTCGGTAAAATTACCGATTCTGTAATTTAACATGCCCCTACATCCCAATATCCAAATACCGGTCGGAAACGGCCAAAAATCGGTATTTCCGGCCGTTTCCGACCGGTATTTGCCTACCTACATCGGGCCCCTAGAGGCAAAACCAATGGTGTGCTCTCTACCACCAACCCATTGACAAAGAACTGCTCCTAAGCCAAGTTGACAGGCATCCACTGAGATAGAACAAGTATGACCAGGAGCAAAAGAAACATAAGTGATGAGGGACTGACTAGCCCCGAAGTCAAATGCACAGCTTTGTGCCGCTATTTAAGCGTGCACTTTTAAATTTCACATCCTTTCAACCTTAATCCTTTTTAATCCAAATTTAGCCATCATTTATTTCCATAATTATTATTCTTCAGTAATACCATGATCCAACATTCAGAGTTTTATGCCAATTTCCAGGTTTCTAATATTCAAACAGGGCCCATTTGGTGCCTTTCAGAAAGAATACGAATGGTGCAAAAGTTAATCGCAAGCAGTGTTTTTTTATTTCATAAAAAAGAACCCAATGCATTTCGGGCAATCGTGTGCCCTTCGTCGGGGGTCACTACAAGTGAATCAAAAAATACATACATTAGTACCACTTTTTCGTGACATGAGCTATGTTACAGTTTCAATGTGCAAAGGTTTTGACCCACCTAATCACTTTTTTTTAAAAACAAACAAACATGATTCCAGAGTACGTAATCCCACCAAGTTTCCCTCCGAGTTAATACGGTCATTACCCGCCGTTCCTTCACAATCAAAACGTAAACCCAGCCTTCCCTGCTATTAATTAGTGTGAGTGCTCCTCGTTGTTCTCCACTCTTTCACCCATGCTACTTGTAAAGATACTTGCATCTTTGGAAGGAGATCCCTATGTTTATCAAGTATGTAAATTATATTTGTTACTCGACTTTTATTGCGCTGCGTTTATTTTAAAAAAAGTTGTACACGGACATTTTTGGCTCCAAATCACTCGTATACACATTCTCCCAGTACGTTTATCTAAACTTTCCCACCCGTCCACGTACCTGCTGCGCAGCTAAAATAACGTCTCCCTCTCTCCTCGTTATGGCTCCAACTACTTATAGAGTGTCCCTATCCGTCCGTACTTCTTATAGCGGATAGGGAGAATGTGTATACGAGTGATTTGGAGCCAAAAATGTCCGTGTACAACTTTTTTTAAAATAAACGCAGCGCAATACAAGTCGAGTAACAAATATAATTTACATACTTGATAAACATAGGGATCTCCTTCCAAAGATGCAAGTATCTTTACGAGTAGCATGGGTGCAAGAGTGGAGAACAACGAGGAGCACTCACACTAATTAATAGCAGGGAAGGCTGGGTTTACGTTTTGAAGGTGTAGGAACGGCGGGTAATGACCGTATTAACTCGGAGGGAAACTTGGTGGGATTACGTACTCTGGAATCATGTTTGTTTGTTTTTAAAAAAAAAGTGATTAGGTGGGTCAAAACCTTTGCACATTGAAACTGTAACATAGCTCATGTCACGAAAAAGTGGTACTAATGTATGTATTTTTTGATTCACTTGTAGTGACCCCCGACGAAGGGCACACGATGGCCCGAAATGCATTGGGTTCTTTTTTATGAAATAAAAAAACACTGCTTGCGATGAACTTTTGCACCATTCGTAATCTTTCTGAAAGGCACCAAATGGGCCCTGTTTGAATATTAGAAACCTGGAAATTGGCATAAAACTCTGAATGTTGGATCATGGTATTACTGAAGAATAATAATTATGGAAATAAATGATGGCTAAATTTGGATTAAAAAGGATCAAGGTTGAAAGGATGTGAAATTTAAAAGTGCACGCTTAAATAGCGGCACAAAGCTGTGCATTTGACTCAGGGGCTAGTCAGTCCCTCATCACTTATGTTTTTGTAACTACGTGGCAGTAGGGCATGCCAATCAGTCGACCTGCACGTAATCAGTTCAACGGATGAAAAAATTGGATAGGAACAAAGGAGTTTACAAAAGAAAGGTGTGCATTCCCTCATCATTAAAAAATTGTCGTAACTAAAGCCCTACCTAGGGTCTGCACCCACGATGAAGACGGACATCACGAAAGAAGACAAAGAGCAACATGTACAATCAACATTTGGATTAACAACCCAAGTTCATCGCATTGGTTTTAATACTACAAATTGTATGGACAGATATAACATGCAAGGATATAAGACTACAACATTCACAAGTTTACAGTGTTTATGGACCATATCACAAATAGTAGACATGTATTCTGGGAATGGTAGTTTCCTTACGGAGTTAGGCAACAAGAGACAGGAAGTTGTAGACTCGGGGCCAATAAGAAGGGAGATTACCAGGGAGATGCTATAAGAAGTACGGGCGGATAGGGACACTCTATAAGTAGTTGGAGCCATAACGAGGAGAGAGGGAGACGTTATTTTAGCTGCGCAGCAGGTACGTGGACGGGTGGGAAAGTTTAGATAAACGTACTGGGAGAATGTGTATACGAGTGATTTGGAGCCAAAAATGTCCGTGTACAACTTTTTAAAAAATAAACGCAGCGCAATACAAGTCGAGTAACAAATATAATTTACATACTTGATAAACATAGGGATCTCCTTCCAAAGATGCAAGTATCTTTACGAGTAGCATGGGTGAAAGAGTGGAGAACAACGAGGAGCACTCACACTAATTAATAGCAGGGAAGGCTGGGTTTACGTTTTGAAGGTGAAGGAACGGCGGGTAATGACAGTATTAACTCGGAGGGAAACTTGGTGGGATTACGTACTCTGGAATCATGTTTGTTTGTTTTTAAAAAAAAGTGATTAGGTGGGTCAAAACCTTTGCACATTGAAACTGTAACATAGCTCATGTCACGAAAAAGTGGTACTAATGTATGTATTTTTTGATTCACTTGTAGTGACCCCCGACGAAGGGCACACGATGGCCCGAAATGCATTGGGTTCTTTTTTATGAAATAAAAAAACACTGCTTGCGATGAACTTTTGCACCATTCGTATTCTTTCTGAAAGGCACCAAATGGGCCCTGTTTGAATATTAGAAACCTGGAAATTGGCATAAAACTCTGAATGTTGGATCATGGTATTACTGAAGAATAATAATTATGGAAATAAATGATGGCTAAATTTGGATTAAAAAGGATTAAGGTTGAAAGGATGTGAAATTTAAAAGTGCACGCTTAAATAGCGGCACAAAGCTGTGCATTTGACTCAGGGCCTAGTCAGTCCCTCATCACTTATGTTTTTGTAACTACGTGGCAGTAGGGCATGCCAATCAGTCGACCTGCACGCAATCAGTTCAAGGGATGAAAAAATTGGATAGGAACAAAGGAGTTTACAAAAGAAAGGTGTGCATTCCCTCATCATTAAAAAATAGGAGCAAAAGAAGACAGGGCAGGGGCCTGGACAATGAATTATTTGACCTAAACAAACGCAGCTTGTGCTTCTTGTGTCCAGCTAAAATGTGCATTTTTCCTTAAGGAGATAACGTAAAGGTTGAACAATCTGAGCATAACCTGCAATAAATCTCGAATAATACTCAGTCATGACTAAAAATGACTTGAGGGGGTCTTTATCTTTGGGAACAGGAACTTGTGAGGTGGCTTATGTGAGAGATAACTTTGGTTTGATACCTGTCAAAGAAACAGTGTGACCTAAATATTCGATTGATTGTGCAAAAAACGTACATTTATCAGAGCCTACAGTAACTCCAACACCCTTAAATTTGTCAAGAACTTTTCTTACTGTTGTCATGTGGTCAGCTCTGCTATTTGAAAAAATCAATACTGCATCCTGATAAGCCTGGGCTGAACTAATACCCATTAAAATATGGTCCATAAATGTATGAAATACTCAGGCCGCAGAGGCCAAGACAAAGTGTAATCTTAGAAATGTGTAAACCCCAAAATGAGTTACAAATGTAGATAGATCAGAGGAGTCAGGGAAATGTGGAATTTGGTGGTAGGCTGAGCGGAGATCCAAAAGAGTAAAAAAACATGGAGCCCTGAATGCCAGTTAAGAGGTCTTGTATTTTGGGGAGGGAATGACAGTACACTAAAATGTTCTTATTGAAGGAGCGTGAATCTACAAACATCCTTTTTTTTTTAACAATTACAATGGGACTGACCATGCAGATGAATCTGTGGACACAATGATGCCCTCAAGGACCAACTTATCAAGTCATTTTTTAGATCATCCCTGACACTTAAAGGGATTGATCTGGGCTTGTGAGAGACAGGAACTGCATTGGGTTTTAATTTAATTACATGCTCAAATTTCGAAATTTTCCCAATGGTGGGGCCAAAGACTTCAGGATAATTCTCAATATTTTCTTGACATCATCACCCAAACATTCCAAAACAAAAGAATCAGAGATATCATTAATTTTCATAGGATTGTCTGACCCTGGGAACTAATGTGAAACCAATTCTAGCCAAGTCTTGCCATCCTACAATATTTTTCTCTTTAATGGGCACAAACATTTTCTAGTGAATTTTCCTACCTCAGCAGGTTAGATCATCAAAGAGAAAGCCAGGCATGTACATTTCTTTGTCCCCATATGTTTTAGAAATAATATCAGTATTTTCCAAAGACATGCGAGGATGCCAGTGATTTTTAAATAAAACATCCGAAATAATCATGACAGGGGCGCGTGAATCAGCTATCATATTGAGAACAAGATAGCCAGCTACCACCTGGCAGGTGGGATTTTCAACCTTACTTTATGAAAACATATGGGAGACTGTTTGCACCGTGACCTGCGGGCACCACAATCCGCACTACCTTGCTTTACACCGCTGCCCTAGTATCCCCGACACCACTGCGATGCTGCCGACACCCCTGCTTTCATCATGACCTGTGGACACCCCTTGTGGAGAACACAGAGCACCGTCCCGCTTCACACCATAGCCCTGGTTTCCCAGACGATGACGCTCCACGCTGACAGCAACGCCGCTGCTTGCATTGGAGCACTGCTCGTAAATTACACGATGCATCATACTGTACCACAGCCTTGGCCCAACAACACCAGCTTCATTGACTCCAGGTCGTCAACCGATGCCACTGCCTGCACTGCAACCTGTGGGCCCTGCTCAAGTCATTGCACCATCTCGACTCGCAGCCTTAGGTCTACCGAAGACCGCGCTTCAGCAACGAAGCCGCTGCTGCTTGCACCATGACCTGCCAGCACAGAGACAAGCACAGCCCCACTACACACTGCAGCTCTGGTACCACCGACGCCACTGCCTGGACTGGGACCTGAGGACACTGCATGCCGCACCACTGCACTGCACCGCAGCCCTGACGCCAGTGCTCCTGACTGCAATCTCAAGGAGTTCGAACTGCATCACGTGTGACTTCAAGGGCCCAACGACACCTGCACAGATTCCCGGGTTCAACACCAGCCGATGCCTCTTCTCCGAAGTGCATCGCAAGTCCAACACTCTGCATCTCTGAAAGTACAGTTTTGCAAGTCTTTCCGACACCATAGCTGGCCCGCTACGCTGCAGGTGGCCAGAACTATTGTATTTGGTAGCTCATGATGCCATGATAACCCCGGACTGAGCTATCGACTTCAAGGAACTGTATATAAAGTTTATTTTTGTTTTATTGAGGTTATGGATTACTGTTTGTTAGATTTGTATTGTCTTGGTCTTGTTTTACACAGAAGAATATTTGATATTTTTCTAAAACTGGTGTGGTGTCCTCTTGTAGTGTTTTCACTGTATTACTGTGTGTTATGTGCAAATGCTTTACACATTGCCTCTGGGATAAGCCTGACTCTTCATGCCAAGCTACCAAGGGGGTGAACACGGGTTATTTCAGACATGTAATCCCCTTATCCGGACTAGAGTGGTGGATTCTGCCTGGCATAGGTGCAAACCCTAGCCAACCAGAAAAGTCATTTCTGACATGCCCTTATGCAATCATCCATCCACTCCTCATTCTAAAATCCATCCACCACTCATGAACTCACTCAATAATCAATGTATTTTCTGCATAAGCAATAGTGTTATGGTTAAATTTAAGGAATGCCACAAAGAATAAAGATAGTCCCCTGTAATGTAAATGGTCTTTTAAATGCACGTAAAAAGTAGGGCACTGCTAAAATGGTTGGGTTCCTTTTCTCCTGAGGTAATATTTTTGCAGGCAACACCTTTTAAGTCCAACACTCCCAAACTGTTGTTGCCAAGGAAATATTCCCAAGCGTACTTTGCCTCGGCCAATAGGGCAGTTCGGGGAGTTAGCATACTGCTTACGGGTACATTGAACTGGGAGGTGTATAAAGTGTATGAAGGAAGCCAGCTCAAAGGCAAATATTTAGCATGGCCTACTAAAAGGCAAATAATCACACAAATAAGAGACCCTAGTACTGCAATTATGGTAGAAGATAAAGATAGGATAGCAGAAATATTTCTTCTCCATTTTAAACAAATTTATGCTGAAGTATAGAAGTGGACCCACAGGATTTAGAAAGTTACTTTGCCATTTTAGCTACCACAAATTACTAGGGATAATGTAGAAGATTTGAAAAAGTCTATTGAGCCTGTAGAACTAACTGAAACACTAAAAGGTATGGCTAGTGCTAAGGCTAGCAGGAATGATGGCATCCCTGTTAAAATATACAATATGTTTTGGGTGAGCTTTCGCTATTTTTAATATTCTTATTTCACCAAATTATGGTAGGGATCCCCATTTCTAATAGATTCAAGGAGTCATTTGTGATTAGCATTCTTAAAAAAAGACAAAGAACCAAGCGACCCTAATTCAGATCACCCAATAAGCTTATTAAATGCAGATTACAATCTTTTTATTGAAATCTGGGTGAATATGATTGCTTTGTTTGCACAACAAGTGGTTCATGCTGACCAAACAGGATTTCTCCCAGGTAGATCAATGACAGAGAATACTTTTTTTGATTCAGGCAATTGATTATTTTTCAGTCAACAAGGATAAGGCCGCAATCTTAATGATGGATGCTGAAAAAGCGTTTGACCTTATTGACTGGCAGGCTTTGATTTTTATTTTAGGGAAGTTTGGTTTTCCATTTCACTTGATAGCGATGCTAAAGGAAATATACAAGGGGGGCATAGCAAAGATAATTATTAATGCCGAACAGGTGGGAGAGGTGGTGCTTAGGCGTGGCACCCGACAGGGATGCCCATTATCCCACTCCTATTCTATCTCTTTATTGAGCCACTAGCGATCAAAATCCATTCTAATCCATCAATTCTAGCCCCTATAATGGGGATGGGAAAAATGTAACTTTTTGCTGATGGTATAATCTTATATCTGATAGAGGAAAGGGCAAATATCCATGGAACACTGGAGGAAATCCAGGGGTTTACAGGCCTGGGTGGTTATAAAGTCAACCAGTCTTAAACAGAGTTACTTCTACTTAATGCCACAGATGCCCAGTTGCCAACACGGCTACAGATGTTTCCATAACGACCCATAAGATATTTAGGTTTATATGTAACAGCACATTTTACTAAATTGTACCACTTAAATTATGAGAATTCCCTTTTATAGGCAAAAATGCTTTTAGAGAGGTGGACATTATTACCCTTGACATCAGTGGGTCGATTTTCAATAGTTAAAATTTCAATACTACTCTTGTTTGTATTTTTGTTTCTGAACCTCTCTTCGAGAGTGCCAAACTCATATTTTAAGGAATTACACAAAGTTATTCATGAATATATATGAGCAAAGAAACACGCTGAGATAAAACTCTCTATCCTTCAATTAGACATAGAGCATAGGGGCTAGCATTACCCCACTTTCTTACATATTACCAGGCCTCTTTAGTTAGCCAGGCAATACCATTAGTAGCACCATCATCGAAATATGACAATTGTATTCCAAATCATATGTTAAAAGAAAGTGCAATCAATTGACCTGTTTTTCTTCGGTCAACAAAACTACTGCGGAAAACAAGGTATAAGGTCATAACGACAATAGTATTACGTACCCAGCTATTCTATAAAGCATATAATGTACCGGCATGCCATGCACTAACCTCTTTCCAAGACTGTGGCATTTGGGGCTTACAGCTTTCACAAGAGGTGTTGCAGTCCTGGAGCAACTTAGGTTTTTTGAAGCTAGGTGATTTTTATATTCTTACTAACTTTGTAAACACAGGTATCGTTTTTACAGCAATTTGGTAGCCAAAATCAAACTTTATGGTTAAGTTTTATCCAAATAACAAGTTCTTAAAAATAATTATAAAATGATCAATCTCTCATGCCATCCAATCTATCGTCCCATCTCTCTTCTTCCCTGGTTAAGCAAGCTGATTGAGAGCCATGTAAATTCCGTACTAGCACAGTATCTGGAATCCAACAACTTGCTACATGTCTCTCAAACAGGCTTCGCCCTCGATTAGGGACTGAGACGGCCCTTCTGGCAGTAACCGAAGAGGCACGGAGGCTTGTAGATCTGGGCGGCTCAGCGGCTATTGTCCTTTTAGATCTCAGTGCCGCTTTCGACACGGTTGATCATACTATCCTGCTGAAACAACTAAAAAGTCTGGGAGTGACCCATTCGGCACTCTCCTGGTTACAGTCCTTCCTCAAAGACCGGTTCTTTCAGGTCTTCGAGGGCACCGCCTCTTCCAAATGTTGGCCGCTCAGCTGTGGGGTTCCTCAGGGCTCTTCCCTGAGCCCCACACTTTTTAACACCTATATGGCGCCTTTAGCAGAGGTGGCCCTCCCATTCGGTATACAGATTATAACGTATGCAGATGACACCCAACTGGTGGTATCTTTAAACCATCCAGAGGGCTCATCCAGCTCTCTAGGCAGCTGTCTGGAAGCAGTAGCCGAGTGGATGAATATTTCACATCTTAAACTAAACGGCGATAAGACCGAGCTGATGTTTTCGGGAAAACCGCCATCTCCCCTAGCGACCCATCTATGGCCAACCTGCCTAAGCCCTATGCCTCCTCCAAAGCAGCAGATTAAGAGCCTCGGCATGTGGCTGGACAGCTCTCTCTGCTTTGGCTTTCAAGCTGTCAAGCTTGCCGCTCTTGCTTTGGTCTGCCAAGGATGTTAAGAAAGATTCTCCCTCTGCCTCCCTTCAAGGTGAGAAGGATCATGGTACAAGCTCTCATACTCTCTTGCCTTGACTACGGGAATGCGTTGTATATAGGTGCCCCACAGGCATCCTTGCAAAAACTCCAAGTAATCCAGAACTGCGCGGCCCGCCTACTGCTCCAAATTCCCCGGAGACAATCAGCAAAACCCGCTATGAGAACTCTGCACTGGCTCCCCATCCGGGCTAGGATCTAGTTCAAGGCCATGCGCCTGGCTCACAGAGCCATGTGGAGATCAGACCCGGCCATCTTACCCTCCCTGGTCACCCCCTACCAGCCCTCCAGAAATCTTCGTTCCAGCTCAGCCTTCCTTGCCTCATCCAGGAAAGTCTTTCGCTCCAAGTGGAGTGGATGCTCTTTCTCCCTGAACTCCTCAAACCTTTGGAACTCTCTCCCCTCCACTCTGCGCGGCGAACCTAACATACTGGCCTTCCGCAAGCTTCTCAAGACTCACCTGTTCAGTAACATGCCATAAATCTGTCTGTCTCTCTGTGCGATCCATAAGCGCTACGAGGCCTCAGGGTAGTTAGGTGCTATACAAACATAACTTCATTCATTCATTCATTCATCAATGATTTAGTAAGAACAATAATAAGGGGTATCACTGATATGAAATTGTGTGGAATAGGAAACTGGTATTGGTTGCTACGCCAGGGTGTGAATCGTAAGCTTATTGAGGAGATGCTTCAATCATTTTGCAGTAAACAGGCTGCAGGTATAACACTAAAGAATGGCAACTACTGAGTGTGATTGGTCACAAAGCTGTGAGAGTAGCTAATTTCTAGAGAATTACTTTTCTATCTAGATGGTGGACATATTACACACCTCTTAGACTTCATAAAATGTTCCCACCAACTCTGGATCAATGTTTCAGATATCAGGTGGGTGGGTACATATATATTTTTTACATGCCCTAGATTACAGCGCTTTTGGTAGGAATTCTTTTAATGTATTAGTTATTGCAAGTCAATGGCTATCCTTCCATCAGCGTTGATGGGCCTATTTGGGTTCTCCCCGGTGGCTAGTGGGCTTGCTACCTCCCCTGCACCCCGGGCAGATCAGGGGCTATTGCCCTCATCTGCCTCCCAGGCAGAAAGACTATGGCAACTTTTTTAGGGGGTGGAGGAATTGGCATGCCCATTCAAGGAAGCACCCACCCCTGACCTACAATAAAAAAAATCCCTGGCTTCCTAGAGGGCTTTCTGCGCCCCGTAGGGTCAGATCGGGTGATTTAGTCCCTATCTGCCAACAAGGGGGGCAGACAGACTGTTCAATTAGTTTTCAAGGGGAGGGGGCACTGGCATTCCGATTTTGGGCAGACCCCAACCCTAATAGTAAAAATAAATCCTAATCATTGGTGCCTAGTGGGCAGAGGGGCAGTTGATGGTAATTAGCGTTTCCTAAATGCAGTTTGCATTTAGGAAAAGCTTCATGCATCGCCTTTGGAGAATCGCAAATTGCGATTCCCTAAATGTATTCGCAATATAGGTCATCGCAAAAAAATATGATTACATAATTTGCAAATTCAATGCCTTTAATGCATCAGAAAAAGCCTTTGTGCCCTTGCAAACAGACTGATTTACAGAATCAGCCAGTTATAGGACAAAAATGCTTGATGCATGTGGCCCATAAACATTTTAAAAACACTCACAGTCACTAGATGGTGTCATCAGTGACGTAATTTGAGCTGTCATCTGTGATATCATGGACCATGTCATGAGTGATGTAATATCTGAGGTCATAAGCAGTGCATTGCAAGGGCGCAAGGTATAGTTAGCTCAGCTTAGCTGAACTTCTCTTGTTTTGTATGAGTGAAATGTCAGCCTAACTATAACGTCAATGTAACCTTGGTTTTTTCAGTGAAATATACATATATGTATATATATATTCACTGAAGAAAACACAGGTTTCAGGGATGAAATTCGCTTTTAAAAAACCTCAGAAATTCACTGAAAAAACCACCCGTGCCTCTTTTTCTTGTTTTTAAAAAAAAATCATTTTTCAACCTTTTTTCTTCGGACTCGGTTCTAGATGGCTGCCAAGACTTCCTGGTTGGAACTATTGGCAGCCAATCAGAATGCAGGCACGAGATCGGGAGGGTTCGCGGATCCTCCAAGGGGATATATGAATATCTGAGAAATGTTTACATTTCTCAGGAACAACTGAACGTATTAACACCAGTAACAGAAATAGTGCTTTCTGAACCAAGAGCTACAGTTTTTCCAAATTTGGTGTAATTCCATTCAGCAGTTCGGGCTTTAGCTGTGTCTAAAGTTTCCTATGGAAATGAATATAGAGAGAAAGTGTTTTGGGACTGCCCCTTTTTCTCTGCCCCTGTTTGACAAATCACCTCGAAACTCTCAACACAGCAGCAGAAGTGAGCTGGCCCTTAGTTTTGAAAATGTTAAGAAGATTTGTCATACAGTGTCAAAGATATGGGCAAAAGAAAAAATGCTTTTTGAACAGAAACAAGTTCCTAACTATAACTACCTACTGGTGACCGCAAGTAGGTAATATATACATAATTATCTGCTGTATATGTACCATATCATAATGACATTTGCGGTGAAGGCATATGCATGGGAAAGACCGGTGTGGTTAAGTCACTGCGTGGTTAAGGATGCACGTTAATGGCATTGCGTGTTAAAAGATGCATTGTAAAGGCATTGTGTGGTAACTGCTGCATTGTTTCACCCTATAAGCTGCAGCAGCCTGGGGATGAGACAAACTATGGACTAAGGTGTCCCACTGGATGTGGTGCGACTGCCACACATCTTGTACTCCTGGACAGCCTCTTAATTTGTGGAGCAAGGGGTGAGACTCACCTTGTACTCCAGGTCACCCTCTTGAATGGAGAGCAAGGGGTGAGACTCACCTTGCATTCTTGGACAGCCTCTTGAATGAAGACCAAGGGGTGAGACTTACCTTGTACTATAGGACAGCCTCTTATGTGGGTATCAAGGGGTGAGACTCACCTTGTACTGCTGGAAAGCCTATTGTGTGGGGATCAAGGGGTGAGACTCACCTTGTAATCCTGGACAGCCTCTTGAATGGGGAGCAAGGGGTGAGACTCACCTTGTACTCCAGGATAGCCTACTGAAAGGGCAGCAAGGGGTGAGACTCACCTTGTACTCCAGGACTGATGAAAAGCAGCGAGACTCCCAAGACTTTCGATACCGCTTGGTGCAAACCACCTTTAATTCACCTTAAGATTAGCGATCAAAATATCGAGGCAGGCGCTGCAAATTGGAAGGCGAAGAACAAGTTTATTGCTCTAGAGGAGAGTACATCACATCAGACACTGGGGCTATCATCAGGAGGTGCTCTAACTGCATCTCTGCGGCCTGGCCTTTTATATGTTTCTTTCGTCAGTTTATTACATGGTCAAACATTCCCGGCATCAGTTTATTGCATAGTGAAACATCCTTGGAATACCCGCCTTGAGCTAGTTCCCACACAAATCCAGCAGCAAATGTCCCCCCACCGGGATCTTATAGATGATCGCTATCTCGCAGCTGGACATTCCGACAGGACCTAAAACATGTGGCATCGGTCAGATCAAAGGGGTCGGGTCACTGATTAAATTCCGGCCCCTTTGTTGGTGAAGCAAGTTCTGTCGTTATGTGGGCAATAAACTAAGTCCGCAGGTGTTGGTTAGTGCCTGGGACCGGATTGAGTAGCCAGGTGCAGTGGAGGAGGTTATCAAAGGGGCCTGTTCGCGAGCGGAGGATGAAAGGACAAGTGGGTTTGGTGCGGGAAGTGACTCTAGGGCATTGTCATGCTGACATGGTTTTACGACCCCGGTATGCGTGCTCGGGTTTAGTCAGAGCGCGGGGGGGGGGGGAGGGGGTGAGGGTGGCCGGGGTGATGCGCAGGTTATCAACAGTGTGGGAAATGGCTATCTAAAATGGTTGGCGCTTACGTGCTCGTAGAGGCCTTCGTTACGCAAGATGGCACCGGCAATGCTCATATTTGTCGTCTTACATTCCACAGGACAGCCTCTTAAATGGGGAGCAAGGGGTGACAATCACCTTGTACTTGATGGAGCAAGGTTTCATAAGTACAGAAATTTGCTTGTATTCGATCCACTCGAAATAACATGTAACTTATTAATCAACATGTTTTGTTTTACTAATAATTGCATTTCATGACATTTTAGTGTCAAAGGGAAGCTTGCAAATGTACTTTTACTAACAGTAACCCAAAAGTCCTAAAATGGCCGCCGAAAATGTGGGAACCTTTCTGCGCATGCGTCTGCCACATCTATGTGGTGTGACGTATCTTTCTTTGGAGGGAATTCTTTGCAGCTGCGTACTAGTGCCAAAGATGGCTGCTTCAGGTTTCACATGCTAACGCATCTGCCTTGCTTGAACTAAACCTTGGTTGTTCTGCTTAACTATTAATGCTAAAGTTATAATAAAGTAATGGGGTTAGAGAAGAAATAAGTGGTATACAGTGCATTCATTTATTTTTGTATTCTAATGTGTCTTTCTTTAACCTTGCTGATAGCTCGTATTTGGGCCGGAAGGGGGCTACAAACTCCATTTTGAAAATTCTTGGGCTTGCGTGATCAAGCACAAAGAGCCTTGGAATTCATGTCATTGAATAGCTGCCAAAACCCGTCTTACCCGCGATGTTCCTGGGAAACTGACCATCTGACCCCACAAGAGGAAGAAATATGAACTATATTAAATGCAATGTATATGATTTGAAACACGTATTGCTGGGTGGAATAAAAGCATGGGAAAGTAAATTATGGGCAGGAACATTGATCAACTATATTCAATTGAAATTATCTCATCTTAGTATGGTGTGATGACCGCTCCTCGTCTTTCTGACCAATCAAATGAAGAGAACACAATACATTTGCAACATTAAGGGGGTGGTACACACACTGAAATGTTACAACTAAGGTAGGTTTAGTCAGTTAGTTTGTCCGACTTGTCACAGACCTGTCACTGACCCAACTCATGCTGAAGGAGAATCGAGAGCAGAGTGTTGGTCGAGCTCTCCGACAGAAGAATCAAGAGTTTGCTGAGGAAGAGTCGGGGTCCGAGACATAGCCATAGAGAGGGGTGTGACGCTGGCGTTGCCCTTAGCAGAGGTTACCTGTCCTGTTCTGTACCTGTCCTGTCCTGTTGGCATCTGATTAGTCGGGAGCCCTCATCTTTGTCCCAGCCCATGGGCAGGGTTGGTCTTCACACCATTCTAGGTAAATATAATTAATGCGGTATTTCCCTTTCTCACCCTTCCCAGGTACCAATGTTTAAAGGCATTGTTTTAAAGTCCTGCAAGATGCATGTTTTAATAGTTATATTCTTACTTGCAAAGTTTCACATCACTCTGTTGTGGCCTCTGACTCATAGAATATTGTGTAGATAAAGTGTTTAAAACTTCACTTGAGTCTGTGGTTATTTCCATGAAGGTAAATGTCAAAACGCTACCTATTATTCTAACTCCTTTGATCCTTAGGACTTAGAGCACAGGTGACAAGGATTGGTAGGTCATGGTGTACAGGTATAAGTCCTAAAGTGAATACAAATCTGATAGGAAGGAAGTTGAAGCAGGATTACCGGTTCAAAGTGTGAATGTTTATGGGCCCAGGTGAGTATGATAAACTGGACTGGTAATCCCGTGCCATCAGTATTAATTTGGTAGAAGAGGATGGTTAGGGTTTAGTTAAGATAGGTAGTTAGTTACATATTGATTTTTATTGATTGTATGTATTAACCAAAACCCTTTTGTACTAATATTTGTTGTCTGGATTTCCCAGGTGAGGTTTCTGGCCTGAAGAAGTAAGTGCACATAGTTAGGTAAAACTTGAAGCACTAGATAGGGATTTTTGTATTCGTATAAATGTGTGAGTGATTGATAGCAAAGGAGTTCGTTGGTGAAACTTTGGTTTTATAGCACCTAGAAAGGGTAAGTCTGAAGGAGTAGCAGGTTATTTTTGCTTGCGTGAAGAGTAAGCAGAAGAGGTTTTACTCGTAGTGTATGAAGGGTAAACAGAAAAGTTTTACTCGTTGTGAAAGAAAATGGTCTTTTCTTTGAATTTAGTCACTCAGGCACAGTAGCAAATGTTTTATGTTGTTAATTAATGAAATGTGCATTTAAATTGAAATGTAATGTAATTGTTGTATTAACTTGCAAAGGAGGGAGTCAGTCGCGGGTGCTGCACTGACGTCATTTGAGCCGCGCTGGGATTGGTTGAAACAGCGGGTGTGTAGTTGTGAGAAAATTGTAAAGGAGGGGTGAGTGCAGATAGCGAAACTCACGTCACAGAAAAGCCTCGCAAGCATTGGTTAACAGTTATTTGTAAGTTAACTGCTGATTGGTCATTGAAAATAAAAAGCCGCGCTAGCATTGAAAAAGTATTTACGCGAAGTAAACAATTAATAAAATTGCAATAATTGAAAATGTTCAGTGTTGATAGGCAGCGGTAAATATATGTGGCATCTAGAACCAGCATTTATAGGAAATAGCCCAGTCAGAAAGTACTTAGGATTTGCCAAAGAACAGAGTATTAGAGGAAGACCGTTTATCATGTATGGCGGAAAGAGAAAAATGTATATTTTACAGAAAATTAGAAATTATTTTAAGAACGATAAGCCAGTTAAAACAAGAGAAGGAATTATTATTCCACCACCAAATACGCCCGCATCATATATAATGGTAGAAAAAGAGGCTACCACACTTGTGTATGGCTAGAAAATTGGATAGAATATACAAAAGAAGATGGAATATTGGCATTTCCAGAGTATGGTACATTTAATGGTAGAATTTTGCACAATTTACGAACTTGCATGAATGAATTAGGCCCTAGACCAAGATTAACGCAGTATGAAGCTTTAGAAGAGTGGGAGACTGAGGCTTTTGAACGAGACAGACCTCGCTGTGACTGGAATTTTAGTAAATTTTACCCGAGATTTCCCAAAGAGACGAGAGTTAAACAGATGAAACAATGGAGACAGTCTATGTTAGTGGAAGGATTATATCCTATATTTACAACTGAAGAACCGACCAGAAGTAAAAGCACAGAGAAAACAAAACATTTAGGGCCAGATGTAGGAGCCTAAACACCGGTCGGGAATGGCGGACTTCGGCCGTTACCGACCGGTATTTAAGAATTGGCATGTAGGGGCATTTATTTTACAGAATTGGTAAATTTACAGATTCGGTAAATTTACCGATTCTGTAAAATACCGAATCGGTAATTTTACCGATTCGGTAAATCCAAATGTAGGTGGGACTCTTCTGAGTCCCAAAGGCAATACAGATTCGGTATTTTACCACCCAATTCAATTGGTGGTAAAATACCGAATCCAGGTGTGCATGCACATGTGTGCATGCACAGCTATGCCATGTGACAGACAGACATGCCCTTAGGGCATGTCTGTCTGCCACATGGCACACATGCCTGTATTTGGGGTGCAAGAGGGTGTCAAAGTGGCACCCCCTGCACCCTTGCAGAATTCGGTATTTACCGATTCGGTAATTACCGAATCGGTATTTCCCATTGATTCCTATGGGCTTCACAGCCCATAGGAATCAATAGGAAATACCGATTTGGTATTTACCGAATCGGTAAATACCGAATATTAACGAATCGGTATTTCAACATCTGGAAATACCTACATCTCCCCCCTTCATATTTACCGATTCAGTAAAATTCGGTATTTATGAATCGGTAAATAACATTTACCTACATCTAGCCCTTAATGACTAATAATGGTGATTGATACAGCCTAGGAAAGAAAACATAATAATTGATGATCAGGCAAGTGAATGCAAGTCAGTAATTTCCTTGATGGATTTACCTATAAGAGAACCAGTGGGTGACTCGATCAGGAAAATTACTCCTGGACGTTAAAAGAAAGTACAGATTGAAACCTCCACAGGAACGAGAAGTGCTACAGTAGTAACCCCTGAAGAAAGAGAAAGATGGACACGAGATATAGAAAAGCCACAATCACAGTCAAAGGTATTAGACATTTTAAAATTAAGGGTAGAATTGGAGGAAATGGTAGCTGGAAATGTAGGATTAGAAAGATTGAATTCTTTTAATGAAGAAGAATTATTGTTCATATGCAGAAGCATTACCCGAAATACAAAAATATTCCATGAGAAATTAATGAATTTGCCCTCAGAAATGGGAATTGACATAGGTAAATCAAACAGAAACCTTACAGAGCTGAATTTTCTGACAATGATTTGGAAAACATGAATGTGTCAGGACGAAAATTGCAGATAAAAGAATTGTTGTCATTGTTTCAAAAGTGGGGCAACTTAGACTAGTTGGACAAAGAAAAAGGAAGAAGCACAGGCAAATCGAACTGCATCTGAGTATTTAATGGAAGAAACAGAAAAGGTTGAAAGATTGTGTCCGATGAGAGAAGTGCCAGGAGGAGGTTACGTACATGTCCCATGGTCCCGGCAGGATATTTTATCCTTTACTAATGACGTCCCAAAACTCAGAGAAAAACCCGTAGAATGGTACAGGCAAGTCGAAAGGTTTGTGAAAGTTTCAAAAGTACTACTAAAAGATTTAGATGGTTTGTTCGATATAGTTGTCCCTGTAGATTTATAGACAGAATGTAAAGTCACTGAAGATTGGCCTAATGATGAATACCCTGGAGATCCAAAAACGTGGGTTCCGTCTGATGAAGTAATGAAAAAATATAATCAGGTAATAACCTATTTAAAAGGAAAAGTACCTCCAAAAGAGACAGATTGGACCAAAATAGACAGAACAACCCAAAACAAGAATGAATCAGTACACGCCTATTATGAGCGTCTTTTACAGGTGTTCAAGCAGTATAGTGGGTTTGAAAGTATGGTTAATAAAGACATGACACATTTTATATATCGTTTTGTGTCCGGATTAAAGTCAGAAATATCTCAGATGATTAAAGAGCATGAATTATGTTGGCAGGCAAAGCCTATTGATAGGATTCTCAAGTGTGCAAAATACTGTGGGGATGAAATCGATAATAGGCGAAAGAAATTAGATGAAAAAGTAATATGGGCTCAAGTAAAATTGGCAGAGCAGCAGGAACTCCAGCTAAGTCAGCAAACAAATATTCAAGGAAAAAGGGAAGGTCAAGGAAAGGTAATGGGGGCAAGCCTAGAAACCGAATGAGCAAAGAAGAGGCAAAGAAAAATGTTCCCTGTCATAGGAGCGGAAAATTGGGGCATTTTAAAAACGAGTGTAAATTAGTAAAGAATAATAATGTCCGAAATGAAAATTTAAATCCACAGACGCAGAATGAAGTGTCAATGAGGCAACCACAACAGGTAATACAAATTCAGTTACCACCGGCCCCTATGCCAGATTTTGTGAGTCAAGCCAAATACAGTGTGGACACCGGATTTCTGGAGGGAAGTGGTAAGAAAAATACGGTAACACCACAATTTCTTTTGCAGGACACATTCTTTGAGGCTGCATAGTGACGGTGCCTGAGAGGGGGGGGGGGAGAGGAATGCGTACTTGGTGCATCCTTACCGGTAGATCGGTCAGGTCCTTAAATTGAGGGAAATGTTGAGGGAAATTATACCTTTTTGTTGGACACTGGTGCTACCCGTTCTACTGTGAGAACAGCAGACATTCCAAACCTACCCCTCTCAGGTGAAGCGATCCAAGCAGTGGGCATTTCTAATAAGATTAGGACCCCTATTACAGAGCCAATGGAAGTACAAATTGGAAATTTTAAAGAAATGCACAAGTTCGTAGTCTGTGACTCAAGCCCTCTGAATTTGTTAGGCAGGGATTTACTGTGCAAAATGAATTGCACAATCTTTTGCACACCAAATGGTGTTGAAATTCAGACTCCTGATGAAGATGGAATATACATAATTATGTTAGGTAAACAGGAAACAGACGTTAAAAAGATTACCCTAAAATATTTACAGGAAGAACTCCAATCCTATGTAAATCCTGAGGTGTGGGATTTTTCTGGATAGGAAGTAGGATTAATGGCAAATGTCGACCCTATTAAAGTGACAGTAAAGGAAGGTGCCGTTTACCCAAATACTCGACAGTACAAAATGAGTCCAGAAAAAAAAGCAGGTGTTGCAGCCAAAATCGAGGGATGGGTTTAGCAAGGTATTCTAAAAGAAATGATGAGCAGTCCATGTAATTCACCTATAATTGGCATAAAGAAACCAAGTGGAAAATATAGGGTAGTTCAGGACCTGCAAAAAATAAATAAAATTGTCGTGCCATGTTGCCCAGTAGTACCCAATCCAGCAGTAATTCTGTATCAGATACCATGGAGAGCAGGATGGTTCACTGTAATGGATTGGATGCAATGGAATGGAAAAGTAGGCATGGCATACATTTTTATTTTCTTTTAAGTTTGATAAGCATGTTTATGTTTGGAATCGTGTTCCTCAGGGGTAAACAGAAAGTCCATCGATTTTTAATCAGATTTTGAAAAAGTGTCTTGAATCACAGGTGCTGCCCGGACAGTCTGTATTTTCGTTTAGTTTGATGAGCACGTTTATGTTTGGAATCGTGTTCCTCAGGGGTACACGGAAAGTCCATTGATTTTTAATCAGATTTTGAAAAAGTGTCTTGAATCACTGGTGCTGCCCGGACAGTGTGTTTTGGTGCAGTATATCGATGACTTATTAGTAGCATCGAAAACCAGAAATGACTGCATTATTGATTCAATTGCATTATTGAATCATTTGGCTAAAAGCAGACATAAAGTGTACCCTGAAAAATTGCAGTATTGTACAACCTCAGTTAAATATCTGGGGCACCAGACAGAGAGAGGGGTCAGAAGAGTGACTTCAGAAAGAATCAAAATATTTAGAAACATGAAATTACCTCAGACGCAGAAAGAGATCAGGATTTTCTCAGAGTTGTAGGTTACTAAAGGCAGTGGATTGTGGGATTTGTAGAACTGGCAACACCATTGATTCAACTGACAAAGAAACGGGCACGAGATCCAGTTGAATGGAAGTTGAAGCATCCTATTTACCTGGAGTCAAGTCTGCACAAGTAGCCGAATTGATTGCTTTAATAAAAGATAGCAAAAATTGGGAAAAATTGGAAAGTAACCATTTACACAGATAGTCAGTATGGTTACGGGGTTGTGCATGAATTTGGCCAGCTTTGGATGCAAAGGAAGTTCATGACTTCTTCAGGAACCCCTAAAAAAAATGGACATTTTGGAAAAGAATTACTTGAAGCAATTCAATTGCCAAAAGAAGTGGCCGTGGTCAAGTGTGCTGCTCACCAATCTGGAAATGACAGCCGGTAATCGTTATGCTGACCAGTTGGCCCAATATTGTGCCAAATACAAAATGGTAGTTAATAAGAAAATTGATGCACGCTGAATCAGCTGCCAACTTATGCTGCTAGGGGTGTAAGAACATGGGAGGAAGTGATAGATCTCCAAAATGAAGCAGAACCCAAAGAAAAGGAAGAATCAGAGAAAATAGCTTGTCAGAGAAGAGTGGAGGATGGTGTGATAATCTATTTAGATGGGAGACCAGTGTTACCTGACTGTATGCTTGCACCCATGGCCAGGATGTACCACGGACACACACACACACATAGGCAGAGATGCAATGATAAGGCTATTTAGACAGGATTGGTTTAGCCCAAGGTTCAGAAATGTAGCAGAGAGTATTTGCCAGAGATGCTTAATTTGTCAAAAGATTAAACCTGGTAGGAAAACTGTGGTTTGCCCTGGGAAAATTGGAAAGGCAGAAGGTCCATTCATAAGACTCCAACTTGATTTCATTCAGTTACCTGCTTGTCGAGGATTAAAATATGTCCTTGTCCTTGTTTGTCTATTCTCCAAATGGGTAGAAGCTTACCCATCAGAAGGAATGACAGCTTAACTATCGCCAAACTCCTTTTGAGAGAGGTCATTCCTAGGTTTGGTTTTCCAATAACGACTGAATCAGAACAAGGGTCTCATTTTAATATTGAAATAATTCGATTAATTTGTGATGCATTCAAAATTGAGCAACAGCTTCACTGTGCATACCCCTCAGAGGCTTCTGGAGTGGTAGAACAACTGAATGGCACAATCAAATCGAGATTGGGAAAGATGTGTGAATCTACCCGATTGGAATGGCCTGATGCTTTACCTCTTGTCTTGATGGGACTCAGAAGCGTAAAAGACAAGAAAACAGGCTTGAGTCCCCATGAAATACTCATGGGAAGGGCAATGAGGCAGGCATGTGTGCCAGGACACAAGCTGTTGACTATATCTGATGATTTGGATTTGGAGTACTGCAAAGAGTTGGCTGACCAAGCGTGTTCTATCTCTCACCAGGTTGGGGAAGACGCTGTTGCCAGACAATCAACTCCAGTACACGACTTTAATCCAGGTGATTGGGTAGTGATAAAAGAGCACACTCGAGAGTCGTGCCTAGCACCACAGTGGGGAGAACCACATCAAGTAATATTGGTTACCACCACAGCTGTGAAGTGCAAAGGAATTCCAAACTGGACTCATGACAGTTATACCAAAAGAGTAACTGACCCTGACGAAGTAGAGGCTGAAGCTTGCACAGCTGAAGGATCTCAAGTAGTAGATCCTGAAGTAGGTGATTAAGAACAACCTAGCACCAGTCAGGTTGAATGGATTCCTTTAACCGACATACCTGAAGTGATAATAAGAACAAGGAGCCAAACATATTTAGACAGTCAGAGTGATAGTGAGGATGAGACAGGAATAGAAGAACACACTCAGATTACAGAAATCAAAGCTAATAGTAATTCTGGGGAGGACCAGACAAGGAAGAGCAATACACTCAGACTGACAAAAACCCAATCAGAACTCCTGAGTCTGACGAGGGACAGATAGGTACTAGAGAAAACATTCAGGCAGAAGACAATCAAGAGATTACAAGACCTGAGCAGGACCAGACAAGTATAGAAAATCGTGTTCAGGAAGAAGGAGAACAAAGCAAAAGTCAAATCCAACAAACTCCTGAACAAGGCCAGACTAGTATAGAAAAACCCATCCAGGCAGAAACAGAAAAGGTAATAAGCCCTGGACAAGGTCAGATAGAGAGGAACTTGGAAGACGTAAATAACTCAACTCAATGAAAATAAAAGAAAATCTGAAGAATCTGAAAGCACAGTGCCAGCTAAGAGACTCAGAAAAGGTGATGGTTGGCCTAGATGTGTCAAGAGACTGAAATATCGCCTTAAGACAATAAATGAAATACCAGACCAAGTAGATGAAATTTCAAGTCAGTCTGGACCATCTACAGAGAAACCCAGAAGGAGCAGTCCACGGTTGAAAAGACTGAATAATAAATTCAAAGGACCTGAATGGACCTATATAATTCTCAAGGACTTTGAGAATCTGTATATCAGTGATGAAAGTGATGAAGAATTAATTGCTGATCAAATTGTTGAAGAAGTGAGACCAACTTGAAATCATTTTGCAGTTTATACTCTGTGTAGAAGTTACAAAGAGGGATTACATCTCCTTAGTCAGAAATAGCTGATAATAGAGTAACAGAAAACTCGAAAAGAAATTGTATAAAGGAATGCTGTAGAATATGCATATGTAGTGTATTAATAGTGCTCATAGCATGGCTAGGACTGACAATAGCAATACCTTACTTCATGGCTGCTAATAAACAGAATGACACTAGTACACATGGAAAGATAGCTAACCTTAAATAAGACAGAGTAGATTTAGAAGCACCAAATGAGATAGAATTACATCATAGTAGAAATAGAAATGAGACCGATTTGGATGTATTTGCTATCCTGTTAGTGCATTATGTAAAAGCAATGGAAGTTAGTGATTGCTACGTCTGTATGAAATTACCGACATCAGTAACAGAAGGAGTGACATACCATCATTTACCACTGACATATGGTATTTCATGTAGTATTTTAGCTAGTTTGTTTTATAGAACTGGAAAGTTACAATATTATTATTTTAACATAGATGTGATTTTTCCTGAAATTTCCTTACGCAGAAACATGAACCCTGTCCTTAGCAATAGAGATTCACAGTTTATGGGTAATATTTTTTAACAATGAAAACGATAGATATAGCTGAAGCACATAAAGACCACTTAACATGTAGGTTACGTGAAGAAGAAAAGATATTTTTGAATTTAGTAGAGAAAATGAGACAGGATTTCCATAAAAAGGCTACTGAACCAAAACCCCCAGATACCCCAATGGGCTGAAAGGGAAGAATTTATTGCAACTGTCAAGACTCATGCTGCTATGTCTCTGGACTTTGAAAAGAAGGGCAAAATCTGTCTCCATAGATTAAAAACTGAATCGGTTCCAGTGAATGTGAACACAATTTCCTGATAATTGGGGGTCGGAGACTAAAAGGGGGAACTGATCCAGTATTTCCTGGAGTCTATTATATTTGTGGGAACAAAGCTTATTTTAAGCTACCTGATCACTGGTATGGGGGTTGATATTTTGGAATTGTAGTCCCGAAGGTATACCATATAAAAAGAATCACAGGAAGCAATGAAGACAATAATGAACTAACACAACAAAAGAGCTAGTTTTTCAGAAATTGTAGGCAATATATTTAGTGCATTGATACCTTCAGTGGGAGTAATTCTGAATACACAAAGAATTTGTAAATTGTCTACAGTGGTGGATCGCTTATCGAATGACACTGCTGGAGGATTCTTACTGATCAATTCTGAATTAGTTGCGATAAGATCAATGGTTTTAAAAAATGTACTTGCTCTTGACATATTATTGGCAAAAGAGAGCCGAGTCTGCAGAATGCTGAAAGCGCAACATTGTTGCATTTACATACCTGATAAAAGTATTGAAATTGGAAGGTATGTCATAAATAGTACTCATTTGGAAGAAGAATTGCAACCACTGGAGGTTGATAGTGCATGGAAGAGACTAACTGATGGTCACTCCTCTGTAGGTAGTTGACTTTCTAATGTAGGAATAAGTATTGTAGGTAAGGTACTGATGCCAATAATGTGAATATCACTACTGATTTTGGTGATAATGATTTGGTGCAAATGCTGCAGAAACAGAAATTGGTAGGCAGTAAATAAGATAAGAAAAGGAACAAGCATTGGCATAGCCAATAAGTCTCGCCTTTGGGACCTTATAAGTGTTTAGTTATTCAGCACAATATCCTTGGTGCAACAACATCAAGTGTTGCATGGCAAAGCCAATAGGTCTCGCCTTTTATAAGTGCTTAGCCATGCAACAGTTGATGTTGTTGCACCAAGGATATTGTGCTGCGTAACTAAATACTTATAAGGTCCCAAAAGTGTGACCTATTGATTCTGCCACTGCTTTGTTTTAAATGATGTGAATAGATTATCAAAGTGGCCACTTCTAGCTTGCAAAGCAAAATTTAGCATTGTACTGCTCACCTAAAAATTACTGTGAGACTCCCAGTTTGACACTGGGGAGGATTCAAACATGTACATCTAAGAATGACCCCAGTACTCAAGAACAACAGAATGCAGGCAGGTGGCTCGATTTTATAAGTACCACCAGTAGCATTCTCATTATTAGATGTATTAGTAGTGGAAGTATAACAACTCAGCTAAACTCATTATTACCATGTCTCAATACAGGACTGTTTATACAAAGAACAAACGAGATGTGCCTATTGATTCCAGGAACAGGCCAACTTATTAAAGAAAGCTGCTATTCGTGGAGGACATGAAAGGGGGAGGGCTAAAAGTCATCGTAAGAAGAAGAACGCTAAGACACCAGCTATTGTTCATTGTTGGCCTTTGCGGGAAGTGCTGCAGAGCTGTGGCAGAGCCTGTGAATTCACTGTAATCAGGCTCAGAGTCATCAAAATGAAAAAAAGGCAAACAAAACCTCCACCTTTGGGTTGGTGTGTGCGGTGGGGGCCACGGAAAGGAATTCCATGGATGACACACGCTTTCTTTTCCTTGGTCACCTGGCATGTTAGCTCAGGGATGGACTTTTGTCAGGAGGTCAGTAATTAGAAAGTTCCTAAGGAGAGGGAGTGGAGAGAGAGGTAGATAAACCCCTTCGATTCTCTCAAAAGTAACCTCAAATACAAGAAAGGTAGGTGGGACAAGGACTACGAGGGACTAGAAAGCAGGCCCAAGCCCGGCCACTACCTCAGCATCCCAGCATTCACCATGGGTTACTGGTGTCTGAATGAAAGCCTTAGTGTGGAGTATCCGGGTTTAATTTTTTTTTTTTATCGATTGCATAGCTCAGGTGAGTAATGCACCTGCAGAGATCTGGGGTCCACCATACATTCCCAGGTATTAACCCCTGCGGAGATGGCTCAACTTTTATCATTCATAGGTATTAAAATAGGTTCTATATTCAAATTGGTCAATAAAATAGTCAGTTTAACACAATGAAGCGAGCCCATAAGAGTTGCACGAAAACAATGGATTTTTTTGGTTAGGTTTGGATTGTCTATCTATGTTTCTGCAAAAATTACTAAAAGTAAAAAAATGTAGATGCAGAAAATCTGTTACTAAACAATGCTCTATTATTTTATATTGCCAGTTGCTACTAACTACATAATTTAGTAAAATTAAATGTATAATGCAGTTACCATCAGTCATAGCAATGCCTTTAAATGCTAACAAAGACATACATTCACATTGAAAGTAACGTGCATTCCAAGATGTTCCCAGTTGTACATTCAGTGCTTAGCCTTTTCGGTTTCTTTGAACCAGTGAACTATTACACCAGCAAGTTACACTTTCACCGCTCCCGGCCTTTCTTTGCTTTTTCAAAATGTCTTTTTTGATCCAAATGTGACTTCCCTTTCTGCATTTGTAAGGATGTAGATGTTTGCTTGCCAGCGCCATATTGCATTGTTACCAATTCGGTCTTTGTAATCTGGGAACCTCTGTGCTACACTGCTCATCGCCACAGGGCTTTAAGTGGGATGAAAAAACTGGTGGGTCTCTCAAAGGAGCATGGCTGATGGAATTAAGGGCGTGGCTTAAAAACACATAAGCTAAACATATGTGCTTTGCATTGTGTGCCGCCAGATGTGTATTTTGCTGTTTCTGTCATTGCCTTCAGATATGATACAAGCAGGGCTTTAAGTGGGGGAGAGGCTGTGGCGGGCTGAGCCCCCACCAGTTTCTTTTTGAGGGGCCTCGAAAGGGGGCTCTAGGGAGCTCTATTTTCGGGCCTCAAAGGTCAAAGGTAGAGTGAGCAGACGTCCCGGTTTTTGTTTGGTGTTACTAGTGTCTTGATAGTGAAATACTGGCAATTTCGTTTTTCGCTATTGAAAGGCTGTCTTGCTCATAGTATCACATGGGGAATGCTATGTGACATGTTTACCTACAGTTGCTGAGATTGCTGAGGAAGGGACTGTCTGTTGTGTGATGTGTCCCCCTAACTTGAAGAGGGGCTGTGCTGTGTACTTTGCCCCTCTGAAGCCTGCCTGTCTCCAAGGGCCTAAGAAGAGCTGGGATACAAAAGTTCTCCATCACCCACCCTTCCAGCTGCTGTGTGGGTCTCTGTGCTGTGCCTTCCTGAACCTTCCCCCCTATGAAATCTGTCTCGGTGTGCTCATCGGCACACAGCTGGGGCATAAGGTCATGAGGCCTGCTCTGCCTCAAACGTGATCTGCCCTAGGATCGAGTCCCTCGCGCTCTGTGTGTGCAGATTAACGCACCGCTGAGGAACTTTGCAGTGCTTGCTTTGCCCCTGAGCACTGTGTGCGCATTGACTCCACCGCCGCCCCTCGAGCTGTGTTCTGTGCACGAGGCCGGGTTTGACGCTTTGAGAAGGAGCCTTGAAAACACCCTGCCAGTATTCACCACCACCGGTCCAGGATCGTCATTTCCAAGCCGCGCTCGGATTGGTCACAGCAACGTGGATTTCCCCCAGCAACGAGGGGGTTCCTCAGGCGGAGCTATGTTGCTCCTGGGGAGGCGCAAGGCATCCCCTAGCAACCGGGTTTCCTTCACGCTTGTCATCGAGGGAAGGAGCTGCCTGTACCTGAGGCCGAGGCACGTCCCACCGGCGAAAGCGGCTTCACCGGAGATCAGCGCGGACCGCAGAGCCCCCTTCACATCCTAAGGTAACTGGAGTTTGCACAGGGGGGGGGAGAATATGATCACATGCGCTACCGGCGGGTCTGCCTTCTCTTTACAGGTCGCCCTGTTGCTACTTACATGCCAGTGGTGTAACGCAAACTTGAGGGGGCCCCACTGCAAAGTACCTGGCGGAGGCTCCCTCTGACCACATTCAGTAGCTTGGGGAGCCACGTATCGTGGGGGCTGCGGGGGGCCTTTGTTACACCACTGGGGGGAGATTCATATTCAAGACTTCTGGACTTTAGCCTAATAGCTACCTTCGCTTTACAGTTTATAATTCAGTTCACATCTGGTTGGCAGCCCTCACAGTTGCTCATTGTCGCCCTCTCTATTTCTTGGGTCACCGTTAGCACCTCTCCTGCCATGCCCCTTTGTAGTGCTGCTTCTTGCCTACTTTGTTTGGTGGGTCTTACAAGTGTGTTTGCAGCAGTGCGCTGGGAACTTCAGTCAGATTCCTGGCACACCCCCCGGGTCACTGTTGTACCACTCACTGCTGAAACCAGTACGGATTTTTTCATAAGGAATCTATTCCTTGTTATATGCCCAGTATTATCTGTACAGCACATGCCCTCAGTCCTACAGCCAGTCAGCTTTCCTCCCCTTGTAACACCAAGACAGGGGATGCTGTATCTTGAAACAGAGCTGTGCAAAGGAGGTGGGCTCCAGTTGGCCATTGCTCTTCTGCTCCCATTCCCTTGTTCTCTAAAGAGAGGGATTCTCTTTCTCACCTGATTTCTGGGCCTGTTGGCACTTTCCATCCTGTGCACCTGAAGGCACTTTCCATCTTGTGCATTAGTTCAGAGATTGAGGGATGGCACGGGCTTTCAGTGGATTCATGAGTCCGAAACTTAAAAGCAATTCATGTTAGAATTATTCCCATCACCTTGTTGGTTGTAGCGGCTGACTCCCTAAATGCAGCGGCTATGCCCAGTTGTGGGTACCATGCTCAATTGTCATAGGAACCAAGCTACACCTCTCTGATGAGACCCAAGTACGTTCTGCTGACCCCATCTCTGGTTACGCATTAGTTTGCCCCAACTAATCCATTGTAGTGTAATAATAAGGTATCTTGATTGAGACCACGCCCCTACTCGGATAGGCCACACCCCTTTAAGAAATGTGCCACGCCCCTTTTAGAGCACACCCAGTTTTTTCCCCCACTTAAAGCCCTGGATACAAGTAACAGCATACCTACAACAAGTCAGGACTACTGGATTTGTCAATGGTTGTTACTTGCATAAGATAAATAAGCAGCAACTATGGCTTGTATATAATATTGAAAAAGCTTCTACTTAAAGCCCTGGTGACACCACGACAATGTTGCTGCTCCTGAGTTTCAAAAAGAGAATGGAAATCCAGAGACAAAATTACCCTTTAAAGGATTTCCCTTTTCCTACAATGCTCACCTGGCATGCTGTAACTTCTCCACTAGTTAGAAGTGAGAATGTGAGCAGCACACATCGATGCAGTCAGGGGAAAAAACTGACCTCCTTTTCAGGGCACAAAACAGAGCCCGACAGAGACCCGTTTTGAAGCCTCCTTTAAAAAACTGCCGGTACTCAGCACCGGTGAGAGCCGGCCCACTTAAAGCCCTGCATCCTCATTTCAATTTAGGTCACAATAAGTACTCAGATCATATGCACTAGGTTCATTAGGCACCTGTTGCAGCACTTCTTGTTGTCTACATCACTTAGGCTTGGTTGCCATCCACACGAGGCTAAAATAGCTGTTCATTCTTCTGAAGCTGATTAAATAGGTACTTTTGAGTTGGTCAGTGGTGGTAGCCTTTCGTGCTACGCTGAACTACATGTGTAGTTTTGCTTTGTAAATTAATGATTTTGCGATGTATGAAGTGCTGGTTTTGTGAAATAAAAAATCACCTGGTTTGCCATTCAGGCAGCAACACAGTGCTCAGGTGGGATTCTGTAGTATTCACCCCTGTCATTCTGGGTTTTAGCTCTTTTTCGGAACCAGAAGGACAGTGAGGAATCTCGAGAGTTCTAGTAGGGTGAGGGAGGGGGCTCGATTCAGTTGGAGGTTGCCGTTTGTCACGGAGGCTGTTGTTCTTTATGTGGGTACCTCTTTAACACATATGAACAAGATGAAATAAAAGCTACAGCACCTCAACGTTGGTGTGGTCGGTTCCTTCAAGTACCACACATTCGCTAGCCAAAGAGGAAGCAGGGTTGGCCCGGCAGCCCCGTAGCACAGCGCTGTGTGTTTACTTCAGCAGGATACAGCACGGGTGGTAACAGTGATGCAGGGGAGAAGAGGGGAATTCGGCAACACTTTATTAAACAGCAATGCACTTTGTTGTGCTTTTCATTTAGCACTCTGAAGTAACTACATTGGTGTATGCAGCAATATCACATATATGTAAATGAAATAAAGAAACATGTTAGAGCAATGAAGCTCTTTCTGCAGGACCATCTCCTCAACTGCACGCCCAACTAGTGTGACCAGATTCTCAAAACAAACGCACGTACCTCGCGCAAGTAGGGGGTGGGGGGAGTGCGGCCGAGAGCAGGCAGCGTTTAATTGCGGGAGCAAGCGCAATAATTTGTAACACATGGCGCAGCTCGCTCCCGCAAGGGAATCGCCAAACGTGCACGCGTTGTCATTGAAGGCAATATAACGCATGCACGCTTTTGGCTGAAAAGCCTAATCAATTGCTAAAGGTCTCCTTCCTATGCAGCACACGCGCTCTGCATAGGCGAGACCTAAAAAGCGAAAGTATGATGAAATTCAACTAGAGGAGATGAAAGGGGATATTTACAAAAGAATGAAGGGTTTCCAAAAGAAAAGAGAAAAAGGAAATCCTAAATCAATAGAAAAAATTGAATTGGGAAAATGCTGAAGTTGGCATCTGGTTCCGTAATTAGTGATGGTATAGAATACCATCAAAGAGGGGATTGATTGAGCAAGGTTTCATAAGTACAGAAACTTGCTTGTATTCCATCCTCTCGAAATAACATGTAACTTATTAATCAACATGTTTTGTTTTACTAATAATTGCATTTCACGACATTTTAGTATCAAGGGGAAGCTTGCATATGTGCTTTTACCAACAGTAACCCGAGTGTCCTAAAATGGCCGCCGAAAACGCGGGAACCTTTCTGCGCATGTGTCTGCCACATCTACGTGGTGTGATGTATCTTTCGCTTTTGGTGGGAATTCTTTGCAGCTGCGCACTAGTGCCAAAGATGGCCGCTTTAGACTTCACATGCTAACGCATTTGCCTTGCTTGAACTAAACCTTGTGTGTTCTGCTTAACTATCAATGCTATAGTTAAATTAAAGTAATGGGGTTACAGTAGAAATAAGTGGTATACAGTGCATTCATTTATTTTTGTATTCTAATGTGTCTTTCTTTAACCTTGCTGATAGCTTGTATTTGGGCCGGAAGGGTGCTACAAACTCCATTGTGAAAATTCTTGGGCATGCGCGATCAAGCACAAAGAGCCTTGGAATCCATGTCATTGAATAGCTGTCAAAACCCGTCTTACCCGCGATGTTCCTGGGAAACTGACCATTTGACCCCACAAGCAGAAGAAATATGAACTGTACTAAATACGATGTATATCATTTGAAACAAATATTGCTGGGTGGAAAAAAAAGCATGGGAAAGTAAATTATGAGCTGGAACATTGATTAACTATATTTAATTGAAATGCTCTCATCTTAGTATGGTGTGATGGCCTCTCCTCATCTTTCTGACCAATCAAATGAAGGGAACACAACAAATTTACAACATTAAGGGGGTGGTACACACACTGAAATGGTATAACTAAGGTTGGCTTAGTCAGTTAGTTTGTCCGACTTGTCACAGACGTGTCACTGACCCAACGTATGCTGAAGAAGAATCGAGAGCAGAGTGTCGGTTGAGCACTCTGACAGAAGAATCGAGAGTTTGCTGAGGAAGAGTTGGGGTCCGAGATATAGCCGCAGAGAGGGGTGTGACGCTGGCGTTGCACTTAGCGGTTACCTGTCCTGTAAGCATCTGATTAGTCGGGAGCCCTCATCTCTGTCCCAGCCCGTGGCCAGGGTTGGTCTTCACACCATTCTAGGTAAAAATAATTTATGCGGTATGTCCTTGTGTCTTTTCCCTTTCTCACCCTTTCCAGGTACCAATGTTTAAAGGCATCTTTATAAAGTCCTACAAGATTTGTGTTTTAATAGTTATATTCTTACTTGCAAAGTTTCTGATCACTCTGTTGTGGTCTCTGACTCTACTATTGCATAGATAAAGTCTTTAAAACTTCACTTGAGTCTTTGGTTATTTCCATGAAGGTAAATGTCAAAACGCTACCTATTATTCTAACTCCTTGACCCTGATGCAAAGATCTGGCCCGGGACCAGGGTTCAATTCCCGCCTCGGCAGGTCTTGGGCACAATTTACTCGGACCTGATAATTCTTGCCTCTGTGCCTATTCTAATCATGGGTCCCACTCTGCAACTCTGGGCAATAGCTTGCTTAATCTCCACAACGGCCCCAACAGCGCTGGGATGCCTGGCTTCACCTTGGGGGTGCCCAGGAGTGGACATTTCACAGGGAAGCCAGGACGGGTTCCTAAGCGGTATACGGACAGCGCCGGGACACCTCCGGCGGAGGTAGCTGTGCGCTTTACAAATGTCGGCATACTCCTGCACAGCCTCTTATGTGGAGTTCAAGGGGTGAGACTCACCTTGTACTCCTGGACAGCCTCTTGAATGGGGAGCAAGGAGTGAGACTCATCCTTGTATACCATGACAGCCTATTGAATGGGGACCAAGGGGTGAGACCCACATTGGACTCCTGCATAGCCTCTTATGTGGGGTTCAAGGGGTGAGACTCACCTTGTACTCCTGCACAGCCTATTATGTAGGGATCAAGGGGTGAGACTCACCTTGTACTCCTGGGTAGCCTCTTGAATGGGAAGCAAGGGGTGAGACTCACCTTGTACTCCTGCACAGCCTCTTATGTGGGGATCAAGGGGTGAGACTCAAGACAACTTGAGGGTTTTGGGGCATTGGCCCTTGTAGCCTAACGGCGTTGTGCGCCTACCACACATGTACAATCCCACGCAAATACAACAATTGATGGACAGAATGCAGAACAATGTCATACATTCACCCCATTACAGAGATCTGGGCCTAAATCCATCGTTTTTTTTGCACTACACACCACCCCAGGTCAGACAGGGCCATATGCAAATCAGCTTTGACCCTGTGCCTCATGGAAACAGTCCAGCCCGAACTGCCAAGCCATGTCTTTCCTGGACCGGAATCAAGCATCCAAGGACCGGTTTCTGGCTATCAGCCGTCATCAGCCTGGATAGCTTGACTCCAATGGTGTGGAGAGCATGGGACTCATGTCTGAGCATACCCATCCCACTCGGGGTGACAAATGCAAAAACAATTGATGGACAGAATGCAGAACAATGTCATACATTCACCCCAGTACAGAGATCTGGGCCTAAATCCATCGTTTTTTTGCACTACACACCACCCCAGGTCAGACATGGCCATATGCAAATCAGCCTTGACCCTGTGCCTCATGGGAACAGTCCAGCCCGAACTGCCAAGCCATGTCTTTCCTGGACCGGAATCAAGCATCCAAGGACCGGTTTCTGGCTATCAGCCGTCATCAGCCTGGATAGCTTGACTCCAGTGGTGTGGAGAGCATGGGACGCACGACAACAATTGATGGTCAGAATGCAGAACAATGTCATACATTCACCCCAGTTGGCAGGGTATGCTCAGACATGAGTCCCTTGCTCACTTTGCCACTGGATTCAAGCAAGCCGTGCTGAAGACGGCTGGAATGCCAGAAACCGGTCCTCGGAAGCTTGTTTCCGGTCCAGGGAAGGCATGGCTTGGCAGTTCGGGCTGGACTGTTCCCATGAGGCACAGGGTCAGACTGATTTGCATATGGCCATGTCTGAACTGCGGTGGCAGAGTGGGCTATAGAACGGTAATGGATTAAACCCAGATCTGTTGACTGGGTGTGAGCGTTTGATTGGTTCAGATGCTCCATCCATCACCACCCCCTTTTGCACCACTTTGTTCACCATAAGTTGGCAGGGTATGCTCAGACGTGAGTCCCTTGCTCACTTTGCCACTGGATTCAAGCAAGCCGGGCTGAAGACGGTTGAAATGCCAGAAACCAGTCCTCGGAAGCTTGTTTCTGTTCCAGGGAAGGCATGGCTTGGCAGTTCGGGCTGGACTGTTCCCATGAGGCATAGGGTCAGACTGATTTGCATATGGCTATGTCTGAACTGGGGTGGCAGAGTGGGCTAAAGAACAGTGATGGATTAAACTCAGATCTGTTGACTGGGTGTGAGCGTTTGATTGGTTCAGATGCTCCGTCCATCACCACCCACTTTTGTACCACTTTGTTCGCCATAAGTTGGCAGGGTATGCTCAGACGTGAGTCCCTTGCTCACTTTGCCACTGGATTCAAGCAAGCCGGGCCGAAGACGGATGAAATGTCAGAAACCGGTCCTCGGAAGCTTGTTTCCGGTCCAGGGAAGGCATGGCTTGGCAGTTCGGGCTGGACTGTTCCCATGAGGCACAGGGTCAAACTGATTTGCATATGGCCATGTCTGAACTGGGGTGGCAGAGTGGGCTAAAGAACCGTGATGGATTAAACCCAGATCTGTTGACTGGGTGTGAGCGTTTGATTGGTTCAGATGCTCCGTCCATCACCACCCCCTTTTGTACCACTTTGTTCGCCGGAAGTTGGCAGGGTATGCTCAGACATGAGTCCCCGTGAGTCCCTTGCTCACTTTGCCACTGGATTCAAGCAAGCCGGGCTGAAGACGTCTGAAATGCCAGAAACCGTTCGTTGGAAGCTTGTTTCCGGTCCAGGGAAGGCATGGCTTGGCAGTTCGGGCTGGACTCTACCCATGAGGCACTGGGTCAGACTGATTTGCATATGGCCATGTCTGAACTGGGGTGGCAGAGTGGGCTAAAGAACGGTGATGGATTAAACCCAGATCTGTTGACTGGGTGTGAGCGTTTGATTGGTTCAGATGCTCTGTCCATCACCACCCCCTTTTGTACCACTTTGTTCGCCATAAGTTGGCAGGGTATGCTCAGAAGTGAGTCCCCGTGAGTCCCTTGCTCACTTTGCCACTGGATTCAAGCAAGCCGGGCTGAAGACGGCTGAAATGCCAGAAACCGGTCCTCGGAAGCTTGTTTCCGGTCCAGGGAAGGCATGGCTTGGCCGTTCGGGCTGGACTGTTCCCATGAGGCACAGGGTCAGACTGATTTGCATATGTCCATTTCTGAACTGGGGTGGCAGGGTAGGCTAAAGAACGGTGATGGATTAAACCCAGACCTGTTGACTGGGTGTGAGCGTTTGATTGGTTCAGATGCTCCGCCCATCACCACCACCTTTTGTACCATTTTGTTCGCCATAAGTTGGCAGGGTATGCTCAGACGTGAGTCCCTTGCTCACTTTGCCACTGGATTCAAGCAAGCCGGGCTGAAGACGGCTGAAATGCCAGAAACCGGTCCTCGGAAGCTTGTTTCCGGTCCAGGGAAGGCATGGCTTGGCAGTTCGGGCTGGACTGTTCCCATGAGGCACAGGGTCAGACTGATTCGCATATGGCCATGTCTGAACTGGGGTGGCTGAGTGGACTAAAGAACGGTGATGGATTAAACCCATATCTGTTGACTGGGTGTGAGCGTTTGATTCGTTCAGATGCTCGATCCATCACCACCCCCATTTGTACCACTTTGTTCGCCATAATTTGGCAGGGTATGCTCAGACGTGAGTCCCTTGCTCACTTTGCCACTGGATTCAAGCAAGCCGGGCTGAAGAAGGCTGAAATGCCAGAAACCGGTCCTCGGAAGCTTGTTTCCGGTCCAGGGAAGGCATGGCTTGGCAGTTCGGGCTGGACTGTTCCCATGAGGTACAGGGTCAGACTGATTTGCATATGGCCATGTCTGAACTGGGGTGGCAGAGTATGCTAAAGAACGGTGATGGATTAAACCCAGATCTGTTGACTGGGTGTGAGCATTTGATTGGTTCAGATGCTCCGTCCATCACCACCCCCTTTTGTACCACTTTGTTCGCCATAAGTTGGCAGGATATGCTCAGACGCGAGTCCCTTGCTCTCTTTGCCACTGGATTCAAGCAAGCCGGGCTGAAGACGGCTGAAATGCCAGAAACCGGTCCTCGGAAGCTTGTTTCCGGTCCAGGGAAGGCATGGCATGGCAGTTCGGGCTGGACTGTTCCCAGTTAACCGCGCACTTCAATTTTATTGGTTTTGTACGTTTTTGTAAAATAGCGTGGGACAATCAGTCCGCTATTTAATCGTATGCCATATGCAACGAATCGTAAGACGCATAGAGCAACGCTACGAGGTAACGCAACGTGATCCGAGGGAGGAGCCACTTTCTCTATTTACATCGCCACCAACCTCAACCATTTCATCTTGAAGGGGTACATCAATATCTGTAGACCATAGTGGGACAGTAACAACATCAGATATGCTTTTCTCACTTTTATTTTTACATAACAGCCTTGTTCTATAGCAGCCGCGGTGCGTCCATAGGGGCGAGGGGGTGTAGCCCCCCCACCCGCAGCAGTTCCCTCGGCATCTTTGAACTTAAGTAACTCAAAGACAGAGGGAGAACAACTGACAATCATGTCAGTCAGCATGACGTCAGACCGCCCACCCCCTTCAGATGCTTGTCACCAGGGGCAGCAGGCAGCGAGGGCGCATGAGTGGGGACGGAGGTCGAATTTTCGCACCGTGCCCACTCATGCGCACTTGTGTTTTGCCTTGCTTGCGCATGCCCATTAGAAGCCCCTCAGCCTCCTAATGGGCGTGCTGCGGGCGAAGATTAGCAGTGCCCCTAAGCCAAGCCTGGCACTGCTGGCAGCGCCAGGATTGGCTGAGATGGGCTACCAGTCGACTCCAGGGGTGTTCGTGTAGGCGCCAAGGGAGCAGCTGAGATGGCGCAGACCGGCTGAGGTAAGTTTTCATTTTATATGTATATAATATTGAATTCCCTGCCACCCACCCCTGCGCGAACAAGCCCAACTCCCCCCCTCCGTGAGCCGCGTCTAGTAATACAAACTGAGGGTTAGAATGAGCTTAAAGATGTGATGTTCTGTGGCTCGACGGAAATTTACAATGCGTAATGTTGCATGTTTTGAGTGATGTGGTGCACATGATGAGTGATTATACAGATAACCATTTACCGAGTGTTCCCAGATGTGTGCTGAGGTGGACAAACGGAACATAAAACTAAGGAGGAGGGATGTGCTTATATTTTCCACGGGCACGTTCATTGTGAAGGGTGTGAAGGGTGATGCTAAGTAATGCGAAGCATTGCCCTGATTTACTAACCGTTAAAAAAAGCCTGAAGGGAGATAGCAGAGGTTGGACCTGACTAACAGAGACGTCCATATAGTGTCATCGGTACAAACACAGCAGTTGGTGCACTTGTTTGTGGACTTATTATTTATTCGCATGTGTGTTTTGTGGTGGCACGAACCTCTAGGCGTGGTGCTGCCATTTCTGTCAGGATACGGAGTCTCGCGCACATTTTTAATGTGGGGCACGGACGTTTCTGACTCAGGCCTTGACATTAATTCGGGGTCAGGGTGACTCAGTGAAAGTGTTTTCAACGGAGGCCTGACAGCATGAACAGTGGTGCCGTGCATGAAGTGCTTCTGAAATGCGCGTCCTTGCGGCTCAGAAAGAACGGGCAGCAAAGGCATTGTTTGGGTTTTATTTTTGTTCAGCCCCGCAGGAGAAAGATTAACATGATTTCAACTGGGACGCTTTTTGTTGACTATGACAGGACTGTCCACACCAGAGTGAGAGATATTGATTGTACTGTCTACTGCAGAAAAGGGAAAACTCCTCTGGAAATTGCTGTGTCAAGTTTAGCAAACTGTAGTAAATCCAAAGGGGAGGGTGTAAAATGCTTGGCTGCTTATCATCCCAGCCACTGGGATTATGCAACCGGCACGGAAAGGCAAATGAAGAGCCAGAAAGCGGGGAATTATGTGGCCTATCATGCAATTAAAGGCTTGCTGTCTAGCTATTTTGACAATTTTATACAGTGATACCAGTGCTATAAAATAAGCAGGTTTTGTAAGGAAGACAATGGACACAATCTGAAGTCCCTATTCATGAGCAAATAATCATTTTTCAGTGTATGGAAGCTCATAGATGCTGTTTTATTGGTACTGTCCTTTCAAAATGCGAGAGTAAATTGGATTGTGTAAAACATCTACTACATCGTTGCATTAAACATGAAACAAGCCTGCACGTTCACACATCTGGTATTAAAAGCTGGTCCTGATTTTTTGGGTCACGTTCTAGTTATCGTGTAAAACGTCTTTATGTAGTTTTGGGTTTACCTTATATTCACCAGGCAATAACTTACTGACCCCCTTCCTGCATGTTACTCTTAAAGATCTCCCACTTACGTATTCTGAGCTTGAATTTCCTATATCTGTAGAATGTTATATCAAAGTCAACTTTCTGTGACCCAAGAACTACTCGTCATCTTTGTAACTAAGGTACAAAAAGTTGCTTTACAAGAGGAAGTTCTGTGGCATTAAAAGGCTCATTATGGGGAATATTTTGTGAGTAAAGGCAGTTTATGTGGCATGTTGTATGTTATTTTGATATTTTTGTGTGTTGATGCAAACCAGATCCCAATGCAACGCTTGGTAGTTTTCAATAGCCTTGACTGCACACTGCATGTACCTAAAGCTACCTATGTCGTCATCACATGAAATGTCTTTATTGATGTCATAGCTAAATGTTCTCAATTGCTTTATTAACTTTCTTGCTCTCTCAAATTTGCTTGAAAATGCACCATTTGTCCACTGTTTTTTCAAAATGTTCTCAGAGACGTCCCCCCCGAACTCCCCTTATGACTGTCGAGTTTGCTTGCTGCGCTCGCTCCCCCACAGGACACTGTACTTTTACGCCGCACCACTTTCAAATCTGTCACCAGCCGCCCCTGTTCTATAGGACAGCCTTGTGTGGGAGATCAAGGGGTAAGACTCGAGACGACTTGGGGGGGTTTGGGGCGTTGGACCTTGCAGCCTAACGGCGTTGTGTGCCTGCCACACATATATAATTGTCCAACCCTAATCCTTTTTAAAATGTAATCTTGAGTGATTTGCAACTTGTATATTTGTAATTTTAACCACTAGTATCTGTAGTAGACGTCTTTACTTGCTACCCTTTTTATGTAATTTCAGAGTTTTTCTGTTTGTTTCTTCTCCTTGAGTGAATCTTCAACTTGTATATATGCAACTCCAACCTCTAGTATCTGTAGTAGACTTATGTGCTTACTACTGTTCTTTTGCGAATTTAGAGTTGATCGGTCTGTATTGTTATGTTCCCGGCTCTGCACGTCGTGTACGTCACAGGCGTGAGGAGCCGGGTCACGTGTGCTGTTATAATAAAAAGGGGCCCCGCACGCACGTACGCCACTTCGGCGAGGTGCGGAGAGCCATAAGCATATTCCCAGTGTCCGTCTGAGTTTATCATTAGGCCACGTGTCAGGCCTAGGCCACTGTAGATGCCCCCTGAGTGTAGGGTCCGAGATCCGGCCCCTAGGGATCGCCTTGTCACCCTAAAACACACCATTGGCGACGAGGGTGGTTGCCGATCCCTCGCTGCGTGTGAGCGGTGCCGGCCTCTTTGTGCGGCGGCTGCGAGCGTGTCCATCCGCTCGCGGTGCTCGTGCCACACGGCCGCTCACACGTTGTGCGAGCTCAGTGTCGGAGTGCCTGGCCTGGCGGGCGTGCAGGTGAGCCGCTCTGCCCCCTGCGATCTACCCGCTCACCTAGCGCATGGCCCCACGGCTCTCCGGAGCATATTGCGAGCGTCTTGATGTCCACCCCCGGCTGGCCGTCTCTCTTACACCATCTCGGTGCCCCATCTGGCCAGCGCCGCACCCGGCTTTCTGTGCCGGTGCGTGAAGCGCGCTCTCGTCTAGGCCCTGTGCGGCTGGAGCTCCGCGCCTGCAGCCGCGCCCTGCCGGGTCCCACGCATTGGGCAGACGCTGCGTTTTCGGCGGGGGCTCAAGGACGCCTGTCTTATTGCCTCTGCAGAGGGAGGAGGAACTTCGGTGTTTCAGCTAACACACGTCCAAGGTACTCTCAGGCGCCTGGTGGCACGACACGGCTGTGTGAACACACAAGACACGGAGGATACTGCGTGGCCACGACCCACCTGCCACCACTCCAAGGCCTGCCCGCCACACCCATAACAATCACCCATGGCCATGATTCCGCCGTTGGAGCCGTTTGTGGTGGAGGGATCCCCTTCCTCGTTGGCACCTAAGTGGAAAGAATGGGTGGACAGACTTTTGGTGTTCTTTGAAGCCACGAAAGTTCATAAGGATCAGAAGAGAGCCATGGTGCTCCATCTCGGTGGCAAAGATGTGCATTCCATTGCGAGAACACTTACGGAAGCCACACCCAAGACTCACCACACACTTATCAATGCCCTGAATGCTCATTTTGAACCTATGGCTAATCAGGACTATGAACGATTCGTATTCAGGCAAGCGCGACAGCTGTCCGAGGAGTCATTGGACACGTACCACACCAGGCTCAAGAGACTGTCCCTGTCTTGTGGTTTTGCGGATGCTACAGAGGAGATACGAGGCCAGATAATCCAGGGGTGCGCGTCGGCGAAGTTGAGAGAACGCATTCTGGAAGAGTCTGGCAAACCTCTAGCTGACATCCTAACGCTGGGTCGCACAAAAGAACTGTCCAAAGCAAGGGCTGCGCACATGGAGGCCGCTCTCCAAGCACCGGTCAAGGCTGAACCGGTCAACGAGATTCAGGCCCGATCACCAACCAAGTGGAACAAGAAGCCTGCGAGGGCATCGACAGGAGCATCCGGTTTTCCTTGTGGATACTGTGGAGGCCCGAATCACCCCGCACCAGAATGCCCGGCTAGAGGGAAGCGATGTTCAGGGTGTGGCAAACTCAACCACTTTGAGAAGGTATGCCGCTCGAAGAAATTTCGCAAGCCCCGACAGGTAGTGAATACGGTGCCGGAAGGTGATCAGAGCCGAAGTGATATGGATGATGATGAAGAGGAGGAGAGGACAGTGCACCAAGTACACATGATTGGTACAGCGGCGCTGCGAACCAGGAAACTCCCACAATGCTCGATCCGAGTGGCGGAGCAGGAGATCATGGCCGTGGTAGATACGGGAGCCACCATCAATCTCATGAGCACAGCACTGTATAGGACCATGCCGCACCCTCCCAACCTGAGCCCCTCGCCAATCATGGTGTTTGCATATGGTCAGGAAACGCCCCTCAAAATCCGAGGGAAGTTCCGTACAACCGTCAGCCATGGCGATAGGACAATCACGGCGAACATTTTTGTATCGGAAGATGGGCAAGGCATGCTCTTGGGATGTCGGGCCGCGGAGGACCTGGGAGTTGTCACCTTTGCGTTTGGGGTTCATGAAGAGTCCGTGCAGCAGCTCATAATGGACTTTTCGGACATCTTCAAAGGCATAGGCCGCTTCAATGTTCGCGAAATACATCTACATGTGGACCCGACAGTACAGCCAGTGGCACTGCGACATCGCCGGATTGCATTCCATCTCAGGCCCCTCGTGGAAGATGAGCTTGGAAAGCTAGAGGCGGCCGGCATCATCGAAAAAGTGACGGGACCTACTCCATGGGTATCGCCTATTGTGGTCACAAGGAAGCCCAAACAACCAGGAGCCGTCCGGATCTGTGTGGACATGCGCCTCCCAAATGTTGCCATTAAACGGGAACGCCACATCACACCCACTATTGATGATCTCATTGGAGAAATGGCAGGAGCATGCTGGTTCTCGAAGCTAGACCTCCGATCTGGATACCATCAATTGGTGTTGGACAAAGAGTCAAGGAACATAACCACGTTTTCGACGCACATAGGCCTCAGGAGATATACCAGACTCAGTTTTGGAATCTCCAGTGCTGCGGAGGTCTTCCAGAACGTGATACAGGAACTGATTGCAAACATACCAGGGGTGATCAATGTCAGTGATGACATCATGATACACGCCCGAACAATCCTGGAGCACAACCAACGACTGGAGCAGGTGTTCCGGAGACTACGAGAAGCGGGACTGACCCTACATAGAGAAAAATGTGAGTTCCTAAGAAGGAAAATAGGGTTCTTCGGCTACACCTTCTCAGCGGATGGAGTCAACCCAGACCCGGAAAAAGTCCGGGACGTCAAAGAAGCCAAACCTCCCACCTCCGTCACTGAGGTCCGCAGTTTCTTGGGGATGGTGAACTACTGTGGGCGATTCATCAGAGACCTCGCCAATCTCACACTGCCCCTGAGAGAGCTCACAAAGGACTCCACTCCGTGGACCTGGGGCCCGGCTCAAGACAAGGCTTTCGAGGACATCAAGGCTGCTCTCTCGGACACCACCACGCTAGCGTTCTTCGACCCCCGAAACCTCACCCTGGTGGCGGTGGATGCTGGCCCCGCAGGACTAGGTGCAGTACTGATGCAGAAGCAGCGGGATGAACTGGACTGGATGCCAGTGGCATACGCCAGTCGTTCGCTCACGGACACGGAACAACGCTATTCCCAAATAGAAAAGGAGGCCATAGCCATACATTGGGGTTGCCGACACTTTCATCTCTATCTGTATGGGAAACCATTCACTGTCATCACAGATCACAAGCCGCTGATGGCATTATTCTCAGGCACTTCGACAAAACCACCTCCTCGGATAGAAAAGTGGATGCTGCAGCTGCAAGAGTACAACTGCCACATTGAATATCAACCAGGCGCACTGAATCCGGCTGACTATCTCTCACGACATCCCCGGGATGCTACGCCTGAAGAAAGGGAGGAGGCGGAAGACACGGAAGCTTATGTAAAATGTGTCACCGCACGATCATGTCCAAGGTCCATCTCACTGGAAGAGGTAGCAGACGCCACCACACAAGATGTCTGCCTACAAAGGGCCAGGGAAGCCATTCAGCAAGGCAACTGGCATTGTGCCAAGGAGAGCTGGAAAGCACTCACACCGGAAGCTCAACGAATCATGGAAAGTTTGCACCATGTAAAAGATGACCTGAATGAAGACGACACAGGTTGTTTACTACGAGGACACCGGCTGGTAATACCCTTGACACTAACGGAACAGGTGATTCAACTGGCTCATGTAGGCCATCAAGGAATAGTCAAAACTAAGGCGCGATTGCGAGCCAAGGTGTGGTTCCCCCTCATGGATGAACTGGTGGAAAAGATGGTAAAATCCTGTACGGCCTGCCAAGTCACGGGCGATGCTCCACGGGAGGCCCCAATCTTAGTGGAGCCTCGGCCTCAACACCCATGGGAATGTGTCAGCATGGACTTTGGCAGCCTGCCGGATGGGCGACACACGTTAGTGGTGATTGATGACCACTCAAAATATCCAGAAGTAGAAATTGTAACCACCACAAGTGCGGCAGAAGTGATTCCCAAGCTGGAGAAGATCATGGCTGCGCATGGAGTAATACGGGAACTGCGGGACTGACAATGGTCCACCATTTCAAGGACAAGAACTAGCTGAATATCTGAACTCCCTAGGCACACGACATCGCCGGATAACGCCCCGATGGCCACAAGCTAATGGAGAAGCCGAACGCTTCATGAGAACTCTAAACAAAGTTATCAGGATAGCTCATGACAAAGGACAGTCGGTGGAGATGGCCATATTCACGTTTCTACGGAGTTACAGACAAACACCTCATACCACCACTGGTGTAGCTCCGGCCCATATCCTGATGGGGCGAGTGGTCACTGATTCCATTCCTCATCATCCAAGGTGGACACCGAGGACAACAGATGAAAACCAGATCGCGAGGAGCAGGCAGAAAGCCTATGACCAAGTCAGCAAGCGACGGGGAGCCAGAGTCACACAGTTCAACAGAGGAGATCAGGTGCTACTCAAGAACAGGGTGACCAGTGGAAAATTCAGGCTGAACTATGAACGTGGACCGTGGCGGATAATTAGTGTAAAAGGCACCCGCATAGTAGCGGTCAGAGGAAGAGAAGTGGTAACCAGGAATGTATCTCACTTCAAGCACTTTCACCCGGAACTGGACATGAGACCAAACCCACAGTCATCTGTGGTGCCTGGGGCTGATGTCAGCCCACCAGGTCTGGATTCCACGGCCTACAATGATGACTTGGGGACAGAGGTCACATCTGAGGACTCCGCTAGTGGTGCTGAGGAGAGGGCAAGCCCTGCTGAAAGCTCAGAGGGTCCTGATGCTACAACAAACAACTCTCCACTCATGGGCTGGACCAGTGAGAATACCACTCCGAGGCGAGGAATGTCGCAGTACAGGCTGAGAAGAAACCCCGAGCCATCCTGTCGGCTGCGAGACCACTTCATGTAAGACTGTTCTAATTCTAATCATGTTCAAATGTAAATGGTCACAGCTAGCCACCTGTCACTCAAGTTGATTTTAAAACACATCAAGCAGAGACTGCCTATAATGTAATTTCCAAGTTGGACTGTTCCAGTCTGTTTTGTTTGTTTCATATTTTAGGAGGAATGTTATGTTCCCGGCTCTGCACGTCGTGTACGTCACAGGCGTGAGGAGCCGGGTCACGTGTGCTGTTATAATAAAAAGGGGCCCCGCACGCACGTACGCCACTTCGGCGAGGTGCGGAGAGCCATAAGCATATTCCCAGTGTCCGTCTGAGTTTATCATAAGGTCACGTGTCAGGCCTAGGCCACTGTAGATGCCCCCTGAGTGTAGGGTCCGAGATCCAGCCCCTAGGGATCGCCTTGTCACCCTAAAACACAACATGTATCTTTTATGTAATTCATGTACTCCGAAGTCCTTATGTAGTGTAACTGGTCGTTCTGTAAAGCGCTCTGACACCTTTGGGTAAAGTTCGCGCTATATAAAATCGCATTAAATAAAAATAAATAAATAAATAAACTCACCTTGTACTCCTGGGCAGCCTCGTCAATGGGGCGCGCCGAGTGAGCCTTGTGGTCTTTGGAGTCTCGACAGACCACGCAGATGGGCTCCTGGTCATTGTCACAGAACAGACTCAGCTTCTCCTCGTGCTCTTTGCACAGTATCGCTCCCTGGGGCGCCGTGGTCTGGGTCTGAAGCTGTTTTATCTGTTCGGCCATGTTTGCGAGATGCCTGTTAGGGAGGAGGGTTTTATTCGGAAATGTTCCTCTACACTGCGGACATGTTAAGTCTGTCTGCAGCACCTCCCAGTACGCAGAGATACAGGACAGACAGAAGGCATGTCCGCACTCCACAGACACGGGCTCTGTGAAATACTCCAGACATATGGAGCAGATCGCCTCTTCTTTGAGGCTCCGGAGCTGGGTTTCTGTAGCCATGACCCAGCCGAGAAGGAGGACGTGAGGTTAGTTTCAGTTTCGCTTCCTTTCGAGCAGAGTTTGCGAAGTGGGAGGTGCCCATAATTCAGCTTCAGGAAGAGGTGACTGGCCTAACACTGCGTCATGGCACTAGAAATCCGGCATGTAGGTAGGGTTATAAAGTGGAAGTGCCGAGAGTCACAGAACAACACAGGACGGTTTTAACTAGCAACACTGGCGTGAAACAGTGTAAGACTTTTCTAAATGCGTGTTGTGACTTGACATGGAGGTGACCGGTAGCTGTAAGAAGCCACCAGTGAAAACAGTCAATACCCGCCTAGAAAGCAGAAAATGGTGAAGCTGCCAAGTGGGCTTATGCAGTGGATGACAATTTGAGCCAGGCATTGCTTTTTAGTCAGTACAATTTGCATGCTGGGATTTGTAGTTTCGCTTGAAGCACAGAAGTGCTTACAAATCTTAGTATGTAATACACGGTTGCATTTGTTGACAATGCGACATGGGGGTCACTGGGCCACAAGTGTGAAAATACGCCCATCACCTTTCGCCTTTGTTTGCGACATACAGATACCACGTACATACATTAAATACCCATTGATAGCTGATGCGCTCTGCCTGTCCTGCCAGACCTACATGTGAGCTACCGCTTTCTAGGGTACAATTTCTACATATAGTGTGGTGCAGGGCTTTAAGTGGGCCGGGTCTTGCTGGTGCTCAGTTTTAAAATTAAATGCTGAGACGGCGACCTTATCGAGCTAAACATTTTTGCCCTCACTTTCAGGATGAAAAAAATATATATCTTACCTGCAGCAGTACCATCCTTCACTGCCTTTGATGTAACTTCAAAGAGACTCGTTATAGTTCTTTCAGTCTCATCATTTCAAACTGAAGCATTTTCAATATGCTAAACAATGAAGTCATAATTGTTGCTTATGTATCGAATACAACAAACAAGCATTGGCAAAGCCAATAGTACTGGCTTGTTGCAGATGTAATGTTACTTTTTAGGTCGAGCCTAGCAGCAGCATGCATGCTCTGTTCGCTCTACGTGGCATGCTGTCTTAGGGTATGCACTAGCAGCACCGCCCATATTTGTCATTGGCTTTGTGTCCTTGCCCTTCTTAAATGGTGGCTTCTGATTCGTAAATGGGCTTGTTACTCCCGCTTTGGTACTGCCTTGTCTCCATTTGTTACGGCCCATAACAACAGGACCTTTTACTTGGCTCGTTACAAGGCCTGCTTTATCTAGGGGGTGGGCACTATTTTTGTTATTGTCAAGTTCAAGTTCAGGAATTTATATAGCGCACTACTCACCCAGAGGGTCTCAAGGCGCTTGGGGGGGGGGGGGGGGGGGAGAATGTTAATTATCGAATAACCAGGTTTTAAGTTCTTTCCTGAAGGAGATGTGGTTCTGTGTAAGGCGGAGGTGAGTGGGGAGTGAGTTCCAGGTCTTGGCCGCCAAGTAGGAGAAGGATCTACCTCCCATTGTGGATCTTTGGATACGCGGGACTGCGGCGAGGCCTAGATTGGAGGATCTTAGTTGGCGGGTGGGTGTGTAGAAGGATAGTCGAGTGTTGAGGCATTCGGGCCCTAGTTTGTAGAGGGCCTTGTGTGCGTGGGTGAGGAGACGGAATGTTATTCTCTTGTTGACGGGAAGCCAGTGGCGTTTACGGCTGCGTTTTGGGGGATTTGCATAATGAGCCCACTTTAGGGACACCGCGATTATTTTCAGTTTACATTTTATTTATCTTACATGTTGTTTATTTACAATTTTAAAAAACTTTTATATTGCACGTGGTGCTGGCTTCAGGTACACCGCGCTCTGTTTGTTTATTTTTTTTTAACTTTATACCGTTAACCACTGCGTTAAATCCGCCGCGGGTAGGGTGTTTCCTTGAGTCGGCAGGTCCGCATCAGCCAACGGACGTGTGCAGCACTACGTAGGTAGTGCTCGCGAAGGCCGTTGGCCGAGGCAGGCAACGAACAGGTTAAAACTGAGTGCGCCACTGCTTCACGGACACTGCACTCGGTTTCTTTCTTTTTTATTTTACTTTAACACTGAGCGCAGTGCCTGCTTCAAGGACACAGCGCTCAGTGTTAAAGTAAAAAAAAAATAAACCGAGCATGGCGTTCTTGAAGTGGCGCCCCGCTCAGTTTTAAGGTTAAACAAGCATTGCAATGCAATAGGTCTCGCATTTACGCAAGTTTAGGCTATTGGCATTGTCATTTACAATGCCAATAGCTTAAACTCGTGTAAATGCGAGACTTGTTGCATTGCAAATGCTTGTATTATATATTCGGATGCAATGACAGAAGTAGCAAAATGCCAGTCCGGCGCACTCTAAACTAAACACAGATTTTCAGCGTAGGTGTCTTTTAGCCACGCCTTTAATCACATCAGCCACGCCCCTTTGAGAGACCCCCCAGTTTTTCATCCCATTTAAGCCCTGGTGTGGTGCATGCCCAGAAAGGACGCAGCATTGTAACAGATAACATTCAAAGAAGAGATTAAAAGGAACGCTAAGACTGCTGTGATCCAGAACACAGAGCTCTTCACTCTGGCTGGAGCACAGCACATACATTTGAGTCCTGGCTCGGCTGAGAGGCTGAGGGTAGACCCTGCGTGCCGTGGTTCAGTGCTCTCTATAATCCTGCGATACCACTGGGGAGCTCCCTGCGAGTGCCTGGAGAGCTGACCGAATCAACATTTGAATATATACCACTTTCATTACTGTACTGATTTTCACAATGCCCCGATGGCCATCTTGAGCCATGGCCATCTTTTGAGACATTAGTAGCTCGGTATAAATGTTTGTATATGCCTCAAGTGTAGTCCATCTTCAGTGTCGTGTACTGATTTTCACAATGCCCCGATGGCCATCTTGAGCCATGGCCATGTTTTGAGACATTAGTAGCTCGGTATAAATGTTTGTATATGCCTCAAGTGTAGTCCATCTTCAGTGTCGATGAATATCACAGCACAATTCACCTGTCACTGGGAGCCATCTAAATGCTGCTCGCCATATATGAGGCCTTTAATCTTTGGATTTGGCCCATATATCCTTGGTGAATTGAAGTTATAGTGCTTTTAATTCTTGAAGGTCATGACCTTCTGCTTTGCTGTGTGGATCATCATCGTCTTAACTGTCATACATGTTTTTAAATTACAACTTTTTATGAACTTTTAGCCTTATTGTGTATGATTACTGTGTCATATGTATCTGAGCTTCAAACCTACAGCCATCTGCTCATCCCAGGATCCGAGTACACATGTGGTAACAGCTATTTATCGCCTGCTCTGAGCATATTGTCTAAAAAGTTTCCTGTAGGGGATTTAAGAAGGTGGGGATGGGAAGAGAAGACGTCACCTGGCAAAGGGAAGCATTACTCTTCCTTACCTTATAGGCGGGCCAGGGCCAGGGCCAGGATATGGGTCTGGCCTGCAATGCAGCCCTTTACCAAAGCATCATCATCATTGAACTATATTTCAGTCTTAGACCATAAAAGTGCAAGTACCAAAGCAATTTTAGCCCCTTGAATTTCCTGCTGGTAAAATATATGGGTGGGCTGAACTCTTAGAGTTTAACTCCATAAAACTCTGCGAGATTCAGTGGAGTTATGCCAATGGTAAGAAATATGCATTTCATAATGCAATTTACAACCTGTAGCACAAGCAGCACTGAAAAATCAGTGTGTACAGCACCATGCAGTGCACAATTGCGAGCGGCTAATTAATTTGACTTTTCTGCCATTCAAGTAGAAAATCTTCTCAAGCTGCAGCAAACCTACTCGAGAAGCAACGGTCTTACAGCAACCACCCACAACTGCCTGCATTAGAAATTGAAGCTAGGGGATTCTATATATTGCTTGAATCTCTGTCACATTGCGGCACACAGTAATTGGTGGAATGTGGCCAGAACTCTGTTAAAAAAGTAACGCAGAGGTGCCAAATTCTGTAACTTCCACAGGCGTTCTATTCCGCCCACTTCTAGTAAAACGAAGTGGGGTGTTCCCGCACCCAAAACAATCCAGGTGCAGGAACACCGACCAAAATATAATTTGTGAGAACCGAACGTCCACATGGCCATTCTGCTCTACACTCTTAGTAATTGGGGCCTAAGAGGAAGTAGAAACTAAACAAGCTATTCAGTGTTTGTTCCCAATGGGTGCTTGGAAAGCTCAGGTGGTCTTAGTGAGATCTGCGGCGCTCATCACAGAACCCCCATACCCACAACATTTCAGAGACACCTAAATCTCTAGATGAGTGCTATTAGTTGGCAGAGGGATGCCCTGGACAAAGTTAGTAACTTAAATACATTCTCAGCTATATTTAGTAGTGAGATGGTGCAAGCAGTCAGTGATTAATCTCTTTGAAACTATTTGAAACAGCCAGCCATTAAGTCAAAATGGTTTTGCTCATGCCAGAGAGGAAGGAGTAAACTGACCCACTTACATGTACTCACAACCAGGCCGGAGGGAGTTGTGATGGTGCAGATTGAGATACATACTTCCAGGTATCCTAGTGACCTCAGTGATACACGTTTGGCAGCACGCCTGGTTCTGATGCTGATCTCATTCTCTGTGGATCTTCATGGGATATTACTTCCGCACAGGAACAGGACAGGATGACATTTGCCCTTGTCCAGTCAATCAATAATACATATTCTCTAGTTATACAAACGCGGTCCCTTCATAACTGTACATGGATTAACGTTAAAAAAGCAATACATAATACTACATTCTGATATAAAATGATAGCGATGGGCAGGGTAAAGTGCATAAGTTGATATAAAGTGCTACCTATGTCTTTGTAATACCAAACATTTTACTTTCCTAGGTTTAACGACAACACTAAAAACCTAATTGGTTCAAGAGAGAAGCCTCCTGTACATCAGGCCTTCACAGTAAATGAACTAACTGCAGATGTATACTCAAACTCTTACGGAAGGTTGTTTTTAGTGACCCTGTCTGCCAGGAGATGACCACTGTAGACTGAGCCGTATTTGAGCATCGTGCGGGTCTTGCTACTATCCTACCACTTTGGTGACCCTGTATGCCAGAGGGCACCACTGGTAAAATACAATCTCAAGTAATGTCAAGTCTTGTGACTGTCTGGTCCGTGGCTCTTAGGCTGAAAAAGCCTAAACCCATATTGCCACGTACCATGGCAACCCCATATTCCAGGAGGGGCTGCTGATACTAACACTAACAAAGGATTCGTGCTTCCTTCTGAAGGAGAGACTGAGGGTACGACTTATGAACTGGACCCGCTGAAGGAAATATTACCACCCCAGTTGAACAAAGTCAACTTAAAGGTTCTTTGCAGGTATGGAGCCTTACTGACATTTGAGAGAGTTCCAGTATTCTGACAAATCTGGAGGGCTATAGAAGACATCAGGGACGTTGTCATGTCAGACAAGAGCAAATGATGTGACATGTTTTTTTGGAATGATTTGATTATAATATGTGGAAGTATTGATTAAGATATAAAGCGATGCAATATTTATGACTGTAAAATGGCCTCCATCTTTTTTGGCAGAAGGATAGATTGAGTAGGAGTCCGTTGTCAATGTTGGTAGATGTTTGTGCACGCCTACCCGGCACAAGACGAGACAGTTGAACTATAAACAATACAACCTACAGTTAAAATCTCACACAAATTGCACCAGCACAGATGTGATTTATGCCATCATCTTCCCTTGTGATTTGATATATATCGGACAAACACGCCAGAGGTGCGCATTTTGCAACACTGCAGTAGGGTGAAATGCAATGTCCCAGGTGCCCTTTTAGTGGAATATTTAAAAAAACTGAACCACTCACCAGAAAGTCTCAAATGAATTGTATTGGAAAAGGTTACACTGGGCCCCAGGGGTGGTGACATTAACACAATTTTGAATATTTGTGAATGTGAATGGTGTAGTGTCTTAGCGTGGACACGTTCTAGTGTTCCGGTGTGATGTAACATACTCTACACCCACCCACCACAGACGTCATGGTGTCACATGACGCTGCCAATAAAAGAGGCCGAGCGCACGTGCTCCAGACCTTTCATACCACTCATTCCTGGTGTCTGTGTCCCTCATTGCTGCGCCTGATATGCGGGCCTAGGCCCGCCGCCAATACATCATTACAATGGCGACGAGGTCGGTAAGGCAGCCCATGCGTGCCACTACCCTACACTGAGGAAAAGGGGGAGAGAGTTGCCCGCCGGAAGGGCATCCCCTGCAGCAAGGTGCAGCGAGCCGAGAAGCCGGTGAGCACGTCGGAGCACAGCAGCCACTAACAGGCTAACAGCAAGCCGACCGAAGCCACCCGCGTCAGCCGCCACCAACATGTGCCATCAGGAATGAGCGGACCGCCCAGAGCCCACCTGAGACGGCCGAGAAGCGGTGACCCCCCGGAGAGGTGTACCGGCCGGGCGGAGGCCGCGACAGAACGTCAGGCCCGTTGGCTGAAGGTGAGCCCCAGGGGCGAAGCGCTAATAAATAAACTGTGCCCAATCATAAGCAGGACCAGCGGAGCCTACCCGCGGCTTGCCTGAGTCATCCCCTGCCCCCGCCGCGTGTGTGACTGTAAGTGTAAGCGGCGGGGCCCAGAGACAAGCGACTGCGTGAGGGAGAGTGCGGCTGGACCCGCAATTAACACAATCAACGAGGGGGAGGGAGCGGAGTAGCTAACCGCCTCCCGACCCCCTCGCAACGTGGTCTGGGCCAGCGGAGTCCACCCGCGACCTGCCGACGGCACCCCCGGCGAGGATAGACTCAGCAGCACCAGCGGAGCCCACCCGCGACCTGCCGGCGGCACCCCCAGCGAGGATAGACTCAGCAGCGCCTGCGGAGCCCACCCGCGACCTGCCGGCAGCACCCCCAGCGAGTAAAGACATTGCAGAGCCAGCGGAGCCTACCCGCGGCCTGCGAGAAGCAAGGCGGGTCTCCGCCGCGCAGCAAGTGCCAGTAGAAGCTGCTGCGGCGGGAGACCGGCGGAAGTGGAACCTGCTGGGCCAGCGAACAATCAAGTCGGCAGAGCCGGCGGAGCCCAACCGCGGCCTGCCTCGAGCGCCCCCCGTCAGGGAGGAGTGACCGGAGAGACCCGCTCCCCGCCGGAGTGAAGCACAAACCCCCGCCCGCGTGAGGACTGCCGAGGCTTCCGCGGGCGGCGAAGGGAAAGCGGGAGATTGAGGAAGCGCCTGCATGCGGCCAGTGCGGCCGCGATCTAAGGTGCTCCCACCTCGTGGGCAGGAACAAAGTGCCGGGAAGCGGCCGCGCCGCCAATACAAAAGGTGCCCCCTCCTTGAGTGCTCCGTGTGAGGAGCAGAGGCCGGCAGAGCGGTCAATACCGCCAAAGATTAACCAGCCCCACCGGAACACTGATCAAAAGGAAGCACCGGTGCACCCATAAAGACTGTGAATTTTGCCCCCCAGCATCAATGCTGCACAACACCAAAGGGAATACACAGTGCTGTTGCAATGTCTTCCTGAATGAACATGGCAGTCCTGGGAGCATGCTTCAGTACATTCTGCCTCCAATAGTGAAAAGGAAAGAGACTCACCAGGAGGACACATCGAAACAAGTTCTCAACAGCAGCCCCAGCCCCCTGCGCACTGAGTGAAACAATAGAGTGCACCTCAGGGAAGACAAGACCCACAAGACAGGCTGCTAACAAATCCAGCAACACTGCCACCCTGTGGCCAAAAGCAATAGTGCACTCACAACCACTAGTACTGAAACAAGCATTGTACAACGCAAGAGACGTTAGCACCATCTAGAGGCAACAAACTGAGTAGCGCCCCCAGGGAAAGCATCAGAACTCCCGTAGCAAGAAAGCGCGCACAGCGCAGAAGACACCCACACGCACCAACAAGGAGTCGGCAGACGCCACTTCCAGAGTGACGTGGGAAGAGGCATCAACACCTCTCCGAGCATCTAAGCAAGGACGAAACGTCTGGAGAAAACGACTGCCAAGCACTGGAGGAACGATCAAGGAAAAGACTGCCGCGATCAGAAGACGGAGAGAGCAGTGACTCCTAGTGGCCACAGGAGATCACCGCAGCATCAACTACTCCCGCCAACGGTCCGAAGCAGCAAGCACCTGACGCCAGCCAAAGCAGCAAGTACCCAACGGTCCAAAAGCAGCAAAGTACTGGACGTCAGCCAAGCAGCAAGAAATCGACGCCAGCCAAAGCTGCAAGTACCAATGACACGCAACTAGTGTCCGAGAGCCTTGAGAAACTACGGGCGCAGATAACGCGCCACGTGGCACGGCACAGCCCCCACGAGATGGAAGAAGGGCACAGGTAACGCCACAGTGCAGAACAGTTACCGGAAACGACCACTAAGCGTGGCGCCCCCCAGAAGCCGATCCACAGAATGATCGCGTACCAAGTATGACTCGCGACGGGTCCCCTCAAACAACACCAGAAAGTGCTAATGCACCAAGTCCGACAGGACGACCGAAGAAGCCTGCCAAAACATCAGCAGGAGTGGACCGCCAAACGGTCCAGGACGTTCAACCTAGTCAAGGTCTGTGAACACCATCCCAGGAACGTCACCTACAAGAATCTAGAGAAGAGGGTTCGCGACACCAACTCAAGAAGCTGAGGAAGAGGGAGGAAGTGTTCCTGTAGGGACAAACCAGGAGTACACATGCAGCGGGCGCGCCCTGCATGTTGGAGCCAGGTCAAGAGAGAAGATGCAAGATTGGACCAAGTGATGTCGCGAAACAGGAAGGGAGAAAAAGGAGAGATCCGAGTGGCACGCCTGCCACTGTGAAAAGAAAGGAAGAAGAGGCGAGAGCGGTGTGGCACGTCTGCCACTGTGAAACAGAAAGGAAGAAGAGGAGAGAGCTGTGTGGCACGTCTGCCACTGTGAAACGAAAGGAAGAAGAGGAGAGAGCGGTGTGGCACGTCTGCCACTGTGAAACAGAAAGGAAGAAGAGAAGAGATCTGAGTGGCACGTCTGCCACCGTGACAAGAAAGGAAGAAGAAGAGAGATCTGAGTGGCACCTCTACCACCGTGTAAAGAAAGGAAGAAAAGGAGAGACATGTGGCACCTCCGCCACTGATAGAGCGGAAGGAAGCATATTCCACGTGGCCGTTGCCACAGTTAAAGAGCGGAGAGAAGTATATCCACGTGGCCATTGCCGCAGTTAAGAATGGAAGGAAGTATATCCACGTGGCCGTTGCCACAGTTAAGAGTGAAGAAGAAGTCAGTGCAAAGTAGGTCCCCACAGTGAGTCCAAGGCCGAAATGGGTACGTAACCATCATTCCACGGTGAACTACAAGAACTCCAACCGCACCCGTTATCACGGAAGGCAACAACAGAAAGACTGTGAGGACAAAGAGGCTACCCAGTCGTCTACAGACTGTTTCCATCGAGCACCACCAACCGGTGCCAAAGCGGACTAAGGTTCCCCGAAACAGATGGAACTCCATCTGCCAATTCCAAGCAGCGGCGGACAGAAGAGCATGGCGGAACTGAACACTTCACTGCATCCTGAGACATGCTACTTTCCCCAAATGTGAATTTTGAAGTTGGGTCTTTTCAATGATTAAAAAGGGGAGTGATGTAGTGTCTTAGCGTGGACACGTTCTAGTGTTCCGGTGTGATGTAACATACTCTACACCCACCCACCACAGACGTCATGGTGTCACATGACGCTGCCAATAAAAGAGGCCGAGCGCACGTGCTCCAGACCTTTCATACCACTCATTCCTGGTGTCTGTGTCCCTCATTGCTGCGCCTGATATGCGGGCCTAGGCCCGCCGCCAATACATCATTACAAATGGATGCACTCCCTAGACACTGAAACTGCTAGGCAAATGTCCTGCATCAATACTGAATGATTTCGGATATATGTTAGGTGCAGTTGCATGTGAATAATTTTGGATATCTCGCATCTCTCCGAAAATGTCATAGCATGTTAAACCGAGCTATGTTTTGTCTATATATTTGATGAAATGTCTAATTCTTTTTTGGTATAAGTGCTTGCTCTGCCTGATTGTACAACAAAGGCGCTCTAATAATTGTGCTCTCAACTTATGTCTGCATGAAGGGACCTTTTTCCATTACCATACACAAGACCTCTTACCCCTTTCAATAAATATGGCCTGCCTACATATATTGCATATTTTGACCTTTACGGTCATTATTCATTCACTGAAGTAGTTTCTCAGTGTCGCTCGTTGACACTCCCGGCCGTAGGTGTTAGCACTTAGCGACTGTGCTCCTAACGTAAGCACAGCCACGTGCACGCCTACAGGACCAGAGTCTATTTTTAGACGGATGACTGCTGGCATGTCAGGCCACACGTCAGCATTCATCCACATAATCACGTATGAATTCTTCCTCGCTAGTCACAATAATACTTTGACTGAGATCTTTTTAAACATCCTGATCGAGCCGTGTAGCAGCCCCTGATATATTGTTTGGTCCTCTCTATAGATGTTTTTGGATTAACTCCGCCACTGATGCTTACAGCCATATAAAATACTGATGCTTCACACTTGGTTGGATTTATTTACATAGCGAGTATATCATTCCAACTGGCGTTTTTGGATGGAAAATTACTACCTGGCCCAGAATATTAAATATTCTTTCTTCATTTATTCTCAGCACCTATGAAGTCTACTAAAGGGACTGGGCTGATGTCTTTTATCTCTCTGCCAGAGGAGCCTACGAGCCCATTGGGAGGGATGAGGGGGCAAGCCACACCGACAACCATTTGTGTGTGTAAAAGGCCGCTTTATTGAAACAGGTGCATTTCACAATTTTATTAACACTGGCACTTTGCCTTACAAAACTGAAACTTCTCTAAACATACATTTACCTGACCCCTTGACTTTCCTCCACCCACCCCTACGATCCCCACACCATAAAACCCCTACCTTGCACCATACAATGCATACATTTGAATAACATTAAATATTACACAATCTTATCACATAGCATTTAAAACTCCTATCCCCCATGACCTACAATCCTACCTGCCTTCCTGCAACTGTAACTAACAAACCTCTAATGTAAACTTCCAACCTGCTTAATCTTTCCCCGCTCCTGTTCACAAACTACCCAAACTTAACCATAAACTACCAAATTCCAGCCAAACTTGGCTAACTTCAAAAACAACTCCGCCACCCAGGAAAAGGCGGAAGGGTAGGCGAATACGCCTCCGCCACCTTTTTCTACCACCCTGCCCTCTAGCCCTAACTCCCTGCCCCCCCCCAGGCCACCTGTCTAACCTGACCCCCCCCAAAAGGCCGCCGAAGATGCCCGCTCAAGTTCTGTGCACTCCCAGCAGCCTGGTCAGCAGTTCCCGCAACTCCAATAAATAGAGATCCATACCAAGCTGAGAAAGGTGCACCCCGTCGCCCTTGAACAATTCCGGTGCACCATACCGAATGTCCTTATACCAGATTCTAAAAAACCCAAAATGGTGAAAAAACCTTACCATTTCATCGTTCACCTTCCTCTTTCCCAGTATCCACCGCCCCAGGGTTCACTGCGCCCCTCCACACCGGACGCGGAACAAACTCTGTCCAGACCACCGTGTACCCTGACCACTAAATCCTTCCTCATGGCCCACATCAACACCAGCCCCGTCTCTCTGACCATGTCATTCTCCCACAAGTGGAGGACCAGGACATCAGGGCACCTACCAGCCACCAACATCCTGTTCTTTGTTTCCAAAAGTTCCCTCCAAAGCATTCCCCCTTTTCCTTCCAACACACATTAAACAAATTAGTGTTAAATCCAAGGTTATCCCCAAAATAACTGGCACGGCCCTGAACCTGGGCCCATTTGACAAACGAATGGTCCACGATCCATATCGACATATCCCTGGCGAGGGGACCCGTCACCGAACCTGAAACTAAAAACATGAGTGAGTACAGGAGAAAACATACACAACCGCGCTTGCAACTGGCTAGAAGCGCAGCACATGTAACGCCGATAGCAGTCGGACGACCACCTGCCCAAACTAATAATGCCCCCTCGCCCCATCCCCGGTTGTGCGCCTCCGACGCAGCGCCAATCCGGAAGGAATGCGTGCCATAGCTTTTGCCATCCAAACCCAGAAGGGCCAGGGCCTTCCTTAATAAAGCCAATAGCTGCGAACCTAGCCCGGCACCCAGGCCCTCAATCTCAACCCCCACCGTACAGGACATAGCCAAACAGAATCTGCCGCCTGCAGGGATACCCAACGGCCCACGACCCTCTGGTTCGTCTTTGATTTCTGCAGCCAAAGACATACCTCGGTCCCTTTAAAGGAAACTTCGGACCACAAACCCCAACCCCACCTTTGGCCCCCAGCAACTCAGACACGCGGACGGCCCCCACAAACATCCACGACATTAGTGTGGAAAACAGACAGAGTTCCCCGTCGTCCCTGCAAACCCGAGGCAAGGCTCCCAACAAGATTCCAAGACAAAGGTTGTCTATCCCGGCACACCCACCCGCCAGGGGCATAACACAGGCCCCCGCAGCCCACGCATTGCGGGGGGCCCCCATGCTCCAAGGGGGCCCCTTGCTCCAGAGCCCCTTCACTCAGTAGTGGAATTTAATGGTGCGAAAGGCTGTGCTGCGCGCTCAGCCAAGGGCTTAAGTTAACACAGGAGGCCCCCGAAGCCCCGGGCCCTGTGCAGGGGCGCCGTTCTCCAGGGGGGGCCCTCACTAATAAATTGGTGGGGCACTGCACGCCCGGCCTCTTAATTAATTAAACTGTCATCCGTTTAAAAGGCAAGCTCTTTATTAATTATGGCGCGCAGATGCCTCCGCGCCTGCGCGTCTTCAGGGTGGGGGCGGCGCTCTCTCTGCAGCAGCAGTTACGAGGACGTTGCTGCATTAGTCCTGGATGTTAAAGTAAGGAGTGCAGAGCTCCCGGTCGCTAAAGACATGCAGGGTCAGGTCAGACCTCGGTGCTTCGAGCGGTGCCTCAAAAGGCCTACAGGCAGGCCGGGCCAGTCAACGACATTGAAGGTACGGGGAGGGCTGCACTGAGCTCCGGGTCACAAGTGGCAGGCTGGGACTATCCTGGAAATGAACGCAGGGAGAGCGCGAGCACCTGGTGACTAGAGCCAGGCTGGCTCGGTAGGTCGGGTTAGAGGACCACAGAGTCCAGGTAGCGGGTACAGTTTCATCCCAGTTATTATTAGTACGGGGAGCGCTAAACTCAGGGTTACCGGACCCCTGTCTTCTGCTGCCCGCAGCCCGCCCCTCTCTCCTTCAAAGCTGCAGGCCGGCCCAGGCCTAAGGAGGTGAGGAGCGATGAGTATGTGTGCCGTGTGTCCTTCTCATGTTAATGAAAGAACATGTTTTGTACGACATTTACTTCCACACACGAAACTGTGAAATCAGATTCATGCCATCTTCATGGTTTACGATTCGCTGGATCGTTCTAATAAATTGAGAGTTATTATAGTTTTCAATGTTTCCCTGTGAATGTTTATGCAACATGAAAACAGGGTGTTTTAGACTTGTTATAATCTCTGGCTACGCTAATGGAGGGATATGTTCTGGGTGATGCATATTCTGATAGTAACAATAAACCATGGAAAACATCATGTTTGATGACGTTTTAAGCTGACACAATCTGTGAATGATAAAGCGAACTGGGAGGTGAGAACACTGACTACATTTAACACACTGTTCAATTCGATTTATTTTATTATGTTTTGGCACTCCGAAGAGGTCCACATAATACAAAATACTCAGATACAAATACACATTTCTCTAAATAAAAATGACAACTACAACATTTTCCACTAAACAAGATAATCAGCGGCACAAACCTCCATATTTCATCAATAAATAGCTAAAAAACCTTTAAAAAAATTAAAAATATTGAAGCAAAACATTTCATTTGGAGGAGTATATAAAGCCTGTAAAAAAGAATTCACATTAAGGATACCCAATTGCAAGCATATTGGTCTTAACCACTTCAACCAAAGTGGACGCAATGCAGGACATATAAACAGTACATGAGAACGATCCTGAACAGACATATTACAAAAGTTACATGTGGGAGAGGACCCATACCATTTTGCCAAAAGAATGTTCAGGGGCAACAAGTCCTGCCTTAGGAGGAACCAAAATCTCCGAACACCGTGTGGTAAATTCCAGGCGACATAGGGTTGGGCAAGCTTCATTAAATATGTGTTAGCAAGGAGATCACCTCCCCTCTTTAATTGCATGGACTTCTTGTCCAACGTGAAGCAAAGATCCCATGAAGCCTGTTTCAAAAGGGATTTTAACTGGGTAGGAGAGATAGTAAAAAGGGTACTCTCTTCCAATTCAAGAAGTGCCACAGCCTTTCTAAAGTTCTTAACAATTTGGGAGTACTCTTTTAAATTACCCAACAATTCCCCCTTGAGAAGGAATCTCAGAGACCCCCTTTCTCCTCTAGCTAGGCTAACAACCCATCGAACTAGAGCTGACAGGCCCTGCGCCCAACTGCTACGGAGACCGAATTCCAGTCTGCTGGCGGCCACAGAACAGGCCGGATTAAGGGAAGTTATAGACCTTAATAATTTTCCTTCTACCGTCTGTAAAAAAAAACAATGCTTTAAATCAACCAGTTCCATTCCGTACAGGAGGGTTGGTGGAATTTTTGCCCTAAAAACCTCCAGTAGACAAGCAAAATGTCTTCTCCCTGTGGCGGAGTAAAGGGCACTCAGACTTTTGCCTTGGGATCTGGCTTTACGGGAATTATTATCGATATGAGGCTTTTCGCTCAAGTTGGCAGAAATTATTTTTCCTAAAAAGGTATATGTCTTAACCACCTCCAGTTTCTGACCACCTACTGCCCAACCAAAATTCTCCGATTTAGATTTTTTCTTCCCTGTAATGCACATGATTTTACTTTTTGTGGCATTTATCCTCATGTAGTGGGTCTCTGCAAAAAGATGTAAAGCCTGCAGACGATTGGCCAGTCCCTTGGGAGTTAAATCTAGAATGAGAATGTCGTCTGCATATAGCAGGCAGGAAATAGAAGATCCCCCCACTACCGGCGCTATGCCAACACAAGATGAAAGGGAAGCTGGAAGATCAGCAATATACAGGGAGAAAAGTAAAGTGGCCAGAAGACAACCCTGTTTTAATCCATTGATGGAGCGAATAACCCGCGATAAACCCCTTTCTCCACCTTGTAAAACTCGGCACCAGGTGTCCGTATGTAGAGACCGCACCAGATCTAATAGGAGAGGAGGCATGCCCAAGTCAGATAGCTTTCTCCACAGCAAGGGACGGTCAACTTTGTCGAATTCTGTGGAGAAATCAATGAAAGCCGCATACACTCCTCCCCCCCGAACTCTTATATATTTGTCCGAGATAACCTGAAGGGCTGTGAGGTTATCCAATGTGCCATGGCCCTTACGGAAGCCAGTTTGTTCAAGGGGTAATATCTGATTCACATCAACCCAATCAGTAATTAAAGATAGGAGACATTTGGCAAAGACTTTTCCAATGGCATCTAGAAGGGCTATCTGTCGATAATTCATTGGCTTATCCCTATCGCCCTTCTTGAATAATGGAACCAATATGCTCCCCTTCCTAGAAGAGGGCACAATTTTACTAATGAAGCAAGATCTAAATAATGGAAAAAGAATCTTGCTCCAAGAAACAGGATCCTGCTTCAGTACTGATATGGGAAGTTCATCAGGCCCCATTGCTCCGGAGGAGCGCATGTCCTCAATGGCCGATTCAATGGTTTTCTCCGAAGGGGAGTCAATAGGAAACTCATCTTCTTTAGTAGTCTCCTTACATTCTACCATTGCGACATTCCCAGCATACAAGTTGGAAATGTAAATGACCCATGACAATTCAGCAATGGGAAAAGGAAGGGAGCTAACTCTTGCTCCACAACCCTCACCGATGAGTGACCAGTATTGTCTAACTTTGCCATGAACAGCGGCCTCCCGAAGACTTGTCCAAAGTAAGTCTTCTTTTTCTTTTTTAAGTTTCTTCCTGATTCTGCTTCTCCTTCTTTTTGGCGAGTATATTTTATTATTTATTTCAATAGATCTACACAAAAATTGCTCCCGCACTAATTTATTTATTTCCTTATTTAGGAGGGTAATCGGTCTAGAAACATAAATCTTTTTTACAGAAGAGCTAGACCTTTTGGCAACAGAGATGACCTCCTTCATAAAATTCTCAAAATGAATTATTTCGGAACCCTGCCAAACATTCAGTTCTAGTATTGTTTTACCTAGAATACACTCCAGGCCCTTCTTGGCTTTAAAATTCCAGAAGCATCTACCAGAATCCTTGTGAAAGTTAACTATATCACTGTTAAGGGACCATGAATTGGATTTAGGAGGTTGAAATGAGAGGCTTATAGTAATCACATTGTGGTCACTAAATAATGTCGAAGAGACCACCAGATCCTTCACTAGGGAGAAAGTACAGTAGTCGGTGATTACATAGTCCAAAATTGACTCACTTTGGGAGGATCTATGAGTATATTTTGCAGGGACATCAGAGGGAAGCCTACCATTCACTATTAGCCCCTCCGCCGCTGAAAGTTCTTCTAGCAACAGCTTCCCTCTCTTATTAGTTTTAATTTTATTGGGGAAGAGGGATTGAGGAATAAGATAGGCTTCTTCTTTAAATTTGTTTCTAAATAGCTCTAAGCTAGAATTAGAAACTTTGCAATTAAAATCACCTACTAACAAAACATAGGGAGGAGGTTCTACCTCTTTAATCTGTTTAATGTATGAAAACACTTGCTTCAATAAGATATTAAAACACTCATCGGGGGGGATGTAGGCATTTATTATTACCAGAGAGTTATTATTTCCCATACTAGTTAAGCTACAGAGGGACACTGCCTGAAAGAGGTTGATTGGATCAACATAATGGGTGAAGTTCCACTTTAATCTATTGGACAGAAGGCACGCAATTCCCCCTTTTGCATGGCCTTTCTTCGAAGGAGAAGCCACAGCCTCGAGGACAAAATAATCTCTCCCTGCACACAATCTACTAGCACACCAGGTCTCTTGGATGCAAATCACACTAGCGTTCAGAGAGAACAAATACTGTAGTTTCTCAGGACTACTATTTATCCCGGCGGCATTCCAAGAGAGAACTTTCAAATTACTACTAAAGATGTTGAAAGAGTTTAGGGTTGTCTGTGGATTTACTAGACAAAGCACCGGGCAGCCAATTCCAACTCTGGTTATCTTCTATTGGAAGGCTCTTCTGAATTAACGGGGCAGGCATTACATGTGTCACCAGACGTGTGTTTTTCGATACCCATATTTTTAAAACATCATAAGAGGGAGAGGGACCATCTTTACCAGTGCCCTGCTGAGGAAGTCTGTTATAAGGGAAACCATCTCTTCCAGAAGAAAAAACAGGTAATACATCAATTCCCCTACACTGGAAATTCTCAGCCTGTTGCAATATAAGATTTACTATAAATTTGGAATAAAACTTTACCCTAGCATAAGGCGCGGCAGCTGTTCTAGATAAGGAAACTAGATCAATATCATTAGTTTGGATTAATTTTAAACTCTCTATGTTTTTGAAACATTTAAGTAACCATGCTCTATTTAAAGGCTGATCAAAATCAAATAACGATCGAAAATCCACAGTCAATGTATCTACAAAAACTTCTGATACTTTTGTAGGCAAATGATGAGGCCATACAACGCCATCACCTGTAGCATGAAAAGCAGGAGCAGACGGATTAAGAGCCGCGGATACAATAGGGCCTAACCCTATCATCTCTGCTGCGGGGGGAAGGATCGTCAATCCGCCGACATCAAAAGAGGGGCCTCCCACAGGAAAGGTAGAACAATTGGGAGAAGTTTTAATGCCTGATGCAGAGGGATTCAAATTGTCAAAAGGATGAGTGGCAACTTCCTGACTCAAGGACCCATTCACGGGCTCTTCAGTGATAGGGTCATTGATATCAGGGACTTGAGAATCCTCAAAAATTATTTGTCTCTGCTTTTTTTTCCTGTATCTGCGGATTGGTTTCCTCTTTTTTTCTTTGTTCTTTCTGTGATTTCCAGATTTTACTTTTTCTTCCCCCCCCCAACCCCTTAATTTCAGGCACAAAAATTGGGAATAGCTCTTTTTCCGATTTTGGAGCGGTAACATCAACATTTTCTTCCTCAATTTCGAGGACAGAATTTCTTACACAGTTAGATGCAGAAAATGTGGGTACTAAAGATGGCTCATTTTTAGGAATAGCCACATGTTTATTTTGAACTAGATTAACATTTCCGGCTAAGTGGTCACTGCTCAACTCAGGCCCCTGCAATCCAGCCTTAGGACCTAGATCACGAACCTTTTCCGGGAGTTTTAACAGTAAGACATTTAATATCTGAGTGACCGATTCCAAAATACAATCAGAGCTTCCCACAAATTTACCCAGTAACAGTAAAATGGATGCCAGCAAATGTTCCAATGCAATCATGGATTCAGAAATCGGTTTTTCCAATTTATCAAAGCCTGGGGGACCAATAGGACCAATGCCAGATATATTAAGCAGTGGGCTCTTCGAGATGTTATACTGTGAGGAAATATCTTGCGATTTTATGGAGGGGGTACTACTATAAAGCAGAAGACCAGATGGAGTAGCACCAATCGGGGACTTAATAGCTTCAGATGATTTCAGGGTAACATCTACTAGGTATCGACCACAAAGCTCCAGGTCAATACTCGACAAATGAGAGTCCCCCTTAACTTCCACCTTTGGCAGTGAACCTCCTATAGGAACGTTAGATAAAAACACTTTATGGTTTACAGCTACATTATTTTGTTGGCCGCCCTCAGAACTGGAAGCAGAGCACTTAATGTCACCAGTTATTTCAGAAGGCACTGGGAAAGGCTCCTCAGTAATCAGGGAGCCCGAATATTCTTCATTCACCAGAGGGGGACCTTCTTGACCACCGCACGGGCTGTTCCGGATGGAGAAGCTATATTAAAGGCTTTGTTTGCAGCGTTTATCAAATCCTTATCCTGGGGTTTTTCCCACAATTGCAACAGCTGGCATTGGCCCTTTAATACCAAATTATTGGTAGCCTTATTTCTAAGGGGGTTGGATCTTGTCTTCATGCAGGACCTTCCCCACAATAATCTCCCCGAGCGTAACTTTTTAGCCGTCATCCTTGTACGTGGAGAAAAGGGGAGACCGTAGCCCCGATGCATATAGTTAATAACAGTTAGTCAATATAAATTAAGAAATTGGAGGTAAGTCACGATGAGTTCCTGGTCGGAAGGAAAATGTCTATACTGACATATTACACCATGTGATACTAAACAGAAAATGTTTTCAATATAAATAGATAAAAATATAAATAAGTAGGCCCAGCCCAGCCTACTTCAGGCACTGAGGGCCACAGAGGGCCCGCCCTTTGCCGGGGCTTCGCCCCGGGCGCTCCCGCGCGCTCCCGCGACACGGGGGTGACGCCTCTTTTCAAGCGCCGCCTGGCGCGCTCTGAGGTCGGGATTCCCGCCGCTAGGGCAGGCGGGAAATGTAGTTGTTCTTCTTCTGTCCGGTGCCCCCCTCTGCTCGGCGGCCGCGAGGATGGTGAAGGCGGCGGCGAGAGGGGGACAAACACAGACCCAGCAACAGCAAGAAGAGAGGCCTACAGCGTATCCACAGATAGGGGTCCCAGTGGGTTTAAACAGCGTCACCCGCTCCACCGGGGTGACGCCTCTTTTCAAGCGCCGCCTGGCGCGCTCTGAGGCCGGGATTCCCGCCGCTAGGGCAGGCGAGAAATGTAGTTGTTCTTCTTCTGTCCGGTGCCTCCCTCTGCTCGGCGGCCGCGAGGATGGTGAAGGCGGCAGCGAGAGGGGGACAAACACAGACCCAGCAACAGCAAGAAGAGAGGCCCACAGCGTATCCACAGATAGGTGTCCCAGTGGGTTTAAACAGCGTCACCCGCTCCACCGGGGTGACGCCTCTTTTCAAGCGCCGCCTGGCGCGCTCTGAGGCCGGGATTCCCGCCGCTAGGGCAGGCGGGAAATGTAGTTGTTCTTCTTCTGTCCGGTGCCCCCCTCTGCTCGGCGGCCGCGAGGATGGTGAAGGCGGCGGCGAGAGGGGGACAAACACAGACCCAACAACAGCAAGAAGAGAGGCCCACAGCGTATCCACAGATAGGGGTCCCAGTGGGTTTACACAGCGTCACCTTTAACACACTGTTTTAGATTCGTAGGACAAATGAGCTGATCGCATGCATTGTGCTACAAGTTGTTTTCCATCTGCTTCTTTTTTAAGCCTCTCCTTCAGATGCTTCTAGTAACAGCACTACAGAGGCAGGCTCACAAGCGTCTTAGCAGGTAACGAGGTGCACTTTATTTCTCTATTCCGACTTCTGATAGGCTAGGAAGGGGCATGATAGGCAAGCCCTGAAACTCAGTTCTCTGGCACGCTTCATTGCCTTATGCCAGTGTAGCCTGTCAGATATGAATTGTCACTGTGTGAGGCTGGGCTGTATCAGCCCCCGCCTGACACATGCGCAATACAGCCAGTGGAGCCGTTAGCTGCTGGTAATGTGATATTATAGCTTTTACATTCAAATAAACGATCCATGAAATCATTTGTTTTCATGTAAAATATGTACATTCTAAACAAACCATGCCAGAGCCAGGTGGTGGGCCAACGCCCAGGCGCCCCCTGTGGAGCAGCCACTGCCGCTATAAAGGTTTGTAAGTCTGGGAAGAGTGTGGGTAGAAGGAGAAGGAAACTGGAAAGTGTCAGGCGGAAAAGGTAGGGCTTTACCTGCATGGTCTACATTACAGTCATGTGTAGTCCAGTCAGGGGGCGTAGGGAAACAAAAATATATAGGCAGTTACACAGCATAAACCTATAGAGAGAAGCAGTGAGGTTCTTTGTGTGTAGACCAAAACAGGGGTAAACAGAGAAAGTCATGTAATCCTTATGGCACCATGAACAAGGCACAGATGGTTCCAAATTAGTAAAACGGTGCCACATGGGTCAGAAAAGAAATTGGTGACATAAGCAGTATCGGTCCATCTTTGTAAGAGGAGCAATGCTTCCAAGTACTGTACAGATACAACCTCCTGAGTGAGGAAATAAGTGGGAGAGCAATCACGATTGACAATCTTGAGCAGCATTTGCACTATCCTAAAAGGTCCCATTTTGGCCTACTCCTGCCATGGTGAAGGAGGTCAACATTTTGAGCAGAGATTCCGGCCTCAAACATCTCATGCTCTGGAAGGCTGTCAGAGGAAGAAGTGAACATGTCGGACCAGCCCTGGATGCGTAAAAGGTGGAAGGATGAGTGAAAGGATGGATGATGAGCGAGTGGGTGGATGGATGAGTGAAAGGGTGGATGATGAGCGAGTGGGTGGATGGATGAGTGAAAGGGTGGATGATGAGCGAGTGGGTGGATGGATGACTGTAATGATGGATTGGTGTGGTGGAAGGATGAGTGAAAGGATGGATGATGAGCGAGTGGGTGGATGGATGACTGAAATGATGGTTTGATGTGGTGGAAGGATGAGTGAAAGGATGGATGATGAGCGAGTGGGTGGATGGATGAGTGAAAGGGTGGATGATGAGCGAGTGGGTGGATGGATGAGTGAAAGGGTGGTTGATGAGCGAGTGGGTGGATGGATGACTGAAATGTCGGATTGATGTGGTGGAAGGATGAGTGAAAGAATGGATGATGAGCGAGTGGGTGGATGGAGGACTGAAATGATGGATTGATGTGGTGGAAGGATGAGTGAAAGGATGGATGATGAGCGAGTGGGTGGATGGATGGATGACTGAAATGATGGATTGATGTGGTGGAAGGATGAGTGAAAGGATGGATGATGAGCGAGTGGGTGGATGGATGACTGAAATGATGGATTGATGTGGTGAAAGGATGAGTGAAAGGATGGATGATGAGCGAGTGGGTGGATGAATGACTGAAATGATGGATCGATGTGGTGGAAGGATGAGTGAAAGGATGGTTGATGAGCGAGTGGGTGGATGGATGACTGGAAAGATGGATTGATGTGGTGGAAGGATGAGTGAAAGGATGGATGATGAGCGAGTGGGTGGATGGATGAGTGAAAGGGTGGATGATGAGCGAGTGGGTGAATGGATGAGTGAAAGGGTGGATGATGAGCGAGTGGGTGGATGGATGACTGAAATGATGGATTGATGTGGTGGAAGGATGATTGAAAGAATGGATGATGAGCGAGTGGGTGGATGGATGACTGAAATGATGGATTGATGTGGTGGAAGGATGAGTGAAAGGATGGATGATGAGCGAGTGGGTGGATGGATAACTGAAATGATGGATTGATGTGGTGGAAGGATGAGTGAAAGGATGGATGATGAGCGAGTGGGTGGGTGGATGAGTGAAAGGGTGGATGATGAGCGAGTGGGTGGATGGATGAGTGAAAGGGTGGGTGATGAGTGAGTGGGTGGATGGATGACTGAAATGATGGATTGAAGTGGTGGAAGGATGAGTGAAAGGATGGATGATGAGCGAGTGGGTGGATGGATGACTGAAATGATGGATTGATGTGGTGGAAGGATGAGTGAAAGGATGGTTGATGAGCAAGTGGGTGGATGGATGACTGGAATGATTGGATTGATGGATGGATGTGAAAGGGTGAATGGATGGATGGATGAGTGAAAGGGTGGATGATGAGCGAGTGGGTGGATGGATGACTGAAATGATGGATTGATGTGGTGGAAGTATGAGTGAAAGGATGGATGATGAGCGGGTGGGTGGATGGATGACTGAAATGATGGATTGATGTGGTGGAAGGATGAGTGAAAGGATGGATGATGAGCGAGTGGGTGGATGGATGAGTGAAAGGGTGGATGATGAGCGAGTGGGTGGATGGATGAGTGAAAGGGTGGATGATGAGCGAGTGGGTGAATGGATGACTGAAATGATGGATTGATGTGGTGGAAGGATGAGTGAAAGAATGGATGATGAGCGAGTGGGTGGATGGATGTTTGAAATGATGGATTGATGTGGTGGAAGGATGAGTGAAAGGATGGATGATGAGCGAGTGGGTGGATGGATGACTGAAATGATGGATTGATGTGGTGGAAGGATGAGTGAAAGGATGGATGATGAGCGAGTGGGTGGATGGATGACTGAAATGATGGATTGATGTGGTGGAAGGATGAGTGAAAGGATGGATGATGAGCGAGTGGGTGGATGGATGACTGAAATGATGGATTGATGTGGTGGAAGGATGAGTGAAAGGATGGTTGATGAGCGAGTGGGTGGATGGATGACTGGAATGATTGGATTGATGGATGGATGTGAAAGGGTGAATGGATGGATGGATCAGTGAAAGGGTGGAAGTAAGGATGGATGAGTAAGTGAGAAGGAGGGTAGATGGACAAAAGGATGGATAGATGAGAGAAAGAGGGAAAGGATAGATGGATGAGAGAAAGGATGGCTGACTGATAGGGTCAATGGATGGATTCATAAGTGGATGAGTAGATGGATGGATGGGTGGGTGGAAGGAAGGATGGCTAAGTGAAAGGGTCGATGGAGAGAGAAATGGAGGATGGATGACTGAAAGGGTGAATTGGTGGAAGGATGAGGGACTGGGAGGGTATATGAGTAAGTGAAAGGGTGGCTGGATGGATGAAAGGGTAAATAGCTAGATGGATGAATGGATGGATGGGTGGAAGAGTAGATGGATGAGTGTAAAGATGGATAGGTTGAAAAGGTGGATGGATGGATAATGAATGGATGAGTGAAAGGGTGGATGGAGGGATGGATGAGTGAAATGATAGATGGAAGGATACATGATGGACAGGTTTGCAAATGGTTGAATATGTTTGGATATGGATTTGCTTACTTATATACTATTGCACGACCTCCTCTGATGTGTCTGTAAAACGTACTTTTTGTCCTGAAGTTACGTCCTGAATTTTGACATCCTGTCCTGAATTTTGACCCGTGGTAGGGCAAAGTGATAGGTGGTGGACTGGGACACCAGGGGGCACCCTCCATGTGCTTTGCAGGGGGGCCCCCTCAAGTTTTGTTATGCCACTGCCACCCGCACTCCCGGGCCCACCCTTCAAGCATCCGAGAGCCGACCTCCCCCGACGACGGTGCGTGACCCCACAGGAGCTTACCCATGAAGGCGATCCCTGGCAACTTTCCCGCTATCGTGACCCGCGTGAGCTCCTTCTTAATTACGGACAGGATAAACTGTATAACATCCTCCTGCCGTACCAGCTCAGAAGACCGCCATCTTGCCCCAAAAGCCACAAGCTCCACCCATGCTGTCATGTAAGTCAGCTTAGTAGAGTGCACCAGGGACCCTAAAACCAGCTGCAACATCCTGTGTTGCCTATGTACCACAGTTGCGGCGGCATGCTGGTCGGGTTCTGATCCGCGTCCTTGGCTAATCCACGGAATCACCCCCACTGCGAACGAGACAAAGCATCAGCTATGTCATTTTCAACCCCGGCACATGCACAGCGCGAAAGACAATATGCCGCAAGCAGCCCAGCACAAACACTTCTCCGCACACCATTTGCCCCGCCAGTACAGCCCGAAGCCCTCACTCCGTGCTGCATCAGAACAGATCTGTACATCCCAGACAAGGTCATCACCCCGTTGCATAGGGACCCCGTTTAAGTTCCTCAAAAAGAACTGCCACATCCTCAGGTCCTCCCGAATACCCGCGGACAGCCTCACCTGATGATGAGGCGGCCTCCGCCCGGCCAAAGCCCTGCCCAATCTCCTACAGAAGATCCGTCCCACTCGCACCACCCTGCAAGTGAAATTGAGGTGACCCAATAGCACCTGTATGTCCTGTACCGTGACTTTGTGTCGTGCCAACATATTCTCCAGCAGCTCCAACAATTGCTGCTGCTTATCCGCTGGTAAACGGGCCTCCATTGCCCACGAATCCAGTTCAATTTCCAAGAATGACTGTCTTCTCCGGTACCAATGGCATGCCCAAGTCCCCCATGATCTCTGGAAACATGGCCCGCGTATCCTGGCAGTCCGTGTACTGGTGTACCAACCAAGAAAAAGTCATCCAGGTAGTGCGTTACTCCTTGGTGACCCGTCCGTTCCGTGGACAACAATTGTAGGAAGGTACTGAAGCATTCAAACAGTGTGCAAGACATTGAGCAGCGCATCTGCAGTGCTTTGTCCACGTACCAGCAGCCGTTAAACTGGATCCCCAGTAAGCCCCAATCGTCTGGGTGGACCGAAGCAGCTGGAAGGCCGACTTGATGTCATCATCGCTGTCACCACAAGGGACATGGCCGCGCCAACAGAGGAATAAGACATCGTGGTCTCTCGCTCATCAATAAAGTCATTTACAGAGCTACGTTCGGGCCATGACAGATGTTGAATGTGGCGAAACTGCCCCTTCTCTTTCTTTGGGACTACCCCAATGGGGGACACTATCAAATCCACCAAAGGCCACTCCATAGAGGGTCCGACCATGCGGCCCTCCTCAACTTCCTTATCCAACTTATCTTGCACCACCTCAGGGTGCTCCTTCGCCGACTTCAAATTGTCAGCCCACTTACAAACCCTTGGACCGTCGTATCCCGCCCGAAACCCATCCAGAAACCCCGCCTGCAAGCGATCTTCAGCTCCCTTATCCGGATAATCCTGTAGAGCTGCCACCAACCTGTCTACTCTAACTGGCGTACGAGCCTGTTGGCCCAGGCCCCTTGGCCCCCCTACCGCCCCCAGACTGCTGCTGTGTCGAAGACCGAAAGCCTCCTGCCTGTCCCTGCTGGCCTCCATGTTGCTGACCCTTAGCCCCCCAGCATTTAACCAGGGCATGTCCACTCTTCCCACAGCCCCAACACTCGTGTCAAACTGGCAATACTCCAGAGTGCATGCCCCTTGTAGTCCAAGCATTTCCCTTTAAAATTGACTACCTGGGTGGGGTGCCCCTGAAAAGGCTGGTAAACGATGGTCAGCCCACTTGCGATGAATATAGTCTTCCCCGACCCTGCCAGACCCATCGTGTGCTGCCACAAATCAGTGTCCAGCTTGCCCCTCTTGGCCTCGGGGTCCCATGCCATACGGGTCCTGAACTCCTTGTCGTACTGGGCCTACGCATAACCCCCCCATAATCTGGGCCTTCCTAATGGGATCCATATATTTAAACATGGACACCTACCGCTCCGGAAACTTCTCGCAATACACGCTGGTGTAAATGAGGAAGGCCGCCGTCCAATTCTCTATAGCAAGAAGCACCTTCGGCCTCTCCTGGAGCTCATATTCCTCCTCTTTCTAGCCCTCCTTTGCCCTCACTTCCCACTGCATGAGTTTCAATATCTCCACATACTCCCACTTCCATATGCGCTCCTTAGTAGTCAACATCAAATGTGCTCCTAACGGTTTTGTGACCCCCATATACGGCAGCCACTTGACCTTCAACTCTTTACTCTCCGCCTTCACACCTTCCTCTCCCGTCGCGCTAACACCCGCCGTGGCAGTCCCGCAAGCGGCTTCAGCGTCTCCGTTTCCCTTGCTCCCATCAACCCCATCCCTGAGGGCCCCGCACCCGTGCCCTTCTTATCATCCGGCGCCTTACCTGTAGGCGCTGCCATCACCTCATCCGGGTCTACCCCTTTGTCAGACACATACGTCCCCTTCCGCAGTCTGTCCCCCTCTACCCCTTCCCCCCACCCCCACCGAGACCATTCGAGATGCCGCACTCACCGCTTTTTACCTGGAGCCAAGGAAGCAAAACAACGCTCTCCACTCCTCCGTTCCAGGGGGGCCGCTCTCGCCTCCCAGCGCAATGGCCGGACCGTACTCTCCATCTGGCGCCGTGACACCTGCAACACACTCTCAACAGCATTACTCATCCCCCCACCACCCTCACCCTCACCCTCACCATCTCCCAACTCCCCTTCCTCCATACTATCATCGTCATCAATTATCTCCACAACCCTAGAAACACAAGCCCTTTCGTTCGGCAGCGGCAACTAAACCCTTCTAGAAACATTAAAAACAACATGTGCGTCGCTCCTCTTCCGAGTTGCTCCCCAAGTCGTAATGGCCGTGTGTGTGTATGGGTCGGCGAGACCGCAGTGGGCCTTCTTCTTCGGCCGTGACGGGATCCCCCGCAAGTACTGGGCACGCCTTGGGAGGCTCAGCCCTCCCTTCGTCTTGGCGCTGTTGGGCAGTCCCCAGCCCTGCCAAGTCTGGAACCCCGCGTCGCGCCTCCTCCTGAAAAACAAACGGCAGGACTGGTGTGCTAGGTCCGTCTATGTGCACTCCGCCTGCACCCTGACTCCGCACCTCCACCCCACGGGCACCAGCTGCCCATGCCCTACTGACCGCTCTATGGTCCACCTCCCCTCCCCCATCCTCCTCGTCCTCACTCGCCACGCCAAGCCCCCGACCCCACCTCACCACATCCCGAGGAGGCCCCCCTCACTCCAGCCCACCTTTCCCGGAACTCCCCACTCTCCCCTCCCCAGCCCTCCCCATTTCTCTCCGCCACGGGGATCCGAAAGCCTTGCTCTCCTGTTGCACCCTGCCCTCCCCATCCCCTGAGCCTCCCTAACCCCCTCCGCCCAGGAATCAAAGACGTCCAGTCCCTCCCAGTCCCTCTCACTGCCCTCTGATTCCAAGAACAAAGGGGACCAATCCCCTGTGTCTGCCTGCCTACCCCTCCCCCCAAAGCCCTCCGCCACCTCGCCGTCCCTCCCCTCCCCCGGTGTCACCCCCACCACCTTCTGTAGAGCAACCCCCTCACATACCCCCATCCACCTATGTCCATGAGATACCCCCCTGTCTCTACTTCCCCCCACCACCTTTGCTTCGGTTGCCTTCTTTCCCAATGCGCGTCCCCTGCCCGAGGAAGAATGGGCCGGGGAGGGGCTCCTCCCCGCCCCGCATGCACACTCTTGCCCGCTGCCTTCCTTCCTCCAGAACTGGCCCAGGCTTCACCGTCCTCTTTCTCGGACCCACCCACCCCTCTGCGACCGCTCCCGGGCACATGGGGTGACCAGACACCTCCAGCGCCCGGTGTGGAGAGGCACTCCCCCGCGCCTCCCCTATGCGTCCTCGAAACCGCAGCCCCTGAGCCACCAACGCTCCCCTTAAGAGCCCGCACCTCTCTGACACGGACCCGGTCCCCGCCTCCCACTCTCCCGCGATGGACCAGGGCGGTCAGACAACCCGAGGGCGGGGAGACGCACACCGCGCTCCCCCACCAAGACTTTTGCCCCCGCACACCCGCACCCCGCACCTAAACTACCCACATCCAGGGCCGCGCCCCTGGCATCCGCACGGCCCTGCCCACTCACCTGCACTCTATGTGTCTTGCGTGGCAGCGAGCAAGCCAAAACGGCTGCCGCCACACCAGCCGATATACGCATCACGGGGAACGCCCTCCCTGGTGGCCCACCAACAAGTCCATCCAGCATGCCTGGCTGAGCAGGCGGATGGCTTCCAAAACGCTGTAGTCCTTGCCAGACTTCGCTCACACGAAGTACAAGTGACCACCAAATCCACGCTAGAAGGAACCCGAAAAGCAACAACTCACAGGCCTCAGCCAACGACAAAAATCCTGCACCTACAGCACTTCCAGCCACCAGGTCACCAGAACCAAAATGGTGGCTGGGCAGGCGCCGAACACCCCTAAATAGCCGTAGGCTATCTTTCGAAATTGGGCTGCATTTGGGCTATTCCCAAAGCAGGCAAAAGCCACAAACTGGCTGCGCCCATCTGACCCCCACCCCCTCCCAATCTGTCCGGCGGGCAGACGTTGCGGTGCTCGGCAGCCCCCCCAAACACCCCTTGATGTGTCTTTTTTACACCTACTTCCGCGGCGGGAATACGGTGAACATTCATTGTCTTTAGTTTTTTGCCTTTGAGTACATATATCCGGCAACCATGGTAATTCAGTTATCCCTTTCACCTTGTACACATTCATAGGTGGCTCCCTTTGTCCTGATGAAGACCCCGGTTTAAGGACCTAGGTGACACATTGCAGGTCGCAAATTGCGAGGCTCTAAATGAAATGTACAACAGTATGTTTACACTGTTTTGCGGTTCCCTATGGGGTCGCAAATTGTGAGGCTCATTTATAATAATGAGCCTCTCGCAATTTGCAAGCCCATTGTGAATGCCAGCCCTCCCAGGGATGGTGGCCTGGGGGGCTCAGCAGACGACCATGGCTGGGACTGCTTTTTAATCAAGCAGCTTTATAGGTCTTGCCTAGGCAGTGCATGCCCTGTCTAGTCCAGAGATGCTGTATACAGAATAGCGGGGGAAGCTCTGCCCACTTTACCCCCATATATTGGATCAGCTACAATCAACAATTCAGCATTTTGATTGGTTTTTGGCGTCTTAGTCCCGCTTCCTGACTGCCATGGCATCATTTTTGCTCTTCTGAGGAGATAAACCCCTTTCTCCACCTTGTAAAACTCGGCACCAGGTGTCCGTATGTAGAGACCGCACCAGATCTAATAGGAGAGGAGGCATGCCCAAGTCAGATAGCTTTCTCCACAGCAAGGGACGGTCAACTTTGTCGAATGCTGTGGAGAAATCAATGAAAGCCACATACACTCCTCCCCCCGAACTCTTATATATTTGTCCGAGATAACCTGAAGGGCTGTGAGGTTATCCAATGTGCCATGGCCCTTACGGAAGCCAGTTTGTTCAAGGGGTAATATCTGATTCACATCAACCCAATCAGTAATTAAAGATAGGAGACATTTGGCAAAGACTTTTCCAATGGCATCTAGAAGGGCTATCTGTCGATAATTCATTGGCTTATCCCTATCGCCCTTCTTGAATAATGGAACCAATATGCTCCCCTTCCTAGAAGAGGGCACAATTTTACTAATGAAGCAAGATCTAAATAATGGAAAAAGAATCTTGCTCCAAGAAACAGGATCCTGCTTCAGTACTGATATGGGAAGTTCATCAGGCCCCATTGCTCCGGAGGAGCGCATGTCCTTAATGGCCGATTCAATGGTTTTCTCCAAAGGGGAGTCAATAGGAAACTCATCTTCTTTAGTAGTCTCCTTACATTCTACCATTGCGACATTCCCAGCATACAAGTTGGAAATGTAAATGACCTATGACAATTCAGCAATGGGAAAAGGAAGGGAGCTAACTCTTGCTCCACAACCCTCACCGATGAGTGACCAGAATTGTCTAACTTTGCCATGAACAGCGGCCTCCCGAAGACTTATCCAAAGTAAGTCTTCTTTTTCTTTTTTAAGTTTCTTCCTGATTCTGCTTCTCCTTCTTTTTGGCAAGTATATTTTATTATTTATTTCAATAGATCTACACAAAAATTGCTCCCGCACTAATTTATTTATTTCCTTATTTAGGAGGGTAATCGGTCTAGAAACATAAATCTTTTTTACAGAAGAGCTAGACCTTTTGGCAACAGAGATGACCTCCTTCATAAAATTCTCAAAATGAATTATTTCGGAACCCTGCCAAACATTCAGTTCTAGTATTGTTTTACCTAGAATACACTCCAGGCCCTTCTTGGCTTTAAAATTCCAGAAGCATCTACCAGAATCCTTGTGAAAGTTAACTATATCACTTTTAAGGGACCATGAATTGGATTTAGGAGGTTGAAATGAGAGGCTTATAGTAATCACATTGTGGTCACTAAATAATGTCGAAGAGACCACCAGATCCTTCACTAGGGAGAAAGTACAGTAGTCGGTGATTACATAGTCCAAAATTGACTCACTTTGGGAGGATCTATGAGTATATTTTGCAGGGACATCAGAGGGAAGCCTACCATTCACTATTAGCCCCTCCGCCGCTGAAAGTTCTTCTAGCAACAGCTTCCCTCTCTTATTAGTTTTAATTTTATTGGGGAAGAGGGATTGAGGAATAAGATAGGCTTCTTCTTTAAATTTGTTTCTAAATAGCTCTAAGCTAGAATTAGAAACTTTGCAATTATGTTATGTTATGTTATGTTATTAATTGTTTTGTATAGCGCAACGGTTACTCAAAAAGAGTATCCCGGCGCTTTAGGTAAGGGGGAGTAATGCAGAAAAACATAACACAGTTTAAAAGAAGTGCACAACACACAGACAATAAAAGAAGAACTACCTGGAGGACTACTGAGAGAACAGCCAGGTTTTGAGCCCTTTCCTAAACTCAAGAAGAGTAGTAGCCCCCCGAAGTGGGAGCGGCAACGAATTCCACATCTGTGGGGCCAATAGACTAAAGGAGCGGCCACCCAGGCGGGCCCTCTTAACACGAGGGACCGCCGCCAAGAGTAGAGATTCAGACCTCAGCGACCGAGCCGGATGGTAAAAGGCCAGTCTCTTTTGGAGATACTTTGCCCCCACCGCGTGGAGCGCCTTATAGGCCAAAGTCATAGCCTTGAAGGCAATCCGTTTGCGGATGGGTAGCCAATGCAGCGTCAGCAGTAGCCCAGAGACGCTGGTACGTCTATTTAGACCAAAAATGGCCCTGGCCGCCGCATTCTGCGCAACTTGAAGCCGCTGTAGCAGGTACTCTGGAAGGCCCAGGTAAAGAATGTTGGCATAATCCAACCTGGAGCCTATCAGAGCCTGCACAGTCAGCCTCCTATGCTCCTCTGACAGAAGAGGCAGAAACCTCCGCAGCATTTTTAATAGGCCGAAGCAGGTGCCGGTCACCCCAAGAATCTGGGCTTTCATCGTCAACCCCTGATCCATCTTAACCCCCAAGTTTTTAGCCATAGGGGAAGAGCCGGATGGTGGGAACATGTCGACAGGCCACCAGGCCTGCCAGCTGGGCTCTGAATCGCACCCGAAAAATAGTACCTCAGATTTATCGGAATTGCACTTGAGGCTGTTCAGTTGGAACCATGTGAACACCGCCCCAAGGCAATTCCGGATACTCTCCCCGTCAAAGTCAGCCCCTCTCTCGCAAGAGAAAAGGAGCTGGGTGTCGTCGGCATACGACACGATCCGGGCACCAAATGACTCCGCCACCGCCGCCAAAGGGGTCATAAAGATGTTAAAAAGGGTCGGGCTCAATATAGAGCCCTGAGGGACCCCAACTCCCAATGGCGGCATCACGGCGGAGTCAGGTGATGTCCAGACCGTCTGCCGGCGGCCGGCTAAGAAAGACGAAAACCATCTGAGCACCGTCCCCCGGAGACCAATCTCAAAGAGTCTTGCGAGAAGGCCATCATGGGGGACGGTGTCAAAAGCCAGCATGACCTTGCCCCCGGTATCCAACACCCCTTTGATGGTTTCAAAAACCTCAAGGAGCGCGGTCTCGGTGCTACGATTAGAGCGAAAGCCTGACTGGGAGTCATGCAGAATCTCGTGGGACTCCAAAAAATTGGAGAGCACCGACTGAACGTGCTTCTCCAAGATTTTTACAAGAGCCGGCAACAGCGAAATCGGCCTATAGTTAGCTGGGACCTTTGGGTCAAGCCCAGGTTTTTTAAGTAGCGGGATGACCATGGCCTGCTTCCACTCTGAAGGAACCACTCCCGAACTCAACGACAAGTTGAGGAGAGGGTTCGCCAGTGGGTTGATCACCTCCGCCAATTTACCCAAGAGCTTGGCTGGGCAAGGGTCCAGCGGAGACCCAGATTTTAAATTGCCCATAAGCGCTAGAGAGGCGGGGGCTGACAAAGATGGAAACTCGGCCAATATGGCGCCCTGCGCAACAGAGGAAAACATACCAACCTCGGGCACCGGCGGCCTAACAGGTACTACAGATGAAAAGGAGTCCTGTATAAGTTTTATCTTGCTTGTAAAAAAACAAGCAAGATCCGCCGCCCAGGAACCTGAGGGCACCTCTTCCGATGTAATGGTCCGAGGGGAAATGAATTCTCTTACGATGGTAAAAATCTCCTTGCTGGAATTCCCGGCCGCTTCAATTCTCCCCGCGAGATAGGCTTTCTTTGCGAGGCGGATGTCCCGGTGGTAGACCTTAACCACAGCCTTATAGGCGGACCTGTCCATGCTGTCATAGTGAGCCCGCCAGGCCCTTTCGGCTACCTTGCACTGCTGCCGCGTAGCCCACAGTGCAGGAGTGAACCAAGGGGCCGACACCCGCTTTGATGTCACGCGGGGGGGCTGCATCGGGGCCAGGTCATTAAGCCTCTCCGTAAGCCAATCTTGCAAGGACTCCAAATCCCTCTCCAGCTCACCTGAGAGAGGACAGGGGTGATTCAAAGCAGCCTGTGCCAGCATCTCAGGGGTCACTCTACTAAATGCTCTAAAAGCTCGTCCCCGTTGCTGTGGGACAGGGGTGGACGACCTGGCAGTGCCACTGATCACAAATTTGGCAAGCCAGTGATCCGACCACAAGACCGGGAGAATCTCTTTCACCACCAAAGGGGATGTAGAAAAAAACTGGTCAAGAGTATGCCCCTTAGCATGAGTCGGCCCCTGCAAATGAGGTATAAGGCCCAGTGGATTCATGGCTTCAGAAAGCTTTATAGCAGCGGGGTCAGACGGATCATCCATCCGGATGTTAAAGTCCCCCGCCACTAAGCAGTGTTCTGCTCTCAGGGCCAGACCCAACAGCACCGAATCAAGGTCGGCAAAGAAAGTTCCGAGCGGGCCAGGGGGTCGATAGACCAACAGACCCTTCACTGACTGGTGCGGCGCTAGCGTGAGTGAAAAAGCCAGCGATTCCGATCCACGGATATCCTCCGTGGGCAGAACGGTGCACAACGTGCCCTTCCTCACCACCAGAGCGACCCCACCGCCCCTGCCCTTCGCTCTGTCCTTCCTGAAGATGTTATACTCAGGCGGGATTGCCATTGCCACATCGGGGTTGGAGGATTCTCCCCACCAAGTCTCCGTCAACATTAAACAGAGTGGCTTCTCTGTCTCGAGAAGCTCAAAGATGTCTTGCGCATGACTGCGCGCTGATCTGGTATTTAGCAGCATGCAGGCGTACTCTGCGCCAGCTATGATACTAGACGGGGCTGAAGACAAAGCCCGGTTAGGACGCCAGCCACAACCCGGGCACCGAGACTTACCCCTGTGGCGGCCCGGAAAGACAGAACAGCAACAAATCTCCCTATGATTCAGAGAGCGCAACTCCTCACCTGTGTACCGCACCAGAAGTGCGCCAGCTTTACACATACTAGAAGAACAAAGCCCCACCCGCCGGCCGCAACGCCTCCGGGACGCTGACGGGCGCAGACGGGCAGGACTCTGGCTTGACTCAGGCGCGAGTCAGGCGCCACCGCTGCGCGTCCCCGCTGCGCGGAGGAAGCGAGCTTTAAATACAGCCTCCTCGTTCTACCCTCGGAGAACTAGAGCGCTGAGTGAAGTGGCGCGCTGCAAGGCAGCAGCCCCAATATGGCGGCCCAACTTCCTGTCCAGAAACAATAATGCCAGGTGACAGCGCTCCGCTTCTGCAAGCGGTGGGGGGCACAATTATGGTGCAGGAATGTGGGCGCTACCGCGCTATTAAAAACAGGTAAGACCCTGATTAAAAATCACAGATTTTACACAACCAGACAAAACGAGTAAAAATGCAAGTTTTAAAGCGCTGCGCGCCTGCAGCAGCGTGAGGAGAAGGCGCCAAAGCGAGGAAAGGTATCCCCTTACCGTAAAGGTCGAGCAGCTCCCACCAGCTCGCCTTAAATACAGCCTCCTCGTTCTCCCCTCGGAGAACTAGAGCGCTGAGTGAAGTGGCGCGCTGCAAGGCAGCAGCCCCAATATGGCGGCCCAACTTCCTGTCCAGAAACAATAATGCCAGGTGACAGCGCTCCGCTTCTGCAAGCGGTGGGGGGCACAATTATGGTGCAGAAATGTGGGCGCTACCGCGCTATTAAAAACAGGTAAGACCCTGATTAAAAATCACAGATTTTACACAACCAGACAAAACGAGTAAAAATGCAAGTTTTAAAGCGCTGCGCGCCTGCAGCAGCGTGAGGAGAAGGCGCCAAAGCGAGGAAAGGTATCCCCTTACCGTAAAGGTCGAGCAGCTCCCACCAGCTCGCCTTAAATACAGCCTCCTCGTTCTCCCCTCGGAGAACTAGAGCGCTGAGTGAAGTGGCGCGCTGCAAGGCAGCAGCCCCAATATGGCGGCCCAACTTCCTGTCCAGAAACAATAATGCCAGGTGACAGCGCTCCGCTTCTGCAAGCGGTGGGGGGCACAATTATGGTGCAGGAATGTGGGCGCTACCGCGCTATTAAAAACAGGTAAGACCCTGATTAAAAATCACAGATTTTACACAACCAGACAAAACGAGTAAAAATGCAAGTTTTAAAGCGCTGCGCGCCTGCAGCAGCGTGAGGAGAAGGCGCCAAAGCAAGGAAAGGTATCCCCTTAAAATCACCTACTAACAAAACATAGGGAGGAGGTTCTACCTCTTTAATCTGTTTAATGTATGAAAACACTTGCTTCAATAAGATATTAAAACACTCATCGGGGGGATGTAGGCATTTATTATTACCAGAGAGTTATTATTTCCCATACTAGTTAAGCTACAGAGGGACACTGCCTGAAAGAGGTTGATTGGATCAACATAATGGGTGAAGTTCCACTTTAATCTATTGGACAGAAGGCACGCAATTCCCCCTTTTGCATGGCCTTTCTTCGAAGGAGAAGCCACAGCCTCGAGGACAAAATAATCTCTCCCTGCACACAATCTACTAGCACACCAGGTCTCTTGGATGCAAATCACACTAGCGTTCAGAGAGAACAAATACTGTAGTTTCTCAGGACTACTATTTATCCCAGCGGCATTCCAAGAGAGAACTTTCAAATTACTACTAAAGATGTTGAAAGAGTTTAGGGTTGTCTGTGGATTTACTAGACAAAGCACCGGGCAGCCAATTCCACCGCTGGTTATCTTCTATTGGAAGGCTCTTCTGAATTAACGGGGCAGGCATTACATGTGTCACCAGACGTGTGTTTTTCGATACCTATATTTTTAAATCATCATAAGAGGGAGAGGGACCATCTTTACCAGTGCCCTGCTGAGGAAGTCTGTTACAAGGGAAACTATCTCTTCCAGAAGAAAAAACAGGTAATACATCAATTCCCCTACACTGGAAATTCTCAGCCTGTTGCAATATAAGATTTAATATAAATTTGGAATAAAACTTTACCCTAGCATAAGGCGCGGCAGCTGTTCCAGATAAGGAAACTAGATCAATATCATTAGTTTGGATTAATTTTAAACTCTCTATGTTTTTGAAACATTTAAGTAACCATGCTCTATTTAAAGGCTGATCAAAATCAAATAACGATCGAAAATCCACAGTCAATGTATCTACAAAAACTTCTGATACTTTTGTAGGCAAATGATGAGGCCATACAACGCCATCACCTGTAGCATGAAAAGCAGGAGCAGACGGATTAAGAGCCGCAGATACAATAGGGCCTAACCCTATCATCTCTGCTGCGGGGGGAAGGATCGTCAATCCGCCGACATCAAAAGAGGGGCCTCCCACAGGAAAGGTAGAACAATTGGGAGAAGTTTTAATGCCTGATGCAGAGGGATTCAAATTGTCAAAAGGATGAGTGGCAACTTCCTGACTCAAGGACCCATTCACGGGCTCTTCAGTGATAGGGTCATTGATATCAGGGACTTGAGAATCCTCAAAAATTATTTGTCTCTGCTTTTTTTTCCTGTATCTGCGGATTGGTTTCCTCTTTTTTTCTTTGTTCTTTCTGTGATTTCCAGATTTTACTTTTTCTTCCCCCCCCCTAACCCCTTAATTTCAGGCACAAAAATTGGGAATAGCTCTTTTTCCGATTTTGGAGCGGTAACATCAACATTTTCTTCCTCAATTTCGAGGACAGAATTTCTTACACAGTTAGATGCAGAAAATATGGGTACTAAAGATGGCTCATTTTTAGGAATAGCCACATGTTTATTTTGAACTAGATTAACATTTCCGGCTAAGTGGTCACTGCTCAACTCAGGCCCCTGCAATCCAGCCTTAGGATCTAGATCACGAACCTTTTCCGGGAGTTTTAACAGTAAGACATTTAATATCTGAGTGACCGATTCCAAAATACAATCAGAGCTTCCCACAAATTTACCCAGTAACAGTAAAATGGATGCCAGCAAATGTTCCAATGCAATCATGGATTCAGAAATCGGTTTTTCCAATTTATCACAGCCTGGGGGACCAATAGGACCAATGCCAGATATATTAAGCAGTGGGCTCTTCGAGATGTTATACTGTGAGGAAATATCTTGCGATTTTATGGAGGGGGTACTACTATAAAGCAGAAGACCAGATGGAGTAGCACCAATCGGGGACTTAATAGCTTCAGATGATTTCAGGGTAACATCTACTAGGTATCGACCACAAAGCTCCAGGTCAATACTCGACAAATGAGAGTCCCCCTTAACTCCCACCTTTGGCAGTGAACCTCCTATAGGAACGTTAGATAAAAACACTTTATGGTTTACAGCTACATTATTTTGTTGGCCGCCCTCAGAACTGGAAGCAGAGCACTTAATGTCACCAGTTATTTCAGAAGGCACTGGGAAAGGCTCCTCAGTAATCAGGGAGCCCGAATATTCTTCATTCACCAGAGGGGGACCTTCTTGACCACCGCAAGGGCTGTTCCGGATGGAGAAGCTATATCAAAGGCTTTGTTTGCAGCGTTTATCAAATCCTTATCCTGGGGTTTTTCCCACAATTGCAACAGCTGGCATTGGCCCTTTAATACCAAATTATTGGTAGCCTTATTTCTAAGGGGGTTGGATCTTGTCTTCATGCAGGACCTTCCCCACAATAATCTCCCCAAGCGTAACTTTTTAGCCGTCATCCTTGTACGTGGAGAAAAGGGGAGACCGTAGCCCCGATGCATATAGTTAATAACAGTTAGTCAATATAAATTAAGAAATTGGAGGTAAGTCACGATGAGTTCCTGGTCGGAAGGAAAATGTCTATACTGACATATTACACCATGTGATACTAAACAGAAAATGTTTTCAATATAAATAGATAAAAATATAAATAAGTAGGCCCAGCCCAGCCTACTTCAGGCACTGAGGGCCACAGAGGGCCTGCCCTTTGCCCGGGCTTCGCCCCGGGCGCTCCCGCGCTCTCCCGCGACACGGGGGTGACGCCTCTTTTCAAGCGCCGCCTGGCGCGCTCTGAGGCCGGGATTCCCGCCGCTAGGGCAGGCGGGAAATGTAGTTGTTCTTCTTCTGTCCGGTGCCCCCCTCTGCTCGGCGGCCGCGAGGATGGTGAAGGCGGCGGCGAGAGGGGGACAAACACAGACCCAGCAACAGCAAGAAGAGAGGCCCACAGCGTATCCACAGATAGGGGTCCCAGTGGGTTTAAACAGCGTCACCCGCTCCACCGGGGTGACGCCTCTTTTCAAGCGCCGCCTGGCGCGCTCTGAGGCCGGGATTCCCGCCGCTAGGGCAGGCGGGAAATGTAGTTATTCTTCTTCTGTCCGGTGCCCCCCTCTGCTCGGCGGCCGCGAGGATGGTGAAGGCGGCAGCGAGAGGGGGACAAACACAGACCCAGCAACAGCAAGAAGAGAGGCCCACAGCGTATCCACAGATAGGGGTCCCAGTGGGTTTAAACAGCGTCACCCGCTCCACCGGGGTGACGCCTCTTTTCAAGCGCCGCCTGGCGCGCTCTGAGGCCGGGATTCCCGCCGCTAGGGCAGGCGGGAAATGTAGTTGTTCTTCTTCTGTCCGGTGCCCCCCTCCGCTCGGCGGCCGCGAGGATGGTGAAGGCGGCGGCGAGAGGGGGACAAACACAGACCCAGCAACAGCAAGAAGAGAGGCCCACAGCGTATCCACAGATAGGGGTCCCAGTGGGTTTACACAGCGTCACCTTTAACACACTGTTTTAGATTCGTAGGACAAATGAGCTGATCGCATGCATTGTGCTACAAGTTGTTTTCCATCTGCTTCTTTTTTAAGCCTCTCCTTCAGATGCTTCTAGTAACAGCACTACAGAGGCAGGCTCACAAGCGTCTTAGCAGGTAACGAGGTGCACTTTATTTCTCTATTCCGACTTCTGATAGGCTAGGAAGGGGCATGATAGGCAAGCCCTGAAACTCAGTTCTCTGGCACGCTTCATTGCCTTATGCCAGTGTAGCCTGTCAGATATGAATTGTCACTGTGTGAGGCTGGGCTGTATCAGCCCCCGCCTGACACATGCGCAATACAGCCAGTGGAGCCGTTAGCTGCTGGTAATGTGATATTATAGCTTTTACATTCAAATAAACGATCCATGAAATCATTTGTTTTCATGTAAAATATGTACATTCTAAACAAACCATGCCAGAGCCAGGTGGTGGGCCAACGCCCAGGCGCCCCCTGTGGAGCAGCCACTGCCGCTATAAAGGTTTGTAAGTCTGGGAAGAGTGTGGGTAGAAGGAGAAGGAAACTGGAAAGTGTCAGGCGGAAAAGGTAGAGCTTTACCTGCATGGTCTACATTACAGTCATGTGTAGTCCAGTCAGGGGGTGTAGGGAAACAAAAATATATAGGCAGTTACACAGCATAAACCTATAGAGAGAAGCAGTGAGGTTCTTTGTGTGTAGACCAAAACAGGGGTAAACAGAGAAAGTCATGTAATCCTTATGGCACCATGAACAAGGCACAGATGGTTCCAAATTAGTAAAACGGTGCCACATGGGTCAGAAAAGAAATTGGTGACATAAGCAGTATCGGTCCATCTTTGTAAGAGGAGCAATGCTTCCAAGTACTGTACAGATACAACCTCCTGAGTGAGGAAATAAGTGGGAGAGCAATCACGATTGACAATCTTGAGCAGCATTTGCACTATCCTAAAAGGTCCCATTTTGGCCTACTCCTGCCATGGTGAAGGAGGTCAACATTTTGAGAAGAGATTCCGGCCTCAAACATCTCATGCTCTGGAAGGCTGTCAGAGGAAGAAGTGAACATGTCGGACCAGCCCTGGATGCGTAAAAGGTGGAAGGATGAGTGAAAGGATGGATGATGAGCGAGTGGGTGGATGGATGACTGAAATGATGGATTGATGTGGTGGAAGGATGAGTGAAAGGATGGATGATGAGCGAGTGGGTGGATGGATGACTGAAATGATGGTTTGATGTGGTGGAAGGATGAGTGAAAGGGTGGATGAAGAGCGAGTGGGTGGATGGATGAGTGAAAGGGTGGATGATGAGCGAGTGGGTGGATGGATGACTGAAATGATGGATTGATGTGGTGGAAGGATGAGTGAAAGGATGGATGATGAGCGAGTGGGTGGATGGATGACTGAAATGATGGTTTGATGTGGTGGAAGGATGAGTGAAAGGATGGATGATGAGCGAGTGGGTGGATGGATGAGTGAAAGGGTGGATGATGAGCGAGTGGGTGGATGGATGAGTGAAAGGGTGGTTGATGAGCGAGTGGGTGGATGGATGACTGAAATGATGGATTGATGTGGTGGAAGGATGAGTGAAAGAATGGATGATGAGCGAGTGGGTGGATGGAGGACTGAAATGATGGATTGATGTGGTGGAAGGATGAGTGAAAGGATGGATGATGAGCGAGTGGGTGGATGGATGACTGAAATGATGGATTGATGTGGTGGAAGGATGAGTGAAAGGATGGATGATGAGCGAGTGGGTGGATGGATGACTGAAATGATGGATTGATGTGGTGAAAGGATGAGTGAAAGGATGGATGATGAGCGAGTGGGTGGATGAATGACTGAAATGATGGATTGATGTGGTGGAAGGATGAGTGAAAGGATGGTTGATGAGCGAGTGGGTGGATGGATGACTGGAAAGATGGATTGATGTGGTGGAAGGATGAGTGAAAGGATGGATGATGAGCGAGTGGGTGGATGGATGAGTGAAAGGGTGGATGATGAGCGAGTGGGTGGATGGATGAGTGAAAGGGTGGATGATGAGCGAGTGGGTGGATGGATGACTGAAATGGTGGATTGATGTGGTGGAAGGATGATTGAAAGAATGGATGATGAGCGAGTGGGTGGATGGATGACTGAAATGATGGATTGATGTGGTGGAAGGATGAGTGAAAGGATGGATGATGAGCGAGTGGGTGGATGGATGACTGAAATGATGGATTGATGTGGTGGAAGGATGAGTGAAAGGATGGATGATGAGCGAGTGGGTGGGTGGATGAGTGAAAGGGTGGATGATGAGCGAGTGGGTGGATGGATGAGTGAAAGGGTGGGTGATGAGCGAGTGGGTGGATGGATGACTGAAATGATGGATTGATGTGGTGGAAGGATGAGTGAAAGAATGGATGATGAGCGAGTGGGTGGATGGATGACTGAAATGATGGATTGATGTGGTGGAACGATGAGTGAAAGGATGGATGATGAGCGAGTGGGTGGATGGATGACTGAAATGATGGATTGATGTGGTAGAAGGATGAGTGAAAGGATGGATGATGAGCGAGTGGGTGGATGGATGACTGAAATGATGGATTGAAGTGGTGGAAGGATGAGTGAAAGGATGGATGATGAGCGAGTGGGTGGATGGATGACTGAAATGATGGATTGATGTGGTGGAAGGATGAGTGAAAGGATGGTTGATGAGCGAGTGGGTGGATGGATGACTGGAATGATTGGATTGATGGATGGATGTGAAAGGGTGAATGGATGGATGGATGAGTGAAAGGGTGGATGATGAGCGAGTGGGTGGATGGATGACTGAAATGATGGATTGATGTGGTGGAAGTATGAGTGAAAGGATGGATGATGAGCGGGTGGGTGGATGGATGACTGAAATGATGGATTGATGTGGTGGAAGGATGAGTGAAAGGATGGATGATGAGCGAGTGGGTGGATGGATGAGTGAAAGGGTGGATGATGAGCGAGTGGGTGGATGGATGAGTGAAAGGGTGGATGTTGAGCCAGTGGGTGAATGGATGACTGAAATGATGGATTGATGTGGTGGAAGGATGAGTGAAAGAATGGATGATGAGCGAGTGGGTGGATGGATGACTGAAATGATGGATTGATGTGGTGGAAGGATGAGTGAAAAGATGGATGATGAGCAAGTGGGAGGATGGATGACTGAAATGATGGATTGATGTGGTGGAAGGATGAGTGAAAGGATGGATGATGAGCGAGTGGGTGGATGGATGACAGAAATGATGGATTGATGTGGTGGAAGGATGAGTGAAAGGATGGATGATGAGCGAGTGGGTGGATGGATGACTGAAATGATGGATTGATGTGGTGGAAGGATGAGTGAAAGGATGGTTGATGAGCGAGTGGGTGGATGGATGACTGGAATGATTGGATTGATGGATGGATGTGAAAGGGTGAATGGATGGATGGATGAGTGAAAGGGTGGAAGTAAGGATGGATGAGTAAGTGAGATGGAGGGTAGATGGACAAAAGGATGGATAGATGAGAGAAAGAGTGAAAGGATAGATGGATGAGAGAAAGGATGGCTGAGTGATAGGGTCAATGGATGGATTCATAAGTGGATGAGTAGATGGATGGATGGGTGGGTGGAAGGAAGGATGGCTAAGTGAAAGGGTGGATGGAGAGAGAAATGGAGGATGGATGACTGAAAGGGTGAATTGGTGGAAGGATGAGGGACTGGGAGGGTATATGAGTAAGTGAAAGGGTGGCTGGATGGATGAAAGGGTAAATAGCTAGATGGATGAATGGATGGATGGGTGGAAGAGTAGATGGATAAGTGTAAAGATGGATAGGTTGAAAAGGTGGATGGATGGATAATGAATGGATGAGTGAAAGGGTGGATGGAGGGATGGATGAGTGAAATGATAGATGGAAGGATACATGATGGACAGGTTTGCAAATAGTTGAATATGTTTGGATATGGATTTGCTTACTTATATACTATTGCACGACCTCCTCTGATGTGTCTGTAAAACGTACTTTTTGTCCTGAAGTTACGTCCTGAATTTTGACCTCCTGTCCTGAATTTTGACCCGTGGTAGGGCAAAGTGATAGGTGGTGGACTGGGACACCAGGGGGCACCCTCCATGTGCTTTGCAGGGGGGCCCCCTCAAGTTTTGTTATGCCACTGCCACCCGCACTCCCGGGCCCACCCTTCAAGCATCCGAGAGCCGACCTCCCCCGACGACGGTGCGTGACCCCACAGGAGCTTACCCATGAAGGCGATCCCTGGCAACTTTCCCGCTATCGTGACCCGCGTGAGCTCCTTCTTAATTACGGACAGGATAAACTGTATAACATCCTCCTGCCGTACCAGCTCAGAAGACCGCCATCTTGCCCCAAAAGCCACAAGCTCCACCCATGCTGTCATGTAAGTCAGCTTAGTAGAGTGCACCAGGGACCCTAAAACCAGCTGCAACATCCTGTGTTGCCTATGTACCACAGTTGCAGCGGCATGCTGGTCGGGTTCTGATCCGCGTCCTTGGCTAATCCACGGAATCACCCCCACTGCGAACGAGACAAAGCATCAGCTATGTCATTTTCAACCCCGGCACATGCACAGCGCGAAAGACAATATCATGCCGCAAGCAGTCCAGCACAAACACTTCTCCGCACACCATTTGCCCCGCCAGTACAGCCCAAAGCCCTCACTCCGTGCTGCATCAGAACAGATCTGTACATCCCAGACAAGGTCATCACCCCGTTGCATAGGGACCCCGTTTAAGTTCCTCAAAAAGAACTGCCACATCCTCAGGTCCTCCCGAATACCCGCGGACAGCCTCACCTGATGATGAGGCGGCCTCCGCCCGGCCAAAGCCCTGCCCAATCTCCTACAGAAGATCCGTCCCACTCGCACCACCCTGCAAGTGAAATTGAGGTGACCCAATAGCACCTGTATGTCCTGTACCGTGACTTTGTGTTGTGCCAACATATTCTCCAGCAGCTCCAACAATTGCTGCTGCTTATCCGCTGGTAAACGGGCCTCCATTGCCCACGAATCCAGTTCAATTTCCAAGAATGACTATCTTCTCCGGTACCAATGGCATGCCCAAATCCCCCATGATCTCTGGAAACATGGCCCGCGCATCCTGGCAGTCCGTGTACTGGGGTACCAACCAAGAAAAAGTCATCCAGGTAGTGCGTTACTCCTTGGTGACCCGTCCGTTCCGTGGACAACAATTGTAGGAAGGTACTGAAGCATTCAAACAGTGTGCAAGACATTGAGCAGCGCATCTGCAGTGCTTTGTCCACGTACCAGCAGCCGTTAAACTGGATCCCCAGTAAGTCCCAATCGTCTGGGTGGACCGAAGCAGCTGGAAGGCCGACTTGATGTCATCATCGCTGTCACCACAAGGGACATGGCCGCGCCAACAGAGGAATAAGACATCGTGGTCTCTCGCTCATCAATAAAGTCATTTACAGAGCTACGTTCGGGCCATGACAGATGTTGAATGTGGCGAAACTGCCCCTTCTCCTTCTTTGGGACTACCCCAATGGGGGACACTATCAAATCCACCATAGGCCACTCCATAGAGGGTCCGACCATGCGGCCCTCCTCGACTTCCTTATCCAACTTATATTGCACCACCTCAGGGTGCTCCTTCGCCGACTTCAAATTGTCAGCCCACTTACAAACCCTTGGACCGTCGTATCCCGCCCGAAACCCATCCAGAAACCCCGCCTGCTAGCGATCTTCAGCTCCCTTATCCGGATAATCCTGTAGAGCTGCCACCAACCTGTCTACTCTAACTGGCGTACGAGCCTGTTGGCCCAGGCCCCTTGGCCCCCCTACCGCCCCCAGACTGCTGCTGTGTCGAAGACCGAAACCCTCCTGCCTGTCCCTGCTGGCCTCTATGTTGCTGACCCTTAGCCCCCCAGCATTTAACCAGGGCATGTCCACTCTTCCCACAGCCCCAACACTCGTGTCAAACTGGCAATACTCTAGAGTGCATGCCCCTTGTAGTCCAAGCATTTCCCTTTAAAATTGACTACCTGGGTGGGGTGCCCCTGAAAAGGCTGGTAAACGATGGTCAGCCCACTTGCGATGAATATAGTCTTCCCCGTCCCTGCCAGACCCATCGTGTGCTGCCACAAATCAGTGTCCAGCTTGCCCCTCTTGGCCTCGGGGTCCCATGCCATACGGGTCCTGAACTCCTTGTCGTACTGGGCCTACGCATAACCCCCCCATAATCTGGGCCTTCCTAATGAGATCCATATATTTAAACATGGACACCTACCGCTCCGGAAACTTCTCGCAATACACGCTGGTGTAAATGAGGAAGGCCGCCGTCCAATTCTCTATAGCAAGAAGCACCTTCGGCCTCTCCTGGAGCTCATATTCCTCCTCTTTCTAGCCCTCCTTTGCCCTCACTTCCCACTGCATGAGTTTCAATATCTCCACATACTCCCACTTCCATATGCGCTCCTTAGTAGTCAACATCAAATGTGCTCCTAACGGTTTTGTGACCCCCATATACGGCAGCCACTTGACCTTCAACTCCTTACTCTCCGCCTTCACACTTTCCTCTCCCGTCGCGCTAACACCTGCCGTGGCAGTCCCGCAAGCGGCTTCAGCGTCTCCGTTTCCCTTGCTCCCATCAACCCCATCCCTGAGGGCCCCGCACCCGTGCCCTTCTTATCATCCGGCGCCTTACCTGTAGGCGCTGCCATCACCTCATCCGGGCCTACCCCTTTGTCAGACACATACGTCCCCTTCTGCAGTCTGTCCCCCTCTACCCCTTCCCCCCACCCCCACCGAGACCATTCGAGATGCCGCACTCACCGCTTTTTACCTGGAGCCAAGGAAGCAGAACAACGCTCTCCACTCCTCCGTTCCAGGGGGGCCGCTCTCGCCTCCCAGCGCAATGGCCGGACCGTACTCTCCATCTGGCGCCGTGACACCTGCAACACACTCTCAACAGCATTACTCATCCCCCCACCACCCTCACCCTCACCCTCACCATCTCCCAACTCCCCTTCCTCCATACTATCATCGTCATCAATTATCTCCACAACCCTAGAAACACAAGCCCTTTCGTTCGGCAGCGGCAACTAAACCCTTCTAGAAACATTAAAAACAACATGTGCGTCGCTCCTCTTCCGATGTTGCTCCCCAAGTCGTAATGGCCGTGTGTGTGTATGGGTCGGCGAGACCGCAGTGGGCCTTCTTCTTCGGCCATGACGGGATCCCCCGCAAGTACTGGGCACGCCGTGGGAGGCTCAGCCCTCCCTTCGTCTTGGCGCCGTTGGGCAGTCCCCAGCCCTGCCAAGTCTGGAACCCCGCGTCGCGCCTCCTCTTGAAAAACAAACGGCAGGACTGGTGTGCTAGGTCCCTCTATGTGCACTCCGCCTGCACCCTCACTCCGCACCTCCACCCCACGGGCACCAGCTGCCCATGCCCTACTGACCGCTCTATGGTCCACCTCCCCTCCCCCATCCTCCTCGTCCTCACTCGCCACGCCAAGCCCCCGACCCCACCTCACCACATCCCGAGGAGGCCCCCCTCACTCCAGCCCACCTTTCCCGGAACTCCCCACTCTCCCCTCCCCAGCCCTCCCCATTTCTCTCCGCCACGGGGATCCGAAAGCCTTGCTCTCCTGTTGCACCCTGCCCTCGCCCATCCCCTGAGCCTCCCTAACCCCCTCCGCCCAGGAATCAAAGATGTCCAGTCCCTCCCAGTCCCTCTCACTGCCCTCTGATTCCAAGAACAAAGGGGACCAATCCCCTGTGTCTGCCTGCCTACCCCTCCCCCCAAAGCCCTCCGCCACCTCGCCGTCCCTCCCCTCCCCCGGTGTCACCCCACCACCTTCTGTAGAGCAACCCCCTCACATACCCCCATCCACCTATGTCCATGAGATACCCCCCTGTCTCTACTTCCCCCCACCACCTTTGCTTCGGTTGCCTTCTTTCCCAATGCGCGTCCCCTGCCCGAGGAAGAATGGGCCGGGGAGGGGCTCCTCCCCCGCCCCGCATGCATACTCTTGCCCGCTGCCTTCCTTCCTCCAGAACTGGCCCAGGCTTCACCGTCCTCTTTCTCGGGCCCACCCACCCCTCTGCGACCGCGCCGGGGCACATGGGGTGACCAGACACCTCCAGCGCACGGTGTGGAGAGGCACTCCCCCGCGCCTCCCCTATGCGTCCTCGAAACTGCAGCCCCTGAGCCACCAACGCTCCCCTTAAGAGCCCGCACCTCTCTGACACGGACCCGGTCCCCGCCTCCCACTCTCCCCCGATGGACCAGGGCGGTCAGACAACGCGAGGGCAGGGAGACGCACACCGCGCTCCCCCACCAAGACTTTTGCCCCCGCACACCCGCACACCGCGCCTAAACTACCCACATCCAGGGCCGCGCCCCTGGCATCCGCACGGCCCTGCCCACTCACCTGCACTCTATGTGTCTTGCGTGGCAGTGAGCAAGCCAAAACGGCTGCCGCCACACCAGCCGATATACGCATCACGGGGAACGCCCTCCCTGGTGGCCCACCAACAAGTCCATCCAGCATGCCTGGCTGAGCAGGCGGATGGCTTCCAAAACGCTGTAGTCCTTGCCAGACTTCACTCACACGAAGTACAAGTGACCACCAAATCCACGCTAGAAGGAACCCGAAAAGCAACAACTCACAGGCCTCAGCCAACGACAAAAATCCTGCACCTACAGCACTTCCAGCCACCAGGTCACCAGAACCAAAATGGTGGCTGGGCAGGCGCCGAACACCCCTAAATAGCCTTAGGCTATCTTTCGAAATTGGGCTGCATTTGGGCTATTCCCAAAGCAGGCAAAAGCCACAAACTGGCTGCGCCCATCTGACCCCCACCCCCTCCCAATCTGTCCGGCGGGCAGACGTTGCGGTGCTCGGCAGCCCCCCAAAAACCCCTTGATGTGTCTTTTTTACACCTACTTCCGCGGCGGGAATACGGTGAACATTCATTGTCTTTAGTTTTTTGCCTTTGAGTACATATATCCGGCAACCATGGTAATTCAGTTGTCCCTTTCACCTTGTACACATTCATAGGTGGCTCCCTTTGTCCTGATGAAGACCCCGGTTTAAGGACCTAGGTGACACATTGCAGGTCACAAATTGCGAGGCTCTAAAGGAAATGTACAACAGTATGTTTACACTGTTTTGCGGTTCCCTATGGGGTCGCAAATTGTGAGGCTCATTTATTTTAATGAGCCTCTCGCAATTTGCAAGCCCATTGTGAATGCCAGCCCTCCCAGGGATGGTGGCCTGGGGGGCTCAGCAGACCACCATGGCTGGGACTGCTTTTTAATCAAGCAGCTTTATAGGTCTTGCCTAGGCAGTGCATGCCCTGTCTAGTCCAGAGATGCTGTATACAGAATAGCGGGGGAAGCTCCGCCCACTTTACCCCCATATATTGGATTAGCTACAATCAACAATTCAGCATTTTGATTGGTTTTTGGCGTCTTAGTCCCGCTTCCTGACTGCCATGGCATCATTTTTGCTCTTCTGAGGCAATCAGCTCCGTTACTTGCAAAACCGTTTTGTTTCCCTGTCTCCCCCCATTCCCAGCCACAGTCTGTAACTTCTTGTACCACAACCACCCCCTCACCCCCTCCCGTTCGTGCCTTCTTTCATGTCAGCACTTCCATTTAAAATGCAATTGGTCTTGGGTAAATCTGAGTCCTATTGCATTTTCAATACTTGTTTGGCCTGTGATTGGTGGGTGACTTTCCATTATATTTTGCCTGACCTGTCCTAATGACATGTGCAATACAAATGGCTCTCTTACGCATGCGTGGGGGATGTCTTTCTGTGTGCTCACGAAGCGTTAACGCCGTAACATAATAGAGCCGTAAATGCATATTCCTGTGCAGCACACTGTGTGAGGCCACACCAACTGCTCAGACGTACACCAGGGAACACAGACAGGATTCTGCTTTCATAGCAAGTTTCAGTCCTTTCATCCTGACCCCTGCAGCACGAGCTGGTCCACGCGGTGACGGTAGCATTACGTTGCAGTTTTTACGTCAGCGATGGGTTGGACCTCCTGCTGTCAGCGTCGAGGGGATCTTTAATGCACGATAATTAATATTCATCAATGTATTAAGTGTGGGCTGAAAATCCGTTCTGTTCACGGAATTTGCGAATTTTTGGCAATTTTGTGTTCCGCAAATCGCGCGAATTTGTAAAAAAATTCGCAATTCGCAAGCTGGTGGATTTTTTGCTTGGTCGCACTTCACAAATACAATATCGCGCGCGCGGCGTTGACTTAACGTGATTCTGAGTTCGCCGAGTTGTTTCCTCCCGGTTTGCGTGCACTGCGCCATTTTTCGGCCTTGCTGCGTGATCACGCAAGACTTTTCGAACGCGAGTACGTCATGGCGTGATCGCATGAGACTTTTCGACCGCGAGTACGTCATAGCATCCCGCCATCTTGCACAGGGAGACTTTTAGAACGCGAATATTGTCGTATTGCGACAAGTCGATGCACCACGCAGCTGACATCCGGCGGGAGATTTGAACAGCTCGCTTTCCCGAAATAGCAAAAATTGCAATTCTGCACAAGAAATCTACCGCAGGCAGCATAAACCTTCTGAAAATGATGATTTGTATCAGAAAAACTCCTCAGATTGACATTTGGCTGCACTTTGTTGTGCAAGGAGTCTATTTTTTGGGGGGTGGGAGGAAGGTAGTGCCCTAGAGTCTCCAACTTCCGGTTCCTGTCCGGCAGGCTCCTCCTAGTGCTTTGTCCATGTCCTGGTCACTTTTCATTTGGAACTGGAGCTGGAAGGATTACTCTTTGTGGCTGCTGCTGGATATTTGTATTTGAGGACTTTTTGTTTGGATCACTTTTGGTTTACTTTTGGTTTTGAGATTTTACAAGTAAGTTGGTGTTGTTTGTTTGGGGCATTGCAGTTGCTGCAACTACAATTTTTAAACTTTTTCACAACTTAAAAAAAAATATATTGTGGATAGGCACAGTATCCAGTAGGCCCAGGGTTAGTCATGGCTGCCACTTTTTCTGTGAGTTTTGTTGAACTTAAATATAATATATGTCATGGAATTGAATAGCTCACTGTTATATGTGGAATTTATTTTTAAATTTTGGGGTGTGTGTAAAGCCACACTAGCCAGTAGGCCCAGTGGTAGTCACTCAGTGGCGCATGGACCAAGTCTTCCTGTGGGATCTCTTGAATTTAAACATCATTTAGGGCATGGATGGCATTGGATTGAGGTGATTTTTGTGTGTTTTTTTATTTTTGGGGGTTTTGTTGGGGCCTGGCCATGTGGATGGGGGCCATTTTGAGGTCTGGTCCAGGCAGGGCCTGGCCATGTGGCTGGGGGTCAAGGGTCCATTTTGAAGCCAGGCAGTGTGCTTTGTGCCATAGGCCTGCACTCAGTCTGCCTTGTTTTCACCCATGATGCCCAGGGGTACTCAGTGGTGCATGAAACAAGCAACTCCCTCTGTGTGGTCTCTCTTCTATTAATGTAAACATCTATTTTTGATTAGAAATAGTTTCAATTTTTATTTCTGGTCTTTCTGTTGTTGGGAGTGTTGTAATATTAATAAATGCCTAGTTGCAAATATTAATTGAAGCACAACATATGCAACATTTATTTAACTGATGTTCCTCTGGCTTCCTTTGCTTTTAGGTGCACAAAGAGAACGACGAATTCCTCATCGTTCATCATCAGTGCCAGGAAGAAGTCCTGCTGCGGTGTGTGCAGCACAACGTGACGTCACGTTTGGCCACAGACAACTAATTTAATGTACTAATAAGTGTTTATTCTCTCTGAGGGCAGATAGGCAAGTGAAATTTCGTAATTACTACAGCCCTGTACTGTCACATTGTTTCTTCATAGTTAGTAAGTTGTAGTAAGTACTACTTTTCAGTAACCTAACCATCCATTTAGAAAACAACGTCATGCATGCAGAAGTGCATGCACTTCCTTTATGTCCAAAAGATTTATGGATATTTTCCTATCCAAAGATTAGTTTTTCTTCATTTGTTGTTTGTCCATGCTGTGTTGTTTTTCCTCTCTCCACAAAACCTTCCCAAAAACCCCCATTCCCATCCAATTTGCAAACCGTAACCCTCTTCCCCCGGGCTGTGTTGTTTTCATTGAGGTGTGACTAAATGACAACAATAATTCCACACACTTGCTGGGGAGGATAAGGTCAAAGCAACAGAAAATAGATTTCAAGGATGGTGAAAGAATCCAAGGATATGTTCTGTGTACTGTACTATCTATCGTACTGTTCTAATGCTACGCTCAGGCCACTCAATGTTTTATTTCTTTTTTTTTCATATGCTGCTACTGCCAGTGTGTACTACTACTACTACCACCACCACAACAATGACATTTCAATGATTTAATCTGTCCAGGATTCAAACTTAATCGCCATTTGCCATGCACCCAGCCCATGTGCCAGGCTATTCTTAAACACGAATCACAGGTAAGATAAGCATTTTGGGGGAGGAAGAATAATGGAGTAGGAGGGAGAGGAGAGAGTAGTACTAGTAAAGTAGTAGGACAATTGAATTCACTAACTCTGTCAGTGGCACTTTTCAAAACATTTGGGCGATTAGACAATTTGAATCAACCAGCCAGTTAAGTTTCAGGAAAACAAACTTACAGTTGAGTTAACCCCCCCTGCCTCCCCCACAAAACAGTAAAAATGCATATGCTATGTTTAAGTTGAAAATAAATAGTTATTTACACCCTAACAAAAATAAACTATCCCACAAGACCCTGGCCCACCCCCTCCCTAACCCCAACCAATGTCCATGAAATGCCCCGAAGAAAAGTTCCAAAACCCCAACGCCCTATTCTCCCCCCCCCCCAAAAGTCTTTAAAAAAGGGGCAAGGGACAGTCTCTCCTCCTCTACTGCCGCCGGCGGTGTCCTTTGGCCAGGTGGTCCCAATGCTCCCTGTGGAGGTCCTTGAGCAGGGTTTTTAGCCTCTCCACCTCCTGCTCAAGGTTGGACACCCTGAGGGTCAAGCGGTGTAGACGAGCCTTGCACCTGCTGTGGGGGGCAGCTGTTTTTTTTAGTGCTTGGCGGTGGTGGGTGCCTGCGGTACCACGGCTCCGTACCGCTGAATGCTTGCGCTGACTGGATGACCCAGGGTGAGCGGAGGAGGATGCAGCTGTCATGGATGTTATAGATGTCGAATGAGACTGCGTGTCCTCCTCCTCCTGGGCCACCGGCCGCCGATATTCGTCGCCACACGCCTCCAGCTTCCGTTGCCGTGCCCGTCTAGCCAGCTCCTTCCGTGTTAGTTTGGAAGGAGCATCTATATGAAGAAAGAAAAACATACTGTAACCAATGCTCTTTAGAATTAACACAAAATAATTCAGCAGAAAGTTGTTTCACAGTTTCACTAGCAACTTGCAAGCACAGTACATAACATTTGTGGCCTGTATCTATCTAACCTCCCACTCCGTCGGCCTCTGCTCTAACATTAGTGGGAGTTTCAGGAATTCTACTAGCACTATATGGACTCACTACATTAGATTCAGACAGTACACCAGTCTTCTTCTTCTTCTCTCTTGTTTAGCAAAATTGGTACGTAAACTTGTGGAAGCCGGCATAATGCCAGCGCAGTCAACTTGCACCCGAGTACCATGATCCACGCATCCATCCATTCACGGAAAAACTACCTTTTTATTTTATTTGGAAACCACTAGCCATGCATTCATGCTTGAATTGCATTTGAATTTGAACCAAAGGATATATTGCGCACACATACAATTTCTGTTTCACCCACCCAGGCAGTCCTCTTTCCTTTCTCCTTTCACCCATCCTTGCTTCAGCCTTCAACCCGCCACGCATCATATTCCCAGCCACCTCGGGCAGCATTCAAAAACACGTATCATTCTTTGCCAGTCATTACTTTTAACTCGCTCGTCCTTTCTTACACCCTTCTTTCCCTTTTCGTTCATTCCATCCATCAAGTTCATCTCTGATCTGGCTTGGCTTCTCGATAAAACTTTCATAGCATTGAAGTCAAATTTAGAGGAGGCCATTGGTTACCCGTCAACTCCAGCCGCTAATGCTATTGCTAATGAGAAGTCAAGGGTGAATGTCTTCTACCTGGTTGACAAAAACTTCGTTCTTAACAGTAAAGTGTACTTGTACTGTACAACATATCCACCCCTGCAGAGAGCCCATTCTGCAGTCTGCAATCTCAATCAGTAACGGAATATAATAGCTTACCACTGCCCGCCACTTCCAAGGCATCCCCCACAGCAGTTCCTGATAGCTGTTGTACCGCATCCGACCCTGGAGTGTCCACCTCCGCGCTGGCCCCGGCACTGGTGCTTGGCTGTGCCAATTTTCCGCCTAGAAAATACATTTCATATTTTTAGATGCCATATACACCACTCCCTATTTTGTCTAGGAATGAAAACATTTTACTAGTACTATAAACAAATTTTATAATTTGTGACTCTAGTCTAAACTACAAATTTCCCTTTCTTCAGGGAAGGGTGTTTTTTATTTATGCTTAGCCATAACATGTGATGCTACACTTTTTGGCTCAACTGATGAATGCTTGCTTTTTAACATGCACCATTTTTCTTATAACAGACAGAAGCTTCCCTTCTAAGAACAAGAGCAAGATCATCATCATATCATGTTGGACGGAGTCGTCAACGATTCATCCCCACAAAGACTTTAAGTTCCAACCAGGTGAGGGCTCTCCCGCAATTAATGTGTGAAATCAGCCACTTTTCAGTTTTGAATCCTTCATCGTTTATCTTATATGAAGTTGATTTTAATAAATGTTTTTACTTTTAATAAAGCTTTAAAACTTACATAGACTCTGGTTTTTGGTCATGAGTGAGTGAGCGAAAGGGTTTGCAATTTGCAAGCATGAGTCCGTGGCTCTGAGAGGTCGGGACTCTGACTCCATAGTCTTATGTTCTGGGTTGTATAATCATAGGGGATCATCGCTGCATTCGGGAGCTAAATAATTACTCTGACACACTAACTAGTCAGTAAGGAGATTGGGGGTTCAACTTCTGTTATGACTGAGGTATGTGGAAAGTCTAACTGCGCCTATTATAATTTATAACCAATGCCCTATTTCTTGTCCATAGTTCTGTTTGTGCAGAATAGTCCCTTCAACATGAGCAGTATGGATTGTCCTCCTATCCAAATAAAAAGTTAACTAGTTTCTTATTCTTGGTGGCCATTGAAATTTTATTGTTGGGAATCGTCAAAACATAAACATTTAGAAGACTTCAATAGACATTATAGACAACCCAGAGGACTGCACTCAGTGCATACAGCTATTGCTGAATAGAATAGGAGTTTTGTTTAACACCTTTTGCCAACTGTACAAGCTTAGCTAGCTACACAGACAGACTAATAATAATCTAGTAGTACCACAGGGAGTTATTGTAGAGGCAGGATAAGAATTTATAAACAGTCTACAAGAAGATCAAAGACGATTTAGGAAAAAATAGAATGAGGAACGTTTGGAAAAGGTGCTGTAAAAGATAGGGAAGTATAATTATTAATATTAACAGGAAAACTTACTATGGCCAGCAGAGGAGTCCTCGGCGGACCTATCCTGGCCTTCCTGGTGTTGTTCCTGCTCCTCTGGCGCCGCTACCTCCTCCTGTGTCCTCTTGCCCCTGGGGGAAGCTGATGTACAACATGAAAGAAAGACACAAACATGGATAATTGTTGTCAACCAAATCAAACATTTCGAAAAAACAAAAACATATTATTTCGGGGAAATAGACAATAATTGCACTAAATTTATTAACCTGTCTGATGTGGTCTACTAGGATGTTAGTATTGCTGGATTCGTGGACCGTCTACTTGGGAAGTTATGTAACTCACTAAACCAACTACAAAAAGGTTCTACTAGGACTGGCAGGCAGCACTCCGCAGCACGCGAAGTGACAGACACAGTCCATCATGATCACCACCACTATCTCTTCTTAGTGGCAAGAGTACAAATGAAGGACTGGACTTGAGTCTCTAATGTCTAGCATTACGCAGTTCTGTAAAGTACACTGATACATAATCATCACCCAGGCCAAATGAGCACAAAACTTAAAACAAGTAAGCATAGTAGCACCGCCAGTGAGCAGGCGAGCACCTGCAATCACAGAATCTTTTGAAACATAATGTACCTGCAATGTAATCTCTAGTGTCTAGCATTACGCAGTTCTGTAAAGTACATTCATACATATTCACTCAGGCCAAATGAGCACAAAATTGAAAACAAGTAAGCATAGTAGCACTGCCACTGAGCAGGCGAGCACCTGCAATCACAGAAGATTTTGAAACATAATTTACCTGCAATGTAATCGGCAGCATTCTTGCTCTTCGGAAAAAACAAAACATTTGGAATATGATAACATAGAGCAGGAGAAAACAGAGTAGTGATTAAATAGCTACTACTACTCACCAAGCCCAGGGATCTCGATGCCTAGCAGGTCGAGCAGGTCGTGTTCCCGGTCCAGGACGTCGGACCACCGGTGCGTCGCCTGGTTGTAGGTGCGCCGGATCCGAGACTCCCGATACATGGCCCGGCGAACCTTCCCCCATAGCTTGCGACGCTCCCGGAGCCCGTACCCGGTATTGGTCCTGCCGCCTGCCACGACGGTCTTGGGGAGGTGGCGCAGGACATAGAAAACGTGTGCGGCCACCTCCACCGCGCTGAAAGTCTCCTGGGCTCTTACTGCCTCCCCCCTTAAGCGCCCGCATGGGAGCCGGGTACGGTGTGCGGGACCATTCCCCTTCTGGTTCTTCCCGGCTCCCTTTGCCATGGTCCTGGACAAGAAAGTTAAATAAGAAATAGGAAAGAATAGGGAAAAAGTAAATAAAATAAAAAAGGGAAAAAAAAAGTTTTTAAAGTAACGAAAAGTTGAAAAAACACAAAATACAGATGTAGAAAAATAGAGGGATAAATAATGAGTAAAAAAGATTTTTTTTAAAGTTCAAAGAAACAAAGGATTGCAAAGATTAGGGGAGGATTGAAAAAGCATGCCCAGAACCATAGCAATGAATGAGAAACAAGAGGCCGCGCCCATTGGAACCACGTGGGTAAGTTCGCCCGATATTTCCCCCGCGAGCACGCAAAAACGCACGCGAACACATAATTGCGCCCCACACGTAGGAAATGCCCAACACGAGCATGCAACGAGCGCCCGGAAACAGAAATACGCAACGCGAACACTGAAAACAAGATGGCCGTGCCCATGTACGACCGCGTGGGTAACTTCGCGGTCAACGCGCTGAAAAACAGCCCGCGAACACGCAAACCACCCAGTGAACACGCAAAAAAAAAATCTGCAACTTCGTGGATTTTGCCAACGCGATTCGCTTTCACGTGAATTTGCGTACCGCGAATTCGCAAATTTCGCCCATACTTACAATATATGATTTACTCCCCTGCATCCACAAAACCTTAAGAAACCTGTAGAATGGGTGTGAATCCAAGGGGCCAAGTCACAAATAAAATAGTAAATCTGCCCTTGTAAGAAAGAGTAGGCTGAGGACTGTCAGTGTGCCTGCAAAGCTGAGCCAGGCGAAACCTTCCAGACGTACCAGTTGGCATGTCATATGCCCTGCGTGTGGTGTGGTTTCTTCCCATATGGCGGATCTGGTGGGGGAGGGGGAATGTGTGGTGAGTTGAGAGGCGGCAACAGAGATTAGAGTTAATCAGATTTTCGAGAGCTCCTGACGGAAATGTTGTACACTGGTGATGTCTGATTGAGCACTGCTGTGACTGTTTGCATTTCATCCAAGCCTTAAGGAATGCCTGTTATCAGGGTGAATCTCTACTGAGTTTCCAGGCCCAAAAAAAGGTGTTCTATGTTTAATTTCTCAATTTAGACTCACTTCCCAGCATGCATGGACTGGGCCCATTTACTATTCTAACTCGATTCTTGGTTTTACGGGTTGGCAAGTGCTTACTAGAGGTATTAGATGCAAGACGAAATTTTGCTAGGGAGATATTTACATATTTTATATAGCGCTTCTAACCCTGACAAGGTGTCGACGCGAGATTTTGATTTTAATAGTCTACATTTTGGAGCCTGGCCTTGCACAAGTGGATTTTGCATTTATTTTTTACAATGATGTATTGTTGGTCCTCTGATTGAAAATACTTTGCTTTACAGGGTGGTAAGTGCACAAGTGCTGCAAGCAGCCCCAGGAGGTGGCTGTGGCTAGCTGGATACTGGGCTCATAGGCCAGAACTGTGCCCCCACAGAAGTTGTTGATATAAACCTACCCCCATCCTAATTACACACTATGCTAGTAGGCAGGACTCGGCCCACTTAAAGCACTGGCTCTAACTCTCCCCAAATGCAAGACTGATTGCATTGCAAATGCTTTTTTTTAATGTAGCCCATTTTCCTTAAAGGAAAACGGGATGCATTTAAATTTTGTTTTAAAAAGAAACCTTTTCTTTTCATTTTTAAAGACAGGCAGTGATCCCTGGGACCACTGTCTGCCCTTAAAAAAATATTTTGCATGCATTTGCAAAGGAGAAGGGGTCCCCGGAGGACTCCTTCCCATTTACAAATGGATTACCACCTACTTAAAGTAGGTGGTAATTGAGAGACATTAGTACATTATTTTGAGACTCGCTGTTTGGAAGGGAATGCCCCTTCCAAATAGCGAGTCGCAAAACCGATTTAGAGAGTTTCAAAAAAAAAAAACGACTCGCTAAATAGGCAATGTACATGGCTCAATATGTTTTTGCATGCGCAAACGGGTTTCCAAACCCGTTTGCGCATGCAAAAACATGTCGTACATCTGGCCTCTAATGTACCTTTGTTTGTCTATGGGGTCGAAACATCGACTGTCAATTTGTACCTGTACTGGTTTTTGTTTCACAGCATAGATAACAGCAATTGCTTTACTTTGCCTATTTTTTGACTGTGTATTTTAAGTTTGCGAGCCAGTCAGGCGACTGGACAGGTCTGCTTTTAAAGCCCATTGTTAATATTGGAAAAACACTCCTGTTTCACACCTTCAAACCCTGACAAGAGCACTTCCTTGAACACAATTCCCCCCTTGGAGCACCTTTTCACAAATTTATAATTCATTCACATGATTTAAATGCTGATATAAATATACTTGTATTTGCAAAAAATTGTCTGTATAGTTTTTCATGGGTGATGTGATTGATTTGATGGTTTATCCACTGTGACCACTTTGTTTTGTACCGCTATTGACCCAGGTCCAGTGGAATTTTTGGTTTCCCATTGTAGTGTAATAAGGGGTCCACCCCTTGACATCCCCAACCTCCAACTGAAATGTACGGAGTAGTTAGGGCGATCAAGTGAGGGAAGGGAACGGTTGGGAAGAGCAGGGAGGAGAGCCGGTAAAACAAAGGTAACACAGATCAAATATAAAGGCACAATAATGCTATTCTCATGAAGTCTCACTAACAGGCATAAATACCTTACCCACCATAGCACTCTAGCAAGCCTGTGTTAGCCAATGAGAACAACCAGTCTCCATTGGGGGATAAGGTCTACAAAACAGAACACAAATACATGATACCACACACATACTTTGTTCGTAATCCTGCCCTGTATAATCCTGTGCCTTGCACATCCAAACTTCCTGCTCACCATAACTAAAAAGGCTGAAAAAAGGTGAAAACAATCTTGCCAACGTCTCCCTTTAAGGAAGTCCAAACGAAACCCTAGATCCCAGAAAAATAAGATTAATCGTGGCACGCTCCATCTGGGGGGTACATGAAATGTAGGTATCCTTAATTAACTGAAAATTTGCTGTTCCCTTTCTCAATAACACCAAATACTAGTCCAGAAAAAAGGGCTTACAATGACTTACTATCTAGCAGAGGCCGTATTGTCCAGAAACGCCCCTAGAGTCTTCGTATGAATACTTTGCGGTACCAACTCACCGCATTCTCGATGCACTGCTTGTGCCACCGGAGAAACGGTCAGGCTCAGCGGTTAATTCACTGCCGTTTGAAGTATTCAAATGTGCCCTCCGGTTGGCACCGTGGTTAAATCACAGCTGTCCCACACCTCAGTAATCAATTGCGCTCATAGTTTAGGCGCCGTGGTTACCTCACTGTCATGTGACAGTGATCCCAAATTCCGCTCACCCGGGCCGAATCCTTATGCAGCAACGCTGCATCTAAAGAGCGTCCATTCCAGATTGGCGTCGACATCCGATCGAGCCGAAAAGCACTCCAACAATAACTCAGTATCACGCAAGTTTGCAAAACCAGCATTCTGTCTACTTGTAGATGCTGGCTCCGCCCCTCCTTGCCTTCTGAGGATTTTAGTTTATCGGCTAGGTAGGCGCTGAACATCGCAATTCCTGACAGCTGGGTCCGTCAGTCTTTCTTAGATTGGAGTCATCATTCTAACTAGGACTGTATGAGAAGTCTACTTATCCAAATGTGGACAAGGCAGAGTTTATGTTAAGGGGCACCAGGGGTAAATAGAGGTGGGGGCTTACCGTGCGTGTCCCAGTGTAGTATTGCCCTGCACCAGTCCTCGCTCTAGCTATATTAAAAAACATATCCTGGAACACCGACATGAGGGAATCACAAGCAGCCTCTTGTAACCCTACTCCTGGGGGCAGAATTAGGCAAGCCTGAAGATGGCCGCTTTGTGAGCGAGCTCCTTCGGTTGCTGGATAATCCTTAATCTATCCTACGTCCATAGCCTGCAAAGTGAAATAAAACCAACAAATATACACATCTGAAGACAACGACGTCCCAAGAACCCTGTTTCTGCTACCAATATCAACTCCTGAGGCCGGGAAAACAATATGTATCCTCTTGGCGGAGGCTCCACCTGTGGGACGTACGTATACGTGAGCCTGCCGGCCAGCTGCTCGGACCCCGGAGGCCGAGGGAGAGTGAGCCCAGGCAGGAGATGTCACTGGAAAGACGCTGCTGCTATCAGTGCCACCGACTTGCCATCGGACTGTGTTCTTCCTGGATGGTGAGAGGTCTGTGGCGAAGTACCAGAGGAGACCGCCGGGCCTCAATCAAATCAGCAGACGTGGGCGAGGGTGGCCCTGCATGCACACTTGGGCTGTTGCTTGCAGTCTGGAGCACAGCCACAGGGGCCCGTGAGGAATGAAGGTACTGAAAACATAGAGCAGCGCAAAGTTACCCCCGATTGCCTGTAAGTTGAAAAACAACTGTTAGATGTACTGTGAAGCAGGGCCGGCTCTAGGCATGTGCAAGCTGTGCACCTGCACAGGGCCACCAAACCCCAGGGGCCACCACGCCAATATATATCCTTAATATATTAATCCTCTGAGGATGGATACATATTTGCGTGGTGGCCCCTGGCAGGGATTTGGCGGCCTCCGGCTCTGTTCCACTTCTAAACACCCTGACCCCCTCCCCTCTTTACTGGCCTGCGCGCTCCGCCCCGCCCGGACCCCCTCTTCCAGGCCCCCTACCTACGCTCCCTGCCCAGGGCCACCATGAGCCTAGAGCCGGCCCTGTTGTGAAGAACGTGTAGGGGTGCACTCTCGCCCACGCTGCCTACATAGAAGGAATATTTTACAGATCAGTGAATGCTGCCAGTAACGGATTAGACCACTTCAACAGTCATGGGGCGTTTAGGCAGTAAACAAGCAACCACGTTCCTGACACCCTGTAACGTTCGAATGTACCACAGACACGAATTGGATGTTTGTAACTATTATTTATTGCGGAGCGCCGGGAGCTACCTTCTCACCTACATAACGGTCGGCGCCGATAAAACAACATGGCCGCCTTCAGCTTCCGTCCCTGCTCTTCCTGTTCCGGGGAACAGAAAGCTAGACCGCTACCACATATCTCCCCCCCTTTATGCAGTAACCAACATTGAATTACAGAGTCCTTACTTTCAGTTCATGTCATAGTCCTTGAACCTCTCTGGTACCTTTACTCTCCTCCCTGCTCTTGTTCTCATCACTTCCTTGCCTTCTTCTCCTCTTGTTTCTTTTATCTCCATCTCTCTTCCAGAGTTGTCTCTCTCTCTGTCCATCACTCCTTCATCCTTGCCTTCGCTCTTCTCTCTTCCTCGGGCTCCTCTTTCCTCTTCTCTGTCTTCTACTTGCTGCACACTTTCTCCTACTTCCTCGGTATACCTGCCTCTACATTCGTTTTCACTTTCGTCACTTGCGTATTCTACTCCTCCTGTGGTCTCTTCTCCCCACTTCAAGATCTTGCTGCATTTTGCCATTCTGTCCAGTGACCAGACTTTCCCGTCACTAAGCAAAGCTGACCTGGCGTAGGGCTCCACCACTTTCATGGGTGGTGAAAACTTGCTTTCTCCCTTTCTCTTCAAAATGGCCAGTTTAACTCTGACCCACTCACCCTTCTCCAATCCTGTCTCCTGAGTGCTTCGTCTCTTGTTGTAGTGAGTGGTATACACTTCTTGTGCCTTCTCCAGATTTCTTCTAACCACTGCTGGTGACCACTTACTCTGCACCACTAGTTTCCTCCATGCCACATTGTCCTTTGTGAAGGCTTCCCTTCCTCTCAACACCTTAAACGGGCTGTATCCTGTGCTCCCCGGTGTGATGCGATAGGCCCATATCATTTTCTCTAATTCCTTTTCCCAGTCCAGGTCATCGTCTATAGCCGCTTGAATGGTGCCCATGATCACCCGATTGAAACGCTCCACTTGACCGTTTCCCGCGGGATGATAGATAGGTGTATGTTTCACTTCAATGCCATTCCTGTTTGTGAAGGCTGTCCACTTCGCAGAAGTAAATTGGGGCCCATTATCACACGTGATAATTTTAGGGATTCCTTCTCTGACAAACGTGGCACGTAAAAAGTTCACCACTGCCTCCGTGTCCACGTGCTCCATGATCTCTACCTCAGGCCACTTGGAATACTTGTCAATGATGACTACAGCGTATTTCTGCGTTCCTGCTTTGTTGAGGACCGGACCCATAATGTCCACTGATATCGTTTCCCATGGTCCTGTAGGTATCGGGAATTTCCCCAGGGGCGGTCTTAGCATGCTTTGTGATTTGTCCGCCTTCGCACATGACTCGCATTGTCGCACGTGACGCTCAACCTGCGCATCTATGGCCGGCCACCAGTACGCTTGTCTGTCGAGGGCTTTGGTCTTCGTGATACCCTGATGCCCTTCATGTAGTAGCGTCAATAGATGGTTCAAAATTCCTCTTGGTGGAATCACTTTATCGCCTCTGAGGAGGAATATGGGGTTTTCTGCCAGTGACAGTTCATTTCGTACCTCCCAGTACCTTCTCAGTTCTTCCTTGAGGTGTCTCTTTTCAGGCCAACCATGGACCACGTACCCTTTTATGGCCATATAATCCACGTCTTCTCTGTACGCTTCTTCCCATTCTTGGGCGCTTATTACTTCTTCCGTGTCCTGAATGGTGGCTACCACATATCCTTCCCATTTCTGTTCACTACCGCTCGCCGCTTCCTCCATGGCCGCCGCCCTGCTCAGGAAGTCTGCTACTTTGTTCTGCGGTCCTGGAATGTGTTCTACCTCGTACACGAAGTCCAATAACCTGAGAGTCATTTTGGCGATCCTAGGGGTCGCGTGTTCATGGCCACTGGAGGTCAGCACTCGGACTAAAGGTTTGTGATCCGTCCTCACTCGGAATTTGGCTCCCCACAAGTACTGCCTAAATTTCTCCATCGCCCACACCACCGCCAGCATCTCCTTCTCGATTACGCTGAACTTCTCCTCATTGGCGGCTAGCGATCTCGAGGCGAAGCTGACAGTAGATATGTCTCCGTTCTCTGATTTCTGCATGAGGACGGCCCCAAGTCCCCGATCACTGGCGTCCCTTGTGAGGATAGACTCTGCATTTGGGTCAAATCCTTTGAGGGGAATGGCGACACCCATCTCCCGTTTGAGGGCTTCAAATTCTGTCTGTTCCTCACTTCCCCACTGAAACTTGTTCCGTTCCTTGAGTAGTTGACGGATGAAGTGAGTCTTCGTTGCAAAGTGTGGGATGAATTTACTGTAATACTCGGCCATCCCCAGGAATGACCGAACATCTTCTTTCTTGCTGGGAGTGGGGGCCTCCAGGATGGCTTTCATGTTGGTTCTTTTTGGCGTTATCCCATTTCCACTCACTTCATGACCTAGGTACGTAACTGATTGTACTCCCAACTTGCACTTAGACCATTCTGCTGTTAGGCCATTGTCTTGTAGTATTCGCAACACTTTGTGGAGTTTCTCATTGTGGTCCTGTTTTGATCTGCCCATTACCAAGATATCGTCTTGGAAAAATAGTACATCCTGCATGTCCTTCAGTAGTTTGTGCATCAGCTTCTGGAAGACAGCTGCAGCCGACGCTAACCCAAAAGGCATTCTCACAAATTCGTAGCATCCAAAAGGTGTAATAAAGGAGGTGAGATGGCTGCTCTTCGGATGTAGTCTCACTTGATGATATGCCGATGACAAATCTATTGTGGAGAACCACTTGACATCTTTGGTTTTCGCTAGCATCTCACTGATGCGGGGCAAAGGGAACTTGTCGATGACTATATTTTTGTTTAGCTCCCTAAGATCAACGCACAATCTCACCTTGCCATTTGGCTTCTGGGCCACTACCAAGGGCGACAACCATTCAGCACTCTCGATGGCTCTGATCACTCCCGCCTTCTCCAGTCTGTCCAACTCCGTCTGCACAGCGTCTCTGCTGCGGAGCGGGATATTTCTCACTTTGTGTACTACAGGATTGGCTCCCTCTTTAAGCTTGATGAGATGCTCGTACTTTCCTAGCTCCCCAATTTGACCATTGAAGACCTTAGGGTAGGCTTTCTGCCACAGTCCTACATCTTCTGTATTGTCCATGTCCATGAGCAGGATCTTTTCAATGCCCCCCCGGGTTGAGTTGGATCCCTAGTGCTCCTTGGTCCTTCCAGCTTAGAACAGAGGGGCCCTTCTCTGCTATGTATAGTTTGCAACTTGCGTGGCGCCCTCTGAATTCGAACGGGAGAGAGCAGTATCCCAGCATGGTAATCCTTTGCCCGGTATATGTGACTGGTCTCAGATCCATCGGTAGTAGCTGCTGCTTGATTTTGGGCGTGAATTTGTCTTCCCATACTTGTTTTTGTATGATTGATATGGGTGCCCCACTGTCCGCGATCATCTCTATTGGTATGCCGCCAATGTGCATGCTCAGCCTTGGTTTATCAGATTCCGATCCATCTATTTCCAACACCTGGACGTCTATGTATAGAAACTCCACTTGGTCTTCCTCTTCTTCCTGGTCACTAGCGTCCTCCTTGCGCTCTTGGTCTACGTACCGCACCGTAGCGCCTTTGGGCTTCCGGCGGCACACCTTTTCGTAGTGTCCGAAAACACCGCAATATGAACATTTAGCTCTGAAAGCGGGGCATGCTTTGTCATTTCCAAGATGTGCAGTACTGCCACACCTGTAGCAGCTGGGTCTGCTTCCTTTATTTGACCTGTTGTCTGGCTGGTATTTGTTGTAGTTGGTCGATCTTCCACCTTCCTGGTGCCTTTGCGTGTCTCTTTGCCTCTGTCTTTCTCCTCTCGTTGGCGTCATAATCTTGCACACGGTTTGCGATTCTCCTGCTTCCTTCTTCGCTGCTTGTGCACAACGTCGTGATAGTTCTGCTTTCTTGACCATCGCCCAGATCTCTTTTAGTGGGGCGTCGCCATTGACCCACAGCTTCTCTTGTATATGGGAGCTGGATGTGTGCATGATAATCTGGTCCCTTATTAGGTCGTCGTGTAGCGCGTCAAATTTGGAAGTGAGGCCCAATTTCCTCAGGGCCACGACGTACTCATCCACCGACTCCCCGTTCTTCTGTTTCCTCTGAAAGAAATTGTATCTGTCAATAGCGACGCACACCACCGGTCTGTAGTGTGCATCTAAGTCTGCAATGGCGTGACTGAAGACGTCGGTATCTGTCGCGACCCTTTCGCCTTTGACAATGGTGTCATATACCCTGATCCCTTCCGGACCTAAATTATGTAACAGGATTTTCTTTCTTCTCTTGCTCGTGAACGGGGCGTCCCCTTCTTCTTCAAGGGCCTCTAGATAGTTAAGGAAATACCTTTTCCAGTCTTCCCACTTCATCTCCGGTTCACCGCATTTCGTCAAGAACGGTACCAATTGCGTGAGTGATGATGACTGAGCTGCCATTTTGGACACCCTTCTCACTTGTTCTGCTGTGTGTAGCGTCCGACCAGTTGGGCTCCCCGGCGTGTTCTGTACCACAGAGTCCTCTTCACTACGATCCCCGTCGTCCTCTTCCCCCTGTGACTTCCTTGTTGGACCAGGTTTCGGTGTGTCGCCGTCCTCTTCCGGCTGGTGCGACGACCCTGGTGCTTCTGCCAGTACTTGCTGTGCCGCCAGGTTGGTGGGTGCTCTGCACGGTAGCCAGGGCCTCCTATGCCTCTCGTGTGCACAGTGGCGAATAATGCAGGTGTGCACTCTCCCTTTGGTTATGTCAGGGCAGGAGGTCACAATCAGTTGCTATCCCTCAGTACCTTGATAGGGCGCTGCCCGGACCCTCCTGAGGCACTGTCGAGCGTTCGCGCTCTTTTTTCAGCTGCTGGGCGGCTCCTCTGCCGCGCTCCGGTGTTTCTCGGCAAGTGCTCACGCTAGATGCGTGGCGCCGCGTCTTCGCGTGTGTTCGTGTGGCTTTAGAACAACCTCGTCGCCATTGTAACGTTCGAATGTACCACAGACACGAATTGGATGTTTGTAACTATTATTTATTGCGGAGCGCCGGGAGCTACCTTCTCACCCACATAACGGTCGGCGCCGATAAAACAACATGGCCGCCTTCCGCTTCCGTCCCCGCTCTTCCTGTTCCGGGGAACAGAAAGCTAGACCGCTACCACACACCCCCACTAGGTGCAAGCCGCGGTACTACTGCGGACAGAGGGCTGGCGGTTACCCGAGACATGCTGCACTATGCAGATAAAGGCATGCAATGCAAGAACTATCAGTAAGTGAGCTGAGACTGGTATTGAAGCTGGAGGAAACTGATTTTTGACCGCAAGTGTACTGAAGAATTACAAATAGTGCATCCTTGCTGTAAACACACTATACCCTAATTGCTACAACCGCTGATTAGCGCTGTTTCTATGTGGCCCAGGGTGGCCAACACCTCAGCTGCAGTGGTGCACAACCCCAAGCCAACGTGTACTGTCTCCACCGCACCGGGGGTTCGCAGCTCCCCCACAGTATCTCCAATAGGCTAGCGCTTGTACTCACCAAAGGCTGAAGCGTGCGGACCAAATCAAAAGGCACCCACTACGACACAGCCTAAGGCACATTTTATTTTTAAGGAAAAATCAGTGGGCCCCTCTCACCACGTGGCGAAGACCAGGTGTAGATCTCATTCATTCACAACGCAGCAAGTATGGGGAAAACGGATAGAACCCAGACTAAATTACACTTTGAGCAGTTGAAAAAGTCAGCTGACGGTGGTGCAGATGACCAGCCTACTACACTAACGGCCAGGAGGACAGCGGGCGCTGAAACTACTGTAGACTTCCAATCCAGGTTCTCGACGATCCAGACCACCTTATCAAACATTGATGGGAAAATAGACTCCCTGACCTACTGAGTAGACCGCATGTCCAAGCTGTTGGACAAACACACGAAATGTATTGACATGGTGGAGTGCCGCATTTCGGACACGGAAGATGCGCAGAACCAATTAGAAACCAAACAGGAGAAAATAGACAAAAGCCTGACAACACTAATGGCAAAATCTGAGAATTTGGAAGCGAGATGTCGCCGTAATAATCTGTGCTCCATGGGCATAGCGGAGACAACAAACATAGGAAATATGGAACGCTACAGCGAGAATTTGCTGATAACACTTCTAGGTAAAGAAACCTTTTCAGACGTCTTCATCATTGAGAGAGCGCACAGATCCCTCACACCGCTGCCGCCACCAGGGGCCAGGCTGCACCCGATCATAGCAAAACTCTTAAACTGTAGTGAATGCAAGGCCCGTGAATTAGGTAGCCGAAAACACGAAGAGATGGACATCTCTTTCGACCCCAATTTTACGCCACACGTCCAGGGGGCAAGGAAAGAATTATTGGCAGTGAAAAAGAAACTACAAGACCAAAACATCCCCTACGCGATGATCCAACCAGCCTGCCTGAGGTTGACAGATGGCGGTAAAAGTACGGTCTACAGTGAGCCCAAGGAGGTGCTCAAATTCCTACAACGAAAGGCCTTTCAGTCGACGCATAGGAGATCCTCTATAGGAGACACAAAATAGCCAGCAGGCACATCGGACGTTGAATAATGAACATGCCTCATCTGATCTGCTCACTGTGCCAGGCCGGTATTGCTTGGGTACTACAGTTACTACACCATATGAACACAGATAAGTGCTAGTTGCGAACTCATGTTTTTGTTTCTGGTTAAAATGGAACTGTGGGGGGGTGCCCTGTGTATATGTATAGTACAGGAATATAAATAGCACTGGGACGTGATTCATGAGCAGGGGACCGATTTTCTTTCGAAATTGGCAGGTTATGATGTTGTATTATTATTGTTTTTATTTTCGATGCTTAGACAGGTGACCCTCATGTGATGATATCACCGAGTTTCTAGGCTGGCAGCTCCTTTCTAACCTGTGTGCACCACAACATGGTACATTTACTTTATGGGATTGTTTGGGGGATTGGATCAAGTTTTGGGGGATTGTCTTCGCTGTGATTGGGATGGCAAAGTTGGACGGGGTTGGTAGGGGTGAAAATGTATGAAATATGGTAGGTACAGGGATGACAGAAACCACACACACTAAGTGGCACATAACCTTACGATACTGCCTAGATCACTCTTCCAACGTAACAGGGAATGGATAGTAGACCACAACCCCCCAGAATGTTGACACTCATGACATGAAATGTAGGAGGCCTGAAAAATCAGTGGAAAATTCGTAAAGCCCTAGCATACCTGGATCGTCACAGAGTTGACAGAGCATGTATTCAGGAGACGCATCTCACTGACGTCACAGAGAGTAGAGTGGGTGCACATTGGGCCACTTATCGTTTGGCGTCTTCCTATTCTACATATGCCAGAGGAGTGCTGCTCCTTGTTAAGCGGGGCACACCATTTGTGCTAACCAACTCAATAAAAGACGATCAAGGCTGTCATAATTCAGGGATACTTTGGAGGAACAGCTCTAACCATTGTAACTACATATGGTCCGAACATGGATGATCCCTCCTTTTTAGAACAAATATGGGCAAAAGTGCGCACACTAACATTGACAACAACAATCTGGGGTGGTGACTATAATAAGTGTTTTTACCCATTCATGGGTAGATCCACATGCTAGAACAAATACGGGAAACAATCCGCAAAAGCACTCACAGAGGGTATGGAGGACTATGCAATGACAGACGTCTGGCGATTGCACCACCCAGGACGCGTAGAAGGTACTTGCGTATCCACAACTCACAGCACATGGTCCCGAATTGATTTTTGGATAGCCACGGCTTATGTTTGCTTATGGACCACATCAATATCACATATGCCCAAAACCTTATTAGACCATGCACCTGTCCGCCTCGAACTCGCAATCCCCACACAAACTCTGCGACAGTACACATGGCGTTTATAACTGGGCGTGATGCTGGATCAGGTGTTTAGAGTTGAATTGCGACAGGCCACTGCAGATTACTTTGAGAGAAATGTGGCTTCAGTTGACAGCGCCAAACCGATATGGGAAGCTTTCAAAGTAACAATTCATGGGCACTGCATAAGCAAACATGCTGGCATATTGAAGGATATTGCACGTCAGCTGGCCATAGTTGAAAACAACATTAAACAATAAAAATTAGACTACATGAACACCTCGGACTCTAAGATTTTGCCCAAACGTATCATGAGTTCGCTGAGAGCGATATCAAATATATCTCCAGAAGGCACACGGCACGTAACTATGTGGAAGGTGGTAGACCGGGACGAGTGCTTTCAAGTGCATCTGGTCTAGCAACATGGAGGAGGCCGATGTAGCTTACAGGAAGTGGATAAAAGACTCACTTGATCACCTCATCCCGATGAACTGGTCAAGACCTAAGCGTGTGCAGTCCCATCCATGGTACTCCGATGCGCTAGCAATGAAAAAAAAGCAATGCAAGCTCCTGGAGCGCCTCTGGAGGCGATCATATGACCACCTGGCTAAAATCAATTTTAGAACAGCTACAAAAGCTTATCATATACTTATAAAAACCTCTAAAGCCAAGTATTATACTGATCTTATTAATTCCAGCACCAATCGCCCCAAAACCATTTTCTCTTTAGTAAAAGACCTGACTAAGGCCCGGGAAGGCTCTAGCAACTTGATGGTGTCTGACCCACACTGTGAAGAGCTAGCATGTTTCTTTATTGACAAAGTCAAAGGAATTTACAACTCCTTGAATTCGGATGACTTTAATATGAATTCTAGTTCCATCACAGGTCTCAATGACCCCATCTACTCACTGCAATTCTTTCCACCCATTGAGCAGAGAGAGATGGAACTCCTGACAAAAAAAGTGAAGTCTGGTTCCCTGGAAGATCCCGTTAAACCTGAACTGTTTAGAGCTTTCCAGGATACCATCTTGCGGGAGGGGCAGGCTTTAATTAACAACTCGCTTCAGTCAGCTGTCATCCCCACATCTAAAAAAACCCTCTCTGGACCCCGCCAGATCGGATAGCTTCAGACCTATCTCCCTACTCCCTTATCTTACTAAGGTGATGGAGGCCCATGTGAACTCTATTTTGAACACCTATTTGGAGTCCAATGGAATCTTGGATGACTCTCAAAACGGATTCCGTGCTAATCACAGCACGGAGTCTGCTTTATTGGCTGTTACGGAACATCTGAGGGAGGTGCAGGACCAGGGTGAAACATCTACCCTGGTTCTGCTGGATTTGAGTGCGGCCTTTGACACGGTCTCCCACAGGATCTTGCTTGAGAGACTGTGGGAGATCGGAGTCAGGGAGAGCGCCCTTGACTGGTTTGGGTCATTTATATCAGACCGTTCATTCCAGGTACACGCCCCGCCATACTCATCCAACGGGCACCCCCTGGAATGTGGGGTCCCGCAGGGCTCTGCGCTTAGCCCCACATTGTTTAAAGTGTATGTCCGCCCCCTGGCCATGTTAACCCGGGAACGCAAAATTAAATTAATATCATATGCGGACGATACACAACTCATCTTCACCTTTTCTAAAAATACCGAGGCTGACCAAACTAAATTCCAGGAAGATATTATGGCTATCGCAAACTGGTTGTCGCAGAACTATCTCCAGTTAAATTCATCTAAAACTGAGATACTTCTCATAGGCAAGGAATAACAGAAATGGGATAAACACTGGTGGCCCCCTACACTAGGACCTACCCCTACCCCTAAGGAGACTGTTAAAAACTTGGGCGTGATGTTGGATAACTCACTCTCATTGGAAACCCAGGCCAAGAGAGTGGCTGGTACCTGCTATGGCCGCCTACGCTCTCTTAAGCCCATTCTGGGTTTCTTTGAGCCGCATACTCGGCAGATTATAGTCCAGGCTCTAGTCTTATCCCATCTAGACTACTGTAATGCTCTTTTGCTTGGGTCTAATCTGACACTCGCGCTGCACTCGCGCTGCTGACAGAACAGCTGGCTATCTTTTTAATCCTTTTAACTTTATTGTGTTCGCGCTGGGCGCTAGCTGTAACTATCTTTTTTCCTCCTGTTCTTCCGCTTAGTGGGAACTGAGGGAGCCACTTACCCGCATTTAACACGCTGCATACCCACACTTGTGGGTTAGAAGGGACTCGGGGGCACTGTTTACTCCTCGCGCCGATCGGAGAGCGCCATTTTGGATTGGGGGAAGCTCTCTCTTGTGGGAGCGCCATCTTGCTGAGGGAGAGCCACTCGCCCTGCCAGGACCCACGCATAGGAGGCGGAGGCACTATAAGTAGCACCTCCTTCTTTTGCCTTGCTAGATCTAAACCCTGCACTCGCGCTGCACTCGCGCTGCTGACAGAACAGCTGGCTTGCTTTTTAATCCTTTTAACTTTATTGTGTTCGCGCTGGGCGCTAGCTGTAACTATCTTTTTTCCTCCTGTTCTTCCACTTAGTGGGAACTGAGGGAGCCACTTACCCGCATTTAACACGCTGCATACCCACACTTGTGGGTTAGAAGGGACTCGGGGGCACTGTTTACTCCTCGCGCCGATCGGAGAGCGCCATTTTGGATTGGGGGAAGCTCTCTCTTGTGGGAGCGCCATCTTGCTGAGGGAGAGCCACTCGCCCTGCCAGGACCCACGTGACCTTTTGGTCAGGCTTCTTAACATGGCGGAGGGACAGGCGCGCAGCGTCGGCGCGCAGCGGACGCGCCGTAGACGCGCCGGAGGTGTGCCAGAGGTAAGCCCGTTTGCGCCCGTTCGCGCTAAGGGCCGCTGCCTCTGGCCACTTGCTCCCTTCCCCTCGGGCTTACTCCCACTCAGACCTGTGTGCTTTGAGACCACCGTGCGGCCCTGCAACACATGGTCCCAGCACCCGTTCGCCGCCCCAGCCACTCCTTTGTGGGTTGCTTAATGTGCTGTCACTCTGCAAGCACCACACGGAGATCGCCTTCTTGGTTGAATCTTCCGGGTTGGATGTGTTGTTTATGACGGAGACTTGGACTCGGGAGGACTGCCTAGTAGAACTAGGCCTGGCCTGTCCCCCGGGTTTAAAAATTATTCATACTCCGCGCCCACTGAATCGTGGCGGCGGAATTGGCATCATTTTCCGCGAACAGTTGGATGTCTCTCAGCTTAAAATCGGCGAAGTTTCGGGTTTCGAGCTCATGGGCTTTTCATTCAGTAACCCAGAGAGAACGCTGCTATCTGGCGTGTTATGTTATAGACCGCCGGGTTCGGCCTCTTCGCTGCCGGAGTTCCTGGACCTAGTGTATGATCTTTCTAACACTCATTCTAATCTACTTGTCCTGGGAGATTTTAATCTCTGGCAGGGGGGTCCTTTAGATGGAGCTTTTACTTCACTCTGCCAGGTTCTGGCCGACATCCACCTGCAACAACTGGTTGGCTCCGCGACTCATAGGGGCGGTCATACGCTCGACCTTATTTTTGCGGGCGCCCATTTGGCGGTGATCATTGACATCTTAGTCCAACATTGGACGGATCACGCGCTGGTGGTCTTCTCCCTATGCCTTGGGAATAACCCCCCGGAGGTTGCAGGGGTAGGACTCTCGCAAGTGGGTCGACCGTGGTCCAGACTGCTCAGTCTAGCGCCTTTGCCCTCTTTGATATCTGCCAATTTTGGCCTGAGGAACTCAGTGGAAGACAGCTACACCTCCTTCTGCCGGTCCATTACCGAGTCACTCGATAACATCGTGCCTCTTCGGAAAGCAAGAGCGAGGGTGGATCGGGCCTTTCCTTGGTATACGGTGGAGCTACAACACCTGAAGCTGAGCTGTAAACGGGCAGAGAGAGCATGGAGAAGGGAGTATTCCCCCTCGGCCAAAGTCTTGTTTATACTTGCACTGAGAGGTTACAAGGAGCAGATCAAGCAGGCTAAGGCGTCTTTTATACAAACGTCCTTATTACAGGCGCCTAATAAATCTCAAGCTTTGTTTAAAATTGTTAAAGACTTGTCCCACCCGGTCTGCGCGGCTAACTCCGTGCGAGCCTCTCAGGCTTTATGCGACTCGCTGGCGTTGGCCTTCGAGGAGAAGACCGCCAAGATTTTGGCTGACCTAACACTTCCTGCAACTGAGGAGGCCTGCCTTGCTAGCCCTACCGACAGGGGGCGGGGAGCCCCGGGTAGCCAACCCCAGATGGTCATCGGGGCTCTGGATCTGGGTGCTCCGAGCGGCTCACCCAGTCGACCCCAACCGACGGGTATGGGAGCTCCGGGCGAGCAGCCCAGTCGACCCCAGACAAGCACTGCTGTCTCTGTTCTGGGAGCTCCGGCCAGCTCACCCAGTCGACCCCAACCGACGGATATGGGAGCTCCGGGCGAGCAGCCCAGTCGACCCCAGACAAGCACTGCTGTCTCTGTTCTGGGAGCTCCGGCCAGCTCACCCAGTCGACCCCAACCGATGGATATGGGAGCTCCGGGCGAGCTGCCCAGTCGACCCCAGACAAGCACTGCCGTCTCTGATCTGGGAGCTCCGGGTAACTCACCCAGTCGACCCCAGCCAATTGGCGTGGAAGCTCCGGTGGAGCAGCCCAGTCGACCCCAGAGAAGCACTAGTGTCTCTGACTTGGGAGCTCCGGGCAGCTCACCCAGTCGACCCCAGCCAGTTGGCGTGGGAGCTCCGGTGGAGCAGCCCAGTCGACCCCAAAGGAGCATTAGTGTCACTGATCTGGGAGCTCCGGGCAGCTCACCCAGTCGACCCCAGCCAGTCGGCGTGGGAGCTCCGGTGGGGCAGCCCAGTCGACCCCAGCCAGTCGGCGTGGGAGTTCCGGGTTGCTCACCCAGTCGACCCCAGCCGGCCGTTGTGGCCTTTGGGGCGGGCGATTTGATCACCTCTCCCAAACCACTACGGTTGGACTCCTTCCCCCTCCCGTCCTTTGAAGAATTTTGTAAAACGGCTTGCTCGGTGTCATCTGGATCTCCGCTCGATCCACTGCCCCCCAAATTCTGGAAAACTTTTCAGGATAACTGTTCCCGCCTTTGTTTTCAATCTGTCGCCAATCTCTGGAATCGGCTTCTGTCCCGGGTTGCTGGAAACTAGCAGTGGTGTCGCCTCTGCTAAAAAAGCCAACCCTGGATCCAGCTGTCCTTTCCAACTACAGGCCGATCTCCTTGCTTCCCTTTCCAATCAAGATCCTGGAGAAATGGGTAACTCGCTCTCTTTCCGGCTACCTGGAACATATTGGGTGGTTCGATGAGGTCCAGTTTGGCTTCCGACCTGGTCATGGGACGGAGACCGCACTTGTGACCGTGCTGGATAATCTGCGTTCGCGTGTCGACAGTGGTCGGGCAGCCTTTTTGGTGCTGCTCGACATGTCGGCCGCGTTCGACACGGTCTGCCATCGGACCCTGGTTCAGAGGCTGGAAGAGTGCGGGATTTGCGAGGGGGCCAGAGACTGGCTGATGTCATACCTCGAGGGCAGGCAACAGTTGGTGTCACTTCCGCCTTTTAGCTCGGAGCCAAGGAAAATCGGACAGGGGGTGCCACAGGGCTCGGCCATCAGCCCGTTATTGTTCAACCTGTACCTCCGTCCGCTTGTCCAGCTAATAAAATCTTTTGGGGTCTCGGCATTTAATTATGCCGATGACACTCAGCTGGTGTTTTCCTTGGAAGGGAGCAATGCAATCTCGCTGAACACCTTCCATCGCTGCATGGCAGCTACAGCGGATTGGCTTCGAGCAAATTCTTTGCAATTTAATAGCTCGAAGACGGAGGTGCTCCACTGCTCCACTGACCGGATCCCGCGGGCTTTACCTACCGACTTTTGGCCTAGCACTTTTTCCGAACCAGTGACGGCATCGGAGTCAGCCCGTAATTTAGGGGTCATGTTCGGCCCTAATTTACAACTTGACCTACATGTTAATAAAACCACGGGAACATGTATGATGCTGCTCCGTATGCTCCGCAGAGTTTTGCCTCTGCTCCCTGCTGAGTCCAGGCCGGAGGTAGTCCGTGGGACTATCTTAAGTCTGCTGGATTACTGTAATGGTCTCCTTTTGGGGGCCCCAAAAAACCTGATAGGGAAACTGCAGAGGGTGCAGAATATGGCTGCTAAACTGGCCCTTTCACGACCCAGATCTAGCTCTTCTACTCTTGCGCTTCGTAACCTGCATTGGCTCCCGGTAGAACTACGGGTCCAATTTAAAGCGGCCTGTTTGGTATTTAGAGCGGTACACCTCTTGGGCCCCATCCCGCTACAAAACATGTTTGCATGGTATTCTGCCCCACGGCTTCTGCGGTCGTCATCGGCTCACCTTCTGGTGGTGCCTAGGTTTCAAAGAGTGAGGATGGGCGGCCGCTCATTTAGAGTGGCGGCAGCTAAATTGTGGAATTCTCTCCCACTCACTCTCAGGAGCTGCAAGGACTATCTTCCATTCAGGAAGGCCTTAAAGACTTATCTTTTTCCCAAGTAATGGCTGCGCGTTTGCTCTGGTCTTGTGTGGGGGTTCTCTGATCAAAGCGCCAGGATGCCCTCTGGGTGACAGGTCTGCGCTTTATAAGTATGCGAAATAAATAAATAAATAAATAAACAGTGATAAATAGGCTACAAAGAGCCCAGAATGCTGCTGCTCGTATCCTGTGTGCACTACCAAAAACCTGTCATACCTCACCTATTCTCCGTCGTCTGCACTGGTTGCCGATCAAACAACGCATCCAGTTTAAAACCCTATGTTTAACTCATAAAAATATGCATGGTGTTGGCCCCCAGATCTTGCAGAAACTATGCTCCCTCTACGTCCCTGTGCGTGCCCTCCGTTCGGCGGACTTATTTCTTGCCCGTACAATTATGATCCGGAGGAGTAGAGCTGGTGGCCGCTCCTTCAGGTATCTGGCCCCGAAACTTTGGAACTCTATCCCTTTAGGAGTTCGGTCCACCTCTAGCCACTTGCTATTCCGCAAACAGATTAAAACTTGATTGTTTTCTTTGATTTAATTTTCCTTTGCTGTTGTGCTGTTGTGCCCTCTGGTATGTTCACAAGCGCTGGGACGCCCCGTTGCTGGGGTAGCCATGCGCTATAGAAGCAGATTTAACATAACATAACATAACATAACATACACACAGGGTCCCACATCACTCAAATAGTAGACGAGCTGGCCACTCCAAAACATGACACCCCATCCATTATAGGTTGTTTCTCTGAATATTATGCAGGTTTATACACTGCTGGGTCAAGCACATCCACAATCGAGATAAATAAATATTTGGATGACGTTGCCCTGGCATGGTTGTCTGATGAGTACTATGAATACTTTAGCCACCAGATCACGGAAGATGAGATAAGAGAGGAAATAAACTCCCTCCCAAATAATATGGCACCTGGTATGGATGGGTTGCCAGGGGAATTATATAAGGAATATAAAAGCTTATTATTTCCACACCTTGCTGCAAAGTACGAAAAGGCATATGAGGAAGGCATACTGCCACCATCATTACGTGATTCACTACTGATCACCCTTCTCAAACCGGATAAAGACCCCATAAAATGCGATTCATACCGCCCACTATTGTTACTAAATATGGATGTCAAAATACTGGCAAAAATCATAGTAGCTAGGATACAATCCTTAATGCAGAAACTGGTACTGCCAGATCAAGCTGGTTTTAAACCGACAAAATCTACAACGCAAAATTTGAGCACAATATTTGCTATGTTTCACCAGCTGACCCCAAAGATCCCGACTGCTGCCGCCTTATTGGACGCAGCAAAAGCATTTGACTCGATGGAGTGGCCATATATGTTTACAGTGTTAAGTAGGATGGGGTTCCCAGAGCCGTTCTTGCGCTGGATAGAATTACTATATAATGAACCATGTGCACGAATAAGAGTGAATGTAAACATATCTGAACCTATAAATATATACCGGGGGACAAGACAGGGATGCCCGCTGTCGCCACTTTTATTTACACTGCCACTGGAATCACTAGCTTGTCAGATACGGCAAAGACATGCAGACACTGCACTGCAGTTCCAACTCCGGCCTGTCAGTCTATCATATGCAGACGACATGGTCCTCTACACAAGATACCCAGATACCAATTTAAATACACTTATCAGAGAATATATTAGGTTCGAACACTATTCAGGACTATTGGACTTGGGCGTTTTTGGCAGATTCACCCCTAAACTTTTTGCCTTTAGCCTCTGGCATGGTGGTAGTGATTTTAGGTCTCTGCGCACTTTAGCACTGTGGCCCAGTTTAAAGTGTGTGCGCACTCTGAGTGTGTGTGCTGAGAGTGGCCTGCCCTCCCATAGGAATGCATGGGGGATATGTGTGCCTGTGGTAATTCCTGATATGTGGGGAGTGCAGGGGCGAGTTTGGTATGTGCAAACTCGTGGCTGCGCAATGGTGTGCGTGGATTTATTATGTCTAGTGTAGAAGTGCCACTTTTAGAAGTTGGCATTTCTGTTTGCTGTGAGATGTGAATTACCTGTCTGGCTTGTGAGTGACAGGGGCTGGCTGGTGTGCTTGGCTCCAGGAGCCAGGCTGAGTCTGCCCGGTGGTGAATACGGAGATCTGCATGTAGATGGGCGAGAGGAGCTGCACCTGGTACCTGAATAGAGCTGTGCGTTCCCTCCACAATGCTGGCTCCACCCCCCTGTGGTGTGTCTGATGTCCCTGGCCTGTCTTGTGAATAGGGAGAGGGGCTGAGCAACACAAAGTGCTCCAGAACCAGTTGCATCTGATTCTCCCCTTGCCTGCACCTTTTAGACAAAGGGTTTTGTAGTATAAATAAGGGGCTGTGACCCCTAGTAAATGTTCTTGTTCTTGGACTGGAATTTACCAGGGGCATGCTGCTGCTGGAGCTCAGGGGAAGGCTTTCCTCCCTGGGTTCTGCCCTGGCCCTGGATGCCTGGAGGACTTCTTCCTGGGGCCCTTCTGCCTTGCCTAAGGTGACTCGGGGAATTGCTTTGCAGGGAGCTGTCTGCTCGATTTCCTTGTCCTAGAAACCTTGGACTTTATTTCCTTTAGCCCTGGGGGGCTTGCTTTGCTTTAAAAGCACCTGGCTCCTTTTGCACACGAGGAGCATGCTGCCTGAATGCCCCTGGGAGCGCTGTGCTCATTTTCCTTGTGGCCCTGTAGGAGGAAATCCTCAGCGTAGGGATTCCCCCCGTGGCCCCTTCATGGCGGGTGCCCACCCCCTTATTTTTGTGTTTACTTGCAGGTGCCCACCCTGCATTATGCCCGCTTATTTTTATAGCCCCGTGAGCAGGTACCCACCCTGTGTCTTCATTTTTATTTAATAATTAATACGGGAGCCTACCCCGCTTATTGCCGTATCTAAAGCGGGTGCCCACCCCGCTTCAACATATATTTTTACCCTCGAGGGACCCAGTGGCTGCCCCACCATTAGTTTTTAGGGTAACCTTTCTACCCCTCCCCGAACGTAGGGCCATTTTACAACTCACAGATGGAATTTATACTAAACAGGAAGAATACAATAACTACAAGCAATATATAAGACACAATATACCAAGTACAATGCCGGATTTCAAAGGGAGTAGCCCTGCCCAGCCTCAGTCAGCCTCGGACGGCCTCAGACGGCCCGCCCTTTGCCCGGGCTTAGCCCACGCGCGGTCCCACGATACGCGGAATGGGCGGGGCATAAATAGACAAAAGACGGGTGGAGGCAGGCGGGGGGGCGGGAAGAGAACCAGCTGAGTCCAATAAAGGAGCGCTATGGCTGCTGGTCCTCGCAGTCCCGCAGGCTCACCCAATGTCACCCTGCCTCAGTGTCCGTGATTAAAATTCACCAGCAATCTTCCAACACGTACGGGCATGAGATAAAATAGAGGTGTTAAGAACTTTCCTGCAACTACAGCTGCGAGTGGCTCCTGCGGAGCAGGGGCCGCGAGCTGTTTTAAGGTCGCAGGAGAAGGTTGGAGGCAGGCAGGGGGGCGGTAAGGGAACCAGATGAGTCCGATGAAGGAGCGCTGCGGCTGCTGGTCCTTGCAGTCCCGCAGGCTCACTCAATGTCACTCTGCCTCAGTGTCCGTGATTAAAATTCACCAGCAATCTTCTAACACGTACGGGCATGAGATAAAATAGAGGCGTTAAGAACTTTCCTGCAACTACAGCTGCGAGCGGGGTCCTGTAGAAAACAGAGAATTACTTATATGTTTTTGTAAGCACTAGTGTTGGAAAAATGGCCCAAGTCATTTTTCCCATTGCAAATCCCCTGCTATATAGGTTAACATGGTAGGAAGTTATTGATTAATAACTCTTGATAGGAAAGGGCTAGAAGTGCCATTCAAAGACTTCCCCGAATGGTATTAATAAATTCAACAATATGATTTTGCTGAATTGCTCCTAAAGTGTCCATAAAAGAAGTTATAAGACTTTCTTGTTTGTAAGTGCAGATTCAGCCTTCCAGTGGTCTGCCCTGAGAAGCAGGGCAGTGTGCTGTACCATAGGAATACCAGTCCAGGGAGAGGAGTCGTAAACTATGTCCTTCAAAGAGGAGGGCAGAGAACAGTGTAATTTACAACTCTGAACTTTCCACCTTAGGCAGATGGTATGATTAAGGAAGGTAAGTAAATTAGCCATCCTAGGGTGTGTTTAGCCAGCTCTTACCTCCTTGCTGGAAAATCAGCCATTATGGACTTGGAAGATTTGATGCACTCCGGGACAAAATAATGCTACACTCTACAGTATATATTCATATCTTTGAGGAGTTAACCTGCTCCCATTGGTCAGGAGTGACCTTCTGCCTGACCCAGAGAAGTTGGAATAAGTATCTGAGAGGGGCAGAGGCCTCCAGATGTGCTACTTGAAACTTACTGAAAGATTGCCAAGCTGAGAAGATTGCTGTGCAAAGATTTCTAATTCCTGACCTCTGAAAAACTGCACCATCTGAAACTACAGCCCCGTGGATTATTTTTCTGAACAGGAAATAAATAGTGGACTCCCTGAAAGCTACAGGTTAAAAGAGCTCATCTGGAACATCACCACCTAAATCCACACCTTGGAGAACCACCGGTGGATTTCTAAGATGTTTGTACCTGTGGATTGTGGGAACTGAAGTCCTCAACCTTCAAGGACCATCTTGGAGATTCCAGACCTTTGGAGTGAGTTTGATACACTTTGGGACCCCTTGAGGAACTTCAGGAAGAAGTTCAAGAAGCTTGGAGAACTTTGGAGCAACTTTAGAGGGGCCGACTCAACCTGGCAAGCCAGGCAGCCTGCTTTCAACCGCGATCCGGCCAAGCCATCCAGGTTCGTCCCGCTAAAAGCTCCATCGGTCCAACTTCCAGAGCTTGACCGGGACTAGAAGAAATCTTAATCCGGGGAACCCTCACGGGATATGGCTGCATGAAGAGCATCGAGAGAACCTGCAAGAAAAAACTCCAGAAAAGTTTCTAAGTCTGCTTGTAGAAAAGGTGACCGGAAGCAACCGCAAACACCAATCCGCCTGCCTTCCATCGCGTGTCGGTCTGGATTCCTGGGTTGTCCTGCTGAAGCGCTAAAGAAAAAGTCAGCTCCAGGGAAGTTGACCTGGAGTTCGTTGAAACGCAATCCAGCGAACCCTCACCGAATCTGGACTGGCTTGGAGCTTAGAGGGACCTCGGGGAGAAAAGCTCTAGAAAAGTTTCTAAGTGTGAAGGTAGAAACTGAGACCGGGACCTGCTGCGAGCTGTAGCTGCCCAGTTCTCCATCGCGGTCGGCCTGAAACTTTGACTTGACCCGGTCTATCGTGAGCAGGTATCTCAATATGGTATATGGTGCTATAATCTTCTAAGTGCTATATTTTGCTAAATCCTTGAAAATTCATTTCTCCGGTTCCCTACATTGGATCTTTGTCCTTTTGGTGTCATACATATTTCCTATTATTATAAATTGGTGTTGGGTTTTTATTATGTGTTGTTTCTTAATTATTTACTGAATTGGTGATTTTAAATGCTTTACATACCTGTCTTTGAAGTTAATCTTGCCTTCTCGCAGCCAAGCTACCAAGGGTTGAGCATAGGAATAATATTCTAAGACCTATGCTGAGTCCTACCAGGTGTTAGTGGCCTTATTGCCAGTGGCAGACCTGCATTTATGCCTACCAATAATCCACTTTCCAACAGTGTCCAAAGCACCAATCCAAGGATCTAGGCGCTTTGAGATGGTCCTTGGGATGTTGGTCCTTGGGATGTTGGGACTTTGTTTCCCACAATGCCCAAATCCTTAAAAGTCCACTGGATGCACTCCAGATGGCTCTATTTGGTGGAGATGATGAAGTTGAAGCTCTTTTAACCCTATTGCTTTCAGGGAGTCTACTCCTCTGCTTTCTAAAGCTAGGAAAAGTACTTAGGGCTGTAATTCCAAGTGGGTTGTAGGTGCAGTCATTCAGAGTGCCATTCTTTGGGGTGCATTCCAGGATTCAAGCAGGGCAGTTTTTATTTGCCTTGTAGTTTCAGGCTGGGATCTAAGTTGCTAGGCAACTCTCGCATCCAAAGTTCCTGGCTGACAAGCAGGGGGCACCACTGACCAATGGGGTGCAGGGTGCCCCCCTCAGTTATGACCATTTCCTTCAAAGTGTGGCATATTCTTGATCCCAAAAGCACTATTTTTCCAAAATCCAAAATGGAGAAACTTTCTCCTGGAGGTTAAAATCTGGCTAAGCCATCCCACTGGTGTGGCTAAGTTCCCCTGACACCTCTTTCCATCCTGCAGCTAATCTAATTACTGGGGCTCCTGTCTGGCTAGGGTGTCAGGATGTGGGGGTAAACCTGTGTCCTGTCCTAAGTGTCATTCCCTCTTTGAAGACCAGTTTGCCTACCCAGCTCTGTTCCTGCCTTTTGCTCTGCAGCTGCAGTTCTCCTCTCACCCAGATGCTCCCTTTGTCTCAGCCCAGGGCACTTCACACCTCATTAAGGCAGCTTGGCTCAGTCTGGCAGAGGCTGGCCAATCAGAAAAGGGCTGCTGCAAGGCTGCACTTTGGCTCATCAGAAAAATAAGTCATATAACTGCTTTTTTGTACTTGTTAAAAAACAATCAAACAGTTTTTCTCTATTAAATTCTTATGGTAGCCTATGGAGCCAATGTGCTACCAAGAGGAAAAACTGAATTATGAGTTTTCTCCTTGCTAGTGCATATAAAACATCTTGTATAATATCCCTGCACATAGTTACAAGGCACCCTACACCTGGAAAACCTAGAGGAGACCGTGGAGGTTGTAGAAATACGGTAGTTTAAGTCTTTGGCAGTACCTTTAATTCTAACGTCGAATTTGCATAAAAGTTTATTTTAAAAGCAGCCTGCAGGGCTAGCTTTTAAAATGACAGCAGGCACCAGGCACCACAGTGTACATTCTTAAGTGCATTAAGTCTACTGGGCCTCTAAACCTACACGCCCTAACCATAAACTAGGGGTTTACAGGTAGTTTGTCAGTACCAATTGTAAATTCACCAAATTATCATATACTTTTAGTCAGAGCATAGACCGTGGGTCTGGGTAGCAGAGCTCAGGGCATGTTCCGAGTCAGAAAACCATTATTTAATAGTCAAACTAGGGGCACAAAGAGGGGGAACACTGCAAAAAGATCTGGTTTCTCACGGGAAACTTCCTTTACAACACAGATGTTACAACGCGTTGCCATTACAATGCGGTTGTAACATCGCAACTACCATTACATTGCAATGCCATTACAACGCATGGCATTACGATGCATATGCTTTTACCAATTTCGTTGTAAAGGCATTAATGGCAAAGGTATATGTGTTTTACATGTAAGTATAATGTAAGTTTGGGGTTTAGGGTGGGTTTGGGTTTTGGGTGTAGGGGTGTAGATTTTGGGATGCCAAGGTTAATTTTTGGGTTCTTGGTGGATTTTGGTGTTAGCGTGCCAATGATAATTTTACGTTTCAGGGTGGGTATGAGTTTTGGGGTAGCAAGGGGAATTTTAGGGTTCAGAGTGAGTTTGGGTTTCGGGATTGAAGGGTTAATTTTGAGTTTCAGAGGGGGTATGTGTTTTGGGGTGTCAGGGGTAAATTTAGGGTTCAGGGTGGGTTTGGGTTTTTGGGGTGCCAGGGGTAAATTTTGGGGTTTAACGTTGGTATGTGTTTTGGGGTGTCGGGTAATTTTAGGGCTCTGGGTAGGTTTGGTTTTTTGGGGTTCTAGGGGTAATATTGGGGTTTAGGGTGGGTATGGGTTTTGTGGGGTCAGGGGGAATTTTAGGGTACAGGGTGGGTAGGGGTTTTCGGGGTGCCAGAGGTAATTTTAGGGTTCAGGGTGAGTATGGGTTTTAGGGTGTGTTTGGGTTTAAAAAAAAAATATATTTTTTTATTTTAGTTAGTCCTCATTTATAGATAAGTAAGAGGCTTATAGGAAAACCATAAGTTTGATCACAGAACCCCCTAGGTGAGATAACAATACCATCTTGGTTGATCAGGCGACCGGCTGCCATGATCCTATACAAAAGGAATACGCACAATACCATCTCTCTACCCAAGTCTCACTTATAGCATAATCATTGGACCTTATAGTTTTGTTTAATGTATTTACAGGATATTCTATGATCAAAATATTAACCCAATTATTCCAGAACCCCACATTCTGATTCTTTTTCTTGAAGAACTCGCGAGATTCAGTCTATGAAAGTGTTTCACAGAGGAAACCCAATCCAGTAAACTTTGTGGTTGAGGGTAAATCCATTTTATGCAGATTTCCTTCCTTGCAAGCAAAATTAACAAAAATGAAAGTGAGGCTTGTAAGTTGGAAAGATTATAGTTTAAGCTTTCCTTCAGAAAAACTTCAAAGATAACCTAAATCAGGCTTACCTTAATTTCTTGCCCCAACGAAAGTAAGAGTCTTACTGACATTATACCAGAAACCCTGGATAGAAGAACACTGCCAGAACATATGTAGATCGTCAGCGTCATCAGAGGTGCACTTTGGACAGACCTTCTGCCGATCTCCTCCCAATTTCGAAAGTTTCTTCGGGGTCCAATATGTCCCATGGAGTGTGGACACATGATTTCTCTTAAGATGGACAGCTTTACCCACATTCCATAAAGTGTGCATTGATACTTGCCATAGATATGTTACTTTGGTCAAAGGCAGGTCTTTTCTCTAGGGTTCTTCCATTGGTAGTGGCGGTGGCTCCCCCTTAACCAACAGCAAATGCCATATGGAGACCTCTTTACGTTGATGAGGGGGTCCCCGTAGAATGATTTTGTGATCTTCATTTGTTCCTCCCTCTTTATATAGTTTGGCAGCCCAGATCACTAACTGATAAAACTTAGATCTTCAGAGTCTTTGATGAGTAGACTTGGAAAGTACTTCCCATGGAAGATGTTTGTTCTCTTGTAAGAGTTGGCCCCAATTCAGACTACCCTCTTCTAATAATGGAATTGACAATACATCTTCTAGACAAGTTGGAGTCCCTGCGGAATGCCAAATAAGGGCCCCCGAAGTATACTATGGAATATTATAGTCTTCCTTATATAATACCAGACTTCGCATGCTGATCTTAACACCTTAAGTTACATTTTTTTTAATATTTGGGGTGTCCGAACTTGAACAAAAAACCATCACCAACTTGGGGAGCATTTTTGGCCATTGCTGGAAACATTGGGGAGAAACAAGAAGCATTAAACAAGAGAGGCCTTACCTTTTTTAATTGAAAGGCATAACAAGAAAATCGAAGGTCGGGAACAGCAATGCCTCCCTCCAACCCTGTGCATCGCAGCTTCCTCAATGCAATCCTAACCCCTTTGTTAGACCAAAGAAAGTTATGTATTAGACCTTAGAGGTCTTTCAGAGAAGAAAGATTAAAATGTAGCGGAATCGAATCAAAAATAAAAGTGAACTTTGGCAAGATAGACATTTTGATCAAATTAGAGCTGCCTAGTATAGTCAAAGGAAGACCACCCCAAGATTTTAATAATGTGGTCATCTCTTCTTTTTAGAATCGAGGTTTACTTGTGTTAACTCAGAGATCTTATGTGAGATTTGTATACCTAAATATTGAATTTGCAGTTTGGTTGTCACATTGCTAGGTGGTGTATTCCAAGTCATGACTTCTGTTTTTGGGCATTAATTACGTAACCAGAGACCAGCTCTCCCCCGAAATGTATCAAGATTTCCTCTGGACAACGTAGAATAGCAGGGGAGTCCCTAGAAAACACCATTAAGTCATCCGCATATAAGGCATATAAGGCCTTCTTTTCCCACCCTTCCCACTCAAAGGGAGCAAAAGTATAGCTTGCCCTAATACTACTGGCTAAGGGCTCTAGATAAAGATCAAACAACAAGGATGAAAGGGGGCACCCCTGTCTCATCCCCCTCTCCAACCCAATTGATTTCGAGAGATTACCATTAACTATGAGTCAAGCAGTAGGGGTTTTATAGATGTTACTGATTGCTCTGACAAAGTGGTCCCCTAATCCGAACTTTAGAGTCATATTAAGAAAGGTCAATTTACCCTATGGAATTCCTTTACGGCATTGAAAACAAAGATCGTAAGAGTTAAATTATTAGTGGAAGATATATCAATCGCACCTATCAATTCATGAGTCATGATAGGTATTTGCTTCTGCTTTGGATGCTGCATTTTGTCGATAATGGTTTAGCGCTGCCACGAGATCACCCTGAATATGACCGTCTTTTTAAGATTCGGCCTGTCCTTGATCACTTTGTAGGTTGATTTTCTGAGATCTATGCTCCAAGGAAATAAATCGCAGTGGATGAGTCTCTGGTCTTATTCAAGGACTGCTTAGTTTTTGGGCAATACATCCATAGTAAGAGGGCACGCTATGGAATTAAGCTGTATATGCTGTGTGACAGTAGGACTGGATATGTTTCTAATTTCAGCGTGTACACCGGTAAGGAATCCAAGATTCACCCCCTTGGTTGTCTGTCCACTTTTGGAGTGACTGAGAAAATTGTGTTGGAACTTGGTAGAGGACTTTTTAACAAAGGTCACCATTTGTATGTAGATAACTTCTACACTGGTGTGCGGTTGTTCAGGGAATTGGCCAAAGTGGACACTGTTGCTTGTGACACAATCCGCTCTAACCGTAAAGGTTTCCCAAAAGAACTAGTTTATCAAAAGCTTGTGCAGGGACAGTGCAGTGCCTTGCGTTATGATGAACTTCTAACTGTGAAATTTACAGACAGGAGAGATGTCTCCATGCTCACTACCATCCATGATGAAAGCACTTCACCTGTGACTGTTTGGGATCAGGTTGCTGAGACGTGCAAACCTGTGTACATTTTAGACTATAATAGGCACATGGGTGGTGTGGACAGAGTAGATCAGAGGTTGGAACATTATGCTGCTCTTCGTAAGGCTTACATTTGGTATAAGAAGTTGGTTATCTATCTTTTCCGCTTGGGAACCTTTAATGGTTAATTGTATTCAAGCTAGATTGAAAGATCGTCACTTTCCTGATCACATTCCTCCCATACCCTCAAAAGACTTTTCCAGTAGGTGAGGTAGAGTCTGTTGGCAAAGAGGTACGCGGAAGAAGATTTGTATGTACTGCCCCGAGTATCCTTCTAACCCTGGGCTGTGTGTGCCAGCTTGTTTTAGAATGTACCACACGCAAAAGAGCATCCATGAGTGGTAAAGTGAACTGCCTGGTGTCTAGTGTTTTATATTTTTTGTTCACTTTCAAGGTTGGCATTTGTGCAATGTATTTAGTTTCAGATGTTGTATTAGTAGATTTGTATCTATTTGCAATTTGTTTGTGTTATCTTTTTTTGTATAAGAAAATCCTAAATGTGATGGTGGTGTGTGTAGACTGGCGCTTGGCTGGCGGTGTGCACGGACTGGCGCTTGGCTAGCCGTGTGCGTGGACTGGCGCTTTGCTGGCAGTGTGTGTGGACTGGCGCTTGGCTGGTGGTGTGTGTGGACTGGCTCTTGGCTGGCAGTGTGCCTGGACTGGTGCTTGGCTGGTGGTGTGCGTGGAATGGCGCTTGGTTTGTGGTGTACCTGGACTTGTGCTCGGCTAGCGGTGTGTCTGGACTGGCGCTTGGCTGGCGGTGTGTGTGGACTAGCGCTCGGCTGGCGGTATACGTGGCCTGGTGCTTGGTTGGCAGAGTGTGAGTAGTGACTTGCTGCTGGTCACTACACACACTGCTAGCCAAATACCACTCCATGCAATCCATGAGCTGGTGTGGTTACTGTGTCAGGAATGTGGGCATGTGAAAGTGATGGGCCCTTGAAGGGCGCTGTCTGCTGGTGTAAGTGTTGTATTGTACTGGGCCCGCGGCTGGCGGTATGAATGGTTTTGTATGTGTCACACGTATGAAAGGTGTATAAGTGGCCTGTACAGAGGTTGGTGCCTTGTCCTGGCTGTACAGCTCATGAGCTGCGAGTCAATGGTTCAGTTTCTCGTCCTTTCAATTACAGTGCAGTTCATTTTTGTGAAATCTCTGGTTCGTACAACTGTATATACTGAACCATCACTCACCCTCAAGTCAAATCCAACCAGTATGTATGTGTGCTTGAGGAATAGGTGGTTGAGCAGAAATATTAGTCTTTTCTGTCTTTCTCAAGCAGGCTTTACCTTGTCCCTTTTTGTGGATATTGTAATGTGTTGGTTTCTTGCCTGGTGGTGTGAATGGTCTTGTGTGTATCACGTATGAAAGGTGTGTGAATGGCATGTAAAGCAGTTGGTGCCTTGTCGTGGCTTTACACCTCACAAGCTGCGAGTCACAGGTTCAGTTTTTTGTCCTTTCAATTATTGACAGTGCATTTCATTTTGTGAAATGTCTTGTTAATAAAATGTTATGGACTGAACCATCTCTCGCCCTCGTGCCAAATCCAACCAGTATGTGTGTGTGCTTGAGGAATAGATGGCTGTGCAGTAATCGTTGTCTTTTTAGTCTCTGCCAAGGTGCCCATTTCATCTAAGAAAAACCTACCAACTGTAGATGCCCAAATTTTCAAGCTGCAGAAAGTAACAACACATTTCCAACCCCCCAGCATTTCTCCAAGTATCCCAATAGAAATGGGACCTCACTTGTGTGGGTGTGCTAAGTACCCACGGCAGGGAAGTTCCCAAAACCTATTGAGGCAACATCAAAATTACCTATCACAGACCAAACTGGTTTTGCAAGGGGGTCCCAAGAGTTTTTGGCCCGGTGCTCGGCTGCAATCTAGGGAAACCTACCAAACCCACACATTTCTGAAAACTAGTCACCCGGGGGGATCCAGTGAGGTATGGCTTGTGTAAGTCCCCCAACATTCTCCTACCGAGAATCCCCTGCAAACCTCAAATGTTGCTGAAAAAAATCACTTTTTTCTCAAATTTCTGTGTGGGAAAGTTTTGGAATCTGCGTGGATCCACACATTTCCTCCCACCCAGCATTCCCCCAGGTTTTCCGATAAAAATGGTACCTCACTCGTGTGGGTGGGTCAAGGACCCGCGACAGGCAAGGGCCCAAAACCTATTGAGGCAACATCAAAATTACCTATCACAAACCAACCTGGTTTTGCAAGGGGGGGCCCATGAGTTTTTTGCCCGGGCTCGGTGGCCATCTAGGGAAAACTACCAAACCCACACATTTCTGGATACTAGACACCCGGGGGGAGTCCAGCGAGTTATGGCTTGCGTGGATCCCCCAACCTCCTCCTACCCAGAACCCCCTGCAAAACTCATATGTCGCTGGAAAAATCAATCTTTTTTTCAAATTTCTGTGTGGGAAAGTACTGGAATTTGCGTGGATCCACGAAGGATGTATGTCATTACAACGCATGCTTTCACTCCACATGCCATTACGACGCAACTTTTACAACGCAAGTCGTTACAACGACTTGCGTTGGCGGGTGCTGGATAGTGGAATAGTTTAATTTACTATTCCAACTCCAGTCCCCGTGGATAGTAGGGAAGGTGTTGGATAGTAATGAAACGATTCCCTATACTAGATCGCCCTCGAGAGCAAGTCGTTGTAATGACTTGCGTTGTAATGGTTGCGTCGTAATGGTAGTGCGGAGTAAAAGGTGCGTTGTAAAGGATGTTTCCCTCCACAAATGTACTCCTATCCAGCGTTCCCCCAGGTCTCTCGATAAAAATGGTACCTCTCTTGTGTGGGTAGACATAGTGACTGCAACATAAAATGGCCCAAATCATACTGTAGAGACTTCAAAATTACCTATAACAAAACTACCTGAATTTAGGGGGGCACCTGAGATTTTGGCCCCGGGCTCGGCGGCCATCTTGGAAAAGTTCCAAACCCAAACATTTCTGGGGAGTCTAATGATGTATGGCTTACGTGGTTTCCACCAATGTTTTCCTACCCAGAATGCCATGCAAACCTCAAATTTAGCTGAAAAAAACATTTTCCACATATTTTTGTGTTGAATCCCTGTGCCGGCACACATGTCCTACCCCATAGCGTTCCCCTGAGTCTCCTAAGTAAAATGATACCTCACTTGGGTGGTTGTCCAATGCAGAATTGGCTAAAAACTTATTTTTTTAAAAAAATTGGTGCTTAGAATTCTTGGTGCTATACCCTTATTCTCTATGTTTTGGGCTATTCCCATTCACAGGCTCTGGCCCCACCCACACAAGTGAGGTATCATTTTACTCGAGAGAAACCATTGCAAGTCGCTGCTCAGTTTTTGGCTCTGGGTTCATCGGGTTCTTGGTGAACCTCCAAGTCCTATATATCCCCAGAACCAGAAAGGTCCATCGGATGTAGCGGTATAGTGCCTTCAAACATCTATCATATTTAAAAGAAGTTACAGGTGAAAACATGGACATATTTAACTGTTAGTTTCTATAAAGAAACCTTGAAGGATTTAGACAAATGACCCCTTGCTAAATTCAGAATTTTGTTTACTTTTCTAAAATGAATAGCTTTCCAGGATCCATTATTGCTTTCATACCCATTTCTACCATTACCTGGAAGGAGGTTGAAAGGACAAAAAATAGCAAAAATAGGATATGTGTCAGAAAAATGCCAAAACTGTGTCAAAATGTTTGGCTTTCTGACAAAAGTCTGTCATTTCTTAAATGCTGGGAAAATGTTAATTTCAGCCCCACAAACTCTTTTTTGATACCATTTGCAGGGAAAAAAACAGACACTTTCATTTGCAGTACTTTTTCCCTTTGAAATTACTTTATTCGAAACAAGTTTCATAAAAGTACAACACACAATATCCAAAATAAACTATACATAAAAATAATTTCAGACAATTGGCATAAATTTTACATAGAAATAATTTCAGACAGTGGGCAAAAGTTTTGACCTGATGAACCATGCATTCGCCACATATTTAGCCACCCCACAAATCATGTGCATTGAAGTGACATTAGTTTGGATGATACGCATGGCTAATCTATGTTCCCTCACCCCTAAATTCCTACAAACAGGTTTCAACCACCTATCTCTTGGTTTTTTATAGGCTACACATGCAAATAGGAAGTGGCCCAATGATTCTTTCGGGCAGGGACAACCTGGACATTTGATCTCTGTTCCACTATATCCCTTCCAGCCTTCTTTGAATGTGTTGAGGGGTAAAATACCGTATCTGAATTTCAGAAGCAGTGTTCTTTCGCGAGGGACCTGGATAAAGTCCAGAAAGGGCTCTAACTTTCTAAGGGGCTTATGGTCAAGGAAGGTGCTAGTTAAATTGCCCCAATTTGGGTTCCTGAGTTCTTTTGCTACAACCCAATCCCAATATAGTTTTTTAACAATTGTTTTTGGGGGTGGCATTTGTGAAATCCAACTCTCCTCCAGACCTATAGATTTCACAAGCCTCTTTAAATTGTTCAGCCATTTAATTTTATTGGCTACATTCAGACTAATCAACTCATCCAAAACCTTAGCATAGTTAGAGAGTTCTGGAGTTCTTCTGAGACGGACCCAAAATAACAGCGGGCGGATTTGCACCAGATCAGCTATCGATTTTTTGCCCAGGTCTAAAAATAAAGGTTTCAAGGGGGACGATAAAGGTAGCGAAACCATGTCTCTAATGAACTTATTTTCCGCCACTATTAAAACTTTTGTGTTTTCCGCACCCCAGAGTTCTGAACCATAGACTGCCGCCGCCAGTGCTTTCCCTTCATAAACTGCCAGGGTAGGGGCTATGGGTCTACTAATAGAACGTCGCTGATTTTTAAGGATTACTCCTGCAACCCTTTTGAGGTTTAAGACCATTTTAGTGATATGGGCAGACCAACTCAAATTGTTACAAAGTCTTACTCCGAGGTAATCAAATTCTTGTACCACCTCCAGCGCGGTGCCATTCAACAAGAGGTTAACCTTCCTATGTTTCTTTTTAGAGGTTAGCACCATCAACTTTGTTTTTGAAGTATTTATTGTCAACCCCCTGTCTTTACAAAAACTGCAGAAACGATCAAGCAGTTTCTGCAAACCCATAGGGGATTTAGACATGAGAAGGGTATCGTCGACAAAGAGGAGAGTGGGAGTTTTCTCTCCTGCAAGGACGGGGGCATCAGCCGAGTCCTCCCTCAAATGGTCTACCACCCCATTAATAAAGAGGGAGAACAAGGTTGGAGCCATCACACACCCTTGTCTCACTCCCCTATTTACCGGAATCTTCTCAGTCAGTTGGCCCTGGGATCCCCAGCGGATCCTAGCATAATTTCCTTCATGGAGTTTAATAATAAATTGTAGAAGGTAACTAGGAAACCCCATATCGGATAAGACCGACCAAAGCTTAGTCCGTGGAATAACGTCAAATGCTGTATTCAAGTCTATAAAAGCCAGGTATAGACTGCCCTTCGTAATTAGCACTGACTTCCAACAGACTGCACAAAATCTGAAGACCTGATCTATTGCACCTATATAGCTTCTGAACCCGGCCTGGAAATGGGACAAGATGCCTTTATCCACAAGCCAAGATTCTGTGCGATTTATGATCACCCTTCCCACCACCTACTGAATAGTGTCTATCAGACTTATCGGTCTGTAATTAGAGGGGTCATCCCTTTCGCCCTTTTTGTAAATAGTTATCACCTCAGCGCCTTTCCAGGAATCTGGAACAGGGTAACCAGCCTGGATCAAGTTCATCAGACACGAAATATACTTAGCCCACACATTTGGTTCATATTTTAACATGTACCCTGGGAGACCATCTTGGCCTGGGGCCTTCCCGGGCAATAGTTTAGAGATAGCATCTAATACTTCTCTCTGCGAAAATGGATCTGTATTGTGAATCAAAATTCCTCATGGCATATTTCCAGGGGTAGTAGCTGGTTGCGATAACGAGCTATCCAAATTATCCTCACAGTACAGTTTTAAAAAATGGGAGTACCATTCCTGCTCCGTAATATGATTTAAAATAGGTCCTGCTCCCTTGCTATCTAAAACATTAATTAATTTCCAAAAAGTAACAGCATTTTTCCTACATGCTGCTTCCTTAAGCTGTTGCCAATGCTCTTCCTCCCAAGCTCGTTTTGCGGATTTTATACTTCTTGAATAATCTTTCCTAGCCGCCCGGACGGCCACAGAATCCTTGCTTCGTATTGCTTTAGTAATTGCTTTCCTTTTAATTCTGCAATTACTCGTGTACCATGGATTACTTGTGGTTTTAATACCATTAAGACGTGATTTTGCCGTTGGCTTCTTACAAAAGTGGGCTCCCAGTTTACTTATTAAGTTACTATAGGATACCAACAAACTGGGACCGTCTAAATTAACTGGGGAGAAGGCTAAAGCTGTCAATCTGCTAGTTTCTTTGGATACTAAATCCGTAATATTTTGGAGCTTCCCCTCATCACATTTGACGACATTCCATTTTAGCTTCCGATTATTATTTACAGGGAAGATTTCTTTGGTTAGCATCTCAGTTACCCGACTGAGATCACGGCCACTTACCCACCTAAGCTGCATACATAAGGGGTTGTGGTCACTATAGGAAGACTCCCTAACCACCATGTCAATTACGTCGGGCCAGGAATGTTCATCTAAAAGAATATAGTCGATACGAGAGGGGCACCCCAGCCTATTAAAGGTCATCGCACCTGCGCGATCTGATTTTGTACGGCCATTTAAAGCCCAAAGATTATGATCTAACACCAGGGCATTCAACTGAATAACTCTCGATGACCATTTCTTAATTGGACTAAGATTTAGCGGGGGTATGCTTTGTCGACCTTCCACTATTTTCGATCCCAATACTTCTTCCACATCTAGAGGTTCGAATGTACAGTTAAAATCCCCCCCGACCAGTATTTTAGATCTGGTCGGGAGTTTTGACAACTCCACATCCAATAATTCCAATATTGGGGAAGTAAGCCCTCCCTGAAGACCTCTAGCGTAAATACAGAAGATTTCGTAGGTATAGCCCCCTACACTGTTCTTTAGAGTAACGTGCAGGATGTCATTAGAAACGTACTTGTTAGAAATAGCACAACAATTCAGAGATGTTTTCACCCAAATATGTAACCCACCAGAAGGGCGGCCTCTTCCCAATGAGACAGCTGGAACATAAAATGTAGAGTAACCATTCATATATTCGGGGGATAGGCACCACGTTTCTTGAAACATACAAATATCAAAATTGTTAATAAAAATGTTCCAATCAGGATTTGCTAAGTTTTTCTTTAAACCTGCAATATTCCATGATAGAATATTGATAAAGGGACCCGGAGACTTAGGTTCCAATTGACCTGTAGATACTATATCCTGCATACAGTTACCAACTACAACCGGAGGTTCAATAATATCTATACCAACACTGGTGGAGCCTGTAATAACCACTCTGCCCACAGGTGGAGTAACTTCAATGCCGGGTAAAGGCTGCACCACCCGACTACCCAATCGATCAATGGGCTGGTTGGTAAGTCAATCGACTTCCTCCAGACCATTGAAACGATTATAACATTGGATAGGGTAATCCAACTGCGGGCCCAACCAACCCTCCTTACGCCTATTACCACCATGGTAAGTTCTACCTCTTCCTCTACGCACTTCTTGCCAGTCTCCATTTCCAGCCCCTCCCCAATTGTAGGAGCGATGATTCCCCTGGGTTTCAAATCTCCTCCAACCATTTTCATGCGGGGTGGTCCTTAGCCAACTCCATCTATTATCATGATTCCCCGCGGGCATATAAAAGTATGACAAGGGTTTAACAAGGATCTCGGAGTCAATGTTACGGCTAAGCCCAGAGCAAATGAACTCTACAATACAAGGGTCTTCAAATGTGATCACCACACAATCTCCTTTGAGGTGTTTCTTTTTCTCTCCCACCCACGGTGCTCTCTCTACCATAAGAATATTTTTGTTGATATTGGGTGGGGTTGGGAGATTCCTGTCCAACCAATGACAAACTTTGTTTTTAAGGGCCCAGAAAGTTTCGGGGATGTCTGTGGTAAGCTCAGGGACACCCGTTAATACTATCACGAATGGGCAGGCGTCAGACGGTAAACTAATATTCCGCCGTACCCTTGGTGTCTTCACAGCGGGTGGGTGCTGGATAATGCTTGGTGCGGTTGAACTGGCTGTTCCCGGAGGTTTATTAGCATCTACAACGACTTGTTTTGTGGTCACTTTACCAACCTTCTGTACGGATGTAACGGTTGGACAAGTCTTGGTTTGCTGGGTGGGTGCTATTGGAGGGTTCTTAGCCAATGGGTGTGGGCTTCCCGTTGTACCGGGGGTATTCTTCTGAATTTCTTGAGTTACTTTTACCCCCCTACAATTTAGCTCCTTTGATATAATTCCCAGTTGATTTTCTATACCCTGGAGTCTAACTTCCAGGGGCAAAAGCAAGGACCTAATAAGGGTCGCTAGGGAGTCAAAAAAAGGCGCATCCACATCCTCTTCACTCTCTACAGACTCATCAGGACTACCATTATCAAGAATACTAGCCAAACTAGTGTCGGATACAGTTACATCTGGTAACTCTAGGGGTAGGGGGTGCGATGCTCTAGATTGCCTAACAGAAGTTACTGGGGCATCCACACTTAATCCTCCCTCCTGTGTACCATTTCCCACACCGGCTGTGTTCCCCATACTGTGTAAAGTATTTTGATTAGCTACAATATCACTAAGCACCTCTGTAACAGATGGTATTGGAGAGGGTGTTTTCCCCACAACAGTGAACCCTTCTAACTCCGGGGGGTCTGTATGTATAATAACTGAAGTAACCATAGGAGTAATGAGGGTTACAGTCTCAATTGTGGGTACTGGTAATGTAGATACCGGAGATATATTTATACTTTGAGGCTGAGTCATAGACAATACAGGGGTCACATGAGTAGTTAGTAGATGGGGCGTATCTGATAAACGCAATTGTTTATTCGGAGTACAAGCCTGAGCTATATTACCCAATGATGATCTTTTGGCCTGGAGCAGATCTTGGGAAACCCTTCGTTCCATCAATATAATACCCTCATCAATTAGGGTGTTCGTGCGAAGGATAAAACTATCCAAGGTATTAGTGAGTTTTTTGGTTTTTGTGTTTTTTATCCCCGCCACCGCCTGGCTTCTGGTTTTCCGTGTTGACATTATATAACACCAGCAATTAAATAACACGGGGTACTCAAGTTAGATGGTAAAAGGGAGTAACTAAATTAACAAACCCTATAAGTAGAATATTACAACGATAAAACTGATCCACACAGTAGTACTATAAACCAAACAATGACATCCCATACAAAAGATAGCACAACAAAGACAACTACAATTTGATAAAACTTGCGAGGGGGTATGGCCAGTCCAGTCCTCTCGGTCCTCGGAGGGCCTCAGAGGGCCCGCCCTTTGCCCGGGCTTAGCCCCGGGCTATGTCCCGTGCGCGTCCCGCGTGCGCGCTCACCTCTACACTTAAATAGGAGGGTTGGGGGCGGGAAGAGACACCAGGTGCGCTGGGTTGTAGAAGCGCTGAGCAACCTGGGTCTCGCAGTCCCGGCCCCGGCAGCGTCCGCTAATGTCCTGGGTCCTAGTTGATCAGGAGCAGGGTGCAGGGCAGCAGTTTAAAAGCGTTCTTGATAAAAATAAAGTTCCACAGGATAATCCCCAAGGCTGCGAGCGGCACCCGCGAAGTGGGGGCCGCGAGCCTTATGAAGCCGGTGGGTGAGCACAGAAGGGCGGAGGGCTGGGGGCGGGAAGAGACACCAGGTGCGCTGGGTTGTAGAAGCGCTGAGCAACCTGGGTCTCGCAGTCCCGGCCCCGGCAGCGTCCGCTAATGTCCTGGGTCCTAGTTGATCAGGAGCAGGGTGCAGGGCAGCAGTTTAAAAGCGTTCTTGATAAAAATAAAGTTCCACAGGATAATCCCCAAGGCTGCGAGCAAAATGTTGCTGTATTTTCGCTAATTTCTGGGTCCCCATCAGGGGAATCTACAAACTCTGGGTACCTTTAGCATTCCCATGATGTTGGAAGAAAGGGCTGCAGATTTCGCGTGGATACGTTATGTGGTCAAAAAGGTACAGGGGCCTAAGCGTGAACTACCCCAAAAAGTCAAAAGAAGGCTTAGCACAGGGGGGAAAAGGCCTAGCAGCGAAGGGGTTAATGAACCCCTTCTGGTCAGGGTAAATCAAAAAACTCATTACAGGGTTCAACCTCCATGCTAGAATTTGGGCAAAGATTTTATAGTCACAATTCAGCAGGGAGATAGGCCTACATGACTGTGTTTGGGTTTTAGGGTGCAAGGGTTCATTTAAGAGTTCAGGGTGTGTTTGGGTTTGGGGTGTAAAGGTTAATTTGAGGGTACAGAGTGGGTTTGGGTTTTGGGCTGCATGGGTTAATTTTAGGGTTCAGGCTGTGTTTGGGTTTGGGGTGCAAGGGGTAATGTAGGGGTTCAGAGTGGGTTTGGGTTTTGGGGTGCAAGGGTTAATATTGGGGTTCAGGGTGGGTATCGGTTTTGGGGTGTCAGAGATAATTTTAGGGTTCAGTGTGGGTTTGTGTTTGTGGGGTGCCAAGGGTAAGGGTAATTTTAGAGATTTAGGGGGTAGGGGTATTGGGGTAATAAGGGTAATTTAAGCGTTTTTTATATATACATGCCAAAAGACTGCATTGATATCTTCTCGGACAAAGTCATAAGTGATCTTAAATCTCTCTCTTGGACCAGTAGTAATGAGTTTTTAAAAAACAAGCTAATGAGAGGTCAACATATGACAATGTCATGACAAAAATCAAGGAAAGAAGTGATGTAGTAGTACGGTGGTCCGACAAAGGGGGAAACGTGGTCCTCTGGCCGCTTGAAATGTACAAATATGAAGCACAACTACAATTGTCAGATAAAGAATGCTACCAGAGGATCAATGCAACGAACATTATAACCATTCAGGAGAGGTATCATAGGAGTCTCTATGACTGGAAAAGTGCTGGAACGATTTCAAAGAATGAATTCGATTTCTTAAAAAACAATTATCCAGTAACGCCAAACCTATATCTCATCCCAAAAGTGCACAAGAACCCTGCCTGCCCCCCGGGAAGACCTATAATTTCGGCAATAGGTGGATTGTTTGAAAACACTAGCCGATTCATAGACTTTTTTCTACAACCGTACGTGAAAATACTACCCTCCTACACGAAAGACAATGGGGAATTTCTCAAAAAAATCTTTGACATCAAATGGGAGCCCAATTTTGTGTTTATGACTTTGGACGTACAAAGCCTTTACACAAGTATAAGGCATAAAGATGGTTTGAACGCAATTAAGCACTTTTTGGGTGGAAGAAGCAGTAATTTGTACCAACATACTCAGATGCTGCTCCAAATGACTGATTGGTGCTTAGAAAATAACACCTTTTCCTTTAATAAACTACTGTATAAGCAGGTACAGGGGACAGCCATGGGTACTTGCTTCGCCCCCAGCTATGCTAATTTGCATATGGGCTGGTGGGAGGAGCAAGTACTCATGAAGACACACACTGCAAAAATGTCAGATAATATGGCACATTACAGTCGCTATATTGACGACATTTTCACTATTTGGAAAGGGAGTGAGGAAAGTGCGAGGGAATTTGCAGAGCAATTAAATGAGAACAGCCTGAACCTTAAATTTACTTGTGAAACCAGCAAGAGTAGGATTAACTTCCTAGATTTGGAGCTGTTTGTGTCAGATGGGAAAATTCAATCAAGTACCTATCGAAAGCCAACCTCTGGAAACACTATCCTCCACGCTACAAGTTACCACCCACCCAACCTAATAAATAGCATCCCGTATGCAGAATGTCTAAGAATGCGGCGTAACTGCAGCACTGACACTAAATATAAAGAATCGAAAGCTAGTCTGTTTGGCAGATTACGTCTTAGAGGGTATTCTGAACAGACACTAAAATCTGCAGAACAAAAATGCGATTTGAAAGAAAGAAAATACCTGCTTTTCTCTCACAAACTTGTCACTGATAAAACAAAAGGAAGCACAGGGACCCCACGTTTAATCGCAGGGTACAATGCCTATCATAAACAACTAAGAAATATCATCTATCGGCATTGGCCCATAATCAGGAATGATCCAGTGATAGGGAAAGATTGCAACAAAATCCCACAACTCACTTTTCGAAAAACCAAGAGTATGAAGGAAGAGCTAGTAGTAAATGACCCTGTCCTAAAGAAAAAAGAACCCTTGTGGCTAAAATCGAAAAATGGTTTCTTTAAATGCACAAAATGCAAGGCATGCCAATATGGAATGAATGTTACGAAGGTTGATTTGCCAAATATAAGAAAACCATTGGAGATATGTGCAAATTACACATGCAAGACGGACTTCGCAGTCTACGTCCTGCAATGTAGCTGTAACAAAAAGTACGTGGGTAGTACTATCCATCCTGCCCACATAAGGATATTACAGCACCTTAGGGCAGTTACAAATAATGACCCTTCATATCCAGTGGCAAGGCACGTCAACGCTGAACATGGAGGTAAAGCAGAGAGTATTAAATACTTTGTAATTGACCATGTTAAGAAGAACATCAGAGGGGGGAATAGTTGGCCCTCCGAAGACTAGAATCTCGATACATTATCCTATTGGACACAAAGGCCCCGCAGGGATTGAACGCAGATGAGGCCCTTAGTGTGCATTTATAGTCCACAATACAGATAACAGTACAAGTAGCAGCCCATGCAAACTTGGAACCCACTCTTCCGCTAAAGAAGAGTAAATTAGCTTCACTTTTACTTTTCAGCAAATGCCGAAAGTATCAGAGTAGAGTTTACATGAGTAGGCACAAGACAAGATAAGAGGCATTTCATAGTGAAAATATGTAATTACTATTGTCATGATACCAAATGTAATTAACATTTTGCTAAAGGTGAGACAGTTTCAATAAATTGACGCACCTTAATCCAGATTGCTATGGATATTTGCCCACATGGGCTATATTTAGGAGCAATCTGAAATTTGCTGCAGGTTAAGAAGGGATTAGCACCACTAGAGTGTCAGAATTGCAAATAAGGGCACTAGACCCTAAATTTATGATCGCCCCTTACCGCAAACCAGTAGGGGGATAAACTGCAGGATTCCAGCGCTGACATTGTCCCAGAAGGTTGAACCAAGTGACGCAGCCCAGTGCAGCGCCATGGCCCCTCCGCGCTTTGTTCCGCTTCACTGCAGCCGGAGGTGGTGCTCTGCTGCACGGCCAGGACAGCCGTGTAAAATATCAAATCTAGCAAAAGGACTCCTGTGCTCCCAGCAGTCACCCTCAACACTTCTTGCCTTCCAGCTTTTTGTGCCTCTCACAGCCTGGAAACCTCGTTGATCCTCATTTATTCTTCATGAGCCCGATGCGTTTCGAGGCTGATCGCCTCTTCTTCATGGGGCTTTTCAAACACAACGGGCAGCACTCTCAGTATCCTTTTCCAACTTTATTATTATATATATATATATATATATATATATATATATATATATATATATATATATATATATATATATATATATTACCTACTGGCGGTCGCCAGTAGGTAAATATAGTTAGGATCTAGTTTCCATAGGAAATCAGCAACATTCTATTGGGAATAACTTTGGCGCCGGTTGATGACTCTTTGTGAATTTCTCAAAGAAAATGGCCCGTTACCCTCCGCTCCTTCCCTGAAAGTCTCAGGGGGATTTGTTAAGCGGGGCTGAGAAAAAAGGGGGTTCCCAAAACATGTTTTCCCCATGCAATTTTCCATAGGACGATTAGACACGGCTACAGCCTGCACCGCTGAACGGAATTACACCAAACTTGGCAAAATGGTAGGGACTGGTACGCAGTAGGGCCTTTTCCATATTTAGTTAAAATCGCTCCAGTGGTTTTTATGAAAATTAACGTAAAAAAAAAATATATATCTATATGCGCGCTTCGAGCGCTTAGGGTACGCGTACCGGTAAGCGCACCCGGCGCGCCACGGAAGTGCGCGAGCGGAAAGCTGATTGGCTCTCGGGTGTCTGTCAACATTCGAAACAGTCCGGAGAGTCTGCCATTTTGTGTCATTTTGTGTCTCGGTAGACACAAGAGGTGAAATATAAAAGGGGAAAACGTTGAAAGGGGGCAGGTCCCCTAGGTTTTCTCAGGGAGGCCTAGGAGGACCCCGAAGGGCAAAAAAAAAAAATATATATTTTTTTTAAATTTCGCGGAGTAAGCTCAGGGTACGCGTACATGGACGTGTACAGGTACGCGTACCCTGAGCGCACCACGGGGAAAAACAGTGAAAAAAATTACAGGAATTTTTTTGGGCCTTGTGGAACCCCCTGAGCAGGCCTAGGGGGTCAGGGTGCTTCTACCCTGCTCCCTTGGCATGTTTTTCACCTTTGTTTCACACCTTTCTTGTGCCTTGGTTCTACCGAGGCACAATATGGCTGCCAACACTTCCTGGTTTAGAGTGTTGACAGACACTGGCAGCCAATCAGCATGCCTTCCCGAGAAAGCTGCATGCTCATTGGCTGTCAACACTTCTAGCCAGGAAGTGTTGGCATCCATCTTGTGCTTGATAGACCGAGGCACAAGAAAGCATAAAAACAAATGTGAAGAACACAAAAAGGGGGCAGGGTAGATACACCCTGACCCCCTAGGCCTGCCCAGGTGGTCCCACAAGGACAAAAAAGGCCCACATCATTTGAGATGTCATTAGTGATGTCACTGACCATGTCATGAATGATCTAATATGTGACATCATCAAGTGGATTGCGGGTGCGCGAAATATAGTTAGTACAACTAACTATATAGGAGCAATTTCAATGGTTTTGTATGAGTGAAATGTCCAGCTAACTATAACACCCCTAAAAGTTTTTTGAGTGAATTTCAAAGGTTTTTTAAAAGCGAATTCCTAACTATATAAGGCCTGAAACCTATGGTTTTTTCAATGAATATATATATATATATATATATATATATATATATATATATATATATATATATATATATATATATATCCGTTATAGTTAGAAATTAGCATTTAAAAAACCTTAGAAAGTCACTGAAAAAAACATAGGTTTTAGGGGTGTTATAGTTAGCTGACATTTCAATAACCCATATAAACTGTCATGTAGCTACTGACTAACCCATGTAGTAGCTTACACAACACCAGACACTGATACAGACATTCACACAGTTTAGTCACTAATGCATGCATTCAGTAAGACACTTTTAATCAGTGACTTATACAATCAGTCACACACCCCGTAATCCTTCTACCTGACACTTATACACCCACTGATTCTTCAATACACCTTGGCATATATATAAAACATATTTAAACTTTACAGAAGCACACAGTCACTGGATGATGTCATCAGTGATGTCATTTGAGATGTCATCAGTGATGTCATCAGTGATGTCACTGACCATGCCATGAATGATGTAATATGTGACGTCATGAGCAGTGCATTGCCGGGGCGTGAGTTATAGTTAGCTGAACTAACTATTACAGTGGAATATCTATGGTTTTGTACGAGTGAAATGTCCAACTAACTATAACACCCCTAAAAACCTATGTTTTTTTCAGTGAATTTCTAAGTTTTTTTAAATGCTAATTTCTTACTATAACGGGCCTGAAAACGATGTTTTTTTTCAATGAATTTCAAAGGTTTTTTTAAATGCTAATTTCTAACTTCAATATCCCTATACCCTATAATGTTTTTTGAGAAAATTTTAAAAACATGTGTATACTTTTTATAGTGAAAACGAACTTAACAGTAGTCTTTTATTACTCATAATTATGGCTCCTGGTTTTATGGTATTTATTTTTTGGGCATTTCCGTCTGTATTTATCCATATTTTTTTAAAAATAATTGTATCTGTATTTACCAATATATATTTTGGATTTTGTGAAAAAATTGATCTGAAAAGAGAATATTTCCACATTTATTTGTCCGATAAATATACACTCAAGGCTGAAGTACTGAACGTTTTCAGTCATATAAACATTCTTAGATGATAAAATATACACAATCTTGATATTAAAATGTGCATGTTTTCTTATACGAGCATATATATTGCTCTTTAAGGCTTTTTACTAAAATTCTTTTATTGTTTTAACTCTTTTACTTTTAGAACGACAGACCTATTGGCCTGGTACTCATCATTGACAGCATTTAGAATCGCTCAAAAAATAACCCAATTTCTGTTTTTATTCACATTTTAAAATAAATACAGAGATTTAAATAAATTATTTTCTGTCCGTATTTATCTATAAAAATCAGTAAAAACGGAAAACAAGGAGCCCTACTTATAATTTAACAATGTTTTCAACTTAATTAGCAGTAATGAACATATAACTGTGGTAAAAGAATGACGCAGCACCTATAGTACCTGACTTCGAACAACAGCGTTCACAGTTCGATTCCTGACTTCAGCAGCATCTTAGCCCACCACTATCTCACTGCTTGCTTAATCTTCCCAATGCCCCCAAGCACCGGCACACCTTTCCGGGAGTAGCTTTACACAAATGCTGGCATTTTTTTAATTAAACAGCATAGTGATGACAAATATTAGCAGGTTGTTTTTCTTCTATTGTGAACGATATTTTTTTAATGTCTTCTATTTAGATGTTTTTAATCATGAGAATGCAAATGACACAGTTTCCCGGGTAACATTTTTTAAACTCTCCAAAGTATGTAGATATTAAGGACCTTATACGTGTTACGATGGAAATTGAAACCTTTAAGCTTCACAGTTTGTAACTTTTCCCAACACGTGCAGAAGTTAAACAGTTAAAACGTGAGCAAGTGTAAACTGTAAAACGTGACATCTAAATGGGCAGAGCCGCATCTTCCTTCCATAGACTTCTCAATAACCAAAAACTATATAAACCACACTTGTTGTGCGATTAGTTTTGTTTTCGCAAGTTATTTCTCCGTGCCCATTCTGTGATGCAGGTTCCCTTTTCTAGCATCGGATTCTTGTTTTGCATCAACAAAACATATTCTGGAGTAGTAATTTGTTTGAATATGGCATAGTAGATATTTATAATACGTAGTTATTTGTCAATATTTAAACATTTATATGTAAAAAAAAGTGTTATTCCATGTTTATGCCTTTTTTTTCTGTAACGTCATCAGCTTGTTTTCAGAAACAGACAGATCACAGCAAACATTGCTCCTTTTCTGGCTCCTTTGAGCTCATATACTGTGACTTTGTATATTATAATATTGACACTGTACTATACCTCAGAGGTGTTGGTGACCCGTCTGAGCAAACCCTAAACATTTACAATGAACGTCACCACCTTCCAGTTGTTACTTTGTTTTCCCCTGGGGATCATATACTGTCAATATGTATTTTATAATATTAACAGTCATTGTGATCTCAGAGGAGTTCATGACCCATCGGTTAAATGTCTTTAATATATTAAAGATATATAAGCTACATCGCCAGCTTCTGGTTTTTAGTCTGTTCCCCCTTTTGATCATATACTGTGAATATGTATATTACAATTGTCCCAGTATAATGCTCTAAGAAGAGTTTATGAGCTGTCACCACGAAGATCAAACTTTTCGTTGTCCCGGAGAAGAGAAGCTCAGAAAATAATTACTGCTCGAAAGTATTTCATTATGGATCTTCTGTTCTATAGATAACTTTATTTTCCTTTTCTTTTTTGTGTAACAATGGTGTCATTCATTATATTGTAATAGACTGTCATATTGTTACATAAGAGGAATTGGAGATTTGTCGGCGTCATCTGTAAAACAGCCTACGAAACATAACGTATTTGACCAGATAATTTTTCAGTGAGCATATTTTACGAAATTGCAGTATAAAAAAATATAGCTTTCATACATACTTTGTTACTTTAAATATTTGATAAACCCTAAATTTCTGAATGTTATTTTCTAATTTCTATTTTTCCTGAGTTGCGGTTCCTATTCACGTTCTCCCTATAGAATATATAGGACCAGTACTGTATATTATATTATTACTATCCTATATATTCTTAAATGAGTATGTGATTTGTTAGCGGAACAACGTGCGTTCCAGAATTCTACAAAATACAAATTTGAAAAATGATAATGCATACATTTCTATCTAATATGAAGTCATTTGTGTTTAACCGTTTTTTACTTGTTCTTCTGACCTCAGATAATGTAGTGCTGGAGTGTTTGTTGTAGCACTTCTATTCCACTTTATCTAAAAGTAACTGATGCCCTCTTATATTATCAAGAATATGGGGCAACACTTTTACAAGCTATAGCAGAAAAAAGGAGGGTGTCGCCAAGCTTAACTGATATTTTATGAAATTCCATTTTTATTTGTCACCCCTTTGATATATACAGCGTCAGTTTCCGAAGAAAGTTTATTTGTAATTGCTAAATAAAAACTGTTTCAAACCTAGACTGAAATTTTTGCTGCACATCCACACCTCCCCGTCAGAAAAGTAAACACCACATTATAATTAAATAGTGCTCCTGGGAATTATCCCACCTGCAAACTTGATAAAAAGAACACCGCAAAACACTGTTATTTTTACGCTGTGATTTGTACACTCCACAGCAATTATATAAAAGGCCCTTAAAATATATAAACAACAATTTTTACCTTCACAATCCCTGTCTACCACCTTGTGACCACTGTACAGAGTAAATAGTGTTCCTACCCTACCCTCTACTACTTTGTTTTCCCGTACTCAAAATGGCTGCCAACGGTGAACCGTTCCCACCCAATAAGGACCAAACCCAATAAGGAGCAAACTTTTTCTCGGAACACTTTAGCCAATAAAATGTCCATGTTGTTCCGCAGAGGAGGAGGGAATGGCTGCCAATACTTCTACTTTTAATGCTTCACAGCCAATGAACATTACGCTTCCAAACGTCCCGCTTGGAACATGTTACCCAATGAAACATCCCTAATACTCTGCGGAGAGGGAAGGAATCGGTAACAACACTTCTACTTTCAATGGTTTACAGCCAATCAACAATAAGCTTTGGAAAGTCCTCCTTGGAACACGGCAGCCAATCAGATGTCCCTCCTACTCCGCGGAGCAGAAGTGAATGCCTGCCAACATTTCTACTTTCAATAGTTTGCAACCAATCAACATTAAGCTCTGGTAGCTCCTCCCTAGAGCACGTCAGCCAATCAGATGTCCCTACTACTCCGCGGAGAGGAAGTGAATGGCTGGCAATACTTCTACTTTCAATAGTTCGCAACCAACCAACATGAAGCTCTGGAAGCTCCTCCTTTGAACACGTCAGCCAATCAGATATCCCTCCTACTCCGTGGAGGAGAAGGGAATACCTAGCAACACTTCTACTTTCAAAACCTTGCAACCAATCAACATTAAGCTCAGGAAGGTCCTCCTTACAACACGTGAACCAATTAGATGTCCTTGCTATTCTGCGGATTAGAAGTGAATGGCAGGAAACACTTTTACTTTCGATGGTTCGCACCCAATGAACATTAAGCTTGTTGTTGGAACACCTCAGCCAATTAAACGTGAATTGTTTTCTGCGCACACATTCAGAACACACCCTCCCACATATTAAGAAATTTCCTGTAACCAAGTGACTCTATCCGTAACAAAAGTGAGCACTGCATAATAAATAAACATTATTCCACATTATATTAAATGAAGGCCGCAATACGGCACATTGTTGTTTTCCCGATATAATTTCCACAGTCTACTGCACCCCCTCCCAACACGAGTTAAGCCACAGGACTGCAGGGGCCCCAGAGAGCCCCCGCTATTATTTTTTACCAAATACCCCGTGACCTATTTCCACAGCCTACTGAAACCCCCTCCCAACATAAGTGAAGCCACAGGACTGCAGGGGCCCCAGCGAGCCCCTGCTATATTTTTCTAACAAATACCCCGGGACCTATTTCCACAGCCTACTGAAACCCCCTCCCAACATAAGTGAAGCCCGGGACTGCGGGGGCCCCAGTGAGCCCCCGCTATTATTTTTTTAACGAATACCCCCGAGGCCTAGCCAACCCAGGGACCTCATTAAAATAAAACGCAGGAACCCGCGCACCCTGTTGGATTGGGCAGAGGGCACAAGCACAGCGGTAGCGGTCACTCTGCTGGACGCCGAAAAGGCGTTTGATCGAGTAGCATGGCCTTACCTTTGGGACCTCTTATCCTTTAAGGGGTTTGGACCTGGTATTATTACCGCAGTGAAAGCTCTGTATAGAACACCTACTTCCTCTATTAAAATTGGAGTGAACAATTCAACCTCGTTTTCCATTTACCGAGGCACAATGCAAGGGTGTCCATCCTCCCCGTTGCTTTTTGCAATTTATATTGATGCTTTTTTAAATAAACTAAACCTTGCGCAGGATATAACACCAGTGGTGACAGCAGGTATACAGTATAGGGCATTGGCATATGCAGACGACGTGGTGGTTCTCACCACGGATATAGTAAATACAATCCCAAGGATAAAAGCTCTGGCAGCCCAGTTTGGAGCCTTTTCTGGCTATAAACTGAATATGTGGAAGACACAAATTCTGGTGACCGGCCAGAACCCTCCTGATCTTCCTAATATAGTCTCCATAGCCACTTATCTGGGTATAAAGATCACATCACCAGTCTCGCAGATTCCTGAAATGAACATCGCTCCTATGATAAAAAAATCTGATGCATTACTTGAGCGTATTAACCACCTACATTTATCCTTATATGGCAGAAATAATGTGGTGAAAATGGTGGTTCTGCCGAAATTTTTGTATTTATTTAGTTGCATACCCTTGGATTTTCCTCTTTCCATTTTCAAAAAGCTAGAGAAAATGACAGGGAGATTCCTATGGGGTTATAAACATCACCGAGGAGCTTTTCATAAAATGATACTTCCAAAGGCTAGGGGGGGTTGGGGTATTCCATATTTTTATTATTATTATTTGGCGTCAGTGTTGCAATTTATTACTCCCTTAATAATTGGTGACAAGGCTCCGATTTTGGATTCGCATTCTCCATCAATCTACGAACTGGCTCTAGGGGTAGAGGCTAGGGGCTCTTTGTTCAAATTTGTTGAGCCTAGTTACTACAAAAGAACTAAATTCAAGATTTTAAAAGCTGCTTTTAGGGCTTGGAAATCTATTAAACGTATTATGGTTATCCCTAAACTTACGAGATATACACCCCTGACGTCCTATCATATATTTCCATTTGCGGGTACAGATTACACCATGAAAAGATGGCACAACCTGGGCATTAATCAAATTAGTGATTTACTTCAGGACAATAAAATGATAACATTTGTGGACCTTCAAGCTAAATTTAAACTTGTGAATACTGACTATTTCAAATATTTGCAGTGGCATAGTTATTTTAATTCATTAACGTGTCAGGAACGAGAATTGTTATGTCGGATTCCTCTGATTGATTCCATGTATCAAAGGAGAAAGATTGGGTATTTTTATAATATTTTGCTATCCTCACATCCGGACTCTTTGGACAAAAACTGTGGGCTGAGAAATTGGGATTGGACTCCATTAACATCGAGGAGTCCATTTATTTGGCTAATTCTATTTTGCTCGCTGGAAGGAGCAGGGCACAGCACTATATGGTGCTGTATGATTTGTATTACACGCCAGCTAAAATTTCAAAATGGGGTTCATTGGTTGGCACTTCATGTAGCAGGTGTGGCTGGCATGCTGCTGATGCGGTCCATATGTTTTTTACGTGTCCACAGCTAACTACAATTTTATCTGAAATTCAAGCCTTTCTCTCTTTGATACTTGGCATCTCCTTGGTACTTACATCACATCTTGTACTGTTTGGAGTTTCTTCTGCACCTTTGTGCAATGATCACAAAAAATTGATATTTATTTCTACCGGGGTTTATCGTTCATGTGTAACTCAAGATTGGATTAGTCCAGACCCGCCGTCTTTCTGTACATGGAGGGCGCGCCTCCTGGCCATGTATGTTTTAGAACGTGCTATCTATAAAACTAAAGGGCGTAAAAGAAAGGCCTTAGGAATAAAACTCTGGGCACCTTTGGAACGATGGATGGAGGGGGAATCGGGGTGGTTGCCTTCTTTTTTTTTTTTTTTTTCTTCATTACCAGAAACTGTTTGTCTTGTTTCATGCATAACCTTGAATGGAATATTCTGTTTTCTTCATGTTGTTGTTTGCTCTTTTTTGATTTCTTTGTAACCTGACCAACTTGCAATAAAAAAAATTATAACAAAAAAAAAAAAAAAAAGGAATTACCCTATGCATAAAAAGGATTTACTTAACTCACCATGGGAGTGCGGCTCAATTCTTTTCCGCAAGGAGAGGGTGTTGTAATATATATATATATATATTCACTGAAAAAACCATAGGTTTCAGGCACGTTATAGTTAGGAATTAGCATTTAAAAAAACCTTAAAAAGTCAATGAAAAAACAATAGGTTTCAGGGCTGTTATAGTTAGCTGGACAGTTCACTCGTACAAAACCATTGAAATTGCTCAGTTATAGTTAGTTGTACTAACTATAACTCGCTCACCCGCAATCCACTGCTGATGATGTCACATATTACATCATTCATGACATGGTCAGTGACATCACTGATGACATCTCAAATGACATCACTGATGACATCACTGATGACATCTCAACACATCTGGGGTACTACGTACGTGCTACTACATATCGGTGAAGGACTTGATATACGTCCAGCTGGAAATCTCACGGGCGGAAGATAACGTGAAAGTAGCTAATTTCAGATCCTTCTCTGCACCGGGCGGTTAGTGAGATATCGATCCGGGTTGAGACAATAGGGAATTCACGGGACCCCCGATTATGGAATACTGAGATTGACTTCTATACACCTCATTACAGAAGAGGGATCTAATCTCAATGTTGCGGTAAGAAAGGCGCGTGAGTTACTAACAGAGCTAACTATAACGGAGGAATTTCAATGGTTTTGTACGAGTGAAATATCCAGCTAACTATAACAGCCCTGAAACCTATGTTTTTTTTAGTGAATTTCAATGGTTTTTTAAATGCTAATTTGTAAATATAACGCGCCTGCAACCTAAGTTTTTTTTTCAATTTATTTCTAAGGTGTTTGAAATGCTAGTTTCTAACTATGCCTACAGAGGTAGGACATGTGAATGGATTAGTAAATGATGCTGAATGGGTCTCTAGAGGAGTGCAAGTGGAGTGACAAGGTGTTTGCTGAAGTGTATGGATACTGACTGGGGAATTGAAGATGTGAAAGACAAGTATGTAGGTGGTTACAGGGTGGTTACAGGACTGCATGCATAGTGGATAGGCGTTTGAAGCAGTCTATGTGCTTAGGCCTAGGTCACTGGATGAGTACTCAGGTACTGACTGAATGATTAGAGTACTGCAAGGAGAGTGCCTGGGTGAATTCATAAGTTGTTGGGTTTTGGTGCAGTGAATGTATTAGTACATGGTGCTGAATGGGTCACTAGAGGAGTGCAAGGGGAGTGACAGGGTGTTTGCTGGAAGTGTATGGATACTATCTAAGCAATTGAAAGTGTGAAAGACAAGTGTGTAGGTGGTTAGAGGACTGCATGCAAAATGGATAGGCGTTTGAAGCAGTCCATGTGCTAAGGCCTGGCTCACTGCATGAGTACTTGGGTACTGACTGAATAATTAGAGGACTGCAAGGAGAGTGCCTGGGTGAATTTATAAGTGGTTGGGTTTTGGTGCAGTGAATGGATTAGTACATGGTGCTGGATGGGTCACTACAGGAGTGCAAGGGGAGTGACAGGGTGTTTGCTGGAAGTGTTTGGATACTGACTGGGGAATTGAAGGTGTGAAAGACAAGTGTGTAGGTGGTTAGAAGACTGCATGCATAGTGGACAGGGGTTTGAAGCCGTCCATGTGCTAAGGACTGGGTCACTAGATAAGTGCTTGGGTACTGACTGAATGATTAGAGTCCTGCAAGGAGAGTGCCTGGGTGAATGTATAAGTGGTTGGGTTTTGGCGCAGTGAATGGATTAGTATATGGTGCTGAATGGGTCACTAGAAGAGTGCAAGCGGAGTGACAGGGTGTTTCCTGGAAGTGTATGGATACTGAATGGGGAATTGAAGGTGTGAAAGGCAAGTGTGTAGGTGGTTAAAGGACTGCATGCATAGTGGATAGGCGATTTAAGCAGTACTTGTGTACTGACAATGATTAGAGTACTGCAAGGAGAGTGCCTGGTTGAATTGATAAGTTTTGGGGTTTTGGCGCAGTGAATGGATTAGTACATGCTGCTGAATGGGTCACTAGAGGAGTGCAATGAGAGTGACAGTGTGTTTGCTGGAAGTGTATGGATACTGACTGGGGAATTGAAGGTGTGAAAGACAAGTGTGTAGGTGGTTGGAGGATCACATGCATGGTGGATAGACATTTGAAGCAGTCCATGTGCTAAGGCCTGGCTCAGTGCATGAGTACTTGGGTACTGACTGAATGATTAGAGTACTGCAAAGAGAGTGCCTGTGTGAATTCATAAGTGGTTGGGTTTTGGCGCAGTAAATGGATTAGTACATGGTGCTGAATGGGTCACTACAGGAGTGCAAGGGGAGTGACAGGATGTTTGCTGGACGTTTATGGATACTGACTGGAGAATTGGAGGTCTGAAAGACAAGTGTTTAGGTGGATAGAAGACTGCATGCATAGTGGATAGGGGGTTGAAACAGTCCATGTCCTAAGACCTGGCTCACTGAATGAGTACTTGGGTACTGACTGAATGATTAGAGTACAGCAAGGAGAGTGCCTGGGTGAATTTATAAGTGTTTGGGTTTTGGCGCAGTGAATGGATTAGTGCATGGTGCTGAATGGGCCACTGAAGGAGTGCAAGGGGACTGAGTCCTAGAGCCAGTGCTATGCTAAAAGACACTTAGAATACAGTTAAAACACCTACATACACTAGGGAACACTATGCGTTGGTGTACCCCTGTGATTAGAATGACCTCTGTAAGCCCCTAGTACATAATATGGTAGGGGGGTTTAAAGACCTCATAAAAAGCCCCACAGGGCGCGTTTGCACATTGGTGAAGGGAGGGGGGGGGCTAAGCTGAGGTGTGCAAACACACCCTGTGGCCGTTTTAATTTGGGGAATAAAGTCTCTTGGGTCCAACTAGCCCACCTGGTATCTCCAGTTAGCACCACAGAGTTGTGTTGCAGAGAGGTGTAAACGTGTCACGGCCTGGACCACCTCTCTGCAACGCAGCGCAGTTGTGCTTACTGGAAGCCCCGGGTGGACTAGTTGGCCTCAGGGGCCCTCAGGATTGAATGTAAATATTTCCCCATCTTAAAACGCGCCACAGGGCATGTTTGCACACGTCACCTCAGGCCCCATCCCCTCCCTTCACCCCTGTGTAAACTCACCCCGTGTCCGTTTTAATTTGGGAGATTAAGTCCTCTTGAATCCAGGGTGTCCCTAGGGTCCAAGTAGCCCACTAGGTACCTCCAGTAAGCGCCACAGAGCTGCGTTGCAGAGAGGTGTAAAAAGGGGCACGCCTGGGCCACCTTTCTGAAACACAGCATAGTGGCGCTTACTGGAAGCACCTGGTGGGCTAGTTGCCCCCCTGGAGCTCTCAGGATTGAAGTGGAATTATTTACCCAACTTAAAACGTGCCACAGGGCGTTTTCACACGTCACGTAAGGCCCCATCCCCTCCCTTCACCATTGTGTAAACACGCTCTGTGTCCTTTTTAATTTGGGAGATTAAGTCACCTTGAATCCTGAGTGTCCCTTGGGTCCAATAATCCCACTAGGTACCTCCAATAAGCGCCACAGAGCTGCGTTGCAGAGAGGTGTAAAAAGGGGCACGGCCTGGGCCACCTCTCTGAAACACAGCACAGTGGCGCTTACTGGAAGCACCTGGTGGGCTAGTTAGCCCCCAGGGGTCCTCAGGATTGAAAAGGAATTATTTCCCCAACTTAAAACGCGCCATAGGGCGTGTTTGCACACGTCACCTCAGGCCCCATCCCCTCCCTTCACCAATGTGTAAAACAAGCCCTGTGGCCGTTTTAAGTTGGGAGATAAAGTCCCCTTGAATCCTGAGTGTCCCCTGGGTCCAACTAGCAAACTAGCCCACTAGGTACCTCCAGTAAATGCCACAAAGCTGCGTTGCAGAGAGTTGTAAAAAGGGGCACGGCCTGGGCCACCTCTCTGAAACACAGCCTAGGTGTGCTTACTGGAAGCACCTGGTGGGCTAGTTGACCCCCTGGAGCTCTCAGGATTGAAGGGGAATTATTTCCCCAACTTAAAACGCGTCACAGGGTGTGTTTGCACACGTCACCTCAGGCCCTGTCCCCTCCCTTCCCCACTGTGTAAACACACCCTGTGGCCATTTTAAGTTGGGAGATTAAGTCCCCTTGAATCCTGAGAGTCCTTAGGGTCAAACTAGCCCACTAGGTACCTCCAGTCAGCGCCGTTGCAGAAAGTTGTAAAAAGTGGCACGGCCTGGACCACCTCTCTCTGCAACGCAGCGCAGTGGTGCTTACTGGAAGCACCTGGTGGGCTAGTTGGCCCCCAGGGGCCCTCAGGATTGAAGGGGAATTATTTTCCGAACTTAAACCACACCACCACAAGTCACCTTTTATAGCGTTTTAGATTCCGAATGGATTTTCCCGATTCATGCCCTTATATAGGTACAATTCGCGTTGACTTTATATAGGCATAGAAATTAAGCCCCTATGTAGGCATAGCCCATGCAACCCAAATACAGGTATGGCTACTTCCATCCATTCACCAAACGTCACAACGATTTCTTGGAAAACTAGCTTAAACCGTTAGGGACTTCCCCTTGCTTGAATATTGATTTCTCCAAGAACTCAGTTAATTTTACAATGAATAACTATTCCCTAGGGGTTCAATCATGCCGTTCATATGCCCGACTGTACATCAAATATGGCATTCCTAAACACCTTCAAGGTATAAATATACCTTCACTTGCTATGGCAAAGCACGGTGGTTCGGAGCAGTTCGATGACCTACTTGCCCGACGCAGCTCGCCACAGCAAGTGCTGATCAGGAAGCTGCCCTCCTCTCCTGAAAAATCCAGCTCCAGTGTTTCTGACTCCCCTTGTGGGGTGTTGGGAAATCGAGTCCCGAATCAGAGATACCAGACCTCCTTCATTCTAAGGTATGGAGATGATTAGAACCTAGAGAAACCTTTGGTAGATTCTTGGCAAAAACTAAACCTATGCTAAAGACCATACTTACTTCTTCCCACGTACTAGACCTAGGTTAGGTACATTGGGGTTAAGCATATTTTAGAAGCACCAGTTGAGTATTTTAGCCTGTGTTATTTATTTATGCATTTTTATATGGCTTAGAAACCATACAATGCTCTTACATCGCTGTACGCATTATACTTTGCATTCTGTCTAACGATTGTAGCAGTTCACCTCTTTTGCATGAGAAAGAAGACTTTTTAATAAACCTTTTTATTGAAAGCGCCCGTCTCTCTATTTCTCTGCAGCACTGTAGAAAGGAAGCATGCACGATTGACTGAGTGAAATACCTATCTATTGTTTCCACGACTCTGAAGATAATTATTCCAGTCCTAGGGAAACAAAGTTATCATGTTTATGCGGTTGTCAGAAACTAATCCCTCCTTGTAAATTTGAGAAAGTTTCTATTGACCTCTGAGCTAGCTGGCACTCACAATTAAGTTTAGTATATTCGATAAAGACCTACTGACCTAAATCCTACATCATATCTATAGGATATATTATTCCAATGTGCAGAGCCTGTTGGGAATATAGAAACAACACTACATGGCGCCCAACGTTTGGTAACAGACCTGACCCTGACATTGAAGCAATGTTGGATGAACAATTAGTTAGTAATATGCAAAATCCAATAGAGTTATACAGTTGAAGGTCTTTACTAAAAACGCTCCTACTCCTTCTAAAAAGAAGTGAGAGAATAGCAAAAAACTTCTAAAGACAAGCGTTCTCATTCCAGAGGTAGGTCTCCTCAAAAGGAGCCATCTGAAAGGAGGTATAACCTCAGGAGTAGGGATAATTTGAGAAAACCTGATAGTTAGATATCAAGATACTGACTTTGTCACAGAAATCCGAAAAAAGAGGACGATCAGAACACAAGGAAGGACGCGTGAAGTCCAGAGACGATCAACACGTTCAGAAAAACAAGAAACCTCAATTCACCAAAAAGAAGGTAGCAGGTCTGAAGATCAGACAAGCTGAGGATCTTGAGGACACAACTCAAGAACGTAGAATGGGCTCAGACCATTTTGGACAGCACAGCAGAAGTCACCATAGCTCGCAAGAACTTGAAGGATCATCTGGAGAGAGTGGACTTGAATGAATTCATTCAAGTTGAAACTGCACATACCAGGGTTAGTTGTCCACATAAGTTATATGAAACAACACTTGGATGGAGTGGGACATACCAAGAAAAGTGGGAGCACTCTTTTGGGAGCGACTTTCAAGGGGTAATGACATTCTTTTACCTGAACAAGACTGGCCACCAGAAATTGTCAGGGATTGCCCACATTGCGAAGACATCATTATGCCAGCCTTCTCCTACCACATTCCAATTCATTTAAAATATACCTAAGCCAGGAAATGGGCAGGAGCCCAGGCTCCTGCATTATACTAAAATCATGTAAGATGGGATGAGGATTCTCCTCACTATAAAATCCAGTTGAAAAATCAACCAACTGCACAAAGGCAGTACCCAGTTAAGTAAGAAGTTAAAAAACAGGTCAGGGATATATTAGATCAACTTGAATACCAGGGGGTGATTGAAACATGCACCTCGTCAATGAACAATCCTTTGTTTCCTGTCTCCAAACCAGACAATACATATCGTCTCGTATTAGATTACAGACATCTAAACTCATGTTGCAAAACTTTTGCAGTACAAAATATACACAGTGCAGCATTCATGAATAACATTGTGCGAAAAAAATATAAAAGCTCAATAGATATTTCTAACGGTTTCTTCTGTCAACAGATTGCACCAGAAAGTAGTTTTTTGACCGCTTTCTCAATTATGAGTACACAGCGTAAATTTTTTTCGTCTCCCTCTGGGATTCAAGAATAGTCCTGGGTTATTTTCAGCTAGAGTAACAGAGTTACTACAGACATATGATGATGAAGCCTTATCATATGTAGATGACATCTATCTAACAGACGATGACTTGGATAGGCACTTCTACAGGGTGAACACCATCATACTTGGCTTCGCCTCTGAAGGGTACAAATTCAATTTTAAGAAATCGAGAATTGCCCACCTCAACGTCCTTTTTCTGGGATATGAATTATCATATGAAGGCAAAAGCCTGGCAGCCAACTTTTTAGAAAAGTGTGCGCTGCTCCATCCTCCAAAAACACTGAAAAACTTACAGTCGATTCTAGGTTTCCCTAATTTCGGAAAAACTTACATTCTAAACTACGCAGAAAAGGTTGAACCTCTCTACGAATGAATCAAACCTAATTTTAAAGCAGTTAATTGGACACAAAAACACACAGAAATGTTGCGTTCATTGCAAACAGACTTGTTAACAACAAAACATTTACAAACACGCGTAAACGTACGTAACTTAGTGATCTGAATCATTTCAGGACAATACAGATACACATACTTAACTTTTAACGAGGGTGAAAAAGTACCAATAGCTTACAAATCACACTTGTACACACAAGCCGATATGAAGTTCACTTCAACAGAAAAAATTCTGACAGCGGTTCAAACTGCGGTAGTAAAAGAGAGAGCCCTCGCACAGGGTAAGCTCATTATGGTCATTACACCTGTACCTGCCTTAGAGGCAGTGACAAAAGCGAGCATTCCTAATGCAAAAGCATTACATCCAAGATGGATACAATGGGTTCATTATCTTGCTGCAACAGAAGTTGAATACGTTTTTGATCCATATTTGATGACACAAGCATTTCCACAATCCAAAAAAAGAATGTCCTCTGCCTACTGAAATTCTGCCTCGAGAGCAGTATAAATGTATAATTTATGGTGACGGATCAGCTCAACCCGCTTCGGAGGTAAACAAGCCTTTAGTGCAGCGTGCGCGATCGTTAAAGGTCGTTGGCGTGATGGCAAATTCCGACCAATGGTCACTAACACACAATCTCTAGGAGATTGTATAGCTCAGCGAACTACGAGCATTCAAGATGGCGCTTGAGAATACGGACCGCGAATTCCCCACACTCATTGTGTTCAATCTTACAATGAATACTTGCAGAACTGGATTCAAAACGGTTACAAGGAAACAAAAGGTGGCACAATCAAGCATAAACTGCTGTTAGAAAGGCGGTCCCTGGGGAGGCAGAAGATGTCTGACCGACCACCCCGAGACCTACCTCTCCGTTTGGAGTTGGCCGAGCGCCGTCGAGAGGCCTCCTGGGTGAGGCTCCTCTCCTAGAATCGTATCAGCAGAGCAATCACACCACTACAGAAGGACACCAAACAAGAGGATAACTTCTTAGGAACTTTATCAGCAATACGATTGGTTCTCTTGGCAATATGTACAAATGGATCGAGGGATCCTTAAAGTCTCGGTAACTGAGGGTAAGGGGTAGCGGGACAGTCTTAGGACCAGCAAGGTCGGGCCGCGGCAGCGCCAGCAGGCTTCAAAGATGGTTTCAGCGAGGATGGGCCGTGGCAGCGCCAGCAGGCTTCGAAGATGGTTTCAGCGAGGATGGGCCGCGGCAGCGCCAGCAGGCTTCGAAGATGGTTTCAGCGAGGATGGGCCGCGGCAGCGCCAGCAGGCTTCGAAGATGGTTTCAGCGAGGTTGGGCCCCGGCAGCGCCAGCAGGACTCCAAGAGGGTTTCAGCGAGATTGGGCCGCGGCAGCGCCAGCAGGACTCCAAGATGGTTTCAGTGAGATTGGGCCGCGGCAGCGCCAGCAGGACTCCAAGATGGTTTCAGCGAGATTGGGCCGCGGCAGCGCCAGCAGGCTCCGGAGATGGTTTCAGGGTTCAAAGCAGCGAGTTCTTCTCGGGGTCAGCCGCAATAGCGTCAGCAGGGCTCTCGACTCCAGGATACAACTGCCGACCCATTCCAGAGCTGCCCCAGATATAGGTCTGGAGTCCTTTGATGTCCGGACCCTCGCGCCTGGGGGTTAGAGGGGCCGGGATGAGAGTGTCCAGACACCCAGCAGGGGGGTGGAGCCAGCGCCCAGGGAGGCTGGAGGGCGATCGAAACCAGGCATCTGGGGACGGTTGGAGGGCCATCGAAACGCCCCTCCTCCTGGATCCGTCAAGTGGCCGCTTTACCACCTGGTCGGATCTTGGTGCCTCGATGTCGGGGCTTCGCTGGGGTCGTGGCCGGGGACGGGCCGAGGCCACGTGGTCAGGACGTGGAGGGTCCAAGATGGAGTCGGGGCCTGTGAGGGTGGCCTGGGCAGGGTCTGGACCAGCAGAGTGGGGCGAACAGGGGTCGACGGGTTCTTGAGGGGGAGAGCCGGGAGTTGCCAGAGGTGGCGGCTCTCGTGGAGGGTTGGAGAGGTAGCTTCGTCGTGGAGGACAGGGGTCACTGCTGTCCCGGGCCCGCCATGCGGGGAGGAGCGGGACCACGCAACGAGGCCGGGTCCAACACACGTCCCCCCAGCTGAAGGCGGGGAGAGTCACCCATCTTCTTGGGGGTTCTCCTAATCGAGGTGGAAGAAGCAGGACAGGCCGTCGGCGTTGGCGTGGTCGTTGCCGGGGCGATGCTCCACAGTGAAGTCCATTCCTTGGAAAGAGATGGACCATCGCAGCAACTTGGGGTTCTCTCCTCGCATCTGCATTAACCACCGCAAGGGCCGGTGGTCAGTCTGCACCCGGAAGTGGGTGCCGAAGAGATAGGGTCGGAGTTTCTTGAGGGCCCACATGACGGCGAAGGCCTCTCGCTCAATGGTGCTCCAACGTTGTTGTCGGGCCAACAGACGGCAACTGAGAAAGGCCACCGGCTGACAATTCCCTCGGCGTTGAGTTGGGAAAGGACCGCCCGACGCTGTGCTCCGAGGCATCTGTCTGCACTATGAATTCCGGGCTGTAGTCGGGGGCTTGGAGCACGGGGGCGGTACACATCGCTGCCTTTAGAGTCTCAAAGGCGGTCTGACACTCGGGTGTCCAGTGCACCTTCTGGGGCTGTCTTTTGGAAGTGAGTTCGGTGAGGGGGCCCACAATGCTCCCATAGTTCTTCACGAAGCGCCGGTAATACACAGTGAGCCCCAGGAAGGCTCTGACTGCTGTCTGGGTGGCCGGGGGCTCCCAGGCCATGATGGCGTCGATCTTGAGTTGGAGGGGAGCCACCTGGCCCCTCCCCACTTGGTGTCCCAGATAGGTCACGGAACCTTGGCCTATCTGGCACTTGCTGGCTTTTATTGTCAGTCCGGCCCGTCGGAGGGCCGTCAGGACCTCCCAGAGGTGCTTGAGGTGTTCGGCCCAGTGGAGGCTGTACACCGCAATATCGTCCAGGTAGGCGGCGCTGAACTCTTCTAGCCCCGCCAGCACCTTATTCACTAGTCTCTGGAACGTTGCTGGGGCGTTTTTCATCCCGAAGGGCATCACTTTGAAGTGGTAGTGGCCATCGGGCGTTGAGAAAGCGGAGCGCTCCGGGCGCCCGGTGTGAGCCCAATCTGCCAGTAGCCGGCGGTGAGGTCGAAGGTGCTCAGGTAGCGGGCTGACCCCAGGCGGTCGATCAGTTCATCGGCCCGGGGAATGGGATGAGCATCGGTCCGGGTGACGGCGTTCAGCCACCGGTAGTCGACACAAAACCTTAGTTCCGGGGTGGCACCAGGGGTGGCGGCCTTGGGGACCAGGACGACAGGGCTGGCCCACGGACTGTCAGAGGGCTCGACTACCCCCAGGGCCAGCATCTTGGAGACCTTGGATTGGATGCAGGTCCGAACTCGGTCGGGAACTCTGTAGGCCCGGTGTCGCACAGGTTGGCTGTCCCCGGTGTCGACATCGTGTACGCACCACTGGGTGACTCCGGGGGTGAGGGAAGATAAGTCTGCGAATTGCCCCAACAAGTTGCGGCAGTCCTGGCGCTGTTCTGGGGTCAGGGCGGAGGAGAGGGTGACCCCCTCGACGGAGCCATCCTTCTCGGTGGTGCTTAGGAGGTCCGGTAGGGGCTCGGAGTCGTCTTCGGCCCCGTCATCCGTAGCCATCAGCAGGCTAAGCTCCGTGCGGACAAAGTGAGGCTTGAGCCGGTTGGAGTGGAGAACCCGGAGGGGGTTCCTGGGGGATTCCATGTCCACCAGGTAAGTAACAGGGCTCTTGCGCTCCACCACCTTGAAGGGCCCCGTCCACTTGTCCTGGAGGGCACATGGTTCGACCGGGGACATTACCCAGACCTGTTGGCCCGGCTCGAACTCAATGGAAGAGGCGTTTTGGTCATACCAGCGTTTCATCTCCTCCTGGCTGGCCTCGAGGTGGGCTTCGGCCAAGGCTCGGAACTTCCGAGTCTGATTTCGGAGGGTCAGGAGGTATTTGTAGACATCGGGGGGAGCATCCTCCCAGCCTTCCTTGACCAGGCTGAGGGGACCCCGGACGGGGTGTCCGTAAAATAGTTCAAAGGGGCTGAACCCTAGGGACTTCTGCGGGACTTCTCGGTAGGCGAAGAGGAGGCAGGGAAGCAGCACGTCCCACTGGCGTCGCAGGGGCTCCTCCAGGCCCATGATCATCCCCTTAAGAGTTCTGTTGAAGCGTTCTACCAATCCATTCCCTTGCGGGTTGTAGGGGGTCGTAAATTTGTATGTGACCCCGCACTGTTGCCACAGGGACTTCATGTAACGAGAAATAAAGTTCGTACCCCGGTCACTTACGACCTCTCGAGGGAAGCCCACCCTGGAGAATATCCCCATCAGTGCCCGGGCCACCACGGGGGCCATCACAGTTCGGAGAGTGAGGTACTGGGTTTTTCAGAACCGGTACCGAACCGGTAACCCAGCGGTGTCAGGGTACACCCTAAGACCTCGGGTACTTTCCTGCTTAGACCACAGAAACTCAGAGTCTTCTAGGTGAAGTCAAAGATCGAATTTATTGGCTGCAACCAAGTAACAGGCGTCCTAGAAGTACAACAACACGGTGTGTATATTCTCGGGAGACTGCTCAATCTTACAAAGCCAGTCTTCTCTTTTTATACAAAATATTATGCTTCAGGCAAACATTCTTAGATTTACAGTAGACCATTCACATATTTTCACTACAAAGAAAAAGCAGAGTCATAATGACAAACCCACATTTCAGTTAGTCCAGCCCACAACAAATTACCCGGCAAGGCCCAACATTTTCATCAGATATCGGTGGAACCCCAATAAAAACGGGCATCTCCTCCTCGTAAAGCAAGTCGTAGAGAAAGAAACAGGGACAGATGTGAGCAAGATTAGGCAGGGTGTGTGTGCTATGAAAAGGTTTATGGTAGGCTGTGCCTTGATGCTATCTCGCTCGGCCACTGGGAAAGGAACTGGCCGGGCAGGTTCGGCCTGGGGCGATGGTTCCAGCTTGCCCAGGTCGCAGAGAAGTCAATTAAGGTGTACGTGTTCTTTGGAATCGAATTTGGCTGTAGTTATAAGCCTATGTGAGGGCAACTCACAAAATGGCTGCCGTACACAAAATGGAAGCCAAGGGTTCAGGACGAAAATGATGATTTCGAGGTAAATTCGTCACTCGAAAGTGACGAAAATGCTTGTTCATAGTGTACTTGTCATTCTCAGTCTTCTGATACCAAAATCGTCACGTTACGACGAAGTTTTATTCATCAGTCCAGAATTTTCAGAACCACAAACCCTCATTTTGCCCTTACATAGGCAATTAACCTATCCTCCTGCTAATCTGAGTCCAGGTCTATATTCCTAAAGTCATTGAGATGTTGCTGTAACATCATCCTAGTACTTAGCTCGTCTCTTGATACAGGTTTCCTTACACATGATGTAGCGCAGAGGCCACATATTGCAGGAGCACACTGCACGCACAGACAGAACAGGAAAAGAATGGCTAAGACCATCCCAATGACCATCAGAATTTTCCATCCCCAGGCGGATATCAGTTCCCAGAACCATCCCATCAACGACCAATCTCCTTTATCCACATGAATAGATTCGGAAATCTTATGCAGTTTGGAGATGGCCTGGTACACTGTTGGAGCGTTATCTGGAATGAAAACACAGCAACTTGATTGGATCAATTTACATACCCCACCTCGGTCTTCAAGTATGACGTCTAATGCGACCCTGTTCTGAAGGGTCATGAGACGATCCAACTGGAGCTCAGCAGTCAAGTTACTAAGGGCACCGGCAGTTTCAACTACAGTGGATTCAACCACCCTTGTCAATTGCCTTATGTCTCTGCTGTTAACCATTGGTCCCCAGAACGGCAGAAAACCCTTTACAAAGTCCCCAAATTCTTGTCCTGCAGTGTCTTCTTTACTCAAGACACCTCTAACTATCCTTGTCTTGTGGTAATCTGCCGCTGCTGTGTAGGTGGGAGGCAACAGGAACGAAACAAAACATGTGCCCGAGAAGTCAGGGGGAAACCATGTATAGGCTCTATCATGGCAGATGAAATAGGTACCCTTAGCTGCTAAAAACGGAGGGGAAGTCTGAGATGCAAAAACATATGTTTCAGTACAGATACTCTTCCCTAACTGAGCTCTGGGATTCTTGCCAGTACCTTGCAGACACAGGTGACCCTGATGGGGTACAATCCAAATCGGGGAAGATCTCTTAGCTTGCTGTTTCTCACTCAGAGTAGCTCCATATGCGGTCACGTTCCATCCTATGTATACTAGTGTCTCATCTCTCAGGATAGTCTCATAGGAAATATCTTCCTTAATCATGTCTACTATACCCTTAACTAGAGCACTATTCTTAGGATTATCTGTTACAGAACGTAGGGGGTAGACTTCATGTGCATAGATGAACATTGTTCTGTATGCCCACACAGAACCATTATGGCTGAAAGGCAGGACCAGATAAGGGATACCTTTATCTGTTGTGTGAGGCATAAGACCACACACCCAACGGTTTGTCGTGTTCATTACTAGTTGGTGTTGGTGCAAAAGCTGAACGAAGGAGTTATTAATAAACTCTAATCTCCTAGCGGATTCATGTTTAGGAAGGGGTTGAAAAGAGTGTGGGGAAACAGTAGAAGGAGGAGGTCTGGGCGATGTAGTGGATGCAATGTTACTCGAAAAGAGAATAAAACATATCCTATTAAAAATATCATCACACTGAATAACATGAAAATGCACAATATCAAAAAGCGTTTCTTTGTCATCATTTTACATATTCTGCTTTTAAAGTTCGTTTCCTTGGCAGGTCTCTCCATCTCGAAAAACTCCATCCTCTCTAATATGATGCTCGCGATGGTTGGGTGTTCTATGCTAAGGAATGCTTCTGTCAGTCCAGGGCAACTCCCTTAGACCAACCAGAACTGTCGACCTAACGTCTTCAGCTGCACCCCAAAGACTTTGGGCAACCGCGACCCTACAGCGGAACCCGGATGGTGGTTCGAAAAACAAAAATAAAAAAGTTTCTCAGATGGGAGAGCTGCACTTTAAAAAATAGCAAAGGAAAGGAATATCTTTTTATTAGTTCATAGTTCTCGGCCTTAGATTGTATCTTTGCTTTCCAGGTATTGTTTGATCTTGGAAAAGGAGTTCAGGTTCTGTAGTGTCCAATCGAATTGACGGTGGCACAGCTGCTTGCAAGAGATTGTCACTTTCTTTCTCAGTAATTGTTCCTTTTATACGTGCATCACTGAAAGGTGAAAAACGAGGCAAGGTTTCAGTCTCTGAGTCGGCGACACCCTCCTGGACCCACTGGTCGTACGGCAGAGGCAAAGGCACCCTCTTACAATGTACACCGTGGATCCATTGCTTCTTTCCTTCCACTCGAACAGCTGATCTTGTTGAAAGAAGGACGAGGTGCGGGCCGGTCCACCTGGGCTGGTCGTTCTTTGTTCGCTGGAAGTTCTTTACTAGAACCCAGGATCCAGGATCGATTTGGTGACCTGGAGCTTCAGAGGCTTGAGGCAGAGTGTTGTGGACCTGTTGGTGTAAAACACGCAATTTAGCCGTCAATTCGTACAAATAGTCAAGCAAAACAGGGTGTTCGATTTCACTGAACTTTGTGGGCCTTGGCACTCCCCATATGTTGGCCGGGCGGCCAAAAACGATCTCGTAGGGACTAAGACCCACTCGCGAATGCACAGTCATTCTAGTGGATAGGAGTGCTAAGGGTAGAGCGTCAGGCCATTTAAGACCAGAGCTCGCTTGAATTTTGGCCAGTTTTAACTTTAGCGTGCCATTGTAGCATTCTACTAGTCCAGCTGATTGGGGGTGATTTGCAGCGTGGAACTTCTGCTGGATGCCTAGCTCTTCACATACTTTCTTCATCACACGACCCACAAATTCACTCCCATTGTCACTCCAGACCATTCTCGGTATTCCAAATCTAGGGAAGAACTCTTTCACAAGGGCTTTAGCTGTGGATAAGGCAGTGTTGTCCTTTAGGGGTTAGGCTTCCACCCATCTTGAAAAGGCACAAACAACAACAAGTACGTATTTTAAATTGTTGCACCTCTCCATGTGGATGAAATCTAGCTGCAAAACCTCGAACGGATACGTAGGATGTGCAAAATGACCAGCTGGAGTTGGGGTTCCCCTACCAGGATTGTGTTTCAGACACACCATGCAATTCTTGACCACATTCTCTGCACACTTAGGAATTCCAGCATTTTGCCATACTGGAGCCAACAACTTACAAATCCCTTTCACACTGATGTGAGCCATTCCATGGGCCATTGTAACCACTGCAAGCACATACGCATCGGGTAATAACCATCTCTGATGCTCTGACAATTCAATCCAACAACCATTTGCATCCATTTTACCCGTACTTTCTCTCCACACACTCAATTCTTTCTCTGTAGCGTCAGCTTGAATAGACTTCACACTTTCTATTGTGTCTTCACACATTCCAACGTCACCAATCCATCTTGCAGGGCCTGCAACATACATTCGTCTCATCACATTCCTCGCTGTTTCTTTTGCGATTTCGTCAGCAAATGCATTTCCACGACCAACAACATCAGTCACCTTCTTGTGTGCGTTACATTTCACAATCGCAACTTGCAAGGGCAAAGTAAGTGACTCAAGAAGCTCATTCACCAACTGACCATGCTGTATCTTAGCTCCATGCGAAGTCAGGAACCCACGTTCTTTCCACAATCGTCCAAAACTGTGAGCCACGCCAAATGCGTATTGGCTGTCGGTGTAGATGGTCACTTTTATTCCTTTCGACAACACACATGCTCTCGTAAGTGCAATCAACTCTGCTGCTTGAGCTGAATTGTGTGGAATACGTGCAGTTTCAACAATCGTATGCAAAGTCGTGACAGCATATGCTGCAGTCGTGTCACCATTCGGAAGCTTGAAGCATGAACCATCCACCCATAAGGTACCATCACACTTTGCAAGGGGAGTATCCTGTAGACCTACTCTCCCTTTCGTTTCTTCTTCTGTTCTAAGAAAACAATCGTGCTGTTCTGAAGCATCTAAGTCCTCTACAATCGGCAACAACGTAGCTGGGTTAAGTGTGTTACATCTTTTTATGTGCACATGACTCGCTAACAATGTCAATTCGTAACCTGACAATCGAGCACTAGTTAAGTGCTGTGTCTTGGTTCTGTTTAACAACGTGTCCACTGCATGTGGAACCATTACAATCAACGTGTTATTCATCACCAAACCAGCAGACTGTCGAATAGAAACAGCTGCTGCCGCTGTTGCTCTTAAACATCTCGGAAATGCTTTAGCTACCGGATCTAAAGTCGATGAAAAATACGCGCATGGACGCTGCTTGTCTCCGAACAACTGTGTCAACACTGATAATGCACAACCTTCTTTCTCATGTACATACAATGTAAAGGGCTTACTGTAGTCGGGGGTACCCAACACAGGAGCCGAACATAATGCTGTGCGCAATTCGGAAAAACTTTTCTGACACTCTTCAGACCATGGAACGGGATTCGGTGTATCTTAACACGTTATTGCCACCAAAGGTTTGGCCAACAATGAAAAATTTGGTATCCATTGTCTACAGTTCGATGTAATACCCAAGAAAGCACGCACTTCTCTCTGTGTTCTTGGCACACTCAATTTCGCTATTGCCTGAATTCTTTCTGGGGTCAGTTTCCTTCCCTCCTTCGATTAGAGATGACCTAAGTAGGTCACTTCTTGTCGACAATATTGCAATTTGGAAAGTGATACCTTGTGATGCAATTCACACAGATGACGCAACAATGACAACGTGGCTTCTTTACAGATTTCCTCAGTATCTGCAGCAACAAGCAAATCATCAACATACTGAATGAGCGTAGCTCCATCAGGTAAAACAATCGTATCAAGCTGTGCTTTTAAAGCTTGACTATATATTGATGGACTTTCACAGTAGCCCTGGGGAGCGCGTTTAAAGCGGAAGCTTCGACCTCCTAAACTGAAGCCAAAAATATCCCTACTCTCCTCGGCAATCGGGATGCTGAAGAAAGCATTCTTCAAGTCAATCACCGAGAACCAGGTGGTAGAAGCTGGAATCATAGTCAACAGGGCAGTAATGTCAGGAACAACTGGAAATTGTGGCACAACTATTTTATTCACCTCTCTAAGATCAATCACAAATCTGTAAACAGGTGGCTGGGAAGGGTCAGTTCGCTTCAAAACAGGCAGAACAGGACTATTGCAAACGTTACCTCTTGTCTCTTCAATTACATCTTTTTCAATCAAATCGTAAATGATCGCTAACAACGCTTTTTCACCTTCACTAGAGATTTTGTATTGGGGAATTCGTGGCATTTTAACATTGGCTTTCAATGTCACAACATATGGTGGTATTTCCAAAAGACCCACATCATTAGGACCAGTAGCCCAAAGAATATCAGGAAGAAACGACAATTCTGTCGGGAGTTTGTCCTTCGACAAATACATTGAAGCAACCACTTTCTTACCCAGTGTAAGTTGTACTCCTGAAGGAGAACAGTACAAAGTCGCATACAATCTTTTTAACAGATCCAATCCCAACAGGTTTTCACCACAACCTGTTGTTAGAATAAGGGGTGCTTCGAATTCACAAGGTCCAACAGAAAGGGACATAGGACTAGAAATCGGGTTCCTAACCGGGGCGCCAGAAAAACCTACAGAAACATTCATTTCGCCAGACAAAGGTGCGCCAGGGAGTTTTGGGTGCATAATAGAACTCTTTGTAGCACCAGTATCCAACAGAAAAGGTTCTGACACACCTGATGTAATCACCTCAACGTAAGGTCCACTCTGATCTACTGGAACTGAAACAACTCCCTCTCTTTGTCTATGGCTGTCCTAGCAATCATTACCTTCCATATGCTCATCTTCTGCATAGTAATCATCAGCATAGTACTGAGCCGTCCTACCAGACGCGTTATTCTGCTGATCAAAACTATTCATAGAATTTTGAGGCGGAAAGGAACGTGCGTTCTGAGGGAAATTTCCACGTCCTCTACCTCTAGGCGCTTGCTGAACACCTCGACCTCGTGCACCTGAGACAGCATTCGCGCGCTGTAACAAAACAGGGCAACTATACTTAAAATGACCCTCTTCCATACAATACGATAACTGGTTGGGACCTACAGGGACACGTTGTTGAGTATACTCGACTCTTTGCGAGTTCCTCTGAAACTGTTGAGGCTGCTGATAGTTATTCTGATAGTTACTCTGAGCACCACTATTCTGACCACCACGTGGCGGATACGCTTGCTGTAACAAAACCTCCGTTTTCAACTCTTTAGTTTTCTTCTCTGCTCTATCTTTCTCATCTTTGTCTCGATTTTCGTAGTACTGCGCAGTAGCCAATATCTGTGCTGAAGAGGAAACTGCCCAATAACTCTCTGAATCTTTTAACTTTTTACACAACGTGGGAAGTAAATTATGCACAAATTTATCGACGAACAACCGTTGACCACCTTCTGTACTCATATCTTGACCACTGTGGTCGACAAACGTCTCTTCAAACCTGGTGAAGAAATTCGACACGGTTTCATCTTTCTTCTGCTTACACGCAGACAATTTATCCCAATTCACACGCATAGCAGGCATTAAAGTTTTCATGTAATTAATGATCCTACCAGGGAGGTCTGCTACTAAAGGCTCGGGTTTAGCACCACCAACTTGTCGGGCATCTGCAGCAGCAATATTAGCCCATGAGTCACCTAACTCCTGATCATGATCTGCATGACGAAGTTTTCCCCATAAAGGCTGTGGAACAACATTCCCAAACAACATGTCTATGTCGGCCAAATTCATAATGCAAGAGCCTGCAGTCTGTGACAATTCCTTGTAATACCCTGCAGGATTTTTACGGGGATCAGGCAATGTCTGCTTAAGGGCCAATACTTCAGCTCGCTTCCATGGAACATGGACCCCCACACGCTGAAAATGAGCTGGTACAGCGTCAATATGAAGAGCGGCATCAGCCTGAATTGCTTCCTTCTATACCGGAGGAACTTCTCTCATGGGATATTGTCTTCCCTTCTTTTTACCAGAGGAATCAGACTCAAACAACGTCTTAGAAACACCTTCAGTCCTAAGCGACAACTACGTTGCAACTGCTTTTTCAACATCCGAACCCACAATTGCGCCCTTCCCAAACTCGAACCGTATACGGCACAACTCAGGCGGATTGGGCTCCATATCATTTTCCTCTAAATCCTCCGAAAGGAAAGTACACATTTTCTCAAAAACGTATCTCTGCTTCGATGCTTCCCACTGATGGAAGACATCCAGTATAGATTCTAGGTCATATTTTGTCGGGTCGGTCACCCATCTATGTGCCAAATAATTTAACGTTTCCTTCTCCCTAGAATCAGGCAGTTGGCTACGCAACTGTTTACGCTCAGAAGTGGGGGTCGTACTTGTCACCCCAAAGAAAGGATATAGAAGACTAGTAACAGTACTAGCCACTCTCTGTCGAACAGAAGGAGAAGTCGATGAAAAGACAAGCGGAAAAGCAGGCAAGGCAGACGCAGAGGCAGTGTCAGGAGGAGTACCAGGAGTGGTAGTCGTTATAGTAGTCAAAGTTGTAGGAAGTAAAGGAAGAGCAGATGTAAAAGCTGGTGGCCCTTGAGGAGGCTGCACCGGAGGAACAGGAACCAACTGAAGAGTAGCTGGTGGGTGCTGTGGAGGAGCAGGAGGCAATGCAACCAGGGGTTGCGCAGCTAAAGGTTGCGGAGGTGCTGTAGCATTCTGCGCATAAGGGGGTGGCGAACTTAACAAATGGGACATTAGGGGGTCTTTCTCGAGTTCTTTTGCTGCATCTTGCTGAAGAGGCGGCAACACTGGATAGCATTTATCGATCACCATTTTACGTTGCCTGTGCAACTGCTCACTCATCTGTTCTTCTTCATTGTCTTTATACTGCATTGCAGCTTGCATTATCGAAATACCCCTTTCTCTCTTATTTTTCTTCGCTAATTTAATTTCCTTCTGTTTGGCTTCCTCACGTCATAGGCGGAAAGAGTCAAACATCGCCGGCCGGGCTTTCTTCTTAAAAAGTTTAAATTCGAGGTTATCTAAGATTTCCGTGTCAAAGCTACCATATTGAGGCCATTTTAAAACACCATCCTTTCTGGTGTATCGGATCCATACTTCATTATATGTGATTGGGCCTACTCCATGTTTCACATACAATTCATAAGTTGGAGTTCCAATCGGAGGAATCGGACACGAGTTCTCCAATCGGGAATCCCTATTATTACCACAACAAAATAAATTTCCAAGTCTGCTAAGACCAGGCATCTTCGCTCTCTAGTCTAGCTTCAAACTTCAAAGGATTATCGATTACGATATTCTCGTGAATACACGAGTCCTTCGGCTTTGGTACTTGCAAGTTCCAAATCAAAGATCCCGAAGGGATACCCAAACTAAGAACCAACTAAGGACTGGGAGACGCTCCACTTATACTTAACTGAGATATCGATGACGTCACCAGAAGACTCGTCTATCGTTTCGCTCTACCAATCGTCAAGGGTCCAAATCAGGGCGATAGCAGTCCTTCGTAGCCGTCGGGAAGCGGGGAACCTCGCAGCAAAGACTTTCGGACCACGTCGACATGCAGGGGTCGATGAAGTGGCGGTCTTCCTCCAGAATTTTCACACGAAGCTCCTCACGAACCTCTGGCTTGGACCGGTACCGTTGGTATCGCCCCACGTTGGGTGCCAGCTGAGGTACTGGGTTTTTCAGAACCGGTACCGAACCGGTAACCCAGCGGTGTCAGGGTACACCCTAAGACCTCGGGTACTTTCCTGCTTAGACCACAGAAACTCAGAGTCTTCTAGGTGAAGTCAAAGATCGAATTTATTGGCTGCAACCAAGTAACAGGCGTCCTAGAAGTACAACAACACGGTGTGTATATTCTCGGGAGACTGCTCAATCTTACAAAGCCAGTCTTCTCTTTTTATACAAAATACTATGCTTCAGGCAAACATTCTTAGATTTACAGTAGACCATTCACATATTTTCACTACAAAGAAAAAGCAGAGTCATGATGACAAACCCACATTTCAGTTCGTCCAGCCCACAACAAATTACCCGGCAAGGCCCAACATTTTCATCAGATATCGGTGGAACCCCAATAAAAACGGGCACCTCCTCCTCGTAAAGCAAGTCGTAGAGAAAGAAACAGGGACAGATGTGAGCAAGATTAGGCAGGGTGTGTGTGCGATGAAAAGGTTTATGGTAGGCTGTGCCTTGATGCTATCTCGCTCGGCCACTGGGAAAGGAACTGGTCGGCAGGTTCGGCCTGAGGCGATGGTTCCAGCTTGCCCAGGTCACAGAGAAGTCAATTAAGGTGTACGTGTCCTTTGGAATCGAATTTGGCTGTAGTTATAAGCCTATGTGAGGGCAACTCACAAAATGGCTGCCGTACACAAAATGGAAGCCAAGGGTTCAGGACGAAAATGACGATTTCGAGGTAAATTCGTCACTCGAAAGAGACGAAAATGCTTGTTCATAGTGTACTTGTCATTCTCGGTCTTCTGATACCAAAATCGTCACGTTACGACGAAGTTATATTCAGCAGTTCAGAATTTTCAGAACCACAAGTGGGATGGCTTCGGGATAGCGGGTGGCATGGTCCACCAGGACGGGAATAAACCGGTGTCCTTGGGAGGTGCGAGGCTCCAGGGGCCCCACAATGTCGATTCCCACCCGCTCGAAGGGGGTGTTGACGACGGTGAAGGGCTGGAGGGGGGCCTTGTGCCTCCCTCCACTCTTCCCGCTGGCTTGGCAGGTGGGGCAAGTCCAACAGTGATTGCTCACATCGTTCTTCATCTTTGGCCAGTAGAAATGGGTCACCAGGCGGCTATATGTCTTGTCCTGCCCCAGGTGCCCGGCGAGAGGTACATCGTGTGCCAGGTTCCGGAGGAAGTCTCTGAATCGGAGGGGAACGACCAGCACCCGGCCGGCCCCCAGTTCGGCAATCTTTTGCTCACTGTAGAGGAGATCATGGTCCCAATAGAACCAGTGGGACCCCGATGGGTCTCCGGCGGCTTGAGTGGCGGCTTGCTGTCGTATTCCCTCGAGGGAGGGACAGGTTTTCTGCTCCTGCCGGAACTGTTCTCGGGTGGGCCACCTTCTTGGCGCCATTGGGCCAGTTCCGGAAGGTTGCCAAGTTCAGCGATTTCTCCCCCGGGGGCTCGGGCTCTGGCTCGGCGTCCTCTGCTACTGCGGGCGGCGGAGGCGCGGGCCACTCGGGTTCTTCCGTCGGGGCGTCCTCCGTCGGGGCGGAGGCTCGGGCGGACATGGAGCGGGTGGTCGAACAGACCCACTCGGGAAGGCCTAGCATCCCCAGATGCTCTCTCCGCTCGACGTGGGCCCAGGGGGAACTTTCCAGGTCGTTCCCGAGGAGGCAGTCCACGGGGGCATCCTCCCGGACAGTCACTTTCAGCATGCCCGACACCCCTCCCCACTCGAAGGGAATACGGACCATTTGGCACAGGCTCTCGGAGTTGTCCGCTGATCGTACTGGGCACAACACATTGGGTAGGATTTGGTCGGGAGTCACCAAGTGGCAACGGACGGCCGTCACGCTGGCTCCGGTGTCGTGGAGGGCTTCCGCCCGGTGTCCATTAATTGTGACCCATTGGCGGTACTTTTGAGTGTTTCCCGGGATCGGGGCCCGGGGAATCATGTCTCTTTTTCCTAGGCATACTAGGGACATAGCGGCGGGCTCCCACTCGGTCTGGTCATGGTCGTAGTTCTCTTCTTCGCCCCTCTCTTCTCCCAGGGCGGCGGCAGCGATCCGGCGGTTTGGAGGACCGGTGGAGCCGGGTCGTTGGTTCATTGGGCAGAGGGGGTCATTAGCATAGTGACCAGGCCGCTGGCATCTGTGACAGGTAACGTTCGGGCGGGGCCCCGGCCGTGCTGGGGGGGCCCCCTTCCGGCCAGGGACAGTGAAGTGGGGGTCGGGGGCAGCCCCGCGGGGAAGTCCCATGTCCTGTTCTGACCTCCTCCGCGGACCTCGACCGTAGTCTCCCATCGGGCTCCGGGGGACCCGGGTGCTCACCCATCGATCGGCCTCGACGGTGAGTTTCCGTGGCTCGGTCAGTTTGCTGTCGAGGAGATGCTGTCTGAGTTCGATAAAGCAGTTGTTGGAGAGGTGCTCCCATACAATGAGGTTGAACAGCTGCTCGTAGGTAGTGACCTGGCTGCCCTTGATCCATCCCTCTAGGGCTCTACTATAGAAGTTCACATACTCCACCCATGTGGTACCGGGGAGTTTCTTACAGTCCCGGAATCGCTGCCGGTACATCTCAGGGGTGAGTCCATATCGAGTAAGGAGGGCAGCTTTCATGTGTTCATAGGAGGTCATTTTGGCGTCGGGAGCTTGAGCAGGGCGTCTCTCCCTTTGTTGACGAACTTTCCCCACAAGCCGGCGCCCCAGTCTTTGGCGGGTACTCGATGAGAGGTCATGGCTACCTCGTAGGTCTTAAACCATTGTTGGATGTCGTAGTTTTTGTAATATTCTTTGACGACATCTTTGGGAATGTGGACCTTATTGTCTGTGGGGGGAGGAGGGCTCCGGTTCTCGGAGGCGCTGGCCTCACCATTTTTGGCCTTGATCTCAAGCTCTTTTAAGCCACGCATGTGCTCGAACGTGAGCTTCTTCTCCTCTAAGTCTCTTTGCCTTTGTTTCTCCTCGAGGTCTCCTTGCAGTCGTAGTTGCTCAAGGGCTATTTTCTTCTCGGCTAGCTGTAGTTCTCCGTCCAGACGGAGTCGGGCGAGCTCCAATTCGTGGAGTCGGCTCCTTTCTCGCTCTCGGGCGTCTTCGTGGGAGAGGCCCGTGTCTCCGTTGGCATTTCTTTCCTCCGCTGTGGTTGCGAGGTTTTCTCGGTGCACATCTTGGACCGTGTTTTCTTCGCCCTGGGGTGGCGTTGCTCCTGCCTCCACCCATGTTTGTAGGGCCAGCTTGAAATCTTCCTTGGTGCTTAGTCCAGTGGTAGCGATGCCCAGGTCTTTGCAGAATTGTTTCAATTCTTTATGATTATAATCTTCTAATCGTTCCTTCTGGAACTCCGTGGTCGGTCTGGTTTCTTTGGTCGTCATGGTTGTGGTGTGTTTCTGTCAGTAGTGGGCGAGTCACTCTCTGTACGATTTTCGTCGGCTCGGATCGCACCGCCTGCCACCAATGTTAGAAAGGCGGTCCCTGGGGAGGCAGAAGATGTCTGACTGACCACCCGAGACCTACCTCTCCGTATGGAGTTGGCCGAGCGCCGTTGAGAGGCCTCCTGGATGAGGCTCCTCTCCTAGAATCGTATCAGCAGAGCAATCACACCACTACAGAAGGACACCACACAAGAGGATAACTTCTTAAGAACTTTATCAGCAATACGATTGGTTCTCTTGGCAATATGTACAAACGGATCGAGGGATCCTTAAAGTCTTGGTAACTGAGGGTAAGGGGTAGCGGGACAGTCTTAGGACCAGCAAGGTCGGGCCGCGGCAGCGCCAGCAGGCTTCAAAGATGGTTTCAGCGAGGATGGGCCGCGGCAGCGGCAGCAGGCTTTGAAGATGGTTTCAGCGAGGATGGGCCGCGGCAGCGCTAGCAGGCTTCGAAGATGGTTTCAGCGAGGATGGACCGCGGCAGCGCCAGCAGGCTTTGAAGATGGTTTCAGCGAGGTTGGGCCGCGGCAGCGCCAGCAGGACTCCAAGAGGGTTTCAGCGAGATTGGGCCACGGCAGCGCCAGTAGGACTCCAAGATGGTTTCAGCGAGATTGGGCCGCGGCAGCGCCAGCAGGACTCCAAGATGGTTTCAGCAAGATTGGGCCACGGCAGCGCCAGCAGGCTCTGGAGATGGTTTCAGGGTTCAAAGCAGCGAGTTCTTCTCGGGGTCAGCCGCGACAGCGTCAGCAGGGCTCTCGACTCCAGGATACAACTGCTGACCCATTCCAGAGCTGCCCCAGATATAGGTCTGGAGTCCTTTGATGTCCGGACCCTCGCGCCTGGGGGTCAGAGGGGCCGCGATGAGAGCGTCCAGACACCCAGCAGGGGGGCAGAGCCAGCGCCCAGGGAGGCTGGAGGGCGATCGAAACCAGGCGTCTGGGGACGGTTGGAGGGCATCGAAACTCCCCTCCTCCTGGATCTGGAGAGGTAGCTTCGTCGTGGAGGACAGGGGTCACTGCTGTCCCGGGCCTGCCATGCGGGGAGGAGCAGGACCACGCCACGAGGCCGGGTCCAACAACTGCTTTGGGAACAAGTAGTTCAGTTACGACAAGGACTACAAAACACACATGTGATACATACGCTGAGTCATCAACGTGATGGCGTTCACATTGCAGGGAACTCATTGGCTGATGAAGTCGCAAAGGCAGCTGTGCAAACTGCTTTTGTAGCTGTAATCACTCGTTCAAAAACGAAAATAGAAGGTGAAATAATGCAAGCTGTCAATGCTTTGAGCAAAGGCAGTGGTAAAACATTACCAAAAGGGTTTCCACTCTAATACTCATACATAACTGATGCGAATATTGTTCAGTTTGCTCGAATCTCTGGAGTGGGGGATAGAGTCATTCCAAACATAGAACATAGATTAGGACCAATCTTAGCAGCACATGAAGGGCTCCCCTCTGCACATGCAGGTGTTTCCGCCAAAGTGTCATTATTAAAACAGAGATACTGGTGGCCACGCATGAGGAAACAGACCTGAAACTATGTTTTTGGATGTGAAATCTGCCAGAAGATGAATGTCTCTACAGGGAAACGTCCTGCGAAGACGCCCCTGTTAATTTCAGATAAACCATTATCTTGCATTTACCTGGACCATTGTGGTCCCTTACAGAGGGATGGTAACTATAAATATATCATGGTCGCAGTGGATTCGTGTTCATGATTCATTTGGATGTGGCCTCAGCGCTCGGCTGATGCTCAAACTGTTATAAAAGATTTGCGAGTCTTTATCGACACATACACAGTCAGCACGCTACATTCTGACCAGGGTCCTGCATTTAGCTCTCGAGCTTACAAGGAAGCCATGGCCAAATTGGGCATTGCATTGTGGTACTCTAGTCCATTCCATCTTGAGGGAAATTCAGTAGTGGAGAGAAAAAACCGGGACATAAAGCAATCTATAACAGCTAGAGTATTAGGCTCGGGTGATGGGTGGGTCAAACATCTAATAAGTGTCCAATGTAGTCTTAACAATCTGCCAAGAAGTTCTCTAGGTGGTATCACTCCTAAAACCCTTTGATATCAAAGACTGTTTGGCTGTTTTACAGGACTTAAATGAACTAAGAACTAAACAAAGTAACGTGTTCCTGAAACCAACCACCCCTAAAGAGAAACCGACCATCCCAGCTTGGCCTGTCTGAATTCCTAAGCTTGGGGATCTAGTCAGGGAAAAGATTGCAGACAAGAAGGAATTTGGGCCTTCTTACAGACAACCAGTAACTGTCCTAGCAATCCACGGATCAAGAACAGTATTACTGCCGCCCCTTGCTGGTAAAAAGGAGAACATGTTTGTGTCCGTCGACCTGGTCAAACCACATCATGTGGCCGATCATAAGCGGTAGACCAAGTGGACTCTGCCAATGTAGCAGACGCCCTAATCTGGCTACTATCCAGAGGTTCAAACTCAGAGACTCATCCCCTTTGAAGAATCTGCAGTGCAAAATGAAGGTCTATGCAAAAAAGCTATGGAACTTGTACCTCTTGAGACCCAAATAACAATTCGTCAAGAAACACCTGTCTACAATGAAGTAGCATCCGACTACACTAATGTTATACGTGATCAAGTGGTTCCAGTGATTTCAACAAATCCTGATGCAATCCCAACAATTGACAGAACTGCCTCTGGCTATTTCATTAACTTTGATAGGTATTCCGAGGATCCCAGTGAACCTGAAATGACGCCTGAAATGAACTTTGGATTGTGTTGGGTGTACTTTTTCTTCTCCTTTGGGTGACTCTGGTCATACCTTTGGGAATGCTGATAAATGGAAGATTTGTTAAAAAGGACACAGCAAGTAAGAACATCAACTATCTACTCAAGCCACACAAATCATCTCATCGTGAACAAAGAGACTTGTTATCAGTGAACATCCCAGCCGTTCCTATTTCAGGGGGTCTAGCTTTGGGCAGAACTGATCATGACATTTTTGGCCCGTCAGAGCTGTTGAAGATTCCACACCAGTTCAAGATTTCCTTGAATGACTTTGTTTCATCTAGTACCTTTTCTGATGATTGGGTCTTCTAGACTGTTAACAATATGATGTCAGACTTAGAAATGTCTGCTGTATTTACAAATCATGAATTAGAAGGTTTATCAGATTATGAACACATGTATTGTTATAATCATTATGGTCATCATTTCTTGCACAAATCTGCAAATCCTAGAAATGTAATAATGTATAACCAAAGGGAACATTGTCCTACGCTGCCAAAGGGTAGCTTGAAAACATTTTTGGGAAAATGTCCATACTTTTCAGGTTTTAAAACTTACGATCCAGAATCATTTTACTTTAAAAATGTTAATAAGACAGGAATGAAAAGTATGTTGACAAATACCAAGCAAATTTATTCTGTAGCCTTTTATGCTCAGCTGTCTTCACTAGGTTTCGACTTTTGAAAAGACAACATTGAGTCAAAAACTTTCTGGGGCACCAAAGATTGGCAAGTGCAGGGGATAGAAGCTTTATTTAGAGCCTGCATCATCCCAGAGCAAATTATGTTTTTGAATGACACTGTCCAACAGATGTCTTGCCTTAGGTTAGCCAAGATAAAAACATGAACAACACACCCATTGCTGCACCTACACCTGTAAGTGGTAACACTTCAGAGGGGGAGGTCGATGTACATACTATTTGCATCACAACAAAACACATCCAGATTGGAAAAAATGGTTAATCTGTCCCACAGACACAAACACCTGTCAAGATAGATTCCTGAATAAAACACGGGTGTTCACATTCACTAGGCCAGATCCAAGATATGTTCAGAGACAGCATCTAGGAATAGTAACTACATACAGTGTAGGGAAGCTGTGCCTTGAATGGCTACATTGATCTACATTCAAGGATGTAAAACAACACTTATCTTTCCTAAAAGATGCCGCTGATCTTAGGGAATTCTTGCCAGGACCAAGAACACTGCATCATAAACGTTTTATATATGCCGGTATCTATGCTGATTATAGTGAAGCATGAAAGATTACGCAAGCAGAGATTGAGGAAAGAATACGAGAATTTGATCTTATTAATTTAGAGAAAACTCTCTCTGTAGTTGACAATGGGTTAACGACTCTGTCGTCCAGGATTTATTCTTTGGACAGCATAGTATCCTCTGCCATAGACATCATGTAACAGGACTTGGTCATGTTGCAACATGGTCAGTCGCAATTACGTTCTATCATGCTATTAGGCTGGACGTTACAAAACCTTCATTCTGGCTATGTGCTTTGGCGTTTAATCAATATTACATCACTGTTTTCAGAATTCAATCTCACTGATTAGCAGATCAAACTGGCACAGAGGGGAGCAGACTATTTGGTGCTGAGCATTGAAAAACTGGAAAGATTCCCATTAACTGTCGCTGAAAAATTAGCCACAGAATGGATTATATACGGGACAATCACTCTGCCTGTTACAATTTTCCATTTTGAATATTGCCTAAAACACATACCAGCAGGCACATATGAAATGTTGGGTAAAGAATACATCAAGCCATCTAGGGAATTACCATACACACACAGATGTTGGAGTGGGGAAAATAAGTGTTTCTTAGTGGTAAAACTCTGAAAACGCACTAAGGGGTATTCTCCTTTGTCAGGATATTAATTTACATGGGGCCTGCAAGGGTTCCTCTAACAACTTATCCTGCCACCTGCAAGGTTCACCAGCTGCAGTGATTGATCCAATTTTTGGACAGATTTCTAATGGAAGTTACCTCATGTTGAATGATCACAGCTGCCGTGGCATGTTGCCAGGTTTACCCTATCTAGTAACTGTGTCAGCCAGGGTCACTTGCTGTATGCAAGTATTGTTTCCAAAAACTAAGACAGACCCGTAGTCGCTGTTATGGCCTTCACTGAACATCTCTTCAATATGAATTGATACTTTAAACAGAATGAAAGCCATTCTTTTACAGAAAACTGTCCAACTGACCTCGGCTAAATAGACCTATTATCTGCAAGTCGCAAGCACTTCTGCAGAGATACATGCCCTCTTAACTACAAATTGCCCTATACATTTCTCGGAAATGTTAAGTCGTATCTTAAACATGTCTGATACAAGTGGGATTGTACATGTATTTAAGACAGTTAGCACCTTTTGAAGCAGTCCTAGGAATATTTCCAGCCTTCGTGCACTCTGTGTTTGGCGGATTGCCTCTCATTTTGGGATTCGCTGCAGGGATACTATTTTTGCTCCTACTGCTGTGATATGACAAGTCAATCCACAAGCGACACCCAGTTCACCGTGGAGACAACTCTACTGGCGATGAAGTGTCGTGAGCGCATCGTCCAATTTTTGGGGCTACCTCGTCTAAGGGAATTGAATACCACATGGTTTCTATCATTCATACCAATTTGGCAAGATTGCATCTTACCTGTTCTACGATACCTGCTATGCGGAGAAGAATGCATGTTGGACACCTGTCTCACACTCACATCAGTCATGCCAAAGGATGTTGATACTTTGCTTGAACCACTAACGGCCCATGCACTGTGTTGTCCCCAGCGTCTACCAATTCTGATAACAGCATTTATTGAGATCTCACAGGCGCAAAATGCTACTGCTGAGGTACGAGAGGAAACAGGCACACAGGTACCTTCCAATTTGAACATTGCTAATGTGACCAATGCTGATGGCGATGCTTCACTATGAGCGGTTGATCTTCTTAATGAGGTAATCCAACTTTCACCTACAATGGTAGGCACATTTTTTACAGACTTAGAAGATTTGATGTTTTCTCCAAACAGTAACACTGAGTTTCGATTTGGCACGCAGTGTTCTGAGAGACTCTGAATTCGACCCTCATTTTTTCAATACAAAGTTCTAACTTTGGAACTCCTTCTTTTTCTTTGATCATTATTTTTCCAAATTTGTATTTTTACATTTTTTTGTCACAAAGTAATTTGCTCAAAGTAGAACTATTCATAGAGAACTAGAATTCTTTGAAAAACTCCAGCGACAATATTTGACCTTGTCCTCATACCAACAGTTATATGTATTATGACATGAAATGGTTTCAGCACCTTTTCCTTTCTGTATTTACGAGCCATTTCATAAATGTATTTTCATGATTCATTCAGACAGCATTTTACAAATGTCAGCTATATGCTTGGAATAAAACATTGCTTTGAATGCGTACAGCACAAATGCTCTTTTCATGTACAACCAGTACCAATGCATTTTTATGTTTTTGGGTCAGTTTTAAACACTTGCTGAATAGATAGTTTTTAGATACGTTTATACATGTTTAGAACTTATACATGTTTAGAACTTAGTATTTAGTAAAGAGAAGTGGGTGTTGTATGGCGTTTTAGATTCCGAATGGATATTCCTGATTCATGCCCTTAAATAGGTACAATTCACGTTGCACTTATATTGGCATAGAAATCAAGCCCTTATTTAGGCATAGCCCATAGAACCCAAATACAGGCATGGCTACTTTCATCCATTTACCAAACGTCACAATGATTTCTTGGAAAACCAGCTAAAGCCGTTAGGGACTTCCCCTTGCTTGAATATTGATTCCTCCAAGAACTCAGTCAGTTTTACAATGAACAACTATTCCCTAGGGGTTCATTCATGACGTTCATATGCCTGACTTTAAGTCAAACATGGCATTCCTAAACACCTTCAAGGTATAAATATACCTTCACTTGCTATGGCAAAGCACGGTGGTTCGGAGCAGTTCGATGACCTACTTGCCCGAGGCAGCTCGCCACAGCAAGTGCCAAAGGGAGACGACTCTCCAGCTGACGCACTGATCAGGAAGATGCCCTCCTCTGCTGAAAAATTCAGCTCCAGTGCTTCTGACTCCCCTTGCGGGGTGTTGGGAAATCGAGTCCCGAAACAGAGATACCAAACCTCCTTCATTTTAAGGTATGGAGCTGATTAGAACATATAGAAACCCATGGTACATTCTTGGCAAAAACTAAACCTATGCTAAAGACCATACTTACTTCTTCCCACGTACTAGACCTAGGTTAGGTACATTGGGGTAGGCATATTTTAGAAGCACCAGTTGAGTATTTTAGCCTGTGTTATTTATGTATGTATTTTTATATGGCTTACAAACCATACAATGCTCTTACAGTGTTATTTTATAATACTATTCCCGCTGTACACATTATACTTTGCATTCTGTCTAATGATTGTAGCAGTTCACCTCTCTTGCATGAGAAAGAAGATTGTTCATTAAACCTTTTATTGTAAGCGCCCATCTCTCTATTTCCCTGCAACTCTGTAGAAACAAAGCATGCACGATTAACTGAGTGAAACACTTATCTAATGTTTCCACGACTCTGAAGATAGTTATTCCAGTCCTAGGGAAACAAAGTTGTCATGTTTATGCGGTTGTCAGAAAGTAATCCCTTCTTGGGAATTCAAGAAAGATTCTAGTGACCTCTGAGGTAGCTGGCACTCACAATTAAGTTTAGTATATTCGATAGAGACCTACTGACCTAAGTCCTACGTCATATCTATATAATATATTATTCCAATGCTCAGAGCCAATTTGGGAAAATAGGAATCACACTATAACCTCAGGCCCCGTCCCCTCCCTTCCCCACTGTGTAAATGCACCCTGTGGCAGTTTTAAGTTGGGAACTTAGGTCCCCTTGAATCCTGAGGGTCCTTAGGGTCAAACTAACCCACTAGGTACCTCCAGTAAGCGCAAGAGAGCTGCTTTGCAAAGAGGTGTAAAATGAAAGCATAATTGTGGTCAATTGAGCAACAGCATTGATGTGGCTATTATGTGATTTAATTGAGATCAATTTGAAAATAAACTACAGGTCCCACAATACCTCATTATGGGTAAAGTGGAGCACCACTATTTAAGTAGAAACTAAAGAGGGACGCCTAAAAACTACCGTGAACAAGAATCCTGTGTTTGAAACGCGTAGGTGGAGAGAAGGAGATCTAATTAAAGAATCTTAATCAACTGCCGGGGAGTGTGCCGTGCTTTGAATCTTTTGCTGAAGTATATATATATATATATATATATATCAAAAAATGCTCTAAAAGAATGCTGCACAGCACCTCCAGGGAGAAACGGACGCTTCAGTCAGGTTTCGCATTTGCAGAGTTTTTATTTCATTGCAAAAGTGAATCGAGAGTGCCTCAATCTGACGCGCTTCAGCGAACCCAGTCGCCTTGCTCACTGGATGATGTCATCAGGGATGTCATTTGAGATGTCATCAGTGATGTCATGAGTGATGTCACTGACCATGTCATGAGTGATGTACTATGTGACATCATCAGCAGTGCATTGCGGGTGCGCAAGTTATAGTTAGCTGAGCTAACTATAACTGAGGAATTTCAAAGGTTTTGTATGAGAGAAATGTTCAGCTAACTATAACGTGTGAAACCTATGTTATTTTCAATGAATTTGCATGTTTTTTTAAATGCTAATTCCTAACTATAACGTGTGTGAAACCTATGGTTTTTTCAATGAATTTTACAAGGTTTTTTAAATGCTAATTCCTAACTATAACGTGTGTGAAACCTATGTTTTTTTCAGTGAATTTCAAAGGTTTTGTAAATGATAATTTATAATTTATAATTGTATTAAATATTATGTCTTTCTTTTTATACTAATTTCTTATATTTTTAATATAAATATAAATATTTCTTTTATTTTTTAGATTATATTTCATATTCTTATTATAAAATAATAACAAAACTAAATTGCAAAGTAATTTGTGGATTAATTATTGCTTGACGTCGGTTGCAAGTATAACACAGCTCCAGCAATGCTCTTGGGGCCCTATGCTCACAATGGTGTATCAATCCTTACACCTGCTTCAAGCATGTGCAAGGATTTGAGGCAGCATAAGCTCAAAAGTGACTGAATGAAATGTTATACATTTCACTCAGTCACTTTTAGGAGGCGTTGCTGCACCCCCTTCTGCACAAGAAAGCCTCTTCTGGCGCAGCGCTTTATAATGTAATGCACCCTCCAGATGCATCACATTGTTAGTAGCACACACCATGGCACATCTTTTGCACCACCGCTGTGTCACAAAAGTGACGCAACGGCTGTGTAAAGGAGGCACAAGGGGATTGTAAATCCGCCACTAACACATACAAATTCACCCAGGCAGTTTCACCACCAGCGCAAATTGAAGCATAGACTTTTAACATATTTATGTACATATGTTACATTCAATTGCTTGGGACATACTACAGTATACTATAGATAAACACCTTATAGATTTATGCTGTAGCACTTCCTTATAGTTCTGCACTTTCACATTCTCCATACACTAGTAAGATATTCATTCATTCATTTATGAACTACACATTCATTCTGACAAACTTTTACAAACTAACATAGAAATTTAGGGCCAGATGTAGGTAATTCATATTTACCGACTCTTAAATACCGAATTTTACCAATTAGGTATTTAAGAGTCGGTAAATATGAAGGGGGGAGATGTAGGTATTACAGAATCTGTAAATACCGAATCGTTAAGATTCGGTATTTACCGATTCTGTAAATACCGATTCGGTAATGCCCATTGATTCCAATGGGCCTTGAAGCCCATAGGAATCAATGGGCAATACCGATTCTGTAATTACAGAATCTGTAAATACCGATTTTAGCAAGGGTGTAGGGGGTGTCACTTTGACACCCTCTAGCACCCCAAAGACGGGCATGTTTGCCATGTGGCACACAGACATGCCCTAAGGGCATGTCTGTCTGTCACATGGCTAGGTGTGCATGCACACATGTGCATGCACACCTGGAATCGGTATTTTACCACCCAATTGGATTGGGTGGTAAAATACCGATTCTGTAAGGCCTTAGGGACTCTGAAGAGTCCCACCTACATCTGGCCATTACCGAATCGGTAAAAATACCGATTCGGTATTTTACAGATTCGGTAAATTTACAGATTCGGTAAATTTACCGAATCTGTAAAAATGGCCCCCTACATACCAAATACCCATTTACCGGTCGGTAACGGCCGAAATCAGCCGTTACCGGTCGGTAAATGGCCTCCTACATCTGGCCCATAGTTCTTTCTTTGACCAGTGAAGGTAGTTCTAAAAAGAACTGTTTTTTTTGTGTTTTTTTTGTTTTGTATTTTTTTGTGTTTTCTCAACAAATTTCAAGCAGAACAAAAGAATGAAAAAAAAAACAACTAATGTCGAGGACAGCAATGATCCTGCATCCTGCGTTCCATCAGGTCTATAGACTGTTCCCCATAACACAAACGTTTATCGCAATAAATGCATAGAATTTTAACTTTAGCAAAGTCAGAATCAATTTGTGGGTTTGGACTGCTTGCTGAAAATGCTGCTGCAGCAGTTTATGTGCTTGGTGTAGCAGCAGGTGGGTTCTTGTGCAACCTCCGTCTTGCAGCTCGAGCAAAGTTCTTGGGGTGCAAGTTCTTCACGTGTCGCACCATATTTGCTGTGCCAAGGGAGTATTTTTTACATGGATCACCCCTTGAAAGAGTTGTTTGGCAAATTTGACAGGTTACTTTTGGAGCATTAACCTTTTTTTTGTCCTTCTGGAAAAGTAAAAAACTTCCAAATTAGAGCTTCTTTCCTCTTCTTTGGAGGTTCTTCAGGAATGAAATCTCCCTCTGAAGAACTGCTAGAAGATGACTCCATTGCTCTTATTATGGTGATCTTCCTTCTATTTGAGAAGATTCTCAGAAGAAATGCTTCATCTTAGAAACTCAAAGTCGAATAATTATAATGGAACGGAACTTTGAACAGTCGCAATACGAAACGTTATGAACCAATCAAATCTCTACTTTTAAAGTCACATGCCTTTGTGTACGCTTATGATGCGCTTGCGCAGCTCTTTCAATACGAGTACGCATGATGTTCTACCGCGATTTGTTTAATTGTTTTTAAAAGTAATATATGATTGTTAAAAGTATAAAAAAAATTCATAGTTATCCCAAATGTCTGCCCATAGTATGTACATTAAATTCATAAATAAATGTTTTAAACCAAGTAGAAACATTGCCGCCTTTCGCCTACAGAATGCTGTACATGATGTCACACGGAAGCTTTAATGCGCCGCGTAACGTCAAAGCATATTCGTACCGTATGCGCAGGTACACACTGAGTATGATAAGCAGTACAAACTATGGTGCAATCACCCTCTCAGTGACAAATCAGAGCTCAGGGCACGCTAAGGAGAATGATTAGAAGTGTTCACTCATTGCAGATCCGATTCTGGGCCTGCCTCTGCATACATTATAACACCGCCCCCATCTCTCTCTGTTGTTAATTGTTAGTGCACACATGCGCGGTGCACGCCCGCCCACACTACCCACATGCCACCACCTAGCATGCTTGGTATCACTAAGCCTGGAAACCAATACATTACCCAATGGGATGTCCCCCAGGGCCGTCATTCTTGCAGACCACGAAAACGCTACCAATGACGGCCCTGGGCTTGGTTTGGTCAGCCCCCGCAGTTCCCATATAATGCGGGCACTGACATAAGCACCCTCTCTTTTGCCTGCCTGTGCTGCGGTGACAGACAGACTGTCGAAAACACCCCAGACTCAGCGAAACCGCAGCCTTTGAAGACACGACAAAAGACAACAGAAGCAAAGGTAAGACAAGACGTCACAACATCAGCCTCCACTGTAAATTGTATATGCATAATGCTATTTTTTTTCTCCTTCATATGGCTTTCCTACCCCTCAATGGTTTTAAATTGTGCTTACATAATTGAAATATTTATTTAAAAGTCACGAGGTCCTATACACCTCTAATTTTAAAAATTGTGCGTGCATAAATTTCTGTGTCGTATTTCTGTACTACGCCACGTGCTTAGGCCTCTAATATTATTAATTGTGCGTCCATGATAGTATTTTTTTTTCTGCGTCACGAGGCCGTCCCAGGCCTGTATTAAGTTATTGATCTTCCTTTGTTTGCTGGAGCTGCAACAGTCTAACTACGGAGTATTAAGAACCCACATTAAAATTCACTTTTGATAGTAGTTACGCAACTCAGTTTACGATGACTAATCAAAATATCCTTTTGTTTCCTTCACCAAGCATCGTTCAGAAGCAACCACGGCCTATCGAGCAACAGCAATGGAATTGTCTGCAACGTATTGAATATACTTTGACGTATAGAAGCAGAGTTCAAGTCGAGTGGTGAACTCCGGTGGCCGCACTGTTTATACAAGGTAAGCACAGCAGCCTAGATCTACAAAGCCTTCATTGTAATGCTTTAGAAATAAGTCGGCATAACGGGTGTCAGTAACGCAGTAGGCACTTCCATATAGACACCACTTGAACGCGGCACTATAACAATTGAAATGTAGCAGGTACACTGCACTCGTAAAACTGTAGTGTTAGCTTTATTTGTGAAACGAGAGAGGGCCATATTATCAAGCCTTGGCGAGAAAATTATCGCCGCTTCATCGGCAGCAAAGTACCGCTAAAGTGGCGATAATGGGTTTGATAATATGCTCTATGCAATTCCAATCGAAGCTCATGTTAGATGTGAAGGACATCTAACATGAGCTTCGATTGGAATTCCATAGATCATATTATCAAACCCATTATCGCCACTTTAGTGACACTTTCCTGCTGATAACGTGGCGATAATTTTGACGCCCAGGCTTGATATTATGGCCCAGAGTGCGTAGTGTACAGCAGCTTCTCTGTAAAATCTATAATTACCTCCGAGCAGTGACAATAGATAGGTTACAACAGTCTGACAAACAGATCCACAACCTTATTACGCCACTTTTGAGTCACTTTTAACATGGGTAAAGTGATGCAAGGAGCTAGTAAATCTACGTCTGACTTTTCAAGAAAAAATCTCAACTCCAGACTCTGCGACACAGTTTTAATGTTGTTTTCTCTCTCTTTCTCTCTCTCACTCTCTGTGACATCATTTCTCTTTCTCTCTTAAACTTATAGACACTGCTGTCTGCTTGGACGTGTAGAAGAATTGTTCAAATGACCCTCCACCCCGCTCCCTGCCGCCGCTCTGCCCAACCCCCGTTCCCTCCTGCATCACCGCTCCTCCCCTCCCCACTCGCCACCCCGCTCCCGCCTCCCAGCTGCTCCTCCCTCCCACTAGTATCCTTAGGTCTGTTCCAGCGAGACGGGGAGCTGTGACCCGACCTGACCTGGTCAGAGCCGGTCGCTCCACCCGCCTCGTGCCTGACCCCAGAGTGCTGCCACCTCCGCTGCCCGCTTTGTCTCTGGTGTGCCCCTGAGCTGCTGTGCCCCTGAGCTCGCCAAAGGATCTGGTATCGTGCAGTATTGTATTTGTGTCAACATTGCCCAGTATCGTAATGGTTGCATTGTCTGCATTGCTCTCGTAGTGCCCCGTGATTGCTGCCGCCACCGCTGCCCACTGTGCCCCTCCGGTTTCGGTTATTGTATCCCTGTTGTCGTGCCCTGCGCCCCTCCACCCCGCTCCCTGCGGCCGCTCTGCCCAACCCCCGTTCCCTCCTGCATCACCGCTCCTCCCCTACCCACTCGCCACCCCGCTCCCACCTCCCAGCTGCTCCTCCCTCGCTCTGCCCCCCTCCATTCTCCACTTATGGCAGAGTGGCAAACATGCAGCATTCACGCGCAGCAGGCGAGTCCTCGGCGTGCGCCAAAGGTACCGCGCCCAGCGCCAGAACTCCTGGCCCCCGCAATGGACATCCACTCCGCAGAACATACGACTCCTCAACCCTCACTGCCCTTAACACCGGCAGACTCCCCGAGTGCCACCGAGCTGCCCCAGGCCGTACCCATGGACCCTTCACCTGCCAATCCTGCAAGTTCTGCTGCATCAGAACCCACACTACAACCTCAAACGCCAAACAGAGTTCCAACAACAACCACCTGAAGTGCATCCTGATCAACACCCGCCCGGTCCACAGACACGCCATTGAACTATGGAACCTACTCGACACCACAACTCCAGACGTCGCCTTTCTCAGGGAAACCTGGATGAACGCCTCATCAGCACCCGACATCGCCATAGCCATCCCGGACGGATACAAGATCATCCGAAGAGACCGCATCAACAAAACAGGAGGAGGTATCGCGATCATCCACAAGAACACCATCAGCGTCTCGACCAGCTCCGACGACACCCTCACAACCACCGAACACCTCCACTTCCAGATACACACCGACCCCAAAACAACACTCAGAGGCACCCTCATCTACAGACCCCCAGGATCCCGCACACAATTCTGCGAAGACATCACTGACCTTATCAGCCCTCACGCCCTTCCTTCCGACAACTACATTCTCCTAGGAGACCTCAACTTTCACCTGGAGAATAACAACGACAACAACACCACCACCCTGCTTGATAACCTCGCCAATCTCGAACAACTGGTGAACACTCCCACCCACTACGCCGGACACAAGCTCGACCCAATCTTCTCTTCCAGCAAACACATCTCCTTTAATCATCACACCACAGGACTCCACTGGACAGACCATAGCTACATCCACTTCAGCTTCAGAAAGACAACGAGCCACCACCACCCACAACAGGTTCCCAGCAGAAACTGGAACAAAATTACCCTCCACCATCTCACCACATCACTGAACCAAAACCCTCCCGCCAGATCGATGGACCCTAATCAAGCAGCCTTCAATCTCGCAAAATGGATAACCCACTGGGCTGACGAACTAGCACCCCTGAAAAACCGTCCCAATAAACCAGGAAACAAAAGAGCCTCCTGGTTCAACGACAACCTCAAGAACTCCAAAAAGAACTGCCGCACCCTCGAGAAAACCTGGAGGAAAAACCCATCTGCAGACAACATGATCGCCTTCAAGAACGCCACCCGCAAACACCAACAGCTGATTCGCACCACTAAGAAGTCGGCATTTAAAGACCGACTAGACAACAACGCCCACAACAACAAAGAACTCTTCAGCATCGTCAACGAGCTCAACAATCCCAGCGCCGGCAACAGCAACATCACTCCCTCTCAAGATCTATGCGATTCTCTAGCCTAGATCTTCCACAGCAAGATCGCAGACATACATAACAGCTTCAACGACCTATCCTCACCCCCTACCTCTGAACTGAAGCCCCCTACCACCACCCTCCGCGCCTGGACCCCAATCAGCACCGAAGATACCATCCGCACGATGAACTCCATCCACTCTGGATCTCCAACCGACCCTTGCCCTCACCACATCTTCAATAAGGCCGACTCCGTCATCGCACCCAGCTCCGAGATATCATCAACTGCTCCTTCAACACCGCTACCTTCCCGGAAAGCTGGAAGCACGCCGAACTCACCGCCCTCCTAAAGAAACCTTCTGCTGACCCCACCGAACTCAAGAACTACCGCCCCATCTCTCTCCTCCCGTTCCCCACCAAAGTCATTGAGAAGACCGTCAACAACCAGCTCGCCGCCTTCCTTGAGTCCAACGGCTCCCTTGACCCCTCACAGTCCGGCTTCCGAGCTAACCACAGCACCGAGACCGCCCTCATCGCAGCTACAGACGACATCCGGACACTGCTCGACAATGGGGAAACAGTGGCCCTCATCCTCCTGGATCTTTCCGCAGCGTTCGACACGGTAATCCACCATACCCTAGTACAACGCCTCAGGAACGTCGGATTACAAGATAAGGCACTGGACTGGATCATCTCGTTCCTCACCGGAAGAACACAAAGAGTCCATCTCCCCCCCTTCAGATCAAAGGCCACCGAAGTCATCTGCGGAGTACCACAAGGATCTTCGCTCAGCCCCACCCTCTTCAACGTCTACATGAGCCCCCTCGCATCCATCGCACGTCAACACAACCTAAACATCATCTCCTACGCTGACGACACTCAACTGATCCTCTCCCTCACCAAAGACCCTACCACCGCCAAAACCAACCTACACGATGGGATGAAAGACGTAGCCGAATGGATGAAGAACAGCCGCCTAAAACTGAACTCGGACAAGACAGAAGTCCTCATCCTAGGAACATTCCCCTCTGCCTGGGACGACTCATGGTGGCCCCCGGCCCTAGGCAGCGCACCCAAACCAACGGACCATGCACGCAACTTAGGATTCATCCTAGACTCCTCCCTCTCCATGACCAAACAAGTCAACGCTGTCTCATCATCATGTTTCAACATCCTACGCATGCTCCGTAAGATCTTCCGATGGATCCCCACCGAAACTAGGAAAATGGTCACTCAAGCACTTGTCACCAGCTGACTAGACTACGGTAACACCCTCTACACTGGAACCACAGCCAAATTGCAGAAAAGACTTCAACGCATTCAGAACGCCTCCGCCCGACTCATCCTGGACATACCTCGACATAACCACATATCAGAACACCTGAGAGACCTGCACTGGCTCCCTATCAACAAGAGAATCACGTTCCGTCTCCTCACTCACGCACACAAAGCCCTCCACAATCTAGGACCCAGCTACCTCAACAATCGCCTATCCTTTTACACCCCCACCCGCCAACTACGTTCGTCCAACCTAGCCCTCGCCGTGATCCCACGCATCCAAAAAGCCACCATGGGAGGAAGATCCTTCTCATACCTGGCGGCCAAGACCTGGAACTCCCTCCCCTCTCACCTCCGGTCTACCCAAAACCACCTCTCCTTCAGGAAGCAACTCAAGACCTGGTTATTCGATCAATAACGTACCCCTTTCCCTTAAGCGCCTTGAGACCCTCTGGGTGAGTAGCGCGCTATACAAATCTCTGACTTGACTTGACTTGAAATGAAGTTGTGAACTCTACTTTCATATGTGTTTGGCCCCAAGGTTTATACAACGGTAAGCACAGAGGCCTAGATCTACAAATCCTTCATAGCAATGCATTACAAATAAGTCGGGATAACGGGCGCCAGGAAGGCAGTAGGCACTTCCATATAGACACCACTTGAACGCAGCACTATAACAAGTGAAATGTACCAGGTACACTGCACATGTAAACCCATAGAGTTACCAAAACTTGTAGGGGCATATTATCAAGAACGGCAATAAAATTATTGCAGTTTCAGTGGCAGGAAACTGCCGCTAAAGAGGCGATAATGGGCTTGAGAATATGCCCTTGTGAATTCCCATAGTAGCCCAGGTTAACACCAGAACCTGGGCGGCTATGGGAATTCACAAGAGCATATTATCAAGCCCATTATCGCCGCTTTAGCTCCAGTTTCCTGGCGATAAAATGGCGATAATTTTATCGCCGTTCTTGATAATATGCCCGTAATGCTTCAGCTCATTTACTCACATCTACATAATTCTAAACTCTAATTTTCTTTTTTCTTTTGCAGATTACCAATCGGACACCTTTTGGAATCCATTTCACAAGTTGTTTATAACATTGTTTGTTAAAGTTATTTTTCTAGTTCTAATATAGTTATAATTGAGTTAATAAAAAAAACCCTACATACTTCTTTTATTTTGTGGGGGAGGGGTATGACGGTCCACAATAAAAATAATGTTGAAATACTATAGTAAGATATTCAGGACTAGGATTGAAAACTACTGAGTTCTAACTAACAGATATCATAAAAATAACAGTGAAAAACTACTAAAATGGCGGTGGACGGAGTACGTAATCAACATTTGGCGCCTCGGCACTACCTTTCAAATAAATATAGAAAATATATGATTATTAATACTGTACAAAAGTACAGCAGCGGATGACACACACGAACCAGGAAAAGAAAGCGACAGATTTAGTACCTGAAATAAAGAAAAGTTTGCTTGTTGAACTTGAAGAAAAAGAAAACGTGGGCTTCAAAACGACGCTGCGCATGTGTAGAGAGTACAACTGCTATACAAACAAAAGGAAAGCTTTACATACTATCAAAGAAATGAAGGAGCATATTATCAACAAAAAGCGATACATTATCGCCGCTTTTATCGTCAGGAAACTGCAGATAAAGCGGCGATACTGTGCTTGATAATAGGCCCTTGTAACTTCCCATAGCAGCCCAGGTTCCGGTGTTAACCTGGGCTCCTATGGTTATTCACAGTTTCTTGCCGATAAAAGCGACGATAATGTATCGCCTTTTGTTGATAATATGGCCCATTGCTCTTTTTTTTGACCAGTAAACTCAGGTGCATATTATCAAGGACCGGTGTTTAAATTATCGCCGTTTTATTGGCAAGAAACTGCAGATAAAACGGCGATAATGAGCTTGATAATACGGCCTTGTTATTTCCCATAGAAGCCCATGTTAACACCAGAACATAGGCTTCTATGGGAATTAACAAGGACGTATTATCAAGCCCACCCTCCCAACATTAACCACATGCGCGCGGCGGGTTTTCCCGCTGCGCGCTGAAGTTTTTAAAACCCCGCGGTTCATGACGAGCTCAGCTCGTCATGACCGCACGACAGGTAAACCTCATGACGAGCTGTGCTCGTCATCAGCGTAGAAGGGGTTAATAAAAAAACATAGGCCCTTGTAAATTCCCAAAGCAGCCCAGGTTCTGATGTTAACCTGGGCTGCTATGGTTATTCACAAGGGCATATTATCAAGCCCATTATCGCCGCTTTATCGGCAGTTTCCTGCCGATAAAAGCAACGATAATGTATCGACTTTTGTTGATAATATGGCCCATTGCTCTTTTTTTGACCAGTAAACTCAGGTGCATATTATCAAGGACCAGTGTTTAAATTATCGCCGTTTTATTGGCAAGAAACTGCAGATAAAACGGCGATAATGAGCTTGATAATACGCCCTTGTTATTTCCCATAGAAGCCCATGTTAACACCAGAACATAGGCTTCTATGGGAATTAACAAGGACGTATTATCAAGCCCACCCTCCCAACATTAACCACATGCGCGCGGCGGGTTTTCCCGCTGCGCGCTGAAGTTTTTAAAACCCCGCGGTTCATGGCGAGCTCAGCTTGTCATGAGCGCACTACAGGTAAACCTCATGACGAGCTGAGCTCGTCATCAGCGCAGAAGGGGTTAATAAAAAACCATAGGCCCTTGTAAATTCCCAAAGCAGCCCAGGCTCTGATGTTAACCTGGGCTGCTATGGTTATTCACAAGGGCATATTATCAAGCCCATTATCGCCGCTTTATCGGCAGTTTCCTGCCGATAAAAGCAACGATAATGTATCGACTTTTGTTGATAATATGGCCCATTGCTCTTTTTTTGACCAGTAAACTTAGGTGCATATTATCAAGGACCGGTGTTTAAATTATCGCCGTTATATTGGCAGGAAAATGCCGATGAAAAGGCGATAATCAGCTTGATAATACGGCCTTGTTATTTCCCATAGAAGCCCATGTTAGCACCAGCACATAGGCTTCTATGGGAATTAACAAGGACGTATTATCAAGCCCACCCTCCCAACATTATTAAAAAACCATTGGCCCTTGTAAATTCCCAAAGCAGCCCAGGCTCTGATGTTAACCTGGGCTTCTATGGTTATTCACAAGGGCATATTATCAAGCCCATTATCGCCGCTTTATCGGCAGTTTCCTGCCGATAAAAGCGACGATAATGTATCGCCTTTTGTTGATAATATGGCCCATTGCTCTTTTTTTTACCAGTAAACTTAGGTGCGTATTATCAAGGACCAGTGTTTAAATTATCGCCGTTTTATTGGCAGGAAACTGCCGATAAAAAGGCGATAATGAGCTTGATAATACGGCCTTGTTATTTCCCATAGAAGCCCATGTTAACACCAGCACATAGGCTTTATGGGAATTAACAAGGACGTATTATCAAGCCCACCCTCCCAACATTAATAAAAAACCATAGGCCCTTGTAAATTCCCAAAGCAACCCAGGTTCTGATGTTAACCTGGGCTGCTATGGTTATTCACAAGGGCATATTATCAAGCCCATTATCGCCGCTTTATCGGCAGTTTCTTGCCGATAAAAGCGACGATAATGTAACGCCTTTTGTTGATAATATGGCCCATTGCTCTTTTTTTGACCAGTAAACTTAGGTGCATATTATCAAGGACCGGTGTTTAAATTATCGCTGTTTCATTGGCAAGAGACTGCCGATAAAATGGCGATAATGAGCTTGATAATCGGCCTTGTTATTTCCCGTAGAAGCCCATGTTAACACCAGCATATAGGCTTCTATGGGAATTAACAAGGAAGAATTATCAAGCCCACCCTCCCAACATTAATAAAAAAACATAGGCCCTTGTAAATTCCCAAAGCAGCCCAGGTTCTGATGTTAACCTGGGCTGCTATGGTTATTCACAAGGGCATATTATCAAGCCCATTATCGCCGCTTTATCAGCAGTTTCTTGCCGATAAAAGCAACGATAATGTATCGCCTTTTGTTGATAATATGGCCCATTGCTCTTTTTTTGACCAGTAAACTTAGGTGCATATTATCAAGGACCGGTGTTTAAATTATCGCTGTTTCATTGGCAAGAAATTGCCGATAAAACGGCGATAATGAGTTTGATAATACGGCCTTGTTATTTCCCTTAGAAGCCCATGTTAACACCAGCACATAGGCTTCTATGGGAATTAACAAGGACGTATTATCAAGCCCACCCTCCCAACATTAATAAAAAACCATAGGCCCTTGTAAATTCCCAAAGCAGCCCAGGTTCGGATGTTAACCGAGGCTGCTATGGTTATTCACAAGGGCATATTATCAAGCCCATTATCGCCGCTTTATCAGCAGTTTCTTGCCGATAAAAGCGACGATAATGTATCGCCTTTTGTTGATAATATGGCCCATTGCTCTTTTTTTGATCAGTAAACTTAGGTGCATATTATCAAGGACCGGTGTTTAAATTATCGCCGTTTTATTGGCAGGAAACTGCCGATAAGAAGGCGATAATGAGCTTGTTAATACGGCCTTGTTTTTTCCCCTAGAAGCCCATGTTAACACCATCACATAGGCTTCTATGGGAATTAACAAGCACGTATTATCAAGCCCACCCTCCCAACATTAATATAAAATCAAAAGGCCCTTGTAAATTCCCATAGCAGCCCAGATTCTGATGTTAACCTGGGCTGCTATGGTTATTCACAAGGGCATATTATCAAGCCCATTATCGCCGCTTTATCGGCAGTTTCTTGCCGATAAAAGCGACGATAGTGTATCGCCTTTTGTTGAGAATATGGCCCATTGCTCTTTTTTTGACCAGTAAACTTAGGTGCATATTATCAAGGACCGGTGTTTAAATTATCGCCGTTTTATTGGCAGGAAACTGCTGATAAGAAGGCGATAATGAGCTTGTTAATACGGCCTTGTTATTTCCCATGGAAGCCCATGTTAACACCAGCACATAGGCTTCTATGAGAATTAACAAGGACGTATTATCAAGCCCACCCTCCCAACATTATTAAAAACCATTGGTCCTTGTAAATTCCCAAAGCAGCCCAGGTTCTGATGTTAACCTGGGCTGCTATGGTTATTCACAAGGGCATATTATCAAGCCCATTATCGCCGCTTTATCGGCAGTTTCTTGCCGATAAAAGCGACGATAGTGTATCGCCTTTTGTTGAGAATATGGCCCATTGCTCTTTTTTTGACCAGTAAACTTAGGTGCATATTATCAAGGACCGGTGTTTAAATTATCGCCGTTTTATTGGCAGGAAACTGCCGATAAGAAGGGGATAATGAGCTTGTTAATACGGCCTTGTTATTTCCCATAGAAGCCCATGTTAACACCATCACATAGGCTTCTATGGGAATTAACAAGGACGTATTATCAAGCCCACCCTCCCAACATTAATAACAAGCACTGGCGTTGCCAATAGGTCTCGCAGTAGGAAAGTTGGAGCTATTGGTTTTGTAAATGACATTTTATATTTATATATCGTTATTGGCATTGTCAATAACAATATATAAATATAAAATATCATTTACAAAACCAATATCTCCAACTTTCCAAATGCGAAACCTATTGGCAACGCCAGTGCTTGTTGTGGTTATGGCCCAGTTTTTCATTCTGTGCGCAACATATGGCTGAGCAACAAAGTATTCAAAATAATAAAAATGCAGCAAAGTAAGTGGGCTGACACAGAAGCAGACTGCAATTATGCTCCTATTTAGGCTTACACTCCCTTGCCCTTCTTTATGTATTGATGGACATGCTTCTAAAACTGGAACAAAAGAAACAAGTATATGCAATAACCCCCAAGCATCCAACCCAGAATATCTATTCAACATACAGCGCAGCACTAACTTTGTCTCTTGTGGTCGGAACGTAAAAGCGTCATACATATTGTTCTTCTGGCAACCAGTCAGTCTATCCTTAAAAATGTGTCCTGTTTGTTTCCTTTCTCTCTGCAGATTTGTGCTCACGCCTCTGAATGGGTATTTGTAAATCATTTGTAAGGCTACAAAAACGATCAAATTTAAAAATACGAATACACAAAGGACCTCTTTTTTAACAGAAAGTAATTAGTACATGAAAATGCAGTCGTTGGCACAAGTGAAGAACCGAGCAGCATTCCCAACGCCCGGAGGAGGACAAAACGATGATTAGTGGATGCTGAATGGGGGGATTTATCATGGGATAGCATCCGATATTGTTGTGAATTTTTACCGCGTGCCTCTGTGAGCTAAAGAGTGTGAAGAGGAATGCAAATAAATTTGGCAAAGAAGTCAGCTGCGCGCGCACAGTGGTTGGAAGGGGCAAATTCGCGACATTCCCGAAGGCTGCCGGGCGGGTGTATTTATATCAGGGGCAAGAGAGAAATGAGGCCGAGCGGTACCCTAGAGGTGTGAGTAAAGAAAGAGCGGGAGGCACAGGTATCAGACGGGGTTCGTGGAGGGGCAGACACGAGAGGGTATGTGACAAACGGGCAGGTAACAAAGAGCACGAGACGGAAGGGGCCGATTTTAAAAGGGGAGCCGGAGAATGAACGACCTGAGGCACGAGAGTCACACTGGAGTGTAAGTGGTTGGAAGGGGCAAATACAAAGGGTGAAAGGCTGGAAGAGACGGTGGTCAAAGGGCAGATGTCAGGACGTCAAAGAGGTTTGGAGTGGGACCCAAAGTCCGAGCAGACACTGCGGGGCACGGGATCGAAGCAGCGAGTGTTCCTTCTTTAAAGTTCTGGAAATGCCCTCAGTGATAAAAACTAGTTGGGTTGGACTAGAAGAAACGTACAAAGCAAAACAAATGCAACAATACTTGTTAAACAAATTATAGACACCAAGTAACAGCAAGAAAGATACAGAAATTACAACAAGAGGGGAGGGAAGAGGTAGACACAGAGAGATTGTACGGAGACAAAGTGAAAAACAACGCAAGTGAAAAACAACACGTACCTGATAATGCAGAGCGTCCGGGAAACTGAAAGTACGGCCGGCCTGCGGCCGGCCATGAATAATTAGGGGAGGAGAAGCCCTTTGATGTGCTGTGCGGCCGGGAATGCGCGTGCTTGTTTGCTCACGTGATTCACGTGAACTCTAAGAAAACCGCAGCGCAAGAAGCCCATGGTTTGACGAGGATTTCGGGCACTTGAATTCTCGCTCCCTCAATGCGCAGTTTCTTGCCGATAAAAGCGACGATAATGTATCGCCTTTTGTTGATAATATGGCCCATTCCTCTTTTTTTGACCAGTAAACTTAGGTGCATATTATCAAGGACCGGTGTTTAAATTATCGCTGTTTCATTGGCAAGAAATTGCCGATAAAACGGTGATAATGAGTTTGATAATACGGCCTTGTTATTTCCCTTAGAAGCCCATGTTAACACCAGCACATAGGCTTCTATGGGAATTAACAAGGACGTATTATCAAGCCCACCCTCCCAACATTAATAAAAAACCATATGCCCTTGTAAATTCCCATAGCAGCCCAGATTCTGATGTTAACCTGGGCTGCTATGGTTATTCACAAGGGCATATTATCGAGCCCATTATCGCCGCTTTATCTGCAGTTTCCTGCCGATAAAAGCGACGATAATGTATCGCCTTTTGTTGATAATATGGCCCATTGCTCTTTTTTTGACCAGTAAACTTAGGTGCATAGTATCAAGGACCGGTGTTTAAATTATCGCCGTTTTATTGGCAGGAAACTGCAGATAAGAAGGCGATAATGAGCTTGTTAATACGGCCTTGTTATTTCCCATAGAAGCCCATGTTAACACCATCACATCGGCTTCTATCGGAATTAACAAGGACGTATTATCAAGCCCACCCTCCCAACATTAATAAAAAACATAGGCCCTTGTAAATTACCAAAGCAGCCCAGGTTCTGATGTTAACCTGGGCTGCTATGGTTATTCACAAGAGCGGTAATTGCAAACACAACAGTGATGGATAGAATGTGGATCAATGTCACACATTCACCCCAGTCCAAAGATCTGGGCCCAAATCCATCGTTTTTCCACTCCACACCACCCTGGGTTAGACAATGGCGATATGCAAATCAGCGCTGACCCTGTGCCCCATGGGAACAGTCCAGTCCGAACTACAAAAGCCATGTCCTTCCCAGAACGGAATCAAGCATCCGAGGACCGGCCCGGTTTCGAGGTAACACCTCTCATCAGCCCGGCTAGCTTGACTCCAGTGGTGTGGAGTGCCTGGGACTCACGTCTGAGCATCCCCAGTACACTTAGGGCCAGATGTAGGTAGGATTGATTTACCACTTCTTAAATACCGAATTTTACCGATTCGGTATTTAAGAAGTGGTAAATATGAAGGGGGGAGATGTAGGTATTTCCAGATGTGGAAATACCGAATCGTTAAGATTCGGTATTTACCGAATCTGGAAATACCGAATCGGTATTTCCTATTGATTCCTATGGGCTGTGAAGCCCATAGGAATCAATGGGAAATACCGATTCTGTAATTACAGAATCGGTAAATACCGATTTTAGCAAGGGTGCAGGGGGTGTCACTTTGACACCCTCTGGCACCCCAAAAATAGGCATGTGCGCCATGTGGCACACAGACATGCCCTAAGGGCATTTCTGTCTGTCACATGGCTAGGTGTGCATGCACACATGTGCATGCACACCTGAATTCGGTATTTTAACACCCAATTGAATTGGGTGTTAAAATACCGAATTTGTAGGGCCTTTGGGACTCTGAAGAGTCCCACCTACATATGGATTTACAGAATCGGTATATTTACCGATTCAGTAAAATACCGAAGTGGTAAATTTACCGAATCGGTAAATATACCGATTTTGTAAATTCAGACCCACCTACATCTCAAAAGCCAAATACCGGTCGGTAACTGCAGAATTCGGCCGTTACCGACCGGTATTTGGCTACCTACATCTGGCCCTTAGAGCGGTAATTGCAAACACAACAGTGATGGATAGAATGTGGATCAATGTCACACATTCACCCCAGTCCAAAGATTTGGGCCCAAATCCATCGTTTTTCCACTCCACACCACCCTGGGTTAGACAATGGCGATATGCAAATCAGCGCTGACCCTGTGCCCCATGGGAACAGTCCAGTCCGAACTACAAAAGCCATGTCCTTCCCAGAACGGAATCAAGCATCCGAGGACCGGCCCGGTTTCAAGGTAACACCTCTCATCAGCCCGGCTAGCTTGACTCCAGTGGTGTGGAGTGCCTGGGACTCACGTCTGAGCATCCCCAGTACACTTAGAGCGGTAATAGCAAACACAACAGTGATGGATAGAATGTGGATCAATGTCACACATTCAACCCAGTCCAAAGATCTGGGCCCAAATCCATCGTTTTTCCACTCCACACCACCCTGGGTTAGACAATGGCGATATGCAAATCAGCGCTGACCCTGTGCCCCATGGGAACAGTCCAGTCCGAACTACAAAAGCCATGTCCTTCCCAGAACGGAATCAAGCATCCGAGGACCGGCCCGGTTTCGAGGTAACACCTCTCATCAGCCCGGCTAGCTTGACTCCAGTGGTGTGGAGTGCCTGGGACTCACGTCTGAGCATCCCCAGTACACTTAGAGCGGTAATTGCAAACACAACAGTGATGGATAGAATGTGGATCAATGTCACACATTCACCCCAGTCCAAAGATCTGGGCCCAAATCCATCGTTTTTCCACTCCGCACCACCCTGGGTTAGACAATGGCGATATGCAAATCAGCGCTGACCCTGTGCCCCATGGGAACAGTCCAGTCCGAACTACAAAAGCCATGTCCTTCCCAGAACGGAATCAAGCATCCGAGGACCGGCCCGGTTTCGAGGTAACACCTCTCATCAGCCCGGCTAGCTTGACTCCAGTGGTGTGGAGTGCCTGGGACTCACGTCTGAGCATCCCCAGTACACTTAGAGCGGTAATTGCAAACACAACAGTGATGGATAGAATGTGGATCAATGTCACACATTCACCCCAGTCCAAAGATCTGGGCCCAAATCCATCGTTTTTCCACTCCACACCACCCTGGGTTAGACAATGGCGATATGCAAATCAGCGCTGACCCTGTGCCCCATGGGAACAGTCCAGTCCGAACTACAAAAGCCATGTCCTTCCCAGAACGGAATCAAGCATCCGAGGACCGGCCCGGTTTCGAGGTAACACCTCTCATAAGCCCGGCTAGCTTGACTCCAGTGGTGTGGAGTGCCTGGGACTCACGTCTGAGCATCCCCAGTACACTTAGAGCGGTAATTGCAAACACAACAGTGATGGATAGAATGTGGATCAATGTCACACATTCACCCCAGTCCAAAGATCTGGGCCCAAATCCATCGTTTTTCCACTCCACAGAGAAGAGAGGTGTTACCGCGAAACCGGGCCGGTCCTCGGATGCTTGTTTCCGTTCTGGGAAGGACATGGCTTTTGTAGTTCGGACTGGACTGTTCCCATGGGGCACAGGGTCAGCGCTGATTTGCATATCGCCATTGTCTAACCATGGGTGGTGTGGAGTGGAAAAACGATGGATTTGGGCCCAGATCTTTGGACTGGGGTGAATGTGTGACATTGATCCACATTCTGTCCATCATTGTTGTGTTTGCAGTTACCGCTCTAAGTGTACTGGGGATGCTCAGACGTGAGTCCCAGGCACTCCACACCACTGGAATCAAGCTAGACGGGCTGAAGAGAGGTGTTACCTCGAAACCGGGCCGGTCCTTGGATGCTTGTTTCCGTTCTGGGAAGGACATGGCTTTTGTAGTTCGGACTGGACTGTTCCCATGGGGCAAGGGGTCAGCGCTGATTTGCATATCGCCATTGTCTAACCCAGGGTGGTGTGGAGTGGAAAAACGATGGATTTGGGCCCAGATCTTTGGACTGGGGTGAATGTGTGACATTGATCCACATTCTGTCCATCATTGTTGTGTTTGCAGTTACCGCTCTAAGTGTACTGGGGATGCTCAGACGTGAGTCCCAGGCACTCCACACCACTGGAATCAAGCTAGCCGGGCTGAAGAGAGGTGTTACCTCGAAACCGGGCCGGTCCTCGGATGCTTGTTTCCGTTCTGGGAAGGATATGGCTTTTGTAGTTCGGACTGGACTGTTCCCATGGGGCACAGGGTCAGCGCTGATTTGCATATCGCCATTGTCTAACCCAGGGTGGTGTGGAGTGGAAAAACGATGGATTTGGGCCCAGATCTTTGGACTGGGGTGAATGTGTGACATTGATCCACATTCTGTCCATCATTGTTGTGTTTGCAGTTACCGCTCTAAGTGTACTGGGGATGCTCAGACGTGAGTCCCAGGCACTCCACACCACTGGAATCAAGCTAGCCGGGCTGAAGAGAGGTGTTACCTCGAAACCGGGCCGGTCCTCGGATGCTTGTTTCCGTTCTGGGAAGGACATGGCTTTTGTAGTTCGGACTGGACTGTTCCCATGGGGCACAGGGTCAGCGCTGATTTGCATATCGCCATTGTCTAACCCAGGGTGGTGTGGAGTGGAAAAACAATGGATTTGGGCCCAGATCTTTGGACTGGGGTGAATGTGTGACATTGATCCACATTCTGTCCATCATTGTTGTGTTTGCAGTTACCGCTCTAAGTGTACTGGGGATGCTCAGACGTGAGTCCCAGGCACTCCACACCACTGGAATCAAGCTAGCCGGGCTAAAGAGAGGTGTTACCTCGAAACCGGGCCGGTCCTCGGATGCTTGTTTCCGTTCTGGGAAGGACATGGCTTTTGTAGTTCGGACTGGACTGTTCCCATGGGGCACAGGGTCAGCGCTGATTTGCATATCGCCATTGTCTAACCCAGGGTGGTGTGGAGTGGAAAAACGATGGATTTGGGCCCAGATCTTTGGACTGGGGTGAATGTGTGACATTGATCCACATTCTGTCCATCATTGTTGTGTTTGCAGTTACCGCTCTAAGTGTACTGGGGATGCTCAGACGTGAGTCCCAGGCACTCCACACCACTGGAATCAAGCTAGCCGGGCTTAAGAGAGGTGTTACCTCGAAACCGGGCCGGTCCTCGGATGCTTGTTTCCGTTCTGGGAAGGACATGGCTTTTGTAGTTCGGACTGGACTGTTCCCATGGGGCACAGGGTCAGCGCTGATTTGCATATCGCCATTGTCTAACCCAGGGTGGTGTGGAGTGGAAAAACGATGGATTTGGGCCCAGATCTTTGGACTGGGGTGAATGTGTGACATTGATCCACATTCTGTCCATCATTGTTGTGTTTGCAGTTACCGCTCTAAGTGTACTGGGGATGCTCAGACGTGAGTCCCAGGCACTCCACACCACTGGAATCAAGCTAGCCGGGCTGAAGAGAGGTGTTACCTCGAAACCGGGCCGGTCCTCGGATGCTTGTTTCCGTTCTGGGAAGGACATGGCTTTTGTAGTTCGGACTGGACTGTTCCCATGGGGCACAGGGTCAGCGCTGATTTGCATATCGCCATTGTCTAACCCAGGGTGGTGTGGAGTGGAAAAACGATGGATTTGGGCCCAGATCTTTGGACTGGGGTTAATGTGTGACATTGATCCACATTCTGTCCATCATTGTTGTGTTTATGGTTATTCACAAGGGCATATTATCAAGCCCATTATCGCCGCTTTATTGGCAGTTTCTTGCCGATAAAAGCGACGATAATGTATCGCCTTTTGTTGATAATATGGCCCATTGCTCTTTTTTTGACCAGTAAACTTAGGTGCATATTATCAAGGACCGGTGTTTAAATTATCGCCGTTTTATTGGCAGGAAACTGCCGATAAGAAGGCGATAATGAGCTTGTTAATACGGCCTTGTTATTTCCCATAGAAGCCCATGTTAACACAATCACATAGGCTTCTATGGGAATTAACAAGGACGTATTATCAAGCCCACCCTCCCAACATTAATAACAAGCACTGGCGTTGCCAATAGGTCTCGCAGTAGGAAAGTTGGAGCTATTGGTTTTGTAAATTACATTTTATATTTATATATCGTTATTGGCATTGTCAATAACAATATATAAATATAAAATGTCATTTACAAAACCAATATCTCCAACTTTCCAAATGCGAAACCTATTGGCAACGCCAGTGCTTGTTGTGGTTATGGCCCAGTTTTTCATTCTGTGCGCAACATATGGCTGAGCAACAAAGTATTCAAAATAATAAAAATGCAGCAAAGTAAGTGGGGCTGACACAGAAGCAGACTGCAATTATGCTCCTACTTAAGCTTACACTCCCTTGCCCTTCTTTATGTATTGATGGACATGCTTCTAAAACTGGAAAAAAAGAAACAAGTATATGCAATAACCCCCAAGCATCCAACCCAGAATATTTATTCAACATACAGCGCAGCACTAACTTTGTCTCTTGTGGTCGGAACGTAAAGGCGTCATACATATTGTTCTTCTGGCAACCAGTCAGTCTATCCTTAAAAATGTGTCCTGTTTGTTTCCTTTCTCTCTGCAGATTTGTGCTCACGCCTCTGAATGGGTATTTGTAAATCATTTGTATGGCTACAAAAACGATCAAATTTAAAAATACGAATACACAAAGGACCTCTTTTTAACAGAAAGTAATTAGTACATGAAAATGCAGTCGTTGGCACAAGTGAAGAACCGAGCAGCATTCTCAACGCCCGGAGGAGGACAAAACGATGATTAGTGGATGCTGAATGGGGGGATTTATCATGGGATAGCATCCGATATTGTTGTGAATTTTTACCGCGTGCCTCTGTGAGCTAAAGAGTGTGAAGAGGAATGCAAATAAATTTGGCAAAGAAGTCAGCTGCGCGCGCACAGTGGTTGGAAGGGGCAAATTCGCGACATTCCCGAAGGCTGCGGGGCGGGTGTATTTATATCAGGGGCAAGAGAGAAATGAGGCCGAGCGGTACCCTAGAGGTGTGAGTAAAGAAAGAGCGGGGGGCACAGGTATCAGACGGGGTTCGTGGAGGGGCAGACGCAAGAGGGTATGTGACAAACGGGCAGGTAACAAAGAGCACGAGACGGAAGGGGCAGATTTTAAAAGGGGAGCCGGAGAATGAACGACCTGAGGCACGAGATGGCAGCGAGTGTCACACTGGAGTGTAAGTGGTTGGAAGGGGCAAATTCGTGACATTCCCGAAGGCTGCGGGGCGGGTGTATTTATATCAGGGGCAAGAGAGAAATGAGGCAGAGCGGTACCCTAGAGGTGTGAGTAAAGAAAGAGCGGGGGGCACAGGTATCAGACGGGGTTCGTGGAGGGGCAGACACGAGAAGGTATGTGACAAACGGGCAGGTAACAAATAGCACGAGACGGAAGGGGCAGATTTTAAAAGGGGAGCCGGAGAATGAACGACCTGAGGCACGAGAGTCACACTGGAGTGTAAGTGGTTGGAAGGGGCAAATACAAAGGGTGAAAGGCTGGAAGAGACGGTGGTCAAAGGGCAGATGTCAGGACGTCGAAGAGGTTTGGAGTGGGACCCAAAGTCCGAGCAGACACTGCGGGGCACGTGATCGAAGCAGCGAGTGTTCCTTCTTTAAAGTTCTGGAAATGCCCTCAGTGATAAAACTAGTTCGGTTGGACTAGAAGAAACGTACAAAGCAAAACAAATGCAACAATACTTGTTAAACAAATTATAGACACCAAGTAACAGCAAGAAAGATACAGAAATTACAACAAGAGGGGAGGGAAGAGGTAGACACAGAGAGATTGTACGGAGACAAAGTGAAAAACAACACAAGTGAAAAGCAACACGTACCTGATAATGCAGAGCGTCCGGGAAACTGAAAGATGAATAATTAGGGGAGGAGAAGCCCTTTGATGTGCTGTGCGGCCGGGAATGCAGAGCGGCCGGGAAACTGAAAGTACGGCCGGCCTGCGGCCGGCCATGAATAATTAGGGGAGGAGAAGCCCTTTGATGTCCTGTGCGGCCAGGAATGCGCGTGCTTGTTTGCTCACGTGATTCACGTGAACTCTAAGAAAACCGCAGCGCAAGAAGCCCTTGGTTTGACGTGGATTTCGAGCACTTGAATTCTCGCTCCCTCAATGCGCTTGCGCGCATTGTAGGTCACGAGACCTAAAAAACTATATGCCCTTGTAAATTCCCATAGCAGCCCAGATTCTGATGTTAACCTGGGCTGCTATGGTTATTCACAAGGGCATATTATCGAGCCCATTATCGCCACTTTATCTGCAGTTTCCTGCCGATAAAAGCGACGATAATGTATCGCCTTTTGTTGATAATATGGCCCATTGCTCTTTTTTTGACCAGTAAACTTAGGTGCATATTATCAAGGACCGGTGTTTAAATTATCGCAGTTTTATTGGCAGGAAACTGCCGATAAGAAGGCGATAATGAGCTTGTTAATACGGCCTTGTTATTTCCCATAGAAGCCCATGTTAACACCATCACATAGGCTTCTATGGGAATTAACAAGGACGTATTATCAAGCCCACCCTCCCAACATTAATAAAAAAACATGCATATTATCAAGGACCGGTGTTACAATTATCGCCGTTTTATTGGCAAGAAACTGCTGATAAAACGGCGATAATGAGCTTGATAATACGGCCTTGTTATTTCCCATAGAAGCCCATGTTAACACCAGAACATAGGCTTCTATGGGAATTAACAAGGACGTATTATCAAGCCCACCCTCCCAACATTAATAAAAAACCATATGCCCTTGTAAATTCCCATAGCAGCCCAGATTCTGATGTTAACCTGGGCTGCTATGGTTATTCACAAGGACATATTATCAAGCCCATTATCGCTGCTTTATCGGCAGTTTCCTGCCGATAAAAGCGACGATAATGTATCGCCTTTTGTTGATAATATGGCCCATTGCTGTTTTTTTTTACCAGTAAACTTAGGTGCATATTATCATGGACCGGTGTTAAAATTATCGCTGTTTTATTGGCAGGAAACTGCGGATAAAACGGCGATAATGAGCTTGATAATACGGCCTTGTTATTTCCCATAGAAGCCCATGTTACCACCAGAACATAGGCTGCTATGGGAATTTACAAGGACATATTATCAAGCCCACTCTCCCAACATTAATAAAAAACTCCAGACAATGCAGGTACCCGGAGCTGGAAGGTCATTTTACATATCACTGCCCCAGAAACGTGGTGTTTCCCGTGACGTGTACGGGGAGAGAGAGAGAGGGAGCTCAAAACATATTTTTTTTAAAAAGACCCGAGGGGTGCCGCTCACTGAGGCTGCGGGGAGTAGGACCGTAACCCCCCCGCATACTTCAAAATAAAACCAGAGGATTGCCATTCCCCAGTGCTCGGGGCACCTTACAAGCCCCCATTATGCAGAAAAATTGCCCCCGTAATTTGCCCCCCCCGGAACCTAATGAATAAAACGGACTTCTAATTTTTTGTCACCTTTTCCACCACGTACAAGTACTGCACGAGTACCCCGCCATTTTTGATTTAAAAAAAAATTAAAATTGAGCCTGAAGATCCATGTACCACCCCCTGACCAAGAATATAGGGGTAGAATGTTTCTACCCTGCCCCCTTTCCTTATTTCACAACTTTGTTTTACTGTTTTCTTGTGACTCTGCTCTCCCGACAAACAAGATGGCTGCCAACACTTCCTGGTTTGGAGTATTGACAGCCAATCAGCATGCAGCTCCTGCTCGTAATTGTACGTATTTCCATACGCGTACTCCGCGATTTTTCTTTTAAAAAAAAATAAATAAAAAATAGAGCCTAAACATCCATGTACAACCCCCTGAGCAAGCCTAGAGGGTCAGAATGGTTCTAGCCTCCCCCCTTCCCTTATTTCTCAACTTTGTTTTACTGTTTTCTTGTGACTCAGTTCTAGCGAGGCACAAGATGGCCGCCAACACTTCCTGGTTTCGAGTGTTGACAGACAGTTCACAGCCAATCAGCATGCAGCTCGCGCTCGTAATTGAACAGATTTCCGTACGCTTGCTGAACTCCGTCTCTAGATATCGCTATGATTTTACTTGCAATTTTCTCAGAAACTACTGAACGGATTTACACCATTTAACAAAAAGCACAATCTGCGAACAGAACTCTACCTCTCTGCCAAATTTCATGTAATTCCGTTCAGCCATTCGGGCTGTAGCCCTGGCTAAAGGTCCCTATGGAAAATTGCATGGGGACAACACGTTTTGGGACCCCCCTTTTTTCTCAGCCCCCACTTGACGAATCACGCCCAAACTTTCAGGGAAGGAGCAGAACTGAGCAGGCCATTTTATTAGAGAAATTCACGAAGATTCATCCACCAGCGCCAAAGTTATTCCAAATAGAATGTTGTGGATTTCCTATGGAAACTAGGTCCTAACTATAACTACCTACTGGCGACCTCCAGTAGGTAGTATATATATATATATATATATATTTATAAATAGCAGCACAAATCAACACTTCTGTCGATAGAAACGGCAAGCACGCGGGTATCCAGTTGCTAGATTAGTTTAAAACAAACCCCCTTTCACCCTTGACAGACGCGTTTCGCAGTAAAAGCTTCGTCAGTGTCAGTTTTTGCATAAGAATGATCGCCATTTTAAACCACACCACACATTTCATTTGTCAGCGACATAGAAGATGGTGTATCTAGGTCAGAGTGGTGGCCATCTTAGAGTGGAGTATTTCACATATTTTCCAGTGGTTTCTATGGCGAATATAAAGTGCTCTAGTGCAGATTAAAAACATTGTACAGCAACAAACATATCATTATTATTGTGCACACAGCATTTCATTAATTAAATCTAATGCCCAAATTTCATTAGTACATATCCACCAAACACAGTTTTACTTGGCTCTCATTTTTGCTATGAAGGGGTGTATCCCCTAAGTATCCCTTTTGATAGTTTATAGGAACTTGGTAACTATGTACTTATAGTCGTGGTTTTGCCCTGTATGGGCTCAAATCCCACCAAGATTATATATGTACAATGTCACATACATTGGAGTTTCTTTATGTATAGTTATAGGTTACTTTTTTCATTACCCAGTCTTGTACCACAGGATAGCAACTTTTCCTCAGTTATAAATGCACCCACATTTCCTCATCATTGTTAAGACCCCACGGTGTCATTGTTTTGAGGTCAATGATGTATCTGGATTCTGCAATGCGGAGTGCCTTTTCCCTATCTCCTCCATGTTCTAGACGTTTGACTTGGTCTATACAATAGAAACTGAGGAGATCCCTGTCGCTTCGATGAAATTAGGCAAAATGCCAAGCTACCGGATAGGACTTGTCCCTGTTCGCGATGGCCCTCATATGTTCCAGTATACTCAGTTTTGTGGGGTTGATAGTGCTACCTATGTAGCTTTTTTTACAGGGGCACTCTAAACAGTAGACCGTGTAGTCTGAGTTGCAATTAAGATGTTTAGTAATTTTCCTGTTCTGTATTACTTCTCCTGTGTTTCCCTGGGTACTCTTTGACTTTTTTACTATACTTACAAGCTTTGCAGTGTAGACATGGAAAGAACCCCTTTATGCTGTTCACGGCCGGGGATTCTATCTGGGGGGCAAAATGACTGTGGATAAGATGATCTGATAAAGACTGGAATCGTCGATAAGTTATCATTGGCCTATCTGACAGGTGTTTCTTCAAGATATTATCAGTTTGCAGAATATACCAGTTTTTCTTGAACGTGTGGACCAGATCACCCGATTTGATATTAAAAGTGGTGATCATTCTGACTTGGTCGTTTTCTATCTGCGCCTCTTTCACCAGTAGGAGGTACCTCCTATTGGTTCCTGATACTTTTACAGCTGCCTGACTTAGAATGTTCTTAGAATAGCCCCTAGCTAGGAACCTATCCCTTGTATCATTTTTTGCATTTTGAAAATCCTTCTCAGCTGAACAATTCCTTTTTAGGCACAGATATTCACCATAAGGCTCCTAGGGTGATGGCTCGCCGCATGTAACACGGCATTGCCCGCCGTTGGCTTCCTATAGAGTCGAGGTTGGAGAATATCATTCCCCACAAATACCTCCAAGTCAAGATAACAAACCTTAGTTTCAATGATCGTGCTAGTGAATCTTAAGTTAAGATCATTACTGTTCAGAGTGGTGATATATTCCTCTGCCGAGGTCTGGTCACCACGCCAAACAATAAAAAGATCATCTATATATCTTGTCCACATCAAGATCCTTTCACTCCACCTTTCATTAGTACCTCTCCATGCCTCGTGCATCTCCCACCAGCCCACGAACAAGTTTGCGTAGCTGGGGGAGAAGCACAAGCCCATAGAGGTACTCCTTATTTGCCTGTATAATTGGCCGGAAAAAAGGAAAGAATTGTTATAAAGACAGAATCTCATCATGCTTAACAACATGTCACTGTGTGTCTGGAATTTATCATGGTGTACTATCCAGGAACCACTTTGTCGCTCTTAAGCCACTTTCGTGATCTATACATGTGTATAGATTGACAACATCAAGAGTTATTAAAAGCATGTTTTGTTCCCATGAGATGCTGTCCATTATGCGAAGGAAGTCTTGTGTGTTCCTCACATATGAGGGTAAGTCCTTCACAATGGGGGCAAGATAAGAGTCAATAAATCGAGAGGTGTTCTCCAAGAGGCTGCCAATTGCCGATACTATCGGCCTCCCTGGTGGTCTTTTGCCATTTTTGTGAATCTTCGGCAAGTGATAAAAGGTGGGTAGCACTGGTGATTCACACTGGAGAAAGGTATATTCATCTGAGCTAAGCATACCGTCTTTTTTCCAACCATTTAATAATGCCTGGTATTATATAGTGCTTTTTACATATTCTTCTCTTTTTACCGTGATGTAACACTCAGTGTCTCTCAGTTGTCTTAGTGCTTCTAGTTCATAATTTTCCTTACTGAAAATAACAATGTTCCCACCCTTATCTGAGAGTTTTATCTCAATCGTTTTGTCATTCTTGAGAGATCTGATCGCTTCCTATTCCCTTCTTGTGATATTGGAATTTCTCATATCCATTTTGTCACTTGCCATTTTTTCCAGGTCTATTAGTACAGCCTCATTAAAAACATCGATTGCATCATGGGACGCGTTGGGCCGTTTTCTGGATTTTTTCTTAAGATCGCTTGGGTCCCTTACTTGTGTTACAGATACCGGATTCATATTCTCCAATTGTGACAAAAAAAAAAAAATATATATAAATATATATATATATATATATTCACTGAAAAAACCATAGGTTTCATGGCTGTTATAGTTAGCTGGACATTTCACTCGTACAAAACCATTGAAATTCCTCTGTTATAGTTAGTTCTGCTAACTATACCTGACGCGCCCGCAATCCACTGCTGATGATGTCACATATTACATCATTCATGACATGGTCAGTGACATCACTGATGACATCTCAAATGACATCACTGATGACATCATCCAGTGAATGTAGTTTGGTTCGGTATTTAAATATGTATTATATATATATACCAATGTGCATTGAAGAATGAGTGGATATCTAAATATAAATATCTAGATGGAGGATTCAGTAGCAGTGTGATTGACTGTTTACTTGACTAATTTATAGTGTCTCACTGAATATATTGGATAGTGACTAAACTGTGTAAATATCTGTATCACTTTGTCAGTTGTTGTGTAAACTGCTGCACCAGTTGGTTACTAGCTATGTGAAAATCTATATTAGTTATTGATTAGTTAAATGACCATTTGTATGGGAGAGTGAATGTGTGTGTGGTTCAGTGGGGGGGGGGGGGGGTGACTGCCCAAAGATGTGTGAACAGTTGATTCAGTGGGTATATGAGAATAAGACAACGTATCATAACAGTTGTTTGGGTGAGTGAATATCTTTATGGGTGTGGTGATGAGCAAATATATATTTCTCAATGGTACACGTCCAAAAAACTAGAAAAATAAAAGGCAGTGTATGTGATAGTTGTGTATAAATAAGTATACATAAGACTCAGTGATTGTATGAGTGACTGTATGGATAACTGTATGCTTGTAATAGTGATTTTATAACACACTAAGGGGCACATTAGGATGGTGGGCGGACTTTGTCCGCCCACCACCCTAACGGAGAACGGGACCGCCCGCCATAAGGGCGGGGGTCCCGTAGGGGAAATTAGGATGTGCCCGCCACAGTGGCGGGCACATCCTACATGTTTATCATTGTGGCGGGCGGTGCACTCAGCACCGCCCACCACAATGATAAATATTTCAGCATGCATTTGCATATGCAAAGCGGCAGGCACCGCGCGGTGCCTGCCGCTTTGCATATGGAAATGTGGGGGGTACCATAGGTACCCCCATGTGCACACCCAACACTGGCATCACCTGGGGGCCCCACGGGGGGCCCCCGCAGCAATCCCCGCCTGCCTTTCCGTGGCGGCATTGCCCCGCGGAAAGTCCCCTGAATTTAGCCATCGTAATATGGCTGGCGGTGTCCATTGGACACCGCCACCATATTAATCTATCACCGCCGCGGTCGCAGGGCGACGAGGCAGTAAAGCGGCGGACGGTCTTTCCGTCCGCTGCTGTCCCCTCCGCCATCCTAATCTTACGGGGGAGAATCAGGACATGCATGTCGGGCGGATTGCCTCAGCCAGGCCGGCGGTGGCCACCGCCAGCCTGGCGAAGGCAATCCGCCCGACATCATAATGGGCCCCTAAGTATGAGTTACTAGCTATATGAATAAATGAAGTGGTGTTTGTATAAGTGTGTAGCTGAGTAAATGTAAGTATGATCCATTGTTTGCATAAGTGAGTAGGATCACTGCATAAGTGAATAGGATGTGTGCTGGTATGTAATGTTGATATAGGTGTATAAGTATATTTGATAGTGTTCTATTGATCATTGACAGCACGTATGAGTGAATCTATAGGTAAGTGATTAGCTGTGTTGAAAGGTTATACTACTGTGTGATGAGGTGTATCTGATTGTCACGTGGATGGTGTCATCAGTGATGTCATTTGGGATGTCATCAGTGATGTCACTGACCAAGTCATGAATGATGTAATATGTGACATCATCAGCAGTGGATTGCCGTCGCGCAAGTTATAGTTAGCAGAACTAACTATAATGGAGGAATTTTAGTGGTTTTGTTCGAATGAAATGTCTAGCTAACTATAACAGCCCTGAAACCTATGGTTTTATCAGTGAATTTCTAAGGTTTTTTAAATGCTAATTCCTAACTATAACATGTCTGAAACCTATGGTTTTTTCAGTGAATTTCAAAGGTTTTTTAAATGATAATTTTTAAATTTAATAATAGGTATATGTATTTTTTTGATGCTGATTTTATTTTTACATATTTTATTTTTTAAATTACATTATATATTTTTTCATATGAATGGACAAAAATGTTTTTTACAATACTGATTTAAAAACAAATATTTTTATTTTAATATATTTACATTATTTTCATATTTTTTTTAAGTAGGAATTACCAATGTTACCTATGGAATACCCATTGTAGTCTGTTTTGTGAAAAAGATTTAAAAAAAATGCCATTTCAACAAGTTCTACTTGTTGAAATGGAGTTTGTGACTCGGAAGCACTATCATACATCTTGCCCCGGGGAAGTGGCGGTCCCAGGGGCAGTGTGGGGGGATTGGGGACCCACACACATTTTTTCTGTGCCCCTGGCCCACCCGGGGACTTCAATACAACGAAGCACAGGAGTCCGCGCTTTGTTTTATTTTATTTTCTTTGCCGGATTCGCGTACCTAGCATGAATAAGCCCGATTTTCTTTTAATGCTTTTTTGGGCCCTGGGGGTCCTTGCGGGACCCCCTGAGCAGTCCTAGGGGTCAGGGTGTTTCTACCCTGCCCCTTTTCTTGTTTTTCACATTTGTTTTACTGTTTTCTTGTGACTCGGTTCTACCTAGCCACAAGATGGCTGACAACACTTCCTGGTTTGGAGTGTTGACAGCCGATTTGAATAAAACTCGTGGTCGGGAGGGTGCGCGGATCCACCGTGTCTCTACATATCAATATTTCTATTTTTTAATTCCTCAGTAACTACTGAACTGATTTACAGCATTTTTAAAAAGGTTGCTTTCTGAACCAAGCACTACCTTTGGTGTAATTCCGTTCAGCAGTTCGGGCTGTAGCCTTGGCTAAAGTTTTCCTATGGAAATTAACATAGAGAAAACACTTTTTGGTACCCCCCTTTTTTCTTAGCCCCCGTTTGATGAATCACCCCCAATCTTTCAGTATAGGAGCTGACCTGGATAGACTTTTCTTTGGGAGAATTTCGCAAAGATTTGTCAAACAACGAATATATGTATAGAGAGAGTGGTTGGGGAAACTAGCCTAACGTAGAAAATGCAATGAGAAAGGGGTGAGGTGATAGATAGGGGAAAGCCAGCAGACATTTTAAAGTCAAATGAAAGATGAAAGAAAAGAGTGACAGAAGAGTAAACCGAAGGAAAGAAAAAAATTAGAGCGAGAGAAAGGAGGAAGAATAAAATAAAGACATGAGGACGGCGCATGAAGGGAGTGAGATATGGAGAACGAAAGAGAGAATGACACCTGTGAGAAAATATGCAGGGGTAAAAAAACAGAAGACGTGTAGGAGAAAATAAATAAGCGGGGGCAGGAAAGTAGGGGTTAAAGAGATACAGAGGAACACCAGGAGAGTGGGTAACAGAATAGGAAGAAAATGAAGAAGAAACGAAGAGAGTGAGACAAGTGCGGGACAAGTCGATGAGGCTAACAAGGCTAGATTGGGTGGAGGTGGAAAAAGAGAGGCGGAAACTATGTGTGCAGCAGGCACCAGCGGGGGCTGGTAGAGTGAAAAAGGAGAGGCTAGTTAAGACAGAGCAAGGGGCGCGCCCAGGAGGAGGGAGGATATATCAATAATGCTATTAGCACAACTACATAATCCACTGGCTTAGGGATCGCAAAGTAGAGATGTCCACCTAGAGAAAGACGAAACATGGGCAGAGATCCCCTCACTCACCTTCACCCCGAGAGACAGTAAACCACTCATAAAATGACCACTAGCGAAAAAACAGAGAACAAACACACAGAGCCTGACAGAGAAAAGAAAACACTCGTCCACGCCCATTAAGTCGAGGATAAGCACAAACTCACACCACCAACCGTTTAAGGTGCACGAGGACTCACTAACGTCCACCCCAAGAGAAAGAAAATGCTTTCCCTCTTTTGCCTCAAGAGAAAGAGGCAGGGCAACCATCCCCACTAGGGGCAAATTACCCACAGTCCACGGGAAGCCCAGCTCTCAGGCACTGAACAACCTAGGTGGGATTGCACTCTGGGGCAAAGCGTCCCCCGGGTACCCCACTTGCGCACCTGGGCCTTAAGTGTCTCCAGCCCCCACCATTGTTATCAAACTGGGAGACTCCCTGCGTCTTATGGAAACCTTTCCTCGCCCTCTTTGGACAGACTCAGAGATGTTTCCCTGGGATGCCGATGTACAAGGAAAGCATATAGAATCTGCCTGAGAACACAGATATTGGCAGAGGTATTAGCATGGAAAACACGACGCTGCTATCCCTTTAAGGAGGTCTGGTGAGTACCAGCAATCTCCGAAAATTAGTAGTAGCTTTGTAACTCATTGCAACTGAAGTGGATCCCCTCGTCCCGTTTCGCTTTGCATTCTGGCACCTGTAGTATGGATGTCGGCCCTTCGTAAGGAGAAACTATCAGCTGAAAAATGCATATGGACTTAATAGGAACACAATGAGTCTGATGAGTGACGGTGTGAGTTCTCCCTGGGTGTAAGAGCATTTTGATAATTAAGCTATCACTGTGGCGTTTTGACCTCTGGTCCTCCTGTGAACCACAAAAAATGCCAACTGTGTTTCTAAAACGCTCTATGACCACAGTACCCACCTGCGGCCCTCACCCCAACCCCGAGGAGTTGTGGAGAGCCCCACGGAGAAGGGCAATTGGGAGACAACTCACCATGGAGAGTGGGTTCTGCTCGGTGGTCCTGCCTCAGTTACGGACGGTCCCAGTACTCTTCGGCTGTGCGGCCTCCTCGCCAGGATGGGGGTCTCTTAAAGGACGGTCTGGGCCCACCAGGTCTTCTCACGCGGACTGAGCGCTCTCCCCCTGAAGGTACAATTTATGTACGAAGACCCTCACGGGGGCAGCGTGGGTCACAGTGCTTCCACCCTACGGCTTCTTCTGTATTTACACACTGCACCCCCTCGTATCTCGATAGGAAGGTGGGGTTACCTAAAAGTCATTGTGTCCCATCCCCGAAGGGGGTCTTCCCTCCCAGGCCCCCCGCTGTGCCTTGATAAGTGTCCGGCCCCCGTGGATTAATCTCTCTGTGCCCTAATGCCATTCTTCTCATGGCAATTGTCCACTTCCAGGTGAGCACAATGTAAGCGGCTCTCACTCTACAAAGACTGACTCCAAGGGAGCCCAAACAGATGTCGGGGTGGGTGGCTGTGACCCGCCTTTCTCAAGTTGTAAATAACCCTCAATGCGGCGACGACCCCTCTTCCGCGCTGTGTGATGGCAGGTATTCGAGACAGTTTTGGTAGGAATTCTCCGACTTTTTATCTGGATCACCTTTACTACAATTGTAAAAATACTTGCATCTCTCTTTCATCGTTCTGCCAATTGGCCTACAAATGACATTTCCAAGCTTTACAAGCTTACCCCGCCCAAGATATGTCTTCCACACACTTCATTGCAATAAGGTGTGATATGAACATGGGTTTCTCACACGGAGTCGCTTTTCGTCGCAGAGTGCGCGTGCCGACTCCTGTTGTTTGGTCATGGCCAGATTGGCCTATGGGGCAAACAGGTAGTGCCCGACGGGCCGGTCCCACATCAGTTGATGGGGCTGCTTTATGACCTCCAGGGCATGATTTAACTGTTGATTTTCCTGATATTGCTACATTGTGTGCTGTAAACACGCATGCACGCAATACTCCATATATTGCAAAATACCCATAAGCGTGCCTTTTTCAAGTTCAGAACTTGCCTGCTTTCCAAATGCGGAACACTTATTATTTTTTTTGCTTTCTGGTTTGTTAATGGGGCGACTTTTATTTTGGTGCCCGCACTGATATTTGTCTCAGTCCGACCACTGTACATGGTCAAAGCTTCTGCCCCGTAGGGCGTCTAATTGTTTCTACCCTCTGGTATGCCCTCATTAAGGAGGGCAGAGGATTAGAATTTCAATGAACAGTATCACCTACATCTTAAAGTGAGAGGCGGAAACTATGCGTGCAGCAGGCACCAGCCTGGGCTGGTAGCATGAAAGAGGAGAGGCTAGTTAAGACAGAGTAAGGGGCGCGCCCAGGAGGAGGGAGCGGGCGGAGCGGCATTGCAGAGACACCGCAACGAGGAGAAGCAACTGCCTGTTGTGTCCTAGTAGACACTCTAAGGGTTACAATTGTAAGCCTACACTGAACACCCACCCACCACTGATGTCACGACATCACGTGACACAGTTAATAAATAGAGCCGAGCGCTCGAGCTCGGGACTCACTAACCCACGATAGTACCGGTGTCCGTGTCGCAATGATTACTAGCATGTGGGCCTAGGGCCCTGACACAACAGTTGGCGACGAGGAGTGGCAAAACCCCCGGCGTGCCACTACCAAAAGGAAAGGGGAGAGAATGCTGCCCGTGTGAAGGGCACCCCCTGGTGAGGCGGCGCCGGCCGCCGAGTGGCCCGTGGGGCGTGTGCCGTGCCCCGGGCCGAGTCATCGATAAAGAAAGCAGACCGGACAGAGCCCACCTGCACCGGCCACGACTGTGCCCCGGAGAGGAGTGCTGGCCGGGCAGAGCCCATTCGCCACGGCTGCAGGAGGAGCATAGGCCCGTCGGCTGGAGGTGAGCCCAGGGACTGTGAAATGCCCCGGGGGGTCGCGGATGCCAGAAGCGACCCCCCTAATGTAAATACACCAAGCGGAGCCCACCCGCAAGTGCAGCGACGCCCTGCCGGACATTAATTAATAAAGCGCACCGTGTCGCGAAAAGGGAGCCGAAAATAAACTTTAAATACAGCAGCGCCAGCGGAGCCCACCCGCGGCCTGCCAGAGGCGACCCCCTATGAACAATGATTTCAGCAAGGCCAGGGGAGCCCACCCGCGGCCTGCCTGCAGCATCTCTCCCGCCGCCCTGCGTGTGTGAAGTGCCGCGGGCGGAGAGAAGAAAGTGAAAGCAAGTGGGGCCGGACTACATTGACGCCGGCCGCCGCTGCCTACCCCCGAGAGAAAGAGTGAGGAGCCTGTGGGAGCCCGGCCTCACTTGAGGCAGTTAGAAGCAACCGGTAGCGTGGGGAGAGCTGCCTGCCGCCAATGATGACAAAATGAAGCCCGCAGAGGCAGTGACCGCCCCCGTCTGCAGCCAGCACACACGCGGCAGAGAGGACTGCGGTAATGAGAAAGATGGAACTGGCAGTGTGAGTGAAGCTGCTCCGACGGAAGGAAGCACTGCGGAGCCTGCGAACTAATTGAGGCCAAGCGCCCCAGGAGTAAGTGCACAAGACCAGAGCCCCCCCCGCATTCACCACGAGGCCAGCCCCCACCAACAACACTCAAGCACTGAGCACTGTACGTGCATCACGCCCCTGCACGTGCTGAGGGGTAATGAAAATAAAGACTCACCTGCCATCCTCGAGGCTGGCCCCCAGCACACCAGTGAGGACAGAGTGATTATGGCACCACCTGCACCCAAGCAGCACACGGCTCAGCACTGGCAGCCCCATCTGGAGGAGGAGGAAAGCTCCAGAAGAGCACACAAGGACAGAGGAAGCTGCTGCTGAAGAAAAGCTCAAGCAACACTGCCATCTAGTGACGAAGGGCAGCAATCACAGCCTGGAAGAGATTCAACCAGCAAACAAGCACAGGACAAGTCAAGGGAAAGCCTACAGAGGGAAATCAAGCCTGCAGCAACGCGGAAGTAGACGGAGACCCATCACCACTGCAGAAGTGACTCCTGTGGCCACAGGTGTTCATCGCAAACGCAGGAGAGACAACAACCTCACGCTGGACGTTGAGGGAGAGTCAAGATGTCCATCGCAAGCAGCAAGATCCAAAGGCAACCGATGGAAGAGCGCAAGTGTACCCCGGACGCGGACAGTACAGGAAGCCACACCCAAAGCACCAGAAGACGTGCGAGGCAAGTACCCAAGTGTGAAGAAGAAAAGTGTGATACGTACGTGGAAGAGCGACAACGCCAAAGAATTAAATGAACCGCAATGAACAAAGCTACACTGAAGATGTATCACAACGGTACCAAGTGAAGCAAGATCTTGCCACTGCAATGCACACTGACGTGCAACGGAAGAGTAACGCAAAGTTACCCCGCAGCCAAAAGGAGGCAAAGCAACTCAGCTCGGTCAACGCCCCAAGAAGCTAAAGAGCCTCACCGGAAGCGCGCACGAGAAGTGCACCCACCGGAGAAGGTCCATGGAGCAGGTGAAGTTAACCCTCCGGAAAAAGCAGAGCACACAAAGAGCGCAGGAGAAACTGCGCCAACGCAAAAAGCACTGCAGCAGAAGCACATGGCGATCCCAATGATCGCGGATAGCTAGAAGACTCACGAAGAGGAAGCTGTCCACCCCATCTGGTAGCAAAGAAGATCGCCCAAGAAAAAAGGATGATCCGACAAGCCCGAGGGGCGCCCAAACAAAAGCCGATCACCCAAAATAGTCGCCAGAGAAGAAAAAAGAAATTCTGCCAAGAAGTCAGGATGAAGATGTCCTGCCAGAAGACGTCCGTAAACTGAGAGATCAGAAGACCCGGAGAGACGGACGCACACCAACAATAATTAGAAGTAATAGGAGGCAAGAGAAAAGATCGTAATGACCGGTCCAGTCACCGAAGAGTGGAGAGAAGACACTGTCCTAAAGACAGGACAAGACCAGACGGAAACAGGCGGAGTGCACGCTGCTTGAAGAAGCCTGGTCAGCAAGAGGAGAAGTGTGGCTCACTGGTTAGAGGAGGCAGACCCAGAAGCCGAGATCAGACCCGGGACCAGGGTTCAATTCCCGACGCGGCAGGGTCTTGAGCCCAAAATGTCCACGGACTCGGTAATTTCTCGCTTCAGTGCCTACTCAAATCACAGGTTCACACTCTGCAACTCTGGGCAATAGCTTGCTTAATCTCCACTACGGCCCCCCGCGGCGGGATGCCTGGCTTTCACCTTGGGGAACCCAGTAGGGGCTATCTCACAGGGAAAAACCAGGACGGGTTCCCAATGCAAAGCGCTTTGAGACCTGGCGGTGATATTGCGCTATATAAAAACCCATCCATCCATCCATCCAAGACAAAGAAAGAAAGGTGACCGCACCGTGTCGCGAAAAGGAGAAGGGAGAAGAGTGGCACGATGCCATGAAGAAAAGAACTGAAGTAAGAAGTCATGTGGCACGACGCCATCATCAACAACTTCTGGAAAAGGTGAAGAGAGGTGTAACAAGTACACACACCTACGGTGTAACAAGTCCACACACCTACAAGAAGAAGAAGAGGTGACACACCACAACATCGTGTACAGTGACCCGCACGTCCAGGAGAACACTGATAACACCAAGAACAGAACAGGCACCTATTCACAAGACCCCGACGACCCGTGGACTGCAGGAGAGCACAGGCCGGACCATTGGCAACACCCACCTTTGGGATCGAGTGGAAATCTGGATGAGGAGGGAGCTCAGATGGCCTGAACAAGGAGAACTGACCATTCCACACCAGCCCGTGGAGATCCAAGGGGCAAAGGCCTCAGGGACACAGGTGTCAGAGGGTCCTGACACGAGAGATGAATCCATCGCCGTCTAACCTGCACGTCCCAGGAAGATGAGGAACTTGTGCGTGAAGGCAGGAGTCAACAACTACCCTTCAGGTGGAGCAACGGACTTTGTGAGGTAGTACCCCCATCGTCTCCTCCATTCACACGCAGACTGTGGAGTTGGAGCAACGCTGTGGAATAATACCCAGCCCAGTGGAAACCTGGTGAAAAGGGCCTCCGGGACATCTCGTGGCAGGAGAACACCCGAGAGAGGGGCGTCCTAGTGAGAAGAATGCCCTTCGAACACTCCATCCTTTGTAAAGTAAAGCCAAGCTGCCTACAGTGAAGAAACTGACGGACCAGCAGAAAACAATGTCATCCAAGTCTAACATCTGGTCATCCTGTTTGACGTCATCCTCAAAAGCAAGATCTCAGTGGACTGACTAACACACTTCCACGGCGCAAGTAAAGAAGAGCACGCCCACCGAAAACCAGGACGTCAAGCCAAGAAGAAATAAAGTTTCAGCAGCAATTTTCACCATCGTCATCAAGCAAGCAGCTGAAGAGACTCAATGTAAATTTGTAATTAGTGTATATTTATGTACTTCCTCCCACAGATTCGGACTTTTGTCTTTCCTTAATTTTTATCAAATTTTGGGAGGAATGTTGTGTCCTTGCAGACACTCTAAGGGTTAAAATTGTAAGCCTACACTGAACACCCATCCACCACTGATTTCACGACATCACGTGACACAGTTAATAAATAGAGCCAAGCGCTGGAGCTCGGGACTCACTAACCCACGATAGTACCGGTGTCCGTGTCGCAATGATTACTAGCATGTGGGCCTAGGGCCCCGACACAACAACTGCCTGGGACTCTCGCCAGACACCTGGGACCCCAGGGCGCTGCCCTCAGCATGTTGCTGGTACTGTGGTGCAGGCTGGAAATGCACGTCGCGATCAAAGTGCATGTCAGAGAGTTAATGCTATGGAGGCAGCATCTTAGTTTGGGCAATTGTGCTATATGGCAGGGTGCCGGCAGCAGGGGGAGGAGCGCGCAGCAGGAGAGGGGATGCATGATTCCCTTGCGGGAGCGTGTGACCATATCGCAACGTGCGCTCCCGCAAGAGAATCGCCTTACATGCACGCATTGCCATTGAAGACAATGGAACGCGTGCATGTGTTAGCCTGAAAAATGCTATTGATGGCTACAAGCCTCTTGCCTAGGCAGCGCATGCGCACTGCGTAGGCAAGACCTAAAAAGGAAGACGACGGTGGCCCACACACTTTTAGAACTGCCTGCTACTGAAGAGCTGCTGAAGCAATCAGATGATCAGCTGGCTTGTACTGAATGAGGAAACATAAAACAGGCAGAGATTTAAAAGAGTTGTTTGTAGATTGCCTTCTTATCCTCTCCATGCAGCTTCAGCAACTAATAGGAAGTGGACGAGGAGCGAACGCTGCAAAAAAGTCAACCCCAGGACGCCGATGGGCTGCAGGATGGCTCAGTGAGTTAGATTGTGCTCCCCGCTGAAGAATTAAGCGTCCGCGGACCACGATTTCAAACTCTGGCAGGGTTGAACCAGCCTTCCAAAGTTACTAAACTTACGACCATTGCTACTGGTTACGAGAAATGCATTTTATTTGCAGCGCTTCGTAGGGACAAGGGCAGCATTACGCATGCTCGCGCGCCCCACCTGCATCTGAAACTAACATGCAAGTTGCACCCAATGTCTACCACCGGGACACTAACTTAATAGCCGTTTTGGGTTCGACTCATTGTTTCAGATTCAAAATAAACTATCATAGGTGCAACAATTCTGACACCTGTTTCACTACAATAACAAGAACATGGGTCGCAGAGGGCCCCCATTAACAAAGTGCACATAGGGGTGTGTACAAACTGCAACAAACAGAATGGCTTGGATTCGGATGGCATTGTCTGGCTCCTAGAGCCTTTTGTGGGGGCAGCACCAGCTGTTTAAATATGGTAGCTTCGAGGCTGCACCCTCGAAGCTGCGTACAGATGGGTGGTGAGGCGCACAGGCCCAGCAGTAGTGACAATAAAAACCACACAACATGCAAATCTAACATCTTGTTCGGATCACCTTGCATGTGATTCAGACGTTTGTCCTTGAAAAAAACCCTACACACAGGTATGGAATACACCGTATGAGCATCCAACACACACCGAGGTCGTATCAAGAGCACCACCTGTCATCTCAACATGGACGTTTCACTTAAAAAACACAGACATCGACCGAAGACATTTCCTAGAGAAGGGTCTTTAACATTCCTAGAGAAAGGTCTTTAACAAATGCTAAGGTAAAAAGTGCGCTAGGTATTTAGCTTAAGCCTGATCAGGTAAAAAATCCATATAAGGGATGCTAAATGGCAAATCTAAAAAGGTACAGACTAGAAAAACGCAGTTAAAAATAAGAAAGAAAAGCGAAAGAGAACTCATGCGTACGCAAATGGCCACAAACCACTACAAAATGAGCAGCAAATGTGACAAAAATAAAGGCCACAGCAGATGCAGTAACACCGGCGGTCCGAAAATCTGCCACTCATTGCCTAAAGCATACACATCTCTGCTAAATATTGACTCCCCCCTCGGGGGAAATTAAGTAAAGACTCAATGAGTCAAAGGCACTGACAGGGTGTAGACATCACACTGTGCTAACAGAACCAAGCGGCATAGTAGAAACCATGCCTGCTGATCTTAACCTTAACTCGACTAAGTTAATGGCAGTGCGCTTCTCGAATATTTTAATATATTGTCTGAGGCAGGAAAGATGCAGAGCCAACCCCGACGTTCGAATTAAGCACAGTCAAAATACAATGAGTAAATGGGTCACGGTTCTGTTTTCTGCATGCTGCCCTATCACTGCAGCCTTCACAAATCTCACCTCCGCAGTTGTGTGTTTATTTTAATATCGGAAGGCTTCGAGGATGACAACCAGATCTGTTCGGAAATGTAGCTTAAGGTAGGAGGTCACAACACTGTCAATGGTAGGTTTAAGAAACACGCTAAAGGTCAGACATCAACTGATTTTTCATCAATGACCCCCTGGGGGATGTATGTATTTGTATGTATGTATTTATATTTGTAAAGCGCTCTGTAACCCTACAGGCATCCTGGCGCTAAGACACAGTAGACTGAAAAAAAGAGTGCACTGCTGGAAATAACTGGCCAGCTATTAAACTCTGGGAAAGAGCCAGGTCTTTACTTTCTTACGAAACAGCAGCAGATCCTGTATCTGCCGCAGCTCCGGGGGAAGGCTATTCCATAAGCGAGCGGCAGCTACGCCAAAAGCTCGTCCCCCCATTGTAGATCTTTTAATCCTTGGAACAACTGCCAAATTGGCTGCTGAGGAACGCAAACTGCGTGCCGGTACATACCATCCAAACCTAGCCTGAAGCGGTTTGGGTCCAAGTCCGTGAAGCGCTCTCAAGGCAATACACAAGGACTTGAACAGTATCCTCTGTCTCACTGGAAGCCAGTACAGGTCAGCCAAGGCTTGAGAAGTAGAAGACCTCGAAACCACCAGCGCCAAGAAACCGCCTGGTGTATGCGCGCTCTAGAAATATTTTTAAACTCAAACTCAAACTCAAGACCTGTGCGTTCTCATCAGGACCAGTTTTGCTGCTTCCGCCTGGATACTCTGGAGCCGAGAGATCAAATAACACGGAGACTCCAGTAGCAAATCATTACAGTAATCCAGGTGGCTAAGGATAACACTCCTAACCACTAAGCCTCTGACCTGAGGCGGCAATAGTTGTAGTACCTTACGTAACCCTTTGATAAGCACATAGCAATGTCTAACTACTTTGTTTACATGTGATTCCAAGTTAAGCTTCTCATTGAAGCTAACACCCAGGTTACGAACCATGCTCACAGGAACCGGAGGTATAACTGTAGGAATGGGCCAGAAGTCAGATGACAAGACTGATGGCACTCTACCCACCCCGCAGTGCAAGATCTCTGCCTTGTCACCGTTGAATTGCAGAGCGTTGTTTCTCAACCAAGACGCCATTTCATTCATACACTTATGGAAAGTTTCTTGGGAGTCTGCGTAAACGCCATCCAAGGAAACAATCAGTTGAGTGTCGTCGGCATAGTTGGCTACACTTATATTATTGGCTTTTATAACATTTAGTAATGGCCGCATGTAAACATTAAATAAAATGGGGCTGATTGAGGACCCCTGAGGGACCCCATGTTTACTGACACAGAAATCCGATTGGAAGGGGGGTAAAGCGACAACCTGCCGCCTACCTATCAGATAAGACTGAAACCACCGCAGAGCCACACCTGTCACCCCCGCCTCCTCCAGTCTTGCCAGTAAGACAGCGTGGGTCACAGTATCGAATGCGGCGGACAGGTCCAGCAGAATCAAAGTCGCCGATTGCCCCCTGTCCGCACGCATTCAAAGATTGTCCAACACCGTGACCAACGCTGTCTCAGTCCCATGCCCTGGCCGAAAATGAAATTGATCTTCCCCCAATTTGGTATTACCTTCCAAAAAGACAGAGAGAGCTCGGCTAACCATGCGCTCCACAATCTTTACAGGGAACGGTAGAAGGCAGATAGGTCTGTAATTCCCATGGCAGCCAGGATCCAGTGAGGTTTTTTTAACAGGGGAGTTATTATTGCCTCCTTCCAACACAATGGGACCACCCCGCTACGGAGTGATTGATTACACAGCTGGTGAAGCAGTGGGAAGATCTCGAGGCCCAGCTCTTTCCACATTTTTTGGGGATGGGATCCAGCGGAGATCCAGAAGAGATTCCCATTGCCAACCTGACAAACTCTTCCTCCGTAGGCAGATCCCAATGATCAAGGGCAGCCCCTTGCCTCCCTGGCTCTGGCCCCCCATACTCAACAGCCAATTGGGTATCTATTCCCACTTCCCCCCTTCCCAAGTGCCTAGTGAATTATCTGGTCTCAAACCCTCAATGATCCTGTTAATCTTATCCTGAAAGAAAGTTGCCAGGCCATTACACGGGGCAGAGGGTTACCCCCGTTTCCTGATCTTCTTCAGGGGAGCCAGCTGATCAATTGTCCTAGTTATTTGCCCGCAGAGAGCTATATAATTCACATCCACCCCCTTCCCCGGGTCAAACAGAGACTCCATATGGAAAAGCGGGGCCATTTTAGCTTTCCTCGCTAGGGCCTTCCAATCCCTTCCCAGGGTACACCTATCCTCCATAAGGGTAGGCCTGTTCCTGCTACCGGAATTAACTTGGAATTGGACCAGGCAATGATCAGACCAGCTGACTGGTAAGATATTACCCATTGTGACCAAGTCATCCTCAGAGAATACCATTTCCAAGACATGTCCTGCTTTGTGGGTGGCTTCTTTGACCCATTGTACCAAGTTCAAATTAGCACAGGACTGGATAAAGTTGTTATAGATTAAATCCATCTTCCCATTAGGCCAAAGATTAAAGTCACCCAGTAGCAGCAGTCTACGGTGGGTAAGCGTCAAATTGCTAATCACCTCCATTAACTGTTGCTGCTGTTGAGCGTTCACTGCCCCGGGGGTCTATTACAGACCATGCCCGTCAGGATATTCCGAGTCCTATTCTTCAGCAAAAACCCTAAAATGTCCACATGTGCAACCTCATCGATATCCAGAGGAGCGAAGTCCCAGGAATCTTTAAATATGATCCCGGTCCCCCCCTCTGCCATTGGGTCTTGCTTTATGAAATGCTTTATACCCTGCAGGGCATGCTACCACCAGCTCCCAGCTCAAGATCTGACCCTACGTCCGTCCACGTCTCGGTCATGAACAAGACGTCCAACTTAGGCAGTTCAATCAGGAGTTGAATTTCTGTGGAATGTTTAGGGAGAGACCTCACATTGAGAAGGCCACAATTCAGATTCCCCGTTTGTAGCGAGTCAAAAACACTCCCCTCTAAATGGTCCAAAGTAGATACTCTGTGAACATTGCCCCGCTCACCTATATCATACAGCTGCTTTCTAGTGTAACGATAGCTGGGGATTGTTGTGGTCATTTGATTTATACCTGCATGGAGGCTTGCGCTGGGCCCTGCCGGTGCGTGGACGGGTGCAGGCGGGCTTCACTTTGACGCGACTTCGGCACGCCATCGGCGCATCCGTTGCGCGGTCGCTCAAGTGTGATGCTGTATAGGCACCGCTGGAATGTAACTGGAGCGCTAACCCCCCCTCAGCATGGCGAAGCACTCCCAGGTGAGCGCTTAAACGGTTTATTAAATAGATTCAGGCAATTTTAAGAGATTATTTAATACAATACAGTAGCCCCTTATACATGTGCAAAAATGCAGCAGTAAAGTGCACCACAAATTTTATAAAAAGTTCAGCGATTTTAAAAGTATTTCGTTTCCCGTTTTTCCGTTTTCTAAGATTCCTAAACACAAGGTGCCACTAAACATATACAATATATGCCAATTATAGAAGCGCCAAAAGTCAGTTTCTGCCGATACAAACCTCAGTCAGGAATTTCCCGTGTCTAGTAACGCGCGGTCGCTCCAGTGTGACGCTATATAGGCGCCGCTAGACTGTGACTGGAGCGCTAACTCCCCTCAGCACGGCGAAGCACTCCCAGGTGAGCGCTTAAACGGTTTAAAAAAAGGATTCAGGCAATTGGAGCCCAGGTTCCCAGGGCTCCAAATAATTTAAAAGGAGGGGGCAACAGCCCCCCTTGAAAAAAACAAATACATAAAAAAGCCAGCATTGCGGTGGAGGCCACGCCCCCTAACTGCAGCACTCAGCAGATGCGCCCCTGGCGCGTTGTAGGTGGGGGAATTCATTTCACTTGAATACTGAGGGTCCCTGGAGCCAACTAGCCCACCAGGTACCTCCAGTATGCGCCAGGGAGCTGCATTGCAGAGAGGTGTTCAGAGGCCACACCCCTTTTTACACCTCGATGCAACGCAGCTCTGTGGTGCTTACTGGAGGTACCTGGTGGGCTAGTTGGCCCCCAGGGACCCTCAGGACGCAAGGAGAATTAGTTGTCTTGCTTCTTGCTGCGCTTTTCTTCCTCTTTCTTCACATGTCCTAACTTTGTAGGCATTGTTAGAAATTAGCATTTAAAAACCATTAAAATTCACTGAAAAAACCATAGTTACAAATTAGCATTTAAAAACCATTGAAATTCACTGAAAAAAAACATAGGTTTCAGGGACGTTATAGTTAGTTGACATTTCACTCGTACATAACCATAGAAATTCCCCCATTATAGTTAGTTCAGCTAACTATAACTCGCGCCCTCGCAATGCACTGCTGATGATGTCACATCTTACATAAGTGGCCACATGGGTTGGTGAGTAGCTACATGAGTGTCTATATGGGTTATTAGTTGTTTGTTTAGTATCAGTATGAGTGCCTGCAGGTCTGTATGGTTCGGTGAGGGTATTACTTAGTGCATAGATGCATGAATGAGTGACTCACTGTTTGTATGTGTTGAAGGCAGTGTGTGTGCAGGACTGTATAGGTGGATAAGTGTGTGTATGGGTGTGTTAGTGAGTGAATGACTGTCTCAATAGTGTCTTTATGAGTGACTACATATGTTTTAAACTAGTATATGTGAGTATTGGTGTATGTGAGAGTGAGAAATTGGAAGAGTTCCTGTATAAATAAGTATGTGTTTCTATAAGTGATTGTTTAAGAAAGTAAGTATGTGTAAGTTTCTGTAGAAGTAAGTGTGGTGGTGTGTATATAAAACTGTATATGCAAGTAAATGGATGTTTGATACTTTGTTAGCATGTGTGACTGTATGTGAGTAGCTCTATGGATGAGTGGCAGTGTGTAACAGGATGCAAAGGTGTATGAGTACATATGATACATATATGAGTGACTGTATAGGACTTTTGGTGAATGAGAGGATGTGTGTGTAGATCTTGGAATTACTGAATAGGTGTGTTGTAACTAGTATTGGTATGTCCATTGTTTTGAAAATGTCAGTTTCTATTTTTGAGTGTGTGTATCAAAGGTTATATTAAGGTGAGAGGAGGTCTGCCACTCTATCACAAGGATGATGTAATCAGGGATGTCATTTGAGATACCATCAGTGATGTCATGCATGATGTCACAGACCATGTCATGAGTGATGTAATATGTGACGTCATCAGCGGTGCATTGCGGGTGCGCACGTTATAGTTAGCTGAACTAACTGTAACTGGGGAATTTCTATGGTTTATTACGAGTAAAATGTCCAACTAACTATAACGCCCCTGAAAACCAGGTGATGGTGTCCCCTCCACAGAAGATGACCCCTTAACCCCAGAAGTAGAGGAGGAAGAAAATTCAGATGGAGATGATAGCCAGGTTCAAGTCAGGAGGCTTAGCCAGACTAACCTAAGCTTACATGGGAATGGAGAGGGGTTACACCTTTCCAGACCTAACAGTAGACTTAATCCAGGCAATAGAAGGGAAAGGTCTCCTTCCAGGGAGTCTCTCCTCTCTAATGCCTCAAGGGTTTCTCAAAGGGGAATGACTTCCCCCCAGAGAAGAGAACATGAGGCTAGGATGAGAGCTGTCCAACTTCAGATAGAGAAAGAGGAAACAGCTCTGGCCCAAGCTAAACTTGCTTTAGCAAGGGAGCAAAAGTTAAGTGGATTAGATTCCACTGGTGGCAGCAATATCCCTAAGGATAAAGACAGGTCCTATGATCATAGAAACCTGAGTAAGATTGTGCCCCCCTACAAAGATGACAATCGTGGCTACTGGCCGCGGGCGTGTATCAGCGCTGCCGGTGAAATACTTTTAAACCGCACTCCAGCTGATTACGAGCTGGTTGTGCACTTTTAAAACCTGACTATATATTTTGTTGCTTTGCGCCTGCATTTGCTATTTCTGTTATTAGCTACCTACTGCTAACTGCTCACCTCTCTCCTCGCTCTCGACCCCGGTCCGCCCCGGCTGTGTGCCGTTTGCGCGGAGGGTCCCTGCACGAGCGACATTTCCGGCTTTGCACCACTTCCGCCCTGCCTCTCCACCGTGCAGGTGAGCGGTCTAGTGGTTGCAGAGCTCGTCACTATAACTTGCCTAACACTCGGCTCCTCAGGTGGACAATCGTGGCTACTGGCCGCGGGCGTGTATCAGCGCTGCCGGTGAAATACTTTTAAACCGCACTCCAGCTGATTACGAGCTGGTTGTGCACTTTTAAAACCTGACTATATATTTTGTTGCTTTGCGCCTGCATTTGCTATTTCTGTTATTAGCTACCTACTGCTAACTGCTCACCTCTCTCCTCGCTCTCGACCCCGGTCCGCCCCGGCTGTGTGCCGTTTGCGCGGAGGGTCCCTGCACGAGCGACATTTCCGGCTTTGCACCACTTCCGCCCTGCCTCTCCACCGTGCAGGTGAGCGGTCTAGTGGTTGCAGAGCTCGTCACTATAACTTGCCTAACACTCGGCTCCTCAGGTGGACAATCGTGGCTACTGGCCGCGGGCGTGTATCAGCGCTGCCGGTGAAATACTTTTAAACCGCACTCCAGCTGATTACGAGCTGGTTGTGCACTTTTAAAACCTGACTATATATTTTGTTGCTTTGCGCCTGCATTTGCTATTTCTGTTATTAGCTACCTACTGCTAACTGCTCACCTCTCTCCTCGCTCTCGACCCCGGTCCGCCCCGGCTGTGTGCCGTTTGCGCGGAGGGTCCCTGCACGAGCGACATTTCCGGCTTTGCACCACTTCCGCCCTGCCTCTCCACCGTGCAGGTGAGCGGTCTAGTGGTTAACATCGACTGGCATAAATGGCTACCTGGAGGAAGCGCAGCGGACGAGCGCAGCGGGAGCGCCGACTTCGCGCCGAAGTCGCGCATAAGTCAAGCCCGTCTGCGCCCGTCCGCGGCCGTCCGGGCCTAGGGGCCATGCATGCTACTCAACGCATTACATATACCGCCTTGGAACTGCGTTCTTTATTTTCTTGTGTCCCTCCTTCCCCTCACACAATTGCTATTGCCCGGATTCATGGCATTTTCTCCCCTCTCTCATCTAGCACCCCCTTGGCTCCTCCTTCTACCACCCTTTCCTCCCACTCTGCCACCCCCATACCTTCCAGGCCTAGCTCCCCTGGTATGCGCTCCATTTCTGTAGTATACCTGAACACCCGCTCTCTCCCGAAACACCAGCTTGAGGTCTTTCAACTTCTCGAGGCTGGCAACATTGACATTCTGCTCCTCGCTGAAACTTGGTTACACGCGGACTCCTATCCTGACATCCTGGCCGCAATACCCTCAGGCTATTATATTCTTTACTCCAACAGGACCTCTGGCAGACCGGGAGGGGGAGTCGCTGCCATCATTCGCTCCAATCTTCCATTCACTTCTCTAACTACTACCCCTATATTGAATTCTGATATTCTCATGTTGAAATTCTCCTCTCCCAAACACTCTTTCATCTGTGTTTTAGTGTATCGTCCCCCTCTCAATATGCCCTCCTTCCCATCTTTGTTCAGTGATTTCATCTCACAATTAGCCATTAACTCTGCTAGGATCTTGATTATCGGTGATTTTAATTACTGGCCGTCCGACCCCTCTGAATCCCCCCTTTCACTTGAATTCTCTGGTTTTCTATCTGGCCTAAATTTCTCGCAACATATTTCGGCTGCTACTCACATCAAGGGCCACATTCTGGACCAGGTTTGGACCACCAATCTGGATATTACCTCTCCTCTGGTGTATCCCTGCTCCTGGTCCGACCACTTCTTCATTTCCTTTGCCCTACAAATCTCTGTACCCCCCCGCCCCCCACCAGCTTCCAACTTTTCGGCACGTAATTGGAAGCACGCCGATATTTCTCTCTTTCACTCGACCCTTGCTTCCACCCTCCCCCCCAGCCACTCTGATTTGAATTCTCAAGCAGCTGCAGTGGATCAATGGCTGTCTCAAGCCAGTGACATAGTCGCTCCAGCCAAATCCATCAAATCTAAGCGACCCCACGACGCTCAGCGTTGGTTCACTGACCAACTCAAGGCCAGCAAACTTCTTCTTCGTCAGGCTGAGCGCCGATGGAGGCGTAATTATGATCCCTTATTGAAGTCTGCCTATACTGACCTACTAAAATCTTACAAAAGATCTATTATTCTGGCCAAATCTGTTTATTTTTCCCAAAAAGTAATCAACTCTGCATCCAAGACAAAAGAAATCTTCTCAATTGTAGCTGAACTTTCTGTACCCGACCGTGTAACCCCTCAACCTCAGCCATCACAAGCTTTGTGTGACTCTCTTAACTCTTTTTGTATCGAAAAAATCGCCACAATTAAAAACAATATTCCCCCCACCACTATGTCTCAGATTAGCGCCCTTCCTCTTTCGAATCCTCACTCCCTGAATGTTTTCCCCCCGATCTCCTTAGATACCTTCTGTTCATTACTCTTGGCTGTGGGCTCAGGCTCCCCCAAGGACTGTTGCCCTCCTCAAATCCTTAGAGACGCCTTTATGGCTTGTCCTGGCCCTCCTCTGGACCTCTTAAACCGTTCACTTTCCATGGGCTCTGTCCCCAACGCTTTTAAAAGCGCTGTGGGGATACCTATTCTGAAAAAACCCGGCACCGACCCTGCGGTACTGGGTAACTACCGACCTATTTCCCTTCTCCCATACCTGGGGAAGGTTTTGGAAACCTACGTCACCCGTTGCCTGAGCACCTTCATTGAGGAAACTCATTTCCTCGATGATCAACAGGCCGGATTCAGACCCTCCCATTCCACGGAGGCAGTGGTGATAGCGGCTATGGACACGCTGAGACAGGGGGCCGACAAGAACATGGCCCAGGCCCTAGTGCTACTTGATCTCTCGGCCGCTTTCGACACGGTCGACCATGACATCCTGGTCGACCGTGTCAGAAATGCTGGGATTTCGGGCCTGGCCCTGTCTTGGATTGTGTCCTTCCTCCAACTCAGGACCCAATCTGTACATCTATCTTCCTTCTCTGCCCCCTGCACTTCACTCTCCTGCGGTGTCCCCCAGGGTTCTGCTCTATCTCCCCTTCTGTTTAATCTTTATATGCAGCCTCTTCTGGTCTCTCTCCGCCACTCTTCTGTTACCACTTTTAATTATGCAGATGATCTGCAACTTATCTTTCCTATTGACTCTTCTCCTCTCTCTTGCGCTAATTTCCAAACCACCCTGCTCTCCATCTACGAGTGGATGAACTTTAGCCAACTAAAGCTCAATCCTAGTAAGACAGAGCTGGTCCTGATTGGCGGGCCCTCCCACCCTTGGACCTCTAACTTCTGGCCCCCTGCCCTCGGCTCCCCCCCTGCCCAGTTGACTCCGTGAAAAGCCTAGGTGTTATCATCTCCAGTGACCTCTCGATGCGGCCGCATATTAATGCTGTCACCTCGGCCTGCTTCTTTCACCTTCGCAGGATCGGGAAGATCCGTAGGTACTTATCTCCAGAGGCTCTTATTCTTGTCATCTTGGCCCTGGTTACCTCACGTTTAGACTATGCCAACTGTCTATACGTGGGGATTCCAGCCTACCATCTTCAACGGCTTCAACTGGTGCAAAACCAGGCAGCCAGATTAATTTTCCAGCAACCCAAACATCAACACGTTTCCCCGCTGCTAAAAACCTTGCACTGGCTCCCGGTTGCGCAACGATGCATCTTCAAACTTGGTTGCACCATCTTTAAATCTCTTTCTGTTTCTGCTCCTGCCTTTATCTCTCGTTGCTTACACCTTTATGTTCCCCCCCGACACCTTAGGTCCTCCGCCCACAACCTGCTGGTCATTCCCAGGTTCAGACGCAAGAAGCATGGTGGTGCCGGTTTCTCTTTCCTTGCCCCATCCACTTGGAACTCCCTTCCCCTCCCAATCCGGCTCACTTCTGACTACCCCTCTTTTCGTAAATCTTTGAAAACTCACTTGTTTCGTCTTGCTCACGGCTAATCGCTTATACCCCCTGTGTCCTATTCCATGGTCCTTGAGCGCCAAGAAACCAATTGGTGTATGTGCGCGGTATTAAAAAAAGTTTTAACATTTAACATAACAGATGGGGATGAATTTCTAAGGCTTTTTAAAAGATAATTTTTTAACTATAACGTGCCTGAAACCAATGTTTTTTTCTGTGAATATATATATATATATATATATATATATATATATATATATATATAAAGTGAGAGAGAGATAGATTTAGCAATGACACAGTGGAGCTCTGAAAAGAGTGCAGTCTGCGGAAAATAACATCAGCTGCTTCCCTCTTATGACGGCCCTGTCTACAGCTTCAAGCCAGACTGTTTACTCTCTCAAATGGCTAGAATGTATCATGGAGAAACACATGTTGGTAGGGATGCCATGATCAGACTATGCAGGCTAAATTGGTATAATCCAAGGTTTAGGGCGTTTGCCAAAGATGATTGATTTGTCAGCAGCATATCAATCCAGGCATGAAAACAGTGGTCAGTTGGGGAAAAATTGTAAAGGCAGAAGGATCATTCACAATATTACAGCTAGTTTTCATAGAGTTGCCTCCAAGCAACGGAATGAAGTATTTCCTTGTCAAAGTATGCTTGTTTTCACGATGGGTGGAAGCATACCCCACAAGCAGAAATGACAGCCTTACAGTTGCCAAACTACTGTTGAGGGAGTTGATACCTCGTTTTGGTTTTCCACTCACGTTGGAATCAGATAGAGGACCTCATTCATTTAATAAAGAAATAATTAGTCTAATCTGTGAAGCATTCAAAATTGAGCAAAAACTGGACTGTGCATACTGCCCAGAGGCTTCTGGAGTGGTTGAAGAGTTAAATGGTTCAATCAAATCAAGGCTAAGTAAAGTGTGTCCATCCACATCACTGAAATGGCCAGGCGCATTGCCTCATGTGTTGATGGGACTCCGAAGTATACCGGAAAACAGGATTGAGGCCCCATGAAATGCTCATGGTAAGGGCAATGAGACAAGCATTTATTTTTGGTCACAAATTAATGAATTGAACTGATGATCTGGTGTTGGATTATTGCAAATAATTGGCTGACCTCATGCATTCTGTCTCTCACCAGGTTGGAAAAGACGCAGTTGCCAGGCAGCCAGCACAAGCGCATGATTTGAATCCTGGAGAGTGGGTGCTAGTGAAGAAACACACCAGAAAAAAGTGCTTAGCACCCAGGTGGGATGAGCCATGTCAAGTCATACTGGTCACTATTACAGCAGTGAAGTGTTCAGGTTTACCCAATTGGAATCATGCCAGTCACACCAAAAGGGTCCCAGGCCCCACTGAAAAGGAACAACAACTGAATGAACCAGTTGAAATAGCTGAAGGTAGTGAAGTCGAAGAATCTAGAATGATATATTCTGAACCAATAGACAAGGAGCAACCGAGCACAAGTCAGGAGGGCTGGATACCAGTGGTTGACATACCAGAACTTATTATTTAAACAAGCAGCAGAACAAGGTTAGAAAGAGAGGAAAGTAGTGAGGATCAGATAGGTATAGAAGAACATGCTCAGGAAGAAGTGAACAAGTTTACTCAAGAACCTGAGCAGGACCAGACAGGGAAAGAAGAATATACTCAGGCGAACTCTTGAAGGCTACCTGTTCTCATAGGCCAGAATGGGCAGTTGGATTATTACATTCTTATAATCCTAACTGACTCAGGGAACATGGTACAAATTCAAATTTAGTATGCCTGAACTCAGAATAGTTAAATACATATTTTAGTAAAGTAAGTTTTAATATCTGTATTTGAAAATTCCACTTTTAGAAAGTAGGTATTTTCTTGCCTTACTGTCCAGGCCTGCCTCTGCTAGGTTGTGTATTCCTTGTCTGGGTTTGTGAGTGACAGGGCTGGAGGATTCCAGGAGACAGGCTGGGGCAGCCCGGTGGTGAATAGAGAGATCTGCATCTAGATGGGAGGGAGGAGTTGCACCTGGGACCTGGGCCTTCCCTCTACAATGCTGGCTCCACCTCCTGTGGCTTGTCTGATGTCTCTGCCCTGCACTGTGAAAGGAGAGGAGGAATCATGTCAACAGAGTGCTTCAGAGCTATATCTTCCCTCCCCTGTGATGGCTCCACCTCCTGTGGGGCGGCTGATGTCTCTGCCCTACACAGTGAAAGGAAGAAGAGAGTGCTCAGGAACTGGTTTGGACTAGGCACAGGCCTCTTTGCCTTCAGAGAACAAAGGATTTTGGGGTATAAATATTGGGACCCTGATCCCAAGAAATTAGATCACTTCTGGACAAGAAACCTTTTGCCAAGGAGAAGAACCAAGGAAGCTGCAGGAGTTTTACTGCCCCTCTGCCAGTGTGCTGTTTGCTGGGTTGGCCTGCAGTGGTTGCTTCATTGCCAAGGAAACGAGAAGGAACTTTGTAAGGACTTTCATCTACAGAATATTCTCCAAGGGCTTGAACTGTGCTTGCCTCCTGCTGAAGTCTCAGGACAAAAGACTTCACCTCCAGCTCCCCTCTGAATTTCCGTGCTGGGAATTCTCTACCCCAGACATTTGCGTGTCGCTGGGAGCTGGAACAGCGACGGATCGAGAAGAAGCGCGTTGCCGCCGCAGCTGAAATCGTCGCATTGCCGGAGAAGCGAGCCTCCACCGCATCTCCCTGAAAGCATGTGTTCATCAAAGCTGCCGGCCGTCGCATCACCGGAGAAGCGTGACGCCATCATGAGAGTTGCCATTGCATCACTGGAGAAGCGTGTCGCAGGGCCTGTCGCGGCTCCAAAATACAGTGTCATCGCAAGGCTGCCCAGGCGTCATCGCATCGGCATCGAATCGCCACATCAAGGGCTCCATCTTCTCGCATCGCAACTGGATCATCGCATTGCATCAAGGTGCCATCTTGCGCACTGCAACGGGCCCGCAGGCCGAGAATCTACACATCACCTCCGCAACGGTAAGGACCATGACGCATCCCCTACTCTGCGCAAGCATTGAGGCAAGACGCTTCATCTCCCCCAGATCATGGAACCGACGCATCTCTCCTTTTGCGAGCCTTTTTTTTACTTTGCGTTACGCATCCAGGTACTTTGTTGAGAACTTTGTCGCAGTTATCCTCAAATTGAACTAAGCAACTTTAATCCTCTTTTAAGCAATCTTGAGTGTAGTATTGTGGAGTTTTGTCATTTGTGGTCTTGTGTTATGCTTACTTATTTTTATAAAACCTGGGATGTGTCCATCTGTAGTGTTTCCACTGTAGTACTGTGTATATCCCACAAATGCTTAACACACTGCCTGTCTGCTCGTGCCAAGCTATTAAGGAGTGTAATCCCCTTATCCTGACTTAGAAGTAAGGGTCCCTATTTGGACAAAGGTGAATACCAGTGTTAACTAGAGACCCCCAGATCTAACACTGCCTGTTACCATAGTAACAGGTCATGGAACACTTAACTGAGCACACAGGCACACAGGTCACTAATTAACCACACAATGTTGCTAATCCAAACAGCAAATGTGCTGGACCCTTTAAAATTTTCCATAGGAACCGTTAATCGCAGCTACCGACTCTGATAAAGAGCTGGTAAAGAGTTAGCCTCAGTATTATACTTCTAGTTATAAACATAATTTCTACTTTTGATTTTTAAATCTTCTCCAAGCATATGATTATCACACTAAATAATAGTGAAATGTTGTCAGAAAAAGAAGACGTATACACTCAGTTTTTTTTAAGTAACTTTTATTAAAACAAAAATAAATAAATAGAAATGTAACTTTAACATAACAGTATAATGAACAAAATGTGAGATGGACTCCAATCGTAGGAGCGTAGGTAACCTGCAAAACAAAAATGAAAATAAGTCTTTAAAATTAGATCGATGTGATGTAATGAGGTGAGAGATTACTTCTTTATGAAAGGCAAGATCGTTTTTTCTCACATGCACACCCAGGGTAGTGCACCCTACCTCTCCCACAGAATCACCCTCAACAGGAGTCTGTAGGGCAGCGCTGCTTGTAGGCTTAGGCCTATCTTATGGTATAGTTGGAATTTAAAATGAGACAGAGATGTGACTGAATGAGGTCAAAGATCACGAACTAACATAACACTTGGCAATATTGCTTATTCGCACGTGTGCAGTGTGCCTGATACATCCCACCCCTCTCAAAGGCCCGTGCCTTTGGACACTCAGGATACAGTATTACATCAACTTCCACTTCAAGGAGGTGTCTGTGTGCTCTTTTTCTCCCAGGGTACTATACCCATGCACCCCCACTGCATAGCGGTGAGTTCTCATTACTGTGCACCCAGACTGTTGAACCCCATTGACTCCCAGTGTCCGAAGATGAGTGCCCTTTCTTGTGTACCAAGACTGTTACAACCTATCCACTCCCACTGCCCGGAGGTAATTGTACATTCGTATGCAGTCAAGTTGCTGCACACTAGCCAATCTCTCCGCCCACAGGTGACTTCTTTTTGCTTCGGAAACAAGCTTCTTTGCTCACCTTGTGCCATTGGCGTGATTCAAAGAGAGAGCACCACATGTCGACGCATCATCGCAGAATCCTCAAACGTTGAGCTTTGGAGGTTTTGGGGGGAACGTAATTAGTGAAACACAAACTGTTAGATAAAAAGGAAGATAAGATTGCGCATCATTTGTTCATCAAAGAAGGGAGGAAGTGAGAGAGTGACTGGAAAGAATATTCCCAGCTCAACTTTCTGTCACTGGTGTGTCTTCCACCATGTGCCGGGACATAGTGCACCCTGAGGCTCTACATCTAAAAGATAGTAAAAGAAAGATGTTATGATTGATAATTGTTACTATCTTAATGTGGAGTACAATAACATCGCCCTTTCACACACCTTCCCTCTCGCATTAAAAATACAACTATTTGTACAGTTCCAACTTGTTTAATGGGCTTCGTTTTATGAAGAATTAGTAGAGTGGTAATGTTTTCCATCCGGTTATAGAAAACAAGTGGTGCGCAGCGATACACATGGTTTCAATCATCACGAGCGACAGACTTTGACCGACTATAAAAAGTTTCCTGCTATAGGAAAAGAAAATACAAATGCAATAAGATACGGTATATAGGACTGCGTAGGCCTAAATCGCTGCGTCGCCTTTTTGTATCCAGTCTGCTGCACCCCATCTACTCCCTCCGCTGCGCACCTAGACCTCACTGCTCACCTTTTGGCGGACAGGACATGTTCTACATCATGCAGTCCCGCTCTGCCACCAAGAAGTCTCACATTTGGTGATGAGTCTTGATTGCACTATGGGAAAGGACATACTCGTGCACCTACCTTCATCGCAGGTTCCTCACCCGCTCAGTCCTTGCTGTACCACTAACTGAGTGACCAAAGAGGCCACACACGTGGTGGTGGGCCCCCTGTTTGGTAGTTCGGGCCTACTTGCGGCGTCCCAACCACCAGGACCAGCCATCACAGGGCTTGCGATGGGAGCAACTCTAAAATGGCATAGAGCATGTGCGCCCCGTCTTTTTTATTGGTAGTGTGTTGTGACGCCTATGCTGGATGGGTGTGGTGTGGGTGTATACCAGCCATGAGGGAGTGTGTGTGTGCCATAATGACAACTAGACCTGGATCTAAGAAATCACTACAATGGAAATCTGGGCCATGTAGCGTTGTTGTGTTTTCCTGGAAGCGTAACCAGAGTGGGCTGGACTGACATATGGAAGTGCTGCGCGAGGCAGTGAACGATGACTCCGGAGTAATGGGCGTGGCTGCGTTGGGTGTCTGTGTTGAGGTGCTGCCGTCACCCGGGTCTTACATGTCATAAAGTTACTGATCCTACATTCATCCATAGTTGCACACATAAAAGATGATGAACATGACGCATTTCTGCGAATATGTATGTTTGTTGTACATTCAGTGGAGTGTTGTAGCTGTAGTAATGCAGGGCTATGAAAGCTTCAGGTTGCAGTTTTTGGTACATGAAGGGCAGCTAATATATATATGTATGTGGTCATTCGGGTATACTGTCGAACTTGGTGCTGAAAATCAGTGTTGGAGGCTCGGAGTCACGTCCACATCCTGTTATTGTAGAGAAATGACTTAATATAAGCGTGCCTGAAATTGTACTGTAAACACGGTACTCATGTAAATTGCTAATATAGTTTTGGGTCGACTCCGCACTATATATATGTGCTAAAAAAAAAATCCCCCAAAAATCGAGCAATAGCACACACTTATACATTTACTAAACACTTTGTTTGCAGTATTGTAATGATCCAGTTTGTACGTTCGTATTTGTAGAATGAGCGAGAGAAAGTTATATAATCAAAGTTTTTGTTACTGGCAGAGGTAAGATGGTTGCATATGCTATTTACAGCACAATATAATGTGGAAGGGCGCAGGAGCAGCATTTTACAAACATAATAAATACACACACGCTGTTAGATAGTTGAAGTGGGTATGGGCATGTGTGCTCGACTCCATTTTATTACGTTGCTGTTGGTAACAAGTAGAATAGTAATCATGATATCATAGACAGATATTCAATCGTAAATGGTTTATGACTTCTGCTGTACAAAGGTAGGAGCACTATATGTGAAATAATACACAGAAGATTCTATTGTAAAGGGTTCATGAGTTGTGGTGCACTGAGGTAGGGGCGGTTTGTGTGGAGCCTGCTATGATGCGTTGTTCATGCAGACCGCACTGGTAAGGATGTCTTTTGACTACTGAATTTTGCCTTAATAAGGCCACGTGGTGATTATTTATGGTGTACTGAGTTAGTGGTACGTCTGTTGTTTAGCGTGTGCTCACCCTGCAATGATGCGTGGTCTGAACAGGCTGCACTCAAAGCATTGACTGTTGCATGCTGGACTGCTTGAAGTTAAAGGTAAAAAAAAACTACCATCGATGGTTATCAATTGCTCTGCAAACTAGGTCTACTGATTGCTCCTCATAACAAATTAAACGATTGCACTTTACGCAGTGCATTCTAACTTTCTCAAAATGGGGACGTATGTCTGGTGGCGATGTTGAAGGTGATGCCCCAGAGGTACTTGGTATTGCCAATAGTGGAGGTACATTTTGGCACAGCCTTCTACATTCTTTTGTGAGCATAGTTCACAGGATCGATGGATTGAAAGTGCTTGCGTATACTAGCAGTGCCACAGGAGTAATTTTTGTCTCTGCCTTAAATAAATCAAGGCTGAATTCAATGTTGTCTGTAGTGTAGATCCAGAGCTAAATTCAAGATGTGAACCCTACTGTCCGCAGTGTACGTCGAAGGCAGTAGTCAGCACAGTTATAGAAGAATACTTTTTGTCACTTATTTTAACAAAATCTGAATACATACAGTATAATTGTCTCTGCATTAAGGAAATCAAGGCTGAATTCCCTACTGTCTGTAGTGTAGATGCAAAGCTGAATTCAAGTTGTAAACCCTGCTGTCCACAGTGTAGATCTTAGGCTGGACTGCATCATGTGTAATCACACTTGAAATAAAAGATGGAACATGTATGGAATACATAGTCGAAATATGTATGTTTCAGGGACATTATAGTTAAAATTGTGGCCTGTGCTGTCCGCAGTGTAGACTGCCATTAAGTGTGGCTTTGCACTTGCAGCATGAATTTTATCATTCAACTAAATCTATAACTGATATAAAAGAAGTTTTTGCAGGAAGCATACTAAAGGGATATTGTATAGGTCTGATAGGTGTAATACTTAGTTTGGTATTGTACTCTGCAAATAATGAATCAACAGTCTATTTATTTCTGAGCTCTGATGATGGCACTGTAGGCAGGAGGCAGCGGTTAGCAAGAGCCCACGGCCACGTGGGGTTGATTAGAGCTGCTTAGTATTGGTAATTTAGCGTGTGTGCAGCCAGCAATGATAAGTGGTGCACTGAGTTAGTGGCACCTGAAACAAGAACGTTCTGTGGAGCCTGTGATGATGCGTGGTCCGGGCAGGCCGTACTGATAGTAATGTTTTTTGTCGTGTGAATTCTGCCTTAGTAAGGCCACGTGTCAATGATTTTTTGTTGCACTGAGTGAGTAGTACCTTTGGCCCTTAGCGTGTATGTACTCTACGATGATGCGTGGTCCAGGGGAGAGGCACAGTACTTGGATTCATATCTTTTGTTGATTGAATTCTGCGTGAATTCCATTTAAAAGTGATAGTATGCCTCATTGCTGACATAAAACTGTTCACTCTTCTTTGCAATTAGTTATGGTGCACTGAGTTAGTAGCATCTTTGGTGCTGAACTTGTACGTACCCTGTGATAATGTGTGGACCAGGGGGGCGCATTCGGACCAATGTCTTTTGTCTGTTGAATTCTGTCTGAATACCGCCACATGGCGATGAATTATGGTGCGCTGAGTAAGTAGTACCTTTGGCACAGAGTGTGTATGTAACCTGCGATGATGTGTGGTCCCGGCAGGCTGCACTGGGAGCAATGTTTTTTTGCTTAGTGAATTCTGCCTTAATAAGGCCATGGGGAGATGACTTTTGGTGCAGTGAGTGATTGGTTACCTGAAGAACTCAGAGTGTGCGCACCCTGCGATGATTCCTGGTTCGGGCGCGTCGCACTGGTACAATGTCTCGTGCCTATTGGAATGTGTCATATGCAATCGCCATCAAAAAACAAGGGGTTCCCTTGCTCGTCTAATCTCAGCTTCACAAAATTACTCCTTCCTTACTCAGGTCTGTGGGACTCATAAAACACTCAAATCCTTCATTCAACAGTGTGAGATCTATGTTCAAAGCGACACCACAAAAAGCACTTACAATCTACAGGAGGTGAATACGTAGCCAGGTAAAAATCTCATTGTTTTATTTTCATAAAAACACATATGATTCAAATTTTGGTCAATACATCAACCAATTGTGCAGATTTCATCAAATTAAAAACAATACATCAAATACACATGCTATGATGGACAAATATACATATTATGTTAGACCATGTGCAAAAAAGAAGAACATATTCTAATCAGACTATACTCATAGAGATATGTGGAAATACATAAAAATGTGTCGACCCGTTTCGGTGGATCTTGCTGTGCGCACCACCTTCCTCAGGACAATTAAAAACAATCTTATTCTACGTTTTGAGCCGCTCCACTTCTCGCTCCTCAGTGTGATAACGTGGGTTGTTCACTATAGTTCTTGTGTTAAAAAACTCTAAATGAGAGATGTCTCCTCTCCTGATTTCACTGTCTTTGAATTGCAGTGTTTAGTTAAAAAAGAGGTAGTGATTCCTTTTCAGCTCCTCATAATAGTCTGTGTATTTCGCCGCATCGGATTCGGAGCACTGCTCCGAATCCGATGCGGCGAAATACACGACACCGCGAGGAACCTGTGAGAGGGACAATTGAACAAACCCCCATAACAGAGCAAAGGAGCTATTAAGAAAAAGCACGATAATTAAAGAAGTGTTGCCTATACTGAAGAGCAAGTCTCCAGACTATTATGAGGAGCAAAACATTGGTATCTTCTTCTTCCTCATAGATAGCAGAGGTGTATGTAGTAGAGCAGATGCTCAACGGATGAACAGTGTTACTTTGAACAGCATGTCCGTGCTAGAGTAGCAAATCTGAGGAAATCCAAATACTAGAAGTTGTGATTGTTCAGAAAATTTAAATACTCCCTTGACTAACAGTACAGTAGTTTACTTTGCAAGCACAACATATATTGTGTATGTATTGTATAGTTGACATTATATCAAGTCAAGTCCCTTCCTCCGGCAATTATGGGTACCACACTCACTCGCTATGTTAATAATTTTCTTTCAGCTGTGTCATGGGTGGACTATTGCTGTTGTTCACTCAATCTATCAAAACAAAGCACCTAAAGTCATCCATCATATAAGCAAAGATCATGTGATCGGCAGGATATATGATCAGAAATGAATAATCTTCATTTTCCTTTTGTAGTAGTCAAGGCCCGGGGGGGAAGTGCGAAATATAAATTACATTGAGCAGTAGCCCTTGATGTAACCGAGTATGGCCAGTGCCATACCTGTAGAAAAGTAAGGGCTTCCTATCCCCACCTGCATATACTGCTTAAAGTAATGCAAGTCTGCGTCATCATGGCTTGTGTCTGTTTTTCTTGGGTGCAAGCTGAGTGAGCTGGCATTATGCCGGCTATCACAAGTTCACGTACAAGTAATTTGTTTTGCAAAACAAGAGAAAAAAAGAAGAAGGTGACTGGTGTAGTCTCTGACTCTCTGACTATGTAGTAGTGAGTCCATAGTGCTGCTAGTAGAATTCCTGAAACTCCCACTAATGTCACAGGCCTACAAAGACTGCGGAAAGATACATGCCAAAATGTTATACTGTGCTTGCAAGTTGCTAGTGTTACTGTGAGACAACTTTCTGTTGAATTATTTTGACTTAATGTTAAAGACTATTGGCTACAGTTTTTTTCTTTCTTTCTTCATATAGATGCTCCAAAAAAGCTCACCCGCAAGGAGATTGCTGTCCAGGCCAGGGCACGTAAGCTGGAGGCCATTTGCGCTGAATATCGGCGGCTGTGGGCTCGGGAGCAGGAGGAGACGGCAACTACTGCATCCTCCTCCAGTGCCCCTGGGTCCACCAGCCTCCAGCAAATCGGCGCTGTGGCCCGACAGCCTCCCGCCGCTGCCGCACAGCAGCAAAAACAACAGCTGCCCCCCCCCCCAGAGCCTGGATGGCACGTCTGTGCCACCTCCGAAAGTGAGTGGACTATATGGAGCGATTGGCAGAGAAGCATCAGCGCCAGCTCAGGAATGCAGACTGCGGCACCTTCAAATCAATAAGGAAATAAGAGTTTTGTTGTGGTAAAAGTTGCAAAACAAAGAAAGACACACAGGGATAAAAGTGAATAAGGATAAAAAAAAAGGAAGTCATTGTCAGGCCTCGGTGTCAGGGAAGTAGAGCTCGTCCTCAAACTTTATGAATTGAGAGGGGAGTAGGTCAGCTAACAGAGAAGAACTTCCGTCACCTAAGTCGGTGTCCTCTTCTTCCTGCGTGCATTCACGTATTTTGTAATCTGGTGGTATGAAGTGCTTTATCAGTGTTAACCTCTCCACATTTTGGGCGAGAGGCGGGTCCTTTTTGAAGTTACAATGGCACCAGCAGCACTGAAAACACGTTCGGAAGACATGCTTGCGAGTGGGCAAGACAAATAATTTAGAGCCAGGTTGGTGATCAGTCGCCACAGATCCCTTTCCCCAAGCCAATACAGCAATGGGTTCTGATTAACAAAGACCTCTGTTGGGTCATCCAAAAACACCTGCACCATCGACTCAAGGTTCTCCAGGGTTTCTCCACTTTGCGTACCATCTGTGGCCTTTGCATCACTGGAACGGGCTAACCCTTGATGAGTTAGCCAATCCGCTTCCAACAATATTATGGCTGGGCCTGGTGCAGGTGAGGTTGATGATACGGTTGCTGGTATCGTTAACGGCTGTGAGGGAAAGTGACTCTCTTCGGCCACATATTCAGAAGTGGAACTTGACGCCGGATGGCCTGCTGATCCAGTAGTACTTCTGCCGGGTCCTTCAATTTTCTGCCGCTCTTTTTCTAACCGAGTGGCTGACAGAGTTAGCCAATGTTTGTACTTTGAAACATCTGCTTCATCAAAAGGAATGAATGCTTTGCTGGCCACGGCCTTTTTGTACCGTGGATCCAGAATAGTGGCACAAATGTAATGTTGTTCTGTATGTATTTTTTTAAGCCTTTCATTGACAACTAGGCGGCTTAATAACCTCTCCGCCAACTGATATGCGCCTTGCTTTTCAGCATCATCTCGGAATGTTGAAGAAACCGCCTTCAGTTGGTGCTCTAGCATGCGCAACAATGGGATAGCTTTGCCAAAAGAACAGTCCTCCCTGCTGACTTCACGCGTGAAGACCTCAAAAGGACGAAGCATGTCTGTCAGGCTTGCAAATAGCTTCCATTCATCCAACTCTAGCCTCATGTCTTTCATAGTAGAACCCAGTGCAAAGACATACTCATCGATTACCCCCCACTGCTCATTCAGATGCTCAAGCATGTAGAAGGTTGAGTTCCAACGTGTTGCCACCTCCTGGATGAGTCCTTTGACTGGCTGTCTACGTTCATATTGCATGCTCCTCAGCTTCTTCCGGGCCTTAAAAGAATGGCTTAAATATGTGCAGTTTCTTCGGCAGGTGGTCAGTAACTTACTGACTGTGATTTCCTTTTTCAAGAAATCTTGCACAACAATGTTAATACTGTGCGCCAAACAAGGCACTCTGAAATAGCCACCATCAGCCATGGCCCTAACTATATTACTGCCATTATCCGTTGAAACATAAGCAATCATGCGATTTCTTGGATGCAGCCATCCATAAACCTTCCTGTCAAACTCCTCCAAAAGGTTAGGTGCAGTATGAGATTTCTCCATGGCAAACATGGCTACTGTTGCATGTTTCTGAGTAGCTTGAAAAACTGTGCCTGTGTCAACACCTTCTTTTAACTTCTCTTTAACCCCTGCAAAAGAGACCCAGTGTGCAGTGATGCACATGTAATCAAGGGCTTGGCAACTGGTCCACATGTCTGTTGTCAGGTGGATAGTGTGAACAGTACTCTTCTGAAAAGCTGCGCCAATCACCTCCAGCACATCTTGATGTAGTACTGGAACTGCAATTCTGGCAAAATAAGACCGGCTAGGAACCTTCCATTTAGGGCAGACTGTTGCCACAAATTCTAGAAAACCCACCCCTTCAACAAAAGAAAAAGGGAGAAGGTCCAGCGCTAGCATTTTAGCCAGCTTTGCGTTGTACAGACGTGCCGTTGGGTGGTTGCGTTCATATGGCGCATCCAACCAATACATGCTTCTAATGGTGGGCTGGACCGTTTTACATGATGATGATGATGCAGACTTCTTCAAACCAGTTAAGCTCATTGATGTACTTTTTCGCATGGGTGTCTCTACCAGACTCTTAGTGTGTCTCATAGATGTTGCTGGGGTAGAGGGTGTGGGCGCTACCACTGCAGTGCTGCTGCCAGGGGTACTGGGTGTACCAGAAAAAATGTCTGTCGCTTCTTCACTTCCCCCCTGCATGATCAGCTCCTCGTCATCAACATCAGATGCAATATGAATGGATACATTTGGATTTGTTGTACGTGTGGTTTCCCTTTCCCGGATTTGCTCATGTGTGCCTCCCAAATGATAGTGTGGTGTTTTTGGAGATGACCTCTCTGGCCTCCGGTACCATAGTTGGTGCCAAGCTTACCCCGACTAACTACAGCTTTACAAATCGAACAAACCACCATGTTTTCCGCCTTTTTGCTAAGACTAAAAAAGTTCCAAACTGGGGACTGGAAATGTCCTCTGGTGGTGGAGGTGCTACTTTCAATGCCAGATGAAGTGGAGGATGGGCTTGGCTGAATTTGACTCTGTTGTGCACTTACAGCACCACTACTTGAGGTGATGGAGATCGAGCTGAATGGAGGTCCCTGCCGGCCCTTCTAACGAGCAAATATGGAAGCTGTAGAGCGTGTTGGTGTAGTAGTTAACTGCATTGGTGTTGGTGTAGGTACCAGTGCCACGCCGCCCACATCACGCTCAGCAGCAATTCGGGATATGGTCAAAATGTCTGTCTGCTGCATGCCCGCTGGGGCTGGAGTGACGACTGTGACGACTGGGTCATCGTCAGACTGTTCATCAGCAGCAGAATACACCACTTCTTGCTCGTCGTCATCATCAGCCATAAGTGAAAGCATTGCGGGAACCTTCCTTTTAGGCTTAGCTACCTTTGTCGGCTCATGGCGTGCCTCACTCTCAGACTGCATTGGTGGGTTCCAATCAAGATCAAGATCATCAGAAGGAAGGGGGCTTGAAGAAGAACTTGTAGTAGTAGCCCTCCTTGACCTTTTTCTTGCTGGGGATCTGGAAGACAATGGATCATCATCAGGAGGAGTGGCTTCCTCGGATGATACCTCCGCTTGAATCTCAATTTCCTGATATGCCCCTACTTCTGGAGGAACAAGCATTGTAGGCAGTTGTGCCGCTCCATGAACTTCTAGTTGCACCTCTCCTTGCGCCTCTCCATGTGCCTCTCCTTGCGCCTCTCCTTGCGCCTCTCCTTGCGCCTCTCCTTGCGCCTCTCCTTGCGCCTCTCCTTTCGCCTCTCCTTGCCCATGTACTTGTGCTTGTACTAGTTGCACCTGTGGTTGTCGTTGCGGCTGTGGTTGTTGAACACTCGTCAGCTGAGTTACACCCGGCGTTGATTGGATGCTACTTTCTTGCGATGAGCCAACATCACTGGTCGATGGTGATTGAACAATTAAAGTTGCTGCCTCTGCAACACTCCTGGGCTTGTACCTAACTCGGCGTGGTGGCACTGAGCCCAATGAAGCGGAGGTGCTGCTTCTAGCTTGGTCCGTGGCGCACACCGCTGCTGCTGCAGGCGTAGTTTTTTATTTCCCAAAAAAGGTGTGCGTGGGCCCACCAGTCTCCTTGGTAGGTGGTGCCACTCGCTTCTTCTGCTCCTTCTTACTGGCAGTGGCACTGGCAACTTTTTTCGCTGACCATGATCTCTTGACTTGGTAAGAGTATTCTGCATCATTCGGAAACTCTGTCCATCACCACCCCCTTTTTCCTAAATCGATTTTATCCACACTATGTGTGGGAGGGTATACTCAGACGTGAGTCCCTTGCTCATTGCACCATCAGGATTCAAACAAGCCGGGCCGACGAAGGCTGTTATGCCAGAAACCGGTCCCCGGAAGCTTGTCTCCTTCCCAGTATAAGAATTGGCTTGGCAGTTTGGTTTGCCCTGTTCCCATCATGCACTGGGACAGGAACAGACTAATTTGCATATAGCCAGGTTCTGAGCTGGGATGGTGCAATGAGCTAAAAAACAGGTGATGCATTTAAACCATGATCTCTTAACTTGGTAAGAGTATTCTGCATCATTCAGAAACTCTGTCCATCACCACCCCCTTTTTCCTAAATCGATTTTATCCACACTATGTGTGGGAGGGTATACTCAGACGTGAGTCCCTTGCTCATTGCACCATTAGGATTCAAACAAGCCGGGCCGACGAAGGCTGTGATGCCAGAAACCGGTCCCCGGAAGCTTGTCTCCTTCCCAGTATAAGAATTGGCCTGGTAGTTTGGTTTTCCCTGTTCCCATCATGCACTGGGACAGGAACAGACTAATTTGCATATAGCCAGGTTCTGAGCTGGGATGGTGCAATGAGCTAAAAAACGGGTGATGGATTTAAACCATGATCTCTTGACTTGGTAAGAGTATTCTGCATTATTCAGAAACTCTGTCCATCACCACCCCCCTTTTTCCTAAATCGATTTTATCCACACTATGTGTGGGAGGGTATACTCAGACGTGAGTCCCTTGCTCATTGCACCATCAGGATTCAAACAAGCCGGGCCGACGAAGGCTGTGATGCCAGAAACCGGTCCCCGGAAGCTTGTCTCCTTCCCAGTATAAGAATTGGCTTGGTAGTTTGGTTTGCCCTGTTCCCATCATGCACTGGGACAGGAACAGACTAATTTGCATATAGCCAGGTTCTGAGCTGGGATGGTGCAATGAGCTAAAAAACAGGTGATGGATTTAAACCATGATCTCTTGACTTGGTAAGAGTATTCTGCATCATTCAGAAACTCTGTCCATCACCACCCCCTTTTTCCTAAATCGGTGCTACTTTCAATGCCAGATGAAGTGGAGGATGGGCGTGGCTGAATTTGACTCTGTTGTGCACTTACAGCACCACTACTTGAGGTAATGGAGATCGAGCTGAATGGAGGTCCCTGCCGGCCCTTCTAACGAGCAAATATGGAAGGTAGGCCCACCAGTCTCCTTGGTAGGTGGTGCCACTTGCTTCTTCTGCTCCTTCTTACTGGCAGTGGCACTGGCAACTTTTTTCGCTGAGGCGCTACGACCACTTTTCTTTGGGCCCATCTTCTTCAGATATCAGAACAGCAGGCTGCAGTTGCACGAGTTGCAGAGTTGTCTGTGGCCACACGTGACGTCACGTGACGTTGTGCTGCACACACTGCTGCAGGACTTCTTCTTGGCACTGGTGGTTCTCTTGTGCACCTAAAAGCAAAGGAAGCCAGAGGAACATCAGTTAAACACCCCAAAAAGTCAAAAAACATACAAAAATCCCCACAATCCAATGCCATCCATGCCCTCAATGATGTTTAAATTCAGGACACCCCACAGAAAGACTTGGTCCTTGGACCACTGAGTACCCCTGGGCATAATGGATGAAAGCCAGGCAAACTGGGTGCATGTCTGAACACACTGCCTGGCTTCAAAATGGCCCCTTGACCCCCACCACATAGCCAGGCCCTGCCTGGACCAGACCTCAAAATGGCCATCACCCACATGGCAAGGCCCCAACACCACCCCACAAAGTCGAAAAACACACAAAAATCACCACAATCCAATGCCATACATGCCCTCAATGATGTTTAAAATTCAGGACACCCCACAGATAGACTTGGTCCATGGACCACTGAGTACCCCTGGGCCTAATGGATGAAAGCAAGGCAAACTGGGTACAGGCCTGAGCACACGGCCTGGCTTCAAAATGGGCCCATGACCCCCAGCCACATGGCCAGGCCCTGCCTGGACCAGGCCTCAAAATGGCACCCACCCACATGGCCAGGCCCCAACACCACCCCAAAAAGTCGAAGAACAAACAAAAATCACCACTATCCAATCCCATCCATGCCCTCAATGATGTTTCAATTCAGGACACCCCACAGAAAGACTTGGTCCATGGACCACTGAGTACCCCTGGGCATAATATATGAAAGCAAGGCAAAATGGGTACAGGCCTGAGCACACTGCCTGGCTTCAAAATGGGCCCTTGACCCCCAGCCACATGGCCAGGCCCTACCTGGACCAGGCTTCAAAATGGCCCCCACCCACATGGCCAGGCCCCAACACCACCCCAAAAATTTGGAAAACACACAAAAATCACCACAATCCAATGCCATCCATGCCCTCAATGATGTTTAAAATTCAGGACACCCCACCGAAAGATTTGGTCCATGGACCACTGAGTACCCCCGGGCATAATGGATGAAAGCAAGGGAAAGTGGGTGCAGGCCTGAGCACACTGCTTGGCTTCAAAATGGGCCCTTGACCCCCACCACATGGCCAGGCCCTGCCTGGACCTGGACTCAAAATGGCCCCCACTCACATGGTCAGGCGCCAGCAGCACCCACAAAGTCGAAAAACACACAAAAAGCTCCACAATCCAATGCCATCCATGCCCTCAATGATGTTTAAATTCAGGACACCCCACAGAAAAACTTGGTCCATGGACCACTGAGTACCCTTGGGCATAATGGATGAAAGCAAGGCAAACTGGGTGCAGGCCTGAGCACACTGCCTGGCTTCAAAATGGGCCTTGACCCCCACCACATGGCCAGGCCCTGCCTGGACCAGACCTCAAAATGGCCCCCACCCACATGGCCAGGCCCCAACACCACCCCAAAAAGTCGAAAAACACACAAAAATCACCACAATCCAATGGCTTTCATGCCCTCAATGATGTTTAAATTCAAGACACCCCAGAGAAAGACTTCGTACATGCACCACTCACTACCCCTGGGCCTACTGGTTAGTGAGGCTTTACAGGCACCCCAAAATTAAAAAAAAATCCACATATAACAGTGAGCTAAAATTCCATGACATAAATTAGATTTAAGTTAAAAAACTCACAGAAACAGTTGTATCATGCACCCATGACTGGGCCTACTGGATACTGTGGTTACCCACATTATATATTTTTTTAAGTTGTGAAAAAGTTTTAAAATTGTAGTTGCAGCAACTGCAATGCCCCAAACAAAAAACACCAACTTACTTGTAAAATCTCAAATGCAAAAGTGATCCAAACTCCAAAGTCCCAAAAGTCTTCAAATACAAATATCCAGCAGCAGCCACAAAAAGTAATCCTTTCAGCTCCATATCCAAATCAAAAGTGAGCAGGACATGGACAAAGCACTGGGAGTAGCCTGCTGGACAGGAACAGGAAGTTGGAGACTCTAGGGCACTTCCTTCCTCCCACCCCCCCAAAGAAATTGACTCGTTGCACAAAAAAGTGCAGCCAAATGTCAATCTGAGGACTTATTCTGATCAAAATCATCATTTTCAGAAGGTTTATGCTGCCTGCGGTGGATTTCTTGTGCAGAATTGCAATTTTTGCAAGTTCGGGAAAGCGAGCTGTTCAAATCTCCCGCCGGAAGTCAGCTGCGCGCCGCATGTACGTGTTCGCAATTGTTTACTCCCGCGATACGTGATCGCAGGCCCTTATGACGTACTCGCGTTGTCAAACTCTCGCTGTGCAAGATGGCGGGCCACGATAAGGTAATCGCGGTCGAAAAACTTTCGCGCGATCACGCAGCAAGATCCAAAATGGCACAGCACACGCAAACCGGGAGAAAAACAACTCGGCGAACACCGGATCACGGTAATTCAACGCCACGCGCGCGATATTGTATTTTTCAAGCGCGACCAAGCAAAAATCTGCCAGCTTGTGAACTTACGGATTTTTGGGCAAATTCGCGGGATTCGCGGACCGCAAAATTGCTAAAAATCTGCAAATTCCGCGAACCGAACTGATTTTGTGCCCACCGTTAATATTCATAACCTCCTCTGTGAGCTGTGCCACTCAGTGCTATCTCCGGTTATGATCGTGGAGTGAGCACACTGATCACTTGGTCCCCGGCCGGTCCCTGGAGCGCCCACTGCGCCCGATAGCATTTCTTCTAATCAACATGGACAGGGATTCTATACTTCAGGAAGCGAGAGCTAAACGTCCTGTCACCCATCAAGGCAACACCCTATCCATTTTTCCGGACTACACCCCGACTGTGCAGGCTGCTCGCAGGGAGTTTCAGACGGTAAAACAATTCTTGCATTCTGCCTCTGTCCCATACGCCAAGGTATATCCTGCCAAACTGAAAATCACCCATGAAGATAAATCACATTTCTTTACAGACTCTAAATTTGCAAAACACATCTGCCCTCACAAATCTGCCAATACTGCCTCCAAACATTTAACCTCGTCACTGTCTCACAGTGATGCTGACTGATAGCCACATAACACTGGTGCCCATTAGGGGAACTGAGATATATGATCACTTTGGTTGTTTTTTTTTTGTCTTGCTCTTAATTGTTGTGAATCTGGATTTGCAGAGTGTGATGTCCTGACATGACCAAGGCACGTTGTTGTGGGTTCTTCATCCACTTTGATATGTCTCCAAGCGGCATAGAAGGGCTGCTCCATTGTTTTTTATCCTTTCTGGGTTCTTCGAGAGAGATGATTACACTGTCCATTCAGTCTGGCCACCTGCCGTTCGGCGTCTGTTCGCTGCCGTTCCTCCCCCCTAGAAGGTGATCCCCTACTTGGTTGTAATTATAAATACAGTTTGGGGTAATCATTGGGATGGGGAGGGGCTTGTTTTCTTGACCTAATTGGGAGGTTGCAGTGGCAAGGGGGTGGGTAGGGGGGCACTGTTTGTTTGAAATTAGCCAATGTACTTATGCAGCCTTGACAAAAGGAAGTTCTTTGTGATTGTATTGACACCATGCTTGTTTTCTGTACTGTTTATTCAATGCACCATAACATTCAGATGATTAATGTACATGTATATTATGATACCACAAGGACCTATGGGTGAGAACTACAAACTAATAACGTGGAACATTAGAGGGCTAAATTCCCCGAAGAAACCCCGGCAGGTGCTTGCATATTTATATCGCCATGGCAACCAAATCGCATTCTTACAGGAAACACACCTAATACCTTTAGAAATGCAGGGTTTCGAGCATCTTGTGGTGGGTTCTGAAGGCACGGCATTAGCAGGCGTCAGTTCTGAGGTTGGTGCAGGAGTCGTCGGGCCCTTGAAGTCACACTGGTTGCAGGTTGAACTCCCTGAGTTTGAAGTCAGGAGCGCTGGTGTCAGTGGGCGTTGGGGCTGTGGTGTGAAATGGCACGCCTGCGTTGCCCTCAGGTCGTGGGCCAGGCAATGGCTCGGTGACGGTCATCTAGTGGCGTCGGTGAAACCAGGGCTGCTGTGCGAAGTGGGGCAGTGTTTGTTGCAGTACATGCAGGTCACGGTGCAGGGAGCGTCGTCGTCATTACGGAGTGATATCATCGGACGACGATCTTGAGTCAATGGGGCTGGCGTCACTGTGCCAAGACTGCGGTGTGGGACGGGCGGTGCATTGTGTAACTTACGAGTTGTGGTGCAGGCAGTGGCGTTGATGTCAGCTCGGAGAGACGATGTCAGTGAGACCAGGGCTACGGTGCAAAGTGATGGCCATCTATAGAGGGCGTTGGGCCTTAATCAGCAAACCTAGGCCAATAATATAAAGCTCACAACAACACGCATGCCAATACTGCTGATTAATCAAACTTCATTCCGTGAGATCACACGTGACACACATTGTGACCGAAAAATGTTTTATTCTTTCGTTCCAATAAAAATGTAAAGTCGATTTTTTGAAAAACTCAATAGTTAACACAAAAGTACATGAAACAAAATTTTAAATAGACCACACATATTAGAACACATATATTACATATATTGCATATACTATTCATCACACTTATTGGACGTCACAAGACATGATGTAGACAACAAATTATACAATTAAAAAATGAACAAGCTCAAGTTCCAAATTTCAAAGAAGTGAAAAATATAAAAGTAAAACAGAAAAAAAGAAGAGGCCCAAATCGGTTACAAATTATTTGGAAGCCAATTTTTTTAAACAACTTTCGTCTGGTTGGTGACCAAACAGTATGCTATTCAGGATAATCAAGCATGTCATCAGTCTTTAACAAAAATAATTTTCAAAATGCAAAAGAGGGGGGTAACCTGATAGTATATTTGTATACACTTGTATGATCATATTGTGGTAAACGTGTTTCTAACATCAAAAAATAGTTGGTAGGGTTGTACTCAGGACCTAGAGCTCAAAAGAGCTGAAATAAAAAAGAAAAACAAAAACATGCTTGTTTTCTCACCTGAAACCCAACTTTTATACAAGCCACACCTTCCTTGTGGATCTAGCCTTGAAGAAATTACCTTGGTTTGAGATCAACCAATCTCTGTTGTAGTGTCTTATTAGTTGTATTTCCAAAACTGTGAACAAAGCGAAAAGAGAAGACAGGAAAAAGAGAGGGAACAAAGTCAGTCCTGTTTTCAGGCACGTTCCGTTGGTGTGAGGTCCCTAATTTACTCGCTGTTTTATCAGGCACGTGGTTTAATTAAATGGGAAACACTTACTTCTGATCTCCGGGATGGGATGGTGTGGTTGGACGATGTGTGATCTTTGTCCTTGATTCATCTGAAGAAGAAAATAACTATTTGTTTTGGAAAGAGTCTCCAGTTGTGTCATTGTTTGACCTGGACGTGATATGACGAAAGGAAAACTCACTTGGTTTTGGGATGATGGTGCTTAAGTGCGAGGACGCTGTTAACTTTGAAAGACTGAAAGAAATAAGGTGGCAAGGGAAATCCTTGGACGGAGGACGGAGTCCATAGGGGCACGTGCATCAAAAGTTATTGCGATCACAAATGGTGCAATTTGCAAAAATCAGCCACTTGCGATTGCAAATTGGCCTTTGGAGATGCATGATAGTGGTTCCTATGTGCAATTTAAGAATTCACAATTATTTGCGAATTCCTAAATTGCGATTGCATTTAAGGAATCGCAATTTGCGATTCTTTAAATGCAATGCTTGTAGCACTTTCAAATAGCAATTTCATTATTTGGGACCGCAAATGACAGACAAATCAAACTAGTCTGTAATTTGCAAAAACTTTGAAAAATGTACTAAAATGCATTTTTTAAAGTTTTAGGTTACACACACTCATGCCCTTGGGGCATGTGTGTGCGCAACATGGGGGCACATACCAATTTCAGGAGTGCAACAGGGTGTGATTTTGACACCCTTGCACCCTTGAAATTGCATGAGCAATTTGCGAGTACCTACTGGTACCTAATCGCCCATTCATTCCTACGGGCCTAATGGGAAGGCATTCCTTATTTGCGACTCGCAATTTGCGTGTCGCAATTAAGGAATGTTTACCTACATGCATTGTAGTGTAGTTCCTATATTCCCAATAGGCTCGGCGCATTGCAATAACATAAACGATAGTTTAGACTTAGGACTGAGGTCGACTAGGTCTCTATTGAATATGTTAGACTTAATTATGAATGCCAGCTAGCTCAGAGGTCACTAGAAACTTTCTCGAGTACACAAGAATGGATTAGTTTCTAACAACCGCATAAACATGACAACTTTGCTCCCTCCAGAATAAGGAGAATACCTCCAGAGTCGCGGAAACAATAGATAGCTATTTCACTCAGTCAATCGTGCATGCTTAGTTTCACCAGAAGTGCAGAGAAACAGAGAGACAGGCGTTTTCAATAAAAGAGGTTATTTATTGAACAGTCTTCTTTCTCATGCAAGAGAAGTGGATTGCTACAATCGCAATACTTGTCGTAAAGTAAAGTGCGTATAGTAAAAAGAGTATTACAAAGTAATACTGTAAAAGCATGGTATGGTTTCTAAGCCATACGGTGTTTAAAAGTGGTTACAATACATACATGATAAATAATGACTAAAAGTACTCAACTGGTGCTTCTAAGATAGGCCTACCCCGGTGTACCTAACCTAAACCTAGTACATGGGAAGGAGTAAGTGAGATATAGTTTGAGTTAAGATAGTTTCTGCCAAGAATCTGAATCAAGAATTCTCTAAGGGTCTAATCAGCTCCGTACCTTGGTTATAGAATGAAGGAGGTCTTGTATCTCTCTCTCAGGACTCGATCTCCCAGCAACCCGCAAGGGTGACAGGGAAACACTGGAGCTGGATTTCTCGGCAGGAGAAAAGACAGCGTATCTCTCAGTGCGTCAACGGGAGGGTCGGCTTCCTTCGGCACTTGCTACAGCAGGGCGTCGGGCAAGTAGATAGTCGATCTGCTCCAAACCACCGTGTGTTTTGCTAGGGCAGATGCTGGTATATTTATACCTGAAAGGTGCCGAGTTTGACCTAAGGTTGGACATAAGACGTCACTAAGAACTCGCAGTTCTTTCAGGACTCCGAGAGTTCTAGGACAAATCAATACAGAATCAGGGGGAATTCTCGGGCTGCTGGAGGCTTTGTTTGTTTAAGAACACGTTGTACCTTCTAGGAGTCTATGGGAGTAGCCTTGCCGTATTTGGACTGCATTGGCTATGACTTAATATGGGTATGATTCTTATGCCTATATAAGGATATGATTTGATATAACCACATAAGGGCATAAATCGGGAATATTTAATTAGAGTCCTAGATTCGTCTACAACACCCACTCCACGTATAATGTCCATCATTACTAATTACTAAGCAAATATAAGCATAACTATGCATGTGTTTTCCATCCCACCCCAAAATACATAAAAGGCATTTGAAATGGTATATACACGAAAAATGAGTATTATACTGTACGTTTTCAAGCAGTGGTATTATTCAGATAAAGCATATATTGTACACTGGAATGTTTGCTGAAGGAATCACGAAATTTACATTTATGAAATGGCTCTTAATACAGAAGAGAAGGTCAAGACCATTTCATCACATTTATACAAGACTGTACATGTGCTAGAGGCCAAGTCATAATATTGTCTCTAGAGTTTTTCAAAAATAGAAATCTTGTTCTCTAAGAATAGTTCTACTTTAAGCAGAGTATCATGTGCCAAAAAGGTAAATATTTTGGGAACGTGGAAAAAATAATTTCGCTTTCAGGGAAAAAATTGTTCCAATAGTATTGCAGAAGTTTGTTTTATCAAAACTGAAGGCCGAATTCAGAGTTCAGGGAACGCTGTGTGCTCTTCTTTTTTAAAGGTTATTCTCGTTGTTAGGAGAGAACATTATCTCAGATAGGCCGGCAAAGAATTCGTCTACAACAGTAGGTGAAAGTTGGACCAAGTTCGAAAAAGCAGAAATAGTGCGAACGTGAGATGCATTGCCTTCATCGGTGTTTGGATCAGCAATGCTCACAGAAGGTCGTACCTGTGTGCTGCTTTCATCGCGTACCTCACTGCCACCTAATCGTAATGGTGAGGTCTCAACGACTGCCGTCATCAGAGCAAAGTATCGACATCCATGGGTACTGCTGATGGGAGTGTAACACAGATGTCTAACACGCATTCTTCTCCACAGAGCAGGCATCGTAGAACAGGTAGAATGCAATCTTACCAGATTGGTCTGAACGAAAGAATCCATGTAGTATTTAGATCTCTTAGGCGCGCCAAGCCAAGGACTTTAGTAATCCGATCTTGGTATTGTATTGCTAGGAGCGTTTCCTCTATTGTAGCCTGAGTTTTGTTTGTGACTGGATTTGCCATATCGGAGCTGAAGGAACAAAAATAAGATTCCTGCTATGAGTCCCAAGATGAGAGGCAGGCCGCCGAACGCAGAGTGCACGAAATTCGGGAAGATGCTCAGGACTGCTTCAAAGGGTGCTAACAGTCCCGAAAAAATTGTCTTAAATACATGTGCGATGCCACTGGTATCAGACATGTTTACATTTTGACTTAACATTTCTACGAAATGTACGGGGCAATTAGTTGATAATAATGCATGTATCTCTGCTGCTGTCCTTGCAACTTGCAGATCATACGTTTCTCTAGACGAGGTTAAAGGCACAGTTTTTTGTAAAAGAATAGACTTCATTCTGCTTAAAGTATCAATTCGAATAGAAGAGATATTCAGAGAAGGCTATATTGCTGCCTTCTTGTCTGGTTTGCTGTTTGGATACAATACTTGCATACAGCAAGTGACCCTGGATGTAACACTCACGAGATAGGGCGTTCCTGGCACCATGCCACAACAGCTGCGGTCACTTAACATAACGTAACTGACGTTGGAAAGATGTCTGATATGAGGCTCTATATGTGTAGCAGGGGTGCGGTGCAGATGACATGAAAGGTTATTTGATGAACCTTCGCAGGCTCCATGCAAATTAATTCCTTGACACAAAAGTGTACCGCTCAGTGAATTTTTACAATTGTTACCACTAAGAAATACCTCTTTATTCTCCCCACTCCAACATCTATGTGTGTATGGTAAACTCCAGGTTGACTTGATGTACCCTTTACCCAACCTTTCATACAGGCCTGCTGGTATGTTCTTTTGGCAATATTGAAACTGAAAAGTCGTTATCGGAATTGTAATGGTGCCATGTATTATCCATTCAATGACGGGTGTTTCAGAGATTGTCAATGGTAATCTCTCTATTTTTTCAATGCTTAGCACCGTAAAGTCTGCCCCTCTTTGTGCCAAAGAGATTTGTTTATCTGTAAGGTTAAATGCAGAAAACCGGATGGTCACTCTCCTTGCCGCAAATGGCGGCTCACACTCATTGAGACCTCCACTACGAGAACTCAGTTTCCTCAGGTCACGTGCCATAGGAGGAGTCCGTGCAGCGAGCAGCGAGCGAGCAGCAGCAGGAGAAGGCTGATGAGCTCCGGGGTTTCTTCGGCATTTTTCCAACGACGCCGCATTACAAGCCAGGGAGAAGCGGCCCTTGTCCCCCGTACCTCCCCTCGGCAGGTTAGTGCTAGTTAGTGCAGCGCTACAGCACTACCGGATCATCAGCGCCACCGAATCATCAGTGTGCAGAGAGGGAGGGAAGTGATCACGAGCACAGCCGCCGTTAGAGGCGGCTGCAGAGTAAGAGCCCGGTGGGTTGACCATAGAGGCAGACTGACTAGGTCCTTTAGCCTGCGGTCCCCCCGAGAGCTCCGCTCGTCGTCCATCGCCCTTCTCCGACTAAAGCACGCTCGAGTCCAGTTGTTACTGGGATCCAGTCCGGATTTTCCAGTCTGCAGCAGCCAACCGATCATACGGTGTGAGCGAGGATCAAAGAGGACACCGCCTCGTCGCTCTGCCGCTCTTCAGCCTTAAACCTAAACCTCTAGCCCCCTCGAGACCCCCTCGGAGCAGCCGGCAGCCGGGCAGCTGGGAGCAAGGGGAGCTGGGGAGTGGGAACTTTAGTCACGCCGCTGCCGCAGCAGGAAAAGAAAGAGCTCCGCAACTCCGCTACTCAAGCCTTCGCTGCTGTCGGCAGCCAGAGAGAGCAGGTGAACTGTGGCAGGAGGACAGCGCTGTGTGAGCAGCGAGCTGCAAGTGAATAGCGTGCCCCAAGTACTCTTCTCATTCTCACCTAAACTCACCTTGGAGTACACAGCAGGAGAGGGGGGTGAGTTATCTGCTTCTCCCCCTGCTTTTCCCCCCTCCTCTACCCTGCCCTTCCTGTAAGTGAAAGAGGCGGAGGTTGCAGCCTTATTGCCCAGCAGTCGGGGCTGGGCTGGAGACGGCGTCCTAGGCAGCGGGAAGGAAAGAGATATTTGCCATCCTTCAAGGCAGAGGCTGGATTCACAGAAACAGAAAGAGCAGGAGGGAGAGGCACCACGAGAGGCACATACAAGAGGGATGCCTCAGTGTTTTATGCCGAGGTGCTAGAAGGAACTAGCAACCTAATCACAAAACCATAAAACCACAAACACCACAGTAATTTGTTCAGGATCTAGCCTTATCAACCTGGGTTACTGTCTTTTGGCTCTCACACCGCCAGACCCCCAACAGACTATTCCAGACTCTACCAGACCTGATTCACCAATTTTGGGTGCTGGGCCCAAAGTGCTCAAGGAGGGCCAAGGGAGCAACCGCAGTAAGGGCTAAGGCGGGATCCCGGGAGAAGAGGAAGAAGAGGACGAAGAATCAAGAAATAAAGAACAAGGGGTAGAAACAAAAGCAGGAAGACAAGAAGACCATAATGAGATCCGGGAGATCTAGGGATCCTCATGCACCCCTGAATCCTACTAAAAGATCGAAGAGAGCAAACAAGGGCTATAAGAATTCCAACACAGATTCTATGAGTACTGGCAAAAAAGAACTGAAGAAGGGGGAAGGGGGTGAGGAAGGGGGGGTTGACCGGCTGACCCCCCTGACACCCTTTCTCCCATACCCCTCAAGCCCGGAGCTCTCACGAAACCCCAAAGGATCAAGCTTCCAACCTAAAATGTATACAAAATTCTCATTCATCAAGGACGCAGGCTCGGTGTCATGCCCCGAGATTCCCGTCGTACTGTCCCTTTTAGAGAAAACACTATAAAATACCCCAGAGCCCTTGGAGAGACGCTTTACGTTCTTGCGTCTAGCTCCGTAGTGTTCACTGTTCCGTCTTGTTCCAGTGTGCCTGACTTCCTGTTGGTCTTGCCGGTTCCCGATTGAATTCGGAAGTCCTCCGTTCTTTCGTTCCTTGGCATTTGCTGTGCTCCCAAATTTTGCCCCGTTACTTGTGCATTGTACTGCACATTTATCTAGTGCTGGCTCCGCCCGACGGCCGGGCTTGTTCTCCGCCGTCCGGCCGGGCTACCTTTCCCCGCCTCCATTCCTTCGCTTACTGGCTCCGCCCAACGGCCGGGCTTGTTTTCCGCCGTCCGGCCGGGCTATCTTTCCCATCCTCTATTCCCTTTGCTCACTTGCTCCGCCCGACGGCCGGGCTTGGTCTCCGCCGTCCGGCCGGGCACAGGGTGACCCTTTTTAGGTATTTAGGTTTCTTTTGTTTTACTGAGCTGACCACCCGGCGGCCGGGCTTTGTCTCCGCCATCCGGTGGTGTCCCTATTTACCATTTCCAGCATTTTCTCACTTGGCTGTAATCAGCTGGCCCCTCACGTTATTTGTTCCTGGCCAGCCTCAAAGGTGTGTTTGGGGATACTTGCGTGGACTCGAGTGGGGCGCAGACCTTCTACTTCCCAACCCAGAATCACGGTAACAGCGCTGTGCGCTACACATATGTTTTTTGATTGTGATATATATACATTGAGTCCTAAAGATATATGTTTTGCATCATAGGCTTCCAGGCAAGACAGTGGAGTTAGCATCTGATTATGGTCCAGTTCCATTTGGCTTAGACAAGCGTCTAGGAGCCTTCTACAGGATCAAGTGAGAGCTTTGCATTGTAGGACCATATTACACATGCTCTTAGATGTATCAGGGTAGTTACTATTGTTGTGTTGTTTTCCAGCGTTAGCTCGAGCCAAGACCTACAACCACTACACGTCAGTTCTGCGGCTTAGCCTGAATCATTCATGGTATGTAGAGATTGTGTACAGAAAAAATAAGTTTCAGTTCTATGTGTATGAAAACTGTGATTAGAAAGCTTGTATATTTCTTTCAGCCCCACGTCCACCAGAAGTCCTTACAGTGTTCAAGCTACTTCACACAGAAGATTACAGTCAAGCTATTTTCTTCCCCAACCTTTACTTGTTTTGTCTCCCTGTTTTCCCCTGGCAAGCCTCTCGTTACTCTAGTGTTTGATAGAGTCGGAAGGCCGTAAGGGAAGGCTGAGGAATTATCTTCGGATTCCTGACGCTCCTGTGGAACCTGCCTGGAAATCATTACACTCGGTCCTTTGCTTGAACACTCGGCAGCCCAACAATCTGCCAACACCGATATTACCGGTCTTCTACGCATCAGAACAAGAGATTCTGACAGAGGAAAAGAAAGAGCCAATGAGAGGGCTGAAGAGAAAGCCCCCCCCCCCTTAGGCGATGGATGACGAAGACGGAGAAGGAGGGGGAGGAGGAGAGGAAGAAGAAGATGAAGACAGAGAAGATGAATGCGACGTGAGGGACTGCCCTGACACCACACAGACCGAAAATCACTGGGGAAACTACAACGAATCCCACATAGGGGCGACCTTTTCGACGACAATCAGAAAGTGGGGCCTCGATTCTGACCAAGGATCAATCCTGTCTCAGGTGCACGAATTAAAAACAAAGGCATTCACGAGCAAACAGCAAGAAGCGTTTCAGAGTGCTACGAGTACGGGTCTCACAATAAAATCGGCCCAGAAGGTCACCATCAAATCATCTGGAGAAAAAGGCTCCCCAGAAGATTGGTCCAAGATCGCCAGAGATTCTGAGAAAAATCCAGGGGTACAAATAGATCTAAAGGTGCCCAGCACTCCTGACACTCCCGTAACCCCGGTTTCACTGACACCGGCTCCTAGCACTTCAAACAATTTGAAAGTGTGGATCCCAGGACCGGTAACAAGGGGAGGGCACGGCCCCCCCGGACGACCACAGGACCTTATGGTAGAGAAAAACACACCCTCATCACAAGATCTCAGGCAAGAGCAACCAGAACTTAGTAAGTCAAGCCTATGGCTTGTGAGAGCCCAGATGATTTTAACCAAAACTTATGTGATGACATCTCTATGTTTTTTGAGGAAAAGATAGATCTAATCTATAACAAAATTACCAAAACCTCTTATAACAATAGAGATGACATAGACTGTCTTAAAGATGAACCCACCCAAAATGGAATATGTGGGCTCATTCTGACCTCAATTCCAGAAATAAGCCATGCTGAAGTAGAAGTGCTCCTTAAATCAATTAAATCCGGATCACCGACTGACTTATTACCAGCTTCGGTGGCTGTGCCATTGGGCAGTATTCTTGCCCCAAGCCTTAGAGCACTGATCAATATCTCCCTTAGGGAAGGCAGAATTCCCCACGATTGGAAAATGGCGGTCGTGAACCCCATCCGTAAAAACACCACGTTACCTTGGTCAGACCTCAATAATCTGCGTCCCATATCCCTCCTACCCCACATCAGTAAGATGACTGAGAGACACGTTAACATCCATCTCTCTAAATTTATCGAGGCAGCGGACGGTCTGGACCCCTCTCAATCTGGTTTCAGACCAAATCATAGCACGGAATCAGCTCTCCTTTCAGTGACCAATACCATCCGAATGGCACAGGATAGGGGAGGTTCTATGATTCTGGTGCTATTAGATTTGTCCGCTGCCTTCGACACGGTGTCTCATGACATCTTGATCAGTCGTCTGAAGAGAGTAGGAGTGCAAGGAACTGCTCTATCTTGGTTGGAAAGCTTCATTTCCAACCGATCCCAAAATGTTCGCCTGGGCTCTCACTATTCCATCTTTAGAGAGCTCACTAAGGGGGTTCCACAGGGCTCATGTCTAAGCCCCACATTATTTAATGTGTATGTGGCCCCCCTGGCGAAGGTCGCAAGGAAATTTGGGTTTATACCAATATCCTATGCAGACGACACCCAGCTATTGTTCCCATTCCAAAACATGACCTCTGCAGTAAGGAACTCCTTTGCTGCTGGAATGAGAGCCATTGCTGGATGGATGACCTCCAATTGCCTACAGTGTAATGTGGGCAAGACGGAGGTCATGCTTTTTGGGAATGCACCACTCCTTTGGACACCTGAGTGGTGGCCCCCAGAATTGGGCACAGCTCCTTGTCCTAAGGAAAGCGTGAAAAATCTGGGCGTTAAGTTAGATCAATCCCTGGTACTAAAAGACCACGCTACACAGGTCACAGGAACCTGCATGAGGGTCATTGGCCTACTCAGAAGGGTGTTCCCATACTTAGCTGACCATCACCGGAGAACACTCGTACAAACCCTAGTCATGAGTAGGGTAGACTACTGCAACGGATTGCTTATTTCCGCTAATACAGAACAGTTGAAGAGATTGCAGGTTGTTCAGAACACTGCTGCTAGATTGATCCTCAATGCCCCTGCGAGATCTCCCTCACATCCTTTACTGAGCAAACTACATTGGCTCCCAATTCGCCAGAGAGTGCTATTCAAGATTTGTTGTACCATCCACAAATGCTTGTATGGTACTGGCCCTAGGTACCTAAATGAAATTTTCCAACTGTATCAGCCAGGTAGATCATTAAGATCTGAAAATCAAGCCCTGCTGCAGATCCCTAGGATCAGAAGAGAAAGACAGGGAGGCCGAGCTCTAGCATTCAGAGGTCCTACCTTATGGAATTCACTACCCCTCTTCATAAGACAGAACTCCAATCTTGCTACCTTCAGAAAATATCTGAAAACGTATCTGTTTCCCACCTAGCAACCCTAGCTAAGTCACACAATCCTCCTGCTTTCACCTATCTTCAAAACAACACAGCGCGGAGATATCTCTTCGGAGATCGAATTCCTGCGCTTTACAAGAAAATAAATAAATAAATAAATAAATAAGTGCTCAGGGGTAACTGTAGACTATGAGGACAAAACAAAGGGCCAGCTTCGTGCGGGGAACCTATCCATGGCACCGGAACCGCTCGTGTTCCAGGCACAAGTTCATCATTCGGCACAGTTTGAGCAACCCCTAACCCCTCCCCGAGGTCACCTCCCGGGGCAAGCTAGCACAGTCACCACTCCATCAAAACCTTTGGACTCAGTGGCTTCATACCCCACGCAAGAAGAGTGGGAAGAATTGGTCGCCTACTACACCTCACCACCTCATGGGGCCCCAAAAGAAGTTGCAACAAGTCTAAAATGCAAAGCCGCACAGCTCAGCACCACGATCCAACCACCGCAACCTAAGGTAGACATATGGGAATCTCTCTTGCACACAATGCAATGGCTGTTAACGCCATCGAATGTCAATCGGACAAAATGGACCTTCAGCTAACAGTTTTACACTCACTATCAGTTTTTGTCTCCAATATCGATAACAAGCTAGCTGAACTGAACAGTCTGGTCAAAAAGGGACAAGAGGAGACAGCACTTAAACAATCAAATTGTCCTGGCATCGCAATTGTGGACAAGTTGGCTACACTCCCTGGAGCAATGGATAACCTCCTTACAGGTATTAGAGAGGCTGTCAAAAATAGTTCATCGACGAGTCAACTGGAGAGAACAGTGCGCGGCAAAAAAACAATAGAGGAATTCTAACTCCTACTGAGGCCCCCCCCCGTAATACAAAAAGACAAGCTGGCAAGGGAAGAGGAAAATGCAACGCTATTAAGAGCTCAAGGTCATACTAGGGAAGGTGAATCCCAGGTAGCAGCAATTAATGGCTTACTCCCCACTTGGGAATCCAACCGAAAGGACGTCCCACGGGACCACGGGTGCTCCCCAAAGCGGGGTAGAAAGCAAAGGAGGAAGGGCCGCAAGTTAAATCTAGGCACTCTAGCTGAGGGGAAAAGTATGAATAACCAAGCCAGCACCTTGCCTCCAGACCCAACACCCGACAAGCTGGCTCCAACGAGTCCCGAGACTGACACGGAATTGGACTCTTCCCTAATCAGGATCAGTGGCATATGACCCAAAGGAAAAAGAATCGAAAAATAAATACTTCTAATACGACGACCCCAACAAAAGTTGAAAGCCCCGCCCTGAGGAGCAGCGCAAAAATTACAAAATCTAACTCAAGCGAGGGTCCAAGCGATTGTGGGGAAAGAACCAATATTAGCACGAGCACCACAAGAGTCAAAAACCCACCTCCCAAATCAGACAAAGGGGTACAATTAGACCATCCCCCAGAAGCCATACCAACTGGAAGTTCCTCAAAACTGGTTGTAAGTGGAGCAGAAAAACCAAAGGCCCCGGAGCAGAGAATTCCAGCAGAGGAAGCCAGCAGGGTTGCGATCACCTCCACAACCCCGCAGAGCGGCTCCAACAGGACAAAGGAGCATTTAGGCAACCCCACAATCTTATTAATTCCGGAATACACGTCAAGGGGCGCTTTTGACATCTTAAACAGGGGTAACATTCTACATTTGCTAAACTCCATTGACAGCTTAACAAACATATCCACCAATGATCTCGACTCAGTAGAATTCATAGTCTCACCGGAATACCCGGGGGCGGAGGTCACTAAAACAGTATGGGCCTCAACAAAGTTTGCTGAGAGGGTGCTCAATGAAAAAGCGAAACTCAATAGCTGGGGCATAATACTTTTCCCATTTGTAAAACCGAGATATCCAGACCCCTTGGCAAGTGACTTTACACATCGGAACGCACAAAATAAGGCCAATCAGATCCATCACTCGCTCTCTGTATTGCGAGGGGCTCGCAGCAACTCCCTGTCCAGTTCAGAACCAAAAGAACTGGGCGTAAGAAGGCAACACGCTAGGAATGAGCGTACTAACTAGACTGGACATGGCTATCCAGGACTATAATTAACAAGCCGGAAAAACAATGACATGACAAGTCTGTAACAGGGAATTCTCTTAAAAACTTCAAAGTCTGCTCCTGGAACATCAACGGCATTGGGGATAAGCTTTTGGACTCGGAACTAAAACTTTACTTGCAAAGCTTTGACATCATAGCCTTGCAAGAAACTTGGTCAGACTCTCCTCCACCGCTACCAGGATTTACCCTGCATTTCATCCCTCCAACCCAGTCTGCAAGATTTGGCCACAAAAAAGGGGGCCTCGTCACATACTGTTCATTAAAAAGAACGCGTACAG